>NC_141690.1:210439258-211923424 GCF_964263255.1 Lissotriton vulgaris | reverse complement strand
GCACACAGAAGGGTGAATCAAACAAAATGAGTTTGGGAAGTGATGAATTAGCCTTTTGTAATGTAAGTACTAGGGCATAAAGTTCTGCATGTTGCACAGTGCTGTCGCCTAAGATTTTAGTGTGGGTGTGCTGCGGGCGGAATTCACCATCTATCACTAAATCATGCAATGCTGTGCATGCTGCAAATTGAATGAATTAATGAATATTAGGATTTTTAGAGTGCATGATTACTGCTAGAGTGTCCTAGTGCTTAGGCATGACATTGGGGAGGGGGAACTAGATTATTCATTGAAAAGGTGGGGTCTGAGTTCTTATGAAAGGTCTTAAAGTCAGGGATGGTACTCAGAGGTGCAGAGAGTTTGTTCCAGTGTTTATCTACCAGTACTGAGCAGACTGAACCACATCATTGTATTAATCTGGTAGAGGGGATACATAACAGATAAGCTGTTTGGGACCACAGAGGGCTATTAGGATAGTAAAAGGTCAGTATGTCCTGCAAGTATTTAGGACCAGTCCTGTGGAAGGCTGCCGTCATTCCTTTGAAAATCACCCTTTTATTCACAGGGAGCCAATGTAGCTGTCTTCGATACTGAGAAACTTATGTACATTTAGGTAGTCTGAACAGGAGGCGAACAGCCATGTTCGTACCTTTTGAAGTTTTTGAGTAAGGTAGTGTGGTAGACCCAGATATAGAATATTTGAGAAGTCAAGTCTTGATAAGATCAGGGCATGTACCATGGTTTTCTGGGCTTCCCATGTTAGGAATTTTAAGAATATCCTTAAGATCCTGAGAGTCTGACAGGAGGTTTTAATGACAACAGCAAAATGGGGCTTAAAGGACAGGTTCTTATCTATAAGAACACCTAGTTTTCTTGTTATTTCCATAGGGGGAGGTGATGTGCAATTGGCAGACCAGGAACTTGACCAGCTGGGAAGGGGAATGTTTCTGAATAGCAAAACCTTTGTTTTATTGGAATTGCACTGTATGAAGTTAGCCTTCTGCCATCCCATCACAGCAGACATTCATGCTGCAAAGTTGGTTATTTTTTCAGGCTCATTTTTATTATAGGTTAATATTAGTTGCATGTCATCTGCATAGGAGATACCACATATGCCAAAGGAGTCTATGAGGTGTTCAAATGGCATCATATAAATATTGAGAAGTGTAGGGCCTAGTACTGACCCCTGAGGCACTCCATACTTCAGTTTTTAGCTGTCAGAGTAATGTGGTCTGAGCCAAACTACCTGATCTCTGTCCTCTAAAAAGGACCTCATCCAGGACCGGTTCTTCCCCTCAATTCGGATTTGGGAGAGACGGTATAGCAGGATTTCATGTGAAATTATGTCAAATCCCATTGAGGTCTTACAGGACCAGAGCGGCATTTTGACCCAAACCCACTGTAAATTTGATGGAAAACAGTGATTTCCATCAAAGCGGACTCCATACTGTGACAGGCCTGATTGTGTGGGGTGTTGAAGATTACTGCTTGTCAAGAATTGTGAAAGCTGAACATTCACAATGTTTTCAATAATCTTGGTGGGGCCAGGGAGCATGGAAATTGGACCAAAATTCACTAGGTTGTTAGGGCCTCCTTTGGCTTATTCAGTATGGGGATCATGTTTGATTTTATTCCAAGTGGAAGGCACTATCTCTGAGCGAAGGAAAGAAATGAAAAGCTCATGGAATGGGGGTCCAAGGCAGTCTCTCTAGTACGCTTGCAGTTTGGGGGGAGGGTATCTAGGGGAGAGACAGATTTATTTTCTATCTCTTCCACTGATGGTGGGGAAAACCGCTTGAGTTTTAACCAAAGCTTGTGGCATAGTGAGGTGGCTAGTATTAGGTGGCTCACTGACTTGTGCTACTAACAGTTATCCTGGATTTTCAGAATTTTAGATTTAAAAAAAGTACTTAGTTGGGACCAGAGTGCGGTCGTGAGTTCAATGGGGGTGCAGAACACTTGGGTTCTGTGAAGTTGGTCAACATTTTTAACATTTATTTGGCATTGTGGTTAGCTTTATTGGTTTTGTTAGCATACATTTTGGTGTGTCATGGACATTCATACTCAGGTCTCCGCCGGGGTTTCTGGTTAGCTTAATTGGTGTTGTTGTATCCAACATTGGTTAATAGATCATCTTGCCACATAAGTCATATTTGTGATAAAACTTATTTTGTAAATCATCAAGTTGTATAAATACAAACCGAACATGTGCTTTGAGTCGCTAGCTCTTCACGAGCTGAATAATTACTTGTGAGCAGAAAAACACGCTGTCACGTGCAAACTGTAAACACGTGAAGACGATTCCCTGACGGCTGACACGAGAGGCAAAGGGGATAAAAGCTGCTTGCATCAAGAACACGCGCTTGGTCTCGTTTGCAGCAGAGACAGCACTGGCACCTGTACCTCCTTCTCCAGTCACGGCGACGTCTACGGTTCTTCCTCGTGGCCGCTTCTGAGTAAGCGAAGATTCTGTCATCACTTCGTTACCGCTTGGCTGCCTTTTGCTCCAGTCCACCAGACGAACTCCCGGCACCATCTTTTCCGTCTCAGTGCTCCAGGAGACAGGAAACATGTTCCAGTCAACTCCCCTTCCGAGTCCCGACTTCTGACTTCCGGTTTTGACGGCGGTCCTAAGGACAAAAGATAAACAAAGTACAGGTAAGTTCTTTTAAAGCTGATATCTGGTGAATTTTATTTAGTTAATTTTTCGACGATCATAGGTCTACAAGGAACTCAAAGTAATTCATAGGCATTGTTCTGAACCACATTTGGTGCAGGTTGTTTGATCTTGGAGAAAAGATCCAAGAGAAGGTGACAATTTCTGCGCATGTTAAAAAACTGAAAGAAGCAAGTTTAAGACTCAAAGACTCAGTGCAATCTTGTAAAGAAAGCCATTGTTGTGCTAAATACCAGAAACCCTGTGTACTTATTGATGGACATTTATTGTTAGACACGTGCATATTGTTAGAGCATTTCACGCAAGAACTAAAGACAGTTCAACACCTTGAAACGAATATAAGAGAGTCATACAGAGAGTCCTTACCCTACGTACATGTGTATTTATGAATGACACTTGCAACGATTTAAATGCTTGTTTATGCATAAACGGATTGTTAACTTACCTGTTATAATTGCACATCTCCTCAGATCACAGTATAGCGGTTGCCAGCCGTCACCTTCCTTCCTTCAGAATTACCAAGAAGTTTCTTGATATTCGGAAATACCCAGCACTTCAACAGAACTCTCTCTCTCTCTTTTCACTCCCATTCCCCCTTTCCCTTCGGGAACTTCCTGGGAGACAGAGTATAAATATTGCTGGCTCTCGGGAAGGTTTTGAGAGGATTGGGATTCGCTCGTCGTCATCAAGATCTAGAGTACAGGTGAGTTTTTTCCTTGACATGGCGAGCTAACTTTAAGTTGGTATGGGAGATACTAAGGGCCTCTTTATACTGACATTCCTTGGAGGTCTTACAATCTTTACGCCATGCGCGTTTTAGTGTTTTGCATAATTTCCTCTTCTCCATTAGTTCCCTGATGAACCAAGGGGAAGAAGGGTAGGCTCTCGGGGATCTGTTGGTGGCTATAGGAACTACTATCGAGGTGTCGTCTAAGAACCAATTGTTGACTTAACTTTCATCAGCGATGACATCTCCAGTTAAAATGGGTTAATTCCGGCAAGAGTTTCCTTTAATAGGGGAATGTTGACTCAATTCAATGCACGACTAAGGGTACTGGGCCTTAGTCTTTCTGAATGTTTGGTAGGAGACCAAGGCCAGGAAAAAGGTAAAATTAAATGGTCAGACCACGTGACTTCTTTAGGATTGTTCATGAGTGTGTTTGTGAAGATGGCGTCAATCATATGGCCAGTTTCTGCATAGGTTCGGGTGCTAGTAAGGTCAACTTCACTCATTCCCTCTGACAGTTTTGTCAGTGTGGTTGTCTAATTGGACAGTAAAATCTCCCAGAATAGTAAGGTTGGCATAATGAATGACCTTATGGCCCAGGGCTTGGGGGATCGAATTAATAAACTCACCGGCGTAGCCCCGAGGGCAGTAAATGAGGAGCCCCCATGAAGGAGCATTGCACTGAGGGAGAAAAAGTGAAGCCCAAGGCTTTGAAACCGACTAGGTCTTCTACCTGGAAGGCAGTGTATTTAAAAGATTTTCTGACTGCAATAGCCACACCGCCACCTCTACTGCTTCTCCTATCTAGATGTATGCAGGAGTAAACAGGTGGCAGTGCCAGTTGCAAGTCAGGGCATAAGTCTTATTTAGCCAAGTCTCTGTCATGAGGAGGATGCCGAGTTGATCTTCCGCTATCAGATTATATATGTCTAAGGCATGCTTGGGCAGCGAGTAAACATTAATAAGCTTATCTTTTAGTGTTTTAGAGGTGGCTCCTAGCTCTTTTTTTAGCTGTAATTGTAAGGTTTAGTGTGTGAAATGACAAATTACAGGAGTAGCAACAGAATCGACCCACCGCATCCAAAAGGCCAGGGTTAGTGCACCACTTAGTTGTGGGGTGCAATGTGAGTAGATCATTAGAGGAGTAAAGATTCTAGGGTTCACCTTCATGCTTTTTCCAGCATAAAGGCCAGTGCTGGCTGTGGTCGGGTTGCAGACAGGCACAGACAGGATTGCTTTTGACATGCCAGCAGCTCTCCCGCTGTGTGCATCCGCTGCATGTCCGCGCTGCAGCCTTCCCTATGTAGTGCTAGCAACTGGGTGCTTAAACCACTGGAGCGCTGCCGTCAAAGATGGTGTTTCTCAGTGGACAGTGCCCCGCCTCTGTCTCTGCCCTCACCTCACAATGCCACAGAGCATGTGTTTCGGTGCAGGTCAGGTGTAAGTGGGGCAGCCAATGGAAGGCAGTGCAAGGTGAGAACAATGTTAGTGGTAATCTGAGGTTCAGCAATAATAGTGCTACATTGTCAGTGGCGAAAGACACTTTGCTACAATCACAAAGTTAGCATTGCAAGTGTAATCAAGGAAGTTTGTTTGACATATTTTTAATTGCCAGTAAAATCCTGCTTTGTTAGAGGGACACAGTAAAGGTACATTAAGATGCAGTGCAATTCTTTAAAAAAAAATCTGTGATTAGCAGTTGCTTGGTTTTAAATCATAAACATACTTAAAACATAAAAGTACTTATATTTTGTTCTACCACTGGTTGAGCATAGCCGTCCATATAAAACATACTCTGATAAGACTCAATGGGTATAGTTTTTGGAATTGGAGCACCATTCTGCTGATATTGGAGAAAAGGCTGTGTACGAAGAGTGGGATCCTACTGAAGCTTTACATCCACTGCACATAAATAAGAGGGCCACTGCACTCCTCTTGGATGTAGAACGCAAGCATTACGGACGCTT
This sequence comes from Lissotriton vulgaris, assembly GCF_964263255.1. NCBI lineage: Eukaryota > Metazoa > Chordata > Amphibia > Caudata > Salamandridae > Lissotriton > Lissotriton vulgaris. The sequence goes on along the minus strand of NC_141690.1, from coordinate 211,918,053 downwards.
GCTTTAATGACTGTCTCTAGTGTCTGTATGGGAGAAACCACAATCATGAGTTTTCCCTCAAAATAGTCATTTGCACAGTTGCAAGAACTTTTTCAACTTAAGCAGAACGTGCTTCAGCTGGTGAACACAAGCGAAACTTGTACGCTATGAGAAAGATCTGTCCATCATTGTAGGTCACATGAGGGTAACCTGTTTGTCTTGGTTTGACTCAGATAAGTAGGATGGTATTACTTTCCCTAGTTTGAAAATAGTTTGGTTCCAGCATATCTGTTTGCAGAGCACACAAGATATCAGTTTGTTTGTTCGTCTACTTTTTTGCTGAAAACGTGGGGGAAATTAAGTCATACAAAGTTTTCACTGACTCGGCATGGTGAAGAAAGTGGTTATGTCCAAAGTTAAAACTTTCCAGCATGGATTGCAACTTCTTCAGTGTATTGGGAGGCTGCAAGGTAGCATGCTTTCGAAGAAAATAGGAATCCAGACCCTTGCCTTTATTGGATAGCTAGTATCAGAGGAAGGTCACCGTAAAGTAGATAATCTTCAATTTCTTGAACCATGTGATGTTTATATTGTTACAAATCTGTCCACCATAGTAAGGTGTACATATAAATCATCATAATTGAGCTAGATATAATTTATACCGTGGGCTCTGATTGTAATATCTCTATGATGTGCACTGAGAAAAAGCCAGGACTGTTCTTATCGCTCATAGGCAAGCACCAGAACGAGAACTGCACCCCGTCAAAACTAAAGGAGGTTATATACTCACTTTCAGGTACTATATTCGGACTAAAAACTCTTTGCAGATTCCCAGGGTCGTTTTGAATATTTTCAGCACCAAGTTTGTCATTAAACCTATGCTGTGTGCAATTTGCACCATGTATGTTTACATATGTGAGTTCAGAGTCCCATAGTTAAAAACTGTCCTAGTGGATCAGTCTGGTTTGGAGACAGGAAAAAGGGGTTTGCTCTTTGGTGGAAGACAAGGCAATATTATAGTCTGATATTGCAATTGATCTAATATTGCTTTTATACCATGCTCTGCTTCTGGCTTTAAAGGGTATTGAGCTTGTGCTTGAGGCACACTGCATAGAGAAATAACATGGGGAATAGAGCATTTATCCCACCCACGTTATTTCTCTATAAGGTGCCAGATTATGTCTAACAGTCCATTCACTGCTGTAAATTTCCCTGATGTGTCAGGTACTAATGAAGAAAAAGCTACTCTTAGTATTTCCTCATCCCAGGTCGCTTCCCTAATAAAGACTGCTGGCCAGCCATCTCCAGCTAGTATAATGTCATAATCCCCAGATAAATGCAACAAGAACACCGCTTTAATAATGTGTGATGTAGGCCCTTCAATGTGTATTTGTAAATTATAAACCCTATCAGGAGGATTTAAATGTGTATCTGGAGTCTCAGCTAGTATGAATTTATCAATTGAGCTCGCCTACACAAACCTATGAAGCACCTAATGCACTATCATGGTTTCAGCTGCACTGTCTAGAAGTGCTCTCACCCATGTCTTGTTTTGAAGGAGAGTCCGTAGTTATATCAGCATGTTTCTTAGAAAGTCCTTCGACTTTCTTCTTCTTAACTGGAGTCTTAGAGTCCAATTTTTTCTCTTCCCTCTTCATGCTGACTTCAACCTCTTGTCCTGTTGCACCTTTCCTGCCATACTCTTCCTTTCTTATGCACTCAGACCGGCTCCCTCTATCTGCATGCTTAATATCAGTGTCCTTAAAATAATGTGGACAGTGGATATCAGAATACAGATACCATTCCTGTTTTTTAAATTTTATTGTGGTCCCTCACTTTATAACCACCCCTAATAGATTGCGAGATGCAGGAGATCTAGTATGTATTTTCTCTCTCTCCCTGCAGATTTCTCTTCAATGGAACACACAATGTCACTTTTAGATTTTAAATGTGTCTTAATGGTTTGCCTATCTAATGTATCAGGGCCCACAGAGGTGTAAACTTCTGCAATTACATGATTCTATTGACTATGGGATAAAAATTATTAGGAAGTTAGACCCAATATTTTGACTAATGAATGTCATGGGGTTAGGAAATAATTCATTCATAACCTTTAAGTGTGCTCCATGAAAAGTATATAAAATATATAAAAATGTTTATTGCTATCAATTGTTTATTATTAGCTATCAATTGTTTAAAAAGACAAGAATTGTTAAAATACAATAGTTATTCATAATAGTGCAATAACACTTCCTTGTTATAGTGCCTAAACTACTTAATTATTTACAAAATAATGTCAGGAGTGTCAGTCCTGACTGAATCTATTTCAGAACCTAATTCTTTATAGACAAGGAAATGATACAGTTGTTTTGTAATTAATCATAACCTTTCCAGACATATGCACTGACTTTCGGAACATCTTCTTTATTCCTAGCCTCCTTCAACAGGACAATTACTTATTCAAAATTGAGTGTTTAAGGAAAAGGTCCTGTTCTCTGCAAAATCTATGAAAAATTGTTATAGTAACATTTAAGGTTTACTCGCGGACCACCAAAAGATTATTAATATATGTGCAAAGAAAAGCAACTAGTGTTACACAAACTTCATCCTTATTAAGCTGCATATTGTTATAAAATTATTATTATTAAAAGGTATCAATAACACTCAAAACAATCAATAGACTATAAATACTCTTTATCCCTTTTGTTTATTACATTTACATATTCCAAGTAGCGGGTACTTTAATAATGTAATCCTAGGCAACATTATTTTTTACAGCTAAATCTGAGTTATCCACTCCAATTGACAAAAGCAGGTATTTACACATTAAATTGTAGGCATCCCCTATTATAGAGAGAGGTATTCCTCACTAAAGTACTTTTATGATGTATGAGAAGAAATACGCCCTCCTGTACATTATTAGGATATTATAAGTCACCGAGGAGTTCTATGACCGTATTGAGAAACAAGGCCAAAGGCAGAGTTCCTTTATAAGAATTTTGAACTCCAAGGTGACTTGCACTATCGTTATCATGAACTCCAGGGGTTACTTTATTTCTTATAATACAATTTCACATTATCACCTTTCCCACAAACCACATAAATCCTTGGTGCATGTATCTTTCTTATGAAAAAACATACTTCACCTTGCAAAACACACACATCAATACAGAAAACTGAAAAGCATTTACAATAACAATATTCAATGAAACAACAAAGCAAAACTTTACAGATGAGGATTTGATTGGATGACAAAAACCATTTAAGGTCATGGCCAAGTAACAGTCACCTGTGAGAGGAGTTGGCTCGCAATTTATATTTGCCTGGAGAGGGGGTTACAAAGCCAGAGAAGCCAAATCGAAACTGGCTACTGCCATGTTTCCTTCCCTAGAGGGAGATCAGGGAAGACCTGGGACCAACTTCCTCCCAGGGAAAGGAAAATTAGCTTAATTCATTTTCCACAACAGGTATTAGCCTCTATGCAATGGTTGCTGACCTCTCAAAAACAATTCTTGGTAGTCTGAGGATTTTACCTGTAATCTTCGAGAATGAATTCTTCCTAAAGGGGCACCCTTTGAAAAGTGATTGAATTCGAACGAGTGTGTGAAACAAAGTCCCCATTTGTGAACATCATAAAACAAGATGGCTACTGCCATTTTCCCTTCTGTGTGGGGAACAATCAGACAGGGCTGGCGCTCAATCAGTCCTCCCTCAGGAAAAGGAAAATGCTCATTAATTATTTGCCCCCCCAAGTGAATGGTCAGGCTGTTTGTCAGGAAGGCCAACCTTTACCCCCCAAAATCCCAGTGATCTAGTGGAGGATTCCTGTTTATGAATTACAGTCAGGTCATGATCCTCAAGCTGAAATTCTTTGTAAACCTGCACAATTAGAAAAGTTAGAAAAGTGAGATTGTCTTCTTTCCAATTGTGCCCCAAATGGAATCTAATTTGCCCGGGTGGGGCAGCACCTAACCGATCAGGGTGGGCTTAAACTTGATCAGTCACCCAGGGAAGCGAAAGTGCACATTAATGGCCTGTGGGGGTCAGCCATATGCAGAAGGGCCAAACCCCCCTCCCAAAAAACATTCTTAGTATCTAGTGGTTCAATCCTGCTGGAGAATTGTGATGACCGGAGGGAAATTATTTCATAGATCCCTGTGAATTATGGGTTCTTATACCATAGCATTTTTCCAAACACCAGTGACGGTTGTCATACCAGGTTGTCTTGCATGAACCTGCATTTTGCTCATGTTTCAGTATTACACAAAAATATATCCCGTAAGGAAATGAGGCCACATAAGGGCACATTCACAGAGTCAAGTGCCAAAATGAGGCTTATTAAGGCAGAAGCTCATCAATGTGTTTCGGCCACTAATGGACGTAATCACGGTAATGCTGAAATGCGTAAGGGTAGGCTTCTGTTTTAATAAAGACAAGTTTTCAGCTCAACTCTGTGAGTGCGCCTCCATGGTATGTATGTGTATATATATATATATCACTGCTTTCCGCGTTTCACTGGCAGCCTCTCGCCTCCTCGCAGCGCTGCACAGAAACCTCGGACACGTACCAGTTAAGTGCAACTCATTTAATGACACAGAGTATGCCGCATGACGTTTCGGCTCCTCAGAGCCTTGCTCACATGACAACGCCACATATCCTGTTACTCATTTTTAAAGTGCCAGTGCTCAGTTTCATCATCAACACGTGATTAATTTAAATAATAAACAGTGAAGAAGGATTCATGTAATTCCAGAGGCTCACCAGTTATACGGCAAGGTTGTGGACTGAGAGATATTAAAACACAAAAGCGTATAATATCAAATGGTACAATATTCATTTAAATATATTAATATATTTAGTTAATTAAACAAGTTTTTCAATAGTGGTTAAATACCATAAAACTCATACTAAAATCATTAAAGTTCCACAACTACATGTCTACAACTTAAAAAGAATGTCGAGGTCATTCGAGGCACATTAATTCTACATTTAAAAAAACCACATTATATGTCGCCATAGGTTAGTCTAAAAGCCAGATGATAAAATTAAGGGTAAGTCAGGGCTGTTGTCTATTCATGTGCAAAATAATGCTAATAGTGCAAAAAATGCAATGTAAACATTTAGAATTATAAAGTGCAAATGACTGAGATACATGTGCAAAATACGCTATGTAAACATTACTCCCATGTAAACAAATATAAGTTCCCTGACCTGTCCATCTTTAAAGGGCTAATGACGTAAACCTACTGCTAAGCATATAATAAAGTACCAACAATGTGATGGCTAGCACAAAGGTTGCCTCCCTATACTCAAATAGGTGACCCTAACAACTTTCATGAGTTACTTAGATCGAATCTGTAATAGGTGACCTCCCCTCAACAAGAATCATATCATTTTATATTGTTTTAATTGTGAAGTTTTTAAGTGCTCGTGATGATTATAAATCTATGTATATTCATTCTGTCTGCTAATGTTGAATGGAAGCAGTATCACCAGCATATGTTCAGGACCTCAGTGACATTGACAAATATTCACTGTTTGATCTCACGTATAATTCATATATACACAAAGTGAAGTCACAAAGGGGACTTATGTACTGGAGCAGTACTTGTCGTGAAATTTAAATCCCTTCTCTTTTTAACACCCCGAATTCATGCCCCAGCCGGAGCATGACTGTAAGGTAGTCCCTTAAAATTAGGAGAAAGGGGACAAGATAAACATTTGAAAATGTCGTATTCACCAAACCTCAGGGATGCCAGCCGGCTATCCCTGCATTCAATGAGCAGACAGTAGTCCACAGGAAAAGTAGGGGAGAGGAATAATGCTGCAATTGTATAATCATGGTAGGCAGGTATACAGATCTTCCATAGTATTCGGGCCTCCTGGTGCCTTGGTGTCAAGTTGTAATATATAACGAGTTTCCAGCTTGCCGATTTTACTCTCTCTATCACCCCCTCGCTGACTAGCCTTAACAGAGTCAATAACATAATATGTAAGGCTGCTGTTGTTACTTTGATGGATTTCTCGGAAATGCAGTGCCACAGAATAAGTATTATCCTGATTTGCAATGGCACGTAAATGTTGAAGTATGCGCTTATGTACTGGGAGCTTTGTGCTCCCTACATACTTCAACTGACATGGGCACTCCAAAATATAAATATCAAACTCTGTTTTGCCCGTCAATACTTGGGTGATGGAATGTTCCTGTTTACTGAAGCCATCAGTAAATAACTTCCTATTCACTCCATGCTGGCAAGATTTGCAAGTTTTACACTTATAAAAACCGTTATTTTCCTGCAACCAGGTAGTATATATATATATACACACACACACACACACACACACACACATATATATATGTAAATATAAATATATATACATGAAAAGAATCCATGGAAGCGTACTCACAGAGTTGAGCTGAAAACCTGTCTTTATTAAAGCACATATATATCTCATCAATAATTTCAGTGCAGATGTTGCAGTGATGTTATCATTGATATCATCATAGAAGATGTCATGAGTGATGTAATATGTGTGGTAATTAGTAGTGCATGGCAAAAGTGCGAGTTATAGTTACTTGCGAGAACTCCCTCCCCAAGCCATTAACTGCCTCATCCCATTTCCCAGGGCCTGTACTATTAAAGGTAGGTGCCCTGGTGCCCCTGGGCACCCATCATACATTTGTTGGAAGCACAGAGGGGAGCCCCAAGGCCCCCGTTGGCCCAGCCGGCTCCTCACATGTAGCAAGAGCCGGCATGGATCCTGCTCGCAGGGAGCAACTACTAATGCCACCCCCTGCGGGCAGGAGCAATCTTTGGATCTGTTTTCCTGCCCACATCAGTGCGGACAGGGAAACAGATCAAAATTACACTCTCAGGGTGTAAGAGCATTTTTATTTCTCCGGCCCGCTGGGTGCAGACTTGATGTTTGCTTCCGCTTGGCAGGAGATTAAAAAATGCTCTGGCCAAGCGGGAGAAAACACATGTTTCCCTGCCCATGCAGGTGTGGGCAGGGAAGTTGCCTAGGGTGGGCTCCTGGGAAATAGCCCGTGGGATTATAATTATTGCATCTTATAAAGTACTTGGCTACCCCAAAAGGTTTCCCAGTGCTAGACCCAGGTAGAATGAGTGCACGCCCTAGTCTAAAAGAACCAAGTATGCAATCCTTTGCGAAATACAGCGGGAGAACAGTTTTGCAGAGATTCTGCTAGGTCGTTCCAAAGTTTCAGACCAAGATACAAAAATGACTGGACCCTCATGTGTGGATGACTATGGTGGATGACTAGGGTATGTGTGCAAACTGATAGGGTACCACCCGATCCTGAATGTATCGTCGGGCAGTGCTGAATCTGGTCTTGTGCACAGAGCTCTGCACTGTATGCTTTTGTCTTTGGTCAATCAATGAAATTCACAGAGAAGATGAGACACCAACACATACTTCAGAGGGCAAAAGACAGGTTAGCCGTAGCATTTTGCACTACTTGTAAGCACCAGATGACTGCCTTCATAGCCTCCAAGTATAGGAAGTTCCCATAGCCAATTATAGACAGGATCAAGGCTTGGATCACTGTTTTCTGGGCAGAGAGTGATAACATGCCTATGATTTTTTTGACCCACCTCAGAACTGCAAAGCAGGTGGAGGCTACCATGGCTACCTGCAATTTCATAATAGTCTTCTCATCTAGCAGGAAGCCAAGGTTCTTTACCTTGGGTGACAGGTCTTGGAGGCTGCTCAAAACATCCGTGCAGTGCTGAGGGCCCAAAAACTGGGGGTTCTTCCCCAGTACCATAACCTCAGTCTCCTCACCGATGAGCTTGAGTGAATTTGCACACATCCTAGTGGAGAACCTGCTCAAGACTAAAATCAGGGTTCTAGTACTTTTACCTTGCACTGAAGGCAAAGCAAAGATGATCTGAGTTTCGTCTGTGCACAAAAACAAAGTGAATCCACAGCTCGCCACCACCTCTGCAAGGGGGCGCACATAGATGTTAAAGAACATTGGTCTCAACAGTAAGCCCTAGGGAATGCCATTTGCTAGCACATACAACTGAAATGAAAATGAACAGTCTTCAAGAACTGAAGACTTCCATGCTAGCTTACTACCCTACAGCCCCAATGAAATTAGCCTTTCCAGGAAAACTGAATAAGGTACAGTATCGAAAGCAGCACTGAGATCATATAAAATCAGTGCTGCTGTACTGCCCTCATCCAGGTGCCATCTAAGATGTTCCGTGACTCCTAGGAGAGCGGATTCTCTACTGTGTTCCACCCAGAAACCTGACTGCAAAGGATGCAGACCATTGCGATTTTCAGTGAAGGTAGTTTGCTGTGAGTTAAGTTGCTTCCTAAGAATCTTCACTAGTATAGGCAGCAAAGAAATTGGTCTGAAACTCGACCAATTAGTGAGGTTAAGGCTGGGCTTTTTAAAAAAAATTGGTATAACCTTAGAATGTTTCCAGGCTTTTGTGATGGCAAATGAGGAGTTGAGTACTTCAACCACTTTTTTAAGTATCTCAGGGTTTAGGAGGCTAAGTTTAGATGAATGCAGCAGTCAAAAGGAGATCCTGATGTATTTGGCCTCAGTATGGTCAGGAATTGTCCTACAATGATGAGGGTTCCATTTTCGGAGCATCTGGAAGCACTTGTGTCAGAAGTTGGGCAAATCTTCACAAAGGTTTTTAGACAGCGAGGGTGCAGGAGATATTTTGTTGGGGTCTGAAAGTTCCTTAACCACGTTGAACAAGGTTTTCTGACAGATTTGGGCATTGGCGATTTAGACTGAGTAGAAAGCTACCCTAACAGCCTTACAAACCCCATGGTAACTTTTAGGGCTAGTTTATAAGCAGCCTTGTGATCCTTGATGTAGGACTCTCTCCACTCTCTTTCTAAGCCCTTACAGAATTTTGTTTCTAGGGACAAGGATTTAGTAAACTATGGGGCAGGATGGGGTCCCCAGGGCCATAAATGGCTTTGGGAGGGGGCCACTTGACTTTCTTTCCTTAAAGTAATCTGTCCCTGGTGTGGGCTCTCCGGGGCCTTTAATGGCTCAGGAAGGGGTGCCATGCATCCCCCCTTTATGTATACAATCCCGGCGGTGGGCTCCTTGGGCATAAAGTTAATAAATTCAACCCTGCCAAGATAGCAGAAGGGAAATAAAGCTCCCTGTGTGGAGTAGTGTGGCTCACTGGTTAGAGGCGGCAGACCCGAGAGCAGAAGTCGGCCCGGGACCAGGGTTCAATTCCCGACGCGGCAGGGTTGTGGACCTTGGTCAGAGGACTCTAATCAGGGGTTCCACTCGGCAACTCTGGGCATTAGCTTGCCTCATCTCCACAACAGCCCCATCAATTCCGGGGATGCCTGGCTCCACCTTGGGGACTCCCAGCAGGGACCATCCCACAGGGAAAGCCAGGACGGGTTCCCCAGAGTTATACAGCGCCAGGAGACCTATGGACGGGTAGCAGTGCGCTTTACAAGCTCAAATACATTTACATTTACATTTACATTTACATCAGAATGCTTCATTTTAAAATTGCTGCTCTCGTAAGATTCTATCTAGCCACTAGCGGACCCAGCCATCCAAATATAAAATTATGTTTGACACCAAAAATTACTAAATGGATTGAGACAAAATCACAAACAGCCCAATCTGAGGACCAAGATCTAGCTTCCTGACAATTGTGATGTAATTCCGTTCAGCAGTTTTTGCTGTAATCTCGTCTAAAGAAGTCCATGGAAAATGCATAGGGATTTTAACCGGTCTCAATTGTGGGTTCCTGGTTCCACCCACTGCACCCACTCTGCTTGAGACAGTGGGCCCCTGCCAACTCCCTGTCTCCTGTGGGAGCTGGCATTGCTATGACAGAGAAGTAGCTGCTGAACATGCAGCTCCCTCCCTGTAAAAGCAATTGTGCTCTGCTCCCAGCAAACAAGTGCATTTTTTCTGCTCACGCTTGCTAGAAGTAGGGCACCCACCAAGCCATAGCAAACAGCTATGTCTTGGGTGCGGGCACCTCAGGACATAGCAAGAGCCTACCCTGAGGGTGGTGGCAGTCCCCAGGGCCATGAATGGCTCCAGGAGGTGGGGGCCATGCGGCCCACCTCCTTTTTTGTAATTTACCCTGGGAGTTTGTGGTTCCCAGGGCTGCGGGTGGGGTGTCCACACGGCCCCCACACTCAATTGAACTTATCCCCCAGGGAGGTGGCGGTCTCCGGGGCTGAGAAGGGGTCCGCGAAGCCCCCACATAACTTAAAATAAAAGCCCCCGGGAGGTTGCGGCCCCCGGGCTGCAGAGCAGTTTGCATGGCCCCCCTGCATTATTTTATGGTTACGCCCTAGGGAGGTGGCATTCCCTCTGGCTAGGGGGGGTCCGAGAGGCTCCCCATCTAAAAAAATGAACCAGCCCTGGGGAGGTGATGGTCTCCCAGGCAGTGGGAGTGGCCATATGGGCCTCCCCCACATTTTTCTCAATTCAAGACCCGGGAAGGTGGTGGTCCCCAGGAAATATATGACGTTACAACACATACCATTACAACACATACTTTTATATCGCAGTTTTTACAACACAAGTACCATTTCATTACATGTTTTTGCATCACAAGCCATTACAACACAAATTCATAGGGTTGTATGAAAAGTGCCATTACATTGCAAACCGTATATACTAATACAATGCATACAATTACAGTGCTTAATAAGTCTACAATATAAGATTAAAAAAAAATGGCAAATATATATATTTTTTCCATCCATACTCTGGGATGGGATGCAAGGGAAACAGGGGTTTTGGTTGGGGGAGTACATTAATACCCAGGTATTCATTTCAATACTCGAGTATTAATTAAAATAGCAAAATATTCAAATACATAGGTATTAATAATGTTCATAATTTTCAAAACATTTGTTTCACCATGTAAAAAAGAAAGAATTGAAAGTATATATGAAAACAACATTTTAAAAGATACTCTCTACAGTTTGCGTCATAAACAGAATGTACATACAAAGCCCAGAAAGCATAGAAAGCGGGTGCCCTTCAACTATTTCCATTAAAGCACTTGACCCATTATCTACTCAAAATTCTGAAATGGAGCGTATGAACTGACATTTCACACTACACATAATAAATATACAGTTTCTGATTCACGAGAAACAATTGTTTCCAAAACATATTTTCTTTCAAATTCTCATTTACCCCTAAAAAATGTATAAAAGAAGCCGACCACCATTTTGTGCTCACTAGTGCCCTTATTTCCATGGTGACCATACGCAGCACAAGTAGGAGGAGACCTGACAAGACTTTCAAGTCATACACTGTCATCTACTGACAGAAGTAAGTGTACGTTTAACAAAAAACACCTTCAGAATGAAAACAAATCTAGCAAGTATTTAAATAATATATTTAAATTATTTACAGAACTTAATAATTCAGCCCCAAGTCGACTACACACATTCCGAAATGTATATTTCCGTTTAAAAGTAAGTGAATATCAAACTATGTTTTTTAATTACAAAAAAAGCCCAAAAATGAAAATGAAAATATGATACATTTTTAATTGTTTTAATTACTACACAGAATGAAGAAACACCACCAACAATTACACATCAAAGGACTCAATCAATTGGAAAATCAGCTGTAAGTAAACATTATAATATATATATTTTTTTTAACTTTATACATTTTCAAAATAAAATGGCACGCAGTAGTTCATTAACACCTTGGCTGCTTATGGTTTTCCCCTCCTGTGCTGAGCCTCGTCGAACCCCATTGTTCATTACGAGCTCAGCTCGTCATAAGCACAGCTCCACTGTGCCTCATGACGAGCTGAGCTCGTCATGAGCAGCGAAGGGGTTAAAGAGCGCAAAATTTGAAATAAAAACCTCCATGTGTTTGCCTCAGGGAATGTGCTTGACAGCGGTGGGGGGCAACATTAGTATTCTAACTCCACCAGGTTTTTGCTGCAGGGAAAGTGCTGGTCAGTAGTGGAGGGGCAAAATAACTATTCTAACTCCACCAGGTGATTAACTCAGAGAAGGTGCTGGATAGTGGTGGGGGCAATTTTACTATTGTAATTCCACTAGGTTTTTGCCACAGGGAAACTGCTGGTCAGTGGTGGGGGGCAAAATAACTATTTTAACTCCACTGGGTGATTGACTCAGAGAAGTTGTTGGACAGTGGTGGGGGGCAAAACTAAAATTCTAACTCCGCCACGTGATTGCCTCAGGGAAGGTGCTGTTCAGTGGTAGTAGGCAACATTTCTATTTTAACTTCTCCAGGTGATTGCCTTAGGGAAGGTGCTGAACAGTGGTGGGGGCAAAATTACTATTTTAACTAAGCCAAGTGATTGACTCAGGGAAGGTGCTGGACAGTGGTGAGGGACAAAATTACTATTCTAACTCCACCAGGTGATTGACTATGGGAAGGTGCTGGACAGTGGTGGGCCCCAAAATTACTATTCTAACTCTGCCAGGTTATTGACTCTGGGAAGGTGCTGGACAGTGGTGGGGGGCAAAATTACTATTCTAACTCCACCAAGTGATTGCCTCAGGGAAAGTGCTGAACAGTTGTGGAGGACTAACTTACTATTCTAACTCCACCAGGTATTTGCCGCAGGGAAAGTGCTGGTCAGTGGTGGAGGTGCAAAATAACTATTCTAACTCCAGCAAGTAATTGTCTTATGGAAGGTGCTGGACACTGTGGGGTGAAAAATTACTATTCAAACTCCACCAAGTGATTGCTTCAGGGAAGGTGCTGAAAATTCAATAGGCGAATCTTTTAAAATGTCCCAAAAATTGATTCTGCCATCTGTATTTTTGAACTTTCCATATAGACGAAAAAACGTGACTATGTGATAGTTTTTTTTAGAAAAACCCGACGCTTTAAAAATATTTTAAATAGATTGTTTTCTTTAAACTTTGATTTAAAAAAAAGTAAAGCCTTCTATAAAAAAATCTTAAACAAAAAGTGTCAAGAAAGTAATCAACCCGATGTGGGCCTACAACTGCTACCTGCATAGGAATGAAAATGTGGCTTAAAACATTCAAAACATACAACAAACTACTATCATAGGGGCTCATTACAATGATGTAAGGATCGCCACAGCCAGGCCGGCGGTAACAATCGTTATGCCATCGGAAATAGAAATGACCCACTGCCATATTAGGATGGCGGTGGGTATCGCGGCAGACGCAGCAAAATCCGTCCGCTGCTTTTCCGCTGGTGGCAATCATTACGATTGCTTGCTGGGTGGAGCTGGACCAGTAATATGGTGGCGTTGCCTAGCAGGCACTGTTCGTCATATTACGATAAGGGTGATGTATAGGCCTTTCCATGGCGGCGATGCCGCCACGGAAAGGCTGGCGGGGATTGGCTTTGGGGGCCCGTTGTGGGGGGTTGGGTGGGTGCACTGGGTGGGTACCCATGGTACCCCCTGCATTTTCCTGTACTAAGTGGCAGGCATCGCATGGTGCCTGCCACGTGGTGCAGGGAAATACTGTGCATGCTCTTATACCATTGCGGAAGGTGCTGCAGCCAGCAGCACCGTCTGCAATAATAAAAGGCCAGGATGCGTCCGCCAGTATGGCGGGCGCATCCTAATTGGGCTGGTGGGACCACTGCACGTCTGGCGAACGGTCCCTTCACCATTATGATGGCGGGCAAACTGATGTCCGCCCGCCATCATAATGAGCCCCTTAGTTCTAACTACCTCCTTCCGCTCTCCTTACCATAAACTAAGCCATGTACAAACTATTTTTTTAAATTCTAAATTGCCTAACCGGAGCACAGCTCTTCTTTCCATCCAATCTTGATCGCGATGCTCCACCAACTGTAGAAAGTTACGGACAACCGGCAACGTCTTCTGTATTAGTAAAAATGAAATAAGGGCATTTTCTCCCATTGATTTCAATGGGAAACCGGGGGAAAACCTAAAAAAAAATATGTTAAAGCACAGTAAAAGTGCGATGTGGATTTATTTTAAATACAAAAAAATTTAACTTTATTTTTATATTTTTTTAACATTTAAATTGATTAGCTTATATTTTTTAAGAAATAAACTTTTTTTAAAGCATTTTGAGTTGTCTTTATTATTTAATATCTATATTTTATATTTTTAATAATCTTAAGTAATTAACTACATTAACTCTGAATTAAGCATGTTTACATATTATTAATTAGTTTATTAACTATTTTTTGCTTTTAATTCTTTAAATATGATATAAAAAATGATCATAAATTAACACCCGAGCATTAAAATTAATACCTGGGTATTAATACAACCCCCACCCATAACCCCTGATTCCCTTGCTTCCCATCCCAGGGCATGTGTGTCAATCCCTTTTATTTTTTTGTTATTTCTGAAAAAATTGTATCAGAAATGAATGTAAAAGATTTATATCAGCGAAAGTTAATACTCAGGTATTCATATAAATACCTGGGTATTAATGCACTTCCCAACCCAAAACCCCTGTTTCCCTTGCATTCCGTCCCTGGGGCTGGCTGTCAAACCCACTTTCAAAAACGAATTAAAATATTTTTTTAGATTAAATACATTTTGCAATATTATTTAAGTTTTAAATTACTCAAGTATTAATAAAAATTAATACACTTGTATTACAATTAATTCCTAGGTATTAATACACTCCCCCTCCCATAACCCCTGATAACCAAGCATCCTTTCCCAGGGGATAAGTGTCAAACACTTCCTTTTTTATTTTTTTCAACTTAGTAAAACTTAATACTCAAGTATTAAAATTAATAACTGAATATTAATACACTAACCCACTCAAAACCCCTGTTTCCAAAGTATCGCATCCCAGTTATGTTTAATTTTAAATGTAAAGAATTATTTTAAAGTAGAAATTAGTTAATAAAAGGTCTAATATTATTAACAATTAATACATTATTATTACATTTAATACCTGGGTATTAAAACAGTACCCCACCCATACCCCTGTTACCCTAGCATCCTGTCCAATGAGATGGGTGTCAATCCCTCTTAAAAATAAATTAAAATATTTTAAATAAAAATATATGTTTTAAACTCAACTATTTAAGAAAATGAAAACCTAAGTATTACAATTAATACCTGAGGATTACAACACCACCCACACCACAAATTAAACACTTAAAAAAAATATTTATAAAAAAGAAAAAACGTACCTTAAAAATGCATTGTGATGGATGTTTTCCATCCCCAGGGCATCAATAAGCACCATGTGGGGGTCATGTGTCCTCCTCCTTTTATAAAACACTGGCCTATCTGAGGGTCAATTAGAAACCAAGCGCGGGACTCCGTGCCTTGTTTTTTTTTAACATGGGATTCAGGGATCCAGCACGACTCCCGCTGAAAATGTTAAAAAAAATCTTTTTGTCCCTTTCTAGTTACCACTGGAACCCTCCCAAGAGGCCTTGGGGGGTCGGGGTGTTTTTACCCTGCCCCCTTTCCTTTGTTTTACTTTTTTTTCTGTGACCTGGTTCAATTGAGTTAGATGATGGGGGTACAAAACTTCCTGGTTTGAAGTGTTGGCAGCCAGTCAGATCTCATCACGAGATTGGGAGGGGTCCCGGATCCTCTGTGTCCCTAGATATACAGCTGGAAATTTCTTTAAATAACTCTGCAACTACTGAAAGGATTCACACCAAACAACAAAAAGGCACTACCCTGTACCAACATCTACTCTCGTGTCAAATTATATGTAATGAGTTATGTCACTGACCATGTCATGAGTGATGTAATATGTGATGTCATCAGCAGTGCATTACACACGCAAGTTATAGTGAGTCCAACTAACTATAACGTGGGAATTTCAATGGTTTTATGTCAGTAAAAGTTCCAGGTAACTATAACTGGTGTGAAACCTATGGTTTTTTCAGTGAATTTAATAGGTTTTTTAAATGCTAATTCCTAACTATAACTGGTGTGAAACCTATGTTTTTTTCAGTGAATTTCAAAGGTTTTTTTAATGCTAATTCCTAACTAAAAGTCTCACTTTATAAGTAAGACTGTTAGCACTCTAGTTGTTCTTTAGAACACTCTGGTACATACTATCATTGGGCTATAGTTGCGCTACATCTTGCTGATATTTGGGCTACCTTTGTATTTTTTTGTCTCTGGTGGCCATCTTTGGGCTACATTGGGCTACATTGGGCTACATTGGGCTAAAATTGGGCTACATTTGGGCTCTAACATATATATAGCCCAATGTAGCCCAATATATATTTTTTTTAAGTTAATTTTCTCAAAAACAACTGGAGCATATATCTTGAGACGTAGCAAACTCACATCGGGCTACCAGTCCTTACAATTTTTCATTTTTTTTTTGTATTTATTTTTTTTTGCCCTGGAGCGATCCCGGTGCGACCCCCGGTGGGCGCCCCGGAAAGCGTAGTATTTTGAAGAGCCCCGGTGCGCGAACCGGGAAGCGTCCCGTTAGCGCCAATGTCGCAATCGAAAACAACATCGTGACGCGTCGCGTAAGCGTGACGTATCGTGTAGCCGCGCGATGTGTCTTATGACGCGCAGCGTAAACGCACCCAGAAGCACTCCGTGGCGCGGCCCGGAGCGTGTAACGTAAGCGCGCCGGAGCGCGTAACGTAAGCGCATCGGGTCATGTGACTTGAAAATAACACTTTTCATTGGTTCCTAATATGTTTTTTTTCCAAATGAGGAAAGCCCCCACCTTTTTTCCTCATTCTTACTTTCTTCTTTGAGAGAGCAAGAGCTATTTCTTTGTGAGAGACCAATAATGGCTACTCTATTTGCTGCTGCTGGTGCTCCAACACCACCACCACCACCAAAAGGACCACCACCACCTCTGCTTTTTGGTCGTGAGCAGGACGAAGAGGAGGAAGAGGAGCAGGTGGAGCAGGAGAGACAGTTCCTACCAGAGGAACCCCACCCATCTCATGTAAAGGAGCACTACATTTGGCAATTCTTTAAGTTTCCTGCAGGACTGAAGAAACTTAATGCCTCTAAAGTAACATGTCTAATTTGCAAGAACATCCTTTCACGTGGCAATCCTGCTAAAAAATATAGTTTTGGCAACCACACCATGATTCGCCACATGGAGAGGTGGCACCCAAATAATTTGGCCCAAGCACAGGTGAGAGCTATGTCTGAAAACCCACAGACCCCTCAGCCTAGCACCTCAAGTGCGGAATCATCTTTTGCAGCAACTGAAGGGCGTCAAATGGTGCCCAACATCCAAAGCAAATTCTCAAACTTCAAAATAGTTTGTATTTATTGTGGGGCTACTATTACTTATAGTGAAAAAAGTATCACCTTAATTAACAGAGCAGAAGAAAACCACAAGTGCTCTCACAAACGAAAGCAATGATTCTTTATTGGGTTTTTTTTGCTCCTGTTGAGCCATTTTCAAATCCTTCTGTTTTTTTTCGAAGTACTAAATAAACAAAAAAATATATAAAATTGTTTTGAAAAACCAAAAAAAGTAAAAAATGTTCACAAAAAAAATAAATATATAAAACAACAAAAACAATTTAAAAAAAAGTTCTTTTCAGAACTACCTACCATTTATATAAAATGACTTAAATTTTTAAACTCTGCCATTCTCTTTTCTCTCCGGTGCGCTCCCTGGTGCGCTCCCCGGTGCGCTCCCCGGTGCGTGAAAATAAAAAAATAAAAACA
Source organism: Lissotriton vulgaris (assembly GCF_964263255.1). Taxonomy (NCBI): domain Eukaryota; kingdom Metazoa; phylum Chordata; class Amphibia; order Caudata; family Salamandridae; genus Lissotriton; species Lissotriton vulgaris. The sequence goes on along the minus strand of NC_141690.1, from coordinate 211,900,432 downwards.
TTTTTTTTTGACCAGCGGGACCCTTTTATAGCCCCCACATCAAACCTAGGGGGTCAGGGGGGTCTACCCTGCCCCCTTATGGTCATTTCCCCCTTTGTTTTGGCCCACCTCTTGTGTCTCGATCCTACCGAGACACAAGATGGCGGCCGCTCCGGACTGTTTCGAATGTTTACAGACACCCAAGAACCAATCAGCTTTCTGCGCGCAAGTCGCGTGGCGCGCCCGGAGCGCTGCCATGGATATATATATTTTTTTGAACCTAAATTACTCAAAATCCACTGAAGCACATATCTTGAGACATAGCAAAGGCACATCGGGCTACCAGTCCCTACAATTTTGCCAAGTTGGGTGGAAATCCATTCAGCCGTTCGGGCTAAAAGTGAGGTCGACCGCCCTATGGAAATTAACATGGGGAAAACACGTTTTGGGACCCCCCTTTTATCTCAGCCCCTGCTTGACAAATCCCCCCCAAACTTTCAGGGAAGGACCGGGGCATCGCGAGGCCATTTTAAGTAAATTTTCAGGCAGATTCGTCAACCGGCGCCAAAGTTATTCCAAATAGAATTTTGAGATTTAACATTGAAAAAAATCCTAACTATAACTACCTACTGGCGACTGCCAGTAGGTAATATTAGTATAGATATATACATATATATACATATATATATCTATATATATATTCACAGAAAAAACCATAGGTTATAGACCATATATAGTTAGGAATTTTAAATTTACAAAACCTTGAAAATTCACTGAAAAAACCATAGGTTATAGACCATATATAGTTAGGGATTAGCATTTAAAAAACCTTATTTTATTTGCACAAAACCATTGAAATTCCATATATAGTTAGTTGCACTAACTATATATCGCGGACCCGCAATCCACTGCTAATGATGTCACATATTACATCATTCATGACATGGTCAGTGACATCACTGATGACATCACTGATGACATCTCAAATGACATCACTGTTGACATCACTGATGACATCACTGATGACAACACACAGTGACTGTATGTTTCTGTAAAGTTAAAATATGTCTTACATATTGAAGAATGAGTGGATGTATAAGTGTCTGGATGAAGGATTTAGTAGGTGCATGACTGACTGTATGAGAGAATGATTAAATGTGTCTCACTGAGTGTATGGGTTAGTGATTAAAGTGTCTTAATTTGGCAATCATTATTTATGTTGTTCTGTAAACTGCTGCATGTTTAAATCAGTAGCTATATCAGTAACTATATGGGTTATTGAATGGTTGCCCAAGTATTTGTATGGGAGACTGAGTATGTGTGTGGGTGGCTGGGAGGTGTATAACTCTGTGCATAGATGTGTGAGCAGTTGATTCCCTAGGTGTATGGGTTCAAAAGTGCATGTAGAAACAGCTGTATGGACAGTTGACTGTGTGCATGAGTATATTGGTGAGTGAATGGATATCTCAGTGCTACATGTCAAAGTAAGTACATATGTAAAACACACTCCATGTGAGAGTTGACATATATAAATAACTGAACATAAGAGCCAGTGAATGTGTGAGTGGCTGTATGAATCATTGTGAACTTGTATCAAGGATTGTATAAGAGAGTAAATATGTGTTACTATATGTTTGAATAAGTAAGGTGTGTATAACTGTATAGTTGAGGAAATGGAGATGTGATTGATTCTTTCCATGACTGACTAGGTGTGTGAGTAACTCCATGGATGTGTGACAGTCTGTGAGTGCCTGTTTACACTGAGTGTATCTAAGGTTATATTAGAGTCTGAAGATGTATTATCACATAAATGATATCATCAGTGATGTAATCAGTAATGTCAAATGAGATGTCAGTGATGTCATCAGTGATGTCATTTGAGATGTCATCAGTGATGTCATCAGTGATGTCATTTGAGATGTCATCAGTGATGTCATCAGTGATGTCACTGACCATGTCATGAATGATGTAATATGTGACATCATTAGCAGTGGATTGCGGGTCCGCGATATATAGTTAGTGCAACTAACTATATATGGAATTTCAATGGTTTTGTGCAAATAAAATAAGGTTTTTTAAATGCTAATCCCTAACTATATATGGTCTATAACCTATGGTTTTTTCAGTGAATTTTCAAGGTTTTGTAAATGCAAATTCCTAACTATATATGGTCTATAACCTATGGTTTTTTCTGTGAATTTCATTGATTTTTTAAAAGCTAATATCTATAGCTGTAAAATATATTCTTTATTTAGTGACGTATCACGTAGCCCGTGAGATGCCTCATGATGCATCGCATAACCGTGACGTATCGTCTCTGCAGCGCAAACCAAACCCAAAACGTAAGCGCGCCAGAACACGCTTAAAGATATATATATATTTTTTTAACCTTAATTAGACAAAATCCACACGTGCACATATCACAAACGTTCAAAAAACACAATATGTCGGACTCCCGTTACGCTGCCGGTTAGCTGCCCGGTTAACGTACCAGGAAGCACCTTTACCGTGAAAAATCGCAATTTTTTTTTTCTTTTGCCCCGCAGGGAACTTTAATAGCCCCCTCATCAATCCTAGGGGTTCAGGAGGGGTCTGCCTTACCCCTTTCATTCATTTACACCTTTTTTTTTCCACCTCTTGTCTCTCGATCCCACAGAGAGACAAGATGGCGGCCGCTCCAGACTGTTTACAATGATAACAGCCAATCAGCTTCTCCTCAGACTCCTGTTACACTGCCGGTTAGCTTCCCGGTTAGCTGCCCGGTTAGCTGCCCGGTTCGCGTACCAAGACGCGTCTCTACGGCGAAAAAATTGTTTTTTTTTTTTTTTTTGGCCCCGCGTGGCTTTATAATATCCCCCTCATCAATCCTATGGGGTCAGAAGGGGTCTACCTTGCCCTCTTTCCTTCATTTCCCTCTTTGTTTTGGTCTCCTCTTGTCTCTCGATCCTACCGAGAGACAAGATGGCGGCCGCTCCGGACTGTTTACAATGTTGACAGCCAATCAGCTACTCCTCAGACTCCCGTTACACTGCCGGTTAGCTTCCCGGTTAGCTGCCCGGTTAGCTGCCCGGTTCGCGTACCAAGACGCGTCTCTAAGGCGAAAAAAATCGGATTTTTTTTTTTTTTTTTTGGGGCCCCGCGTGGCTCTATAATATCCCCCTCATCAATCCTAGGGGGTCAGAAGGGGTCTACCTTGCCCCCTTTCCTTCATTTCCCCCTTTGTTTTGGCCTCCTCTTGTCTCTCGATCCTACCGAGAGACAAGATGGCGGCCGCTCCGGACTGTTTAGAATGTTGACAGACACCGGAGAGCCAATCAGCTTCGCTTCGCAAAGTTCCGATACGCGAAAAGTTTGCGAACCGGAGAGTTACCCGGAGCGCTGTTACAGATATATATCTTGTTTTAAACGTTAATTTCTCAAAATCCACTGAAGCACATATATTGAGACCTAGCAAAGGCACATCGGGCTAACAGTCCCTACATTTTTGCCAAGTTTCGTGGAAATCCATTCAGCCGTTCGGGCTAAAAGTGAGGCCAACCGCCCTATGGAAATTAACATGGGAAAAACGCGTTTTGGGACCCCCCTTTTTTCTCAGCCCCCCCTTGACGAACCCCCCCCCAAATTTCCAGGAGCTGCTCAGAAACAAAATGTGCCATTTTCCTGAAAATTTCAGCCAATTCCGTCCACAAACACCAAAGTTATTAGGCATAGAATTTTCAAAAGTTCCATAGAGAAAAAATCCTAACTATATATACCTACTGGCTATCGCCAGTAGGTAATATCTATATATATATATATAATATATATATATATATATCTATACTAATATAATAAAGAGAGAGCCCAAACCTTTGAGGCGGGTAATCTCAGGAGCCACAGCACCAATCACAACACCTAATACAGTGTTGGAAAGGGGAATTAAAGCAGAAGGACATAGGCTATGCAGACGCCCACCATATACATTTAAAAGGTAAAAGAACCATGCCAGCAAAGAAGTCCCTAGTGGGCTTGTCTGCGTTGGGCTGTGGGCGTGTGCTGGGGGCGTCTGCTGGGGGTGTGACAAACGCTGGAGGCGTGTGGTACGTTCCTCCCTTCATGCCATGTCTCATATTGTGTGCTGAGGGCGTGTGCGGGGCGCAGGATTACGGAAAAAAGCGAGCGTTGTGCCCAATATTTCATTATTTTTTCTTCCCAGGTTCTGTACATTGCAGCTCCGGGTGTGCTTGCCCAGCGCTCACAGTGACGTGCACCTGCTTTACTGTATGGAGGTCAGGCATGGCGCTATTCCCAAGGGCCGGAAGGAGCGCAAACAGGGGCCATTGTGCAGGAAATGTAATCTCGCCTTAACTTCCGGTGACGCCTGAAGCGCACACTGGAGATTTTCCACTTCTGTTGCGCACAGACCTCGCACCACGCACGTCCGGACATTATTAAAACATCAAATATATGTTTGTATATATGTGTATTTGTATGTTATATATATATATATATATATATATATATATATATATATATATATATATATATATATATATATATATATATGCACTTATTTTATTTAATTAAAACATTTATTCTTTTAAATTGCATTATTTATATTATTTTTATTCATTATTTAATTACCCTTTACACCCTAAAAACTAATCCCACCCTGCTCCCTTTAAATACCCCTGCACCCAATAATCATAACCCACCCTTACTCTTTAAAATACCCCAACACCCATAAACACTAACCCATCTTAACCCTATAAATATACCCTGTACCCCAAAACCCAAACCTATCCCTAAACCCTAAAAATACCCATGTACCATAAAACCCAAACCTAGCCTTGAACCCTATAAATACCCCTGTACCTCAAAACCCAAACCTACCCCTGAACCCTAAAAATACCCCTGTACCCCAAAACCCAAACCTAGCCTTGAACCCTAAAAGTACCCCTCTACCCCAAAACCCAAACCTACCCCTGAACCCTAAAATTTCCCTGTACCCCAAAACCCAAACCTAGCCCTGAACCCTTAAAATACCCCTGTACCCCAAAACCCAAACCTACCCTTGAACCCTAAAAATACCCCTGTACCCCAAAACCCAAACCTAGCCCTGAACCCTAAAAATAACCCTGTACCCCAAAACCCAAACCTACCCCTGAACCCTAAAATACCCCTGTACCACAACACCCAAACCTAGCCCTGAACCCTTAAAATACCCCTGTACCCCAAAACCCAAACCTACCCCTGAACCCTAAAAATAACCCTGTACCCCAAAGCCCATACCTATCCCTAAACCCTAAAACTACCCCTGTACCCCATAACCCAAACTATATCTGAACCCTTACAATGCCCAAACACCCCAAAACATATACCTCAGCACCCAAAACATATACCCCTATACCCATACTGACCGTATCCAAATATTTAAAAAAAAACATGCTTTTACCATTCATGCATTTATAACGAATTTACTTGTAAATATATACGTGGTAAAATCATATAAAATGTAATGCCATGCGTTATAACGGCATTGCGGAGTCATGGTACTTTCGTAATGAAAGTATGCGGAGTGATGGTATGCGGAAAGAAAGTCGCGGAATAATGGGTGTTTACCCTCCCCCGGTAAGTACATTGGTGGCACGGCTGCCCACATCTCGAGCAACATACTCATATTTTTTCACCACCCATTTGAAAAATGCACAGGTCTCTCTCATTGATGGCCAGCACCGACATACACTTTTAGACACACCTCCCGCCACAAGTTCTAGAATTGCGAACTTTAGAGCTGGGGAGCTGCGTTCGAATCTCAGCATCAGCTCAACATCCTGTGATTCCAGGCAAATCGCTTTGTCTCCTCGTGCCTACCACAAATGAATGTGTTCTTCTATAATGTAAATGGTGCTCATGCCATGTTGTCGAGTTTGCGCTATATAATATTGCAAGGAAAAATAAAGTATGGAAACTGAGTTCACACACTACTGAATGCGCACTCTTAAGTGCATTAGCAGTGCACTGTGAATCGGAGCGTTTCACAGGCCTGTCACAGATAAGAAATGCTATCAAAACGAAATGCTACAAAACAATATACTTCTGGCAGGCAGCAATTCATACCCGGACAACGTCGGGACGGGCTGCTAGTATATATATATACATATTTACTGAAAAACTGATTAAAGTAACACTATAGTTAGGTGTTGGAATGAGACATGCACTAACTTTAAAAGTAAATATGAAAACTACTGGAAAAACACCAGTAAAGGTCAGTGAACCAACTACACTGCTTTTGTCCATCATTGCATAGTCATTCATGGTCTTTTATTATTCAAAAAGGCACTGAAACATATATAAAACTGAGTTTTGTTAAGTGAAACCTTCTTTAAGAGTCAATGCTGAAGACCATTAACTCTCTACGACTGCAATAACTCCTTACAAATTTTCAAAGAATTGTTGAAACTCCCATGCTTTTTTATAACCAATAACCATTATGGGCCCGATTCAGATCTCGCTGAGAAGGGTTCTTAATGGGATCCGTAGTGTGTGATTCCGATTCGGAGCCCATGTTTCCGTTCCGGAAGAGCAAGTATGAGTATCCTGTACGCACCGAGCGAATAGTCTCTGACTCCGCATCTGTCTGTCCGACTCATCCGGATCCGAATCGTTCTGCGCGATGGAGCTAGATTCCGAACGAGCGAGTACAATGCAGGTTTCGGACAGCTGTATCGACTTGGTCTCAGCGAGACAAAGAAGCTGTCGGAATCGGACTTCGGGGGGCCAGAGCAGGCCCCGCTCCACCAAGTGCCCTCTGAATTTGGCTCCACATGGGTCTCCCCAATCCAAGCATGCACAGGGTGGCGAACAACATAGGATGCCCACCACGGTGTCCACGCTTTTCCCCACCTACCCCTGTTTTGCTATGAGAGCCTGTGCACGGGTCCTTCACAAGCTCCCATGGAGTACTATGGGAGTCCGAGCAAACCGAGTCCATTCAATGCGATTGCATCGTACTCGCTCGGTCGGACTCGCACAGCGCATTTCGCTAAAAAAGCCCTCCGGATCGGATTCATACGGAGGGCTTTCTTAGTGAGATCGGAATTGGGCCCATGTTGTGAACCTTTCTTTTTTTTTCTGAGAAAATATTGCACAATGAGGTTCATGCAACTGACGCTGCTGGATGAAAAAGGTCAATGGTCACAGACCATGTTGTAGGAAATTCAGATCTTTAATCATTAAATCCTGTGTGATGGCAGCAATAGAAACCATGACATATATTTTACATTATGTGGGAATACTGTGATGATAGCAAACTTATGGATGTTTATGCTTAGGGTTTAGACAATAATTATGGAATTACATTATGGTTATGTACAGAACTGTTAATGGATTGTTAAAGTAATGCACTTTATGTTTACAAGCTGGTTTACTTATGATGAAGAAAGTATTCATCTGAAAATACGCAGAGTGGGCAAAATGTCAGCTTAGTGGAGGACATTACCTTTGGAGTATAGTAGGAGACTGGCGGTGGATTTGTGGCACAGGAGAAAGCTTCACACAACTCATATTACTTTAATGATTTAGGGTATACAGAACTGTGTGATAGTTTGGCTGCCACCAAACATGTCCCAAGCAAAGAAAATGTATTGCACTGCTGAAAAACTGGGAGAAGAGTGAAAATTCTCCTACTTTTATTGGGATTGGCTAGGCTCTCCTTACAAATAGCTGGCTGGTTTTCCAGGTAAAATATCGTGCTGGATGAAATATGTATGAATATGATGAGGAGGGAGATTATTCCGGGTTGGTAATGCCGTTATTAATTCATATGTACACAAAAGGTTTAGAAAATTACCTTCAGGTCTGTCTAGGAGGCCCTGTTAGTAAAGCCTGCTTGCCTCTGTGGACCACCACATTTAGAGATGTTTGCCCTTTTTAAAGATATTTTCAATCAAAGAGGTTCCTGCCATGGAGGTAAGAGGCACACTAAGGAAAACAAACATTGACAGCAGGTCCGTCAAGTTATCGCAGCATATCAAACTTGTTGGCACTAATGTTTTTTTCTGAAAACAATCTTCCAAAGTAAGAATATTTCTTTGAAAAAAACCATAATCAATATCTCTCACACAATATTCCCCCACATTACCTTCTAGGGTTCAATGGATGTTTACACACTTTCTAATTTTGGGACTGCTGTCCTTTACATGGAGGTCCCTGACAGGGAAATCGATGAGTGAAATGGCGTCCATCAGAGAAGCTGCCCTAAGTAGGACACCCCCTTCTGAAAAGATTTCATTGTCATTTCTACCAGTATTATTTATGCTGCAATGGTGTTCCTGATGGAATAGATGACAGTGGACCCATCAATGGAAAAAACATATTCTTCAACTGACAATTTGAGCAGTGGAAGCAAAAGGTGAGCTCCAGTTTTTGGAAGGCATTTTCTTGGCACCTACCTCTTAATAATGTCCCAAATATGAAGATGTAAACAGTTGGTGGTACTGACCACTTGCTTTTATCCTCCCACTGGTTGCTTGTGACTCTCTCACAGAGGGTGCTAGGCGATTGTCAAATTACGAGAAGACATTTTAAGCTTTTCAATTTATTTGTGTTTCCCAATGGTTAATACTCAGGGTCTCATTATGATTTTGGGCAGAATTACTTCTGCCCGACACCGGCTCATTCCTGGGACCGACCAACACCCAGTCGGAGGTCCCGACCACCTCATTAGGATGATTCCTATATTTCAATATACCGTAAACCAGCCGTAATGCATGCTCCTATAGTGAAATGGGAAGCGCTGCTCATCCCTGCACCCCCTGGCAGGCACCTCAAGGTGCCTGCTACAAGGTGCAGGGATCAACAGAGTGCACCATTGATGCCCCCTCGGCCTCCAGGAGGCCGAGAACCAAATGGGGGCCCAACCATGCTTTCCAACATGGTTTCCATGTCAGACAGACAGGCATGGAAACCATGTCAGAAACCATGATTGTAATCTCAAGGTTGGAAAGAGCCACTCTTGAGATTTTTTGCTGGCTTCTGACTGGCGGACATGCTCTCCTAGCTCGTCCGAAGCCAGCCAGAATGACTGGGCCGTTTCCTTTCTGACCACATCCATCATAATGAGGTGGTCAGAAAGGAAACTGAGCGGCCCATTACGATGCAGCACTAAAGGCTTTACTGGCCATATCGTAATGGGCCCCTAAATAGGTTTTCCAATGCTTTTCTAGGGGGATTTAAAAAAAAAAATCTTTATAACATCTCCGTTATAACGTAACGTTCCTTTATTCAATTGTATTTTTTTGGTACATTTTTCATATGCCTTTTTTTCTCTTCCTAATTAACTTGGTTTGTAAGTTTTCAGTGTCTGTGTTTCTTTATTGTAGTGTAGAGTTGGGAGCAGGTGCCGGGCAGGGATGGATGGAGAGGGGTTGGGAGAGTAGGGAGAAAAGGTGTTACGTGCCATTGCACAGGTAGAATGGCTTGCTTGTCTCTTGCTGCAGAAAATGGTTGGGCAGGTAAAGGGAATGATGTTGTACCGCTGTTGTAGCAAAACGGCTTGTAGGAGACGCACACCTGTTTGCGAATGTAGACAAAGTATATATGGATGGGTGGTGCCCGCGGAGTAACCCCCCTGTACTCGGGGTGAAGTAAAGCTAAAATTTGCACTGTTTCTCTTGAGATCAGTGTCCCTCCGGGGCACTCAGGGATGAGTTCATAGATGTATTCAAAAAAGGTAGTCAAAGTTCTCTTATGAAGTTAATTTCATTCTTTTTATTTGATGTGGTTGATTCTTCACATTATTATTTTCATAATGTTCGACCAAATGACCCAGTGGCCCAATGCATTTCGGGCTTTGCCCTTCTTCAGGGGCCGTGTAATTATTCTGAAAGTAACCAAGTACAATATCAGATGAAACGCTCATTATGAAGTACATAAGGTGCATCAATTCATTAGGTGTTAAACATATATCATGAATGCATAAGGGAGAGAGGTAGGAGAGATACCAGACTCGGTTGTGTGGTTTAACCTGTTTATCATCATGCATATAAGGAGGTAATGCCAGGTGTGACAAGGAAAAAGACGTTTAGAAAGGATTTATTTCCGGGGGTGCCATGCAGTAACCCGGCAAGATGGTGTTTGAAAAAGTGCTTGAGAAAGTGTGGCACAATTCGGAATGGTGCTCCCTATCCGACGGTGAAATCCCGTGCAGCGGACATGCAAAAAAAGGAAAGTGCGAAATAAAGTACCTCTAACTTGGTGGTAACTAGGAATCAAGTTCGTGCAAATGGTAACCAAACTCCTGTAAGAAAACGGTAAATCGGTTCAGCAAAACGAATCTAAGCGGTAGAGCTTTCGTCAGGGGTGGATGAGCATGGTCTAGATGAATGGGAGGGTGGCTTACTGGAAAGTAATACGCTGTGTGTTCCTCGCTCGTGGGTTCGAAAGAGTTCAGGATACCGACGATCTCGGTACGCTGTAAGGAGTGTCCTTATTGGATGTACCAAGTCATGTGATGCGGAAAACCGTATTCCGTATCAGGAGTGGGTGAGCTTGGGTCACGTGTGATCGCGGATGTAAATAAACGCGAAAATAAACCGGAGGCAGTAGTATCAAATTAGAAATTCGAGTGATGTTCAACTTAGAGTATAGAAAAAAGTGTAAAACACGCTGTTGTAGCCATGGCTTTAGAATATTTTAGCAGCTCTTTTTTCCAGCTAGTAAAATGGGGAGAAGACGAGGCCTAACAGCTAGAGCGGTCGATCTCAAAGCTGGGGAACCAAGTTTGAGTTTAGGCAAGGACGCACAACATCCTGCAATGCTTGGCAAATGCAATCAATCAGGGGTTTATAAAGTGCGCTACTCACCCGTGAGGGTCTCAAGGCGCTGGGGGGGAGGGTGCAGCTACGGATCAGTCGAAGAGCCAGGTCTTGAGGCTCTTCCTTAAGGTGTGCAGAGTGGGGGAGCGTCTGATGTTGACTGGGAGCTCGTTCCAGGTCTTTGCTGCAACGTAGGAGAAGGCTCTTCCACCTGCTCTTTGTCTGCAGATGTGTGGGGTCTCTGCCATAGCGAGGTAGGTGGAGTGGAGGTTCCTTTTGGGTACATGGAAGGAGACTCTTTCGTTCCTATTTGGGTCCGATGTTGCGGAGGGATTTGTAGGTGTGGGTGAGAAGCTTGAAGGTTACTCTCTTTTCGATGGGGAGCCAGTGGAGGTCTCGTAGGTGCTGGGTCAAGTTCCTGGATCGTGGGGTTCCGAGGACGAGTCTGGCTGCGATGTTCTGGATGGTTTGGAGCTTGTGTAGCAGGGTCTTGTATATTCCGGCATAGAGGGCATTACCATAGTCCAGTCTGCTGGTTATGAGTGTGTAGGTCTTTCTGTATTCAGGGGGATCCACTTCTAGGACTTGCGGAGGATACAGAGGGTGTTGAAGCAGGTGGAGGCAACAGCATTGATCTGGCGGGTCACGTTGAAGGAGGAGTCTAGAATGATGCAGAGGTTCTGGGCATGGTCCGTTTGGATGGGTGGGTTTCCGAGGGCAGGGGGCCACCAAGAGCTGTCCCACACAGTTGAGGAGGGTCCAAGGACGGGGACCTCTGTCTTCTCCGTGTTCAGTTTTAGGCAGCTGTCGCTCATCCAGGCTGCAACCTCTTTCATTCCTTTTTGGAAGCTGAGTCTGGTGTCTTAAGGGTTCTTCGTGAGAGAGAGGATGAGCTGGGTGTCATCGGTGTAAGATACTATGCTGAGCCCATGCTTTCTGACGAGGGGGGCTATGTAGATGTTGAAGAGCATGGGGCTGACCTTGTACCCTTGGAGTACTCCACAGTTGATCTTTATAGGTTCGGAGAGGAAGGGAGTGAGTCTGATATTTTGGGTTTTGCCGGAGAGAAAGGAGCGGATCCAGTCGAGGGCTGTTCCTCGTATACTAGTGCCGTGGAGTCTGGCTGCGAGATTGTGGTGTGAGACGTGTTGAATGCTGCGGAGAGGTCTAGTAGGATGAGAGCCACAATTAGTTAATCCCCCTGTGTCTGACAAAATGAATGTGTCCGTCTGAAACTAAACTAGTGCTCATGTAAAACGATCAGATACCTTGGAGTCCGGGTTTGTGCTGAATAAGACTCTAAAAAAAAAACAACAATAAAAAGTGTGGTGCTGCATGAGACCTTGATGTAGTAAAATGTAATCCACCCAAGTTTTCCAACCATAGATAAGTGTAGATGTTGAGTGCATGCTACATGTGAAAATATAATCCTCAGCAACAAGACCCCAGTTTACCTGACAAAGAAACTGGCAATGACTGGCGGGGACAAGGCTGCCAGGAGCCTGGATATCCCCAGACTGGCACAAAACATTGTAAGAAGGGAAATCCCAGAATATAAACCTTCTTTGTTCATGCTCCCTGAATCTGGAAAGGATGCCTAGCGCCATCCCTCTTACAATTCAGAAACACCTGAAGACACACATCTTCAAGGAGCATTACACCAGACCTGACACTCTTCCTGTGGTTTCCCCCAAATAATTGTAGCTTACCCGGCCCTTGTTCTCTGTCGCTGCCATGCTAAGGTCACTCTCTACAGATATCGACACATAGTTATGAACATGCATGAAGAACAGGGTATGGCGCCATTGTCATATCTGAACTCTTTTCCTAAACTTTGTGACCACAAGGATGTCACTGTTACAAGATTATTTACAACAAGGGGTGGTGAGGGACAGAGTCTCTGAATTAAGCAGAAAGCTCTCACCCAGTCAAGAGATCAGGGCTAGATCCAACACCGTTTTTTAGCTCACTGCACCATCCCAGTTTCAGAACCTGGCTGTATGCAAATTAGTCTGTTCCTGTCCCAGTGCATGATGGGAACAGGGCAAACCAAACTACAAAAGCCAATTCTTACACTGGGAAGGAAACAAGCTCCCGGGGACCGGTTTCTGGCATTACAGCCGTCTTCGGCCCGGTTTGCTTGAATCCTGATGGTGCAATGAGCAAGGGTCTCACATCTGAGAATACCCTTCCACGCTTAGGGTGGACAAAAATATTTACAACAAGGGGTGGTGAGGGACAGAGTCTCTGAATTAAGCAGAAAGCTCTCACCCAGTCAAGAGATCAGGGCTAGATCCAACACCGTTTTTTAGCTCACTGCACCATCCCAGTTTCAGAACCTGGCTGTATGCAAATTAGTCTGTTCCTGTCCCAGTGCATGATGGGAACAGGGCAAACCAAACTACAAAAGCCAATTCTTACACTGGGAAGGAAACAAGCTCCCGGGGACCGGTTTCTGGCATTACAGCCGTCTTCGGCCCGGTTTGCTTGAATCCTGATGGTGCAATGAGCAAGGGTCTCACATCTGAGAATACCCTTCCACGCTTAGGGTGGACAAAAATATTTACAACAAGGGGTGGTGAGGGACAGAGTCTCTGAATTAAGCAGAAAGCTCTCACCCAGTCAAGAGATCAGGGCTAGATCCAACACCGTTTTTTAGCTCACTGCACCATCCCAGTTTCAGAACCTGGCTGTATGCAAATTAGTCTGTTCCTGTCCCAGTGCATGATGGGAACAGGGCAAACCAAACTACAAAAGCCAATTCTTACACTGGGAAGGAAACAAGCTCCCGGGGACCGGTTTCTGGCATTACAGCCGTCTTCGGCCCGGTTTGCTTGAATCCTGATGGTGCAATGAGCAAGGGTCTCACATCTGAGAATACCCTTCCACGCTTAGGGTGGACAAAAATATTTACAACAAGGGGTGGTGAGGGACAGAGTCTCTGAATTAAGCAGAAAGCTCTCACCCAGTCAAGAGATCAGGGCTAGATCCAACACCGTTTTTTAGCTCACTGCACCATCCCAGTTTCAGAACCTGGCTGTATGCAAATTAGTCTGTTCCTGTCCCAGTGCATGATGGGAACAGGGCAAACCAAACTACAAAAGCCAATTCTTACACTGGGAAGGAAACAAGCTCCCGGGGACCGGTTTCTGGCATTACAGCCGTCTTCGGCCCGGTTTGCTTGAATCCTGATGGTGCAATGAGCAAGGGTCTCACATCTGAGAATACCCTTCCACGCTTAGGGTGGACAAAAATATTTACAACAAGGGGTGGTGAGGGACAGAGTCTCTGAATTAAGCAGAAAGCTCTCACCCAGTCAAGAGATCAGGGCTAGATCCAACACCGTTTTTTAGCTCACTGCACCATCCCAGTTTCAGAACCTGGCTGTATGCAAATTAGTCTGTTCCTGTCCCAGTGCATGATGGGAACAGGGCAAACCAAACTACAAAAGCCAATTCTTACACTGGGAAGGAAACAAGCTCCCGGGGACCGGTTTCTGGCATTACAGCCGTCTTCGGCCCGGTTTGCTTGAATCCTGATGGTGCAATGAGCAAGGGTCTCACATCTGAGAATACCCTTCCACGCTTAGGGTGGACAAAAATATTTACAACAAGGGGTGGTGAGGGACAGAGTCTCTGAATTAAGCAGAAAGCTCTCACCCAGTCAAGAGATCAGGGCTAGATCCAACACCGTTTTTTAGCTCACTGCACCATCCCAGTTTCAGAACCTGGCTGTATGCAAATTAGTCTGTTCCTGTCCCAGTGCATGATGGGAACAGGGCAAACCAAACTACAAAAGCCAATTCTTACACTGGGAAGGAAACAAGCTCCCGGGGACCGGTTTCTGGCATTACAGCCGTCTTCGATTTTGGCCACTATAGGTGTGGCAGGGTATACTCAGACATGAGTCCCTTTCTCACTGCTCCATCAGGATTCAAGCAAGCCGGGCCGAAGACGGCTGAAATGCCAGAAACCGGTCCCCGGTAGCTTGTCTCCTTTCTGGTAAAGAATTGGCTTGGTAGTTTAGTCTGCCCTGTTCCCATGATGCACTGGGCCAGGGACAGACTGATTTGCATATAGCCAGGTTCTGAGCTGGGATGGGGCAGTGAGATAAATAACGGTGATGGATCAAGCCCTGATCTTTGGACTGGGTAAGGGTGGTCTGCTCAATTCAGACACTCTGTTCATCACCACCCCTTTTGTAAATCGATTTTGGCCACTATAGGTGTGGCAGGGTATACTCAGACATGAGTCCCTTTCTCACTGCTCCATCAGGATTCAAGCAAGCCGGGCCGAAGACGGCTGAAATGCCAGAAACCGGTCCCCGGTAGCTTGTCTCCTTTCTGGTAAAGAATTGGCTTGGTAGTTTAGTCTGCCCTGTTCCCATGATGCACTGGGCCAGGGACAGACTGATTTGCATATAGCCAGGTTCTGAGCTGGGATGGGGCAGTGAGATAAATAACGGTGATGGATCAAGCCCTGATCTTTGGACTGGGTAAGGGTGGTCTGCTCAATTCAGACACTCTGTTCATCACCACCCCTTTTGTAAATCGATTTTGGCCACTATAGGTGTGGCAGGGTATACTCAGACATGAGTCCCTTTCTCACTGCTCCATCAGGATTCAAGCAAGCCGGGCCGAAGACGGCTGAAATGCCAGAAACCGGTCCCCGGTAGCTTGTCTCCTTTCTGGTAAAGAATTGGCTTGGTAGTTTAGTCTGCCCTGTTCCCATGATGCACTGGGCCAGGGACAGACTGATTTGCATATAGCCAGGTTCTGAGCTGGGATGGGGCAGTGAGATAAATAACGGTGATGGATCAAGCCCTGATCTTTGGACTGGGTAAGGGTGGTCTGCTCAATTCAGACACTCTGTTCATCACCACCCCTTTTGTAAATCGATTTTGGCCACTATAGGTGTGGCAGGGTATACTCAGACATGAGTCCCTTTCTCACTGCTCCATCAGGATTCAAGCAAGCCGGGCCGAAGACGGCTGAAATGCCAGAAACCGGTCCCCGGTAGCTTGTCTCCTTTCTGGTAAAGAATTGGCTTGGTAGTTTAGTCTGCCCTGTTCCCATGATGCACTGGGCCAGGGACAGACTGATTTGCATATAGCCAGGTTCTGAGCTGGGATGGGGCAGTGAGATAAATAACGGTGATGGATCAAGCCCTGATCTTTGGACTGGGTAAGGGTGGTCTGCTCAATTCAGACACTCTGTTCATCACCACCCCTTTTGTAAATCGATTTTGGCCACTATAGGTGTGGCAGGGTATACTCAGACATGAGTCCCTTTCTCAGTGCTCCATCAGGATTCAAGCAAGCCGGGCCGAAGACGGCTGAAATGCCAGAAACCGGTCCCCGGTAGCTTGTCTCCTTTCTGGTAAAGAATTGGCTTGGTAGTTTAGTCTGCCCTGTTCCCATGATGCACTGGGCCAGGGACAGACTGATTTGCATATAGCCAGGTTCTGAGCTGGGATGGGGCAGTGAGATAAATAACGGTGATGGATCAAGCCCTGATCTTTGGACTGGGTAAGGGTGGTCTGCTCAATTCAGACACTCTGTTCATCACCACCCCTTTTGTAAATCGATTTTGGCCACTATAGGTGTGGCAGGGTATACTCAGACATGATACCCTTTCTCACTGCTCCATCAGGATTCAAGCAAGCCGGGCCGAAGACGGCTGAAATGCCAGAAACCGGTCCCCGGTAGCTTGTCTCCTTTCTGGTAAAGAATTGGCTTGGTAGTTTAGTCTGCCCTGTTCCCATGATGCACTGGGCCAGGGACAGACTGATTTGCATATAGCCAGGTTCTGAGCTGGGATGGGGCAGTGAGATAAATAACGGTGATGGATCAAGCCCTGATCTTTGGACTGGGTAAGGGTGGTCTGCTCAATTCAGACACTCTGTTCATCACCACCCCTTTTGTAAATCGACTGTTACAAGATGACTTTCTGAATGAGGTAAGTACTCGACCTTGCGTAAACTTCATTTTCTGACAAGGGGCTCAGTGCTTTTATATTTTAGAATGTTCTGTAAAAATGAACAAATCAATCACTACAGAGGAGCACATCTATTGATGCTCCTCAGGTATTGGTAAATTGTACATTAATGTTTGTATCCCTGGGTGTATATATAGCTTTCATTTTTGGTTGCAGTATCACTTATTCATGTATCAAAGAAGATGAACTAATTGTGCTATTCTACTTTAAAGTACCAACACTACATTGCATATTTTAGCACTCGTTTCCACACACCACGATCTATTAATATTCTAAAAGTTCTGCATTTTAATAGTTTATAATTTCGATTCATATTTGCAGCCCTGTAAAGTAGTGCAGCAATTTAAGTGAATACTGCTGAAATCTGTGTGAATTTCAGGTTGCAGGTTCAAATCCGGGCAAAAAGTTACTTAGCAATTGTAACCCACACTTTCATGCTTCTTAGGCCGATCAAATAAGTATTGGGCTCGATTAGTTAACAATGATTGTGTGTGACCGAGTCTACAGAGAGAATTCTACATCTTCCAGTTCTGACAGAATGAAAATAACATCTGGTCCTGGTACCCTGATGACACAATGAAAGAAAGGGCCAGCTCAATAACTATCTGAAAATAAATAAAATGTATTTCAATAAAAGAAAAAGGCAATACCTCGCTTATGATCAAATGATGATGTGCAGACAGGAGGACGAAGAAGCCAGGGTTCCCTTTCTCCATTAAATAAACCTCCTTCAGAGAAGGCTGTGATTTTTCTGTCCCATCTGCCCAGCTGGAAAGAAATAACCCATATAGATTGCGTGTTAAGGGAGCCTTGCACCGCACACGGACCTTGCATTGACTTTTAAAAATAATCTATTGTACAGAACTGACCCCTACAGCTAAACAAACTGTTTTATTCTGAATGTCAGTGTCCATACAAGAGCAATCAGTGCTCTGCCAGGGTTCAGAGCCACAGCAGAGCTGCCTCGACCCATCCATTTAGAGAGGAGGGCCAGCGGTGCAGGCACCGCTGGCTTCATGCCTTATTCCCTGCCAGGAGCCATCTCTCCAAATTGATTTTTGATCTCCATAGTGACCTGGAAGGGAGACACAGCGATAACTCTCGGAAAGTGGAAAACAATATTATTCCTACAAATATGAATTACTTGCCGGCAGGTTAAATCTACTGTGCAGTGAATTATGTGACCCCGAGGCTCCTATAATTCTTCTGAATTTTATAGAGTCGTGAGAGGTCCTGCGAGCTTTGACAAGCACTTAACAGCCAAAATCAGTCGTGAACAAGTCGCTCGGACCTTTGATTTAGCCCTCGCAAGCCCACCGTAGCTAGTCCATTTTACATTTGGAGCCAAAGATGATATTCGTTCAGTTTTGAAGTTATACATTTCATTTTGGGATTTGATTGGATTTTATTGAATACTCTTTTTTTCCCCACTGGACTCTTTGCTGTTCTGTCATGCCTCTGAAGACTTAAAAGTAATAGTTTCTGTAAATATCATATAAACATGATTTTTTGTAATATGCCTGCTGTTGGCCCTTTCACCATAATAATGATGAATTTGTAATTATTGAGGCAAACATTTTAAATTCCAACTGTCACATTTTGATTATTTTCTCGGGGAAAACATCTTAAATTCAAACCGTTAAATTTTGATTGTTTGGTTAGACTGGGCCTAATTTGTAGCCATTCAAATGCGAGAAACATTGAACATCTATACTAATATAATAAAGAGAGAGCCCAAACCTTTGAGGCAGGTAATCTCAGGAACCACAGCACCAATCACAACAGCCCATACAGCGTTGGAAAGGGCAGTTGCAGCAGAATGACATAGGCTATGCAGACGCCCACCATATACATTTAAAAGGTAAAAGAACCGTGCCAGCAAAGTAGTCCCTTGTGGGCGTGTCTGAGTTGTGCTGTGGGCGTGTCCTGGGGGTTTGACAAACGCTGGGGGCGTGTGGTACATTCCGCCCTTCATGCCATGTCTCATATCGTGTGCTATGGGCATGTGCTGGGGGCGTGAGCGTGTGCGGGGCACGGGATAACGGCGATGTGCCCAATATTTCATTGTTTTTTCTTCCCAGGTTCTGTACATTCCAGCTCTGGGTGTGCTTGCCCCGCACCCCCAGTGACGTGCACCTGCTTTATCGTATGGAGGTCAGGCATGGCGCTATTTCCAAGGGCCGGAAGAAGCGCAAACAGGGGCCATTGTGCAGGACATGTAATCTTGCTTTAACTTCCGGTAACGCCTGAAGCGCACACTGGAGATTTTCCACTTCTGTTGCACACAGGCCTCGCGCCACGCACATCAGGACCCAAGGCCCGCCTCCACGGAAATAGCAGGAAAGGGACTATCCCTCCCCCGGGAATATGCGATCATATTCCGCAAACCAACATCCCGCGTACCATCACTCCGCAAATTTTATAACGCGGGGCTATTACTCCGCAAAGACATAATTTCTAAAACTTTTACAATGCATATGACTTTATCACGGATGCCATTATAACGAAAATGCATGTGTGGTAAAGTCATATGCATTGTAATAGTACAATATTAAAACATCAAATATATGTTTGTATATATGTGTATTTATATATATATATATATATACATAGGGAGATGAGAGAGGTTACTCCTCTCTCATGCAGCACCGCGTGAAAAGCACCGAAACCAGCATTGCGGGACACTACTATGCACTACGCTGTCTGGATGTTCTTCAGCACTATTTAGCTGTATGAATATGCAATGCACCTTTGGAAAAACAAATTACGTGCCAGTAGATAAGACTCAAAGCCATTGATGCTGTGAAAAACGAACGATTGATCTACGCACGTTAAAGAAATAACCTCAGTGCATTCTGGGATTTGCAGTGTCTAAACCAACTGCACGTGACCACTTGGAAAGGATAAACACACTCACCTGTGATCAAGGCGTATTCCACGCCGAAACGCGTAAGGATGTACGAGTGTTCTTGCTGACCCACAATGCAGACGAATAAAGTCAGCTTCTCCAGAAGACGGTGTTGGTCTCATTTTTTCCTGTGGCTGTAAACGCATGTTTCCAGGATCTCCATTCCTGGTTTGAGACCACCCTGCAGGATTGGTGGCCCCCGGCAAAATGGAGTCCTTTGGTGAATATTGAACGAGGGGGCATAATCGGCTCTCTAATGCTTGCCGGCTCAAAGGGACTTCCGTAGCAATGCGGCGGCATTAGTTGCAGAAAGGGAGATGAGAGAGGTTACTCCTCTCTCATGCAGCACCGCGTGAAAAGCACCGAAACCAGCATTGCGGGACACTACTATGCACTACGCTGTCTGGATGTTCTTCAGCACTATTTAGCTGTATAAATATGGAATGCACCTTTGGAAAAACAAATAACGTGCCAGTAGAAAGACTCAAAGCCATTGATGCTGTGAAAAACGAACGATTGATCTACGCACGTTAAAGAAATAACCTCAGTGCATTCTGGGATTTGCAGTGTCTAAACCAACTGCACGTGACCACTTGGAAAGGATAAACACACTCACCTGTGATCAAGGCGTATTCCACGCCGAAACGCGTAAGGATGTACGAGTGTTCTTGCTGACCCACAATGCAGACGAATAAAGTCAGCTTCTCCAGAAGACGGTGTTGGTCTCATTTTTTCCTGTGGCTGTAAACGCATGTTTCCAGGATCTCCATTCCTGGTTTGAGACCACCCTGCAGGATTGGTGGCCCCCGGCAAAATGGAGTCCTTTGGTGAATATATATACATATATATATATATATATATATATATATATATATATATATATATATATATATATATATATATATATATATATATATATATATGTATATATATATATATAATTTTTTTTATTTAATTACATTTTTAATTTAATTAAAACATTTATTCTTTTAAATTGCATTATTTATATTATTTTTATTTATTATTTTATTTTATTATCTTTACACCCTAAATACTAATCCCACCCTGCTCCCTTTAAATACCCCTACACCCCATAATCATACCCACCCTTACTCCTTAAAATACCCCAACACCCTTAAACACTAACCCATCTTAATCCTATAAATATACCCTGTACCTCAAAACCCAAACCTATCCCTAAACCCTAAAAATACCCCTGTACCCCAAAACCCAAATCTAGCCCTGAACCCTATAAATACCCATGCACCTCAAAACCCAAACCTACCCCTGAACCCTAAAAATACTCCTGTACCCCAAAACCTAAACCTAGCCCTGAACCCTTAAAATACCCCTGTACCCCAAAACCCAAACCTAGCCCTGAACTATAAAATACCCCTGTACCCCAAAACCCAAACCTATCCCTGAACCCTTAAAATACCCCTCTACCCCAAAATGCAAACCTACCCCTGAACCCTAAAAATACCCCTGTACCCCAAAACCCAAATCTAGCCCTGAACCCTAAAAATAACCCCATACCCCAAAACCCAAACCTACCCCTGAACCCTAAAATACCCCTGTACCCCAAAACCCAAACCTAGCCCTGAACCCTAAAAAAAACCCTGTACCCCAAAACCCAAACCTACCCCTGAACCCTAAAATACCCCTATACCCCAAAACCTAAACCTAGCCCTGAACCCTAAAAATAACCCTGTACCCCAAAACCCATACCTATCCCTAAACCCTAAAATTACCCCTGTACCCCATAACCCAAAACTATATCTGAACCCTTAAAATACCCAAACACCCCAAAAACATATACCTCAGTACCCCAAAACATATACCCCTATACCCATACTTACCTTATCCAAACATAAAATAAAAACATGCTTTTACCATTCATGCATTTACAACGAATTTCGTTGTAAATGTATACGTGGTAAATGCATATAAAACGCAATGCCATGCGTTATAATGGCATTGCGGAGTCATGGTACTTTTGTAATGAAAGTACGCGGAGTGATGGTTTGTGGGAAGAAAGTTGCGGAATAATGGGTGTTTACCCTCCACCGGTAAGTACAATGGTGGCACAGAAGCCCACATCTCCAGCAACATACTCATATTTTTTCACCACCCATTTGAAAAATGCGCAGGTCTCTCTAATTGTTGGCCAGCACAGACACACACTTTTAGACACACGTCCCGCCACAAGTTCTAGAATTGCGAACTTTAGAGCTGGGGAGCTACGTTCGAATCTCGCCATCAGCTCAACATCCTGTGATTCCAGGCAAATCGCTTTGTCTCCCCGTGCATACCACAAATGAATGTGTTCTTCTGTAATGTAAATTGTGCTCATGCCATGTTGTCGAGTTCGCACCATATAATATTGCAAGGAAAAATTAAGTAGTGAAACTCGAGTTCACACACTACTGAAAGCACACTCTTAACTGCATCAGCAGTGCACTGTGAATCGGAGCGTTTCACAGGCCTGTCACAGAGAAGAAATGCTATCAAAACGAAATCCTACAAACCAATCTACTACTGGCCGGCAGCAATTCATATCCGGACAACGTCGGGAAGGGCTGCTAGCTATGAATATAAGGAAATCTTAATCTCGTCCCCCAGATATACCCCCTAAAATAATTGTTCTCCACAGATTTTCATTTTTGATTTGTGTTTTTCGATCATTTGAGAGAAGTATTTTAGCTTGGGTAGACATTGCTGAGTCCGGACGAATTTTTATGGAAGACATTTTTAAAAATGGAGAATATGTTACAGTGATGATGTAATATTTCAGCTACAATTAAACCTATATACTTCATTATGGGGTCAAAACATAGGTTTTGGGGGACGAGTAGTCTTATAGAGACAGAAATTAACACCTCAGAGTAACCCTTCTTCCATTTCCCAAAATGGCGGCTATAATAGATGAAGAAGAGACATATATAGAAAATAAATAAATAATAAAGGTGTTGGATCCTTTTACGTATACTGCAAACAATGTGTATGATCTAAATATAGAAAAAAAAATGTTTTAGACATATTTTCATAGTTCACTTCATTTATTTGTTTTGGAAATCCCTCAAGGTACATTTGCAGAATGTTGAGCATTTTAGGAGAGAATAACGACAGGGGCATCTTTTTGTAGTATAGGTTTTGCAAGTCCATGTACGTGCAAGTTCTGCGGGTAGAGGCTTTAGAAATTTCCTAGGTTTTAGCACCCCATGAATATCTTCCCAACAAAATTCACACAGATCTTTCTCTACATATGCATGATCCAGAAATGTACACATCTTCTGATCAAGTAGAACGCTTTTTTAATGTGTCCATGCACGTAAAATTACATTGTGGAAGGTCACTTAGCAGTACTGATCTCTTGAACTCACTGTACAGAAGATCATCTAATGTGTGACAGTCAGAACTCGTTTTTCACATCATGCACAAGAGGTGTTTTTCTACGTCTTTAAAGTCATATTCTTCCTCTGTCCCAGCAAACCCTTTTAGAAACTTCACAGGTTCAGCAGTTAAAGCTCCAAGCTTTGTCCCAATTTTGCTCAAGTGTCATCACCCATAAGAATATGTGCTTGATAAGAAAACTGGGCATCTCCTGGTTAAGTTTCTTGTACAGAATATGAAGTGGGATTAAGTGTCTTTTCTTGCCTGTTCTATAATGTATCCATAACTCTGACAATCCTTGTCTTATGAACATTGGCACAATGATAACATCTGTGTCATTTGACAGTACAATGATGACTCGATTGGATTAATTTCAAACAGCTCAGTCAACATGTGGCTCAACAAGAAGGACAGCTCCCTCCAATTATCTGATAAGTTCTTGAACTATATGGCTCGTAACTTTTGAATATATATCTGCAGAAGGGAACGCCCAGAACAACGCAGCCCGAGCCATGCATTCTGGAACATCACAGGAGTAACCACGCTTGCCTAAACAATGCATCTGTTTTAACCACGCATATGGGGTTTTCAGGATGGGGGAGGAAGCGTCAGAACGGGAAGCTCTGGAGGCAGGAGCAGGTAAGTGAGGCTGGGGCTGAGTTTGGGGGGCGTTGTTTTAAGGGTGTGGTCGCATTTAGGGGTCAGGGTACTTTAGGAAAGGGGCAGGTTTTTAGTGCTCATGGTGGGGGAGGGGTAGTTTCAAGGACTGGGTTTGGGGGAGTTTTTTGGAGCAGGGTGCTTTAGGGCACATGGTAGGATTTTTTGGTAGTTTTTTTAGAATTAGGAGCACAGTTTTAGGCCTCATGGCAGTAAAAGGAGTTGGGGTAGATTTGAAAATGGGGGTCAGGGTACTTTTAGGAACGGCACGGGGTGAATCGAAGTAGGATATGGTAAGGGGCATGGTTTTAGGCCTCAGTGCAGGAGGAGGGGAAGGGTCGTTTTATGGGCAGAGCAGGTTTAGGCCTAAGGGTAGGGGAGGAGGGGTCACATTTTAGGACGTAGGGAGGGGGTTGGAGTAGTGGCGGACCTTAACCATGCATACCCCTTTACCATTCATGCCTTCACAACGAAAGTGCATGGTAAAGGCATGCGTGGTTAAGGAATGCGTGGTTAAGTCGCATTCGTGGTTTGGGCTACGTGGTAGAGTGACATGTGGTTTAGAAAGGTGTGCCTGTGTCATACAACCCTCTGCAGACACCAACTCCTCATTGACAATCATTCCACTTGCAATAATTGGAAATTCAGTGTTCACTGAAGCATCAGCAATGTTTTAGCAAGTTAACATCTCCAAGTTCATCCTCTTCGATGTTGATGACCAGACTTTATCAAGTTGCACAGGTAAAGCTATAGAATTTCTGATGCAGACAAGGTCAATTGTTCCATTTGTAGATATCCATCTGATTCTTTCATATTCTTTGATAGACAGTTCAAGATAACTGTCGAAAAAAATGTGCAGTTCTTGCAAGGCGCACACTGACTTTGATATCTGTAGAACAGTCTGATTGACCTCTCTGAAATTTTGTATGGTTGAAATCTTGACCATTCACAATTGTGACATTTAGGGGCTAGTTATGAATGCGGAGTTCCCGCATCCTCCGGGCCGGCGGAAGCCACCGCCGGCCCGGAGGATGCGGGAAATCAGCTGCGGAGCCTCCACAGACCCACCGCCAAATTAGGATGGCTGGTGGGTCTGCTTTTATGTCCGCAGCTTTTCCGCCGCAGTCGCCTTCCGACCGCGGCTGAAAAGCACTAACATGTCTGGCGGTGTCTATCAGACACCGCCAGGCATATTAGGATGTCTGCAATACTATGCTTTTCCACGGCGGCATTTCCGCCGTGGAAAAGCATACGGTTCTGCACTGCGGGGGCCCGTTGCGGGCCCCCTAGGTGAAGGGGGGTGTGGGGGGTGCACATGGGGGGTACCTATGTTACCCCCCTTCATTTGCGTGCACGAAGCGGCAGGCACCGCGAGATGCCTGCCTCTTTCTGCATGCAAATGCACTGTTGTCATTTTTTACATTGCGGCGGGTGCCGCTTCAAGCAGCACCCGCCGCAATGTAAACAATACAGGATGTGACCGCCAGGGTGGCGGTCACATCCTAATTGTCATGGAGGGACCGCCGCTGCCCATGCGGACGGTCCCTCACACTCAGTGGTGGCGGACGGACGCAAGTCCGTCCGCCATCATAATCGGCCCCTTAGTCCACAACAATAACAGTTTTCAATGTATTGAAATTCTTCAGGGTGAAAGTTTTTTTTTTTTAGCTCTTAAACGGGTTTGTGCTTTACTGGTTTAGTTGCAGCATCTCCATCAAATATTGTGGTTGTTGGAAGAAGGTCATGCAACAGAATGTCTTTGTTAAATTCACCCCTTTCGTTTGCTACATCTATCTTTCTTATGTGTGTCTGAAAGTTTTTTGTAACTTGTTTAGTTGTAGCTGGTTGAACAAAACTCTTACTATGGCAATTAAAGTGTGGAAGTTTAGCTTTAGTGATTATGCCAAACTGCTTTTTTTATTTCTGTAAAAATCTCTTCTGCTTCAGTTCTTTGTATAGTTTTGATCCATGTTCCAGGACATTTAGTGGACCCGTCTTTATATTGTTATCCACATATTGTTTGGTCACAAAGTTGTGTAGTCGCACAGGCTCAATCATTGGCATGAAATGAAGAAGGCTGAAAAAATGTTTATTAAAATGTTCCCCTTTCTTTCCCACAAGTTTGCAGTGAGGAACAGTTCCACGATGGTCCATTAGTTTGAATTTGTCACATCTGAAAACATTGCAAATAGAAAGGATTTCATGGTAAACTAGCTGCCGTTGAGCACAATATTCACTTTTACGTGTCTGACCAACAATTTCCTTGGAGCTTTTCTGTGATCTCTGGAACATTGGTTTCAGTTTCATATATGAAGCCACAGCAATGAACCTCCCCTCTCTGTCATTCACCACAAAATGCCTTTGGAGAATTTTCTGTAAAAGTATGGTTTTCTATCTCTAGCTTCTTCACTCTTTCCAAATAGCAGGACCCATATCTCAGTTAGTTTATGCAATCGTATATTTGCGAAACACAGCAATCAGTGACTCCACAGTCTTCATCTGCAGGTCCAATCACCATTGTGATCAGCTTGTACCAAGTTTTTCACTAGAGTTATCATGTGTATAACATTTCCCCAGTACTTACAAGTTCTGATTTTTCTTCAATATTCTTTGAAAAACTTTATAAACCTGGTTTTCAGGTACTCTGATTTTTAACTGAGTGTATTGAACATTGCCTGGCTTTGCAATATGTCTATTGAATGTAGTGCACCCTGTGCCTTGTTCACTTCTGAGATAAGATATGCAAAACCTAATTTATCATGCTTGTTCCAGAAAGCATAACTAGCTGTAGCTCTACCACTAAAACCCCAGCTCATCTGCAAAGTCCTTCTCTCACCATCTTAGCGAGCAAAGCGTGGAGATACCCCGACCGGGGTCGATTCTTGCGCTATACAAGAAATTAAAATAAAATAAAAGCATTACAACTCAATGTTTCTATAGCCTCAGATATGATGAGCATACCTTGTAAGAAACGAACATAATGAGTTCCACCCAAAACTGATTGGACAGTTTTGCTGCCAAATATTTCAGCCTAAATAAGTGCATTGTCTATGCCACATCCACTGAGATAACTTCCTGCACACCACAATACAACTTTTGTCATGTGGTAAACTCCCATCTTTGGATAAAGATCATAAAATTCTACTGAATTGCTCATAAAAGTGTCAGTGCAATACAGAAAACACCTTCATCACTGAAAATAGGCAAGATAGGCTGATCTTCAAGCTGAGAACGCACATTTCGGTATTTTGTTTGCTCTGTGTATACTGTTGTTTGTGAGAGGAAATGGAATTACTGCTAAAAACCAAACCTTTGGATACATTTTCTGTAGAGATATGGCTTTTGCACCTCTAGCTTCTTCACTCTTTCCAAATACCAGGACCCATATCTCAGGTAGTTTATGACATCGAATTAGCGAAACACAGTAATCAGTGACACCACAGTCTTCACATGCAGCCCCCAATCACTTTTCCAATCGGCATGTACCAAGTTTTTCACTAGAGTTATCATGTGTAAAACATTTCACCAGTACTTGTAGAGTTCTAATTTTTCCTCACATCCTTTGGCAAACCTTACAAACCTGGGGGCATATTTACTAGGAAGTGGTGGAGCATGGCGTTAGCCACATGGCTTAATGTCCTGCTCTGCCACTTCCAAAACGCAGGGATACAGCTTTACAAGGATACGGTGATGCTCTGCATTTCCTCCTGCACTTTCGCTAATTGTAGCTGACTAGTGCCAATGCAGAAACCCTTGCACCATAGTGCAAAGGTGCCTGCGTTGTAGGGGAAGATTGTTTATGTGCAGGAAGTTTCCTTCTGGCACATAAACAATCTTAAATGCCAGTTTGAAACTTCTATGTGTGCTGCTTAATGCAGCACACATAGAAGTTGCAAAACTTCATTTTTTTATTGATTGTTTATGTGCAGGAAGGGTCACCTACCTGCATATGAACAATCAATGGCCTTTTGCTGTTTCTATGTGTGCTGCACAATGCAGCACACATAGAAACAGCAAAACCGAAGAGAAATCAAACATTTCTTCTTGTTGCGCCTGCTTAAGACCAGGTTTTCCTTGGTCTTAGTTTTTGCGCTGCCCCATATTTATGCTGCCCTTGTAAATATGGGGCAGCATCAAAATCAATGGGTGTTGTGGTGGAACTCCCATCGCAACACCCATCGTCCACTCCTTTCACATAAGTATAGAGTGAAAGGGGGCCGTATTCACATGGCGGCATTAAGCCACGTTAAGTGAATTAACACTGCCTTGTGAAGGATGCAAAGCCCCTTTTGCCACCACAACATCAGAAAATGTGACATTGTGGCGGTGACAGGGGCTTGAAAATATGCCCCCTGGTTTCAGGTTTTCTTATTTTGAACTGAGTGTATTGAACATTGCCTGGCTTTGCATTATGTCTTGTGAATGAAGTACACACATAAGATATGCAAAACCAAATTTGTCATGCTTATTGTAAAAAGCATTCCAACACAATGTTTCTATAGCCTCAGAAATGATGAGCATACCTTGTATCGAACAAATGAGTTCCACTATAAACTGACTGGACAGTTTTGCTTCCCAAAATTTCAGCCTCAATAAGTGCATTGTCAATGTCACATCCACTGAGATAACTTCCTGCACACCACAACACAACTTTTGTCATGTGGATAACTCCCATTATTGGATAAAGATCATCAAATTCTACTGGATTGCTCAATACAGAAAACACATTCATTGCAGAAAATTGGCAATATAGGCTGGTCTTTAAACTGAGTATGCACATTTTGGAATTTTTTTGTGCTGTGTATACTGTTGTGTAGTTTGTGAGTGGAGATGATATTACTGCTAAACCCTAACCTTCTTCAGTGGGACGGTATTCTGGGAGTTCAGAGCAGGAATTCCAGCCCATGGAGGAACTGGCTTTTCTTTATCCTTTAGTCTGCACTGAATAAGCGATATGACGAATTCACTAAAGTCAGCTTTGCGGAACGCAGCATCAGGTGGAAGATCCATGTCCTCAGCCACTTTGAAACTTTCTGGTAGACTGGACATGTTGATGGCTTGTAGTGATTTTGCACATATTGGCATGGCATTGGGGTTATAAGTCTGCAGCCTCCTTTGTTTATGCCTATAGCTGACACATCTTGTTTTCCACAAGCTACTTCATTGGTACAGTCTTGAAAAAGCAGCATGGCAGTATCGTGCACTGGATGTTCCAGACAAAGAAGAGTTGTCTTCAAAACCAAAATTATCAAGGGCAGCAATTGTAAATCCTTTTCCTGGTAAAGTGACTTGGAAGAGGCGTGCTGTTAGATTCACAAGATTTTACAGCAAGGGCTGCTAACAAGTTCCTGATCGGTACGATGCCATTATAACTTGTTGATGCACCAATACATTAATTGAAGTGATTAGCTCTTTACTTTTGCACTTGTCATAGATTGCGTGGGCAGTCATCATGTGTAGTGGAGTTTTCTTTTTTCCGTGATTTAATTAATAAAGCATGATTTGTAAAAGACAGTAGGTTTGCACAGAATAAGCCTGTTGGTTCATGGGATTGTCTTCCACTTTTTCGCTTATATCTTCCAAGCCATCAAAAAAGTTGTCAGCTTCTTTTCCGAACTCAAGAACTTTATTTTGTAACAGTTTTGCTTTGCTGACATTAAGCAATGAGGTAAAAAATGTTAAGACAACATCAGGTATTCCTGTTGACTCCCATGATTTGCAGAGCTCTGAGGCATCACAAAATTTGCCATTAAGTCCAAAATCTAAATCTGTCAGGACGTTTCTTAAAATGGTCCCTGCTGAATTGACTGCATCCTCTAATCTTATTTTGGCAGCAAGAACTTTAGGAGTCAAATCAGCTGAGAACACCAGAAATGGCTCATTCATTTTGTTAGAATGAGAAAAACGAATTCTGTCATTGTACATTATCACCAGAAAATCATAATTCTATTATTATCAATTCAGTTTCATCAGTGTTGATTATTATTGCTCTAATCTCTCTGAGTGTGAACCCATAGCCAGCACTCAAGAGTGGCTTTAAAACATAATTTTATTTTCAGAGATTGCAAACTTAACTAAAGGCTGGTGGATACATTGCTGCTGCGAGCTTATTGTACATTCATGTTTTTGAATGTATGCATGCATGCAGTTCAGGTGGGCATGCAAATCTGCTACAAATATATTCAAATTTTTCCACTCACGCGTTCTAGTGTCTCGAGGTGGAATCCGGTCATGCGCACTGGAAACATGCTTCACCACCCCATATATCGTATACACTGACCCACACAGTGTCTTCCCTTGTCTGGCACTCACTCGGACACTGATGAACTGCGGGAATTCTGTTCATCATGCTATTACACGTAACAGTAAGCCCCATCGCTGACCACATCACCCGTGTTCTCAGCCTTCACCGCTGACCTGCGGTGGTCCCACCTGATAGTTTTCGATTTCTCCCATATGCCCTCCACCATTGTTACCTTGATCAGCACTCTGATTTAGGATACTTACCAAGGCAGACTGAGTTGCTGCAACTCGCCGCCATTTATTACCAACTCCACAGTAAGTTGAACACCGCGGGGGCTAGGAGGATTCACGATTGTTCCTACCCATTACTCACTGGTTACAATTCATTTCTAATTACCCTCTAGATCGGCGTGCAATTATCCGGCCTCTAGCCTTGCAGTGCCCGCCCAGGTAGCATCCACTACATCGTACTCCCTCCCATGATCCTGACTTTCCCACAGGTCAGTTTCTCAGCTGGTTTCACTTATATGCATGACACTATATTCAGCCGCCAACCTTCACAGCATTGTACAACATATGGGCACAGCCATAATCACAAATATATTTTTTCTAATTGCCATTTATCCACAATGACTTCAAATCTACGCGACATAGTGGCACTTAAGCTCCTTGTTTCTTCATCCTTATCCTAGGTAGTTCAGCGCTACAAATTGGGAATTGTTCACGTGTACTTATTCTGAAACCGTCATAAACCTCTCTTCCTTTTCTTTTCCCCTCCTTTTCCCCCCTTTCCTTCTTTTTTTTCTCTCCCATCCTTTTTTTCTTTTTTTATGTATAGGCTATGACTCGGAAATTATACTTCATGTCCTGATGATGATCCCCGCATTCTAGTGGGGATCGAAACACCGTTGACTGTTGCCTTTTGACTCCAAACTACACTACCTGATCTGTTTTGTGGAGCAAAAGATGCCTGTTTAATTGTGACTGTCTGATTTTTTTTAAAATATATTTGTATTCCTTCATAAAGTCACCTTGCACTTTTAATGCCTGACGTCTGCAAATCTGCTGACTTCCAACCTTTGACCCATATAATTCTGTATATAATTGTTTTTTTGTTCTTCAATTGTATTATATTCAATAAATATACTGTATCTACAATAGAGAGAACATCACCACAGGGCTCATTGTAGGTCCTTGTCCTGTTCTTCATATACCCTTCCTAGAGGGACCAATGTTCCTTATAATGTAAATACATTCAACTCACTGTTTAAATCAGCTACTTAGTTGAATACTTCATCTTGGACAAAACTAGCAGCATATAAAAATTTGCTTGCCCTTTGAGACTCACATATGTACAATGAAGATTCTGTACTTTCTGATCAGTTGTTGTAGGTGGAAAAGGGGTAGCCATCAATCTACTAAGTGGATGAGCACTGGGTTTGGTTGTCGTTGCTTTCTTAGAAGTCTTGGATTCTCGTTGTGATTCACTGGTTTTGCTATTTTTTTTGCACATTTTTCCAGGCTTTTTCCTATTGTATAAGATTGCAGCACGTGTTGCTACAATGACAAAATATTTGATCCTATCCATCCATGATTTTCAATCTTTTGTGAACTTTGTCTTGCCGTATTTCTGCAGCATCTCAAACTCTCTTCTGTCCTGCCGTAGTTAATGTTAGTTTTTCTTTCGTGTTAGTTTGGCATATGAAACCTTTTTCTTTGCTGAAGGAGCCCTTAGATTTGTAGTTAACAACACTCCATGAGGAGGTAAAGATCCTCTGCTGCCACCTGTTTCACTCATGTTTATGAATTTGAATCAACAGAAAACCTGAAACAAAAGCAATATTAAAATAAATTACGAATATGATGACTAAAACACATCGTTATAGAGCCACCATTTTGGAAAATTGTGAAAGGGTTGCTCTGAGGAGTTATTTTCCATCTCTATAAGACTATTTGATCCCCAAAACCTATGTTTTGACATCAAAATGAAGTATATAGGTCTCATGGTTCCTGAAATATCAGATCATTACTGCAACACGTCTGAAAAATGTTATCCAGGAAAATTTGGCCCTTAATGGCAATGTCTAGCCAACCTAAATTACTTCTCTAATGATACAAAAACACAAATCAAAAATGAAAATCTCTGGACAACAATATTCTTTACTAAGGTATATCAAGGGACCAAAACTATTATAAATGTTTCAAACATTTCCATATGCGATTACATATACTAGCCAAAATTTTACTATGAGTGATCTAAGTTTCTTGCTCTGCTGTTTTGTAGGTTTTTTTTTTCACAACCAAGTTTATTTGAGCATAAGAATGACATGTATGTGGCACCTTCCCACACCAAGATCACCACATCAAGATCAATGTATTGATAACATACACAAGAGATATTAATCAAGCATTAAGGAAGCTCAGCTTTAAAGGAAAGAACCCCCCCCACCACCCAACCCTACCCCAACTATACCCCCACCCGCACCCACTATCCCACCCCCCCTTCCACACATGTACAGAGGCAACATATATATGGTTTGCATAAGAGAAGCAGGTACGATGCAACCCGGGTTGCGCCAGTAGGGCCAGAAACAGTGCTGCGATCATATGTCCTCCTCCGGTTCCGCCGGGGGCTCCAAGGATAAACCACGGTATTCGGCCCACCGCTTCCAGATCTTGAAGTGCTTGCGCGGGCAGCCCCGCACCTCAAAGATCGGTTTCTCAAGACCCATAAAGTAGTCCAGCCCCGCCTTCCATGCCGACAGGGGGGGGGCCCTCACGGATTTCCAGGCCCGAGCCAAGTCTCGCTTAGCAACCACCAGGCCCAGCAGCAGCAGATGACGCTTATAAATATTGCCCCCAACCCCTTCCATGATGTGTAGTAGGCCTAGCCGGTGGGTACGGGGGAGGTCCCAGCCCAGGACTTCAGCCAGACAATTCCAAACACCCCTCCAGAAGCCATCCACACGACCACATGACCATACTGTATGCAACAAGGTGCCAGGCACTTCTCCACACCGCAGGCACTCCGACGACGCAATCAAACCAGCCTTCCACAGTCGTTCACGCGTGTAATAGGCCCGGTGCAGATACTTGAATTGTATGAGGCGGAGCCGAACCGCGATTGCGGCGCCACGCGGGGACTCCAGAGCCTCTCTCCAGTCGTCCTCATCCAAGGTGCCCACGTCCACCTCCCAAGTTTCCCGGAGGGAGCTGAGAGTAGACGAGCAGTGAATAACAAGGGTCTGATAGATCCTAGAGACCTTTTTGTCTCCCAAGTCACCCATAAAGACCTTCGCCTCGATCGGACTAAACTCCGGGAGGGAGTCGAGGCCGGCTATGCTAGGGGCGAGGGCATGACGCAGCTGTAAGTAGCGGAAGAACTGGGTCGGATGCAACTGAAAGTCCACTTGGAGGTCTGCAAAGGATTTGAGAGTCGCGCCGGACATGACGTGGCCCAGTTGCGTTATTCCGATAGTCTCCCAACCCTCAAACCCAGCCAGGGCCGCCAGTTCTGTTTTGTAGGTTTAATGTTAAAACCAAAGCGAAGCTTTGGGTTGTATAGTGGGTTTATTATATAATATAGTTTGTGCGATTGCCACAAGATATTTAGTTAAAAATATAATGGAATAAATTGAGAATGCCTTTAAAATTGTATGACATTAATGTAGGCTATTTCAAAGTGTGTTCTTGTAAATGATTTTGGTCTTTATAGGAATGGACACTTGGATTTCTAATAAATAATTTCTTCATTTCTTTACAAAATACTGAATTTTAAATGCCAACATTTATTATCTGATAATTTTTTTCTGATTTTGAAGATACAAAAATTTTAAATATAAAATGGCATGCATCAAGCATATTGCTTTCCTATTCAGAATTCGTTCATTAACACATTCATAGATATATTTAGGGGTAGCAATGAGTTTTGCTTAATAGTGAATAAGACAGCAATGATAAACAATGCACATAAGATATACATTAAATATTCTGCATGCTTGCTATGAGTAAAAGGCTGACCAGGATCAACGGTTCAGGTGTGGGTGCATTAAAAAAACAGGTTAATATGAAACGTATAGATCCACAGCCAAGAACAGGTCAGGTGTGAGACCAGCCATACATCTGGGAGAGAAGGACATTGCCCATAGGTAGATTAAAGGGTCTGAACTCTTCGAACTGTCAGTGTGACAATGGGAGCTGGTGGATGAAGGGGTGAATGTCGCACATGCTTGTGGAGCCTATCAAGACCCCCGTAAGCCTTCGGCATGTGGCTCCCTGGATTGCCTGGTTGCTTGACTCTCACGGCCATGGCTCCACTATCCCACACTAAAAAGTTGACCGATGGCTGCGCATGTGGTGTGCACAATACCTATCAGATTATCATGGTGGGAGATGCAGAAGGCAAAGGAATCAATCAATCAATTAGGATTTGTAGAGCGTGGCTGCTTCACCCATGAGGGTCTCGAGGTGCTGTCGAATAATTCTGCCTGTACTTCTGTTGGTTGAACATCCATGTCTTGAGGTCCTTCCTGAATTGCTGGAGTGATGGTGGGGCTCTGAGGTGCAGGTGGAGGTCATTCCAGGTCTTATGAAAGGTTATTCATTGGTGGAGGTACACTAGTCCTTTGTTGTGTAATGCCTTGTAGATGTGGCTGAGTAGTTTTTACTGGCATCTCTTCATGACTGGTAGCCAGTAGAGTTTCCTGAGGTGAGGGGTTATCTGCATCCATCTGAGGAGGTTGAGGTTGAGCCTGGCCACTGTGTTCAGGATCGGCTGGAGTTGCTTCTTGAGTTTGGATGTTATTTCTACATAGAGGGTGTTGCCATAGTCGAGTCTGCTGGTGACAAGAGCATGCCTGACGGTACAATTGGTGCCTGGTGGCAGCCATTTGAAAACCTTCCTGAGCATACGGAGTGTGAGGAAGCAGGCGGTGGAGACAGTACAGACTTGTATTGTCATGGACAGCTGGCTGGTGAGGATGATGCAGAGGTTGCGGGCGTGTTCAGTGGGTGCAGGGGTTGGGCCCAGCTCCGGGGACCATCATTCGATGTTCCAATGTGTGTCTTTGCCGTTCCCATACATGAGTTTTTTTTTTTTTTTATTGTTGTTGGTGTTTAGTTTGAGACAGTTGCTGCTCATCCATTCAGCAACATCTTTCATGCATCTTTGGAACTTGTCTTTGACGGTTCTTGGATTGTTAGTGAGAGAAAGAGGATGGGTTGGGTGTCGTCTATGTAGGAGAAGATGTTGAGTACTTGGCTGTTGACGATGTTGGCCAAGGGGGTCTTGTATGTGTTGAAGAGGGTTGAGCCTTGAGGTATCCCCTAGGTGATGTTCTTAGGGTGTGAGGAGTGGGGGAGGATGAATTTCTGCATTCTTCCTGTGAGGTATGAGACGATCCACTTGAGGGGTGCTCCTTGGATTCCAATCTGGTGATCAGTGTGTGGTGGGATACTGTGTTGAACACTGCTCAGAGGTTGAGGAGAATTAGGGCCACTGTTTTTTCCTGGTCTAGCAGCATTTGGATGTCAGCCATGGCTGCAACTAGTGCTGTCTCTGTCCTTTGGTTGTTCTGAAGCCAGATTGGGAGGGGTCCAAGAGGTTGTAGTTCTTCAGATGTCTGGTGAGCTGGATGTTGATTGCATTCACAATGACCTTGGCTGGGAAGGGCAGCAGAGAGATGGTGTGGTAGTTCTTCAGTTCTCCTGGGTTTATGGATGACTTCTTTAGCAAAGGCTTCACGTCGGCGTGTTTCCAATGCTGGGGGCAGTGGGCTATGGTGGTTCAGGAGTTGAGGACCCTGGTGACTTCTTCGCTGATGAATTGATTGCAGAGGCTGAAAGCATGGTGGGGGCAGAGGTCGGCTGGGGCACCGGAGTAGAGAGATCTCATAATGGACGCCTTCTTGGTAAGGGGGTTCCACGAAGGGAGCTGGTTTAAGTGGGAACCAGTCAACATGAGGAAGTTGATGCTGGCTGTGGCAGGGGATTGGGGGGCAAAATCTTGGTAGATGGTGTTAATTTTGCCGTGGAAGAAGTCCACCATGGCATTGCAGAGATTGTGCTAGGGTGTGATGTTGTTTTCTGTTACCGAAGATTTGGTGAATTCCTTGACTATGTTGAAAAGTTCCTTGCAGTTTTTGGAACTGTCATTGATGTGGGTGTCTAGGGTGGTCTTGTTGGTGTTTTTTAGGAGGTGGTGTGGTGGTAGCAGTTGAGGGTGGCTTTGAAGCATTTTAGGTCCTTAAGTCTCTTTCTGGTGGTCCATCTTCTTTCAGTCTGCCTGCAGTTGCATTTCTGGGTTTGTAGTTCTTCCATGAACCAGTGTTGGTGGCATTTCTTGGGGTTGGTAGGTTTTGTTGAGGTGACTGTCAGTGCTTGTTCTGATCTAGTTTGTGAAGTTGTCCACTGCTTGTTCTGTGTCCTCTGTGGTGGTGAGCAGGTGGGAGTTAAGGGCATTGGTCCAACGTTGTTGTGATACCTTGGGTGATGGAAGGCTGATTGTTGTTGGGATCTTAATTAGTATAGAGTGGTAGAAATGGAATGTTGAATTTAGGTATTGTGATCAACTATAGAATGTAGACATTTGAACTAGAGATCAGGCAGTTGCTGTGAGCCTGTATCCCTGCCAGTCCATTCTGAAGATACTGAAGAATAAGTAGATAATTCCAAGCATTACCTTCTGAATGTAACTCGATGAGCTGACTGTCAGGGTTCCACCGTGCAGATTGTGGCTTCTTCGTAGTTTGAAAGGACTTTGCT
The DNA here is from genome assembly GCF_964263255.1 of Lissotriton vulgaris. Classification (NCBI taxonomy): domain Eukaryota; kingdom Metazoa; phylum Chordata; class Amphibia; order Caudata; family Salamandridae; genus Lissotriton; species Lissotriton vulgaris. The sequence continues at coordinate 211,863,699 of NC_141690.1, read as the reverse complement.
TTCGGTTGGAGCGGGAATTGGAGTCTCTTCCCTCCCGGTCTTCGTTGTGAGCACATTGGTTTAATGGGATGTACCATGTTACTCCGCATACTATTACAACTACCTACCGTTACAACGCGACCATTACAACGCATACCATTACAACGCATAGCGCTTTGAGGTGCTGGATAGTGGTAAGTATAATTTACTATTCTAACTCCAGTCCCCGTGGACCCTAGGGAAGGTGTTGGATAGTAAATTATACTTATTCCCTATCCTAGAGCGCCCCCCAGCGCAATGTGTTGTAATGGTATGCGTTGTAAAAGTCGCGTTGTAACGGTAGTGCGTTGTAACAAATGCGTTGTAACAGGTGTATACCGGTTTAATGGCACCTGTAGAGACTTGTTTTGACCTTTGAGATGATTGTTGATTACGGGTGGTGCGAAATGAAACGAGCTGTTATTGCATGGTTGCATCACCTTATCCTGGTCCATGGACCTGATAAAGTTTTATCAGTGTGCCTACCAGCGTTGATTGCGCCATTGTCTGTCGACGTTCCTTCAGCATTCATTACTGACATTGTTCCATTCAGGCCCAGTTGTGTGTTACCAGGGCAACGAAGTTTGCTGAAGTGCTATGGCAGCTTCCAAGGCGCACAGGTTATGCGTAAAGCTTTTCTTACTCGGCAGCATGAATGACCAACAAATTAAGGTATTTGTGTCAGTGTGTTGTCATTTTTCAGGGACACACCCACCGTAACTCAGAAATGTTATCTGCCGCTTGATAGTTGTTGGTTAAACAACAGGAGTATAGCCATAGACCCAGTTGAGATCTGGGTGAAAGGGGTATGTATATACAACATGTATTATTTCATAGGTTAGTAAATAAACATGCACATGGAGTTGCAAAGAAGACAAATGGGGAGATTCAATGATTTGAAAAGAGTGCCAAAGGCATCATGTATTAGGAATAAACAAGGAAAAACATTGAATTTGGAACAAACATATTAAGAACATTCATATCAGCACAATAGGTATGTATGTAACCCAAAGAACTTTGTGCACATAAGTGCTCGTGACACACGAGGTGGACGGCGCAAGTGACAAGTGAAACAGCGCTAGGCGGCGCAAGGTGAAAAGGTTACAATAATGAGAAGGTACTTGAGGATCACAGGTAAGTATTTACAAAGAACTGTACAAAATTGGGCATAATTGGTGAACCAGAGTATAAGGTGCCACAAGTTGTGCTGGAATGTCGACGGTGTTTCGATCCTTATTAATTTGGATCATCATCAGGACCAGGTTACAGTTTGGGAAGTGCTGTACAAAGAAAGAAGGAAGAAAAGTGAGGGAATTTGAGGGTGGGTGGGGCAGATAAGCAAATATAGTTGGGACACTGTATTAATGAATACCTGAAGGTGGAGGTAGTACTGGAGGAGGAAGGTGAAAGCTGCTTCCTGGGGAGTTGGCAGACCAGACCAGTGGTTACCGGCAAGTTACCAGGAATAATTAGGCAATGAATACTACATGGAAGGAAAAAAGGGGGTGGGGTTAAGACGCAGAGCCCACAATCTGTCAGAAAGGCAGGTGAGTAGCTGTGGGAAACTAGGTACGTACCAGTAGGAAGATCAAAACAATCGTAGAGTGATAAGGGATCCATGTAAGGAAATAACGGGTGGATTCGGAGGTACATGAATTACCACAAGTAGATGGGAATGAGTGTCAGGAAATTCATAGCAGCCTATGGAATCGGAGGTAGAAAGGGTTGAAGGGAGCAAGGAAAATAATGTGGAACATGGTAGCGTAGGTCTGGAAACCTGCGGAGGCTTACCGGCATATTGTCCGTAGTCCTGGAGGAATGAGACCGGTAAAATCGTGTTCAATTGAGGAAGACACAGGTGGGTAGAGAAATGTGTTGTCAGAGGCATGTATGGGAATGGGTGTCCGGGTGAGGAGACAGCCAGCCTATATTACCGATTCTGGGAGGGGCGGGAGCTGGGAGTCAATAGAAGGAGTAGATTAGGGGCGACAGGGTGGACCGGGTCGAGCCAGAGAGTGAGAGGGCTAGCATGGTGGAAAGTCTCACCTGATTGATTAAAATTAGCTGGTGGAGGTCGCAAAAGGATCCTCTGTGGTTCAATTGGGGTGGTGTCATATACCGGAGGTCTGGGAACCAGTCCTCTGGGAGCCATCCAGGGCGATCGGCTCGGGAGCTAGTCGGAGTGGAAGTCAGACGGGCAAGGCAGGGAGGTACCCGTGTAGTGGGACGTGACATCATTTTGTCAAGGGTGTGTGCGTGCATAGTACTGGGAAGGGCGAGTCCAGGGTACAAGAACCAAGTCTTGTGAGGGAGTGAGGGAATCTAAGAAAGGGTTTGAGTAAGGCCAGCCGGGTGAAAATGGGGGTGGAGAGAAGGAAGGAGGGTGGGAGTAGCCTGAGTCAAGAGAATGCAGAGTGGAGGGAGCCGCAATGATAGTGTAATGGCTGGAACAACACTTGGATATTGAAAATTACATAGACGTAGAAATGTATGTTCGCTTAAATATAAATTATAGCAATTTTAACGGGCAAGATGTAGTTAGTTGTAATGAGAATTATCAAGAGAATGTCACAAATTTACACAGACATGATGTTACCAGTTTTAATAGAAAGTGTCTCCTAGGGTCCATTTGATGGAGAAGAGCATGTAGGGCAATAATACATTACAACAAATTGCAAAAAACGTTAAGGACAGCCTTACATTAGAATAAGTCATCAGCAGCAGCAAGGGTGATGCTGGGTAGAGAAGGGAATCTGGTTGCAGGGGAAGTGTGTAGGGGAGATCAAAGTACTGTAGGCAAGGATGTACATGTTGTCAAATGTTACAGCTGTATAGTGTTGTTCCATTAATCAAGGATATTCAAGCCTTGGTTGACTGAGTTGTATTGTGTAATCCATTTGCACTCGCATTTGTTGTGGAGTAGTTGTTGATTACCGCCTCTGGTAGGAAGTATGGGTTGGTCTATAACCTGCTAAGTCATGTCCATTTCACTGTGTTGTTTTTCAAGGTAATAGGCGACAAAGGGGGCATTCATGACCTTGCAATGGATACGGCTCTGGTGTTGAATTATGCATGTTTTCATCATTTGTATGGCTTGGCCAATGTAAACAAGGTTGCATGGACATTGTATGGCGTAGATCACATTCATGGACCGGCAGTTAGTGAAGGTCTTAAATTTGTGGGTTAGGTTGTTGGTTACAAATTCTTTGGTATTTGTCATGAGGCAGCAAACAACACAGTTTTGGCATTTGTAGTGTCCCACGACTGGTGGAAGTCCCCATGATGATGTAATGGAACGCTTGATGGTTGTTTACATCTCCTCAGTGACACGCACACCGTAATTCCTAATGACTGGCTTTTAATTGAGGCTTCTTACTTTTTCATATGTGACATGTACACCGTAATTTATGAAATAGTGTCTGACAATTCACTGCCACATATTGCTATTTCTTCGAAGACAAGTACACCTCTGCCTGTTGTTTTTACTAGGTGTTACTGACCCATCAGGTTACGTCCCTGCACAACCTATGTAGTGTTTTTCATATTGATGACAACCACCTTCAGCACCATTTATTATGGTGACATGCCTTGGAATTCAAATACTTTGAAATAGTGTAACTATATGTAGGCCTGGGCGGTGAACTCTGCACCATTCACGGAGTTTTCTGCACTCTGCGATCCGCGGAGACCATGGAGTGCAAAAAACTCTGCTCTGCATAGTGCTTCAGAATTTTTTTCCCTGCTCGTGCTTGCCAGCAGTAGGTTGGCTAGCGCGAGCTGCCGTTCGGGTAGAATTTCTACTTAAGCGGCAGGAACATCAGCGCGAACTGCAGTTCACACTGCACTCTGCCACTTGCAGAACTCCACTGAGTTTTTGTCACTTTGCAGAGTTCTGCTTAGCGGAACTCTGCGAACTCCACCTAGGCCTAACTATAAGTAGTTCACTACAAGTAATTTTGGTGCACGCAATTTGAGAGAGATTACTTGGCATCTTCACGCTTGAATGCTAACATAGTGTAAAATTTGGAACAAAAGTATAGTTCATATTTGATTTAATGAATTTTGCACTTAGTTGGTTATTTTAGTTTATTAACAGGCTTACAGTTACTATTATGTATCAAAACATTGTACCACCGCTTCATTTGTTCCCAGTCGCGAACATGCTGGTTTTGATTGGGAACAATGGAAGGAGGATTTTGAAGCGTATATGGAAGTCATTGATGGCGATGATTTTACACATGAGAAATAGTTAGGCCTATTAAGACGCTGTTTGGTTATGGAAGGAAGGAAGATTTTGAAACATTTATCCAGACAAGTGGTGTTGGGAGAGGGTAATGTGGCAGATGTGCTCAAGATGTCCCTTGATGCTTGATTTAATCCTCATTAAAAGGTTATTTTAGAGAGGTATCAATTCTATAGAAGGCATCAGTTACCAGGGGAATCTGTGGAAAGTTATGTGTGTGCATTAAGAATTCAAGCTGCCACATGTGAATATAAAAAAATTAATTGAGGACAAACTAATTTGTGATCAAGTGATTAAACACCCAAATAATAAAAAAGTTCAGGAAGTCTTGCTTATGACACCCAATTTAACATTGAGCAGAGCTGTGGAATTGGCTGCTAGCATAGAAAATACTGAATCATATATGGCACAAATATCAATTTCTCATGATAGTAAAAAAGTAGTTGTGAAGGTAGCTATAAAAGGAGATGAGAAATTTAACAAGAATCAGAAAGCATCAAAAAAGAAAAGTGCCAATAACGTTTTTCGGTTGTGGCTTTATTTCTCATCTAGGCAATTCACCTGCTTGTCCTGCTACTGAGACAATTTGCTCATGTTGTAAAAAGAAGGGGCATTTTGCCAAGGTATGCAGGTCAAAAAATAGAGGGAAAATGAAGTCTGTAGGTGTGGTGAATGAAAATGATGATAATTATAAATAGTCAGAACCAAGTAATGAGAGTTGTGTATTAAGTATTGAAGAATGTACAGGAACTAATGTAGAATATTCTGATCATAGCGTACTCTTGATGAATATGTCTGGTGTTAAAAGACCTTGTTGCCAAGTGAGTGTTGCAGATGTGATGGTGAACATGATGGTGGAATCTGGGTCACCATTCACATTCCTTGGTGTGAATGATTGGACAGATTTTGGCAATAAAAGTATTATATCGAAGAAATCAGGTATAAAATCAATAGTATATGGTGGGAAACATATAGAAGTAATTGGTGAGTTTGACACCATGCTATCTTTCAAGCTTCCAGAGTGGGAATTCAAATTTCTAAATGTATTTACTGATAAGGTTGCTATGCTGAGAGGCTTCAAGCATAGGACACAACTGAACAAGGGGTAGAACCAGTAATGCAGAAGGGGAGGAAGGTTCTATTGATGATAAGAAATGAATTGCAAAAGGAACTGAGCAAATTGCAAGAACAGGACTAAATTGAAGTCTTGGAATGGTTATTCCCAGTGGTGATTGCGCGAAAACCTAATGGGTCATTATGCATGTGTGTTGACTTATGAGACTTAAATAACAGGATCTGGGCAGACAGTCATCTAATGCCAAATATTACACAGATGCTTTATTTGATAAAATGTGGCTAAAAATTATTGTATTATATTGTATATGGCATCTGCATACCATCAAGTAGTATCTGATCACAAGTCACTGCATCTAACCTCGTTTATCACCCCAGTGGGAGAACTTCATTTCAAGAGGATGCCATTTGGGCCAGCTTTGGCTTCTGTCGTTTTCCAATGCCTAATGGAATCCCTGTTCAAAGAGGTAGAGAGAGTCATCTGTTTCCAGGATGACTTGTTAGTGTATGTTAGAAACAGGTCAAGTAATGACAAAAAATTGGCTTGTTGTTTGTCAGTATTGGAGGACAAGGGAATGACATTGAGGACTGACAATTGTTAAATTTGCTGTTGATAGTTTAGATTATTTAGGACATAAGTCATCAGCACAAGGCATAGAACCAAAAAAAGATCTGGTGAAGACCATAGCAGATGCACCAGTACCGGAAGGGAAGGACCAGTTATATTCTTTTACTGGCCAACTGGAACATTATTCTAGATGAATTCCAAAATGTGCTGAAAGAACACATAACCTACAAATATTGTTGAAGAAAGGGGAAAAGTTCACATGGAGTGATGCATGTGATAGAGAATTTGATTATATAAAAATGTGTATCTCCGATGCCAATCCACTCAAGGCATTTGACACTAAGGATGCAAGCATCGTAATCACAGATGCTAATCAGTTTGGGCTAGGGCCAGTGCTATTACAAAGAAGGAATGGTGGAAAAGAGGTTGTAGATTTTGCCAGTTGTTGGCTGAGGGGTGCTGAACTTCTTATTCTGTGGTGGAAGGCAAGTCATTAGCATGTTGGTGGGGGGTTGATAATTTCTGCCAATATCTGTGGAATTCAGAGAATGAGGTCTGTGTGAACCACAAGCCACTGATTGATATGTTCACCACAAAAGGAGTGGCAGATCCATCCCTAGGACTGCGATTTGGCAGTACAGACTACAAGGTTATCGTTTTTTGTTGGAATACATACCAGGTGCAATGGACATCATGGCGGATTGTCTAACTAGTTTGCCAATATATGATAAGGGCATGTGTCATAAGGACAAAGTAGAAGATGAAGATATAGTCATCAATGAGTTATCCAATGCAACAAGGAATGCCATTTTGGAAAATTAGTAGATTGAAGCATTAGAGAAGGATGTGGTTTTGCATGAGGTTATGGACTATGCAAAAAGAGGTTGGCCAAAGGGCAAGTTGTCTGATGCTAATATGGATGCATACAAACAAATGGAGCTATCAATCTTGGAAGGTGCACTTTGCAGCACGGAGGTTTAGGTTGTACCTGAGACTTTGAGAATGAAAGCAATCAAACTGGTACATGAAGGCCACATTTGTATATGGGCAATGAAAAGGTGAGTGAGAGACACTTACTGGTGGCCATGGATGGACAGGGAGACGGAGAGACGGAGAGATACGTACAGCTGTTTGTATATTGTGTTGCAAGTGACAAGGTCCATAAATGCTGTGCCAGTTCCAGAACAGCCTTGGTTCAAATTAGCTGTGGATATCATTACAACTGTAAGTGTCAACAGATGTCAGGAGAAATATGGAGTAGTGGTAATAGATTATTACTCACGGTGGCCAGAAGTGGAGTTTGTAAATAGCCGTACATCATCATCTGTCAGAAGTGTTATGGAAAATATGTTTCTGATAGAGGGGGTTCCTGAAGAAGTTATGTCTGATAATGAGCCACATTTTGAGAATTCGAGGACTTCACAAGTGAATTTGGAATAAAACATATCAGAACTTCCCTCTAACACCCTAGAAGCAATGGTCTTGTAGAGAGCTTTGACACAGTGTTGAAAGAGAATCTGCAGTTGTCAGCTGTCAATGGACTTATTTGGAAGCAAGAGATTAAGAATCTTTTGTGAGCTGGGCATACCACATCCTGATGCTGATACTAAAGACTCACCTTTTGTATTGTTGAAAAGTAGGGTGCCAGAATCAAAAATGAATTGAGTGTGGATGGGTAAGATGATTCCATCAGATGATACTTTCAAGGCAGTTGTTGTTATGTTATGTTATGTATTACTTATGAAGCGCCCTTACACTGAATTGGTTTCACAGCGCTACTCTAAGGGGTGCCGAACCCTGGGACTTTACTCATATGCCTGTCTAAACAACCATGTCTTGAGGAGCCTCCTAAAGCTCATTTTATCTGCACAGGATCTAATTTCGAGAGGCAGGGAGTTCCAGTATCTGGTGCCTAATACGGCATACCTAGTTCCACCGAAGCGCTTCAGTTTAAAGGAGGGAGTAGATAAAGGATGCATGTGAGCAGATCGCAGGTTGCGCATAGGATTGTACCTTTGAATGAGACTGTCAATAAATTTAGGACTCCTGCCATTCAGGGATTTAAAGATAAGACATCCCACCTTGAAGGAGCATCTCTGAGTTATAGGTAGCCAGTGCCGCTTCTTCATAAGGGGCGTAACATCTTGATGCCTGTTTTGCTGAAAAATAAGTCTTGCTGCCTGGTTCTGTACCAACTGTAGTTGATAGATTAGGTAAGCTGGGATGCCAAAGTATAGAGAATTGGTGAGGTCTAGGTGGGATATTACCATAGCTAAGACTACATGTATTATAGCTTTCTGTGTGAGGAATCTACTGATTTTTCTTATTTTTCTCAACTGGAAGAAGCATGTTGAGATCACAGAACCAATTTGGCTCTTCATTGTAAGATCATTATTAATTGTTACCCCAGTTCTTTGACACAGAAGAAAGGGGTAGGAGGCTGTTAGGCAGGGAGCGGATGATGGGCAAACAATGGCTCTAGTTCTCCTGGACCTTAGCGCCGCCTTTGATACTGTGGCTCATTACACCTTGCTACAGTGTCTGAATAAGGGCGGTGTCTCAGGAATGGCTCTAAAATGGCTGCAATCCTTTTTGGAGGAACGCAGCTTTCAGGTCAGACAAGGCGCTCACTATTCCAAGGCCACTAAATTGAAACAGGGTGTGCCACAGGGCTCTGCCCTGAGCCCCACCTTATTTAATCTTTACATGTCCCCTCTGGCAGAAATAGCGGAGAGCTTTGGAATCAGGGTCGTATCATACGCTGACGATACCCAGTTGGTGATCGCCCTATCTCAGGCTCCGGTTTTGACAGCTTCCAATTTCAGGGCATGCATGCAGGAGCTTGACTCCTGGATGGCAAACAACTGCTTGAAACTTAATGGAGCTAAAACTGAGGTGCTTGTGGTAGGAGATGGTCCGTCAGTGTGGTCGTCAGCGTGGTGGCCATCAAGCCTGGGCCTCACTCCTATACCGTGCACCCAGGCTAAGAACCTGGGTGTATGGATGGATTCTAAGCTGACCTTTGAAACGCACACTCAACGTATATTGGGGATGTGCTTTGGAGTCCTCAAGGGCCTACGGAAAACCATGGATCTTCTCCCCATAGAGGCCAGGAAGACGCTGGTGCACGCTCTTGTTACTTCTCGATTGGACTATGGCAACATACTCTATCTGGGTGCCACTGCTAAATGCCTAAACAGACACCAGGTGTTACAGAATGCAGTAGCGCAGCTGGTCCTGATGCAACCTTCAGGAGCTCTCCCCAGTGAGGGAACTGGGGCTGCGAGCTGCGAGCATTTTCCTCTTGTGCTTTTTTATTCTGCCTCTGTGATTTATTCATTCCGCTTTTGGAGCGTTTTTAAAAAAATATAAAATTTGTAAAATTGTGCACCTCCTACCTTACTGTTCCGCTTTTGTTTGGGGGGCCTGAATAGCTAAGGGGAATATTTTATTTAGGCACACTGACACTTGAATACCTCCTGCAATCCCTCTGCCGGCACAACCGCTTTTGCCGAGACTCGGCCGCGGTGGGCGCCATCTTGAGTCAGACGGGGACAGCGCTCTAGTCGCGCCGTTCTCCCGCCTATTTTGTTTACTTAAGGGATCTCTCCCCCGCGCTCGGTGCCCTTCAGGAGCTCTCCCCAGTGAGGGAACTGGGGCTGCGAGCTGCGAGCATTTTCCTCTTGTGCTTTTTTATTCTGCCTCTGTGATTTATTCATTCCGCTTTTGGAGCGTTTTTAAAAAAATATAAAATGTGTAAAATTGTGCACCTCCTACCTTACTGTTCCACTTTTGTTTGGGGGGCCTGAATAGCTAAGGGGAATATTTTATTTAGGCACACTGACACTTGAACACCTCCTGCAATCCCTCTGCCGGCACAACCGCTTTTGCCGAGACTCGGCCGCGGTGGGCGCCATCTTGAGTCAGGCGGGGACAGCGCTCTAGTTGCGCCATCCTCCCGCCTTCCTCTCTTTCTATAACATGTGCAAACCGGCCAGACGGCGCAGCGGGCTGGCGCAGCGGGCGTGCCGGACGCGCGCCGAAGCCGCGCCTAAGCCAAGCCCATCTGCGCCCGTCCGCGACCGGACTGTGCCGGGCGCAGGGCATGCTGCCCAGCTTCCCCCTACATTCAGGTATGATAGAAAAGATTTATTTGCCCTACGTTCACATACAGTTATTCACTACGCCGATTGCCCCCCCCATCGACCCCCTGTCCTGTCCAGTCTCATGTTCACATTGTAAATGGACACCCCCTGTTTTAACCTCTGAAGAATCTCACCCACCCTCCACCCTTAATACCTATCCCACTTACTTCAAGGGAGGTCTCATCAATGCTAGATCTCTCGCATGCCACAGCCAAGACATATTCGACTTAATATCCGACCACAATTTAGATGCCCTCTTTATCACCGAAACGTGGCTTAATGACTCATCCAATCCTGACTTGGCTACTGCCCTCGCTCCTGATTTTACTCTTTTTAGACGGGACAGACCGCTTGGATGAGGCGGTGGGATAGCATTTGCAATAAAAAAAACTTTCCCCTGCCACATGTTCGACCTAGAACATCTCAAAGAAAGTGAGGGTTTAGGCTTCTCTATCAAAATTAATGCTGTTACTTCCTTTTCGGGGGGACTTCTATACCGTCCTCCTGGGAATGCCACCCCTTTTCTTGATTCATTAGATGAGGCCCTGGGAACACTTACTTTGCGCTATCCCCATTTCACCTTATTAGGAGATATGAATTTGCACTTGGAGTCTTGTGTGGACCCCCACGCCATTTCCTTCCAACACTCATTAAACATCTTCGGACTAACCCAACATGTCACTGCGCCCACCCATCTCGCAGGTCATACCCTTGACGGTATTTGCTCTAATCTTACGTCCCTTACCACGTCCCCTCCAATACCACAAATTTGGACGGATCATTTCTTTATTCCGTTTGACATTATGACACAAGTTCACACTCTGTCCAGCAAGATACACCCCCCTCCCCCTTCACAGTCAACTGGAGGAAAGTGTTGGAACACATTAAGCTGGACTCTGAACCCTTACCCAAATCCCCGAAACCTACTGGAGATGTAATAGCCGACTCTCATAATTTCCATACATGGATGGATCAAATTGTCTCGGCGAACTCCGTACCTAAAAACCAACATGTGAAACAGCATAAAAGAAAACCTAATGCTCCCTGGTTTACCCAGGCCCTCTCCGACAGTCATCTTCTATGTAGAAGACTAGAAAGAAAATGGAGAAAAACGTACGATGATGCCACAAGGGCACTTTATGTCCAACAAAGGAAACTATATTTCTCTAACATAAAAACGGCTAAAAAGGAACACTTTACTAAAGCCATAAATGAGGCCCATCAAAAACAAAAAACTATCTTTAAGATAGTTAAGTCCTTTACCCATCCTAAAACTCTGACGCTCGAAATCCCCCCCTCTGCAAGCCTGTGCAATCAAATCGCAGACTTCTTCGTTGAGAAAATTGTTAGCATTCAGAAAGACTTCCCTTCTCCTCGGACCACACCTCACGTGGAAACAGACAATTATCTCCCTCTCTCTAACTCCAAGCCTGTCTCCTTTCAACAAACTCGCAAGGCTATCCTGGCATGCAAATCAGGAGCCCCTACTGACCCCTGCCCTCCCAGCATCTTGCACCATTTGATTGATACTGTTAACCCTTATATCAACATCATCATCAATGAATCTCTTGAGTCCGGGATAGTGCCTAATGACTGGAAGAAGGCCATAGTGAAGCCTCTGATTGTTGCGTGCTTATCTAGGTTCCTGATCGATACTGTGACCTTATGCCCCTATTCGGTTATAAAACCCTTTATTCCCTATATTGGCATAACCGTTCAAGTGCGATTTTCTGTAAAGTCATCTCTGGCCTCACACGAACAGAGCCACATTCCAGCATGACTCTCTGCTACTTCCTTTGCGACCAATTAGTGCAATGACAGAGCAGCAGTCACTATCTGATATTCCTAGATAACACTCCGAGTTCTTCAACAAGATAAAAACTTAGCAAACCTGGAAATCCCCGCTTGCTATGTTTTGATTAGTAATGGAACTCTAATGAGCAACTGATAACTGTCACTTCCTAGTGACATCTTTAATTGACGTCTTATGTCCAGCAAACTTGCGTCAAACCCGGCACCTGTCAGGTATAAATATTACCAACGTTGCCTTAAGCAATGAGCGAACCTGTTGCTGATGCCAGCTGCCTGCATGACCCCGTGTTGGTAACAACTAGCACTCTGTCGCTGCAGCCTGCTATCCTGTGGTGGTGAAGCTACTGATTACCATTATCGCCGCTACAGCGCGAACTGTGGTTCAGTACGCTTGAGGAGCCGTGCAGCCGTCCTCTGCGAAGACATCCAGCCCAGCTGCCCGCGGACGCTGTCACCCCTCCTTCCTCGACGCGCTGAGAGAAGCCGCTGCATTTCTCGTGCAGAGAAATCCAGTCCCGGCGCTTCCGGTTTACCCTCGCAGGTGACTGGGATATCGAGAGAGACCCCTGAAGGAGATACCAATCCTCCATCATTCTATTCAGAGGTATGGTGTTGACTAAACCCTTAGAAGAGAATTCTTGAAACAAACCTTGGCAAAACCAACTTGTGGAAGCGAGTCTGAAATACAAGGGATAATTAATGATAGGAAAGACAGACACAACCACAGAATTTGTCAGCTCAGAATATGGTACATTTATTAGCCACAACAAATACAATTTAACGTGCAACACGGTGACAGCCAGCATAGAAGCTAGAATGTCCAAAGATTTATTGTGTTTGGTATACTTTATAGACTCAAACCACAGGACCACCCATATGACACATGACAATAGAAGTATTATACGTAGCACAGTCCACCATGATTCCCACAGCCAATGGGCACAGAACTGTAACAAGAAATCTCCTTGTAAGGTCTGATACATCTGATGCATACATACTGTAGCTAACCATGTGATCTGAATGGGCAGTATTGGGGTCAGTCAATCAAAATGCGAGCTGTCATGGCCTAGTATATTTCCATTCAAAACTGCGACATAAGCAAGGCGATGAGTAATATTGCGAAATCTGTTATTTGCTAAAAATTATATTGTGCAACCGGTGTGTCACTTCAAGCGGTGTGTCACTTATCTCGTCTGGGCATAGAGAAATGAAAGGACAGCACTTCTCTGATTGTGAAAGGGTCTGAACTATCCAAGATGGAGATTACAGACAAAGGCTAAGTTAAGAGGGCCTGAAGCTACAATCATTTGGTATCAAAATCCAAGATGGCTTCAGCATTCCCAAATCTGATACCAAATCAATATACCCTGCGTGCCAACATAATCATATCCATGGCAGGTACCTCAGCCACTGCCTGTTGCTCTGGCTCATGGCTGTGCTCATAGCCACGGTGCATAGAGCGTAAGCAGTAGGAGACAAGGGATGTGCAGCAGACTGAGCAGATCTGTATCATAAAGCAGAGTGTCAATAACACAGCTGCTATTATGATAACAGCCTTTATGATCCATGAGCCCTCTTCCTCATCCCTAACATCCTTTATGTTATGGATTGCCCTATCTATGTTCCTGCTGTTGTCAGGTATATAAGAACAGCATTTTTTTTTTTTTTTGACCTGTGCCATGTCTGAGAAGTGGACCATACGTGGTATTATTGATGCAAGGTAACAACGGCCGTACCAACCTGGAGGCAGGTAAAAGTAAGCCCATGATCCGTAGACAAAGAATAGTCCCTTGTAACCCACCAGTCCAGGTGAGGACCCAGTATTGCTGTTCTTGATGGGCGACAGCCTTGTGACGTGTGCGCAGTTACTTTTGCCCATAAATATTTTGTCCACTTTCCTAGGTCCCATTATTCTCCTCATCTTGCTTATCCTGTCCTTACATGCCAACAGTCCTTGTTTTCCGTGCAGTAATTCCTGCAACACACAGGGGTAGGGTATGCATGACTACTGTGCTGAGCAGTTATGTGCTGTGGCTATGTCTGAAGGTAATTTATGTATTCTGTCCCGCTGTATCCCTTCATCATATAGGATGCAGGATGGGGCTTGGGACAGTTCTTCTTCTCTAAACCTTGGTATATTACCTTCCTTGTTACTACTCTGCTGATTGTCATTTTCCTCAGCCCTGTTTCTGCATCTCCTGTCAAATGTGCTAATCATCTCCGTTTCTGACCTTGTAGGGTGCATATTCCCGCATGGTGCCCATTTCATCTTAGGCCCCCTGGCACCCTGTCTGACACCCGCCATATTGGAAACATTCAATGTTGGAGCTGCCATGAGACCAGTGTTTGGTGGTGCAACTAACACTGACATATTGTGTTCAGTGGAGAGTAACTCATGCATCAGAATACAACCCATGTACTTGGAAACTGGTAGTACAATGTAGCTCATGCTGTGTTGTGTATCTGTTGGTAGGTGGGTACAAACATAGCATCCTGAAATGTTCATGATCTGTACATATAATTTCAGCATTTCAACATATTGTTATCATATTCTTCCCACAATTCTCTGTCATTCTCTTCTGTAACCTCCTTCTTCCCCAACACAATCTGGTCTGGCACAACTATGTTTCGCTCCTCATGTTGTATAACTGTATTATTCTCATCACCCACTTTGCCATGAAGAAATGGGATGTCAAACTCCTCTGCAAACATTATAAACATGGTTGTCAGAACTATCCCAGGTACTGGTGATAATACAGCTGCCAGAATATATGGCCATCTACGCTCATTTGTCCTTGGCCTAGGCATATTAAAAGCGTTTATGGGATTAATAATAAGCCGTTATTTTTGCCCCAATTGACGTCTGTAACAATATGTAACCCACTGTTTTCTATGGCAATTATAATACTTTGTAAAACTTCAGTTCGTGCTGTTGCTAGCTCCTGGGCTGATGGTAGGAAGCCAACTATTGGGAAGGAAAGGTCATTCAGTATAAGTGTCTGCAGCCCGCTCAATATTGGGGGATTTGGCACTGCTACTCTCTGAACAGTTGTTACCTCTACTCCTGGTGACAACGTTGCCACTGCTGACCTTATTGTAATATATAACACCCTTTCTTCCACCACCCGTATCGTAATCCACCTGTGTACTGCAGGTGATGCAACCTGCATATCTCAATTTTATTAGCAATCAATAAAATGTGGTTACAACATCCATTATTGCCCCCCAGCCAATGTGATGTATGCCAGATATGACACTGTCCAAGATGTCAAGGCGTGTGTTTGCCAGTTCCTGTGTTGGTGCTTGGCTGCAAAATGTGGGAAATGTAAGCTGTTGCAATATCAAGTCCGTCATCTTGCTCATCAGTGGTGGTTTTGGTACAATCAACTGGATTTGTCCCTTCTTCTCCACTCCTGGCCACAATAATCGTATGACTATCACCAAGGTTGACTCTTGCACCTCTATTGTCATTTGCATCAATCTACCACTCCTTGTTGTGATCAAGGGTGGTCCAGATGCGATGGTAGTCATGTAGCTGAATATAGTCTATTTTCACAGTTCAATGTTCCTCTGGTGCTTCACTAGTCCGTGTTGTGCTCACAGTTCTTAATTAAAATATATTTGATACAGACACCAGCACCATTTGAAATCAAACACATTGGTGCCTTTGCTGGGTCTGACAGAGGTTACCAGTACATAACAGACAATAGGCACTTGAAGGAGACAGGTGTCTCTATGATGTCATCTGGAGGATGTGTCTGCCAGGCACAGCAGATAGTTGAATTGGTCGGTCTGTTGGAGGGTTGGCCTGCAGCCAGCAGGAGATCTCTTCTTCCTTATCCTCTGTCGTGCTGGTCAGGCTGGTCCTTCCTGGTGGATTGGAGGTGGTACCTATGGTCCGCCTCAGGTGCTGCTGGTGATGCTGCCGGAGCTTGCCGTCCGTCATCCTGGTCCGCTGCCCGCTTGGTGTGAGAACTGTGGATCCACGAAGTCAATCCCTCGCACTTCACTGCGGTCGCGGTGGTCAAGATGACGGTGAAAGGACCCTTCCACCTGGGCTGAAGACAGTTCCGCCGGGTATGGGCCTTTATCCAAATCCGGTCCCCAGGCTGCAGGTCCTGGTGGTGGAGTTGCTGCTTCTGGAAGAGCCTGCAGGACCTGGCGGTGAAGATAACGTAAAGTCTCTGTTAGTTTCTTACAGTAACACAAAAGCAAATCGTCTACTATTGGCAGAGGCGCAGTGGACATATGACCCGCAATGTTCATGGGTCTGCCAAACAACACTTCATGTGCACTTAGTTTTGTTATCCTGTCAGGCGTACTTCTCATTGCTAGCAGAGCTATTGGTAGTCCATCCACCCATGACAGTTCTGTAGAAGCGCAGATTTTCCGTATCTTATTCTTCAAGACCCCGGATTTGCCTCTCCACTTCACTGTAGTTTCTATGTGACCCCCAGACCCTTGCATAGTCCCCCTATTACCTGGGAAATGAACGCAGGCCTATTGTCTGAGTCCAGAAGTGTTGGGATCCCAAATCTTAGGATAAGTTCCTTCAGGAGACATTTAGCGACTGTTGATGCATCACAGTTCTTTGTGGGGTATGCCTCCATCCACTTACTAAACATACTGAAAATGACCAAGACATGCCTGAACTTATGGGTGGGTGGCATGTCAATGAAATCCATTTGTAGGCTTTCAAACGGTCCCTGGGGTGGAGGGAAGTGACCAGGTGCAGTGCGGGTACCCTTTCCAGTGCTATACTGTGCACAGATAGTGCACTGCCTGCAAAGTCTCTCAGCTGTGTGACAAAACTTGCCATGAAACCAGCATTGTGAAAACAGTCTAATCATTCCGTCTCTCCCCACATGTGAGGGGCCATGGAAGAGACGTGCCATTGAAGGAAGCATTGATGAAGGCAGGCAGATTTTCCCATTGGGCCCAGTCCATAATCCCTCCTCTGTTTTCACACACCCTCCTTTTGCTCACTCGGCTATCTCCTCAATGTCAACTTTTTTCTGGATGTCTAACATCCACCTCTCTGTTGCTGCCCACTAGTTGTACCATTGCTAGCTGGCAGCCTGTCAGTGCTATCCTCTTTGCTTCTCTATCAATGAATGCATTGCCCTTTGACACATATTCTCTAGATGATGTGTGTGCAGCACATTCTATGATGACCACTTTGGATGGTCTCAGTAATGCTTGGAGGAGGTCACTTAACAACATTGCATGTTGTATTCGTTTGCCTAAGGATGTGAGGAATCCCCTCAAGGATAGAGACAATATTTTAATAAACACAGAATGTTATTGTAATGCCAGACCAAATTAGATGCCCAGTTATGAAATAAAATCCACCCACGTTCTTTCATTAAGTGCAGATATACAACTGTTGTTAATTCACCAGGTCTTGCAGAAGTAGGCCAAGAATCAGTACTCCTAGAAAATATCTGTGAACTGCATTTAAGCATGAGCAAATATGCAGGTGTAGTTCTGCTCATACAAAAATCTACACCTCCACTTGTATCCAACCTCAGAAGAAGTATTATGTCTGTCTCTTTCAGGAGTAAAATCCAACATGTCTCAGTATGGGAACATTTTTCAGCGAAGAGCTGGTGAAAACCCTTAAAACGTGCAAGCATTTTTGCACATACTCCAAACGGCATTTCCGTCCTGTAACTTTTTCCTTACCATTACCTTCAGCCCCTGTATGTAGATCTGTGGAACGTGGCAGCATAAGGTAATAGTTAGCATTCAAACCCTACTATGGAAGGAGCCCTGGTATAATCAGAAATGCTATTTTAGACATCTTATATAATGATATTGCTGCCATAATTTGTCACCGCATTACATGGCACAAAGGGACAAGTGTTTATGTTATAAGACACCTATTCACACACACCCCTAGACTGCACCTGTATTTTAAGACATATTAAATGTGGGCATACAGTATCCTTGAAATACCATAATATGAAGCACAGTTATTCAATGCACACTGTCCTTCTGTATTTGCATATATTCATTACTAAAGATCAATTAATAAACATAATATTACAACTCTGTGTCCGAATCCTTGGTGGGCCCTTGCGAATACACTGCTTTTAAAAAAAGCATTTTAGCATATTCACATTACAATATAATTTGTTATATTTCGTTGAAGAACCTAGAAATGAAAACATTAATATTCATTCTTTTAGATGCATATATAAAATAGTACTTCTCCTTGCGCCATTCAATTAGGTACAACCCTTATAATCTTGCCCCCTTCCAGTACTTTTCTAGCCGTGCCCACTATTTAAGAATTTTCAGTGGGCCTGTGTTGTTGCTGAAGCATGAACCAGAATTAGAGCCATTTCTCCATCGTGGAAAGGTGTGCCTCTTAAATCACGCTAAACATTTGCATAATTATCTGTAGCTAGCACATATGCAGTACTTTTTTTTTTTAAACACTCCCTGTCCATGACCCATTGCTAGGTGAGAATAATTCTGTGAGAAATCAGTAGTGGTGCAATGTATGGGCCAGATTGTCAGAATAATAGAACATATTTGCACCAGTGGAGCTTTCTAACCAGATAAGCAAGCACAATGTTTTCATTCTTCACAAGCAAGAGAAGAATGAAAACATTGTGCTTTTGTGTATTGGCATTTACCTTACCCGACCAAATTGTGTGATCCTGGGCATTTCAATCCTGGGAATTTAATCATCCCCCCTCAATATGTTCAAATGCATACATTAAAGACTAGTACTTGAAATACTGACAATACTTATCAATGCACTGCAAGAACATGATCTACCAAAATGAAACAGCTCTACATGTCTTTAACATTTCTGCTATAGACTGTTCTCCTGAAAGTGATGCTATGCAGGGCTACCTCCCATCAATTGAGTAACCTGACCTTTAAGCAAAATGTTGCCTCCTGTAAATTAACTCTAAACAACTATAAATTGTAAGTCATTCCATTAATATACATTTAAGAATTAGCATTTCCTTCCATTCTCCGCTGCAAATAATACATTTCTTTTTTAAACCAGTTCTGTTCATACTCACAGAAAACTGTTGTAGTGTGTGGTTTAGTCTTGGCGCAATGCCCAGAATCTGTGGCCAGGCCACGATCATTATTTCAAAGCCAGTCCAAAAGAGTTTTCTTTAACCCTTCAATGCATCGTATCATCGATGGCCATGCTGGCCATTTCTCAGTACCCTTTGTTCTACACATAATTTCAGAAAGCCTTGGTAAAGGACATGAGATCTACTCTGTACCATGACACATGTACAAATGCCACTTTATTTTCCTTCCCCACATGTGAAGAAAGCAAATGTCAATGCGGTGTGTTGTGGGCACTTTGAAAGAAATCAGAGAATGAAAATATTTGCGATATCCAAACTATAACATGGAGAAAGGGGGCTGCGGGCCTCAGGACATTAGCCGATTAAGAAGCAGTATTGAATGTTATTTTTCTGTGCGTCATTGTAACAGCTAGTTTTTTCTTTCCGCAGAACTTGAAAGGATGACAGGCTGCTTCCTGTCCCATTGTTACAAAAGAAGCAGTATTTGAAAGATCCTGTCTAAAGTTCTATTTCGTTAACTTCCTCATTCAAGAGTTTGTGCACAAGGTCTGTTCTCCATGAGATAGCTCGGTGGGTTGTGCCCCTGTGGTACAGAATGCGAGTGCAAACATATATGTTTGGCACGGGCAGATGTATCCTTTCCAAAGAAGCGTGCTCACTCACATATATTTAATCTAACTGAAGGGATGTGTCTATTTTGAAATAACGGGGCTGTCGACACTGCCTGGGAGCACCGAAAATAGGCGTGTCACCCTATCTAGCATGACAACCAGGTGCTAAGCAGCCATAAATGTCCTCGGATTTGATAAATATTGGAAAGGGTCTATTTGAGCAGTCTAGAAATATTATTGTATGAAAATAGCAACAGAAATCGGTGTCCTTTTGTCAAAGTCAGATCAGTCAAAAATGTAGCTGTACAGTCAAATTTGACCATTGATGAACACTGGTATTGACAACAAAAATCACAAAACTCAAGAAACTTAATCCAAATAAAGGAAAACAGTAAATTACATATTCCTTCCCTGTGTGAAACCAGGCATTCACCCCCTCCTTTTCACACCATCTTACACCTTCCACCCCTGGAGCCAGCGAGTGTCGCAGGCAAGACAGGGAATTGCAGAATTACACCCTCCCTGAAACATCAGTAGTCTTGTGCTGCCTATTTTCAGGGAGTCACTGCGTGGTCAAGGAACAAATGCAAAGTTTTGCCTTCGCCGGAACTCAGTCGAGGAGGTGACAGTGCAGCAAGTATAATCTAATCCAAATATAAATCACATCATCAGAGAGAGAATACCAGGGGAGTATCTGCAGTTACAACCCCTTGCGACGCTGGGTGTGTTCAAACTGCGCCTGCACCCATGGGCCCACTTTCAAGAATTATCACCGAATCCTCCTGACCCTGCTCCCACTGAGCAGGGTCCCCGGACCTATCAGTCTGGTTGGAGCGCCACTGGCTGCCTATGAACAGAAATCTGGAGGGGATGCAAATCACCAACCCTCCACCAGCCCCTCCAACCAAGGTCCCAAAGGGGCTCGTCAGCCCACTCATGACTGAGTTCCCTCAGAACTCTGGCTAGCCAATACGGGTGCTCCATTTGCAATGGCACCCAATTTTTCCTTTTCCGTCCCCTGACATGGTAACTGTAAGTCCAGTCTTTTTTTTTTTTTTTTATTCTGTCAAGTAATGCCATTTTCTAATAAACAAAAATGGAACTCAGTCCTAAGCGTAAAGCCACCATGTAAGCAGGTGATTTGTTTCGGTGGGGCTGGCTGGCAACTGTCCAAACTATAGTTAGTCAAAGGATTTCCCATGACAAATAATAAACAGGAAGTGTGTATGGTGTGCGTGATATGTACAGTGGGAGCAGCGCAGGGTCTTTACTCAGTAATCTACAACCACGATGAACAAAATGCAATCGTACCAGACAGATGATGGGAAAGGGTGCGCGTTACATAGGTGACATTGACACACACAGGATGGTCACAAACAGTTGCACGTGCTTTTCAGCCAGCTTGTCAGCTATGCCAATTCACAGAGGAAGCCAAAGGAAGCCATTCGCCATGTATTCATACAAGGCAGCCGATACCAGTTCACCACAGCACTGAGTCATGAAAAAAGTATATGAAGTCTTCGGGTGCTATGATTCTGGCATCCCATAGACTGAACAGGAGACAGGAAAGGGTGGTGAAAAAGATCAGTAACTCCACGTCCCCTTGCAATTCTCCTTGGCCCCAATAAACTGGGAGGAGAGGGCGGCTGGACAGAGAGAGTTTGAAAAACACACAGAACACATGCAGATTTTCATGCATATGTTGACCATACAAGGAAATAGAGAAGGTGAACTCTCTTTCGCCGCCAGATATTCACAATGAACAAATGAACAGATAGAACAGATAAACAAGTAACAGTTCGGGTCACCGCAGCAGCGCCGCAAAATGTGCATGTGTGGTGAGTGTGGTCAGTGTGTGTGGGTACCGGACAAGTAATGTCTACACCACTGGATGATAACAGAGCAGACAACTGATTAACACAGTGTCAAGCTATTCGTACTATGGCAGCCAGCCAGCATATTTGGGTAAATCGGAGTGTCAGGAACAGTCACAGTTGAGTCAGTTGAGTCAATTAAGTCAGTCACTAAGCGTATTTACACCAGAATGCTAAGCAAGGCACATATCACTTCATACATATGTAAATGAGGCATAGAGCAATGATAAATCAGGACAATAAATCAGGACACCCCCCTGTATGTGCCGAGGTCAACCCCAAGGCACAGACACCAAACGGCAGTGGCCGGGGGAAAGAGACCCAGACCACCAGAGCACCAGAAACACAATCAGAACAACAACAGAACCACGCTTGCGTACCTGGCCCCAGATCCAGCAGGGCCGAGGAACCACGCCAGGCGCCACCAGAAACACGGGGAGCAAACTGCTACAACCCACAATGGGAGCTCACAGGAAACCCATGAAAGGAGAAGGCCCCCCTGCTCAACCAAAATCAGAGGACAAAAACCTCAAATAAACACTCACCTCCAGTACACGAAGTCCGTCAAACCCACTGACCTCTGCTCCAGGCAATCAGTGGCAGCTGTCCACCCCCAACTCGGACTCTCACAGGCAAGACAGGGATCTGCAGACATTCGCCTTCCCTTGGACCGCTACCAGCCAACCAGCATGTGCGCCAGGGAGTCTCTGCGTGTATGGAACACTCGTGAGGTACGCCGTCGCTTGTGGGGGCGGAGAGCAACCTGAGCCAGAGCACTAGGGTGCAAGGAGAAACACAGGAAATCAGAAAGGAACCCAAAACCACAAAAAAAATCCTAAGAGGCCCGGAACCGGCTGAAAAGGGAATCAGCGAAAGAGCCTAAACCGTAACGGCAACTGGGGCATCCAGTGCACAGACCTCAACGGAATAGTGACAAAGCAGGAAAATAAAAAATGAGAGCCACCAGAATTATGCAGATGAAGCCATAAATTGACATCGTCCCCAACCAAAACATAACACAGAAACCAGCCAGCCAAGCTGGGCAGAGCCAATGGAAAGAGCTCAGATAACAGAAGCACCAGAAGGAACAGAGGTACAATCCTCAACTGAATGGTGAAAAAGGAGAAAATAGAGCACAAGAGCCACGAGAATGGCGCAGATTAAGGTAATAAAAAAACCGTAATCTAAGACATACCAGCCAAACAGAGGAGGACAAAACAACCAGGGACGCAATTACCACAGAAACTGAGCTGAGAAAGAATCAGAGGAACAGAGCAGGAACCAGAAATCAAGAGGAACAAGGCCGCACACGAGCAGGCCGGCCACCGGCATCCAACGGAGCGAAGCAGAGAGATGCACAGAGAAAAATCAGTCATCGAACCTCAAAACTCCAGGCTCCAGAGGAAACCCGCGGCCGAGCCGCCCGAGGCCAGCGATGTCACCACCACGAAGTCCGGGGCTGCATTCTCCACCAAGATGTGGAAGCGAGTCTGAAATACAAGGGATAATTAATGATAGGAAAGACAGACACAACCACAGAATTTGTCAGCTCAGAATATGGTACATTTATTAGCCACAACAAATACAATTTAACGTGCAACACGGTGACAGCCAGCATAGAAGCTAGAATGTCCAAAGATTTATTGTGTTTGGTATACTTTATAGACTCAAACCACAGGACCACCCATATGACACATGACAATAGAAGTATTATACGTAGCACAGTCCACCATGATTCCCACAGCCAATGGGCACAGAACTGTAACAAGAAATCTCCTTGTAAGGTCTGATACATCTGATGCATACATACTGTAGCTAACCATGTGATCTGAATGGGCAGTATTGGGGTCAGTCAATCAAAATGCGAGCTGTCATGGCCTAGTATATTTCCATTCAAAACTGCGACATAAGCAAGGCGATGAGTAATATTGCGAAATCTGTTATTTGCTAAAAATTATATTGTGCAACCGGTGTGTCACTTCAAGCGGTGTGTCACTTATCTCGTCTGGGCATAGAGAAATGAAAGGACAGCACTTCTCTGATTGTGAAAGGGTCTGAACTATCCAAGATGGAGATTACAGACAAAGGCTAAGTTAAGAGGGCCTGAAGCTACAATCATTTGGTATCAAAATCCAAGATGGCTTCAGCAGTAACAACTAGCACTCTGTCGCTGCAGCCTGCTATCCTGTGGTGGTGAAGCTACTGATTACCATTATCGCCGCTACAGCGCGAACTGTGGTTCAGTACGCTTGAGGAGCCGTGCAGCCGTCCTCTGCGAAGACATCCAGCCCAGCTGCCCGCGGACGCTGTCACCCCTCCTTCCTCGACGCGCTGAGAGAAGCCGCTGCATTTCTCGTGCAGAGAAATCCAGTCCCGGCGCTTCCGGTTTACCCTCGCAGGTGACTGGGATATCGAGAGAGACCCCTGAAGGAGATACCAATCCTCCATCATTCTATTCAGAGGTATGGTGTTGACTAAACCCTTAGAAGAGAATTCTTGAAACAAACCTTGGCAAAACCAACTTAACTTAAGCTACTTACTTACTCCCCTTCTCACGTGTTAGGCTTAGGTCAGGCACACTGGGGTAGGCTTAGTTAGAAGCACCAGTTGAGTATGTTAGCCTAATGTATATATGACTGTATATATGTTTTATTACTTTTAAACCATTGTATGGCTAAGAAACCATATCAATGCTTTTACAGTTCTATTTCGCAATACTTATCTTACTGTACGTACTTTTTATAATAACAGTTATTGCAATTGTGGCAATACATTTCTCTTGTATGAGAAGAAAGACTGTTCAATAAATGTTAACCCTTTATTGATAAACGCCCGTCTCTCTATTCTCTACATATTGTGAAAGTAAACTGCACTAGACTGACTGAGTGAAATCTATGTCTATTGTTTCACACGACCCTAGAGATCGACTCTTGATCTGAGGAGCAAAGTTGTCATGTTGCACGGTTGTTGGAAAACTGAATCCCTTCTTGTCTGTGCCAAGGAAGCTGATCACTTCCTATGCAGAGAAGAAAGTTTCCAGTGACCTCTGAGCTAGTTGGTAACACAACCCAATTAAGTTTAGCATAGTCAGTGGAGGCCTGGAATATCCGCAGTTCCACGTCGATACTACTGTTTATGTTATTCCAATGCGCAGGGCCTAGTGGGAAACTAGGAACTACACTACATGGCGCCCTAACGTTTGGTAAGGCGATAAACTAACGTAAGACTTGTAGAGTAACTCAGTCGTGCATATTTCACACCCCTTTCTCCCGTAAATACTCCAATAGACGTCTGGAGTGGGTGAAAGGTTAAAATCCGCCCGACCTTAGTAGGAAGAGATTCCTATGTAAAGCTCTGGTTTATTCAACGTTGAAGGATACAGTGTTCCAAAATATTGTGCACCTAATCTTTGTCTCCTTGGAGACCTACTCTGCAAAAACTGCATTTTTAGAATGTCAGAAAATAAAGAAGCAGTTAGACTGGCTTCCATACTAATAGAGGAAGACACGAGTCTCCTACAGGCAGACCCGGATGCTATTATCATCCCGGTCCAGTTAAGAAGATCTATAACTTTAAAACTTATAGATAACGGACTGCCACCTCAAGGTGGTACAGTAATTTTCGTGATAGAGGCTCACGAGTATCGGCAGACAGAGGTATTCTATTCATGGATAAACTTTCCAGCGGTAAACGCTATAACACAAGAGTTTCACTATTACAAAATAGAGGAACCTCCGGATGAGTACGCCCCTTTCGAGGAGGTTGAAATTCCACTTAAATTTCAAGAGCACCTGCTCTGGTTTAATGGCGCCCTAAAACACAATGATCACATTACCAGGCTCGGTCCACTAGGTAGACCAGGAGCCACGTGGCCGGTTCTAGCCAGCTACACACCACATCCTGACATTGCAAGAATGTCTAGAGAAGAGCTGTTAGCACAGCTAACCACATTAATAAAAATACATAGGCAATTAGTCCAATATGTAATACGGACTGCAACAGTCCAGCCAGCTGTTAATTCACACCAGCTGACCCCTCATCAGGGGAACACAAATAAAATTACACCACAGAACATACAGTCATGTCTTGGTAAAACACCCGTAAAACGGGAACAAATTCCTTTCTGGTTAGCCCAGAAAATCACTCAAATAGAGGCAGTATTTCCTGATACTACCCCTATTGAGAAACACAGAATCTTGACCATCTGCCTTCCTATGGGAATCGCACCACACGTGGAGGACTGCGACACTTGGGGTACAGTCTTTGCTTCCATTTACACAAAAACACACGGTGTTCCATCTATGGCGGTAATACCAGACGTGCTAAAACAGATTCAAAATGAATTCGGTCCAGAGCCCGCTTTAAATCTAGGTATGAAATTACTGAAAGACTTCAAGCAGGTCACGGCTATATTATTAGCCAACGTAAAGGGAGAAGCAGCATCTGTGGCGATCCGCCAGAAGTTGAAGGAAACAGATATAAAAGATCCTGTTGAGCTAGCAAAAATCATAGAAAAGTGCTATGAAGAATTAGGTAGAGACAGCTTGGGTGGAAAACCAGTTAAGCCCCAACTGCTCGAAAATCCTGAAAAATTATTTATTAGAAATAATTTAAACACTCCTAAAAAGAGCTGGGATGGAAATAAACAATCCACTCCCAAGGAAAAAGTTTTCCAGTCCAGAGGAAGGTCTCCTCGACGGAGGGAAAGAACTCCGACTCGAGAACGCCAGTCTCCCCAACGGGAGCCCTCTGAGAAAAGATATAACCTTAGAAATAGGGATAATATAAAAAACCTGATAGATATCAAAGTATTGATACACGTCCCTCTCGATCTTCTCCACAGAATTCGGAAAGAAGAGGACGGTCAGACCCAGGAGAGCACACCAAGTCCAAAGACAAGGAACCTGCTCAAAATAAGAAATCTCAATTTCAGAAAAAGAAGGTAGCCAGTATTAGAGTAATCAACCATGCCGAGAATACTGAGGACACAGTTGAAAAACGGGGAGTGGGCATTGACAATGTTGGACAGTGCAGCAGAAATCAGTATAGCGCGCAAGAACTTGATGAGTCATCTGGAGACAGTGGACACGAATGAATACATTCAGGTTGAAACTGCCGACGCCAGGCTTAGCGAGCCCCATAAAATATACGAAATAACATTACGTATAGAGGGTGATAAGACTAGGAAAATTAAGGGTCTATTTTGGGATAAGCTCTCAAAAGGCTATGATATTCTGTTAGCTGAAAAAGATTGGCCCCCGGAGTTTGTCAGGGAGTGCCCTCGTGGCGAAGAGGTGATTATGCCTGCCTTCTCGAATCACATTCCGATTCATAAAAAATACACATATGCAAGGAAATGGGCAGTAGCCCAGGCACCTGCATTGTATAAAAATCATGTAGGATGGGATGAGGATTCTCCGCCTCACAAAATCCAATTAAAAAGTGAACCAACTGCCCAACGGCAGTATCCTATAAAGCAAGAAGCTAAAAAACAGGTCAGGGAGATCTTAGATCAACTTGAATACCAGGGGGTGATTGAAACATGCACCTCTCAAATGAACAATCCTTTGTTTCCTGTCTCCAAGCCAGACAATTCATATCGTCTAGTTTTGGACTACAGACATCTTAATACATGTTGCAAAACTTTTGCAGTACAAAACTCGCATAGTGCAGCCCTAATGAATAACATAGTTAGGAAAAAATACAAAACGACATTAGACATTTCTAATGGTTTCTTTTGTCAAAACATTGCACCAGAAAGCAGATACTTGACCGCTTTCTCCGCATTTGGGTCGCAGAAAAAATTCTGTCGACTCCCACAGGGGTTCAAGAACAGCCCAGGACTATTCTCAGCTAGGGTAACAGAGTTACTACAAATCTATGATGATGAAGCATTATCTTACGTAGATGATATTTATCTCACAGACGACGACTTGGATACTCACTTGAAAAGAGTGAACACCATTATACTTGGGTTCGCAGCAGAGGGTTACGAATTCAACTTTAAAAAGTCCCGAATTGCCCATCTGACAGTACTGTTTTTAGGGTACGAATTATCAAGTGAAGGGAAAAGCCTAGCGGACAACTTCTTAGAGAAGTGCGCTGTACTCCAAGCTCCAAAAACGCTGAAGAATTTACAATCAATACTAGGTTTTCTGAATTTCGGAAGAACTTACATTATAAATTACGCAGAGAGGGTTAAACCTCTCTAGGAACTAATTAAACCTGATTTAAAACAAATCAATTGGACTCAAAAACACACTGAAATTTTGAGATCACTGCAAACAGACATGTTAGCAAAAACAAAATTAGACACACGTGACAACACACGTGATCTTGTAATCCGAGTCATCCCAGGAAGATGCGGATTCACGTACCTAACCTCTAATGAAGGAGAAAAGGTACCAATTTCAATTAAATCTCACTTGTACACACAAGCAGAAAAAACATTCAGTCACACAGAAAGAACTGTGAACGCAGTGCAGATCGCATTAGCAAATGAACGAGAACTAGCACACGGCAAACGGATTAATATCCTTACAGCGGAATCCGCCTTCGAGGCGCTATTCAGCCCAGTAAACCTGCCTACTGTGTCATTGGATCCGAAATGGATACAGTGTATAGATTCTCTAGGAGCGGAAGATGTGAAATACTATTTTGCCCCTCAATACGAAGAACTGAATGATTTGGAATATGAAGAAGAATATCCTCTGCCAATCGAAACCCTGCCTCTCCCACAATACGCCTGTATAATCTATACAGATAGCTTTGTACAGCATTTTAATGTAGAGAGCAAATCCTACAATGCAGCATGTGCGATTATTAAAGGTCGTTGGCTGTGCGGTAAATTCAGACCGAAAGTAACAAAAACTGAATCAGTAAAGTACTGTTCGGTTCAAAGAACTGAAATCAGATCTTTAAAGATGGCGCTCGAAAATGCAGAACGTGAATTCCCGACACTTATAGTGTGCGATTCTCATTTTTGCGTCAACTCTTACAACAATAAGCTGCAGACTTGGATCGAAAACGACTACAAAGATGACACAGGTGCCACAATAAAGCATAAATTGCTTTGGGAACAAGTAGCTCTTTTACACAAAGAACTACAAAAGACTCACGTGATTCACGCACAGAGTCTTCAACGTGATGGCGTTCACGTTGCAGGGAATTCATTGGCTAATACAGCCAAAGCGGAAGCAACTAAACCGGCTTCCGTAGCCACAAAAAAGCGTACAGATAAGTACATAGACGGGGAAACCATGCTGGCAGTAAGAACGACCGTAAAAGGCGACTGTGCAGCACTACCCGTAAACTATCCACTCAATTATGCATACATAATCGATGCAAACTCCGTTCCTTTTGCTCGAATCCCTGGAGTGGGGGACAGAGTAATTCCAAACAGGAGCAGGAGGGGCTTCCTCCTACTGGAAGCACACATGGGGTTGGGTCTGAAACACCAAACAATCAAAGCCTCTCTGAAAGAATTGCAATCAGAGTACTGGTGGCCAGGAATGAGTATAGATATTCAATGTTTTGCTCAAAATTGTGAAGACTGCAACAGAGATCGCAGTAATGAACAGGCCAGTGTAGTTTCAGGATCCCTTCTAGACAGCATAAGGCGGTCTATCTGCGCAATCAAAGAAGAGAAGCGCGTCCCAGTGTACAACGTTTAAGACGAAATACACTTAAATAATGAGGCCTCCAGCGCTCGGCTGACGCTAGAACAGTTATAAAAGATTAGCGAGTCCATATCGGCACATACGCAATTACCACGTTCCATTCTGACCAGGGTCCTGCTTTCAGCTCTCGAGCCTATAAGGGAGGCCATGGCCAGCATGGGAATTGGGTTGCGGTATTCTTGTCCGTCGCATCCCGAAGGGAATAGTGTGGTAGAAAGAAAAAACCAGGACATAAAGCAATCTATAACAGCGAAGGTATTAGGTTCAGGCGCTGGGTGGGTCAAACATTTAATAAGTGTCCAGACTAGTCTTAACAACATGCCAAGAAATTCTCTAAAAGGTTTCAGCCCATACGAACTATTGTTCGGAATTAGAATGAACGTTCAGGACCTCGATAGTCAGATGTCAGTGGTACAAGAAGAAAAAACGCAGTTTGAAGTAAAAGACCGTTTGGCTGTTTTACAGGAACTGAATGAAACAAGAAAATCATTAAGCAACATAAAGTTAAAGCAACGGCCAAGTACCACTGACGAGGCACCACCCGCAACAGCCCCAGCAAGGCCTGTCTGGATTCCAAAGATTGGGGATCTAGTCAGAGAAAAGATCGCGGTTAAGAAGGAATTTGGGCCTTCTTACAGAAAAGCAGTACCTGTCTTGGCAGTCACCGGAACAAGATCAGTTGTGCTACCGCCCCTTGCTGGTAAAAAGGAGAACAGAATCGTGTCTATCGATCTGGTAAAACCACAAGCATGTGCCCTATAATCAACAGTAGGCCCAGTGGACTCCCAAGAAACAACAGAATACCCACACTTGCAACAATCCAAGAGGTTCAAACTGAAAGACTCATCACATTCGATCAGCCTGCAGTGCACAATGAAGGACTATGCAATAATGCCATGGAACTCGTGCCTCTTGAAACACAGATTGAAACAGTTCGTCAAGAAACACCAGTCTACAATGATGTGGCATCAGAAAGTGCTACCGAGAGACAGATTGAAAGAACAATCCCATCAATTGACAGAACTGCCTCTGGTTATTTCATCAACTTCGACAACTTCTCTGAAGATTTAAACGACCCCGAAGTGATGCCAGAAACAAAAAAGTATTCTAAAGAAAATACAACAGGACTCCTTCAACAAATCAAAGAACTATATCTGGATTCACCGTTGATTGAGCATTGGATTATTTCAGGGGTATTCATACTCCTACTCTGCCTAATTTTAGTTTTAATTTTAGGAAAGTTCATTACAATTGAATGGACACAGCAAGTCAGAACATCAACCTAGTCCTGAAACCACACAGATCATCCCACGTGAAGAAAAGAGAACTGTCAACAGTAAATGTCACAGCAATTCCAATACCTGGTGGGGTAGTATGGGAGAAAACAGACTATGAGATCTATGGTCCGGTCGAAATCCTGAAGTATCCTCATCAACTAAAGGTTTCCTTATGTGACTTTGTGACACCAAGTACATTCTCTGATGATTGGGACTTTAACAGTATTAATGACATGATGTCTGATTTAGTAATGTCAGCTAGATTCACAGATCATGATTATTTACAAGGTTCATCTAGTTATGAGCAGTTATTCTGTTACACCCACTATGGGGATCATTACTTGCATAAATCTGCACAGCCTAGAAATGTTTTTATGTATAATCAATGGGAACATTGTTCTACACCACCTAAAAGCAGTTCTAAAGCATTTTTTGAGAAATTCAAATATTTTTCAGGGTTTAACACCAGTAATGCAGAAACGTTTTATTATAAACTGTTAGATAAAACAGGAATGAAAACAATGCTGACAAATTCAAAATTGATATATTCAGAAGCATTTTATCATAAAATGATGACATTTGGTTTTGATTATTGGAAAAATAATATTGAAACGAAAACAATTTGGGGTACAAAAGATTGGCAGGTGCAAGGCTTAGAAGCACTGTTTAGAACCTGCATGATACCAGAACAAATGTTATTTTTAAATGACACTGTACACCAAACATCTTGTCTTGGCCTAGCTAAGATCAAAGAAATGAAAACACCGTCTATACCAAAGCCAATACCTGAAAATACAACAGCTGATATTGAGTTAGACGTTTCACACATTTTACATTTCAACAGAACACATCCTGATTGGAATAAGTGGTTAATCTGGCCTACAGACACAAATAACTGTCAAGATAGGTTCCTGAATAAAACACACGGTTTAAAAATGACCAGATTAGACCCTAGATACTCCCAGAGACAACATCCAGGGATTATAACCACATACAGTGTAGGGAAACTCTGCCTAGAATGGCTAACTACATCCACATTGGCTGAAATTAAGCAACACTTGTCTTTATTAAAAGATGGTGCTGATTTGCGCGATTTCATTCTTGGACCACGCAAACAGCGTCAAAAGCGTTTCATAGCGACCAGTATCTATGCTGCTTACAACGAGGCTTGGAAAGTAAAGCAAATTGAAACTGCTGAAAAAATACGAGAAATTGATCGTATTAATTTGGAGAAATCACTTTCTGTGGTAGACAATGGGTTAATGACTCTGTCTTCCAGAATATATTCTTTGGACAATATTGTATCCTCTGCCTTTGATGTGATAGACAGAGATTTGCTAATGTTACAACATGGCCAGTCTCAATTACGCTCTATTATAGAACTAGGCTGGACGCTGCAAAATCTTCGTTCAGGCTATGTGTCTTGGCGTTTGATAAACACAACGTCATTATTTTCCATTTTTAACCTTACTGATAAACAGATCAGTTTGGCACAGAAAGGAGCAGACTATACAATATTGAGCATCCAGAAACTCGAGAGATTACCATTGACAATGTCAGAGAGCCCTGTCATTGAATGGATAATACACGGAATTATCACAATTCCGATAACAACTTTCCGATTTCATAAATGCCTTGAGTACATACCTGCTGGCCAGTATGAACAATTGGGTAAGGGATATATTAAATCCGAATGGAAATTACCATACACTCATTCTTGCTATAGTGACAGCGACAAAAATGTATTTCTTAGTGGTGACAACTGTAAACACTCACTAAGCGGTATACTTTTGTGTCAGGGTATTAATTTACACGGAGCATGTGATGGAAATTCAAACAACCTCTCATGCCACCAGCTAGTCACACCTGCAACTCAGATAGAGCCCTTCTTTATGCAACTTTCGAACGGGAGTTACATTCTTAGAACGGATCACAGGTGCTGTGGCCTCGCGCCCGGACTAAGTTATCTAGTACAAGTAACGTCCATGGTCAAATGCTGTGTGCAAGCATTGTTCCCGAGCGGGCCTCCAGACATAGTGACTCCCCTCTGGCCTCGTCTGAATCTCTATTCTATACGAATTGATACATTAAGCAAAATGAAATCTGTGCTTTTACAGACAACAGTGCCTATAACGTCATCTAAAGAGACGTATGATCTTCTAGTCGCAAGGACGGCTACTGAAGTCCATGACCTTTTATCAACAAATTGCCCCGTGCATTTCGTAGAAATGTTGAGCCAACTCCTTAACATGTCTAGTGCAACAAGCATCCCAGGCATATTTAAGACAGTCTTTACGGGACTGCTAACACCCTTCCAGGCAATTTTGGGAATCTTTCCTAATTTTGTGCACTCCATCTTTGGTGGTATTCCACTATTTTTGGGACTCATCGCAGGGATTCTATTTTTGACCATCCTGCTACGTTATGGCAAGCCTCGGCTCAGACATAGCTCCCATGGGAATGGAAGAGACAATCCTAGCAATGCGCTACAGGGACAGGATAACTAACGTCCTCGGATTGGCCAGGCTGAGAGATCTAAACATGACCTGGTTCCTTTCATTCAGACCGATATGGCAAAATTGCATTTTACCTGTGCTACGGTGTATGCTTTGCGGCGAGGAATGCGTGTTGGACATCTGTCTTTCACTTCCATCAGCAGTACCAATGGACGTCGATACTTTGCTAAGTCCAATAACGGCTCACGCATTGTGTTGTCCCCAGCGGCTACCAATCCTGATGACGGCATTCGTGGAGACTCCTGTACTACAGCCAAGTGGTAACAGTGGAGCGAGTGACAAAAGCAACATCATCCAGGTACAACGTTCTGTGAGCATTGCTGGTCCTGCCTTCAATGACAGCAATCATTCTCACACCTGCCAAGTTACAGCGCTATCTAATTTGGTTGAACTATCACCTGATTTTGTAGACCAATTCTTTGCGAGCCTGTCTGATACGATGTTCTCACCCATAGAGAAACAATAACTTTTGAAAAGCTTTCCGACACACAGCGTTCCCATGAACTCTGAATTCGGCCTTCAGTTTTGATCAACAAAAAACTGCCAGGAGCTTTGGAAATCTATTTTCTTTGAATTGGACAATTTTTTTTAATATTGACCCTTTTTTTGGCACGAACAATTCTTTGTTTAACGTAAAAACTATTCTTAGAGAACAGAAGCTTCACACTTCTATTTCTAAACACATCTAGAGACATAACAACATAACACCAGCCTCTAGCACACATGTTATTACAATGCATTTTTATGTGATGATTTATCTCGCATTTCTTCTGTCAGAGATACTTCATGTGTAATTCTTTTTGCATAATCGTTCATTGATTTTATATGCAATAACCTTTTGAATGATTACTATGCTTTAAAAAAAAACGTACAGTACCTAAATTCCATGTATTGCAAGTACACCTATTTCGAATGCATTTATGTATTTTGGGGTGGGCAATGTTACACATACATCTAATTGCTTAGTTTTAGTAATTTTGATGGACATGTATACGTGGAGTGGGTGTTGCGTGCTTATCTAGGTTCCTGATCGATACTGTGACCTTATGCCCCTATTCGGCTATAAAACCCTTTATTCCCTATATTGGCATAACCGTTCAAGTGCGATTTTCTGTAAAGTCATCTCTGGCCTCACACGAACAGAGCCACATTCCAGCATGACTCTCTGCTACTTCCTTTGCGACCAATTAGTGCAATGACAGAGCAGCAGTCACTATCTGATATTCCTAGATAACACTCCGAGTTCTTCAACAAGATAAAAACTTAGCAAACCTGGAAATCCCCGCTTGCTATGTTTTGATTAGTAATGGAACTCTAATGAGCAACTGATAACTGTCACTTCCTAGTGACATCTTTAATTGACGTCTTATGTCCAGCAAACTTGCGTCAAACCCGGCACCTGTCAGGTATAAATATTACCAACGTTGCCTTAAGCAATGAGCGAACCTGTTGCTGATGCCAGCTGCCTGCATGACCCCGTGTTGGTAACAACTAGCACTCTGTCGCTGCAGCCTGCTATCCTGTGGTGGTGAAGCTACTGATTACCATTATCGCCGCTACAGCGCGAACTGTGGTTCAGTACGCTTGAGGAGCCGTGCAGCCGTCCTCTGCGAAGACATCCAGCCCAGCTGCCCGCGGACGCTGTCACCCCTCCTTCCTCGACGCGCTGAGAGAAGCCGCTGCATTTCTCGTGCAGAGAAATCCAGTCCCGGCGCTTCCGGTTTACCCTCGCAGGTGACTGGGATATCGAGAGAGACCCCTGAAGGAGATACCAATCCTCCATCATTCTATTCAGAGGTATGGTGTTGACTAAACCCTTAGAAGAGAATTCTTGAAACAAACCTTGGCAAAACCAACTTAACTTAAGCTACTTACTTACTCCCCTTCTCACGTGTTAGGCTTAGGTCAGGCACACTGGGGTAGGCTTAGTTAGAAGCACCAGTTGAGTATGTTAGCCTAATGTATATATGACTGTATATATGTTTTATTACTTTTAAACCATTGTATGGCTAAGAAACCATATCAATGCTTTTACAGTTCTATTTCGCAATACTTATCTTACTGTACGTACTTTTTATAATAACAGTTATTGCAATTGTGGCAATACATTTCTCTTGTATGAGAAGAAAGACTGTTCAATAAATGTTAACCCTTTATTGATAAACGCCCGTCTCTCTATTCTCTACATATTGTGAAAGTAAACTGCACTAGACTGACTGAGTGAAATCTATGTCTATTGTTTCACACGACCCTAGAGATCGACTCTTGATCTGAGGAAGTTGTCATGTTGCACGGTTGTTGGAAAACTGAATCCCTTCTTGTCTGTGCCAAGGAAGCTGATCACTTCCTATGCAGAGAAGAAAGTTTCCAGTGACCTCTGAGCTAGTTGGTAACACAACCCAATTAAGTTTAGCATAGTCAGTGGAGGCCTGGAATATCCGCAGTTCCACGTCGATACTACTGTTTATGTTATTCCAATGCGCAGGGCCTAGTGGGAAACTAGGAACTACACTACATGATGAAGAAGCCGAACAAATCCCCCACCGACCTGACCAACATGCGCCCCATTTCCTTACTTCCCTTCCTTGATAAGATCACGGAACAACTAGTATATGAAGAGCTAAAAACTTTCGTTCAGATTGGTAACATCTTACATCCGCAGCAGTCGGGTTTTCGTTCCTGCCATTCTACCGAAACAGCCCTTATAGAACTAGCTGATTCCATCAAGTTCCTACAGGATGAGGGCAGGCAGGCCATCCTCATCCTGCTTGACCTAACAGCAGCGTTCGACACCCTCTCGCATGTCATCCTTATCAACAGACTGCGAGAGATTGGCGTGACAGACACAGTTCTAGCTTGGGTTACATCTTTCCTATCTAATAGGTCCCAAACTGTGTCCCTGGGCCCCTATCTATCCAGCGAGAAACCCATAACATCTGGAGTCCCCCAGGGGTCCATATTGAGTCCTCTCTTTTTCAACATCTATATGGCACCCCTCCTCGCTGTGATAGAATCTCATGGGATCCTTGTCACGTCATACGCTGACGACACACAACTTGTCGTCACGATTGACAAAAAGTGTACGAACGCAAAGTTGCGTTTCCAAAATTGTCTTTCTGATGTTTTCCAGTGGCTAAACAAAAATCATTTAAGATGTAATAGCACCAAAACTGAAATCATACCGCTGAGTAAAGATCTATCCTTCTGCCCGAAGGACTGGTGGCCCAAGGGATCTGAGGCCCCTCCCAGCGCCGTCTCTTCAGCACGGAACCTGGGCGTGCAATTCGACTCATCCCTCTCTTTTGACGAACATGTCAGGATCACGGCTGGACGCTGTTTTGGACTTATTAAGTCCCTAAAGAAATTCTTCGACCTCCTCCCCATGGCAGCCCGAAAATCAGTCGCGGTAGCTTTGATACTCTCCAGACTTGATTACTGTAATGGTTTAATGGCGGGAGTGAAAAAGTCCACCCTCAAAAAGCTGCAGAGCATACAACACGCAGCTGCTCGATTAGTGCTGGGACTTCCTAGAAGGTCATCAGCTTCAATGGCGCTAAACACCCTCCACTGGCTACCTTTACATAAAAGGATCCTCTTTAAACTCCTTCTTACCGTCTTCAGAGTTATGAAAAACTCAGGGCCCCTTTACCTTGCAAAGCGTCTTACACGCTACCACCCCTCGCGATGTCTGAGATCCTCTGGCAAAAATCTTATCACCATTCCAAGATTTAAGTACAAAACCAGGGGTGGGAAGACCTTTACTGTCCTGGCAGCCAGAGCATGGAACACTCTACCGGTCAATCTTAGACTGACGGACAAGGAGAGCATCTTCAGAAAACTTCTAAAGACATGGGTGTACCAACAATTAGACGCCTCAGTATTGGCAGCCATTTAGGTCCAGCTTCTTCATTTTTCTTTCATCCTTTTCCACTTTCATGTACTCGTAGCACGCTATCCTAGCGCCAAGATGCTCCTTCCGGAGCGAATGTCTGCGCTCTATAAATACCCACAAATATCAAATATCAAATATCAAACCTAGGAGGGCTGCCTCTAAAAGTGCCTTAAACGCCCTCCACAGGCTTCCTATTAGGAAGAGAGTGATGTTTAAGACTCTCTGCACGTGTGATCACATTATTCAGGAAACTGGCCCTGTGTATTTGCGGACTCTCCTGGCCCCTTATAAGCCCCCAACACCTCTTAGATCGAGCGGGACTGGCCCGCTGTCAGTCACGAAGATTAAGAAGGCCAGGATGGGTGGCAGGTCCTTCCGACTCTTGGCGGCCCAGAGTTGGAATAAACACCCTCTGAACCTCCGGTTGGAGCCATCTGAGATGAAGTTTAAGAAGGATCTCAAAACGTACCTGTTCTCTCTCTAAAGCTGTGCTCTGATGCTGTCCTAGGTTGTGTGACTCTGCCTCTTCCACTTTCCTAGCGCGTTATAAAACTCCTATTATTATTATTAATATTATTATTATTATTATTATTATTATTATTAATTCCTTTGGACAAAACAGAGGACTCCAAGGGTTCAGTGAGCCCCCGTTAGAATCAGTTGAAGAAAGAAGAAGGGCACAAGATAAATACATTAAAGTGAGGTCTCAAGAGTTCATGGTGAGAGAGGGGGATATGCTGAGAATCAAGAGACCATTGAGTGGAAGGGGAAAATAGTTTTGTCATTCCTGTGAGAGTGAAGAAAGTTAGAAGACATGTTGTGGCATTAGAAGATGTCAAATGTTGGTCTATTGTGCGTGGTGGAGAACATGGGAGTAGAAAAGAAATGGGATCGGAATTGTAAGCATGCAAGTAGTTCAGGAGAGATCATCTAGAACTAAAGCTATACCAATCAAATTCAAAAACTATGATATGAGAGGATAGTTATATATGTATGTCTGTTTAATTGATTAAAATTATTTGTTCACATATTATATGCTTCCAAATTTTTTACTAAAATGTCAATTATTATATATAGGTTGCAATCAAATGTAAGGATTATTATATGAAAAAATAGCTATGATGTATATTCCATTAATTAGGTTGTTCTTGTTCATATATTATATGTTTTCCAATTTAGCACTGGGCCTACACTATTTTATATATTTTAACACATGTTGTATGAGGGGAAGTTGTGTTGGGATCTTGATTAGTATAGAGTGGGAGAGTCCAGCTTCAGGAAGAAGCTCAAGGCATGGCTAAGCTCACTGTAACCCCCAACTCTCCACCCTCGCTTTCATCACTGTCACTCAGCGCTGGGAAGCCCTTGGGCCATGCGCTTTACAAAAAACCGAAACATTAACATATAGAATGTGGTTATTGTGAATACCTATTTAGAATGTAGACATTTGAACTAGATATCAGGCAATTGCTGTGAGCCTGTATCCCTGCCACTCCAATCTGAAGATATGGAAGAATTCATACTTAAAACCAAACATTACCTTCTGTGTGTATCTTTTGATGAAGCGAGCTTCAGAAATTATTTTATTCTGACTCGTGGATTCATTTCCCTGTAACATGAACTAATCTATTAATGAACTGTTGCATGATTTGTTTTATTAATTCAACTTAGATTAAGATTGCATCACACACTCAAACACGCGGGAACTAATAACATGTGCTTATGTTGCATTTGCGAGTCTGTTTTGTAACACATGAATAATATTGTTTTGTTTTGTCATGTTTGTCCCTTTGTCTTTGTCACTATTAATATGCGGCTGATCATTTATGGCATGTGCTTTATTATATGTGCTTACATGTTTGTCTTAAGTTGTGATTGTCTGTCTGTGTATCATTTAATCATCTTTTTACTTTTTCAGAAACTTAAAGCTGGATTATATGAAGAATGGTAGATATTTCATGTGCTGCTTTATTTGTTTGCTTCTGCTAGATGTCATTTATTAGTGGGTTAATTATTAGCAATGGTCGGGTGGGTAACAGAAGTTTTTTTTTTACCTGAATTAATCATTCTTTTGTGTTTGTTTAAATACTAGCCCGAGAGAGAGGCTTGAGGCCTAGTACTGGTTCTGAAGAATTTTGGTTGGCCTGTACGTGAGCAGTTTCGGAGCCAAGTGCAGTCATATTGGAACTTTTCCATGAAGGAGAAGCTTTGCTTTTGAAAGGACTGTGGCTCTGACAATAGAGACTTGTACATGAACTGCTCTGAATGTTCTTTTTACAAGGCCAAGGAAGTGACAGGTATGATTTTGCCGAGCTTTGGAGGAAACCAGAGATGCAACTTTTAAAATTGTAGCGAACGCTCGGAAGTCGGTGTCACTCCATGTCAATGAACAATAATGTGGTGACGTTTTCTCCCTGGAAGAGGTGGTTTTGGTGGTCTGACAGTCAGCAACCAATCAGGGTGCTGAAGTTTAATAAAAAATTACATTTATTTAGATTAGTGAGCAAAAATGGTATAAAAATTGGGCCTCTTGAGGGGAACGGAGCTGACTGTTTCCTGAGGGCGAAGTGCTGTCCAATTTCCCATTGGATTGTAAGCATTCAACTGTTTATTGATTTTATTTTCCTTTTCAGGTTAGAGCTAATTTAGGGAATAGGGTTAATGTTTCCTTAAATTCATTATTTTATGCAATGTTGAACTGTCGGATTTTTGAGCCAATGATTAATGAATTAAACTGAATAAATAAAATTAAATGTTTGATATTAATAAAGAGCTAATAAAGTTTATGCGATTTGAAAATTATAAAATAAACTTTTAAAATGACAAGCTGGTCTTGTTTATTGTAGAAAGTTTAAAAAACAACATATCAGATTCATTCGCCTCATGATTCAGCTGCTTTGTAATTTCTATGGGCCTGGTATTGATTGGTAAGTTTAAGTGGTAGATAGTGACATCATTTATACAGAATTTTAGTAGGAGCGCTGGATCACTTTTTGTTAGGGTTATGAGCTTTGTGTAGAGGACATCAGCATGGCTAAGCAATGGAAGCCCAGACCAAGGTTCAACCCTGAAGGTAAGATGTGAAAGATGGGTTAGAAAAAAGATTTGTGCTCAAACCTGCCTAAAAGTGAAAACTAAGCCAAAGAAGGAGAGGATGCTGCTGAGGAAGGTTAAGAATAGAGAATACCGAGGGAGTGCTCGACTTCAGCCTATTGTGAAAAGGGAGAAGATCAGTAGTAAACCTCAGAAAAGGAGGAAAAGAATTTCACATTCTTGATATGATGGGCAAGATGGAGAGCATGTCCACCTGAACAACAGTGCTGGAGAGGCCTGTTTAGAAGAACTGGAGCACGATAAAAAAAGTTTCATGTGTCAAAGAAACAGGAGACCAGTGTCGGCAAGGGAACTATGGCAAATACATAGGGATTTCAGCGATATCCTTTTATCCTATTTCGCTCTGGGAGCCAATGAAGTGTAGTAGAAAAAATAGACACACATGCACATTTAGGAAGGCGATATATCAGTCACAGCCATGTTTTGACTCAGATGAATTGTGTTCATGTATGAAAAGATCTGTAGTCAATTGCTACAATTAATAAGAGGCAAAATACAATCCTGCACAGCCATCCTCCAATGTACATAAAGACATTGGGATAAAAATCTGAGAGAGGCCAAAGGGACCCTATTCCCTGGGCTAGTGCTTTTGTGGTAGGCTGGCATCAGGTCCCCTGCTTGAGCCATAGATCAGCCCTGGGACATCTCCCCGTGGCCAATGAGTTTTGTTATGGAGTAGGGTGGCATCAGGTCCATTCTCTCTGAGCCAAAGATCAGCCACGAGGACCCCATCCCCATCCAGAGTCATAGATTGGCCCCGGGGACCCCATCCCCAGTTCTCCTATTCTCTGGTGCCTGATTAAAGCAGTGTCCTGGGGGATCCCATTCGCCAGAACACTGCTGTGTTCCCTAATCCCTGCCCAGGAGAGTGTGGGCAGGGAATATAAACTTTATTCCTTTGATGATGCTTTTCCCGGCAGGAAACATAACTTTGCTCCTGCCTGGCAAAAGAGCAACCAAAAGCTGCTTCTGCCCATGTGGGAGCATAGGAATCAGGATGCTTCTTGCTTGCATGCAGGATGGGTACTGGCTGGGGAGCTGACAGGTGCTGCTGGAGCATTGGGTCTCCCCCTGCCATCCCCAACAAGTGACCAGTTGTATGTGCCCTTGGTGGGCACTGGGGCACCTACTTTGAAATAATGGCTTGCTATGACTGGCATCTACTGTGAGTGCTTGTTGGGGAGCCGGCATGGAGTAAAGGATCCTTGGCCCCCCCAGGCGGTCCCAAAGTTAATATAAATAGAAAAGGACACTAAAAATAAAAAAAGCTTCTCATTTATTATTCATTGCTCCAGATAAAGAGTGCACCATAATGGCCTGAGAGCGCTTTTAAATTATAGTTTTTCGTCCCAAGTGGTACACAACCAACAATTGTTTGTTAATATTGTGGAGAGCTTCAGGAAACACATCAGCCTCCAGCAACATTAAAAAACACAAAATGGCAGCCAATGATATCCTATGAATTGGTATTGTTATCTCAATTATAATTCCTACAACTCTAGAAGATTTCGTATAAGGAGGAATTTTGATCGTCTTGTCTGGGAGTAATCCTGAGTTGTTTTGCCACAAATGGTGATGTCTCAATGAATAACAGTACAGTTAAACTACAACTCTCTGGCAGCAGTGTTCACTGGTCACAACAAAGTGCTGGCCAGTCAAATAAGGCACACGTTTGGAAAAGTCAAATTAATCCTAGGCACAACATAGCAAAGTGCTAGTCAATTAAATCAATCACACATCTGGAAATGCTACTTAATCCCAGGTACAGTCGATGTGACTTAAACCAGTAACAGCTTGCAAGCTGAAGTACTAAAAAACTACCCGAAGCCACTTCTTCATCCCAACATATGATAACGCCCATCGGGCCCTCTAACTGATCGGATCACACAAGCTGTACTTATTCTACACTCATTACATGATTAATCTTGCTCTATAACATTGAACCAAATAAATCAATAAGATAGCTGTGTTTCATTGCAATATCTCTTTACAGTTTTCCCTCCATGCAACAATGGCAGAAAAAGAGTCCACACAAACTCTGAAAAGAGTGAAAGCAGACCCTCCTAACCTGGCCTCGCCAGTGAAAAACAAGGAAGAAATCAATGCGATCATGGAGATGTTTCCTAAAAAACTTGCAGAGGTCCATGACTTAGCTAAGTCCACCAAAACAAATACAGATGCTATGCAAAATGAGATTTCTGCAATATGTCAGGACATTTGACAAACTAACTGTAGAACTGCAGAAGCAGAGGGCAGGATTAGTAACCTAGAGGACAATGATGCCAAAACAAAGAAATCTATTCACAAGCTCAATGCTGTAACCCGCTCAATCTCTAGAGACCTCTCAGGATTGGAAAACAGAAATAGACATGGCAATCTACACATCTTCGGGATGCCCGAAAGAGAAGAGGACTCTGTTGTATCCTGTATTCTCTTCTTAGAAAAGTGGGTCAGCCAGGCAACAAATATAACATTTGACAAAACACTCAAATTTGTTAGGGTACACAGTGTCCCAACAAGGAAAGTTCTGAATCAAACAGTCCCTCGGTCTACCGTATGCAAGCCTTTACGATACCAACATGTTGAACTCACAATGAGAAAACACAACCACATCCTTAGGAAAAATAATAAAATCTTCATCTCACAGGATTACTCGAAAGCTATGGTGGAAACTCGGAAGGGCTTCCTAGCTCTCCGTCCAAAAATGAAAGACATGAACATCCAAGGCTCATTCATGGGTCCTGCTAAATATCGGATAACACCTCGGGCCCATGTTCAGTGGCCATATGATGCTCAAGAAATTTCTTGAAGACAGGGAAGAGGCTATGATGGACACTTCAAATATTAGAGAGCCTTGTGCTGGAAGTAAAAGGAAATATGAAACACTAGCATTTGTAAAGTGCACAGCTAACTCCGGAGAGGTGTCCTGGCGCTGAAGGATGTCGGGAAGAATAAGCGAGTTATTGCCCAGAGTCACATGCTGCTGGGCTAACCTGCTGCACCGGTGATCAAACCATAAACCCCGTGATCTGGAGTCAGACACCCTGGCCGCTGTGCCACATCTCTTCCAAACCAAATCCTAAGACATTGCTATTCCTCAAAGAAGTGATTGTCATTAACAAGTGAACT
This sequence comes from Lissotriton vulgaris, assembly GCF_964263255.1. Lineage (NCBI taxonomy): Eukaryota > Metazoa > Chordata > Amphibia > Caudata > Salamandridae > Lissotriton > Lissotriton vulgaris. The sequence continues at coordinate 211,820,683 of NC_141690.1, read as the reverse complement.
ATCAACATCCACAATTCTATATTACCCAATTTACATATCTAGACAATATCTCGTAAGTAAGGATGTCATAAGTAGGCCGGAGTTTATTACACTGCACATATGGAAAGATAGGCTAGCTTTGCTTGCTACTACATTTAATAGACAATAAGTAAGCTCTCATGACAGCAGTAACTATTTGTATTACATGCTCCATTACATTGGAAAGGTTAAAGTTTGTTCCTCTGGAGGAGCAGTTCTTCCTTCTATCACCATGCCCGTTGGCTACCTTGGGGGAGCGGGGGCTGTGTGGGCTGTGTGGGGAGGGGTATAACAGGGGTTGGAGTTTGTTCTGTTTTCACTGTATTGTTTTTTTGCTCAATTGCTTTGACTGATTTACTTTATGTCAGCAATCTGGGTAGAAGGAGACACTGCTACTGCACATCCGCACACCAACGTATTTACTTTGAACATTCTTAGCTATAGACAGATGGCGAACCCCAAGCATGAGAAGTCAGGAAGAAAATCATATTTTACCTGTATCGCTGACCGGCCTACCCCAAACTATTAAAATAATTTTCCTAAATGTGAAAGGGATCAATCACCCCATTAAGAAAAGGAAAATCTTTGACTACTTACACAAACAAAAAGGGGATGTCATTCTTCTACAAGAGACCAAACGTATGCTGTACAATCTTCAAACATTAGGAATCCTCAGTTCTCTGATTCAGCTTGCTTAGCATCTTTGGGTAGGAAAAGTGGGGTTCTAACTTTAATCTCTAAAAAGTCTAACATCAAGCAAGTCTTTCTGATGCACAAGGGAGGTGGATTGTCGCAAAATTATCAAAAGACAACAATGTGTTCTTTGGGGTTAACATATATGCAGCCACTAAAGATGATCCCTTATTTGGGATGAACTCTATACACAACTTGAAAATGACCAGACTCCGCCACAATCATACTAGCCAGCGACTTCAACCTACCACTAGAGCCCCAATTAGACAGGAACTCTCAATTCCCATTTCATCCGAATTAATCTCACAAGGCTGTCAAGAAACTGCATAAAATTTAATCAGAATGACGTTTGGAGAATCTAGAATCCTATTGAAAGGGACTACACATTCCATTCTTTCCCCACAACTCCTACTCATGTACTGACTACATTCTAATATCCGGCAGTGCCTTGGGTACAATCAATCAAACCACAATCAAACCTAGAGTGATATCAGATCATTTTTGCATCACCCTGTTCATCACTGACCCCACCCATATCAGAAACCAACCCCTCTGGTGGTTTAACAATGAGATCCTGCCTATTCAAAGCAACAAACAGATTATTGAAGAGTCAATCAAATATTTCCTCACTGAAAATGAAGAAAAGGAACCATCTGACATTATAAGATGGAAAGCCCTAAAAACAACCATAAGGGGGGTGATTCTCAAAATAAGGTCCAAAATGAAGAAAGAAGCCAATTCTAAACTCAGAGAACTAGAAAAAAAAGTTAGATTTAGAAAAACAACACATCTCTAACAAAGATAACAACACACTAAATAAGATTTTAAATAGAAAATACGAGTACAACAAAATTATTATTAATTGAGCAGGCATCTAGGTTAACAAATAGAAGAGCATTACACTTTGAGAGTCAAACAAAGCTGGCGAAACCTTAGCCTTCTAGCATCACGGTTACTTTATTTCATTTAATAAGTATAATTTTGAAATTGGAATAGGTAGCCAGTTCATGTTTGGTGTCTTTAGAATTGTAATGAAAACTCCTAACTTAAGGTCAAGTAAGATTTTAAATTACAACTTTTAGAAAGTTTACAAAAAAGTGATGGATGGAATGCTTGAATTAATCTGAGCCACTGGTAATTACTCAGGCCGCATCCCAATCCATTGTTATTTTGCACATCAGTTCACCTCAATTTGGACCCAGCTTTATACAAATCAGTCTCAACCCTGATCCACTCGGATCAGTCCAGCCCCAACTGCCAAGCCAGGTCCTCCCTGAACCAGAACACTAGCAACCCACGACAAGTTTCACCCTAAACATGTGCTCATCATCCACGTATAGCTTGGTTCCAGTGGCACAGTCTGCACGGAATCCTTGTCTCAGAATACCTGTCCCACTTAGAGCAACACACTAAAGTAAACAAAAAGCATTGAATGGAATGCGTGAATCTATCTCAGCCACTGGTAATCATTCGGGCCACATCACAATCCATAGTTATTTTGCACAATATGTCACTTCAGTTTGGACCAAGCTATATGGGGAGGGAGGGCCTGGGCCCATGCCCACTTACACTTGAATAGGCTGTGTCCTGTCTCCTTACAAAGGGCTGCAAACCTCCTGTAGTTAGTCTAGAGCCAGGCCTGGAAGGCATGGTACTTGTGCTATTTAACAGCCTGCCTCTAGAAGCTTCTCCCCACTTCAAAGACATAAATGTGTATAAATATTGGGCCACAGATACCAACTCTTCAGTACTGTTAGACCTGGCATCCTTGGTGTGGTTTCCCCCTATCTTTTTGCCTCTGCCTCCTGTATTTTTGATGCTGTGATGGATTTCGTTTTTGCTGGTTTAGATGCTTTGGACACTCTGCCACTGCTGATCAGGGTCAGAGTGTAAGTGCTCCCTGTGTAAATTGTTATTGTGATTGGATATACATGATTGGCATATTTGTATCACCAAGAAGTCCCTAGTAAAGTGCACTGGGTGTGCCAGGGCTGGTGATGATAAATGCTACTAGTGGGCCTGCAGCACTTATTATGCCACCCACATGAGTAGCCCTAAAATGGTGTCTCAGGCCTGCCACCGCAGTGCCTGTGTGCAGTCTGTGAACTGCCATGTCCTCCTGGTCAGTGTCCCCACTGACCAGGCCTAACCCTTCCCTTTCTGTGCACATTGGTCACCCCTATGGAAGGCCCAAGGTACCCCCTTGGGCAGGGTGCAGTGTATGTGAAAGGTAGAGCATGTACTTGTGCAGGTGACATGCTCTGGTAGTGAATTACAGCCATTTTAGTTTTTCACTGCTGCAAGGCTATATTGCTCAATAGGCTATCATGGGGGATGCTGGCTACAGTGGCTACCAGCATATCTTCCCATAAGAGAGTAGCACTTTTAGAAAGTTGCTGTTCTCTTCTCTGTCCTTTCAGTGTGCCTTGGCCTGTTTGTGAATTGACTGTCTGGTTTGAGATTAACAGGGGCTGGGGATTCCCCAGGAGGCTGGCTGAGTCAGCCCTAGGCTGAATGACTGCATTCGCAACTTGAGTGGTGGGAGCAGATAGCTCCTGGGCCTGAATAGGGCTGTGCCGGCCTTCCACAATGCTGGCTCCATCTCCTGCTGGGCAGCTGACGACCCTGCCCCTCACTCTGAAAGGAAAGGAGAAGCCAGGAAATCAAAGTGCTCAAGGAACACCCAGAACTCGTTCAGACCGGGCTCAGGGCCCACTTGGACAAAGAGAACAAAGACTTTTAGGGGTATAAGTACAGGACCCCTGACAACAGAAAATTAGATCATCCTGGAATCAAGAAGGAACCTCTGCCAAGGAGAAAGCTGCAAATGAAGAAGGAAGACTGTCCTGCTGTTGCTCTGCTGGACTGACCTGCTGTTGCTTTGCTGCCAAGGAGAGGGGAAGGACTTTGCTTTGTGCTGTGTGCCCTTGCTTGAAAGAATCTCCAAGGGCCTGAGAAGAGCTGGCTCCCTGTTTTGAAGTCCCAGGAACTATAGGACTTCAACCCCAGCTTCCCTGAGCTCTGCTGAGAGAGCTCTGTCCTTCGTGGAGTGCGTGGCCCATGTGTGGTGCCTCTGGAAGTTGTACCTGTGTTGGGGAGCTGGAAATCAAGCATTTAAAGACTTTGCTACAGAAAATGTATTGAAATTCCGGCAGAGCGAGAAAATTCCCACCGCTACTAAGACCGAGATCGTTGCAGCGCCTGTCGCCGCTGCCTGAAGACATCGCACCCTTCGTTAGCGGGAAGATGTCCGCCTCTGCGAACATCATCGCAAACCCTGTCATCGCTGGGTGAAATCATCGCATCACGTCGCTGCGAGAATCGTCGCAGAGCCATCGCATCGAGGAACTGCGAGAGAAAGATTGCCGCTGGACCGTGCATCGTCGCCCCGGAGATCGTTGCAACACCCGAGAATCATCGCATCGTGCCTTTGCAGGAGCAAACTTCCTACAGAACCTACGCACCGGAATCCATACAAGTAGCCTTCCTCCCCATACAGAACGGATTCATCGCAACGCGCCCGCTGCTGCAGTGGGGCTGTCGCTAACGCCTCCGCAGGGTCTCAGGAGCAACGCATCGCTTGTTTTTCACCGCTACAGCTTCTGTGATTGAAACTTTTTATCGCTAACAAAGGTACTGTGGCTAAAAGAGGACGCAACCGTGGATAATTTTTTTGCTAACATTAAGAACTCTTTCGCAACCATATTCTTGAACTGTGTATGTTGGATTTTGTTGTTTTGGTCTTGTGTAGTTTAGATTAAATACTTTTATTTTTCTAAACTGTTGTGGAGTCAGTTTGTGATGTTTTCACTGTGTTACTGTGAGTTTTGGTACAAATACTTTACACATTGCCTTTGATAAGCCTTGACTGCTCGTGCCAAGCTACCAATGGGGTGAGCAGGGGTTATCTCAGAGGGTTTCCTCCTTACCCACACGAGAACACGGGTCCCTATTTGGACAGTGGTACCTACCTCTGCCAACTAGAGACCCCCATTTCTAACAAGTACTCTTCTGGACCTCTGGATACTCTGGTAGGAAGAAGGTCTGAAAGGACTGCCACTCTTCTGGACTGCTGCCCTGCTGACATGTGACCTGCTGCCCTCTTGCCTGTGTAAGAATGAGTGGACCGGCATGTCCAGAACCCAGAACCCAGAACCCAGAACTCAGAGTTACTTCAAGGGCTAGTTGCTGTCTTTCTACTCTGAAGCCTCAGGGACCAAAAACCATGCACCTGCACCTGGACTCTGCCATCCGTGAGTCTGCCCTGCCAAATGATTCCACCCCAATCCTAGACCATTGGAAGTGCTCTTAAGATGCTCTGCCAGCCTCTGTAGATCCAAAGGAAATGACACATCTCTGCTGAATGATGCAAACTCAAGCAGTACTAACTCATCGCCACTGCAGCATTCATTCATCTGTCGCGGTGTGCAGTCTAAATATCGAGTTTTTTTTATCGACTGGACAGAATATCGACTACAGAATATCAACATTGCAGTAATATCGAGGTAAGTAATATCGATGTTAAAATTATCGATTTTTAAGTGTATTAAAAAATATCGAAGTAGAGAATATCAAATAGTTTATATCGATTGAAGAAAATATCGATTTGTTGTATATGTAAAAAATATTGAATGTCAAAATATAGACTGTCAGAATATCTAAAGAAAAAATATCGACAGTTAAAATATCGATTTGTTGAAGGTGTAATGTAAAAAATGTTGTATTATAATTTTTTTATAACTTTTTTTGTGTTTGTTATTTAATGTAATAAAATATGTAAATAATACAAAAAAAAAATTATGTAGTTTAAAAATAATAAAAAGTTTTAGGAGCAGGTTGTGGGTTTTTAGGGGAATAGGGTGGGAAGTGGTTCAAAATATATAGAATTAAAGGAAAATATATGTATAATAATTGTAAAATGTACCAAAAATGTATGTTTTAGTAGCGGGTTGTGGGTTATTAGGGGAATAGGGTGGGAAGTGTTTTAAAAAATGTTTTAATTACATTTGTAATAGAATTTAAAAATTTTAAATAGAAATTTAAAATTGATTTGAATTTTTTTTTCGAAATCTGAGTGAAATTTTTAATAGGAATTTCGAAATTAATTTGAAATTAATTTTGAAATTAATTTCAAATGTATTATTTATATTTAGAAAATTATTTGACAAAAATTACTAATGATATGTGATAATCTTTTTAAAAATTTAGAAAATTATTGTAAGTTAAAATAGAAAATAAATAGATTTATTGTTAAAAATTAATACATTTTATAAAAATAATTAGGAGATATAATTTAGATATTTTGGTAAAATGTAGAATTAATCCATTAAAAAATAAATTAAAAAATACGAAAATATTATTTTTAAATCAAATATTTAAGAGAAATTAATTTTTAATTATTTTTCTAATTATTTTAAAATTTTAGAAAATATTTTTTTATTACATAGAACATTTTTGTGTTAATTTTTTTATTTAATTTTAAAAATTAAAATTAAATTAATTTACACAATAATTAAAAAATAATAATTTATTTAGACAATTAAAAATATGTTATTGTATGAAATATATAACATAATGTGAATTTTTAAGTTATATGGTTTTAGTGTCCACTATGTTTAATGATTTTATGTTTTGTGGAGTGGGAATGGTAATTTTTAAGGGTTGAATGTCCAGCACCTTCCCTGAGTTTATACCTGGTGGAGTGGGTATAGTAATTTATATGGGTTCAATGTCCAGGACCTTCCCTGAGTTTATACTTGGTGGAGTGGGAATAGTAATTTACATGGGTTCAATGTACAGCACCTTCCCTGAGTTTATACTTGGTGGAGTGGGAATAGTAATGTATATGGGTTTACTGTCCAGCATCTTCCCTGACTTTATACTTGGTGGAGTGGGAATAGTAATTTATATGGGTTCACTGTCCAGCACTTTCCCTGACTTTATACTTGGTGGGTTGGGAATAGTAATGTATATGGGTTTACTGTCCAGCACTTTCCCTGACTTTATTCTTGGTGGAGTGGGAATAGTAATTTATATGGGTTTACTGTCCAGCACCTTCCCTGAGTTTATACTTGGTGAAGTGGGAATAGTAATTTATATGTGTTTACTGTCCAGCATCTTCCCTGAGTTTATAGTTGGTGTAGTGGGAATAGTAATTTATATGTGTTTACTGTCCAGCACCTTCCCTAAGTTTATACTTGGTGGAGTGGGAATAGTAATTTATATGGGTTCAATGTCCAGCACCTTCCTTGAGTTTATACTTGGTGGAGTGGGAATAGTTATTTATTTGGGTTCAATGTGCAGCAACTTCCCTGAGTTTATACTTGGTGGAGTGGGAATAGTAATTTATATGGGTTTACTGTCCAGCACCTTCCCTGACTTTATACTTGGTGGAGTGGGAATAGTAATTTATATGGGTTTACTGTCCAGCACCTTCCCTGACTTTACACTTGGTGGAGTGGGAATTGTAATTTATCTGGGTTAAATGTCCAGCACCTTCCCTGACTCTAAACTTGGTGGAGTGGTAATAGTAATTTATATGGGTTCACTGTCCAGCACTTTCCCTGACTTTATACTTGGTGGAGTGGGAATAGTAATTTATATGGGTTCAATGTCCAGCACCTTTCTTGAGTTTATACTTGGTGGAGTGGGAACAGTTATTTATATGGGTTCAATGTGCAGCAACTTCCCTAAGTTCATACTTGGTGGAGTGGGAATAGTAATTTATATGGGTTTACTGTCCAGCACCTTCCCTGACTTTATACTTGGTGGAGTGGGAATAGTAATTTATATGTGTTTACTGTCCAGCATCTTCTCTGAGTTTATACTTGGTGGAGTGGGAATAGTAATTTATATGTGTATACTGTCCAGCACCTTCCCTAAGTTTATACTTGGTGGAGTGGGAATAGTAATTTATATGGGTTCAATGTCCAGCACCTTCCTTGAGTTTATACTTGGTGGAGTGGGAATAGTTATTTATATGGGTTCAATGTGCAGCAACTTCCCTGAGTTCATACTTGGTGGAATGGAAATAGTAATTTATATGGGTTTACTGTCCAGCACCTTCCCTGACTTTATACTTGGTGGAGTGGGAATAGTAATTTATATGGGTTTAATGCCCAGCACCTTCCCTGACTTTATACTTGGTGGAGTGGGAATAGTAATTTATATGGGTTAAATGTCCAGCACCTTCCCTGACTTTATACTTGGTGGAGTGGGAATAGTAATTTGTATGGGTTCACTGTCCAGCACTTTCCCCGACTTTATACTTGGTGGAGTGGGAATAGTAATTTATATGGGTTCAATGTCCAGCACATTCCTTGAGCTTATACTTGGTGGAGTGGGAATAGTTATTTATATGGATTCAATGTGCAGCAACTTCCCTGAGTTTATACTTGGTGGCGGGGAAATAGTAGTTTATATGGGTTTGCTGTGTTGCACCTTCCCTTACTTTATACTTGTTGGAGTGGGAATAGCAATTTATATGGGTTTACTGTCCAGCACCTTCCCTGACTTTATACTTGGTGGAGTGGGAATAGTAATTTATATGGGTTATTGTCCAGCATCTTCCCTGAATTTTTACTTGGTGGAGTGAGAATAGTAATTTATATGGGTTTAATGTCCAGCACCTTCCCTGACTTTATACTTGGTGGAGTGGGAATAGTAATTCATATGGGTTCACTGTCCAGCACTTTCCCTGACTTTATATTTGGTGGAGTGGGAGTAGTAATTTATATGGGTTTACTGTCCAGCACCTTCCCTGAGTTTATACTTGGTGGAGTGGGAATAGTTATTTATATGGGTTCAATGTCGAGCACCTTCCCTGACTTTATACTTGGTGGAGTGGGAATAGTAATTTATATGGGTTCAATGTCCAGCATCTTCCCTGAGTTTATACTTGGTGGAGTGGGAATAGTATTTTCTATGGGTTTACTGTCCAGCACATTCCCTGACTTTATATTATGTGGAATGGGAATGGCCACAACTTTTTATCAATATACATTTTGGTTGCTAGAATATTATAATAATTATTTTTTTGTGCATTAATTAAGTATAGTAGTAATTTATATTATTGTTAAATTAGTAGTAGATTGATAAAGATTTTACAATTTGTATTATTTTATACAAATAATAATAAATAATTACAAATATATTTGCATTATATTTAATTTTGAAAATTAATTAAAAAAGGAGACACACACATGTTTAAGTGAAAACATTTACAAACTGTTTATTAAGATGTAAAAACAAATGGCAATTAGAGGAAAACTTTTTGTTTGTACTTTAATTTTGTAAGTGAATAGTTTTAAAACATACAAATAAATTGAAAGTTAATTTATTAATTAAAAAAAGTATAATACATTACAATGACACAATTTTTATGTTAAATCACATATATTGCAAATGTCAATTTTTATTACAATTATTATTACATAGTGTACAATTTATTTATTAAAAAAATTATAAATCATATACAAAAAATATATATTTTAATAGTAAACATGTTGAAAAAAATTGCTATATTTGTTGTACATCCATTTTTTAGTTTTTTATAATACAAATTATTGATAGATACATTTATTAGCAGAACTCAAAATAGTAACATTTTTGTTGCTTACAAACTGATAATATTTATTTTATAAATTAATAAAATTAATATTGATAATATTAATAATATTCATTTTTACAAAAGTGAATAATGAGAAAACATTTTTAAATTGTACATACATTTTATTATCACATGAACTTATTTACTTATTTATAAGCATAAGGTTTAGTAGAAGGTGAATGATTAAAGTAATTTCAACATTATAATTATTTACAAATTGTACATATACAAAATATTTTCTTTTACATTCTTTATTAAATAATGTTGTAAATAATCTTTTTAATACATATTTATTTATAATTATTTAAAAAAATTATTAGGATAAATAATATATAATGTAAGCCTATATTATTAATTTTAAAGTGTAAGAAAATAGAAAATAAATAGGCTTTTCAGTTATACAGGGACTATTTTTTAACCGCGTAATGTTATTATGTTTGATTTGGTACTGGAACAGCTCGCGGTTGGATGCAGCGTCGCGTTGGAGAGGGTAAGTTTGTTTTTGTTGTATTTTATAAGCTACCAAATTTATTTAAGTGTATGTGTGGTGTATTTAGTTTGAGTAGGATTGTAATGTATATCATAAATTGTGTTTTAGTTGTTAGCTTGACTGTACGATAGTTAATGTTTATCGCGTTTTAGTACTAGGGGTCGATTAGGATGGCGGACGCAAGGACGTCCGCAGGTCCTGAGTGGACGGAAAATGCTTTTTTTCCGTCCGCCAGCCACTGACAGTCCGTCCGCCATATTAGGATGGGAAACACTGCTAAATTTTCGTACGCCGCGGAAGATCAAGCACCGCAGCGCAAACACACCCGACCCCGCAGCGGACGTAACCATTCTCGATAGACCGCCGTACGGAATGCCCCGCGGAGAGGCAAATCATTGTACAGATACCTACAACAGGCAGCTCGCAGTCATGGAGCCAGCTCTAAACGCATTTCCGATACTCTTCTTGCTCCACCACCAGCAAGTCATGGGAGCTCGCCGACGACGAGGCAGGTAGGCCAACACACCAATCGCTGTCCGAAGGGGAGTACCTGTCTGGGGCGTGAAGTGGGGAGGGGGAGGTGCTTGTTGTCGATACTGCATTTACGATACCACCAATATATCAACAATGACAAGAGACAACCAGTAATGACACAGAGAAACCAGTACACTGGAGTAACTTGCTTTATTAAACAAAATAGAGATATACTCCCACAGTAGCCAGGAGCACGGGCACTGAATAGGACAGAGCAGGTCCATCCGAGGCAGCACGTGAGAGGGGCACAGAGCATCAACAGTCCATGGTACAGAGCAGGTACATCAGTGGCAGCACATGAGAGGGGCACAGAGCATCAACAGTCCATGGCAAAGGACAGAGCAGGTACATCTGAGGCAGCACATGAGAGGGGCACAGAGCATCAACAGTCCATGGTACAGAGCAGGTACATCAGTGGCAGCACATGAGAAGGCACAATGCAGCATCCTAACAGCAACAGGGCAGTGTACGTAACAGAGCAGGTACATCAGAGGCAGCACATGAGAGGGCACAATGCAGCATCCTAACAGCAACAGGGCAGTGTATGTAACAGAGCAGGTACATCAGAGGCAGCACATGAGAGGGGCCAAGTGCCTCAACAGTCCAAGGCACAGAGCAGGTACATCAGTGGCAGCACATGAGAGGGGTTAAGTGCATCAACAGTCCAAGGCACAGAGCAGGTACATCAGAGGCAGCACATGAGAGGGGCACAGAGCATCAACAGTCCATGGTACAGAGCAGGTACATCAGAGGCAGCACATGAGAGGGCACAATGCAGCATCCTAACAGCAACAGGGCAGTGTACGTAACAGAGCAGATACATCAGAGGCAGCACATGAGAGGGCACAATGCAGCATCCTAACAGCAACAGGGCAGTGTACGTAACAGAGCAGGTACATCAGAGGCAGCACATGACAGGGGCCAAGTGCCTCAACAGTCCAAGGCACAGAGCCGGTACATCAGTGGCAGCACATGAGAGGGGTTAAGTGCATCAACAGTCCAAGGCACAGAGCAGGTACATCAGAGGCAGCACATGAGAGGGGCACAGAGCATCAACAGTCCATGGTACAGAGCAGGTACGTCAGAGGCAGTACATGAGAGGGGCCAAGTGCCTCAACAGTCCAAGGCACAGAGCAGGTACATCAGTGGCAGCACATGAGAGGGGTTATGTGCATCAACAGTCCAAGGCACAGAGCAGGTACATCAGAGGCAGCACATGAGAGGGCACAATGCAGCATCCTAACATCAACAGGGCAGTGTACGTAACAGAGCAGGTACATCAGTGGCAGCACATGAGAGAGGTTAAGTGCATCAACAGTCCAAGGCACAGAGCAGGTACATCAGAGGCAGCACATGAGAGGGCACAATGCAGCATCCTAGCAGCAACAGGGCAGTGTACATAACAGAGCAGGTACATCAGTGGCAGCACATGAGAGCGCCTTGACGCCCATTGGGCTATGTTTGCGCATGATAAGACCCCTTTTATTATTTTTATTATTAGAGGTGAAGTGCATCAACAGTCCAAGGCACAGAGCAGGTACATCAGTGGCAGCACATGAGAGGGGCACAGAGCATCAACAGTCCATGGTACAGAGCAGGTACATCAGAGGCAGTACATGAGAGGTGCTAAGTGCCTCAACAGTCCAAGGCACAGAGCAGGTACATCAGTGGCAGCAGATGAGAGGGGTTAAGTGCATCAACAGTCTAAGGCACAGAGCAGGTACATCAGAGGAAGGTCATGAGAGGGCCCAATGCAGCATCCTAACAGCAACAGGGCAATGTACGTAACAGAGCAGGTACATCAGTGGCAGCACATGAGAGGGGTTAAGTGCATCAACAGTCCAAGGCACAGAGCAGGTACATCGGTGGCAGCACATGAGAGGGGCACAGAGCATCAACAGTCCATGGTACAGAGCAGGTACATCAGAGGCAGTACATGAAAGGGGCCACGTGCATCAACATTCCAAGGCACAGAGCAGGTATACCAGAGGCAGCTCATGAGAGGGGCACAGAGCATCAACAGTCCATGGTACAGAGCAGGTACATCAGAGGCAGTACATGAGAGGGGCCAAGTGCATCAACAGTCCATGGCAAAGGACAGAGCAGGTACATCTGAGGCTGCACATGAGAGGGGCACAGAGCATCAAAAGTCCATGGTACAGAGCAGGTACATCAGTGGCAGCACATGAGAGGGCACAATGCAGCATCCTAACAGCAACAGGGCAGTGTACGTGACAGAGCAGGTACATCAGAGGCAGTACATGAGAAGGCACAATGCAGCATCCTAACAGCAACAGGGCAGTGTACGTAACAGAGCAGGTACATCAGAGGCAGCACATGAGAGGGCCAAGTGCCTCAACAGTCCAAGGCACAGAGCAGGTACATCAGTGGCAGCACATGAGAGGGGTTACGTGCATCAACAGTCCAAGGCACAGAGCAGAGCAGGTACATCGGAGGCAGCACACGGATGTGTGTCCTGCACAACGTCCCATCAACACGAATAATGCAAGGGTGTTCACAATGTTCATTCAATACACCAACTACAATCACATATCATTGAAGTGAACTGCACCCCACAGCACAGAATCAGGTGGACTGTGTGACCTACGAGCTCCGGACACAGTGGCAGGATCTGATACAGGATTGGGAGAGATATCCACAGCACTACTGACTGACACGTGAGCCATAGACCCAGACACACCACCAGCACCAGTAACTGGAGTGTGAGACACAGCCACACATCCGTGACTGACACATGAGCCATAGACCCAGAAAAACTGGCAGCACCAGTAACAGGAGTGTGAGACACAGCCACAGCTGTAGTGACTGACACATGAGCCATAGACCCAGACACACTGGCAGCACCAGATACAGGCGTGTGAGACACAGCCACAGATCTACTGACTGACACATGAGCCATAGACCGATACACACTGCTAGGACATGTCCCTGTACATTGTCCAACAAGTAACATACCAGCATCTGACACATGAGAGTGGCGGACACACACAGTGCCAGTACCTGAAACAGGAGAGGGTACAACTGACACAGTGCTACTACATGAGGCATGACAGCGAACAACAGACACAGTGCCACTATCTGAAACATGAGAGTGAACTGCAGCTGACCCACTAGGGCCACTGAAATGATGAGCCACAGGGCTGTATGGGCCAGGAGACAGGGTGGCCCTGGGAGCTGGGGACAGCTGTACTGGAGCTACATTGGGGTGGGCAGGTGTCACTGGTGTGTGTCTCCGTTTCTTTGGGATATGGAAGGGCACCCTGGACTGAACTGGACTGGTAAGTGGTGTAGCCTCATCAGAAACATCACCCAACAAAGGAAGATCATGTGCTTGTGTGGGTCTGCTCTCTGGGGACGTGCTTGACCCTGCTTGACGTTTGCTGTGTCCCTGCCTTCTACCCTCTGCATCATGTGTAATGGGGGATGCAACAACAGTGTACTCCTTCCTCTGCTTCTGCGGGGTGTGGATGGGAGTAGAGGTCTGGGGGGACTCAACCGCTGGTAGATGTGTTTTACGTTCCTTCTCCAACATCAGCCTCAGGGCATGCAGGGGTGATGTATGCCTGTCCTTGATGGTGCTCGTGTCCATGGGAGAACCCTTGGCCCTGTGAGGTTCCTCAGCCGTAGGAGTTGTCATGTCTCTGGAATGTGCCTGATACGTGGGCGGTGCCCTGTCCCTGGGAGCTGCCCTGTCCTTTGTAGTGTCCTTCTCCTTGGGAGTTGCCCTGCCCTTTGTAGTGTCCTTCTCCTTGGGAGGAGCCCTGCCCTTTGTAGTGTCCTTCTCCTTGGGAGGTGCCCTGCCCTTTGTAGTGTCCTTCTCCTTGGGAGGTACCCTGCTCTTTCTAGTGTCCTTCTCCCTGGGAGGTGCCCTGCCCTTTGTAGTGTCCTTCTCCTTGGGAGGTGCCCTGCCCTTTGTAGTGTCCTTCTCCTTGGGAGGTGCCCTGTCCTTTGTAGTGTCCTTCTCCTTGGGAGGTGCCCTGTCCTTTGTAGTGTCCTTCTCCTTGGGAGGTGCCCTGCCCTTTGTAGTGTCCTTCTCCTTGGGAGGTGTTCTGCCCTTTGTACTCTCCTTCTCCTTGGGCGTGTTCCTGGGCTTGGGAGGTGCCCTTGCCTTGGGATAAGTACTTGAGTGGGATGTCTGTGTGCCATGTGAATCCCTGTCCCCCAGCACCCCTTGAGGATCCTCTGTGTCAACTCCAGGGTGGCTGATGTCCAGTCCTGGGAAAGATTTTCATGTCCAAGTGGATGGTGTCTGTGCCCTCCGTGCCCTGTCTTGCTGCGTGTCCATGCTCCTAGTGCCATATCCTGAAAACGAGCACTGGTCTGAAGTGTCACTCTCCCCTGAGACGACAAGTGGTGTGGAAGGGGGTACAGAAGTCGAACCGTGGCCATGCGACTGTTGAATGGCTGCATACACTTTGTTGGATAGTGACTGTACTGTCCTGTGGAGACCAGCAACATCGCCATGCATCCCCTTCATGAATGCTACCACCTGCCCTAACTTCCTATCGTGGTCTAGGAACGCATTAGTCATGGTTGTTTGCCCTACACACAGCTGTTGCAGCAGATCAACAGCCTCAGCACAAAGGGCAGTTTGTGTCACAGGGGCAGGGGCAGCAGTGCCTGCACCAAAGGCCACTCTGCTCCCCCTACTTGTGCGTGCACGAGCAGTACTACTTGCAGTTAGTGGGAGTGTGGGCCCAGTGTGCTGTGTACCGACTGAAGGTGTAGATTGCCCACTCTCTGTGTCTACCAACAGTGCTGACTCACCAACACTGTCTGAAGAAGATGATGATGTTGACTCCGCATGCGAGTCCTCATGGACAGTCCTGTCCCCCTCTCCGGGGCTGCTCACCTCTACCTCAGTCTGCGTCTGTGTTGTCTCAGATTCAGATGCATTGCCACCACTGACCTCCAGAGTTTGTGGCTCTGTGCTCTCATCCAAATCTGTAAGAAACAAAGGAAAGAGGTATACATAAGTGACCATCTCACGTACAGCACAAAGCAATCAGTACTTCCTTGACTGATGAACAACATGTAGCAACCATCCTGAACACGAGCCACCCCTATCAGACATTATCATGTCAAATAAGCCAGGGTGCCTCGGAAACATGGACCCCCAAAAACCTTGCACAGTGCATGCAGACCACCACACATGTGATGCCATGGGTCCACAGACCTCAACGGGATGTCCTGGGACCCTGCACAACTTTTTTACTGGTCTGTCCACCTGTCTGACATGGATGCTAACGGTCAGTCGGCAAATGGCACCTACATTAAATTGCAACACCACATACACACCATGGATGTCACTACTGTGTGTGATCAGAATAACATGCATGCTCACACAAGTCACAAACGCTATCACTGTGCTTACCGCTAGTTTGCTGATGCTGCTCCCCTCTCAACCGGGCGGACAGGTGAGGATGCGTCACTGCAATGATAAGGTGCATCAGAGGGGTCATGGTACGTCGTGTAAGCCGGGATGTACGTGGAATCTGCCCCAGTGTTATCTCCGCCACATTCTTGCTGATCCTGGAGATGTCATCCCAGCGCTTGTGGCAGTGTGTGTGTCACCTATTATACCCCCCACTGCCCGTACATCACGTGCTATGGACCTCCACACGGCCTTGCGAAGGTGCAGCTTGACCTACCATGATGGGAGACAAGAGGGGGCAAGTCAGTGGACAGTGGCCAGTCACACAGATAGGGGCAACTCTTATCTTACAGCAGCCATGCACATTCTGACATATGTGTTGGGCCCACAGCACACAGCCAAGATTGCCGAAGCCAGGAGTCAGTGACCACCTCATGCACACCAACATGTCCCCCACTGCACTTACCACCTGTCCAGGTGCGCCGTAGAGCCGTCCAAAGTTGCGGAGCACACCGTCCACGAGGACATCCAGCTCCGCTGCGGTGAAGGGACGAGACCGGATCTCTTTGACTCTCGACATGGCAAGATCACGGAGTATGGGACAACAGCAGCAGTTGTCGGAGTGCTCAGCAGCAGCAATTAGAGGTGATGTGTGCAGGCAGCAGTTGTCGGAGTGCTCAGCAGCAGCAAGTAGAGGTGATGTGTGCAGGCAGCAGTTGTCGGAGTGCTCACCAGCAGCAAGTAGAGGTAATGAGTGCAGGCAGCAGTTGTCGGAGTGCTCAGCAGCAGCAAGTAGAGGTGATGGGCGCAGGCAGCAGTGGATGTGTGGTGCTGAAATCCACACATATATAGGGCCCAGAGCTGATATCAGTGGCACACGTCTGCAGCACTTGGTTTCCCCGGACTGCCTCATTCAAAATTGTCCAATGACTGGACCTGCTGTGACGGTATACGGCTTCCGCTACTTTTGAAATGGCTTACGCATCCCGCTTAACCTGTTCCCATTGGCTACGTGTGCACGGGCCATCACGGGCACACACCGCAGACCGCATGTGCGCACTACCGCGGCTGTGAATCATTCAAAATACATCACTCACCGGCATCGCAATGGTGGTGCACACATTCCGCGGGGCCGGGGCAGGCAAACAGATACATTTGAATGTGCAAGTGGAAGCGGCAGTTGGTACCCCCCCTTACAGACACATTGATGCACACACCGTAAACCGCATGTTGCGGGCGGTGGGTGACCGCCCTGTGTTTCGATGGTGTGATGGCATGGAGAACCATGTCCGCTCCCCTACCGCCTGGTGTGGGTGGTCACCTACCGCGGGGTGTGGGTGGTAGGGGAGCGGACATGGCCCTCCATGCCATCACACCATCGAAACAAAGGGCGGTCACCCACCGCCCGCACCCCGCGGTAGGTGACCGCCCGCACCAGGCGGGAGGGGAGCGGACATGGCCCTCCATGCCATCACACCATCGAAACACAGGGAGGTCACCCACCGCCCGCAACATGCGGTAGGTGACCGCCTGCACCAGGCGGTAGGGGAGCGGACATGGCCCTCCATGCCATCACACCATCGAAACACAGGGCGGTCACCCACCGCCCGCCACATGCAGTCTACGGTGTGTGCATCAATGTGCCTGTAAGGGGGGGTACCAACTGCCACTTCCACTTGCACATTCAAATGTATCTTTTTGCCTGCCCCGCTCCAACGGAATGTGTGCACCGCCATTGCGACGCCAGTGAGTGATGTATTTTAAATGATGCACCGTCGCGGTAGTGCGCACATGCGGTTTCCAGGGTGTGACCGTGATGGACCTTGAGCATGCAGCAGATGTGACGCACAATTGCAGTAACATGTTTGCACACAGGATGTTGTTTGTCGGTGTACATTGTGTGTGTAGTTGGCTCTAGAGGCTCATATACATGTGACGTCATACATTCAATCAGTGTCTGCAAATCGTATCATTTTGATTGTGTTGTTCTAGATGTGATAGTGTGGCACATTTGTGCGGTATTGGAATATTTACATCTGCTACCATCTACTCCCACACAGGAGGGCTCCAAATGTGCATCGTCCATACACTGTGCTTGAGGACATGGTTGCAGAGGAGGTGATCCGCAAGTTCCGCCTTGACCGCCGTACATTGCTGGAACTAGTAGCAAAATTGGAACCACATCTGCAGCCACGCTGGACATATCCCGGAGTAATAACACCCACTGCAAAGGTGATGGCAGCACTTCACTTCTTCGCAACCGGCACATTCCAGTACACAATTGGTCATGCCGGGGGGATGTCCCAATCCATGTTTAGCATGGTGCTGCGTGATGTGCTGAACGCAATGATGCTTTACAGGGATGATTACATACATTTCCCACGTCCGGAAGAGCTGGCTGCAGTCAAAGGGGACATCTATGCCCTGGGCAACATTCCACACGTAGTGGGTGCCATTGATGGCACACATATTGCTCTGATTCCACCACAGGATCGTGAACCCGTTTATCGCAATCGGAAGCTATTCCATTCACTGAATATGCAAGTGGTGTCCCAGGCTGACAACCTCATCTCCCATGAGTGTGCCAGATTTCCCGGGTCCGCACATGACTCCCACTTTCTGCGGAGCAGCATTGTCCCACAACTGATGGCTAATCTACGTCAAGAACGTGCTTGGCTTGTAGGTGAGCGTGCTGTGCTGACTACTGTGTTGTATGTGTGCCGTGCTGTTGAGAAGAATCCTGGTGATGATGTTTTTTCTGTCACCACCCCACCTAGTCGGCTCTGCGTACCCAAACCGACCGTGGCTGCTGAGCCCCTTAAGGAATCCGACTACCCCAGGTGAACTGCGCTATAATGAAGCACATGGGAGGACACGTCGTGTGATTGAAAGTACATTTGGACTGCTGAAGTCTAGATTTAGATGCCTGGATAAGACCGGAGGGGCCCTGCCATACTCCCCAGGAAAAATATGCAAAATAGTGATTGCCTGCTGCATGCTACACAACCTGGCTTTGCGCAAGAATATTGAACTGATCTTGGACCCTGATGAACAACAGGTTGCACCACATCCCATCCCACCCATGTCCAGTGATGAGGATAGTGGCGAGGAAGAAGGTGTGGACCAGAGGCGTCAGCTCATCGATTACTACTTTCCCTGAAGGTGATTGATTGCCTCTTGTGCTGCTGTACAATTTGTGACGTGTGTCTGCTGAAGATGGTTGGATGTGTTGTGTGTTTGCTGTCTGTCATGGCATGTTTGATAATGTGTGCGGGACATGGTTTACCAGCATTGAACAAGAACATTTCCTTTCTGTGTTGTTGAACTTCTAATTAGTGACCAAAAGGCCTACACATGAACCATGATTTATGTTCAAATTGTGACACAAATAGTTGACTTTCTACAACCCTAGTTGATTTATACTGCACGACACTAGTAATTTCTTTTTTACTTCTCAAATTTTATTTACCTTAAAAACATCAATATCTTTTTCAATTAAAAACATGAACTGATTAAGCATTCATTATGTGTAATAATCAAGATCATGTGCTCTGGTACATACAAATTAAATCTATCTAACAATTCCAATTACGGTTGCTATCTCAGAGTACACTGATCCTAATAGTTTAAACAAGACTCAAATCTGATCACAAGTAAATCAACAATTATAAATAGCGGTGGTGGTGTTGGTGACCTGTCCCGCTGGGCACTTGGGTTTGGGGGAGGTGGTGTGGTGCGGGATAGCCACTCCCTCCACAGAGCAGTTTGCTGGCCCATGAGGTCCACCATTTGGCCCATACGGGCATCCATGGAGCTCAACAGCTGGCGGGTCTGCTCAGAGTCCTGGTGTGCCTGCACCCGGTCATAGCAGGCTTCCACCCAGGCGATGGCTGCAAGGGTCTCAGTGCCAGGATGGGCTGGCTCTTGTCTTCGGACTCTCCTTGCACCTCCACTCCTGGTTGTGCGCTGTGGCCTCACCGTTGTGCCACCACGCCCACTCTCCCTGATGGTCTGAGAAGTGGAGGGCCCATCATCGTCCGCTGACTCATGGAGGGTGTGACTGGCAGGAGTGGTGGTGCTGGTGCTGATGCTGGTGCTGGTGGTGGTTGCGGTAGCTGCACAGCTCACAGTGGGAGTTGTTGCTGGAGCTGCAGTGGCCAAGGTGGGGGAGGCATGGATGGGCTGTGAGGCAGTTGTCTGTGGCTGTGTGCTGGGCACAGCATCGTCCTCTGCACCTGAGCTGTCCTGGGATTCCTCTCTTGAGGGACTTGGCTGTGAGGGGGGCGATTGGTGCTGGCGGCTGCTGGTTTCACCAGTCAAGTTGCGATCACCTGAGGGACAAGAAGGTATGAATCAATGCTGTGGACATGACAAGTTTGTAGTTATTAGATTACATCTATGTAGCCAATCCGTTCTTTTTAGTTGGTGTCATCATATTGGTGTTGTACACAGTAGTGGACACTTTGTTGTTGTGCAGGCGGGTTGACAATACTTGAATGTGTATAGTACAGTCCTGCTATTGGATGGTGCCCTTGTGAAGATGGCTACCTACCTGTGAGTTTGGAGGGAAAGATGCACAGGTCACCAAATGGTGGATGGACTCCATCTTGCTCTGGGATGAGACATGTGGGACTGGTGGGAGTTGTAGTGCAGGACCCACCCACCCCCTCCCTGGAGACATGTGGGACTGGTGGGAGTTGTAGTGCAGGATCCACCCACCCCCTCCCTGAGACATGTGGGACATGTGGGATTTGTAGTGCAGGACCCACCCACCCCCTTCCTGGAGACATGTGGGACTGATGGGAGTTGTAGTGCAGGACCCCCCCCCCACACCACCCACCCCCTCCCTGGAGACATGTGGGACTGGTTGTAGTTGTAGTGCAGGACCCACCACCCCCTCCCTGGAGACAGGTGGGACTGATGGGAGTTGTAGTGCAGGTCCCACCCACACCACCCACCCCCTCCCTGGAGACATGTGGGACTGGTTGGAGTTGTAGTGCAGGACCCACCACCCCCTCCCTGGAGACAGGTGGGACTGATGGGAGTTGTAGTGCAGGTCCCACCCACACCACCCACCCCCTCCCTGGAGACATTTGGGACTGATGGGAGTTGTAGTGCAGGACCCACCCACACCACCCACCCCCTCCCTGGAGACATGTGGGACTGATGGGAGTTGTAGTGCAGGACCCACCCACACCACCCACTCCCTCCCTGGAGACATGTGGGACTGATGGGAGTTGTAGTGCAGGGCCCACCCACCCCTCCCTGGAGACATGTGGGACTGGTGGGAGTTGTAGTGCAGGACCCACCCACCCCCTCCCTGGAGACATGTGGGACTGGTGGGAGTTGTAGTGCAGGACCCACCCACCCCCTCCCTGGAGACATGTGGGACTGGTGGGAGTTGTAGTGCAGGACCCACCCACCCCTTCCCTGGAGACATGTGGGACTGATGGGAGTTGTAGTGCAGGACCCACCCACACCACCCACCCCCTCCCTGGAGACATGTGGGACTGATGGGAGTTGTAGTGCAGGACCCACCCATCCCCTCCCTGGAGACATGTGGGACTGGTGGGAGTTGTAGTGCAGGACCCACCCACCCCCTGCCTGGAGACATGTGGGACTGATGGGAGTTGTAGTGCAAGACCCACCCACACCACCCACCCCCTCCCTGGAGACAGGTGGGACTGATGGGAGTTGTAGTGCAGGACCCACCCACCCCCTCCCTGGAGACATGTGGGACTAGTGGGAGTTATAGTGCAGGACCAACCCACCCCCTCCCTGGAGACATGTGGGACTGATGGGAGTTGTAGTGCAGGATCCACCCACACCACCCACCCCCTCCTTGGAGACATGTGGGACTGATGGGAGTTGTAGTGCAGGACCCACCCACACCACCCACCCCCTCCCTTGAGACATGAGGGACTGATGGGAGTTGTACTGCATGACCCACCCACCCCCTCCCTGGAGACATGTGGGACTGGTGGGAGTTGTAGTGCAGGACCCACCCACCCCCTCCCTGGAGACATGTAGGACTGATGGGAGTTGTAGTGCAGGACCCACCCACAACACCCACCCCTCCCTGGAGACAGGTGGGACTGATAGGAGTTGTAGTGCAGGACCCACCCACCCCCTCCCTGGAGACATGTGGGACTGGTGGGAGTTGTAGTGTAGGACCCACCCACCCCCTCCCTGGAGACATGTGGGACAGATGGGAGTTGTAGTGCAGGACCCACCCACACCACCCACCCCCTCCCTGGAGACAGGTGGGACAGATGGGAGTTGTACCCACCCACACCACCCACCCCCTCCCTGGAGACATGTGGTACTGATGGAAGTTGTAGTGCAGGACCCACCCACACCACCCCCCCTCCCTGGAGACATGTGGGACTGATGGGAGTTGTAGTGCAGGAACCACCCACACCACCCACCCCCTCCCTGGAGACAGGTGGGACTGATGGGAGTTGTAGTGCCGGACCCACCCACCCCCTCCCTGGAGACATATGGCACTGGTGGGAGTTGTGGTGTTCGCTGCTTGACCACATGCAAGCCTGAGGACGTATTAGCCTACCATTGTGGTTGGTCATGTTGGGTGCATTTGTGCCCTGGCCTTCACATTTGTGTGACTGTGTGGTCCACATGCATGGCTTGTGTGCTGGGAGTTGTCTTTTGGCAGTTGAGCACGGCAGACAATTACAGTGTGCTAGTGATCATTGGTTTGTACTTACCAGCCTCGAGTCCCTCTTCGATTCCTTCCAGGCTCTCTGGGTGCAGTATGCCGAGCACCTTCTCATCCCATTCGGCGTATGGTATGGGTTCCGGGGGAGTGCCACCGCCAGTGTGGGTTGCCCTCAGGTGGTTCTTCGCCCTGATGCCCTTCACCCTTGTCTTGAGGTCGTGCCACCGTCTCTGGATCTCGTGTTTGGTGCGTGGCACAGCCCCTGATGCATTAACTCGGCTAACTATCCTGTCCCACATGGTATTTCTGGTTGCAATGGTGGTCTGCTGGACTAGGGTCCCAAACAAATGTGGTTCCACACGTCTAATCTCATCCACCATGACCTTCAACTCACTCTCTGTGAATTTTGAATTTTTCTTGGGTGCCATGGTGTGTGATGTGCAAGGTGTGGGTGGTGTGGGGTGTGCAGGTGTGTGGTATGTGTGGATGGTGTTGTGGGGGTTGGTGTGGTGGGTGTGTTGTTGTGCAGGTTGTATGTGTGTTTGTGTTTCTCTGTTGTTTCTGGTGCTCTGTCTCTATGTTGATGCTGTGCTAATATGCATAGGATTGTGGTGATGGGAGGGATTTCTCTTATACTCTGTGTGGTGGTTGTGTAACGATGGTTTGTGGCGGTCAGTTGTTCTGTGGGTGTGGTTGCTTGGGTGCACTTGTTTGTGCTGGGGGTGTGTCATTGGAGCGTGTAGTTGTTGGAGGTGGGTGTTCCAGGTGGGTGTTGCAGGTGGATGTGAGTCTGTTTGTTTTTAATGCTATTTACTCCAGTCCGCCATTTTTATGTTGGTTTGAAGGCAAGGGTGGTGTTCGTTTGGTCCTTCCCCAGCCATGCTCCATTTGTCGATGCTTTGTTTCCGCAGCGGTCGTGGAAAGTGGTGAGTTCCGTTGGGATGGCGGGGTGATCCTAATCGTGCGTACGGACACTCCACAGGTGGTGCGTCGGTTGGGAATATTTCCGTGGCCTATGCGTCCGCGGCGGACGCAGTTTATGTTTTCCATCCGCTGGCGGGGGACTTTGTGGTGACCCGTCCTCCGCGGTCGGGTTGTGTTGCCTTTCGTATCCTAATCGCACACACGGTATCTCCGCAGTGCGATCGGGAGTATTTTTTCCGAGACCATAGCGGGTTGGTACACGTTTCCGTCCGCCATCCTAATGACCTCCTTGGTGTGTGAAAGATGTTTATATGTATTAATGTTACTAAATGCTTATGTTTATTGGATAAAAATGTATTTTTATATGTGTATGGGTGTATTTGTGTGGGTAGGTATGTCTTTCTTCTATTTTTAGGTTGTCGTCTATGTTTTAGTTTTTGGAGGAGGTACTTTTTTTTTTTAAAGTAGTGTGACGAGTATTATATACTCGGATTTGTACACACATACTTTGTTTTTCGCGTTTTCCAGGAGCGTTTATTTTTTTAAATGACCATTTTCGTGTTTTGAAGGGTATACTTTGTGGATTACAGTGGAGAGGAGTCGCCATGGATTTGCTTGTATGTTTTCATTTTTTTGGGCTTCCTTAGATTGTATGGATATTTTGGATTATTTCGTATGGATTTCTTTACATTGGATTACTTTTGAAGAAGCAACAAAAACTTTAAGTATATAAGGAAATGTTTTTGGGTGGGAAATTTAAATGTTTTGTATTGCTATGTTATACGTAACAGTTTGAAAGTAAATTATCAAAATAAATTTAATGAATATGTTTGTAATTTATTTGATAATTTAATTTCAATTTGTTACATATGGTAATGGTAGTAAAATGTGTATTTATAAAAGGCTACTGTTTGTATAGTTGTTATATATTTTATAGAATTGTTTTAGCTATCATTTAGAGATATTCTAGTCCTCTGGTACTTGGATAGAGTGTAACTTGGCTTTGGAGTGTATTATACATTGTTTTGGTTTCTTTAGTTAATTTTGGTCCTATCAGGGTTACTGATTGCTCCATTCGGAGCTCTTGGTAACTCTGTTCTTTTTGTAGGGATTGAATTAATTTGTAAAGGGTAGGTGTTCCTGTGCCTGTGGTTGCTTGGAAGGCGTTGCACCATCCTTCAACTGCGTTGTTTGTTTTTGCTTCCTTATTTAGGGTGCTAAGGTAGACATTCTACCAGGCTATTTGATATTTAGGTTGTCTTCTATGACCTGACCGGTGTAGCCTTCCTACCCATGTATCTTCTAAGTAGTCAAGCATAGGGCTTAATCTTTCTTCGTTTCTTTTATAGTAGGGGCTATCTTTTAATAGGTTGTAGTGCTCTGCTACGTCTGTTACAGGAACATAGGCTAGAGAGATACGTTTTTTAATTTGATAAGCAAAGGTGATATCTGTGGCGTATTGCACACTTAATGTAGACTTTTGTAGATGTCGCCATATACATTGATTAAAATGATAATAGCAACCTTGTATTGCTGTATGTGGGTATATTTTTAGGACACTGTTTATCATTGCTTTTTCAAAATCAATGATAATTTTTTGTGGGAATGAGTCATTAGTTATTTCTTTGACTTTGGTTAGGATTTCTTGGTAGGTAGATTGTTGTTTGTTTGGTAGGAGTGCATATAGGAATGGAATATTAGCATTTTGGAAATGACCATGGATAGTGTACAATTGCTAAAAAGTTTTAGGACATACAGCAAAAGTACCATCCATCATCCAAGTTTGGCATTGGTTTAGTTTAGTCATGTTGTTTGCAGTGGCAAACAGTATTATTCTTTTATCCTTAGAATTGTTGTCATATAGTATAAATGGTTCATTATTATGATTTGCACAGAGTTCAGGGGTAGTTGAACTTCTTCAAAAGTTTTACGTGTGGGAGGAGTAGTTGCTGTAGCTCTTTTTTGTCTAGCTATGATTCTTTTAAGGGAATCTATACTTGGTAGTTGTTTAGAGGCATGTTGGGGTACAGTACTTAATTGTTGTTTTAGAATAGTAGTTGTTGGTGTATCAGTAGAAGTGCTAGCTTCTTTAAGTGAATCAAGCACTTCTCTAATTTCTATTTCTGTAACATTGGGTGGGTGGTTATGTTCCTTAGTATAAGTTACAGTCGTTTCCTGAGTCATAGCTCTCCCATAACATTTGTTAGAATAGTATTTGGTACATTTCCAAAAAACTTTCATATCTTTCTGTTTCTCTTGAGTGTATAAATTTCCCATGTAACATAGAAGCATTTTCCCTTTTTGAGAATACACACATTTAGCTCCTTCAGTCATATTTGCTTTTTGGTGCTAGGAGAGATTAAACATTACATTATTGGAAAAGTATTTAAATCATGTACATAGTATTATCATAACATTGATTTGCACGTTAATTATTTACCAGTTTATTTCTTTGTTGAATGCAGTTGTTGGTTTTCTTCGAAGTTTTCTTTTTGCTGTATTTTTTCTGTACCTGTTAAGATGGAGAAGATGTTTTAGAAGAATGTTTCTTTAATAATGTTTGTTTGGTTTTGGTTACTTGTTATATTTTTTCTTTGAAGTGTTGATGTTGTGCAGGTTTTCTATAAATTCGTTTTATCTGTAGAAAATAGAGTAGGAATAAAAAAGATGTTTTAGTTATTTGTTTTCTAAATAGCAGTTAGAAGTTTTAGATTTACGTTTTCTTAAGAAATAAAGGTGGTTGTACTTACTTTAGATAGGTGTAGCAGGTTTTTGGTAGAAGTAAATCCGTTTTCTTTCAGCAAACTGGCAGAGTTTCACCTTCCTTTTCTTTGTTGTTTTAGTTTGCGATTTTAGCAGGTGTCATTTGTCCTTTAATAGGGTGTGTTAAATCATTTGTGAAAGTTTATTGGTTATCCACTTTGATACCTTGTTCATATTGGTTTATTTGAATTTTTTTCCTTGTTTTGGTAATTGTTCTTATATGGTGGACGCCAATTAGTGTTTTTTTGTATGGGTAAACTGATAATGTTTTTCAATATTTAATGGCATTTTGTTATATTTAAAGAGAAAGAATATTTATTATGTGTATGAAGCAATGTATAATTATTTGCAATGTTTTATTTGTATTCTAAAATGTATATTTGATGTAAAAAAAAAATTAAATTTTAGAAACGTTTATTGTATATAGTATCCTTTTTTTAAAATAGAATATGTATATTTGTAAAGTGTATAATATGTTTTTTTAATTATAAAGCGTCTTTTGTATGTGTTTTGTAAAATCGATAATAATTAGTTTTCGATATTGTAGTATTCTAATAGTGATGGTCCATATTTTGACGGTGTTTAATGTTATGGATTGGTGCTCTGTGTTTTTTACATTCGATAATGTTGATGGTCGATAATTTAGTAGTCAATATTTCTTTAAGTCGATATTGTTGTTTCGATATTTTTGTAATTTCTTGTTTAAGTATTAGGAGTCGATATTTTTGGAGTCGATAATTTGACTTCGATATTTTGTCCAGTCGATATTCGGTCTGTCGAGGTTATGTCAGGGATTTATCTGTGGCAAAGACTGTCATCGCCTTCGCAGCCCTGTTAAAACTGCTGCTGCACCATGCATCCTCAGTGCAGGCCCTCGCTTCCCTAGTCAACAACAACCTGGACAACAACGGACTCTGCACCACAGCCTCGCAGCACCATGGAATCAATGCCTCACCCTGACTGCGTACCTCATCTTCGACGCTGCACTTCACATCACAAGCCCCATGAACGGTATCCTCGGCGATTACGCAGGCCCTCACATTGAAGCCTTGTTTTTCTGAAGCAAATCCCTCTCTAATAAAATCTTTAGACCGGGCTTCGCATTAAAAAAATGCCACCTTGAGGCAGTCACAAAGTGGGAGAATTGCTGAGGTATCCTCAGCGATTACGCAGGCCCTAACATTGAAGCCTTGTTTTTCTGAAGCAAATCCCTCTCTAATAAAATCTTTAGACCGGGATTCGCATTAAAAAAATGCCACCTTGAGGCAGTCACAAAGTGGGAGAAATGTTTTTGGAGTTTATGCATGTTGTACTGTACAGAACAAATCCAAGGTTTAACATGTTTTAAAAGGTTTCTAAGAATAGAATTCTTTAATGGAAGGGTACCCTTGCAGTACAACACCTATGCTATACAGCACACACATTTCAACTAAGGTGCTAGGCATTCTTAAAGTCATGCCGCATAGTACAGGGTGCTAGGCTGCCTTGAAGACCACCAGTGCATGGTAAGAGACCAGCAGTGGCCATATTTAGTAAATGTAGCTCTGTAGTGCTTGCTGTCCATAGCGCATCGAAACCTAAGAAGTCAACAAGGACTGCTGTGGAACCCAGGCATCACATGAGCTTGAATGACAACTTAGCTCAATTGGATGTATTTGCACTGTTATTTGGCAATGTAGTTCAAGCCAGATTCTTACACTGCACAAAGAGAGGCAAAAACCCCACTAAGAAGATTAACCCATACCCTCAAACCAAAGCAGCATCCCTGCCAAAACATCTTGCTAAAAATGCCTTAAAATGGCTAAAACAATTGAAAGAGAAGATAATGCAAGGCATTCGCTTTAGTGCCTTTCTATACATTCAGCCTAGTGCATTATTATTAAAAACAACGTCAGAGCTGGAAGTATGCCAGAAACAGATGGGCTTCCAGTGTACACTACCATGAGTCAGTAGTCCATATACAGTTGCCACATACGTATGTAGCCCTAAGGATAAAAGGAACAACTGCATTGTACTTTGATAAGGAATTATCAATTTGCATTGTACCTTCAACAATGCTTGCATGCCATTTTACTTCCTCAATCCGGCCATTGTAATATTTTGCAAAATATGTCAAAGGAAAATACTTAATTTTTATAGTTTGTAAAATTAACATCTGTTTAATTATTGAAGCTTGGCTGTGCATATTCAGTCCAGTTTACAAAGCCCAAGGAGAAAGTTTAAAATGTACTCCTGTGGGATGACTCCTATGTTTGGAGCAAATTTCTGACTTTGTGGGGAGTTAAAAAGAATTGTTGGATTGCTAATGTAAATCTATAAGAGTTGCATAGTTCTAAAAGTACTCCAATGGGCAAAAATAAATGCATTGTGTTGTAATTGCATTTATATAGCGCTTACTACCACTGACAATGTGTCGAATTGTTTTTTCGGCGAGTAGCACTCTACTCCGGAGTCCATAAAGGATTACTGGTGAATTAGTATAGTGAAATATGAAAGTAATTTGAGTGGTGAATATGTTAGTCATTTATTTGGATTGACAATGATATTGGAGGGATAGAAGATGGAAAAGTTTGGATTTGTATAGCGCTTGCTACCCCTGATGAGGTGTTAAAGTGCTTTTTTGCCGAGTAGTACGCTACTCCGGAACATATAAAGGATTAGTGGTGAATTAGTATAGTGAAATATGAAAGTAATTGAAGTGGTGGATATACTGGTCTGTTATTTGGATTGAGAAGGCTGGTGGAGGGATAGAAGAGGGACAAAAGTTTACATTTATAAAGCGCTTGCAACCCATGATGAGGTGGTGAAGCACTTTGAGGTGAATAGCACGCTACTCTGTAACCCAAACAGAATTAGTGGGAATTAGTATAGGGAAATATGCAATTAATTTGAGTGGTGGACATGTTAGTTTGTTATTTGGATTGAAAATAATAGCGGAGGGATAGAAGAAGGAAATGGTTTGCATGGTACTCCATGAACCATAAAGGATTAGTGGTGAATTAGTATAGTGAAATCTGAAAGTAATTTGAGTGGGTGATACGTTAGTCTGTTATTTGGATTGAGAAGGATAGTGGAGGGAAAAGGTTTGTATTTATATAGTGCTTGCTAACACTGATGAGGTGTGGAAGTGCATTTTTGGTGAGTAGCATGCTACTCTGGAACCAATTAAGGATTTTTGGTGAATTAAAATAGTGTAATATGAAGTCATTTGAGCGGTGGATATGTTAGTCTGGTATTTGGATTGAGAAAGATAGTGGAAGGATAGAAGAGAGAAAACGGTTTGCATTTATATAGCTCTTGCCACTCTTGATGAGGTGATGAAGGGCTTTTCGGTGAGTAGCCCGGTGCTACGTAACCCAAACAGGTTTAGTGGGAATACTTATAGGTAAATATGCAATTAATTTGAGTGGTGGACATGTTAGTCCATTATTTGGATTGAAAAGGAATAGTGGCGGTATGAAAGTGGGAAGGAGGAATTGAAGAGGGAAGGGTCTAGAATTTGTTTTTGGAGTTCATAACAGTAGGAGGGAGTTTTTGATGAGTAAAGGGGAGGTGGAGGGAGAGGAGTCAGAGAGAAGGGTTTAAAAAGGCTTGTTTGAGAGATCTGAATAGTAAAAGAGGCACGAGATGAAGCGTGGAGGGGTAAAGGAAGGAAGACCCTAGAAAGGGTTATTTTGTGAATGTAAGTAGTGGTATGGGGTTTGGGATGAATTAGAGAGTGGGGGTAAAGGATATATTGCCAGAGGTATAGGGTGAGAAATATGGTGGTGCATTGGATATGATCAATTGGAAGAAAAGTAAAAATATATAGGTACATAAGTACATGAAAGGTATATATATATATGCATAAGGAAGGTAATACATGTAGATTAAAGATGCTTTTAATAGACTTTGGCTTCCAAGGGTTGTTGTACTTTAAAATAATGTATTTGGTTTTATTTATTTTTAATTCAATAGTGAACCAATTGTAGCTAAATAGTTATGATAAAATATTTACTTATTTATGCAGTCACTTATTTACATGGTAAACAGATAGAATAATGTAACTATAAGTAATATGTACATTTATTAAGCAGAACTAACAAATATCTATATTTTTAAATACATAATTATTATACACATTTATATAAAGCAAAACACAAATGTAGGTCCAAATCTATAGTCCAAATAAATGGTTATACACAATCAATCAATCAATCATGGGCTTGTTAGAACACGAATACTCACCCGTAAGGGTCTCAAGGTGCTGGAAGGGGGGGGGCTACATGTTCTAGTCCATCAAGGAGGGGGTTTGTCATCAGGGGGGTGATTGGTTAAGCGGGAGCCGAGAAAAAAGGGGGTTCCCAAAACACATTTTCCCAATGCAATTTCCCATAGGACATTCAGCCATGGCTACAGCTCGAACGGTTGAACGGAATTACACCAAATTAGGCATAGAGGTAGTCCTTGGTTCCGACTTGTGCCTTTGGCATATCTGGTGTCAATCTGTTCAGAAGTTTCTTTGAAAATTACGGTTAAAGTAATTTATATAACTATGGGCACAGAGGATCCGCGGATTGTGCGAGGATTGGCCTCGTAAGATGAGCGCACCGTCCCGATCACGCGTTCAATCCTAATTGGCTGTCAAGCGGTTGTAAACATTCGAAATCAGGAACTGTTGGCAGTCATTTTGTGTCTCGGTAGAAACGAGGCAGAGGAAGTCAGTGGAATATGTGTGGAACGTGTGAAAAGGGGGCAGGGTAGACACACCCTGACTCCCTAGGCCTGCTCAGGGGGTCACATAAGGACCCATAGGGCCAAAAAAGTAAGATAGTATTTTTCTTCTTAAAAAAAAGTCACGGGATGCGCGTAGGATCTGCCCATTTCGCCGCCGAAAAAAAAGAAGCATGTATTTTTGAGATATACATCAAGCTTATGTGTATAGATGTTGGGTGGCTCTAAAACAAGAGATTTTAGTACTTACAAGTAAGTACAGATGCAGAGTCTAAAATTCATGAGAAAGACTTTGTCCCCTTCATCTGTAAAATGTACAGCATCTCTCCTACAGATGCCATGCATATTGAAACGCAGATTTTTGTGGTATATGGTTACCATTGTATAGTCTCGCAGAAAAGTAGAAACAGATTTATTCACATTTTTTCCTAGCTTTCTCAATCTGTGGACAAAATAGATTGGAGCAGTTCCATTTCTGCCTTTGGCATATGCTAGAATAGACAGAGGGAGTTTGGGGAAAAGTGAAATTAAAACAAAAAATAAATGATTGGTTGTTTGACAACATTCTACACAGAAAACTAGGGTGCATGTTTTTGATTTTTAAAAGCATGATTCTTATTGGTTATCAGAACGTGATTGAAAATAACATTACATAGGATAAGGTAGTATATTGAGAAGTCGAGCACACTTGCTGTTTTTTTTAGCAACATTGTGTGATGAACGTTTGCGTTCTTCTGGAGCCAGTATTGCTTTTTTGCATGGGTAGATGCTAATTTGTATATGGAAATGCAATCTGCTTTGGATTTTGAAAGTGAGAATATATTTCACTAACTCAGTCTTTCAAAATGCAAACTATGTTTGCTATGGGAGGGCGGGAGTCGTGAGAGTCCGGCTCTGTCAAAGCAGACAGCAGTATAGAGGGGGTAGGCACCCCAGGACACTGCAGGAGCCGGTCATAGTAGTTTCCAGGGCCCTCGAGGGCACCAGGCGGAGGGCACGCAGTCTGTGTCCCGTAATACACAAATTCCAGAGGCTGGTGATTCCCGGAGCTTGAGGGGGGTTGTTGAGGCTCACAGACTTGTAATTTTGTAGGGGGGGTTGGATGCAAAAGCGGTTCAAGGGGGTTGTAAATCTGGTACACAGTGTTTTGTTTTACTTTGCTTTCCTTTCTGTCATGTAGAGGATCCAGGGTAAATATAATGGTTTCTGTACATCCAGTAACTTTTAACCCTACCTCCAAACGGCTTTCTGCCTGTTACTATAGTAACAGTTCATGGAACACTTATGTGAGCACAGAGGTTAGAAGTTCACCACACCATGTTGCTAATGGCGTTGTACTTTTTATTCTTTTGAATTGGAATTGTAAGTTGTAGCTATACACTCTGGTAAAGATCTGGTGAAGAACAAGCCTCGGAATTATACTTCAAATTATAAACATAATTTCTATTGTGGACTGCTACCCCCACAAAAAAAAAAGACGTATGTACTTTTTTAATTAACTTTTATTAAAACAATAAATAACTGGAAGTATAATTAAATGATAACAATACAATAAATAACTAGAACCATAACTTTAACAAACCAATATAACAAACAAAATATAATATGGACTCCAATAGAAGTAGTGTAGTTATTCTGCAAAACAAAAAAGAAAATTAGTGGTTAAAATTAGATCGATGTGACTAAATGAGGTCACACATTATAAGTCAAAGTAACACTTGACGACATTTTCTATTTTTTTAATGTGTGCAGTGTACCTGATAGATTTCACTTACGTTATAGGCTTGCATTCAAACAGTGTTTGTATAAAAGTGCCCAGTGCGTCATATTTATATTAAAGCTGAACAGGTCTTTAAAATGATTCACAGATGAGACAGAATTAGGTGAGAGATTAAGTCATTATGCAGGACAATATTTTTTAGGGCTTATTTACAAAACTCTTGTGCTATTTTTGTGTTACTATTCTCATGTTGGAAGTGACGCAAAAGTCGCGCAAGGAGTTTATAAATAATCTCTTTTATTTCTAATGTATTTAATTGGAAGTATTGAATATCTAGGCCGCTCTGCTTACTTTGTGTAAATACTGTGGCCAACAGAGTTCACAACTTAGAACTCCACTTTGGTTTGTTACTTGCCGGATATGCAAGACTGCTTTCAAGAGGAGAACCCAATAAAGAGTACTGGTGTGGAACTGCAAGTATGCGGAAGGACTTGCAGACTAAGAATCCGGTCAAGTTTGGAAGGGAAGAGTTAAGGATATTGAGAGAGGCTCCTTCTGCTTCATGAAAAGGCCCAACACCGTCAACCTCTACTGCACAGCTTAATATTTGTTCCCAATTTGGAACCCTTTAAGAGAGAAAGTAAGAAGGTTGGGAGCTTTGTATACCGTCCTAATACCTAATCATCCATTAGTTATACAGAGATCCACCCTGTATCAGACTCATCCATACAAGTATGACTTGGAGATTATCTGATACCAAAAACCCCTCAAGTACTTATATGTGTTACTTTTTAACTTTGTTGACTACTCATATTGAGAGTATTTACCTTAACATTATCGGTTAAAAATTTGTGAATCTCAATGGTTCAGACAACTAATAAATGCCATATTTGAGACATTATTGTAATCAGCTGGAAGAGGAGGATATACTTTTTTTCAACCTCTGCAATTTGCTGCTGATTTATGTAACATTCTGCAAACCGAGAAAAGAGTTAAAAATGTATATGTTGTATTTATGTCCAAGATTAATTTTAATGTACATAAACACATTTGTTTTCAATAGGATTGGGGTTGAAAAGCAAGCATCAGAGGTTATATTTTTCAAGCAAAGTAGGAAATAGCATTGCATTATACAAATGTTAGGCCGAGATTGGTCACTCACTACAGTTACAAACTCCTGGCCTTGATCTGATAGCATATGGAGAGCACTCAGTGGATCTGGCATGTGGAGTGGTTGACCAACATCTGGTATAGTGCATGGGCAGGAATAAACAGCTTGTGGCGACCAGTACGTCTCATGTTTGAGATATCTGTATAATAAGATAGAACAGGGGACAAATCAAGTTTAAGGTTATTAAAAAAATTAGAGAGCGTTGTAAAATACAACATTGGTCAATTGATTACATGTGAACTGCATGGGGAGGAAGCAGCACGTGGCGCACTACTTACAAAATTAAAGGCAGCAGGATTAAGTGATTTGCCTAGAAACATCGCCTACCAAGGTAAGATATTGGAGGTATAAGAAACCGTGATAAAATACACTATTGCCAAAAAAACTTACTTTTGCAATGCATGAGGCACGTAACGCACTACTTACACAAGGAAAACTACATTGCATTAACTTGAACAACATGTAGCACACTGATGCGGGAAGGGCCACGTGGCGCTTGGCAAATTAAAGAAACGTGGCAGGGTTAACTGATTTGCACAGCACAAAGGATAAGAAATCAAGTTTAACATTAATAAAAAACATGGAGAGCGTGCTAAAATACAACATTGGCCAATCAATTACATGTGCACTGCATGGGGAGGAAGCAGCACGTGGTGCACTTCTTACAAAATTGAAGGGGGCAGGATTAAGTGATTTGCTCAGAAACAAAAGTTACAATGTCAACATTAACAATATAAAAAAGTAGGAAAGCGTGCTTAAAAACAACATTGTCAAATCGAACAAAAATTTGCTTTTTTTATGCGGCATTTAAAGATCATTCAGATTAATTAATTTAATTATTCTTTAAAAAAGTGCTCACCTACGAAGAAGTGGATATGAACACTATCAATGGCTGTGATTGCGGAATAGGAAAACTTCGAGAAGGTTAGCAGGTTATAAATGCTTTGCAGAAGGATGATTGGTTGAGCATAATGTCACTGGGTGTGAGAGCTGTGATTGGGCATGTTGTAATTGAGCATGCGCAAATAAAATGAAATTTGTTAGGGGTACATAGCCAGACGGTGGGACGTATTGTGTGCATGCATAACATTAACAAGCATGCACTACCGCAAACATGCATGCGCAAAGTGAAGGCAACTCCTATGGGGTACATACACAGATGGACTTCGGATGTCGATAAAACACCGGTTCTCGCAAGAGGCGGGGAGCCGGTGGGACAGTAAGGGATTTGAAGACCCTCGCACGGTCCCCAAAGGTGACGGCCATAATACATTTTAAAAAAAGGGCATCCCCGGGGCCTTGAAGTGGGTTCAGTAGGGGGGCTATTCAGCCCTCCTCCATAAAATAATAATATATAATTAGCCATGCCCCAGGAGGTGAGGACCCCGGTGCCCGGAATTGGCCATGGTAGGGGGGCCACGCGGCCCCATTCCCCCCAAAATATTGAATACGAATACTCCGCCTATTGTCATCGTACCATAAGCGCAGCCTTCCAATCACGTGCTGAATGCTAATTGGCTGTCAAGTGCTTGTTAACATTCGAAACTTGAAACTGTTGGCAGCCATTTTATGTCTCGGTACAAGGGAGGCTGAAGAAGCGTGTGAAATGTGAGTTTAAAACGTGAAAAGGGGGAGGGTAGACACACCCTGACCCTCGAGGTCTGCTCAGGTAGTTCCACAAGGACCCCCTTGGCCCAAATGTTTTTTTGGGGGGTAAAATCATGGGGTACGCGTATGATATTCGCATTCTAGCGATATTAAAAAAAAAGAGACGTGGGCTTCTGCGCGTCTTTGGTAATTTGCATTCTTTCAACTGTTTAGAGGTGATGCAGCAGTGCTGGATTCAGGATCCACCCCTGAGTAAGAAAAAGTAATAATAACACTATTTACCTGCTAAGTGAATTTCCTTTCATAGGCTGACATTGAATAGTTTCAGTTGCAAATTCATCTAAGTGTGCAGTTTTCGAACTTTAAAATATTCACCTTAAGTCATCTGAAGAACAAATTCCGATTCATTCATTTGTTATCAGGAGAGAAACCAGTGCTGCATCTTTTAGCCCAGCAGTGACCCTGAAAAGTAGTTCCAAGCATTGTATTTCCTTCCATAGGAATCCCATTCCTATAAAAAAAAATGAATACATTTAGATTTGAGGGTCAGGCTCTAGGGGATGGGGTCCATTGCCCAAACAAATAAAAAGAAGGGGGACCACACAATGTAATGTAATTACAAAATTAAAATATCTAAAAATAAATAGTTTAAAAAAAAATTAGTAAATCAGTATAAAAAAAATAATATAAGAATAAATATATTCAAAAATTGTCATATACAAAACCTTTGAAATTCACTGAAAACAACATAGTTTTCAGACATGTTATAGTTAGGAATTAGCATTTAAAAAACCTTTGAAATTCACTGAAAAAACCATAGGTTTTAGGGGTGTTATAGTTAGCTACACATTTCACTCGTACAAAACCATTGACCGTTATAGTTAGTTGTACTTACTATAACTCGTGCACCCGCAATCCACTGCTGATGATGTCACATATTACTTCATTCATGACATGGTCAGTGACATCACTAATGACATCACTGATGACATCTCAAATGACATTACTGATGACATCACTGATGACTTCATCCATGTGAGAAGCTGATACACCTGATCATACAGTAGCATAATATGTCAGTCTGTCTGTTTGTCCTTTATGCATTACTGCACCATTCATCCAATCGCCATGAAACTGTGTGAAGTTGTTGAGTACACTCCACAAAGGTTTATGTCAAAAAAGAAATTAAAAAATTGGCCCCCCAGGGCCCTCATAATCTTTCGAATACTGAAATAGACAGCGAATTTGTGAGCAACGTCAACAGTTATGACCCCCAAACGGAAATCGATTGGTCAATCTACATCAGAAGCACGAAAGAAAAAGGCTTTACGAGCTTCAGAAACAGACGAGCAATGGGAAGCAAGATTAGAAGCTGTTCAAATACAAACTGCTCCAACCCGTAATTCTCAAACGAACGAGCAACGAGAATCAAGATTGGAAGCCGATCGAGTACACACTGCTCAAGCCCGTTCTTCTCAAACGAACAAGCAACGAGAATCAAGATTGGAAACAGATCGATTACACACTGCTCAAGCCCACTCGAGTGAAACAGGAGAGCAACCAGAAGCAAAATTGGAAAATGATCAATTACGCACTGCTCAAGCCCACTCGAATGAGACAGGAGAGCAACCAGAATCAAGATTGGAAGCCAATCGAGGACCCACTGCTCAAGCCACACTTAGAAATGTTTTCAAAAATAAAATGAATACGTTTCAATAACAATGACACAATGTAAATTTAATGTTATCATAACGAGTTTCCTTGAATTTCCTTTCTTCTGAGATCACAGCAATGCGCGACGGGTAAGCTAGTACATTATAAAATATGGAGTATCATGTTTGAAACCAGTGACACACCAATACAAGTTTCAAAAAACCCACTTAGTGATTCCTACATCTACACACACATCTAAACATTTACGTATACATTCAGTCATATATATGCTAAAAAAGATCAATAGAATACTATTAAATATACTTATACACCTACATCAACATTATACACCAGAACACATCCTATTCACTTATGCAGAAATCCTACTCACTTATGCAAACAATTGAACATACCTATATTTACTAAGCTACACACTTACACAAACACCACTTTATTTATTCACTAGCAGCCCGTCCCGACGTTGTCCAGCTATTAATTGTTGCCGGCCAGTAGTATATTGTTTTGTAGGATTTCGTTTTCATAGCATTTCTTATCTGTGACAGGCCTGTGAAACGCTCCGATTCACAGTGCACTGCTGATGCACTTAAGAGTGCGCGTTCAGTAGTGTGTGAACTCGAGTTTCCCTACTTTATTTTTCCTTGCAATATTATATAGCGAATATATGATGTTAGCACGCATACTTTTAGCACGCATACCATTACCACGCATTTTTTACAACGCAGGACCTTTTACAACGAATACCTTTACAACGCATTACACTACAACGCAGATACTATTACAACGCATACCATTACAACGTAAGTATAGGTAAGTATATAATATTAATATATAATGTAAATAATAATTATTTAAATATTTTAATTAATTATTAATAATTTTATTATGAAATATTTTAATTAATAATATTAATTTTTATTTTATAATTTGTAAATATATATGTTAAAAAAACCTGTACCCCAAAACCCAAACCCAGCCCTGAACCATAAAAATACCCCTATACCCCAAAACCCAAACCCAGCCCTAAAACCTAAAAATACCCCTGTACCCCAAAACCCAAACCCAGCCCTGAAACCTAAAAATACCCCTGTACCCCAAAACCCAAACCCAGCCCTGAAACCTAAAAATACCCCTGTACCCCAAAACCCAATCCCAACCCTGAAACCTAAAAATACCCCTGTACCCCAAAACCCAAACGCAGCCCTGAAACCTAAAAATACCCCTGTACCCCAAAACCCAAACCCAACCCTGAAACCTAAAAATACCCCTGTACCCCATAACCCAATCCCAACCTTGAAACCTAAAAATACCCCTGTACCCCATAACCCAATACCCCTAATAAATGTTTTAAAAAAAGATAAACTTACCTGTACTTATACTTACGTTGTAATGGTATGCGTTGTAATAGTATCTGCGTTGTAGTGTAATGCGTTGTAAAGGTATGCGTGGTAAACGATCCTGCGTTGTAAAAGTATGCGTTGTAATGGTATGCGTGCTAAAAGATGCATGGTAACAGTTACATACCTCATATAGCGCGAACTTGACAACATGGCATGAGCACAATTTACATTACAGAAGAACACAATTATTTGTGGTAGGCAAGGGGAGACAAAGCGATTTGCCTGGATTCGAGATTCGAACCGAGATTCGAACGTAGCTCCCCAGCTCTAAAGTTCGCAATTCTAGAACTTGTGGAGGGAGGTGTGTCTAAAAGTGTATGTCGGTGCTGGCCATCAATGAGAGAGACCTGTACATTTTTCAAATCGATGGTGAAAAAATATGAGTATGTTGCTGGAGATGTGGGCCGCCGTGCCACCAATGTACTTACCCAGGGAGGGTAAACACCCATTATTCCGCAACTTTCTTTCCGCATACCATCACTGCGCATACTTTCATTATGAAAGTACCATGACTCGGCAATGCCATTATAACGCATGGCATTACATTTATATGCTTTTACCACGCACCCATTTACAACGAATTTCGTTGTAAATGCATGAATGGTAAACGCATGTTTTTTAAAAATGTTTGGATAAGGTAAGTATGGGTATAGGGGTATATTTTTTGGGCTACTGAGGTATATGTTTTGGGGTGTTTGGGTATTTTAAGGGTTCAGATGTAGTTTTGGGTTATGGGGTACAGGGCTAGTTTTAAGGTTTTGGGATAGGTATGGGTTTTGGGGTACAGGGGTATTTTTAGGGTTCAGGGGTAGGTTTGGGTTTTGGGGTACAGGGGTATATTAAGGGTTCAGGGCTAGGTTTGGGGTTTGGGGTAATTTTAGGGTTCAGGGGTAGGTTTGGGTTTTGGGGTACAGGGTTATTTTTATGGTTCAGGGCTAGGTTTGGGTTTTGGGGTAAGGGGTATTTTTAGGGTTCATGGGTAGGTTTGGGTTTTGGGGTACTGGGGTATTTTAAGGGTTCAGGGGTAGGTTTGGGTTTTGGGGTACAGGGGTATTTTTAGGGTTCAGGGCTAGGTTTGGATTTGGGGTACAGGGGTATTTTTACGGTTCAGGGGTAGGTTTGGGTTTTGAGGTACAGGGGAATTTATAGGGTTCAGGGCTAGGTTTGGGTTTTGGGGTACAGGGGTATTTTTAGGGTTCAGGGATAGATTTGGGTTTTGGGGTACAGGGTATTTTTATAGGGTTAAGATGAGTTAGTGTTTAAGGGTGTTGGGGTATTTTAAGGAGTAAGGGTGGGTTATGATTATGGGGTGCAGGGGTATTTAAAGGGAGCAGGGTGGACACCTGGAGCTGGAATGTACAGAACCTGGGAAGAAAAAACGATGAAATATTGGGCACACGCTCGCTTTTTTTTCCGTAGTCCTGCGCCCCGCACACGGCCAGGCCCCAGCACACGCCCACAGCACACGATATGAGACATGGCATGAAGGGCGGAACGTACCACATGCCCCCAGTGTTTGTCACGCCCCCAGCACACGCCCACAGCACAACACAGACACGCTCACAAGGGACTACTTTGCTGGCACGGTTCTTTTACCTTTTAAATGTATATGTGGGCGTCTGCATAGCCTATGTCCTTCTGCTGCAACTGCCCTTTCCAACGCTGTATTGGGTGTTGTGATTGGTGCTGTGGTTCCTGAGATTACCCGCCTCAAAGGTTTAGGCTCTCTCATTATATTAGTATAGATATAGTTAGAAAGTCATACTTAGTGTGTTATAAAATCACTGTTACAAGTATACAGTTATCCATACATCAATCATATAATCACTGAGTCTTAGTTATACTTATTTATATACAACAACTGTCACATACACTGCCTTTTGTATTTCTAGGTTGTTGGACATGTATAATTGAGAAATGTATTTACTCATCACCACACCTATAAAGAGATTCACTCTCCCAAACAACTGTTTCAACAGACAGTCTTAACCTCATATACCTACTAAATCAACTATTTACACATCTTTCGACAGTCACACACCTCCCACCCAACCACACACACATTCATTCACTATCCCATACAAATACTCACTTAACTAATTAATACCTAATATAGACTTTCACATAGCTAGTAACCAACTTATGTAGTAGTTTACATAACAAGAGATAGAGTGATACAGGTATTCACACAGTTTAATCACTATCCTATATATTTAGTGAGACACTTTAGATTCGTCACTTAGACAGTCAATCACATTGCTACTAAATCCTCCATTAAGATACTTATACATCCATTCAGTCTTCAGGGCAGATTGCTTTATGAATATAATACTTATTTAAATATCGAACCAAACCACATTCACTAGATGATGTCATCAGTGATGTCATTTGAGATGTCATGAGTGATGTCACTGACCATGTCATGAGTGATGTAATATGTGACGTCATCAGCAGTGCATTGCAGGCGCGCAAGTTATAGTGAGTCCATCTAACTATAACGTGGGAATTTCAATGGTTTTATGTCAGTAAAATTTCCATCTAACTATAACTGGTGTCAAACCTATGGTTTTTTCAGTGAATTTAATAGGTTTTTTAAATGCAAATTCCTAACTATAACTGGTGTGAAACCTATGGTTTTTTCAGTGAATTTCATAGGTTTTTTAAATACTAATTCCTAACTATAACTGGTGTGAAACCTATGGTTTTTTGAGTGAATTTCATAGGTTTTTTAAATGCTAATTCCTAACTATATATAAGGCCCTAAACATATGTTTTTTTCTTTGAATTTCAAAATGTTGTTAATAGCAAATGTCTATAGCTATAAAATGTAATATTTTTGAAAATGAATGAATCCTATATTTTATTTGTATTTAAAACAATTTTTTTAATGTATATATATATATATATTTTTACCCTGGAGCGCTCCCGGGGCGCGCCCCGGTGAGCGCGTCGGAAAGCGTAGTCTTTTGAAGCGCCCCAGGGCGTGCTCCGGAGAGCGTCCCGTTAGCGCTATTGCCGCGAACGAAAACATCATCGTGACGTATCGCGTAGCCGCGTCCACGTGATACGCACGGCGTAAGTGCACCCTGAAGCACTCGAGCGAATACGATCGCGCAACGTAAACATGTGACGCGCTTACGCGTAAGCGCGTCGGTCATGTGACCTGAAAATAACACTTTTTATTGGTTCAGAACAGTTTTGGTTTCATAATGATGAAATCCCTGGTCTTGTGACCTGAAAATAACACTTCTCATTGGTTCAGGGCTTTTTTTTCCAAATGATGAAAGACCCCACCTTTTTTCCTTATTCTGACTTTGTCCTTTGACTTAGGAAGACCTGTTTTGCAATCTGTGAGGTATATTTTGTACTTTGAAATGGCTTCAATAGCAGCAGCAGCTGGAGCATCTGCACCACCACCATCACCACAACCACCAAGAGGACCACCACAAGATTAAATTGGTGGTCAACAAGAGGAGGAAGAGGAGGAGGAGGAGGAGGAGGATGAGGAGGAGGAGGGGGAGGAGAAGATAGCTGCAAGAACACAATACCCCATACCAGCCAAAACCACAAATTGTATGGGAGTTTTTTCGATCCCAGAGGGCAAGAAAAAAGTCAATGCGGCCAAGGTGACTTGCCTAATCAGTGGAATGGAACTTTCCAGGGGGAACCCAAATAAAAAATACTCTTTTGGAAACAACACCATGATTCGCCACATGCAGCGCAGGCATCCGATGAACTATTCTGCTGGAGAGATGAGGGAACTGGCCAGTAACCCTCCCCAATCTTCAAGCACCACCTCCAAAAAAAAGCAACCCACTCCATTGGGACCTGAGGCAAGGGAGACGATCCCTTGCATTCAGCCACGGTTTGCGGATTTCCGT
This sequence comes from Lissotriton vulgaris, assembly GCF_964263255.1. NCBI lineage: Eukaryota > Metazoa > Chordata > Amphibia > Caudata > Salamandridae > Lissotriton > Lissotriton vulgaris. Next base: position 211,778,418 of record NC_141690.1, on the reverse strand, counting down.
ATAACATGTATCCATTTTGGTAGGACCATCTCCTATGGTGAACTGAGCATAAAGCTTATCGTCCTTGCTGGGGACAACCACAAATGGCCCAAAAAACCCTAATTTTTTCTTATTTTTTTTTTTTGCTCCAGTTGAGCCATTTTCAATTCCCTGTTTTTTCGTTTCTCCCCATAAAAATAACAAAAAAAATATAAAATAGTTCATAAAAGCCAAAAAAAGTACAAAATGTTCCGAAAATACAAAAAAAACGTAAAACAACAAAAAGAACCAGTTCTTTTTAGAACTACCTCCAATTTATAAAAAAAAGCTACATTTTTTAATAACTCTGTCATTCTTCTTTCCCCATGGGCCGCTCCCCGGTCCGCTCCCCAGTGCGCGTACCAGGCGCCCCCCGCGCAAATCAAAAAAATATATATATATATATAAACTTTTAAAGAAGGACCGGAGCTCCATGAAGCAAATTTGAGGAAATTTTCAGGCAGATTCGTCAACCGGCGCCAAAGTTATTCACAATAGAATTTTAAAAAATCCTAACTATAACTACCTACTGGCGACCGCCAGTAGGTAATATATATATATATATATATATATGTTGAGAGGAAACACGCGGAATAATATATATATGTGATCAAGGGATCAAGGTCCCGAAACGCGTCATGGCGGCGTGTTTGTCTGCACAAGGATGAGAAAATAAAACAACTTTTTGCAAATATCCTATTGGGTCCGGTTTCGTTGTTGTCCTGAGCGGTGTTTTAGGATTCAGCGGAGTTCTCTGCATATATGTATATATATATATATATATTTATTACCTACTGGCGGTCGCCATAGGAAATCCACAACATTCTATTTGGAATAACTTTGGCGCTGGTGGACGAATCTTCGTGAATTTCTCCAAGAAAATGTCCTGCTCGGTTCGGCTCCTTTCCTGAAAGTTTGGGGGTGATTCGTCAAGCGGGGGCCGAGAAATTTTCCATAGGGACCTTTAGCCAGGGCTACAGCCCGAACGGCTGAACAGAATTACAAAAAATTTGGCAGAGAGGTAGAGTTCTGTTTGCAGATTGTGCTTTTTGTTAAATGGTATAAATCCGTTCAGTAGTTTCTGAGAAAATTGCAAGTAAAATAATAGCGATGTCCAGAGACAGAGTTCTGCACGCGTATGGATATCTGTTCAATTACGAGCGTGAGCTGCATGCTGATTGGCTGTGAACTGTCTGTCAACACTCAAAACTAGGAAGTGTTGACAGCCATCTTGTGGCTCGCTAGAACCGAGTCACAAGAAAACTTGTAAAACAAAGTTGAGAAATAAGGGAAGGGGGTAGGCTAGAGACATTCTGACCCTCTAGGCTTGCTCAGGGTTGTATATCGATTTTTAGGCTCTATTTTTTAATTTTGTTATAGAAAAATTGTGGCATAAGCGTATGGAAATGCATAGAATTAGGAGCTGGATGCTGATTGGCTGTCAATACTCCAAACCAGGAAATGTTGGCAGCCATCTTGTTTGTCGGGAGAGCAGAGTCAGAGCAGAGTCACAAGAAAACAGTAAAAGAAAGTTGAGAAATAAGGAATGGGGGCAGGGTAGAAACATTCTGACCCTGTAGTCTTGGTCAGGGGGTGGTACATGGATCTTTAGGCTCAATTTTTATTTAAAAAAAAATGGCGGGGTACTCATGCAGTATTTGTACGCGGTGGAAAAGGTGAAAATAAAAGTAGAAGTTTGTTTTATTCATTAGGTCCTGGGGGGGCAAATTATGGGGGCAATTTTTCTGCATAATGCGGGCTTGTAAGGTGTCCCGAGCACTGGGGAACGGTGGTCCTTTTTTTTTATTTTGAAGTATGTGGGTGGTTACGGTCCTACTCCCCGCAGTCTCGGTGAGTGGCACCCCTGTTGTGGGAAGTAATCAATGACACCAGAATAGAAGAAAGATATATTTATTATGAATGTAACAAGGGCCCACAGGGAGCCAGAAGATAAGGGTGCATTCTCAACAACCCCTCTGGTCTTTTAAAAAAAAAATGTTTAGAGCTCTCTCTCTCTCTTTCCCCGTACACGTCGCAGGGAACGCTACATTTCTGGGGCAGTGATATGTAAAATGACCTTTCAGCTCCGGGTACCTGCATTGTCTGGAGTTTTTTATTACTGTTGGGAGGGTGGCCTTGATAATACGTCCTTGTAAATTGCCATAGAAGCCTATGTTCTGGTGTTAACATGTGCTTCTATGGGAAATAACAAGGCCGTATTATCAAGCTCATTATCGCCGTTTTATCGGCAGTTTCCTGTCAATAAAACGGTGATAATTTTAACACCGGTCCTTGATAATATGCACCTAAGTTTACTGGTCAAAAAAAGAGAGCAATGGGCCATATTATCAACAAAAGGCAATACATTATCACTGTTTTTATTGGCAGGAAACTGTCGATAAAGCGGTGATAATGGGCTTGATAATATATCCTTGTGAATTGCTATAGAAGCTCATGTTGACACTAGAACTTGGGCTGCTTTGGGAATTTACAAGGGCCTATTATCAAGCCCATTATCAGCGCTTAAGCGGCAGTTTTATGCCAATAAAAGCGGTGATAATGTATCGCCCTTTACTGATGATATGGCACTGATGGGCATATTATCAAGGACCGGTGTTAAAATTATTGTTGTTTTATGGGCAGGAAAGTGCCGATAAAACTGCGAAAATGGTCTTGATAATATGCGATTGTTTATTCCCATAGAAGCCAATGTTCTGGTGTTAACGTGGGCTTCTATGGGAATTAACAACGGCATATTATCAAGCCCAGACGCGACCCTTGGAGGGAGTTGTGGTGGGACAGGCGGGGCAGGGAAGGGGCAGGGTGGGGGGTGATAAAGAACGGAATCTGAATGATTGTAGGCAAGTAAACAATTAAATTAATAAAACGAATTTCTGGCCATATTATCAACAACATAAGGCGATACATTATTGCCGCTCTTATCGGCAGGAGACTGCCGATAAAGTGGAGATAATGGTCTTTATAATATCCCATTGTGAATTGCCATAGCAGCCCATGGTAATAATAGAACTTGGGCTGCTATGGGAATTTACAAGGGCCTATTATGAAGCCCATTATCACCGCTTTATTGGCAGTTACTGGCGATAAAAGTGGCGGTAATGGATCACCTTTTTTTGATAATATGCCCTTTCATTTCTATGATAGTATGTAAAACTTTCTTTTTTTTTGTGTAGCAGTTGTACTCTATGCATGCGCAGCCTCATTTCAAAGCTGATGTTTTTTTTCTTTTTCTCCAAGTTCAACAAACAAAGCTTTCTTTATTTCAGGTATTAAATTTGGGGCTTTGTTTTCCCGGGTCATGTGTGTCATCCTCTGTTGTACTTTTGTAATATATTAATAATCGTATTTTATCTACATTGATTTGGAACGTAGTGTTGGGGCGCCAAAAGTTGATGAGGTACTCCGTCGACCGCCATTTTAGTAGTTTTTCACTGTTGTTTTTATTATATCTGTTACTTTCATTTTATCGTCCCCCTATTTTCTTTGTGATGGATGAGATTTCGAGGCAGAGACACCACGGTGTTTGTCCTTAAACTCTGATGTTATCAGACTTGGTCACACATATACCTAAAAACTAATTTGAAGGACGTAAGTCACAGCCATTACAATGCGTGTTTATCAACACAAAGACATTATTAAGATTATCGCCTCTTTTATCGGGAGGAAAACTGCTGATAAAGTGGCAAAAAAGGGCTTGATAATAGGCCCTTGTGAATTCCCATAAGAGCCCAAGTTAACACTAGAACCTGGGCTGCTATGGGAATTTCCAAGGCCCTATTATCAAGCCCATTATCTCAGTTTTATTGGAATTTTTCCTGCCGATAAAAGCGGCGATAATGTATCACCTTTTGTTGATAATATGCCCCTTTGTTTCGTGCCCTGCATCGCAGGGTGCTGGATACGAAATTCATTTTATAAATGTAATTGTTTACTTACCTGCAATCATCCACATTCCGCTGTTTATAACCCCCCATCCTGCCCCTCCCCCGACCCACTTGCCTACCTCACCACAACTCCCTCCACGGGCCGCGGCAGAGTCAGTAACTTGTACTTACCTTAAGGATAATAAATTTAAAAAAAAGTATATATTATAAAATTGTCTCCTGTGGAAGATGCAAAAAAACACAGTTACTAGATATATTTTACAACACAAAATAAACATTTCATTTGCCTTTTTTGCTGTTCTCAGAATATATTGAATTTCACTACAAACAGTGAGTTCAATAGTGCTCATCACATAACAGCGGGCAAAAAAAAGACAATCCATAAGGATATCTTAAAAAACCCCAGTCAACATTCTCAATAACAATATAAAAAATAGAAATAAAACATATCTTAAATGCTTTTTCCAAGAGCAATTTCTTACGTAAATATAACATATCTCAAACAATCATAAAATAACAATACATTCTGATTAATTTTCTTACACTGTAAATAATGTTACTTACAAATAGATGCTGACAAAATCCACAGCAAAAAGTCCTTAATGGTTTTGCACACTTTTCCTTACGGCCAAATACAATGCATCAAGTCCTTTGTTTGGAAGTTGTTCCATAGTAATCCTGAACGTCCGCCTCCCATCATTCTGATCCAAAACCTCCGACATCATCTACGGGACCTCAGGACTCATCCATCAGTCTGACGCTGTTCAACATCTACATGGCCACCCTAACACAAGTAGCCACCATCACAACTTCAACAACATCTCCTACACAAAGAACACCCAGCTCATTCTCTTCCTCACCAAGAAGCCACATACCACCAAAAGCAACCTCCACATCACAATGAAGGACGTCACTAACTACATAAAGAGCAGCACTGTAAACACAAACTGGCAGAAGATGAAGGTGCCCACTCAGACCCACTCCATCAGCCTCAGACAACTCCTGCTACCTGACTACAGTGTGAAGAGTACCAACACCTACCAACCATGTGCACAACATAGGATTCAACCTCATCTGCTCTTTCTCCATGTGTGCGCAAGTCTACACCGTGTCCTTGTACTGCTATAACACCCTCCACATGCTCCACCACATTTAGTAGTGGATCGCAACCAAAAGAAGAAAAACAGTGACACAGGCCCTCATCATCAGCAGACTACATTGTGGTAAAACACTCTACACATGAATTCTAGCCAAACACCTACAACAACTACAACAAATCCAAAAGACCACTATGTGACTGATCATCAGTGTCCCTGGCTGCACCTACATCACCCACCGCCTGATACACCTACACTGCCTCAATAGCAACTTCAAGCTCCTCACCCTCACTTACAAAATACTCTACAACACCAGACTAATGTACCTTAACAGCAGTTATCCTAAAGGGCAAATTTTTATCTTAAAATTTTGTCTTTAAAAATATTAGGTAAGAATTTGGTATCTCTTTGGGCAAACGTTGCTTAAAAACTAATTGAGTATCATTACACTGTATCCAACCTTTCAGACATTTTAAATAAACAATGTAATGTCCAGATGTGGTACAAGGTCCATCATGAAAAATAATAGCAACAGATTTAAAAGTTCTTCCTGATATTGAACATTGATTAGCTACAAAATTTTTAATTAAAGTTTTCAATTTTGTTCCATCAGTTCTACAACGATGCAGCATTAAAATAACATACTGTCCATATCTTTGTATAAATAATGTTGATGACATTTCTGATTTACATTGGCTACACTCCATGTTTTGACTTGCTCCTCTAATTAGATTGTTAAAAGACACTGATTCACAGTCAGGTAAAGTCAAATATATGAATCTCTCAGTGTCTATGTCAGTGCTACATGTAAACAAACAATTTCGATAGTCATGATACCATTTATAAGAAATGTCAAAAAGGTTTTTAACATCTATACCTTCATCTTCCAGTACACCAAGCATAAACATTAAAAATTCCTGGCAATCTTGCTGAATATTCTGTGTAAATTGACTAGAACCAGAACATATGTACAAAATATTTCGAATATCAGAAACACTTTGTATTTTACTTTTATCACTAGCACATTTCTCATAAACAGAATTCAACAATGAACAGAATATTTTGTCCCGATTTTCTACAATTTGCTGTTGGAAACTTTGAAGAAAAAAAACAACATTAACAACTATATTGGCATAGCAGTTGACACCAGATTTTCAAACCGATAACCAACATTCTCTTCAACACTGTCCTTTGTCTTTTCGCTTGGAGGCGCAACTTCATCTTGTTTTTTTTCTTTCTCTACAGTTTCAGAACAGATATTCTCAAGTCTTCTTTTTCTACCTACCACACGCTTTTCAATCACTGGATATTGACCTAAATTGGGTGCATATTCTGTTCTTAACCTATTATACTCTTTCACACAGTTTGTATCTGCAGAAACTTTTGTCTCATCAAAATCAATCAAGTACAATCCATATAAAGTTTTGACTCGAGACAAAGCAACATATGCCATACCTTCTTTAAACACTGTACTTCCAATATTTACTAAAGCACAATCTACACTTAAGCCTTGAGATTTATGAATGGTCACCGCATATGCCAAACAAACAGGAAACTGTTTTCTGCAGACATACAAATCTTTTACAAGCAAAAAACAAGCTGCACCATGACTAACTTGTTGTACTTCAGCAATTTCATCAAATTTAATTTTCAAAAATTCAATGCCAGCTCTGTTTACATATTTAACAAAATCAACAATTTTACCCATTGCTCCATTTACTAAACCTTTTTGCACATTCAAATTACGTCGCAAAATTGCCCTACAATTTACACATGCATACAAATTCTTTTCTAAACCAGCAGATTTACTTATCGATTTCTCTAAAGAATCCAATTTCCTCTTCAAGTTTTCACTCAAAATAATACTGATTCCTTCATGTTCTATTTTATCAATTGCTTCCACTTTTATAATTTCTTCATTTTCCAACTTTAACATTTCTTCATTGAATATAGAACATTCACGCAGTGTTGGCATTTGTTTTCTGAAATTCTCATATATATTTTCTCTGGGACAATATTTGCATTTGGAAACAAATTGGAAAGTAATTGTGTCTGTAAAGCTTGTTTGCCATGTTCGGTCAATTTTCCAATTCTTGTATCTTGAAGAATAGTTCCATAATCAACATCATTTGCTTGTCGCATATTTGTACTAAGTTCCTTATACTGAAAATATGACCAAATGTTTACATTGCCAATACTCCCCAAAGACTTTCTAGTATCTTCATGTACCTGTGTTTTAAAGACGGGCTGTCCTTTTACAGGAGTAAGTTCTAGAAGATCTCCAAAAACTATGACGAGTTTTCCTCCGAATAATACGTCATACTCTGTTTTAAGAATTTGCTGCATTTTTAAATGCACAAAGGTAAGCATTAAGTTAGAGACCAAGCTTACCTCATTAATATTGAGAAGCTTCATTTTCTTCAACACTGTTGAAACTTCATAAGAAGCTTCTCCAGATAGCTTGTGGTATTGTAATTTGTTGTCATGCTCTACTGGTAGCATTAATAAACGATGTAAAGTTATTCCTTTAATATTGAGCGCCGCCAACCCATTTGGAGCAGTGAAAACACAAGACAAATGCGGGTTAGTTCTTTTCTGTAGAAAACTTGTGATTACTTTAATTAAAAAACTTTTTCCTGTTCCAGCTTGTCCACTCACATACATATGGATAGGTTCAAATGATGAGCAAGAGCACTCCTTCTTCTCATGAAGAAATCCTTGGTTAATCTGTTCTCTCACTTGCTCATATATTTCTTTCTGCTCAAGATTCAGTTGTTGTTCTAAGTTTCCTAAGTTTGTTATATGTTCTTGACCTTGATGCATTACTGTTCCACCTCTTCAATAGCAGTTGCTGCTTCATTTAGAACAATTGGTTCTCCCAGTGGGTCCTGACTCAACGGAGCAGAAGTTTGACTGTCTTGAGAACTGTCTCTAGCAATCCCAGCTGCAATTGTAGCTTCTTGCTTAATTTCGTCATTCAACATTTTGATATAATTAGCAAAAACAGGACATTCTATAGTACCTTTAGTTGCATTGAAGGAATCTTCATAGCTGTCAAAATCTCCAAGTAATTCCTATTCTGGACGCCATGGCTTGAAAAGTTGCAAAAGAGCTAAATAGTAAAATTCCCTTTTGTCAGGTGTTTCGCAACTCAGTTTATGGGGATTAATCAAATGTATTTTTCTTTGTTTCACCAGACATCCTTCAGGCATATATACCATTATTAATGTTTTCGGTAATATTCCGTTTAAAAATATAGTTTTGCAGCACTTCATAGAGACAAATGTTCTCAAGATAATGACTTCTATTTGGATAATATGTATCCAACATATTTGTTTTCACAATATCAGTACTTTCTGGCTCTTTTTCAGCTAAATATTCAATTTCTTGTACAGATTTAAGAACTCGGTTTCGTGTTGCAGCAAGACCCCGACTCACCCAAATGATACTTCTAGATTTGGAGTATAGACTTGCAGATGAAAGGCGATCCGAGCATTCATACGTTCCAATTTCTCGATGAGATAACATCTTCAAACTGTAACTGTATCATTTTTTACTTAGACTCTCCTCATGGGAAATCTCTTCCCACATTTCCTTCAATTCCGTCTTTTCTGACTTTGTTATGTACGATGTCACATATCGAGCAACAGCAATGGAATTGTCTGCAACATATTGAATATCCATATATGGATTCCACATGGACAAAATGACTGGGTTGTAGTCATTTATGTATTTTGACTCTTCATTTCTTTCTTTCTTGTGATATTATGTGATATTATGTCGCAAAGATGACATAAAACTGTTTACTCTTCCTTTCGATATTACAGGTCGAGGGAATGCAAAACAGCATTTGCTGTAGAATTTGTCCTTAGATTTGTACTTTCAACAACAGTATTTGCCACAACGATGGCTTTGGAATCGTAAGACTTGTTGTCTTAAGTCCTTATCTTGTGTACTTTTGGGTACTTCACATGTAGCATATTCTTCAATAAAAGACAACAGAGAATCATCTGAGTCTGTTCCAAATTTGGGAGCATCTTTGATCCATAATAGCATATGTATGCGAGGAGCACCTCTCGCTTGATACTCCTTTCTCCAAAAGAAATCCAGAACCTCTCCAAGAGGAGGATTATTTTTATTGGTGATAAAAGACATCATAGCTTCGAATCTATGATTGAAATACCTGCATATATTAACATTATCCAAAGAGCACAATTCTCCAGGTGTCTTGTATTCGATATTTGGTATATTTGGATTTGCAACTTGAAGAAATTGAAGTAAATCATCCCAAGCATATTCAGAACAGCTTAGAGTAAGGAACCATGTAGGAGTTCCTAAGTTCCTTAGCATACATTTAAGTTCTCCATGACGATGGTACCAGTACTCATTAGTACCACGCTGACATGCCATCAGATTAATCAGCTGAGTTTCCAAAACATTATCTTTCTGCTGTACTTTATCCATAAATTCCTTTGCCGAAACATTTTACAGATGTACACATGTTTTCAATATGTGGTTTACTGCATAAGAAAGTCCAGACAAATCACTCTCAAACAAAAGATGAAACAAATATGGAATACAGTGTCGAAATCTTGCATCTTCTGCATATAATCTTGATGTCCGGTATTCAGATGCAGGAATCTGCACAGGTCATTCATCATATCTTCCTCCTTTTCCTGTAGGAATCAACTGAGGGAAACATGGAGCTTCCAAGCTTTTTTCCCATACACTAATGGGACTTCCTTTTGCTTCTTTCATTTGAAATAATTCTATAGCATTCCCCATCATTTCTTTGGAATGCAATGGATGAACACTGTAATGTTAGTAGATTTCTTCAGTTCTGGACACATCCACTTTTTCAATTTGTCCAGATAGCAAGTCAGTATCTTCTTCTACATTTATTTCTCCCACATACACATTTTTGTAATATTGATTATTTTTTACCAGATACAATGTTTCCTTTTTCACTTTCCTAACATCCACTAATTCTTGCCAGATTTTCTTACTCTTAGTAGGAACGCCATTAACAAGAATAACTAAAGGTTCTTCCTCTACATTTTCTACACCAATAGTTTCAATATTTTTCTTTAAATCTAGAGGCAAATATACAATTCTTCCCTTTAATCTCTTTGTAAATCAGAAGGAGGCAATTTTCCTGTCTTTGGCTCCATACGAACAATAGCCTGAAATGGATGCACACATTGAATAAGAATAGACTCATAGGTATTTAAATCCATCAGTTCAGAAGGAATATTTACCAACTCAAGATTATTATGCAGAGCTCTAGCAGGCATTTTGTTCTCTTCTAATTTGTTATAACAATATTTACAAATACGCTGATCAGAACCCAAATCAAAACAATTCTCTACCAACAAATAAGTTGCAAAATCCTTCCACTCATTATTATTTTCCTTTTCACTTTTTAAATACAGATCAACAGTCCTGGTCTCTGATTTTTATAATGAATTTGTTGACAACAGATACAAGAATAATTTGGCCTTTCACCTGAAATCACCTTAAACTGTATAATTTCTTGCTCAAAATTGTCTACACTGCACTGTCCTACATTCTCTTCCACATTTTCTTCTATTAATCTCTTACTTTCTGCACTGTCTTCCTGAGGATCAAAGTAACTCATCTCAATTGCATCACAAACATTTGTTACATCTGATACAGATCCACGCAAAAGAGCACTGTTCAACTTTTTTAACATTAGTGCTGGACTTTTCGTGTAATACAATGTTCTGACTAATTTCCTCATCTGAGTATGATGAACTTCTAACATCTTGAAATGGTGGAAAACACTTCAACATACTTTTTTAGAAACACAAGGCAGAGAATGACCTTGCAAACCAGTATTTTCTCTCACTCTGCAAGGGTCTTGTCCTTGTAACATCTTAATCTTTTGTTTAACACTTTTCTTGGTATAATTACGCAAGAAATTGTGTAAAAAATCAATAGATTCTTACCGCACACTGCAAATACTACTACAATTCCAAGTGTACACTGGAGCTTTAGGAGGTCTTCCTAAAACGTCATCAGCTAACACCTCTTCTGCATTTCTAGGAACAATTTTCTCTTTCTCAATAGGACAACCATTTCTAACCTCATAAGCACGACCGCTGGTGTCAACTGCATGCAACAAATCATTACTCTGAAGATAACTTTCTTCATTAAAAAAAGGCTCAGAACTTAAACTATGGAGCCCATTAGGATGGCGGACGGACCTGCGTCCGTCCGCCACCCCCGAGGTGGAGGGACCGTCCGCAGGGGCAGCGGCGGTCCCTCCGTTTGAATTAGGATATGACCGCCACCCTGGCGGTCACATCCCGTATCTTTAACCTTGCGGCGCAAGGTTAAAAATGCATGTATTGCATTTACATGCACAAAGTGGCAGGCACCGCGCGGTGCCTGCTGCTTTGTTCATGTAAATGCAGGGGGGTACCATAGGTATCCCCCATGTGCATCCCCCACCCCCTGACACCATGGGGGCCCGCGACAGGCCCCCAAACTCAAAAGACCACGTGGTTTTCCATGGCGGAAAAGCCGCTGTGGAAAAGCATGTTTCCTGCCCATCCTAATATGGCTGGCGGTGTCTGATAGACACCGCCACCATAATAGAGCTTTTCCGCCACGGTCGGAAGGCGACCGCGGCGGAAAAGCGGCGGACGGTTTTCCCGTCCGCCGATGACCCCCCAGCCATCCTAATCTGGCGGGGAGTCTTTAAAGGCACTGCTGCGGTGATTCCGCATCCTCCGGGCCGGCGGTGGCTTCCACCGGCCCCAAGGATGCGGAATCACAGCAATCCTAATCGGTCCCTAAGTTTCCATTCACCCAAAAAACCTCACAAAAATTACTTCTGTTAATTATTCTTCTCCACTTACTTTTGGACTTCATTAAATGGATTTGCTTATCTAGTGATCTAACTCTATTGATTACTAAAATAAAGAGTTTTCTTTTTAATTCCAAAGCTTTCTCAACTACATTTTTTATAGCTTTCTTCTTCTTATAAAATACAGTTTCTTTCTTATATACATTAATTTATTTTATTAAAATTGATCCCAATCTATTATAAAACATTTTTTCCTAATTTCCATGAATTGCTTTTTTCTCCTTGTACTATACACCGTTTTGTCTGCACTTGATTTTGCATTATTCTTTTCTTTACAAGTAGTTTTTTTTATTCGCTGCTGATACACTAAAGACATTTTTCTGTTTCTGAACACTACTCTTAGGGGCCGATTATGATCGCGGACGGACTTGAGTCCGTCCGCGATCACCGAGGATGAGGGAACATCCGCATGGGCTGCGGCGTTCCCTCCTGTGCAATTAGGATGTGACCGCCACCCTGGCGGTCACATCCTCTGTTTTTAACATTGCGGCGGGTGCAGCTTCAAGCTGCACCCACAGCAATGTTAAAAATGCACGCATTGCATTTGTATGTAGAGAGTGGTAGGCACCGCGCGGTGCCTGCTGCTTTCTGCATACAAATGCAGGGGGGTACCATAGGTACCCCCCATGTGCACCCCTCACCCCCCTTCACCTAGGGGGCCCACAACAGGACCCCGCAGTGAAGATCCGTATGCTTTTTCATGGCGGAAAACCCGCCGTGGAAAAGCATATCTTGGCAGCAATCCTAATATGGTTGGCGGTGTCTGGAAGACACTGTCACCATATTAGGGCTTTTCCGCCGCGGTTGTAAGCCGACCGCGGCAGAAAAGCTGCGGACTGAAACCAAGACCCACCAGCCATCCTAATGTGGCAGTGGGTCTTTGGTGGGTCCGCTGCAGTTTTTCCGCATCCTCTGGGCTGGCGGTGGCTTCCGCCGGCCCGGAGGATGCGGAAATTCCGCAATCATAATAGGCCCCATAGTCTTTAGTATTTTCCTCAAAAAAGTGCTCCTGCTCTTACCAGGACTTTCTTTCTGTCTGTTAAGACATCTCACTTCATGTAAATCTTCTTGGTGAGTTCTGTTCAAATACACACTTTTCTTTCGTTGCTTTCTCTTTTGGTCCTTTGTTGGCATGATGCAGTATTTTTAGTATCGATAAAAACAACCTATATTAAAAAAATATATATAACATTACAAAAAAAAAATATCAAATATTCTATTATATTACTTACAAGAACAGAGGGAGGAGTATGAGTACAAACCTCAGAGTATAAAAATAAGATGAGTTACAGCAAAAGAACAAGGAGTATGAAGCAAGGAAAATTCAATAAAAAATCAGAGTATAAATAGACAGTACAATATAACGGAATATAGAAACAGCTGTGGCCCGTAGAGGGAGTTGCGATGGGGCAGGCAGGTGGGGCGGAGGAGCGACAGGGTGAGGAGTGATAAAGAACGGAATCTGGAGGCATATTACCAACAAGTAGAGATATTTATCGCTAAATAGGGTTAGCGACGATTTTTTTATTGCTGCCTATCGCTGGATATGTTAGCGGAGAAAACATGCTATTAGCAATGTTTTTCTCCATTGTGCTAAAATATCCAGCGATAGTGGCGAAATGCGTGAATATCGTTGAGAATAAAGCAATATTCACGCATTAGAGACGAAATGGTCTTAGCCATGTTATCCACCTCCCATTGGATAAAATTGCTAAGAACTGGTCTGGGCAGGTGTTAGTATTTGGATATATTCGCGCTTAGCGCACATATTTCCAATGCTACGCCTCCCTTGCTAATAGGCGATAGCGACGTTAGCGACTGCTTTCAGTCGCTAACTGGTTGGGTACGCCCACTTTGCACGTCATTAGCGATAAACATCGCTGACTTGCAAAGCGGGTCCCAAACTGCTCGCTATCGTCTAAAAGCTGTTGCTAACATCAGTTAGCAACAGGTTGCTAATAGGGTGATAGAAGTATCACCGAAAACAGACGCTAAATCGGTGATAATTGGCTATCACCCCCCATGGTAATATGCCCCTTGGATCATTGCAGGTAAGTAAACACTTAAATTAATAAAATTAATTTCGGGACATATTATGAACAAAAGTCGATAGATTATTGTTGTTTTTATCGGCAGGAAAATGCAGACAAAGTGACGATAATGAGCTTGAGAATATGCTCTTGAGAATTCCCATACCAGCCCAGGTTAAAACTAGAACTTGGGCTTCTATAGCAATTTACAAGAAGCTATTATTAAGCCCATTTTCGCCGTTTTATCGGCAGTTTCCTGTCCATAAAACGTTGATAATTTTAACATTGGTCCTTAATAATATGCCCGTCAGTGCCATATTATCAGTAAAGGGCGATACATTATAGCCGCTTTTACCGGCAGGAAACTGTCACTAAAGCGGCGATAATGGTCTCGATAATATATCCTTGTGAATTTCCATAGAAGCCCAGGTTAACACCATAACCTGGTTTCTATTGGAATTCATAAGGATATATTATCAAGAGCATTATCACTGGTTTACCAGCAGTTTCCTGTCAATAAAAGCGGCGATAATATATCGTCCTTTATTGATAATATGGCCCATAATTCCTTAATGTACAGAGGCACCAAATGATATTAAAGAAAAAAACATAACAGCATGCATTATAGCAAAACATATTTACTACTATAAAACGTTTCATAAAGGATGAATATAGGAGCATATTATCAATACAGGTGATAACATTATCAACACTTTATCAGCAGTTTCCTGCCGATAAAGTGGCATTAATTGTAACGCCGAGTCTTGATAATATACCCCATATTTCGTTAATGTACAAAGATACACCGCACAGACGCCCTCCTATACAACTTTTCAACTCACCTTTCAAATTGAATTCTAGATTAACAAGAATACCACTGACACAGTGGATATTCTTCTACAAAATCTCTAGAGTACAGTGTTTGCAGCACAACCGTCAAATTGAACATTTTCCCTCTCATTTTATGCATACATACATATAAATAACCAATTAAAATCCTGTTCACATTAATTAAAAAGAAAACACACATTTCTATTGGTTTAACATTCCAAAGCTTTCAAACTAATAGAACTTTAAACCCTTCCCCCGTTCCAGAATCTGGCAGTTACCATAGAAACACTTTAGGGAACACCTAACTCAGCACACAGGTAAAAAGTTCATCATACATTGTTGCAAATTAAAACATCAAGTGTGCTTGACTGGAAAATATTCCAGCTTATCTTATGTAACATTCTTTTTTATCACTTTTTCTTAACCAATAAAAATAAGGCTTTTAAAAAACAGAAACATGGAACCTAGTTTTTGGTAAAATGTAGTCAAACGACCAATGATTTCTTTTCTTTTTTGGAAAACTGCATGTTGTCCACCATTTTAGAAAAATCTTACTTTTGAAACTAGCATTTCATTTACAGACGCCATCAGAGTGCATCCAGACCTCTCTTCAAAATGCTTACAGTGTGGATTGTGGGACACAGCTATATTTTCTGGAGTCAAAGGTACGCACAACAGAAAAGTATTCACAAGGACCTAGGTTTACCAAAATGTAGACATTAAATGGATTGGACAGAGAGGATTAAAGTTGTACCAATTGATGCCATTGGTAAAATCCTTTATGCATCTCCAACACCCTGACCTCATAATTGTGCACTGTGTTGGCAATGACCTAGGCACTTTGACTGGGGTAGCTCTGGAAATGCTCATGAAGGAAACCTTTGCCCAATTGATGACACTGTTCCCAAAAACTGTCTCTGTATATTCTAATATATGCCAAAGGCAGAGATGGAAATGGTCCAACCACTATTGTCCACAGTTTGAAAAAGCTAGGAAACATGTGAATAAATATGTTTCTGCCTTTCTCCGAGACTACTGAATTGGGGTCTATTTACAACTATAATCTGCATTTCAATATTCATGGCATCTATAGGAGAGATGGTGTATATTTTACAGATGAGGTGAACAGAGTGTTCCTCATAAACATACAACTCTGCATCTGTACTTACTTGTAGTTACTAAAACCCGCAATAAACACAACAGCTCTTTTTAGAGCCACACAACACATTAACAAATACACTTCATAAATATCTAAAATTATTTTTAGTTTTCTTGCTTTCGTACGCTTACGTGATGACTTTCAACATCACAGCTGCACGTTGTCGGTATGCGTACAATAAATCTACCACCCCCTGAGCAACACTATAGGTTCAGAATGTTTCTATCGTGCCCCCTTTCCTTATTTGTCAACTTTGTTTTACTGTTTCTTTGTGACTTGGCTTCCTTGACAAATAAGATGGCTTGCAACACTTCCTGGTTTGGAGTATTGACAGCCAATCAGCATGCAGCTCCGGCTTGTAATTATACATATTTCTGTATGCGTACGCTGCGATTTTTCTTTAAAAAAAAAAAAATAGAGCCTAAACATGCATGTACGACCCCCTAACCACGCGTGGTGGTCACCACGAAGCCATTAGCATGCATTACGGGTCATATTATCAACAAAACGAGATGGATTATCGCCGCTTTATCGGCACTTTCCTGCTGATAAAACTGGGGATAATGTGTCACCTTTTGTTGATATCACGTTTTGTTGACAATATGGCCCGAAATTCGTTTTATTAATGTAATTGTTTAGTTACCTGCAAATATGCAGATTCCGTTGTTTATCACCCCTCATCCTGCCCCACCCACGCCCGTCCTGCCTGCCCCATCGCAAGTCCCTGCACGGGCTGCGGCTGAAAGACGCGGTTGCGTTCTAATCATTAACCACAGAGTTGTGGGGAATCGTTGGTGAGGCGCGCGCTCACTAACCAGTGCGCATTTCACCTAAGACGTTCCGGAGTTAAGACCCGTTTTCAATTGGTCCTTAGACATTCCTGAAGAGAAATTGGAAATATTTCTGTGAGAGTTAAAGAACGTTGTTTGACAAGTTAGTGAGTAAGTAAACTTACCTGACATTATAGTCAATATTGAATGTACTCAGTCGATGTATTTTCTCTAACTTAAAACAAGAAACGATAAAATTTGTGTAAGGAAGGTCTCAAGGGAAATGAACACATTGAGCTAGGGATAGTAGGAAGACTTTTGAATTAAGAAGGAACATTAATAAAAAACATAAGATATTGAAGGATTGAGAGAATAGATAACGAGCACCTGCATAAAGAAAAGTTAGTAGAACACAAGCAAATTAATAACATAAAAATTAGACAATAAACTGAGAGGCCTAGGTTAATGAATGTTACGTAATTATAGTTGTATAATTTTGCAAAGGGCTAAAACTCTACCAATAGAAAGTTATTGGATAGTAGTATTTATACAGTATTTTTGTAGGCCAAAATAGGTGAAAACGGTAGTTTTGTATTATATATTACGAAAAGTGTTAAAATTAACTGTTTATATTTTTATACAAGGAGCAAGAACATAAAGGAACAATTATGGAAAGTGAACAGCCTCAGAACCAGGAGATTTTGGATATTACTTTGAGTATAATTGAAGAACTAATTGTATCTGTCACAGCCAATGAGAGTGAAGAAGGAGAAGTTAGTGCTGCAGACATGAATTGTGATTTTGAAGACGAAAGCTTTGATGGAGATTTTCTGGAAGTTTTAAATTATGTTGACATTTTAGTACAAATTAAATCAGAACCTGCTGACGAGGAAAATGATCCAAATGACATATCTGATGAAGTTGCATTGGAATGTCTGTTAAATTATGAGATGTTACAAGAATAAATTTATTGTTGAAAAATAATAAAAGTTTGAGCACTATCTACTAATGTATTTATTGTACCAAAAGTGAAGCAGTTATAGATTCAGTTATATATTCTTTAAATGTTTGTATTGATTTAAAATATGCAAAGTGGGTTTGAGGGTATCGATTGCTTAAAATCCGTATGGAGTATACATGCAGTCTTGTATGCAGCTGCAAACTTGTGTTCTATGCTTTCAATTGCCCAGTCTGTAACCTTAGACTTCCTGCTAACACTGTGACACTCCTGTTTTAGTATTGTAGTGAGCCAGTCAGCAGTATGTTCTTTTTCATTGTACCATGGTAAAACTGAAGCTGTAATAAATTTAGTGAGGAACTTTTTTTTCAGAAGTGTAATGATCTAGTCGGTATTTAGATACTCATGGATTAAAAGAGGTCTTAGTGCATAGGCTGTTTCAAACCTTTATAGACTGTGCATGCACTGTTCTATGCACCAGCAAACTTATGTTTTATATGTTCAATTCCTCAATGTGTATCCTAATAATTCTAGCAAACATTCTCACACTACTGTTTCACTATTGTAGTGAGCTATTCAGCAGTATGTGTTTATCTATATACTGCGGTACAACTGAGGCTGTTATAAATTCAATCAGGTTCTTTCCTTGCAGTCTTGTAATCATCAATTTACTATCCAAGTATTCATGCATTAAAATAGGCCTTATGGCATAGACTGCTTCAAAACCCTTATAGACGATGTATGCAGTCTTCTATGTACTTGCAAATTTGTGTTTTATACGTTCAATTTACTAGTTTGTATCGTTACACTTCCAGAAAACACTCTGTCACTGTTGTATCAGTTTTGTAGTGACTCATTCATCCGTATGTAGTAATCCTATCACTACATTAAAACACTAATGGGCAGATATACAATAAGTGGCCTATCCCCAGGAATATGTGAGTTATTGTGCTACGTGACACCCCCACCATGGATGCGCCTTATATACAATGTGGTGTACCATGGGAAAAAAAATGGCACATTTATGTTGTGTATCTGTGCTGTAAAGGTGGTGTATTGTTTGAGTTATGTTGCAAGTGCAACACATCTCCAGCAATGCTCTGGGGGCCCTATTCTCAGACTGCTGTGTCAATCCTTACACCTGCTTCAAGGTAGTGTAGGGTTTTGACACAGCATGAGTCCAAAAGTGACAAAGTGAAATCTTGTAGATTTCAGTCAGCCACTTTTAGGAGGTGTTCCTGTGTCGGAACGCCCTCCCCCCATGTAGGAATGTCTCTTTCTGGTACCGGGATTTACAATGTGACGCACCTTCCAGATACGTCACATTCTAAATACCACATACCATGGCGCATCTTTTGCACCACCGCTTCATCAGAAAAGTGATGCAACGGTGGTGTAAAAGAGGAACAAGGGTGTTGTAAATCTGCCTCTAACAAATACTTACAAATTCACCTAGGCAGTTTCACTAGCAGTGTATTCTTTTTGAATTTACTTTTGTAATTATTTTACATTAAAAATATGAAATTTAACTTTAAAAATAAAATGAATATAAGTATTTATAATGAAAATTTAGGAAATTACTATAAAAAGAAAGAAATATAATAATTAGTACATTTTTAAATTATCATTTACAAAACCTTAGAAATTCACTGAAAAAACCATAGGTTTCAGGCATGTTATAGTTAGGAATTAGCATTTAAAAAACCTTAGAAATTCACTGAAAAAACCATAGTTTTCAGGCACGTTATAGTTAGGACTTAGCATTTAAAAAACCTTAGAAATTCACTGAAAAAACCATAGGTTTCACTTATGTTATAGTTAGCTGGACATTTCTCTCATACAAAACCATTGAAATTCCTCCGTTATAGTTAGTTCAGCTAACTATAACTCGCGCCCCCGCAATGCACTACTGATGATGTTACATATTACATCACTCATGACATGGTCAGTGACATCACTCATGACATCTCAAATGACATCACTGATGACATCACTGATGACATCATCCAGTGAATGTGTGTCTTTCTGAAAAATAAATATTTTTATATATGTATATCTAAGGGTCGATGGAAGAATAAATGGGAAAATAAGTGTCTTAATGATTGTTTTTTTTGTAAAATTGATTGTATAACTGACTTATTAAGAGTATCTTACTGAATACAAGTATTAGCGAGTAATGTTTAAATATATAAATATCTGTATCAGTGTCTCACTTTGTGTATAAGTGGCTGCATGGGTTGGTGAGTAGCTATATAATCGACTATATGGGCTATTAGTTGATTTTTGAGTATCAGTATGAGTGTCTGTATGGTTCGGTGGAGGGTATTACTTAGCGAATAGATGCATGAATGACTGACTCACTGTTTGTATGTGTTTTGAAGACAACATGTGTGCAGGACTGTATGGGTAAATGAGTGTGTGTATGGGGGTGTTAGTGAGTGAATGACTGTCTCAATAGTATCTGTATGAGTTACTACATATGTTTTAAACTAGTATATGTGAATATTGATGTATAAACGTGAGTATATGTGAGAGCGAAAGTTTGGAAGACTTCCTGTATAAATAAGTATGTGTTTCTATAAGTGATTGTTTAACTCCTTCCATGCTCATGGCGAGCTGAGCTCGTCATGAGCCACGGCGCTCCGGTGCTCATGACGAGCTCAGCTCGTCATGAGCTGTGGAACGCTCACATGCGGGGATAATTCCCCTGCTGTGCTGAGCGTTCCACGGGAACGGGTATGGTCATGACGAGCTGAGCTCGTCATGAGCACCGGAGCTCAGCTCGTCATGAGCATGCGGGCGCCGTGCGCGCCCCCCTCCCCCCAGCACCACGGGAAAATCACTCCCGCAGCGAAGGGGTTAAGAGAGTTAGTATGTGTATACTTCTGTACAAATAAGTGTAGTAGTGTATGTATAGCTATATATGCAGCAAATGGATGTTTGAAAGTTTATTTGCATATGTGAGTACGTGTGTGAGTAACTCTATGGATGAGTGTCAAAGTGTAACAGCATGTATAGGTGTATGAGAACATATGATGAGTGAGTACATGTATGAGTGACTATATAGAACTGTTAGTGAATGACTGGAATGTATGTAGATTTAGAAATTACTGAATAGCTTGTTGTAACTGATATTGGTATCTCCATTTCTTTTGAAAATTTTTGTTTCTATGTTTGAATGTCTGTATCAAGGGTTATATTACGCTGACAGGAGGTCTGCCACTCTTTTACAACGATGATGTCATCAGTGATGTCATTTGAGACACCAGTGATGTCATGAGTGAAATCACTGACCATGTCATGAGTGATGTAATATGTGACATCATCAGTAGTGCATTGCGGGCGCGCGAGTTATAGTTAGCTGCACTAACTATTACGGAGGAATTTCAATGGTTTTGCATGAGAGAAATGTCCAGCTAACTATGACATAGGTGAAAGCTATGGTTTTGTCAGTGAATTTCTAAGGTTTTTTAAATGCTAAGTCCTAACTATAACATGCCAGAAACCTATGTTTCTTTCAGTGTGTATATATATATGATATAAATCTATGTGGAACTACCCCCTGAGTGTGCTGCTTTCTTTACGAATTAAGGATTCGTGGATCGTTTGTAGCTGTGATATATATATATATATATATATATATATATATATATATATATATATATATATATATATATTCACTGAAAAAACCATAGGTTATAGACCATATTAGTTAGGAATTTGAATTTACAAAACCATGAAAATTCACTGAAAAAACCATTGGTTATAGACCATATATAGTTAGGGATTAGCATTTACAAAACCTTAATTTACTCGCACAAAACCATAGAAATTCGCATATATAGTTAGTTGCAATAACTATATATCGCGCACCCGCAATCCACTGCTGATGATGTCACATATTACATCATTCATGACATGGTCAGTGACATCACTGATGACATCACTGATAACATCTCAAATGACATCACTGATGACATCTCAAATGACATCACATTGAAAAGTACGCGTACTGGTACGCTATCGGGTACGCTGTCACAGATATATCTGTTTTTTTAAACGTTAATTTCTCAAAATCCACTGGAGCACATATATTGAGACCCAGCAAAGGCTAACAGTCCCTACAATTTTGCCAAGTTTCGTGCAAATCCATTCAGCCGTTCGAGCTAAAAGTGAGGCCAAAGGCCCTATGGAAAAATGAATGGGAAAAACGTGTTTTTGGACCCCCCTTTTTTCTCGGCCCCCCCTTGACGGAACCCCCCCAAATTTTCAGGGGCTGCTCAGAAACAAAATGTGCCATTTTCCTGAAAATTTCATCCAATTCCGTCCACAAACGCCAAAGTTATTAGACATAGAATTTTCAAAAGTTCCATAGAGAAAAAGTAGGTAATATATATATATATATATATATATATATATATATATATATATATATATATATATATATATATATATATATATATATACACACACACAGGGATATCCGGTATATGTATGTTTGCGTGTGGGGATTATGTGGGGGGGAGCAAATTCTTGAGTAGTTTTCTGAAGATAAGGTGGTTTCCAATGGGTCGGGTCTTATGTTGGGGGATAAAGAGTTCCATAGTTTGGCTGCTGGATCAGAGAAGGATGTGCCCCCATGGTGTTTTATTTGCACGTTGGGATTTTGAGGCGAGGTGCCACTCTGGAGCAGAGGTTCCATTGTTGAATGGATTTTGTGATTTTTTTCCTGATGAAGAGCGGTCGTATTCCATGTATCGCCTTGTGGGTGATACAAAGCAGCTCAACTTGGATCTTCTGGCAACCGGTAACCAATGCAGGGCTTTCAAGGCCAGGAAGATGTGGACTTGCAGCTTTATATGTAACATTAGTCTGGCAGCCGAGTTCTCAATACATTGCAGTCTTTTCATAGTCATTAATGGTGATCCGTGGTAGAGGCTAATAACATAATAGAGTTTGGACAGAACAAGAGAGCTGGTAAGGTGTTGCCTCCCATTTCCTATTCTGGAAAGCACTTGCTGCTTTTATTCACAGGAGTGGATTTGCATGTGTTTTCATGGAGTCAAGCTATCTGCAAAATTATCTTAATTATCACAAATTTAGTTTGCTTTAGATTAATTTTGAAGGACAACCCTAATTCACCGGAATGCCCACAATCCTACACTTAACCCTTGGTTTATGAATTCATACTGCCGGTATACTTTTGGATTTTACATATTCGTAACTGGTTTTTATAGAGGGTGAAACTCCACCTGAGGTGTTGAACGATAATGTGGAATTTAAGATCAGAAATTGCTATTTTTATGTTTATCCTAAGTTGAACATGTGTGCACATTTTTTGTCTGCAGAGGGCACTTGATGTTTAGGTCTGGCCTAGCCAGTATATGTAAAGAAAATCATAAATGAAAAAAACATAAATTGAGATATAAAGGGACTTGGTCAGCACTCTTCATCAGTTAGTCTGCTTAACTGTCATTCACTGTTTTATTCTGCCATCCATAAAGCACGTGGGAATGGGTCCACCCACTTCAGACATTGGCTATTTTTTGAGCTCTGAGTGATGGCATTTTATCTGATCATATGTGCACATCCACCTAAAAAAAAGTACACTTCAGTGCCAGGATAGATGGGTCAATAATTTACCTTGCCACAGTTTTTTTTGTCTAGTTTTAAGCACGATTACATTTTTAGTTGCCTTCCTTTTGTACTTCAAGTACGAGTTCAGGTTATGGTCTTTCAAAGCCAATTGTACCTTTTCTTTACACAAGCAAGAATATTTTTTTCCTGTAATGCAATATCAATAAAAAAGGGTTATGTGCCTGTTTAAGTACAACTGCCTGCTAGAAAGCACTAGGATTGTGCTGGTAACATAAAATACAATCTGTTTTTTGAAACTGAATATGTTTATTGCAAGCATTTGTTTGCCAAGTTTATGCAGCCACATGCAATCACTTGCCAGTACCTCACTTATAGGTTTTGGTAAGCCTGTGTGCTTGTTTGAATCTTCATAACACTCTTATTAAACCTTAAATGGTGACCAATTCACAAAAGTATTACTTTCCAAAGTCATAATGCGCTGTCCATTCGGTAGGTGGGCTCGCGTTCCATTTTATTTAAGTTTCTTTTTACTGTGGCATTATCTCCCCATTTCCCTATCAGTAATTCAGATGGATATATTTCTTGTCGAAATCTGAATTCATTTACACTGTGTAAAATTATCTCAGTTGTTACTTTAGATGAGCCTTAGACCTCAATTCACATCTCTCATTATAACAGATGACATTTCAATAGACACAGTATCAAGCACCGGTCCTGGAGATAAATGGCATTGTGGAGCACTACAATCTCCATTCAGCATCTCCACTGTGACATTATGGCCAGTGATTGGATTCTCAAGTTCATACAAACTCATTACAATACTTCCCAATATTGCAACCTTTTCTGCCAGTACTGGCAGAAACCTAATGGACCATTTCTGACATAAGACTGGACTATTCTTCTATTCTGGCAGTTTTCCAATATCCATGTTTTGGAAATGCAGGAGGGTATTTTTCTCGCCAATCAGCTTGCACGTCTACCTATAGAAAAAGGAGAAAACTAAAGGACATTTCGTGGTTCTCTTTCTCGGTATTCCTAGTCCTATTATTAATATATTCAAATGAAGCAGTAGTACTTAATTAAGCACCTAGACTCGTTTTGAAAGTGTTTTTTTTTAATGATTTGATAAACTACTTTTAGGTTACTGTGGCATTTCAATTTTACTGGGAACAAAACACATCAACATGAGGAAATGGAAAGAAGGGGACGGACATCTTTGCACTGGAGCAAACATGAAATTTTTTCTTTTGATCAGTTGAGTTGCTTTTATAACAGGGATCAGAACAACCATTACGGTAGATTCTTTTCACAAATCCCTCAGATATCGGACGCGTTTGTCTGAATCCGAGGCTAACTCAGAAAAAAATAACATGTTTTGATGTGTTTACATGATAGGGAATAGGACAAAAACTTGTTTTTATTAATTAAAAAATCGTCAGGTGAAAATTAAGATTGAGCAAAATTCAGTTACCCCAGTTTACAATTACCAGAAAAACATTGATAAATCGTTGGAATAAAAAAAAATGTTTAAGAAATTATTTTTCATGGATGCGTTTTCATCATTTAAAAAGTGCTATAAATACATAACCCGATTGAAAAGCAAAAGATGTGTGGATGATGTGTGTATCATTATTGCGCATGCAGTCTCCTCCGTGATAAACACACATATGTCCAGACGGGGGTTCATGGCTGACTCTGCCATGGAACCAGCTAAACCCAACTGGCTAGCCCTAATCCAGTGAGCCTGGTCCTGGGCTGCATGTGTTCTGGTTTGGAGAGGACCTGGTTTAGCAGTTGGGGCTGGACTGTTCCTATTGGGGCAGAGTCAGGACTCATTTGCATATTGCCTGGTCTTATTTAGGTGGCATGGTGGGCAAAAGCAGGATGAGTTGGAATGCTACCTGAGCGATTGCCAGTGGTAAGACAAATTGCAAGGATTCCTCCCATCACATTTTGTTTGTTTGAGTTTTCTTAATTTTACCTTAGTAGAGGCAGGTTTCTGAAATACAGAGTGGGGTAATCCTTCTTTCTGCATTCCCTATTGCATAAACGGCAGGCATAATTCAAAAGAGCCTTTGTTGCCAATTTGCGTCATCATAATATCTATAAAAGTTTGGGACAAAAATGTAATGCTTGGTGAGAGGTTGTGTCTCTTAGAGCTGTTTATGATCAGAATTCAGACGTATAAGTTCTCATTAATCAAATATTATTGGATAAAATGATTTGTATTTGCTTATGGGTTAAACGTTCCCCAAAGAACATTAAACGTCCTGACATGATTTGGACTAAATACTATTTTGCGCCTGATTCACTAAGCATTTTACGTCCGAAGTTGACTTCAGATGCAAAAGGACCACCTTCCGACTCTATACTTGCAATCTTGATTTGAAGAGTCAAGATTGACAGAATCTTTCAAGGCAAAGTGTGTTTTGAAATGCAGGTATTCTGCCAGCATGGTGGATTTTTCATATTGGCAAACTTCATATTAGTGGTTAATTTAGTGCAATGCCTGCATTGCACACATGCAAATGTATGTGAACACCTGTAAACCGTGAGTATTCATATTCCTCATGGAGGTACTTATCATATGTGGAAATGCAGGCAAATGTACTGTTATCAGAATAGGACATTTGCATGGTGAACATATGTATGGAATGGGCGTATTTGTAATGGATACCTAGGGAAGGCTTGTCTCCATCAGGATAATATTTTGGTTGTGGAGAAAAAAACTAAATTTAAAAATGCAAATTTGAATCACATTTCCACACGTACATTTGTTTCACGCAATGAAAAGTACTCAAGCATACATTTAGAGTATAAAGGAAATCTACACTCTATATTCAATTCTTGTCTCTGCCCCATGCTCCTTTGTTAATTCCAAATAAGCCCCAAATTCAGGTTGGGCAGAAGTGGGTCATGTGCTCACTTTGCCACTTGAATCAAGCTATACCTGGCCAATGAGCTCATAATAAGAGCGAAACCGTTCCTGGTTGCTTGTATTGTGGTTCAGGGAAGTCCTGGCCTGGCAATTCTGCTGGACTGTTCTCAGGAAGAGGAGGGCCTAGGCTCATTTGCACATGGCTGGGTTTAAACTGAGGTGGCATGGTAGGCTAAAAACAATGGATTGGGATGCGGCCCGAGCAATCGCCAGTGGCTGAGATTAATTCAAGCATTCTATCCGTCACTTTA
Organism: Lissotriton vulgaris; assembly: GCF_964263255.1. Taxonomy (NCBI): domain Eukaryota; kingdom Metazoa; phylum Chordata; class Amphibia; order Caudata; family Salamandridae; genus Lissotriton; species Lissotriton vulgaris. The sequence continues at coordinate 211,751,971 of NC_141690.1, read as the reverse complement.
TGTTTTGGATGTCCCAAATTTAAGTGTAAGCATATTAGACCGAATGTACTACTTTTCCCTGGGCATTGCGATCTGGGCACTTTTAGATTGTACACATGGACACAGAGTGACCTATCTTTGTAGGCACTTTGGAGTATGTAAAGTAGTAACCCGTAGTACTCTTTTACATACCTCTATCATGCCTTTCCAAATTGGCTCTAAACCATCTAAATTAGGGGTAATACTTGAATATTCAGGGAGCTTTTGTATACAATTAGTACAACTAGAAAGGGCTGTGCTCCCTTTGCACTTTAACTATTTGGAAGTTGGATGTTAATGGGGCCAATCCACTAAGAGTATGTAAAAGAGTACTCTTGTTGACTACTTCCCGTACTCAAGTAAATGCTTTTGTAAATCAGCTGTAAAGTGTTTAATAATCTTTATCATTACGTTTCGAACAATTCTTTTAATTTGTGCCAACATTTATCGACCCAAGACGCACCTTGAAAGCAATGGACCCCCAATGGTGTGCTATAATTGATGTATACATTATATCAGCAGTTTCCATGACTGTGCAGCATGGCAGGAAAGTATGAGGTCCCATTGCATTTGTCAACCAACACCCTATGGCCTTCCTTTTTAAAAAAATATGTTTATTGGCATTTCCGAAATGAAAATCAATTATCACATAGCATAGATGCAAAATCTGCTAGAAATACATAACTTGTACAATATGTTCACAGTATTAGGTAGTCTCCCAGTGACAGTCGACCATTTGTTTACAGTGTATTCAGTACAGGGTGATATACATAAGCAGTGTCCTTACAGGGTTGATGCTGATATCTGCACAATATATCGAGGGTGTATAACTGATGTGTGTGCATTATCGACCTACCACCCTTTGTAGGCATGGGGGTCTGCATGCCATAACACGCTATGAGGATTGAAGAAGGTACGTCTTAAGAGGCTCACATATATCACAGGGTCTAGAACTTAGCGGTAGTAATTCTGCGTAGGTACTGTTTTGTTCTTGACAACATACCATGTCCTTTACCCACTCTTTAAGTGGAGCTCTCCCCCTCCTCCACCTGCACACAACTCAACGTTTTGCCATCAGCAGCCCCAGTGCCACAAATCGTCTGACTGCTAATTCCACTTCTCTGGTGTGGCCCATCAGCCCGACCAGCGGGGTGATGTTTATCCGCATGTTCACCATACAGTTCAGGGCCTCTCCCACCTCCTCCCAATACTTGGATACTGCAGGACAAGTCCAGGCCAGGTGTATGAAATCCACACCTCCCGCAGTTGCCATTATCTCTTAGTTTGTACCTAAGCAACCTCGCTGGGGAGTAGTATATTCTATGCAGAAACTTAAAATGAATAATCCTGAGCCTGCTACTAGCCATAATTGTTTCTGTCTGCTAGCAGCAACATAGCCACTATTCGTGTTCCATCAGGCACCCCAGTTCCTTTTTCCAACCTACTTTCACGTAGTGGCTGACATGACTACTAATGTGAGAATACCTCTGTAGAGGCTGACACAGCATGGAATGGATTGTCAGCTTGTAGGAGAGTATGTGATGGTGCTAGTTTAGGCGGTTCCTCTGGGAACTGCTATGTTGTCGCCTTCACATCTTGTCTAAACCGCGTGTACATGAAGAGGTCAACAGGTGAGGGAGTCTGTACCCTGAAAAAAACCCACTCTTTTTGCTTAAACCTGCCCTCTGAGTATAGTGCTCCCCAAGTGTTTATGTCATATCTACGCAGGAGCATGTGTCTACATATCACTTAGTGCGTGACAGGGAGATTGTGTTGATATGTGAATGGGAGTGCGGGTGAGTACATCATAGGGGCTCGCAGTTTTCTAGCAATGTTTTTCCAGGCTGCATTGGTGCATGCAACAGTGGGGTCCCTGCCTCCTACTTCCTTGCATCCTGTTCCCAGAAAGTCAGATAGTGGTATGGGTGACATGTATCACTGCTCCACCGCTAAATGTGGCATAAAGGGAGGGGGCTTGAACCAGTATATAGTGTACTGTGCTTGAGCACTAAGATAGTACAGCTCAGGGTCTAGTGCTTCGAATCCCCCTTGAGCGAAAGGTAGTATAAGAACTTCCCATTTAATTTTAGGCTGTTTGCCCCCTCATGCTATTCGGATCAGTTGGCTTTTCAGATTTTGTAAAAAAAAGGTTGCCCGGTGCATATGGTAAGTTTGTAAACAGGTATAGGAGCTTTCGACAAAAAAACACAATTTTCATCAGCGCGATGCAGCCAGCCTATAACAATGGCATTTCAATCCATCTGACTATGACTTCCTCTATATAGTTTGGAGCTTTGCTGTAGTTGGCTCTAAGCAGTTCCTCCCTGTCTCTTGTGATTATAATGCCAAGATATTTAAGTTCTACATCACGCCATTCTAAAGGAAAGTCTAGTGGGCATTTGGGGGTGTTTGGTGTGAGGGGAAGGATCTGAGAGGTATCCCAATTGATAGTGATGCCTCAGAGCGCCCTAAATTTAATAATTTCCCGGATGATGCCATTGAGGCCGGCTTGTGGCTCTCTTATATACAGTGTGATGTCGTACGCGTATAGTGAAACTAGCACGTCAAGTCGGATATTTCAATGCATACTCTCTATGATGCTGCCGGAGTGTGGCTGCCAATGGCTCCTTGGTGGCAGCCCTGCCTAGTGCCTCTAGTGATGTCAAACATTGTGGATTGCTCACTATTGATCAGTAGCTTATCTATAGGTTTGTGGTATAGCAGCTTGACACATGACAAATACCTAGGGGGGCACATCCATTGAGTAATCCCATTCAAGGGAATCAAATGTTTTCGTAGCATCTAGAAAGACTGCCACTGCATTTGATTCAGGGTCTATATCTTGAATGATGGAGAACAACTTACAGAGGTTGTGGGATGTGGCTCATCCCGGCACAAAGCCCGCTTGGTCAAGGTGTACAAGCTTTTCCATAAGGAGACTTAGACGGTTTACAAACATCTTGGCAAGTATTTTAGCATCACAATTAATTAAAGACAGGGGCCTCTACGATTCCGTGCAGTTAGGCGGTTTGCCAGGTTTCAGGAGAGTAACAATAAGAGCCTCTCTCAAGATCCCCACCTGTAGCACCTCTATGGGTCAATGTCTCTATATATATTTTATGAAAGCCCGTTTTTTAACTTACCAGTTGTTGTTTCAGGGACTGCTGTTCTTTACCCGCTGACTCTGGGGGACACTCGACCTGGACCTGGTCCTTGCTTGAGGAGCCACAAACCTGCAGGCAGGCGCGATGCGTCTGTGATCCGCCATTGTTGCCCGCCTGCCTGCCCTGAACTACAATGCCCAGCGTCCGGTGTGGTGCGCACGCCGCGCACCACACCGTGAGCACCAGGAGGTGCTCAAAAGGGGGTGAGGGCTCCCGCAGCACGGGACACGCACGGGGGAAGCCTGGGCCAAGGGTGGGCCCGTCTGCGCCCGTCAGAGGCTGGTGGAGGCTGGGTTGGGCCACCCCCCTGAGAGGCATTTTTTCAGAAAGGTGAGTGGCAAATTGGTGACCGAAGTATGCGGAGACGCACAGCTACATCAGGCTCTCGGCCCACTACCACCATAGACAATATGCTTGAAAGAGCAGTTAGTACTGTCTCAACAGAGATTGAATTAACTGAGAGGAGATTATCTTTTGGATTATCTGTACCCCAACCTACTCTGCTGGAAGGAAAAGAGTGGGGGAACTTTAGTGACCCTCCCTTGATAATCAAACGTAATCGTTAGTACTGTCAGCCACCCACAAATACAGCCAGACGGCCCTGAGTTGGCGGACACTGAGTGTAATGAGGTCATTGAGGCCTCTACGGACTGCCAATCTCCGACTCACGCCAAAGACACTGCCAAAAATGTTACTTCAGACCCCAAAGTTACAGGGGCTAAAAAGGAAAAGAACTGCGGTGAAACCCATTAGCACAAAGAGAAAACAGCCACTTAGCCCTAAACTACAATCTACAGCTTTGAGATCCTGGATACAAGGCACAGCTGCTGTGTCTGCGGGGCCCATTATCACCACAACCAATATCGCTGTCGATTTGACCGCATTAGAAGCCACAGTCCAGTCTACCCACACCCAAACCGAGCACACAATAGCTCCAACCACTCGCATCAGACCTGGTGATATTTCAATTGACACTATAGTGGACACTGTTCATGAACGTATGAAAAACTTGGTTGATAAACATTTTAATGCTCTTTCGAAACGTTTAGACCGGCTTGAGAATCTGATAAAGAAACCCGATAAACAAAGAGGTATACCTAGCGCTAATAGTAATATTGGGGGGGGGGGCTCAGCCCACAAAGGTATCGAGAGCAGTTAACCAAAACATGTCTCAACAGATTGTTGATTTCACGCCTCCTCTTTCTAATATTGCCTGCGCATTGTGTGGCAATCAAAAAATGTGCTCATTCTTTAAAGCAACCCCTAGCGACATTTCTTCAACTTGTATAGTGTCTAGTAATAACAGTAAAAGTAATACTTTACCTAGTAACTTTGTGTCGGCTAACCCCCCCAATCATGGACCTTATACCACCAAATATCCCATATTCCTCTAGCGCCACTTCTGTCTTAGACAATCATGACAGCAAGCCTTCCATAGATGTTCATAACCTACCACCCGAAGCATGCCCTTACGTTTTAGTCTTAGCAGGCGCCCCCCCCCCCCCCCCCCCCAAAGAAAGACCATACTGAGTCCTGGGACCAACTTCGGAATAAGAGCGCCGATTGGCTAGCCAAACATAAAGGCCTAAGGATGGCAAATATTAGTGAGATACTCATGGTACGCAGGGTGGGCTGGGTTTGTTCTTCCCAAAAGAATATTAAAGGGGATTGTATTGTTGTCAATTTTAGAAGCCCACCACTGGTAAAATGGTTATGGTTACCACAGGTATTTAACAATAACTTTCCAACCCTCATTTGGTCATTGCCCCTGGGTTTTTTCTCTAAACCATCCCCGGATCCACATAACTTCACCATCCCTACACATACCTTGTATAACCGGTTCTCTGTTTTGTCCAGTCTAGAGAGCCTAGATTGACTATCAACCTGCTCTTTATCTGCTGCACCTGTGACCAATGGACTTTCAACAGACCCTCCTATTGTTGTTGGCCCTGAACCGTCCAATCTAAATTTAGACGTGCTTAATCGGAATGTTGCAGGTTTAGCTTCTAAGCTACATTCTACGGAGTGGGTTGATTTAGTTAAAAAATATGATATTTATCGCTTCAAGAAACATGGTGCACAAAGGAACTATTTTTAGAAGGTTTTGTGTGTAATAATAGTATTGTACTAGTCCTAAAGTAGATCGTCCATCCGGTGGTCTTTCAACTTGGATAAATATCTCTGCAGGGGGGAGTATAAAACCCCTGCAACAAAAAAGTATAATTTTCAAGCAATGATCTATACACGGGGAACTCGATTTGTTTTATTAATTTTTACAACAACGATTTTACAACACTACCAAATATGAATTTTATTAATTTGTTTCATTTTATCGCCAATTTAGAAAATTAGTATGTGCATGATAAAGTGGCTGGAATCTGTTTAGGCGATGATTTTAATGCTAGACTTCTAAGCGACATTGGCCTAACTGCTATTTTTTCAGTTACGGAGCCTACGAGTAAAAGAGGGGTGGAATTAGTGAAGCATTTATCTATATGTAATCTAATTAATGTAATGGAAAGAGCTGACGTACATTAAGACAAGAACTGCTCAATATATACCTACAGGGGTCGAGGCTGCTCCTCTACAATTGACTACGTTTTTATATCCGTCTCATTGGAGGACCTCTTAGTAAAGGCAGTGGTTCTATGTACCACTTTAGGTGATCACAATTCAATCTCAACAACCATTAAATTCTCCCCTAAACCTAGCCCCGTGAAAGAGCCTGGGGCAAAAAACCTAGTGGCATCTACTGATAAGTTAAGAGTGATTTGGAAGGGCAGAGACAATAAAACTTTATTTGCTAAAATGATAAAATCATACCCGTTGCTTATTGAGACTTGTTTGTCGTGTAGTGTTCTTGATGCAGAGATCATTGAGGCGTTTAGTAGCCTAAGCGCCGGTATCAAACATATGATCTCAAGACCAGCCTTAAATACTAGCAAGAACCCCAAATGGTTTGATGGCACCTGCTCGTGGGCAAGTAGAGAACTGCGTGCAGCATTAGCGGCTTCACCAAGGGATGTAACCCTTGTTAGATCATTACGATTTTGTTACAAGAAAGCGACCAGGTTGCGAACAAATGAGATTTTAAAAGAAAGTTGGGGTAATCTTGCCTGTACTGCCATACTTAAAGACGGAAACGGATTTTGGGCAGCAGTTAAAGCTATGAGATCTATGGGTCAAAATATCACTCCCATAAGTTGTAATATAACGAGTGAATCATAGGAGGCGCATTTTGCTAGGATTTACACAGCACAAACATTGACCTCGAATATCAGTATTAGCCCTCCAGTCACCCAGGTCTTTATATCAGTGACAGAAGTCGAGGATGCCATATACCAAAGTATAGGGAACAAAGCCCCAGGTCCAGATGGGCTTTCTATTGATCTTATTGAACATGAACCAGATTTTTGGGCACCTCTTTTATGTAATGTTTTTAAAAACTTGACTATAACAGCCATTCCTAGCACTTAGTCCACAAGCATTATCGTGCCCATCTTTAAAAAAGATCGATCCAATCCTAGTTGTTACCGACCAATCTCCTTGATAGATAACACCTTAAAAATCTTAGGTAGGGTCGTCTTCAACAAAATTAGGAACTGGGCTGAAAAGAACCACATTTTAAATTAGTGCCAGTTGGGCTTTAGAAGCAAATTGGGAAAAGTTGAACAGTATACACACCAAAGTGCCTGAACGTAAATCTTATCCTTGGCAAATATATGATAGCACAAAAGTCACCTATTTATTTGGGTTTTATGGACCTCACATCAGCATTTGATTTTGTCAATAGGTCACGTTTGTGGTTGGCCCTTTTAAACTATGGGTTGGACGAGGCTTTGGCTTATTTTTTGGCACATTTGCACAGGGATTTGAAGGCGCGGGTGAGGATTAGTAATAATAGGGATGTCTCAGGGGACATTGTCATCGGTAGAAGGGTCAGACAGGGATGTGTACTCGCCCCTCTACTTTTTATTCTATATATAAATGAATTACATAACACCCGGTCAAAACGGAATAATTACACCCCTAAAATTAACAACAAAATACTCCCAGTGCTCTTATATGCAGATGATGCGGTCCTTATGGGTCGTACCCCCAACGCACTTCGCACTTAAGGGATTTGTATCCTTTATGGCTGATTTGGAGCTTTGCACCAATTTTAAGAAATCATATATAATGACCTGTGGCCCGAAAAAACATTGTATTAATTCAATAGCCTCTGGCAGCAAATCCTTATTACTCACTCGCACTTTTCCTTATTTGGGCCTAGTTTTTTCTGAGACAGGATCCTGGCAAGCTCATGCTGCCCATAGTAGAAATAAACTCCTAAAAGTGATTAACTCCATCCTGAGTCTTCGGCAGCCAAAATAGGCGGAGGTAGTATCATCTTTATTGAAGATTTATACATCACAGTGTATTCCGACGGCCACATATGGTGCGGAAGTCTGGGGATTCACAAACTGCAGCGGGATCCAAAGGGAAGAGATCAGATTTTGCAGAAAAATCTTGAGGGTCCAAATCTCCTCATCGACCTATGTATGTCATAGGGAATTAAATTTGTGCCACAAAGAAGATTTTATCAGGTCGCGCCCAGATATATTCTGGTTAAAAATATGACAGAACCCTGCAGCAACTCTAACAAGAGAGATCATTGTAGACTGCTTTAAAGTGCGACAATGGTGGTTCTATACCCTGGCTCTCCGCTGTCATAAAAAGTCTAATCAGCGTGAACCTCGAACACATCTTTTTACATCCTTCAGCACTAGAGGGCATGAATAAAAGATCACTTATGGGGGTATTGTATGAATCGTACAACAACGAAAGATGTGCCATTGAGCGCCTCAAACCATCGGTTGTCAGGTACATGCCCCTCCTGAAGGCATCCGGCCCTCAACAACACGCTACCTAAATATCATTCGAAGAGCATTGGGCGTTGGAAGAGGAGCCTACTTTTCTGCATCAGAGATGGCACTGTAAAATATTCACTCTGTTTCCCTTTGGGATTTAACAACAATCTTGACCATGTCTTGTCCATGTGGCACTGGCAGCAATCAAACGGTGGTACACTTTTTATTGTTCTGTAACTTCTATGGAAAATATCCAAAAAATTTTTGATCCCCTATTATAAGGCATCAGCATTTAGTGATCATGAAATAACGTATCTCGAAATATTACAACTCGGAAGTGATGACTTGATTTTCCGTGTAAGCTCGTTTTTACAAGCGGCAGTACGCTCACGTACCTCCATGAGCGATTTTTAATGTGACAAAAGCAACTATTAATGCTCAGGTGTACACAACTATTATCATCTTCTTAGTTGTTCATTAACCTAGGTGCCACTCCTTAGGTGCACAAGCTTAAACAAAATTATTTACTTCTGCACAATGCCGCGGACATTATCTACAAATAAATTACACTTTATCTTAATATGATGTTGCTGCTAAATGCCTGCCCAATTGTTTTGTATTTTTTCGCAGGCATTGAAGCCCAAATACAATTAATTCTATCAAAGATGCTGCTAATATTGTCCTCAACCAATTGCGCCTTATTTGAATAGGATGTTGCTCCTATGACATGTCCATACCATGTTTTTTAACAATCTCTTGTGCACGGAAGGGCACTTACACTCAATCATATTTGCACTATGTTGTTAATACTGTTCATATTCATTGCAATTTATTATAATATGATGTTGCTTTTAAACGCCCGTCCAACTGTGTTTTTTTTTTTAAATGTTATTTTAACTGTCTATTTATTTGTAAATTGCTAATATGGTATTGCTGGCGTTTATTGTGCTGTTTCATACACTGTTTATTGTTGCAATTTTTCCTAACAAATTTATATCGGATTCAGATAAGATTTCAGTTGTGAATCTATATGAGATTTTTAAATACAAATTTTGTTTCTGTTTGGTGGTGATTGAATTGTGCTTTTATGGATGTTTGCATCCGAATAAAGATTTAATTGAATTGAATATTTTATAACATTCAGCCTGTAAGCCATCCAGGGTAGACGACTTACCTGTTCTAGCTCTAATCTCATGCTCCTCAAGCTCTGCCGTGAAGAACTACTGATGTGCATTGCTCAACCAGCCCAATTCAACAGCCTCTAAGTAGCAAGCCGATTCTACTTGGGAGGATCTACGGGAGGAGTATAGTGTTGAATAAAATGTGCACCTTCCCTGGTCTCTCTCCCTACCCATACCTACTAGCTTTGTGGTATTCGCCAAGGATTAGGCATTCCCTCCCTGACATTTACTGGTATTAGTTCAGTGTTTCTCTTATGTTTACCAGTGTCGCCTCAGTTATGCTTGCCAGAGGTTGTGTTTCGATCTCATTTAGCCATTTTTTGATGCTGGATAAACTGGCTCATACATATGCCTGTCATGGTTACGTTCATCCTGTCAGCCAAGGTGAGTCAAAAAAGCTCCTTTTCATCTGGACTAGGCAGTTTTAGATTCACCTTCTCTTTCTTACTATTCTGCGCTGCACCCTCACTTCACCTTTTAGCTCGCATTTGGGTCTCTAGCTATTCCCATCTGCTCAGTAAACATCAAAAACATCCCTGGGCTCCCACCTCTCAGAGGGGTGGTATTAGCCCTCAGTGGGACTAAGTCTTCCCACTGGGAGGAGAAAGCTCAAATGATGAAGCATGTCACCTTTGGTGAGTGAGAGCATTCGTCCTAAAAGGGATCGTTTCCCCATTAGGTACCTTGATTCTGATACGGTTGCATTTCATCCTAAACTTTCTTTGTTTTCTACATTCTGATAGACCCAAGAAGTATATTGTGTGTTTGAATCTTGTTTTTTGGGGGAATCACTTCTTGTAGGTCTCAAAAATCTTATCCCTCGGACCCCCCCTGAAAAGGTTGTTTTTGTGCTACAAAGTACTTTCATTGCCTCTCAAACGGTCATGAGGGAGGAGACTGAGTCTATATTATGTTGAAGGAAATCATCAATTTCTTGGCCCAGTTCCAACTTGAAGGAGGTGTCTAGTAGTGCCTTCGCAGGGAGACGCCATGAAATGCATTTGTTTCTGTTCCCTGGTAGAAGTAGGCGCACATAAACTGGAGAACGGTCTGAGTATGTTTGTGGCAAATGCTGGGTATGGACAATCCATGTTGCAATTTCTTTGGAGACTAGCAGGAAATCAAGCCTGGACCAGGTGTTATGTACAGAGGAGTGAAAGGCACACTCTTTGAGTGCTGGGTGATGGTGCCACCATACATCTATTGAGAGAAATTCTTCCTTAATCTGCTGTACCTGGCGTTGAGCTTTATTGTAGTGTTGTGGTAGGGGATGCGAGCGGACCAGTGTCAGTTGTATAGTGAGATTAAAGTCTCCCCCACAGACAATATATGTTAAGCCTATGTTCATGACTATCCCCCAGAGGTTTGAAAAGAAAGATTTGTCGTCCGTATTAGGTCCAATAAAGTTTATAAGGGTAATGGAGTGTGACACTAGCCTGCCCCACGCCATGCGTTACCTTGTGAGTCGCTAAGAGCGCCTTCTTCTATGTAGGGAGTATTATTATTTATAAGGATGGCTGTTCCCAGCGAGTAGGTGGAATATGATGAGAAGTATGATGCCCCCTATCCCAACTTGCCGTGAACCACTCCCGCCCCCAATAGTTCCCCCGAAAAGTCAGGCGAATACTCCACCCAACCATCGAATCTTGTCTTATGCAATGACTGGTGTCCAGATCTGCCTTCCCAGGATGCATATGTTCAAAAGGATATGTGTGAAGATCTGGTGTAGTAGCCATCATTTTGATGAAAGGCATGGCTGCACAGAGACAGAAAAAAACAGAAAACACAAACAGAATGAACAGTGTCAAGACAATATTGTCCTCTGCTCCATGCGTCAGCATTGAGGAATTTCCTGCTGGGGCTTGTCGTTTAGGGGGGAAACCTCCTTCCAGGTTGAATGCCGTGGGTGGAGGGTGTCCTGGACAATAGCGACATGTGCCTGACAAGCTCTCTGCCATTGAAAGTTTCATGTCAGTTATCCTGTCATCTTCCAGCATAAATAGAGATCGCACGGAGAGCGCAAAGAAGGTCTTTATTTTTTCTTCGCAAGTTCTTGAATATCCACATTCCTTTTGTGATTTCGTTTTCAAGACCTTTATTCAGGGCTTTAAATAGAGGTGTCAGAACTTTTCACAATACAGCACAGGTTGCATGTGGGTCAGTTTTGTATTTGCTTGGGTTATTCCTCCTTTTGTCGGGTTGGAGAAGATCTACTGGCTGATGGCGAACTGTTGGTGTGACCTGGGTGCCTAGCTAGTGATTTGAGGAAGGCCTTGGCCTGTTGTGGTGTTAAGCAAAAGTGCTGTTTGCCTTTATGTGTTATCCTTAGTCAGGCGGGGTAGAGCATGGAATATGTGACATTTGCCTGCTGTAGCTTTTTCTTGACAGCCAGGAACATCTGCCTGGCTTCTTGGACTGCCAGCGTAAAATTTAGATATTTATTATTGTCGTATATTATGGTTTGTCTTTTCCTGGCCTTATTCAAGGCTATGTCATGGTCTCTGTAATTCAGCAATTTTGCCGTGATATGGCTTAGAGGCGTTCCGGGCGGGGGCTCACTGCCAGTGTTCTGTGTGCCCTTTTCACCATCAACAACGGGGAGAAAGTCTCCCTACCAAAACAAGTGACCAACATATGCTCCACAAATTCCTCCATTTTCTGGTGTTGGCGTATTCTGGTATCCCTAAAATGTAAATGTTATTCTGTCTGGATCTAGCTTCCAGCTCTTCATTCTTTGCTGCACATACTCTTAGCAAGCGATCCATTTCTTTTACTTGATCATTACCGCGAGTGCTGTCATCTTCTAGCTCAGAGATTCTGTTTTCAGCAACTCCGATTCTACTATCATTTTGTTCTAGCCTTTGCGTAATAAAATCCATTTGCACACACATGCTGTCCATTTTGGATGCTATGGACGTTATGCTGTGTTTCATTGTCACTAGTAGTATTTTCACATCATCTTCATCTGCTTTTTGGGCTAAGTCTGCACAATCTGCAGTGCTTGTATCTGGTTCTTGACCATGTCCTCTTGATGTTCTTGCAGGATTTGAAAAGCAGTTTGGTCTGTTTTCCATCTGACTTGCCCATAGTTGCTTGTGTTTAACTGGCTGTTCACCGTATAGTTGATCGGGTGGCGTGGCGAACTGCTACCTGCATGCACTTTGGTTGTCTGAATTGGTTAGGAATGGGGGACGCGTGTGTTGCCTGGTATCTACTGCAGAGAGGTTTGGCTATGGTCCGTAAGAATTACTGTTGATCCCTGTCCTGGGTGCCGCCAAGTGCTCCCCTCTCTTCCAGTATGTTCTGTGCTGTTTGCCCCAGCTTTGTGATTGGGCCACATCCTCCGGTACCTCTCCGGTACCTTGGCTCATCTGCCACTGCGTTTTTTTAGGTGCCACCCACAGTGCAACACCTTCTCTTATTGCCCTTTCTTTGATGTGCTTGAGTGATGTGCTGTCCGTCCTGCCAGGTCACATCTCACCTGTCTTTGTACCTACTTTATAGATATGTGGCCCTGGTCCGGTGCAAAATCAACGGCGCCCATTTGTAAGATAGGATGCCGTGTAGCTGCTCCCCTTTCCAGGGTCCACAGTCCGGGTGGGGGGGATCACCGCCTCTGCTGGCCGGATCTTGCTGTCTTGCACCTGCAGTCAGTGCGGGCCATGGCCTCACCTGTTCCCATCTCCAGACCTCCCCAGTGGCGCAGCAATGAATTTATTTGCGGAATGCTGTCACTAATCACTTTTGACCGACCCTACAGCTTTGTCTCCACATCCGACAGTGCATTCTTGCAATGTTAGTAAAATATAGCTTCACCAAGTGCTGGATAATTATGTTTGTTGGTCCTGGTCTGCAGGAGCCTCATCGAGGTGTGCCCATTTTGCTAGCCCACCCCCTAGCACCCCACCATATGTGTTTCCTTGACCATTAATCCACCCCTTCATTGCTCTTCAGTGACTCAGAACCATCATAGCTCTTCCCCTCCATTACAAAACGTTTTTGGTTGGCCTGTTTACATGGCTATTCTAACATTGTCAACCAACAAAATGCCCAAAGTGATATTTTTGATAAAAGGTACTGTCAACCGAACTGTAGTAATGTCTTGTGGTTGTATTTTATTAAAAAATAATAATAATAAGGGGAAGCGTATCTGGCATCTAAAAATATGTACTGTTTTCTAGCCGCACAGACCACCAGTGCCCGTTCTAGCAACAGTTTTGCAGATGTGGAGGTAGTTGGAGGGGGAGACCCAGCAGCGGCAGGGATGAGTGGTGGTATGTCAGATTGCTTGCTTATTGACAATTACCGTTATACTCACTGCAAGGGCATTGTGACCCAATCGTGAATCCTGCGCGTTAGCACCTCGAGCGGTGGTTGAGTTCTTATGGCCTCTTCTATCTGCAAATCAGCAGACAAAAGCTCATAATTATTGGTCAAAATTATGGTTTTAAGGAAAAGATAAATAAGGATGGAAGGTTAAAAGAAAGGATTGGTGAAATGGTATATGAGTGAAAGGATGCGTGGGTGGGTAAATGAATGGATGGGTGAAAGGATGGTTAAAATGGTGTATAATCCATGGATGGATATATGGATGGATGGACAATATAGATAGATGGATTGCATATTTTGATGAAAGACTGGATGAGATGAAGTAAAGCTTAAATGGCGGCTATCAAAGGGTGAATAGAACAATGAAAGGATGAATGGGTAGTTGCTCGGATCAAGAAACTAAGGGATCACTTCTGGAGAGGGGCATGCTCACCTACTTTGCTTGCTTGGTTTTCATCAAAGCTATGGTTCAAAGTGGTGGGTATTTACATTTTTTGTCCACTTCCTTGACTCATTCTATTTGTTAAGCAAGGCAGGTATGTATCCCACTTATAAAGATTCATCACCTCCCTCCCTGCCCATGACATTTTGTCACTCATAACCTAAGTACAGCATGGTTCAATTCGAAGCTGAAATGTGTGTATGCTTCAGTTAATTAAGCATTTACAATGCTTTCAATTCATTTCAAACCAAGCACATGGTGTGTTTCCCTTCCCTCCCAGTGCCCACTCAGCCACCTCCAAATACTTCACTCCTTTATTCTTTCTAAAGTTCTGTCCCAGCCGACCCAAAAATTAAAAAATCCATTCTTGGCAAGTGCCATATTTTTCTGACCATGTGAATTGATTCATATATTTCAAGGTTTCCAAAACAGATGTATGCCTGTTCAAATTCTTACCTTTCGACTTTGTTAACTTCTTTGACTAAATTAGCGAAAGCTTAGGCACCTGATGATGATGATAAGTGACACCCCCCTATTCTGTAGCGAAAGCGCTATCTACTAGTCTTATCCCTCTAACTTACCCTGGAGTAGAGTACGTAAAGTTTCCCTTCATTACTAATTAATTTGTTGGAAATAATTTGTGGTGGGGGGGCGAGGCAAGGGAGTAACATGGGACTAAGTACCTGATTGCAAGTTTTGTGGATGAGATACTCTGTGATGAACATGTCAAATGCAACCTATATATCCCATTCCTTTCCCTGTACTGCAGGGCATCGTTTTTTCCCACTATCTACTTACGGCAGACAGGCTAGCCACATTTTATACATTACATGTGTGATGTAGTATCTTATTTATTATTTATCTGCCTCTTTGGAGTCTAGGTAGAATTGAAAGGCATTTGGAGAAGAGCAGGACAATTTGAAATAAATTAAAATAACTGTCCATTACATCCGCCCCAGCTGCAGACTGCAGAGAGCAGCAATGTACCCAACATACTGGCTAGCATGCCTCCATTAATTTAGCAAAACAACTTGTACTCCATAGTGCATAATGCTTTACTCATTAATGAGAGGTAGTTTATTTCAATTTTTCCACACAAAGTGCCTGTTTTGTTTTTTTAATACGAAAGCCTTTAAAAGAACAAAAACGCTCAGTTTTTAAAAAATCTGGTGTAATTCTGCCTTAATTCTTTTCAGACAGTCAGTGCTTATGTGGCGCATGTGTGGGTAAAAAGTGGACCTGTGAATTGTCTAATCACAGCAAATTCCAATGGACCCATATAATTTTAAGCAAGTGTTTGCAAAGAGCACTGTTTACAATTTGTTCTTTTTGCTTTTATTTTTTTCTTGATATAACTAGTCCTGCTGATCCATGACCTACACCTGCACAGCAGGAGATAGCAGCTTGGCTGTGGTGGCAGAGGCTGGAGTCAATCCAGCTGGACTACCTTCGGCTGGTAGCTCTGGAGGAAGCTGAAACATCTGCAGCTGCCCAATGCCCCAGTTGCTGCAGCCAGCTGTAGCCTCCCGGCAACATTCCCACCAGCAGCTGTCAGGTGCCCGATTACCCACCACTGCTGCCCTACCTCCCATTCAGACTGCCGGTTCCAGCACTGCATCCTGCCGCATCTGGTGTGGCTTCAACAAAGGCTGGTCTGAATCAAGCAGAACCTGGACTGCCTCTGGACTCATGAAGAGGATGTCCTATATGCCCTTTTTTAATTTGTTTGTTTTGGTGGGCAGGATTTTTGTTGTGGGTGGAGAGTGCGGGAAAGGGAGTTGGGTTTTAGAGTTTGGACTTTGAACAGTTAATTTTTCTTTGGACATTGGTTGAGGATGGGATGATTTGTTTGGGGAGAGGGGTGGGCGTGGTGTGGGTGGAAAAGGTTGGTTTCATTGTTAACGAAAATCAAAGAATCAAAGGGAACTAATTATTTTACTTTAGTTATGCCTTAAATCTTTATTTTGGTGATTTACTCTGCACTGCTGCCTTAGTGCAGCCTGCGTTTAAATCTACTTAAAAAGTGTATACCAGTCAGTTATTGTCTTACTACCCTCTGTAACTATATTGACCACTGGGGGGGGGGGTTTACAAATACCTATATTGCCCACAACAACCTAGATAAACAACATCTTCTAATTAAGTTAGTTACCAACTGAAATAGTTCACTAGATTCCATAGTACTTTTAGCTGAATAGATGAAGCAAAGGCTGTCAACTCTCTCAGTTTTCTTACTGCAGGGTTTCCCAAGGTGCCCTCTTATGGTGGTGGCAGTAGTAACAGGCTAGCGTGTTAACAAGGAAAGAATCCCAAGCAAGGACCCACTCCCCCCTAGTTAAACTCCAACTGTAGGATGAATCAAAGTATTATCCATCATAGGCAACTAGACTGAAAGTAAAGAGAGTTAGTGGGTTATGTTATTTATATAATCACTTTAACCCCTTTGATGCTCATGACGAGCTCAGCTCGTCATGAGGCACGGTGCTCGTGTGCTCATGACGAGCTGAGCTCGTCATTTCTGTTTCACAATCTGCAGGCCTTTTCTTCTCCTGCACAAAAGGTGAAAGCTCAATCAATCAATCAATCAATCAAAGACATTTATAGAGCGCACTACCTACCCGTAGGGTCTCGAGGCGCTTTGGGGGGGGGGGAGGTGCCGCTACTGCTCGAACAGCCAGGTCTTGAGCTTCTTCCTGAAGGAGAAGCTCCATAGCCTTCTGGCTGACCTTGCCAGACCACTTTTCCAGGCACCCAAGATTGATGGACAGTCCAAAAAGAATGCTGATGCACTGCCTAATTTGGCAATATAGTATTGTTTTTCTTTTAACCATCATGATCCATAGAACTGTGTTGGTACACTTCACTCCTCCATAATTTGTATTTTTCAAACCTAGATGACAGACAATGTAGATACATAATAATAACTTGGGCCTCTGGGGTTGAAGGACTGTTTGCAATGCATTTAACCGAACTGTGTCATAGTCATCCTTTTATTTCCTTCTTCAACATATTGATGATGATATGCTGCTCATCTCCCTGAAGAATATTGTTGTTGTGTTGTGTTTGTCTTTGTCACACCTTTCCCCAAATCCCCTTTCCCATTCATTCATCAAACCCCTAACCTTCTTCCCTTTCCCTCGGGCTGTGTGATATATTGAGGTGTGACTTAATTTACACCATAAATGGATCACACACTTGGTGGGGAAGATGTGGTGAAAGCGACACCATCTCACGGCAGGATCTTCTATTACCTGAGTAATAGTTCACACCACCCAACCCTCGCATAAAGGTGATCCCTATTTCATCAACTTCACTTCCCCTGACTCGAGGATTTCGTAAGATTAGTTTTAATTAAATACTTGCTCCTCATTACTCAGAAGAAGTTACTATTGCTAGTGTTTGTGATCATATCAGTCTTCTTTGTTGTGTCATGAAGGCAGTCGGGTCTCAGTCTTTCTAACCTCATCGATGCTTGAGATATTCTTCTCCTGTCCTGTGCTGAGCCCTAATAGAACTGAGCGGGATGTGGGCGGTGTGGCACAGGTACCACCACCAACGCAGTTAACTACAACACCAAAATGACCTACAGCTTCCATATTTTCTCGTCAGAAGGGCCGGCAGGGACCTCCATCCAGCTCGACCTCCATTACCTCAAGTAGTGGTGCTGTAAGTAAACAACAGAGTCGAATTCAGCCAAGCCCATCCTCCACTTCATCTGGCTTTGAAACTGAAAGTAGCACCTCCACCACCAGCAGACATCTCCAGTACCCAGTTTGGGACTTCTTTAGTGTTAGCCAAAAGGCAGACAACATGGTAATTTGTTCGATTTGTAAACAAGTAGTTAGTCGGGGTATGCTTGGTACCAACTATGGCACCGGAGGCCAGAGAGGCCATCTGAAAAAACACCACACTATCGTTTGGGATGCGCACCTAAGGAATATCCAGGGAGCCAAAAGTACAACAAATCCAAATGTATCCATTGATATTGCATCTGATGATGATGACGAGGGGCTTATCGTGCAGGGGGGAAGTAAAGAAGCAACAGACATTTTTTCTGGTACACCCAGTACCCCTAGCAGCAGCACTGCAGTGGTAGCGCCCACACCCTCTACCCCTGCAACATGTATGAGGCACACTAAGAGTCTGGGAGAGACACCAATGCGAAAAAGTACATCAATGAGCCTAACTGGTTTGAAGAAGTCTGCATCGTCATCATCACGTAAAACGGTCCAGACCACCATTAGCAGAATGTTTTGGTCGCATGCGCCATTTGAACGCAACCACCCAACGGCACGTCTGTATAACCGAAAGCTGGCTAAAATTTTTGCGCTGGACCTTCTCCCTTTTTCTTTCGTGGAAGGGGTGGGTTCTCTAGAATTTGTGGCAACAGTCTTCCCTAAATTGAAGGTTCCCAGCCGGTCCTATTTTGCCAGAGTTGCTGTTCCAGCACTACATCAAGATGTGCTGGGGGTGATTGGTGCAGCTATTCAGAAGAGTGCTGTTCACACTATCCACCTGGCAACAGACATGTGGACCAGTTGCCAAGCCCTTGATTACATGTGCATCACTGCACACTGGGTCTCTTTTGCAGGGGTTAAAGACAAGTTAAAAGAAGGTGTTGATACAGACACAGTTTTTCAAGCTACTCGGAAACATGCAACAGTAGCCATGTTTGCCATGGAGAAAACTCATACTGCACCTAACCTTTTGGAGGACTTTGATAGGAAGGTCTATGAATGGCTGGATCCAAGAAATCGCATGATTGGTTATGTTTCCACGGATAATGGCAGTAATATAGTTAAGGCCATGCATCTAGGTGACTATTTCAGAGTGCCGTGTTTGGTGCACGGTATTAACATTGTTGTGCAAGTTTTCTTGAAAAAAGAAACCACAGTCAACAAGTTACTGACCACCTGCCGAAAAATCTGCACACATTTCAGCCATTCTTTTCAGGCCCGGAACGAGCTGAGGAGCATTCAACATGAACGTAGACTGCCAGTCAAAGGACTCATCCAGTAGGTGGCAACACGTTGGAACTCAACCTTTTACATGCTTGAGAGTCTGTCTGAGCAGTGGGGGGGAATCAATGAGTATGTCTATAAATTGGGTTCTACTATGAAAGACATGAGGCTAGAGTTGGAGGAATGGAAGGTAGTTGCAAGCCTGACAGACATGCTTCGTCCTTTTGAGGTCTTCACGCGTGAAGTCAGCAGGGAGGACTGTTCTTTGGGAAAAGCTATCCCATTGATGCGCATGCTGGAGCACCATCTGAAGGCGGCGTCTTCATCGTTCAGAGATGATGCTGAAAAGCAAGACGCATATCAGTTGGCGGAGAGGTTATTAAGCCGCCTAGTTAACAATGAAAGGCTTAAAAAAAAATACAGAACAACATTACATTTGTGCCACTACTCTGGATCCACGGTATAAAAAGGCACTGGTCAGCAAAGGATTCATTCCTTTTGATGAAGCAGATGTTTCAAAGTACAAACATTGGCTGGCTGTGTCAGCCACTCGGTTCGAAAAAGAGCGTCAGAAAATTGAAGGAGCCGGCATAAGTACAACTGAATCAGCAGGCCATCCAGCGTCAAGTTCCACTTCTGAATCTGTGCCCGAGTCACTTTCCCTCACAGCCATTAACGACACCAGCAACCATATCATCATCCTCACCTGCACCAGGCCCAGCCATAATATTGTCGGTAGCGGATTAGCTAACTCATCAAGGGTTTGCTCGTTCCAGTGATGCAAAGGCCACAGATGGTACGCAAAGTGGAGCAACCCTGGAGATCCTTCAGTCGATGGTGCAGGCCTATCTGGATGACACAACAGAGGCCTTCGTTAATCAGAACCCATTGCTGTATTGGTATAGTAAAAGGGCTCTATGGCCACTGGTCACCAACCTGGCTCCAAATTATTTGTCTTGCCCACTCGCAAGCGTGTCTTCTGAACGTGTTTTCAATACTGCTGGTGCCATTGTAACTTCAAAAAGGACCCACCTCTCTCCCAAAAATGTGGAGAGGTTAACATTGATCAAGATGAATCAGCACTTCAAACCACCAGAATATAAAATACGTGAATGCACGCAGGAAGAAGAGGACACCGACTTAGGTGACGGAAGTTCTTCTCTGTTACTTGACCTACTCCTGTCTCAATTCATAGAGTTTGAGGACGAGCTATACTTCCCTGACACCGAGGCCTGAAAATGACTTCCTTTTTTTCCGTCCTTATTCTCTTTTATTCCTGTGTGTCTTTCTTTGTTTTGCAACCTTTACCACAACAAAACTCTAATCACCTAATCACAACAAGTCCATCAGCAGCACTGTCTTCATCTACTTTCCTTATTGATTTGAAGGTGCTGCAGTCTGCATTCCTGAGGTTCACAAGTTCACAACTCAATCATGCTCCTCTATCCTCCTCCTCCAGACTCCCCTATCCAGTTCCCTCAAGGCAGATGGCTGGATTACGCAGAATAAAGAAACTTTGTCTTCGTAGATGAGTCCCCTCAAGTAGGACTGGATTTACTGACAACATGCTTGCTGATTGCTGACAGTTACTTCTGAAATTGACAGGAGAGGCTGCCCTGTGGTCCTGCACTTTCAGAAGAAGATGCGGACCAAAAGTGGAACAGGTAAGGAATAATGAGAAGAAGATGGCATGCAGTGGACATCAATGGCTGTCTGGCTCTGATGAAAGCAATTGCTGTTTGCTTGTTGTGCATGAAATGAATCATATGTCTTCTGTTAATATTTAATCTTTTACACACTAAATGTAACTCAAGTCTACTCTGCTTTTTTTTTACCTTGTTTAATTCAAATTGTACTTCAACTGCAGGGGCCACTACGTTGCATTTTCCAATATGCAAAATGTCCTTGGACTTACTGTTTGCCAATATACCATGATGATTGATTAAATATTATATCTTTTTTCTTTACAGTCACTCACTGGGATGGATGGATCATCAGCATCGGTTTAGGGAAGAACTATGGCCAATTTGTGAGTCACAAACAGGTAAACCAGTCTACAACAACTACTACAGCAGAACTACATGTCTGTCTAGTCGTGGTATGGAGTGGTCGAGGCAGTGTAGTGTTGTTATGCCAGGCAGATTACAGAGTACAGCAGTTCATGTATAATTGGGGCTATGTGGCTTGCTGCATACAATTAGATATACTTTGTCTGTCTATGTCAAAGTGCCTAGGTATGCTACATCAGGTTGCTTCACTCAGTGGTGCCTGCCTTGACCGTCTGCATTGCCCTGCCGCAAGCATGGGCCAAAAATCTGTTACGCTTAAGAGTTTGTGAATTTTCATTAATTTCGCGAGATTCGCGGATTGTGAATTTGCTGCCGAAAAACAGCAAATTTCGCGAGCGGAACAGATTTTTGGCCCATGCTTGCGGCAGGGCCATGCAGACGGTCAAGACAGGCACCACTGAGTGAAGCAACCTGGTGTAGCATACCTAGGCTCTTTGACACAGACACACAAAAGCATATCTAGGGTTTGGGGTTCAGTGCGGTTTACTAGGGTTTTTGGGTTTAATTAATAATTTGGTAGGGTTCCCGGAGTCTAGGGCTCAGGGCCTGATGCAGGCTCATTCATAATGATGTTGGCAATTTTTTAGGGGGATTTGGGTTTTTTTCAGAAATGACCGAATTTTGGCCTTTTTTGATGTTTTGCGAGCGCGTTTGTTTGGGTGAACTAGTCGTACACCATACAGTGGATCGATTTTGTTCTGCCTTGCTGAGATTCTTGGGAATCACTGGAACAAGTGTCCTGGTAAGTTTTAAGCATGGGCTGAAAATTCGTTAAGCTCGCGGAATTTGCGGATTTTCCGCGATTTCGCGATCCGCGAATCTCGCGAAATCGCGGTAAAATACACGAATCAGCGGGACGAATTTTCAGCCAAGCATTTACAGGGTTACAGCAGCAGGTGCAAAAGTTGAAGCTAAATTTTGTAACCTTTTACAAAACGGTTACAAAGAAATTAACTTCAACTTGGGCACCTGCTGCTGTAAGCCTGTAAGTGCTTCCTGGCGCCTTGTTGCCTACTTGAAAATATTCTCTGACCCTGCTCTGACCCTTGAGGCAGGGTCAGAAAATAGTTACAAGTAGGCAATGAGGCGCCTGTCACGAAAATTAAACCTCAACAGGAAGCACTGACAGATATAAAAACAAGCATTTGCAATGTAATAGGTCTCGCATTAGGAAAGTTTGAGCTATTGGTCTTGTAAATGAATTTTTTTTAATTTATGTGTTGGTTTTGAAAATAGCTAAATTAATAGCTTTGTCATTTTCAATGCCAATTGTTATAACTTTCGCAAATGTGACACCTATAGCATTTGTAATGCAACATGTTTTGTATTTACGTGACTTAGATGTATTGATATTACAAATTACAATAACTTTTAATTTTTTTAAATAATTAATACTTAAATAAAAGTGATTTTAATTTATAATGGCAATAGCTTAAACTTTTGTAAATAACTTTTGTGAAGATTATGTTCAGTGTATTTTATTGTGATGAAAATCCAAGAACAGAAGTGAAATATTAACATCTTTTTGTGACATTTGTAATAAAGCTTGAAACATTGAGAGAACATATTTGAACCAGTTGTTGTTGAATGGTTGCGCAGATTGATGCTTGGGTGGCGCTGAGTGGTGCTGTGGTGGTGCTGAGTGATACTGGGATGGTGCTGAGTGATGCTGGGGTGGTGCTGAGTGGTGCTGTGGTGGTGCTGAGTGATGCTCTGGTGGTGCTGAGTGATGCTGTGGTGGTGCTGAATGGTGCTGTGGTGGTGCTGAGTAATAATGTGGTGGTGCTGAGTGATGCTGTGGTGGTGCTGAGTGATGCTTTGGTGGCCCTGAGTGGTGCTGTGATGGTGCTGAGTGGTGCTGTGGTGGTGCTGAGTGATGCTGTGGTGGTGCTGAGTGATGATGTAGTGGTGCTGAGTGATAATGTGGTGGCGCTGAGTGATGCTGTGGTGGTGCTTAGTGATGGTGTGGTGGCGCTGAGTGGTGCTGAGTGGTGCTGTGGTGGTGCTGAGTGATGCTGTGGTGGTGCTGAGTGGTGCTGTGGTGGTGCTGAGTGGTGCTGTGGTGGTGCTGATTGATGCTGTGGTGATGCTGAGTGGTGCTGTAGTGGTGCTGAGTGATGCTGTGGTGGTGCTGAGTGATGCTGTGGTGGTGCTGAGTGGTGCTGTGGTGGTGCTGAGTGATAATGTGGTGGTGCTGAGTGATGCTGTGGTGGTGCTGAGTGGTGCTGTGGTGGTGCTGAGTGATAATGTGGTGGGCTGAGTGATAATGTGGTGGTGCTGAGTGATGCCGGGGTAGCGCTGAGTGATGATATGGTGATGCAGAGTGCAGAAAGGCACAAAAAGCAGTCTAACAAAGGGCAGAAGGGCAGAAAAACATGGGGAAAACGAGTCTAACAGAGGGCAGAAGGGCACAAAAAACCAGTCTAACAGAGGACAGAAGGGCAGAAAAACAAGGGAAAAACAACTCTAACAGAGGGCAGAAGGGCACAAAAAACGAGTCTAACAGGGGGCAAAAAGGCACAAAAACGAGTCTAACAGAGGGCAGAAGGGCAGAAAAACAATGGACTAACAAAGGGCAGAAGGACACAAAAAACGAGTCTAACAGAGGGCAGAAGGGCAGAAAAACAAGGGAAAAACGAGTCTAACAGAGGTCAGAAGGGCAGAAAAGCAAGGGAAAAAACGAGTCTAACAGAGGGCAGAAAGGCACAAAAAACGAGTCTAACAGGGGACAGAATGAATCCCGCCCTGTGTGTTTGTCCACGAAGATGCCACCGTTTTGTGCAATACCTATACTCAACGGGAGTACTTTCTACTGTCTAATCAGTAAGTGCTCACTCGTTGGCTAAATGTATAGGGGCAGCTTTACAATAACTGGTGCATCCCCAGGGATGCACCAGTTATTGTGCGCCGCAGCTCCGCCACCCATGGTCCGCCGCATTTACAATGCGGCACACCATGTGGCAAAAACGGCACAGATGCGGCACGCATCTGTGCCGTAAAAGCAGCGCATTGCTGGAGCTGCGTCTCCCCAATGCTGCGTCAAGCCTTGAGCCTGCTTCAAGCAGGCACAGGGTTTTGACGCAGCATTGGCCTAAAAGTGACTGAGTGAAATATTGTAGATTTCACTCAGCCACTTTTGGGAGGCGTTCCTGCGCAGGAACGCCCTCCCCTGCGCCGGAATGCCTCCTGATGGCGCAGGGCTTTACAACGTAATACATCTCTCAGATGCGTCACGTTGTTAATACCCACCACTTTGGCGCATCTTTTGTGCTGCCGCTGCGTCACAAAAGTGATGCAACTGTGGCGCAAAAGAGGCGCAAGCGGCTTGTAAATCTGCCCCATAGTGCTTTTACTACACTGTAGCTGCGTAAAGGGCCAGAAGATGTGGCTCCAGTGACCATGTGTGCCTGTGCCTGTGTTACAGGCACACATGGTCACTGGAGACACATCTTCTGGCCCTTTATGCAGCTGCAGTGTAGTAAAAACACATACATTACCCAATGAGGGAGCACTTACTGGATCATCCAGTAGAAAGTACTCTAGGGCAAATCGCAAAAAAATCTGCGATTTCGCGGGAAAATTCGCGAATTCGCGGATTGTTTTTGCGATTTCGCGGGGAAATCCGAGAATTTGCAAATTTCGCCCATGCTTAGTAAGTTTCAATAGGATCGAAGTAGTGGAAGTGCAGAAAACAGCACTTTTTTTTCAAGGCGCGATTTCCCATGTTTTGGAGACAGCAGTATTGCATGTTTTTGGGGGTCTATTTGGGGGTGTTCTAGATTTTTGGGGGTGGTTTGAGGGGTCTGGCAGCACTCCTGGGAATGTCTAGTTTTGATTGCAAGTAGTTTGTAGAAAATCCATGGTGGAAACAGGGTGTTTTGGGCCTACTTTCTGAGTGCGTTTTAGCACGATTTTCAAGCAGGCCTCAGCCAGGTCGCAGTAGCTCATGTTTTTGGGGGCTACTTGGGGGTGTTCTAGATTTTTGGGGGTGGGTTGAGGGGTCTGGTAGCACTGCTGGGAAGGTCTAATTTTGATTGCAAGTGGTTTGGAGAAAATCCATGGTGGAAAAGGGGGGTTTGGGCCTAGTTGCTGAGAGCGTTTGGGCACGATTTTAAGTTAGGGCTCGTGCCAGGTAGCAGTATTGCATGTTTTTGGGGGGCTACTTGGGGGTGTTCTAGAGTTTTGCGACTGGGTTTAAGGGTCCGGGAGCACTGCTGGGAAGGTCTAATTTTGATTGCAAGTGGTTTAAAGAAAATCCATGGTGAAAAAGTTTTTTTTCTCGCAGTAATGCATGTTTTTGGGGGGCTGTTTGGGGGTGCTCTATATTTTTGAGGGTGGGTTGAGGGGTCTGGCAGCACTCACAAAGTTGCAAACAAGCAAGCATAGTAGCAATGCCACTGAGCAGGCGAGCACCCACAGAAGCTATTTAAACATGAATTTACCTGCAATGCAATCGACTCGGCAGCATTCTTGATCTTCGGGAAAAACATATATTAGAAATATAACACAGAGCAGAAGAAAACAAAGTAGTTATTAAATAGCTACTCACCAAGGCCAGGGATCTCCACGCCTAGCAGGTGGAGCAGGTCCTGCTCCCGGTCGAGGATGTCAGCCCACCGGTGAGTCGCTTGGTCATAGATGCGCCGGACCCCCGACTCCCTACTCATGGCCCGGCACACCTTATCCCACTGCTGGTGACACTCCCGGAGGCCACACCCTTCCCCTTGCTCTTCCCGGCTCCCTTTGCCATGGTCCTGGACAGCTGAATTTTTTTGGGGAAAAAGTAAAGAAAAGAAGAGTTAAAAAAGTAGCTTTTTATGTAAGCAAAAAAGATTAAAAAAAAGGTTAAAGAAACAAAGGATTACAAAGATTAGGGAAGGATTAAAAAACCATGCCCAGAACCATAGCAATGAATGAAAAACAAGATGGCCGCGCCCGTAGAGGACTGCATGGGTAAGTTCGCGTGATATTTCCCCCGCCAGCACGCAAAAAATGCACGCGACCACGCAATCGCGCCCTGTGCACAACGCGAGCATGCAACTGCACCCGGAAATGGAAATACGCAACGCGGACACGATTGCCGCACCCATGTACGACCGCATGGGTAACTTAGCAGTCAGTGCGCTGCAAGAAGCCCACGAACACGCAAAAAGTCCCGCGAACACATGGAAAAAAAATCCGCAAATTCGCATGAATTCACGGATTATGCGGACCGCTTTCGCACAAATTCACGGAAATGAGAATTCGCAAATTTCACCCATACTTAATTCTACTACCTTGCTGTTAAGGTCTTTCAATCTCTGCTGATATGCAGGGATGTGCCAGTAATTGTAAATCTGCCCCTTGGGATATATGTTATTGTAGTTAAAAAAATGGTGTTGGGCCTATCCTTCACGGTCTTTCTGTTCTTCAAGTGGGATGCAGAGCCCCATTCCGATTTCAAGCATGAGGAAATGTTGATTCTTCTGGGTGTAGTTTTGACATATGGAGCGGCAGAGTAGGAGTAAATCCAAATTTCCTCCTACTTAACATGGTGAATGGTTGCACTACTTGGGACCTTGCTCTGCCAACCAGGGAAGCCAACTAAACACAGCCATTTTGACTCCAGGGTGGTCTACCTTCCATGAAGCCCCAGTGTATTCTTAACCTCATTTCCCTGCAAACTACAAACGTTGCCTAAAATCATGCATTTTCCTCACATTTCTCTGAAGGAAAGTTCTAAAATCAATGTGAAGTCACACATTTTCTACAACTTGGCATTCTACCACCTGTCCTGATACAAAAAATATACCCTGCGTGTGTCGCTGACCCCAAAACGAAAGATGGAGAAATCGGTAATATGGGTATTGATAGTATTTGGGCACAAACTGGATGACAACTCAGAGAAACCTACCATACCCAGACATTTCTGAAAACTAGAATAGGCCTCGCATGGATCCTACAATGGTTTCTTACCCACATTTCCCAGTAAACCTCAAACTTTGCCTAAAATCTCACACTTTCTACAATGACCTACAAACTGTACATATATACCCACAACGAGAAGGGTCTAGCGTACAAAATGGTACATTGAATAAATCGACCATTGTGAGAAGTTACGGATGAAAATGTTCTCACAAATGTTTTTTTCCCTACTCATTTTCGATATTTTTATTTCAATGGTTTGTTTATATGGGAAAACCTTGAGGGGTCAACACAAATGATGCCAAGCTAAATTTAGAAGTTTGCCTATTTGCCAGAAATAGCTTTTCATCATCATTAATAAGTTTCACACCTGGAAGAAGGTTGAAAGCACAAAAAATAGGAAATATTTTTTAACTCTTAGAAAAACGCCAAAACTGTGGTAAAAAAATAGATTTTAGATACAGTTCGGCATGTTCCTGAAAGCTGGGAAGATGATGATTTTAGTACATCAAACCTTTTGCTGATGCCATTTTTGAGAAACAAACAGAAACTTATTTGTGTGGGACTTTTTCACCCCAAACCCAAAAATATACTACACTTTGGCTATTTTCTTGGTCCCTTCCAAGGGAATCCACAAATACTGTGTACCTTTAGAATCTCCATGATGTAGGAAACACGTATGCACATTTGGCAAGGATACCTTTTGTGGAAATATTTTTGTGAAGTGCGAAATACCCCAAATAGCTAAAAAAGGGATCGCACTGGGGTTATTGTGTATTCTCACAAGCTGGAAAAGTAGTCCCAGTTATGGTGGCATCTAAACCTATGGAAAGATCAAAGTTTTAAAAGGACTTGGTGGAAGTGGTTGAAATAAACTGATCGTCCCAAACGTAACATTGCTAGAATGTCAATACATCCCTATCACCCAAGCCCCCATTCTACCATATACAGACAGCACCTCCACCAGAAGATGGAACCAACAAAAAAATAAATACCATGCCTTAAGACTTTGAATATTGTCTTAAATGACCCAATCAAAACAATAATTGGTTACACTTATAAAGCGCTACTTTCCCCTTAAAGGTATACTGGTGCTAACTAGACCTTCTCAGAGCCTTATAACAACTGCCAAGGGGGACTTCTCTTAGACACCTGTTTCCTAATGTCTGATGAATTATTTAGGAAAGTGCCAGGCTTTCAAGGGAAAAGGAAGTGGCTCTCACTGTCTCTCAGCATGGTAGACAGCGTATTCCACAACTGGCCTGCCCTCAGTGAGAAACCTGACTTCCTTGTTTCAGTTTCAGGAATTTGGGAATGAATAATAGATTGGCTGAGGAAGAGAGTAGATTCCTTACTGGGATATAATGTTTCAATTTTCTTTGTAACATTCTAGGTCCTGTTTCCTTTATTGTCTTATACACAGTGCACATTGATTTGAATATGATCTATTTCACTGGTAGCCAATGGAGTTCCTTAAGAACGGAAGAAGGGGCAAGCCCAGGTTCATCTACTGCAACTTTTGTCGCTGCTATCTGTACTCTATAAAGCAATTTTATTAAATACTCTGGGGCTCTAAGTAGAAGTACATTGCAGTAATCAATCCTACTTAGAACTGTACTTTGCATCACTAACTTTCTTGCTGGTTGTGGTAGTAACAGGACAATTTTCCAAACGTTCTGGAGTTGTCCAAAACAAGTTGCTGCTGGTGTGTTGACATGCGTCTCCATCGGGAGCTTATCATCAAAAAGTGCTCCTAAGTTACGAACTGACCGTGAAGTCTCTAGATTGCCTGTGGATGACCAAGGCCAGAAGTTATTAGGAAGTGTAGGAGGATTCCTTCAAGGTGAGCAGTCTAAGTAGTCTGTTTTCTCGCAGTTGAATTTTAGTGAATTACTGTTCAACTAATCAACTACCTATTCTAGGCAAATATGAAATGCATCTCATGACATATGCCTATCTTGCTATCAATTGTGTATCATCAGCATAGTTCACAAAACTAATGTTGTCCGATTGAATAATTTTCAATAGTGAACATAGCTACATATTAAAAAAGGATAGGGTGCAGGGCAGAGTCTTGAGGCACCCCATGTTCTACTATTTTTTTAATACTGATAGGAGCAGGGTAGTGAGATTACCTAAGGTCTATCTTAAAGATAGGATTCCATATTTTGTAATAGCATCCCATCTACACCTATATCTACTAATCTGGAGAGAAGTAATTGAGGGTTGACAGTATCAAACGCAGCCCATAAGTCAAGCAATATTAAGACCATTATTTGAACCCTGTCAAACAGCATCTGAAGCTCATCCATGGCCAGGATCGGTGCTGTCTTCGTGTCATGAGCAGTTTGAAAGCCTATCTGCTCATTTTGTAGAAGATTATTGTCTTCCAGATATTTCAAACGCTCTTTGCTGACATCTTTTTTCCACTATTTTCACTGGGAAGGGGAGTTGTGATATTGTAGGAAATTTGCTAAGTACTGCTGTCATTTTTTTCAGTAGCTGAATTTTTAATGTGTTCTTCTATATCTGTGGAACTCTGTATGTGATTTGGGACTGATCGCACATTTTTAACAGCCATGGATATATATGTCATCTTACCATTTCTTCAAGATTCTCGGGGGAGAGGGGGGTACTGGGTCGAGTAATGAACTTGAGGAGATAGAAGTTGCTAAGGTTTGAAAAACATCTATTGTTGGTTCTGTCCTTTCTAGTCTGATGGCACCTTGGTTAGCCATCTCCTCTCTGATTTGTCTATTTCCTGGAGTTTGAACTCTACTGATTGAGTCAGCATTTATATCTGCAATGATCAGCTCAATCTTATTATTAAAAAAACGTAGGTAAGTCATTACAAAGTCCTTGCAAGTGCTTTATTACTTGTAGAGTACACACAGGGTTCATTAACTCTCTTACAATATCAAATGCGCTCTTCGACCCATTTGTCGCTTTAACAATTGCTTTAGTATAGCAAAATTCTTTTGCTTTTCTTATTTCTCTTTGATAGTTATTAACTACCTTCTTTAGTTGTTGCTTATCACTGTCTAAATAGAAACGTTGCCATTGTCTTTCTAGTTGCTTACATTTTATTTTGATTTCTTTCAAGGTTTCTGTGTACCATGGTGCTGATGGTTTGCGCCGATGTGTAATCCCTTTTTCCTGTATTATTTAATCTAATGTTCTGATAATTTTTCCTTGCAGTTTATCATACTTTTCATCAACAAACTCCATCTCACTGAAACAAGTCTCCATTTCAAAGAGTTTTCCCTTCTGAATCCTGTTTAACTTATGCCATACTTTACCTTGTGTCGCCTTTCCTATCTGCCTATCTTCACCTTTAGTTCTAAGGCTTTTAATGTCAAAAGCTATAAATGTGTGGTTGGACCAGCTTAAAGGGACTGTATCTTTAACTATGATGAAGTCCTTTGGTGCTAGTAGTAGATCAAGGGAATGTACCCCTTGATATCTTGTGTCGTTTATTAACTGTTCTAGCCATATTGTTTCACAAGAACCTAAAACTTCTTTGCACTTTGGGAGTGTTTTATCTTCCCCCAATGTTCAAATCTCCTAACACAAAGGAGTTAGCATGTGTCAGGGCAAGATTTGCCACAATTTTCACGAATGTTTAAATCGGTAGCACACAACTCTGGAAAACGCCTTACCATCTTTCACCTTTAGTGAAAAGACTATCTATACCAGTATTTTACCCACATTTAGCGTTGGTAATTTCCCATTTCTCTTTAAATGTTAGCACCGCACCCTCTAATCTTGTTTGGTGGATGACGGTAAAACCTGGTGGGCAAGTTTTTCCAAAAGCTACGGTAAACTCCAAGGGAACCCTTGCCTCCGTGACAAATAGAATGTCCTATTGATTGGTTTCTAATAACATTAACTCTATCAAGTGCTTTACTGACGATTGCCCGTTTACTATCCAGCATCTAATTAGCTCTGGCCCCGTCTTAGTGTTAACTTCGCAAATGTGCCTCTGATCCCAAGAATATTCTGAGGCCCAGCTTCCCAAGCCAACAGCATGCCTAAAGCATAAAATAAGCAAATTGTCACAGCAACAGATCTAATATGTCCACTAATTACTTCACCTTCCTTACATAGAACCTAAACCCATGGAGAACAAAAATGCGGAAATATTCTGGCCTCTGATTCAACTACCTCTAACTCCAATATATACATAAAATGTTTGCTATCCCGGCGTAGTGTTGAACCTTCCCTGATCATGCTTTTGTTCTACCTGACTTGCCTCTCGGTTTATAGTGCATACTTCAAACTGCGATTTTAGTGTTAGATGTAGAAGGACACCAGTGATTTCTCTATGACACTCACACACACACACACACACTGCCCGCCTTAGGAGCCCAGGTTCACAATTTTATAATTTTATAATTGTTGACTATTCATAAAGGGATTCATGAGTATTGTCTCTACGAGTGCGGAGCCTTACCACATAAAAAGACCTATCTTTTTATGTGCGGAGACTCCGCACTTGTAAAGATACGACTCATAAATCCCTTTGTGAATAGCAAACAATCATAACCTTACACAAAAGTTTAAATTTACCTTTGTAAATCAGGCCCGAGTGTAGTTTTACAAGAACAATCTTTACGACTGCAGAGAACCCGTTTTTTTGTGAATAGCAAAGAAAAGCAAAGAAATAGTAAACTAACACCAAAAGTGTAAGTTTACTTTTGTGGATAAGGCCCATGATTTATATACTTGTTTTGCTATTTGGCATAGTATTGTATGCAAATGAGTTTTCCTATATTCATAAAAATGCAGTTAAATGATTTCCTCAACTCCCCTATTGACTGCTAAACGCTGTAGACAGTAGAAAATGATGTTAAAATCAGAAACAATCAGTACAACATTATAGATAGTCAGGTATTTAAATTTCATTAATGAAGACTGAGCTTTAATAGTGAGAATTAGTTCATTAAATCGCTGTAAAACTTCATTTTGGTGCCAACGTTGTCTTGTAAATATAAAGGACACGAAACCAACAAAAATGCTGCTGATCACATATCCCAGTCAGTCTGCAGCACTGACCCACTCACGAGCAGCCTGTTGATTCAGTGCTGAGAAAAAGGAACAGTTAATTAAAAAGAAACTAACGACTCCACTCGAGGGTCAATGCATAGGATATGAACCCATGGATCACTCTTCTGACACGAGGTGAGGTGCGCGTGGCGGGGCTGCGTCTGCAGCAGATGCGAGTCCAACGCGGGGATTAACGTTGCTGAACAGAGACACCTGGAGCCCTAATGCACAGACTGTGTCTCCCCGTCAGACTGAGCCGATTTTTACTGCAGCTTGTAATTCGCATTCTACAGTGTTCTCATTTTATATTGTTTGCATGTCCCCACCCTTCCACTGGTATGACCTTTTTTATTGATATATGGTGGATGCTCCAGGTTAAACTTTGCCTTGCCCTTTTTTGCTTTGTATATGTTGTTATCCCTTCCTATACATGTTTTGTTGAATTGTCAGCCACATGTAAAAATAAAAACCATATATAAAAAAAAATCCAAAAATGTTTACCTTATATCGGGGGTGTTAGGTTAGCCCTCTTCAACCATTGGCCTATTTAACTGTCATTCACATTTTGCTTCCTCTCCCTCCAGCATGGGGTAATAGGTCAGACAACTTCAGTCATTGGCCTTTTTGCAGTGTGATTAACAGCATTTTACTTTGCCACTTGAACACATTCACCTAAAAAATGTGCATTTCGATGCCTGGGTCGGTGGGCCACAACTTTATTTTTCCATCGCTTTTTTTTTTAGTAGTCTTTGGGTGTTTAAACTCTGTCTCTAGGTTACAGTAATTCAAAGACAGTAGTAATCTTTTTTGCAACCCATAAAAATCGAGTCTTCCCCTGGTGTGCGATAGAACTAAAAAGGGTTTCCCTACTAGTTCTAAGTACTCCTGTTCGTTAGGAAGCACCTGGACTGTTCTACTAAAATTATATGCAGTGGTTATTTTTTATTTCAAATTTGTATTACTGGCATATGGATTCTAGTAGAGATGTTAGCATTTTTTCGTTTTGTGTCATATATACCCAATACAAAATAAAAAATAACTATTGCATCAGCTTGCAAAGCTGGGTCCCCTGGCTATCATATTTAAAATGTATGAGTTCTGCCCTGAATATAGTAGCCACCCATCTGAATTGTGATTGGTGTATACATGGCTGCAATAATCAATCTCGCTTAATGGCACAGCTGTCTGATGTTTACAATATTCAGAGAGTGGGCTTTGGATCAACCCAATCCAACATGAAAACCTCAAAGTTTAACAGAACATTGCACAAGGCTACTGTGCTGCATCTTGTCTTAGGCCATCCTGAAGTGCAAAGGCAAATACACCAACCCAACTTAAGGCGTTATGCTGTAGGGGCTCTCTGCCTACCCTTGTGCGCCGTGTTGAGTTTCTTTTTTTTTTTTTAAGTTTTGAAAACAGATTTTATTAAAGTAATTTCAAATAAACTAAGCACAATCAATCAATAGAGATGTTACATAAGATCAAGCACTGATATAATAAAAAGAAAAAAATAAGAAAGAAAATAAAATAAAAAATAATAATGTCAATAATAGCAAGCACCATAAAATTGAGTAGAATTTGCAAAGAAAAGGGAAGATGAGGATAAAACAACTTAAGTTAGGGAATAAACTGTATACATGACTGAAGAGTATTAAATTGTATAGCAATAAACCACTGAGGGTATTGAACATAGTAACATAGAATATACAGTTTGAAAATAGAAAAGTAAAATGTGAAACAGACAGCATATGGAGCGATATGGAACAATGAAGAGGCATTCATGGAGGTTTGGGTACTTCTTGCTGCAAGGGAGATAGTGGCAAAGAGTGTCTAGCACTGTCATTAAACAGGGAGGTGACTGGATCCCACAATTCCTTTCTTTTTGTCGCTAGAGTAAGTGGGTAAACAAAAGTCGTGTCTAATTTGTGATTGTAGCAGACCGCATACCACCAAGCCTGATACGATATTTTGGTGAAGTCTTTCCAGTTTTCCAGTTTTTGGTGATTTGTTGGAAAGCTACTGCTAGCAATAAATCAATTATCTTTGTTCGCAATGTCCACCGACTCCAAATAGGAGAAACGCTTCCCAAGAAAATGTGAGAAACAGAAAAAGGATGAGTAGAAAGGAACATTTTATTTATCTGGGACCATACCTGGACCCAGAAATGCGGAGTAGGGGACAATCAAAATGCATGTGGAAAAGGTCCGCATGCGGCGTAGAACAGGACCAAGATAGATCCGTGGAATCTGGAAACTGTTTGCTAAGAGTGAGTGGTGAAAGTAATAGGCGGTTATAGATAAAAAACAGTCTCTGAGTCGTATTAGCAGCCCTTTAAGACTTGCGCAACTTCAGCCAAATTTTTTCCCATATGTCGATGGGCCAAGAGACATGTAGATCTTCTTCCCATCTCTCCTCCGTCTTAGTCTTAATGCGGGAAGAAGAGGAAGTTAAAAGAGACGCATAAATTTGGGAAGCTCTGGCTTTTTTGAGAAGTAAAGAATATAATAAAGGCACATTAGAAGGTTCTGGATAAACAGGAAAGGGAGAAGCAAGGTATGCAGAATGAGCATCCTGAAGAGCAGTGAGTAATAAGGCATATTTAGCACGAAAGGAAGAAGGAAAGTTGAAGGAAGCGACAGCTGATGAGAAGGAAAGAAGTTGACCTTGATAAAACAATTGATGAACCCATATGAGACCACGAGATCTCCATGTCTTCCCAAAAATGGGTCTATTGTTAATTAGGATAGACATATTATGCCAAATAGGTTGCGCAAAAAAGGATGGAATAGGCAAACTTGGAAGAATTTTGGACGTATGCCTGAGAATAGGAGTAGAGTTAAATTGTGGTTTACGAGAAAACATGAGATATTCTTTGAAAGAGAAAGGTGCAATGAAAGAATTCTCCAGGTCTAACCAAAGAGGAGACGAGGAGTTATAATCCAAAATCCATCTTGACACCTGATGTAGCAGGAAAGATTTATGGTATAGAGAAAAGTTAGGAAAGTTTACCCCACCTTCTGTCTTAGGACGTATCAAGTTGGACAAGGACATGCGAGACTTTTTGTGACCCCATAAAAATGTAGAAAGAATAGAGTTAATTTTCTTAAAGTATTTTGAGGGAATAGAAAACGGGATGTTGGAGATGGTAAATAGAACAATAGGCGAAAGCATCATCCTAATCGTATCTAATCTCCCCCACCAGGACAGATAAAGGGGATGCCATTTGGAGGTAAGGGCATTTAATTTTTTAATACAATAATCTAGACATCTAGCAACTGTGCCCTTAAGAGAAGCCGTGAAATTAAGTCCTAAGTATTTAATAGACTCAGTATTCCACGTAAAACCCGAAGCATTTTTAAGAGTAAATTTCATAAGGGGAAGGATCTCACATTTGTCCCTATTTAATTTATATCCGTGTACATGAGCGAAGGAGTCTACCTCAGTTAAGAATGCAAGAAGTGAGGAACTTGGTTGGGACAAGAACAACAAGACATCATCAGCATAGGCAGCCATCTTAATGTTGGTTTGTTGGAAGGCGAAACCATGAATGTCATTGTTCTGGCGAATACGTAAGAGGAAAGGTTCTAGGGCAAGATCAAACAAGAAAGGAGAGAGAGGACAGCCTTGCCTAACCCCTCTGTTAATAGAAAAATAAGAGAATAAGCCGCCATTTGCCGATATGGCAGCCCTTGGATGAGAATATAAGAGTGAAATTAATGTGGATATTTTTGGCCCAAACCCAAACCATTTCAGGGTCTGGAAAAGATACAACCATTCAACCCTATCAAAAGCTTTCTCAGCATCTAGAGCAATGGCTGCGATAGAAAGAGGAGAATGAGAAGTTTTAGAGAGGATATCAAAGAACAATCTAGTATTGTCAGCAAGGAGTCTGCCTTTAACAAAACCTGACTGTTCCTTACCGAGAAGCTCAGGTAAGTGATTCTCCAAACGCAGTGCCAAAGCTTTCGAAACATTTTTATAATCAATATTGACAAGGGATATTGGACGATAATTTTTACAATGTTGCGGATCCTTACCTGGCTTGGGAAGAATAAAAATAAGAGCATCAGAGAGAGTACCCGAGGCGGAACCGGAAGCGAGAAAAGTAGAGATTAGAGAATGCAATTTGGGAATAAGCAATTTAGAAAAGGGAGAGACGAATTCAACTGTGAAACCATCTGGGACGGGGCCTTCCCATGTTTCAAAGTTTTCAATGCACGAGAGAGCTCTAATTGAGTAATATCAGTTTCCAATGGAGAAAGATCTGGAGGCGAAACAAAAGGAGAACGAATCTTAGAGAGGAACTGAGAAACAGAATCTTTGGAAGCATTCGATTCAGAGGAATAGAGTGACTCATAAAAATGATGAAATTCCTGCAGGATATCATCATCCTTATGCTTAAGTGACCATCCCGACCATGAATGGAGTCTATATTGACCCGATTTTGCTTAGCTTTTAAGTAATTGGCCAGTAGTTTCCCAGCTCTATTTTGACCACCGTAAAATTTGGCACTAGACTTTAGCAGAAAATTAGAAGCGTTGTTTGTGGTATCTTTATTGAACTGAAGTTTGGTGGCAATAAGTTCAATTAAGCAATCTTTGGATTTTGAAGTGTAGTAAGCGTGTTCTAAACGTTTAATTTTTAGAAAAGAGATCTTTGGTGATTTGCTGCGCCGTCCTTCGCTTACGAGAAACATATCGAATTATAAAATCTCTAGCCGAAGCTTTGAAAGCGTCCTATACTACTGAAAAATGAATCTTATCAGATTGATTTAATAGGAAGTACTCGTGAAAAAAAGAAGTAAAAGAAGAAACAAAAGCAGGATCAAGGAGGAGAGAATTGTTAAAACGCCATTTCTTAGCGGATTTGGGTTTACAAAGAACATCCAAAGATATGGAAACTGGCGCGTGGTCAGAAATTAAAATAGATCCAATATCAGAAGAAATAAGAGATTGAGAGAGGTGATGTGAAACAAAAAAATAATCCAATCGTGATTGAGTGTGATGCGGCGGGGAGAAAAAACAATATTTTCGTAAAGTTGGATTACATAATCTCCAGGCATCGATTAGTTTATATTGGAGAATGAGTTGCGTGAAAGATTTGTGTGATTTGTGGGGAACATAAGCAGTAGATGATTGTCTGTCCAGGAATGGGTCGAGAACCTCGTTGCAATCCCCAGCCAGAATAAAATTGTCTGCATAATGTAGCGTGATCTGTGGAGCCGGGGAGGACCAAAAAGAGGCGTCTCCCGTCACTGGGGCGTAAATATTTAATATGGACATAGGAACCTTATCCAGGGTAAAATTTACCAGGACCCATCTACCTAATTGATCAGTACTACATGTGACAACTTTGACAGGAAGTGATTTACGAAACAAAATCACAACCCCATTACGCTTTCCATCACCCGGAGAAAAATAAACCTCCCCCACCCAACCTCTCTTTCATTTAACAGACTCTTCAGCAGAAAGATGAGATTCCTGTATGCAAGCTATATCAGCGTTGAGTTTAGCAAGATGGGACAATACTCTTTGCCTCTTAATTGGTGAATGAAGACCTCTAACGTTCCAGGAAAGAATTGTCAAAGGCATACAATAACAGTAATTACAATGATCATTAAAATCCAGTCATGAAATACAGAAAAAATAAATACAAAAACCATGTATGTGTGAAATAACAAGGAATGCAGCAAAAACCAGACAGAAAAGAACCCTGGTAAACAGGAAACAAAGGGGCATATTATCAAGGGGGTTTATCTCCGCTTTTTTGGCTTTAAAAGCCAAGAAAGCGGAGATAAAATTATCTCCCTATTACCAAGCTGTCGCTAACACCAGTTACCGACAGCTAGTAGGAGATAGCGACCATCTTGGGCCCCACTTTGCATGTCAGTGATATTTATCACTAATGAGATGCAAAGTGGGCGTGCCAAGATGTTCGAGACTGAAAACAGTCGCTAACATCGCTATCTCCTATTACCAACTTTTGGAGATATTCGCGCTAAGCGGGAATATCTCCAAAAGCTAACACCTGCCCTGAGCAGTTCTTAGCCATGTTATCCAATGGGAGGTGGATAACATGGCTAAGAGCATTTGCTCGATAATGCATGAATATCGCTGACTTTTCAGCGATATTCATGCATTTCGGCCGTTTTTTATCGCATTTGCGATAAACCTTGTTAATAGCAAGGTTTATCTGCGATAAAAATCGCCGATGTGCGGCGATAATTTTTGTCTCTAAACAAGTTAGAGACAAAAATTATCGCTAGTTGTTGGTAATATGCCCCAAAATTCAATATATGTCGGGTAACAAGTAATCGGAAAAGGGAAGTGAAAGGAAGCCAAAAAAGAAGGAAATAAAAAGAATGAAGGAAAACTGAGAGAAAAAGAGATAAAGAGCAGAAAAGAAATAAATTCAGAAAAAAATAAATATGAAAATCATGGGAATACACCAAAATCCAATCAGAAAAGATTATGAAAAAAGAAGAATAAAGGTACACCAACAAGCAATTGAGTAAAGGAATGGGCAAGTGAGAAAAAGAGAACAAATGTCCTAGAAAAATCATAGAGAAGAGACAAAAAAGTAACAGGGGACGGAAAAAAAACAGGTGAAAGGCTCAAAAGAATTAAGTAAGAAAAAGGGCAAGGAAGAAGGTACAAGTAAAGAGAAAAACATACAGAGAACCAAATTGCGAGAAACACTAGGAAAAAGGGAAATACGAAGAACTTACATAACATCCGAAACAAACAAAGGGCAGGAGGGTGGAGGCCACGTGGACAATGGCGCGACCACATCTCAAAGGGAAAGACGAAAGAAGGGACCGGACCCGACGGACTTTGAAAAACACAGGGAAGGAGTCTGACGAGCAAGAAAAGGATCTGTGTAAGAAAAGAGGAACAGAAGGTTAAACTTGACAACAACAATAATTCATATAACATATTGTATAAACTATGAACTTTAAGCAACCATCATAAACCTAAACTACAAAACATAGAAGCATAATCGCTGCACTGGCGGAAAGTTATTAAGAACTCGAAGCAGAAGCAGTGTCCATCTCGTCAGTAGAGTGCGAGTAAAGGAAACTTTTCAATTTCAATGGGTCATCATATGTGGTGGTCTTATTGTTAATAGTCACTTTAAAAAGGCAGGGATGAAGCAACCCATATTGTGCTCCCAGGGAACGCAATTGTGGCCGAAGAGAAAGGAACTCCTTCCGTCGATCTGCTGTTGACTTAGCATAGTCCTGTGAAAAGAATAAAGGATGACCAGACCATGTGATACGATTCATAGCTCTTGCTGCAGAGAGGACTGTAAGTAAGTCAGTATACTCAAGGAAATACATAATGACTCCTCTTGGTTTCCTCATTGTTGTGGCAGAAAGCGTGCCTCTGATGGAACCCAGACGACGTGCCCTTTGTATATTGAGAGTAGTGCCTTCTGGCAAATGAAAGAGTCTTGGCAAGAAAGATTTAAAGTAGCTGATAGGATCCGACCCCTCCAAACCTTCCTCAAGGCCGTAAAGGCTGAGATTATTACGCCTACTCCTATTCTCCAAATTTTCGATCTGCTTACGTAAAAGCGAAACCTGTGCACAAACTGGCTCAACTTTGGATATAGAGGATTCCATTGAGGCAACATTCTGCTCAAGTACAGTAATCCGTTCGTCTACAGAAAGCCATTTGTCTGAAAGTTGCTGGATTGTGGATTTAGTCTCTTCGATAAAAGGACGCAAAGCCCTTATTTCATCTAATAACAAGTCAAATGAAGTGGGTGAAGACGCCTGTGAAGAGGGCGAAGGAGGATCCTTCTTTAGTCTTTTGATGGTGCCTTTTTTGGTAGCAGGCGTTGATGAAGTTGAAGAAGCTGAACCCTTCGAGGGTGGGGTATCCGGTAGATCCTCCATCTCCAAACACTGAAAGCGAGAGCCTGTGTGAACTAAGAATTTCTTAGCAGTGGTGGAAGGGTTGCGCAAGTCTGCAGAGAGTCTCCCCATACAGAAGAGTGGAAAGTGCAAGACTATAAGATGCGTGGGAAGAACCAGCTCAAACTGACGGAAGAAAGTAAGACCACAAAATATACAAGGCAGGTAATGAACCTCTCAGAACTCACTTGAAAAGTGACCCAGCAAGCTTAGGAATACATAAGCCCAAAGTACAACATTTGTAAATGTATGGCTGTGTGGAACCCCCTCACTAGGAAATAAGCCTGAAGCAAGGATAAATACTTTCAACAAAAAAAAAAAAACATATGTGAATCATATCATGCTGGCATCACACTGCTTATAACCTGGATGGGGAACAGCATGAGCCAAAAACCTACAAGCGCACAATGACATAAAGCCCGTGATGATAACAACAGCTTAGGACTCTGAGCGTATGAAAAAGCTACCTATAAACAGCCATGAGATCAACATGAGCACATGAGACATTAAAATGCAAAAATCGTAGTATCTTTTAGAAAACAGGCATGAGGAAAAGGAAGTCAAAGCAACCCACTTAGTGACTTGTAAAGAAAAGCACTCCTGCGGTAATGACAGTGCTGGGTTGGAGCCGTCAAAACTCTAGTTAAACATAATGAGGCAGTTCGTGTCTCACAGCAACAAAATGGCGGCAGCCCGGTATGAGGAGCAGTTACTGAAGTGAAGGCACATTTGACTAAAATCCCCCGAAGAAAAATGCAAGGGTTATAAGAATCAGGAAAGTCGAGCCATTCCAAGCATTGCAGCACTAAGAGAAAAAGCCGCTCATGTCCGTGGAGAATGCCGCTAGGAGCCTCGCTCCGTCAGCGGGGATTACGCAATGGCGGCCATTAGGTCGGAAGCGCCTCAGACACTCACTTGCAGGCTTCCTCAGTAACAGCGGTCAACGGGATTTCAAAACCAAAGTAGAAGGCAGCAGGGGACCTTCATGGAACATCTCCTCCGTTACCAAGCTCTTTCCGCATCAGGGGAAGGAACGTCGGGTCAGTCTCCCTCCTCGTCGCCCGGAGAGCTACGGATCAGCGGCCATCACCATCGGGCGTAAGCCACGCCCCTACCGCCATGTTGAGTTTTAAAAAGGAACCCTAAGATTCATCGGCAGCTAATAGAGGATGCTGAATGTAGGTTTTTTATGGTCATAGAATTTCAACAAAATATTTCCATTGAATGATAACTTCCTGTAGTTTTTTTAGGGGAGGGGAGATTCAATGCAGAGATAATACTTACTGGGTTCCACCATCGTCTTTTTATGCTGGATTAAAATACCAGAACCAGACACAGCCCCTCCAATTCACATACTTCTCCTTTTGCAGAATATGCTATTCAAGGAATGGTATTGCAGCACAAAGTCCTAGCCTGCCCTTGCTATGGTTTTAACTTTGTGACCTACACATAGGTATCTCGAAGCACTGCAATCTTCTGCTGCCATGCTGAACTGTAGGAAAATAGGTCATAAATTGTGGAGGATGTGAGTTAATGCAGGTAGTAAGTCTCAAACTATGGGGGGGCGCTAGAGGGCGCACAACTGTATGGCTGCACTTGTGTGAGGCTCCCGAGGTCCGGATTATTTATCCTGCAACTATCCTCTTAACGACTGTAGGTGTGCATCTGAAAATTGAGTGATCCGTACTTTGGTGCCTGAAGGACACTCTGTGCAAATTTGGAGCGGATAGGCTGCGGCGTATGGAGACAGGAGCCGACTGTAACCTGACGGCTCCCCTCGGGAGCAGTGGGTAGCAGTGGTACCCTGGAGCAGAGCGGTGCTACATCTTGAAAGAGTTGACATACACAATGTAGCAACTGCGCAGAACTCTCTGTTTCACGTGTGGTGAATCGCCTGAGGACACGATGGGTAAGCCGGACACCAGACAGACAAAACTCACCTTTGAGACTGATAAATCCAGCTCCAGAGGCAGGCAGCCTGACACGGGAGCACCAGGGGGAGATCAAGCTACTGGATCACAAGGTGCGGACATGGATCACATATTGCAAGAAATGCGACAGTGGTTCACGACCGCTGTAGACAAGGTGGACCGCATGTCGTCTAGCATGGACGCAATTGCGCACAAATTGGATGCACACGAGGAACGAATAGTAGAAGTGGAACGGCGTATCTCGGACAATGATGACATTACAGCTATGCACTCGACTCAATCGGATCGCATGGGTAACATCTTGAGGACTATAGCAGCCCAGAATGAAGATTTGGAAGCACGCAGTCGGCGCAATAACATACGCGTGGTGGGGATTCCGGAATCCACAAACACTGGCAAAATAGAGGAATATGTAGAGAAGATACTACTTTCGGCTGTGGGGCGA
This sequence comes from Lissotriton vulgaris, assembly GCF_964263255.1. Lineage (NCBI taxonomy): Eukaryota > Metazoa > Chordata > Amphibia > Caudata > Salamandridae > Lissotriton > Lissotriton vulgaris. Next base: position 211,709,713 of record NC_141690.1, on the reverse strand, counting down.
GATGGCTTCTCCCCACAATTCATTGTTGAGCAGGCGCATAGGTCTTTGGGAGCAACATGTAAGAAGGGACCCCCTCAGAAAGGTAAGTTGTGGCCCAGGAACAGAGGGGAACAAGCAACAATTCTAATGTAAAGACGTTCCTGCAGTGGCCTTCTAATTCAATTACACAATTATGTTTATAACTCACGTGCTAACAATCATACCACACTCAAATTGTGGAGGATGTGAGTTAATGCAGGTAGTAAGTCTCAAACTATGGGGGGGGCGCTAGAGGGCGCACAACTGTATGGCTGCACTTGTGTGAGGCTCCCGAGGTCCGGATTATTTATCCTGCAACTATCCTCTTAACGACTGTAGGTGTGCGTCTGAAAATTGAGTGATCCGTACTTTGGTGCCTGAAGGACACTCTGTGCAAATTTGGAGCGGATAGGCTGCGGCGTATGGAGACAGGAGCCGACTGTAACCTGACCGGCTATAGAGGGACAAGCTGGCGGATGTGCATGGCGGCAGGAGAGGCTGGGCTAGTCCGAGGTCTGAAAACCAGAAGCTGGGCCCCCTGGATGTACGAGAGGGGCGGAGGAGTCAGCGATCCTGTGCGGAGTTATGCCCTGTTTGACCGGTGCTGCGTGGGACGGTGACCTGTGTGCGGCGCACTGTGGGAGCCAATCTTTTGAACTGTACGACACGCCTGAACATTAGGGGTCGACCCCACCGCTTGGGAAGAGGTGGCTGCACTGAGGGTAATCGCAGCACAAAACGCGGCTGCCTCTACGTGACAACGTGCATATTGGTGAGGCACGGGGGCCAAGTACCGGAGATTTATCCCTGGGTGCGGTCAGGGGCCGCAAGAATCGCTGAGTGGCCTGTTGTGAAGGAGCGCAAGTGTGAGTCTGTGCTGGGCGGAGGCCCCCCCAGACCCTGTCAAATTTGGTACGGCTCCCCGGTCCCCAACGCTGCTGTGGGGGTGTTTAATAGTGACGGCCCGGGACTCCCGCCTGCCCAAAAATACAGCCAGGATCCCTCCAGGTGAGGTAAAACAGCAGAGGACAACGAGCGGGACCGGGAGCGATCTGCCCTGGGGCTGTGCGCTTGGTGCCCGACGAGGAGGCCAGAGGCCCCTCTGGTTGAGGTGAGAGTGGCAGGACTGGCCCACCATTGTGCCACGATTGGCAAGAGCTGCTGTAGCTATCTGGGGACAGCCACTGAAGACCAGGCCATTGTGGGGGAGACTCACCCACCCCCCCTGTGCCAGATGCCCCTGGGGCGCCTCATAGGAAGCAGAGCCCCCCGGGAGATGAAGGCAGGGGGCTGACGGTTGCGCTCAATCTCTGTTTGGGATCACTGCAGCAGCGCCACTGCGCCCCCTGCTTTTGCCCTACAGATCAACGTTGCAGGACACGACCTGGCCGCCTGCCAGGTAAGAGCGCCAGAAGAGACGCCAGTGCAGCATCCCCATGAGCTGGGCACGGCACCCTCAAGTTGAAGTGACTGGATCGTTTGGCCTCCTCCCCTCGGGAGCAGTGGGTAGCAGTGGTACCCTGGAGCAGAGCGGTGCTACATCTTGAAAGAGTTGACATACACAATGTAGCAACTGCGCAGAACTCTCTGTTTCACGTGTGGTGAATCGCCTGAGGACACGATGGGTAAGCCGGACACCAGACAGACAAAACTCACCTTTGAGACTGATAAATCCAGCTCCAGAGGCAGGCAGCCTGACACGGGAGCACCAGGGGGAGATCAAGCTACTGGATCACAAGGTGCGGACATGGATCACATATTGCAAGAAATGCGACAGTGGTTCACGACCGCTGTAGACAAGGTGGACCGCATGTCGTCTAGCATGGACGCAATTGCGCACAAATTGGATGCACACGAGGAACGAATAGTAGAAGTGGAACGGCGTATCTCGGACAATGATGACATTACAGCTATGCACTCGACTCAATCGGATCGCATGGGTAACATCTTGAGGACTATAGCAGCCCAGAATGAAGATTTGGAAGCACGCAGTCGGCGCAATAACATACGCGTGGTGGGGATTCCGGAATCCACAAACACTGGCAAAATAGAGGAATATGTAGAGAAGATACTACTTTCGGCTGTGGGGCGAGATGGCTTCTCCCCACAATTCATTGTTGAGCAGGCGCATAGGTCTTTGGGAGCAACATGTAAGAAGGGACCCCCTCAGAAAGGTAAGTTGTGGCCCAGGAACAGAGGGGAACAAGCAACAATTCTAATGTAAAGACGTTCCTGCAGTGGCCTTCTAATTCAATTACACAATTATGTTTATAAATATCCAAACCAGGTGACAAAAGATAGATAAAATACTGAAATTATTCAAAACATATACAAATTTATTTTTTCTCTTTTTATCTTTTAGTTCATATCAGTTCTGTTATCAATCAGAAATCACAAGACAAACATTTTTCAATTCATATCAAAAATTTCAAGACAGGTACAGTTGAGTCATAAATATCTGCAACAAAAAAATATACAACATACAACATACAGAATTATTTAGTAATACCCCTTGGTAACACCCATATCTCTCAACACACTCACGTGCTAACAATCATACCACACTCAAACTACAAACTAGGATGGTGAAAGGAACTGAATTAATATTTAGCAAGATGACAATGCTAAAAAATGGGCCAAGATGTGACTTAAGGCTCCCGCAGCATTAGAATTGTAGCATAGGTCTTTGGGACCACGACCTGTTCCGGGAGCGACACCCCGACCTATCATTGCCCGGCTACTTAATTATCGTGATAGGGATGTTGCCCTACGGACAGCCAGAAATAAACAATCCTTAACTTATGAGGGAAATGCTTTTTCAATTTATCCTGATTTCACCCCCATGGTGCAAGAAGAATGCAGAAAGTTTATAGATGTCAAGTAAAAACTCTGAGTGGCGAAGATAGACTTTGCCCTGCTATACCCAGCTCTCTGAGTGTAAAGCATCAAGACAAACAGAAATTTTTCACCAATCCTGCCCAAGTGGAGGAATATATACGATTAATGAATCGGCACAACCACGACCGGGAGAGCCACAATGGGCCGAAGAGATCATCACCGGCAAGAGAAGACGGACAACCGCACTGAGTGGACGAGGACCGCACCGCAAGAACCAAAGAACAGGTGGCAAGTATGGGACTGGTGCAGCCTAATGACACTGGGAAGTAAGTTCGGATGTGCACCTGTTGTTGGTCATTATTGGACTCCAGACCACCTCTCCTGCAACATAGAATCCCTGGTGTTTCATCTCGAGGGTCCTGCATGGGAGAGGAGCACTTGTGAGGCCCTCTAGGGTAGGTCCCCAGAGGGTATCACCCACTAATGTTTGTTAGTGTTCTGGGTTTTGTGGCACTAAACTTTGTATGTTTCTGTTGGGAAGGGAAGGGGGGAGGGTGAAGGGTGCTGGCAAGATTGGGTTGCTTCAGTGGGAGGAGGGAGGGAGGAGGGTAGGAAGCACAAGGGGGGTGTTTGAGAGTTTATCTTCTTCAAATTGTGTGGTCCGACGAATAGAGGTCCAGAGGTACAAGTGGAACCAAGAGAACTATGGTGATATGCATCTGACAGGTGGGAGGCTAACAGGGTGGGGGCCCGACCCTGCCCCCCAATGTGGATTGGTAGAAATGATGTCTATGGCGGGTAACACTGACCTTAATATACTATTTTGGAATGTGAGAGGCCTGGGGGATCCCCGTAAGAAGAGGCAGGTGTTATCATACTTGGATCGTCACCACATACACATTGCTATGCTACAGGAGACTCACTGTCAGCGTTAAAGAGCTATTCACTTTTGGAAGCAAGTGGGTGGAGACTAAGCTTTTTTCGTCCTACTCGGGCTATGCCTGTGGGACTGGTCAGGAGGCAGGTACCGTTCCAAATGGCAGGCTCCTTGTGTGATAAGGAGGGAAGATATTGTATGGCATGGGGTAGACTGGGGACACAATCTGTCCTACTGGTGTGTTGCTAAGGTCCAAATGTGGATGACCCAGGTTTTTGAAGGCCTATGGGCCAAGATATTTGAGATAGAGGTCACACATGTAGTCTGGGGAGGCGATTTTAATGTTACGCACAATCCCTCCCACTCGGCACCACACCACTACACTAGAGCGCAGGCTGCGGTCAAGGACATCAAGGAGGCATATGGTTTGATAGATGCTTGGAGGCATGGACACCCACTGCACAGGAGAGTACACACTTCACAGCATAGGCACACTCATAGGCCAGACTGGACTATTTTTCAGTATCCAGAGGATTTGCACCATCAATAATAGACACGAGACATCTTGCTAGAATGTACTCTGATCATGCACCGGTGTTACTGGCGCTCTCATCCTCGGACTTCAATGTGCTGCGGAGCCCGTGGAGATTGAATCACTCCATTTTAGAGATACTTGATTTTTTGCACGTAACAAAGACTCAGTGTCAAGCGTGGAACTGATTTGGGAGGCCTTTAATGTAACGATACGGGGATACTGTATAGGGAAAGGTGCGGGGGTGCTTAAAGCTATTCAGGCCACGATCAGGGATCTTGATAGGAAGCTTAAACGGCTAGAAGCGGAGCTCGCGGCAGCCCCCAATGTAGAAACACAAATAGCCTTTCCGGAAAAATTAGCCCTGTACATGAAAGAAGTGCAGAGGGAGGCGAAATTCAAAAGCAAGTACTGGGTGGCCAGAAAGTATGGAGAAGGAGACAGGCCTGGAAAAATTCTGTCGCAAAAGGTGAAAAAAACACTTTGTGCCAACTCTGTCACGGAAATACAGGATTCAGGGGGTGTCACTCATCGGGACACGCAAAATATTCTTAGAACGTTCTTGGAACATTATAGTGCTTTGTATACCACAACAGGCGCCTCGGTTGAACAGCTGGACGACTTCCATGGGGAGGTGGCATTAGGTTGGCTGAGCGACATGCAGAGGGCTTTCTTATGTGCACCCTTCGAGTTGTATGAGGTACAGGAAGCCATCATGAGCATGTAGTCGGGCAAGGCCACAGGCACCGATGGAATTCCAGTGGAATTCTATAAAACATATATAGACATCATGGCTCTGGTGCTTCAGGAAATTTATGAGGACGCATTAGAGGTGGGGCTCTTGCCGTGGTCTATGAGGAAGGCGCTGATAATATCGTTGCCAAAGCCCGGCAAACCCCTTTACCTTTGTGACTCCTATAGGCCACTTTCGATGCTCAACTGTGATGCGAAAATTTTAGCCAAGCTGATAGCAACAAGATTGAGTCTACTGATGGAACATTTGATCCTCCCGGACCAGTCGGGGTTTGTGCCTGGTAGGGCCACCTCTCATAATTTAAGGACGCTATTCGAGATCCTACACACCACCTCCCCTGATCTCCCTATGGCTGCTATTTTTTTGGACGCTACTATGGCGTTTGATTCACTGGAATGGGGATACCTCTTCGGGGTGATGAAGCGGATGGGCTTCTCATCCCATCCTGGATTGAACTACTTTATACCAAACCAATGATCAAGGTTTCAATTAATGGGCACACATCCCAAACGATTGAGAGAACAAGGGGGACCAGGCAGGGGTGTCCTCTATCGCCACTGCTATTCTCACTGGCGATGGAACCTCGTGCGGCTAAATTGAGGCAGACGCACAGTGATAGGGCTTTGAGGTGCCTCCAGCACCAGATACTGATCTCCCTGTATGCAGATGATATTACTTTATATATCCATGACCGACGTCAGAATTTGAACCCGGAACTCTGGGAATTCATAGTCTTTGGAAGCATGTCCGGTATACAGATTAACTGGACCAAGTCTACTTTCTTCACACTCACGTCGGCGGTGGAACGTCTTGACAGGGTCTACCCCTTGGAATGGTGTGCTTACGAGCTCAAATATTTGGGAGTCAAAGTTACAAGGAATAGGGAGGAATTGATGAGGGCAAATTATAGGTCTGTTATATCCAAGATTGGAGACTGTGTGGCGAGATGGGTGGCACTTCCCCTGTCTATGGCGGGACGTGCTTCATTAATTAAAATGATTATACTCCCGCAAGTGCTCTATTTATTTCTGAATATACCCTACTACCCAGGCTCCTACTTCTTCAAAAACCTGAAATCTGAATTAATACGCCTAGTGTGGGGAGGTAAACAGCCTCGGCTACAGTGGGAAGTGTTAACTAGACCTTATTCCCAAGGAGGCTTTGGGATACCGGATTTGGAGTTATACTTTATAGTGGCGCAGGCACACTTCGTGCGGTTTTGGATTAAACAACCTCGCTACATGCCACAAGTAGTGGCTGAACATTGGCTGGCCCACCCAGTGCCACTAGAGGGGGCAATATACAGCAAGTTAGGTCCCAGAGACAGACAACCGGACGCACTTTACAATTCGGTTAAGGCATGGCACAAGATCATGGAGTTGTTGAGAGTGCCATTGGCATATTCACCACTGATGCCCCTCACCTATCACCTGAATATCCTGCTAGTGCAAGAAGAGGTATTTAGGAAATTCAGGAGCAAGTATGGACTGGTTGATTGGGGGGCTATGTACCAGGATAGTCTGTTCGGTGCTCTATCACATATGTGCCCGGAAGAGATGCAGACACCGTTAGATGTGTTTCTATATATTATTTTAAAGAGCGGGAGGAGGCAGAAATAGGATTTAAACGTATTTATTTATAAGTTACAATATAAGACCCACTGGTGCTAGAGTCTAGGCATTTCTCCAGATCAGCTCCAACCGTTTTTCTGAAGTAGAATCTAGATCACTAGCTGCACAACAAAAGCATTCTGAATTACATACCTAAGAATCTAAATGAGATAACAGAACTACAGAACTAAATAAAAGACAAAGAACTACAATAGAAATAGAAGACATATACCACAATTATATTAAGGCAGGGGGTGAAAGCTATCACCCTAACGTTTCCGGACGAGCCAGCACGACTGACGCCGTTGCATGCGTTGCTGGAAAGACCCAAACCTATGCGTCTAGTTTCACTGATTTACAACATGGTACATGTACAAACAGAGAGACCTGCAGCTCAGGCCCGGCTGAAATGGGATGCAGAATTAGGGAGACCGTTGACTGACTCACAATGGGAGGCCTGCTGCCTGCACACTGAGAGGGTTTCAGCGAGCAGCAGACTCCGCATCATACATTATAAGTACATCCATAGATTATATTATACACCTGCTAAGATGCACAGATTTCAGCTGAGGGAGGACGATCACTTTGACAGATGTCGCGCCCCTGGGGCAGATTTTTTACATCTGGCATGGGACTGTCCGAGTATTTGGGAATATTGGAGTAAGGTTTTTGAGGCATTGCAGCACATGATAGATGAGACACTGCTGCCGGACCCCTTAATGGCGCTGTTGGGGTTTGTTACCCCGGTAAAGGCAGAGCACAGGCGGTTTGTAGCTATGGCTCTTCTCATGGCAAAACGGAGGGTGGCCTACAGATGGGGGAGGGGTAGGGCACCTAAACTTAAGACATGGCTTGATGATTTAATTACCTGTTAAGAACGACTTGCCACATATGCAGAATTGTTGGCGGTGGCTTCCAGGCCGAATGACATCTGGGCCCCCCTCACATGTTATCTCATTGCTAGAGAACCTGCTGAATTGGGCAACGGAGATTCGATCGCCACAGATGCGGAGTAATGAGGATTTGATGTTGCATGCGTATGAGTGGTAGGGGGTGTGGTTTTTGACTTTACAGACTTTGAAGCCTCCTGATTTGTTGCCACTGACAGGTTGTTAATGGTTCGGGTTTGGTGCTGTGGGGGGGGATTGTCATCAATCTTCGACGGCCTTGTTCGTTTCTCCCTACTGAGCAATCGTATATTTCAGAAAATGTAGGGGTGGGTGAGGGGGGGGCTGAAGCCCATAGGCGGTTACCCCACTAATGTGATATGATGATTGAACTGCACATGTACCATGTTCGTATTGTATTGAGAACTACTGAACTGGACGTTTGGACCATTAAGATATTGCACTGTGAGATACATATAGAAGACGATTGTATGTTGTTTTAACAAAATTATAATAAAAACAATAAAACATTTTTTTAAAAGTACTAAGTCCCAAACTACTTTGAGTGCAAACACATAATTTCAATAAATTAAACTTGGTAGCTGTGCCGCTTAGCAGACATGGCTATTTTAGGAAAATATGTAATGTATTTAAACAGTCAAAAGGTTAAAAAAAACACAATTAAAAATGTACTTCCCGCCAACATATAAATTTAGACTCTGAGTGTTATTTATGGAAGTTTTTGTGGAAATCAAATCCTCCAGCGGGGCAAGGTTGCAGATGGTATCTGATAAAGTAATCTCAAATCCAGATAGACACTGGACGAAGTCCAGATGAAGCTGTTGGTTTGGTTGGGAAAAGCTCAGAGTGGGAAATTTTACTTTTGCAGCTGCGGAAGTCCTTTCATTGAACTATACATGGACAGTGATGCGGAGGAATCAATGGGCCTGATTCACTGAAGTAATCTGAGACAAAATCCTAACTTTATTATTTTCTGTATTCACAAAAGGCATTTAGGAGTAGTAAAGTTAGGATTTTGCCTTAAGTTTAGGTCCAAAGGCAAAATCCTAACTTAAGTTAAATTTGAGTTCGGATTTTGTCTTAAGACCAAAACTTAAAACAAAATCCTAACTTAAGTTTTATTTAAGTTGAACTTAAGTAAGCATTTTCTTTTAAGACAGAAACTCAAGACAAGCTTGAGACTAAATCCTAACTTAAGTTTAACTTAAGTTTAACTTAAGTTAGGCTTTTGTCTTAAAACCAACATTTATGACAAACTTAAGACAAAATCCTAACTTTACTACTCCTAAATGCCTTTTGTGAATACCAAAAGTTGTAAAGTTAGGATTTTTGTCTCAGATTACTTTTGTGAATCGGGCCCAATATGATGAAATTATGGATAGGACACAACAAATTCAGTCCTATTCTATGGTACACAGTGCCTTGCTATTAGCACTTATTCACATTACGGCACATACCAACTCTGGTTCAAATGGGAACAATGAGTAAATCCTTTTAATTGTTCACTTGTTTTTATCAATACAAAAAAGTAAGTACACAAATTCTATCAATACAACACATGTAATACAATACATTAACACAACAACCCAAAACACTAAACATGAACCAGAAGACAAATAAATACATCCAATTGCACTTAATGATACATATAATCATATATTCCTTCCTACCCCAAACTGAGAGATTTGTGTTTGCTACATAACTATGAGCAACCCAGCTACGAGGTAATCCTATACACACAAGAGGTAAATGCTTCCACCTCTAAGTCAACCCTCACTGCGTATATCAAATTTCTAAATAAAACATTTTTCATTCATTGAACTCCTCTTCATTGCTTTCATTGGGAAGGTACTTTTCACATTCTTGCCTAGTAAAGATTTCTACCCTTGGATTTAGTCTCTTTTTTTGGATCTCGGAATCTTTCAGCGAGGCACGCCTAAAGTTGTATCCTATTAAGTCCTTCTGAAATCACACACATTTGTCTCATGGCCTTGCTGAAACAGGCATGGAAGTCCATAGCTTCTCTAAGTTAGCTCTATTTCAGAGTTTCTGAAAAGTTATATTTAGCCATTTTTAAAGCTTACAGGAACTTAGTGATAGCACTTCGGAGCCAACCACACCCCAGCAGAGGTCACCAGTAAAGTCCAGTTGAGTTCCAAGTTGTTATTGGTCCACTAGTCACACTAGTAAAGAGTCCTCTTCGACCTTGCTATGTCCTCGTAGCCACACAGGAGGTCAACCAACTGTCCCTTGGAGTCCACTTCTAAGTCCTGGGTACAAAAGGGAGCATATTCAGTCCTTCAGGTCTGCAGGTATCAGGTCCAATCCTCTTCTGTTCTGCTATTGGCCCAGAAAGTGTTCCCCAAGGGCTAGAGGTGAGGTGTTAATTTTGTTCAGTTCACTAGCCAGTGGTCTGGCTCACTGATGTCCACTCCCTGACCCATTGGCATCCTGTTGCCAAGAGCAAGCCTCCTACTTTTTCAGCACACCCTGTTTGCCTCACTACAAACTATCCCACAGCACACCATTCTCAGTAAAGATGACAAAATCTTTCCACCTCTGACAAGAACATGTGACACCCTTAGAGATGTGTTTAAGGTGATGCGTCCTCTCACACTGATCCAATCCACACTGTTTCTGGGGGAAGCTCCCTTCATCCACTCAGACTAAAGCCAGGAGTCTAAAGTGTGTTGGGATTAAAAAACCCAACCTTTCCAGGCTTTCCTTATCACTAAAAGTGCAAGTGTCCCTCTCATCCCACTTAAGTTAGTGAAGATTCTGAACTGCCCTACTCAAGTTAAGCAGGGTCACCTTCCTCCACAGCTATCCTCCCACACACAAGCCATTGTCTCTGCTCTGGGAGCAGTATTTCACACCTTATCAAAGCAGCAATAACTGTAAAGGTGCAACAGACAAACACTAATTAGCCAGCAGTGTTTAAGGAAGGTAAAGTATAACTTTTTAAAGTCACTAACACGTTCTACTTTTAGATACTAGAAACCCTACTTTGTTGGCTACAGTACCTAGTTAGGGGGACATTTCCTAAATATTTAAAAGTAGGATTTCCCTCAGTTCAAAAGATTTATTTTTACAGTTTTGCCTGAGGGTTTCAAAGCTGCAGGAGTCAGGCTACAAATTTAGGCTTGGAGACATATTTTCCTTGTCAAGCTGGTGAATGGCACACTAGGTGTTGCAGTTAGACATCTAACTTTCTGTGCTGTATGAGCATTTTCCAATGCCATATGGTAGAACTCTACTTGATATATATATATTTTGTCCTATCCCCTGTACCAATATATTGGACCAATACCCTCAATTTAGTAATTGCAAATATTGTATATTTCCCTTGAGGGCTTCTGAAGTGGCATTCACTTCATTTTGACATTTAAACAATTCTATGTTTTTATACAGGTGCACACGTTTTTTCCTGTATGACCTTGTAACGACCGGATTTTCGGACCAGATAGAATCAGCTAATCAGAGCACCACCAACCCAGCCGAAACGCAACCACCTCCCTCCTCAGGACCCATCTATCCAGGCACCTGGGTACCTTCCTGAGGATGGGGAATTAGCAATATACAAGCTCATATCATCAGAAACACCACTAAATCTATGGGGATTACTAGGAATACTCACTGATTACTAAGGACGTCCATGCCCTACACCACACTCATACCTCATAGTCTCGCGGCAACTCAGACCCAGACTATTCTACCCTAGGGCAGTTCTGATTACTTACCATTACACACTGACTGCAACCAGTGCTCACTCAAGCCACAATCCTGTGGGTACAGGCATCAGTATCCCCCTGATGCCCTCTCTATAATCTCCAAGCCACAATCTTGTGGGTATAGACACCAGTATCCCCCCTGGTGCTCTCTTACTTACATTACAAGCCACAATACTGTGGGTATAAACACCAATATCCCCCCCTGGTGCTCTCTTTAACGCCGCCTCACAACGACGATCACTTTCCTATGAATACCTTCAGCTCTCTCTCTCTATGTTGGGAAGTTTCTCTCACTATTCACTAGAGGTACAATACTACGATATTATGAATCACACAATGATAGCCAAATTAGATGATGTACAACTTATCCTCCAGTTCAAGGGCTCCTCTCTCCCTAATTATTCAGTTATCACTTGTCTGATCAGGGGTAGCATCTGTTCAAACAGTAGTACCTGACTAGAAGAACAGGTTACCTTTATGGTATAAGAATAAGAGGCACACACTTTATGCAAAAGTTATTCCCTGATTTAAGCGCTCCTCCTACCTTTTGATCCATCAGTTACCATACAGCATCTGGCTAGAAGAAAGGTTAGCTTTATCATAAGCATAACACATGCACACTGGTTCACTAATAACTGGGGTTCCTTTATTACAATAACAATAACAATATAACACTATACTATAACACATAGCCTGAAAAGTAAAAGGGGAATAAACACATACACAGATCTGCGGGGTCTCTGTAAAGCTTTATTACTATACTGTAAATAGACTGCACACCGCTGAAAGAAAAAGGATTAGCAATACAATAGGGGGCTCTAGCCTAGGAAATAAAAGACAAGATTAAGGTGTAAGTGTAAAGCAAACTAGTTTAGAATACCTCACCCTATTAGGAGGAATGTTTCTCCCTCTCTCTGGTGGAATCAGGGCTCTCTCTCTCCCTCTGTCACCACAGCTTCACTCCTCTGGCTCAACTGCTCCAGCTGGCAGCTTCAACTTCCTCCATCTGACTGGTAACTGCTTTAATGCATCCTGATAAACTGGCAGCTCCAGCTGACAGTTCCAACTTCGTTCATCTGACTGCTCTCTCCAGCTTCAGCAATTATCTGCCTTCTCTCTCCATTCCAGAAAACCAATTGAACTGAACTGTTCTCTTCAGCTCCAAAAACCATCTTACTTCTCTCTCTCCAAGAACCGACTGAAACACCTCCTCTCCTGCAATTCGCTAATATGGAATGGCCTCCTCTAGTGGAAAGTTCCATCCAGTAGCCTCCTCCCACCAGGTCCATGCACCAGGCTCCTTGCTCTAGACGCTCCCACAGTGATCAGCTGCTTGTTTCGGCTAGAGACTTGAGCCCAGGGACACTTCTTGATTAGATTCAGCTCTGGCCGGTTCTCTCCAGTTTGCAAAGGGCGAACAACACCTCATAACTAAAACATCACCTTTACCCTGCAAGCATCTCAGTCTGCAGGGACAGAAAACAAAATGGAGTCTCTCTAGTTCTGGGCCTTGTAGGCCTGAGAAGGATGAAATAACACTTAGATCTGTCAGAGTACATATACAAACCATACCAATATGTAATATAAAGTCAGGACTACAGGATCCACCCTCTACTATAGGTAGGATGATGAAAGGACACATACTTATGTCAAAGCCAATAGGCAATAGATGGATTAGAGTCAAGAATAAGGGATCTATCATCATATAAAGCAGCTATCCTCTAGTTTATGCTTCTAGGTCTGGCAAAAAGGCCTGAAAAGGACCAACACAAGGCAAGAATAGAGATCCCGGATGGTAGCAAGCTTAAAGTCACCATCACTCAGTAATAGAGCCAAAAATACGGTCACAACAGAGCTGATTACTTGAAAGCTAAGACAAATTATTATATTGTGTTTAGTAGATATTTTGGTTCATTATTGTGCCTGGGGAATGAAGTAATACAAAGGATGTTTAGTCCATTTTTTCTATATAATTAAAACATTAGATATTTAAGTATGATCATTTACAAAGTGTAATTAATTTTGTTCTGTAATTCCCCTTTGCCCAGCATATTAGGCAGTGGATTAGATGGTTTTGTAAACCAGACACTATCAACTAGGAGGATAGTAATTGTGAGATTATGGCCCTCATTACGATGGTGGTCGGACGATGTCACTGACCATATCATGAGTGCTGTAATATGTGAAGTCATAAGCAGTGCATCGTGGGGGCGTAAGTTATAGTTAACTCAAGTACCTAAAATGTATAGACAATGGTTGGATTTTACGGGGCTAGGTTTCACACCAAAGAGTCAAGACCCAAATTATGCGTTTGGCACCCGCCTCCACAATGCCTACTCCCACGAGCCACTAGTTTTGAGATAAGGAAATGAGCCTGGCAGGAGGCCTAATGATTAATAATTTTCTGGAAAAAATCCTAAAATCCAGACTTCTTTTCAGGGCATGATGTGCTGTTTATTTCTTAATCCAGAAATATATTTCCACAGAAAAACAGCCAACACGTGCTTTGCCTGATGGCAGGAAATTGTGCGTGGTCATATGATTTAGCGGTCTTGTCTTCCTGTCGTCTCTGCAGTCCCGAGAGGTTAACCATGCCCTGAAAAGAAGTCTAAATTTTGGGAATTATTTTCTGGAATATAATTGATCATTAGGCACCGACCTCCTCTCAAGCTTTTTTCCTTAACTCAAGTAACTATAAATGCTCGTTTTGTATGATTGAAATCATAGCCTAACTATAACGTCCCTGTAATCTTTGTTTTTTTCAGTTAATTTCTAAGGTATTTCAAATTCTATTTCCTAACTATATAGTCCCTGTAACCTTAGTTTTATTAAGTGCAGTGCTATGGTTTTTTAACCAGTAGTCAAGTTTGCTGAGTGGTGGTAAAATGGGACGGACCTCCGACCAGCTCTCAGGAATCTTGCTGTGTCAGACTTACTGGAGGTTACTTACTCGAGGTAACAGGAGGGATTCTGGGCCCCCAAGAACCCTTAGCACACAAGAGGACTTCACCCTCCAACCAGCAGAGTACCAGGAGGCACGTTTAAACAGTGGTGGAGAAAGACCTCCAATCAAATCCGCTGTGTTGGACTTAGTGGAGGTAAAATGAGGGCTTGTTGGTACCCTAGGACATGCTGGAGCATATTTAAAATAAACTGGGGGAGTGCGGTGTTACCCCAAAATTGGCAACACCGTTTTCTGCCATTTTTAAAATGCAGAGATGCACCGTATTTACAAAAATATGGCACACTCCTGCATTTCCCCTAGCGCTGATGCTAAAAAAAGCTACCTGGCCCGAGTTCAGGCACCCTAGCACCTTTTTGAAAGGGTGCCTGTGCTGCAGGTGCAATTATTTATGTGCAGGAAGGGACCCCGTCCTGCACATGAACAATCTTAACAGGCGATTTGCTCTATCCATGTGTGCAGCAGAATGCAGCACACGTGGATAAAGCAATAAACGAGGAGAAATAAAATATTTCTCCTCGAATCGCCTGTCTAAGAACAGGTATTTCCTTGCCTTATTTTTGGCGCTGCCCCATACCTTGTTAATTTGGGCAGCATCAAAAAGCATTGGGTGTTGTGGGAGAACGCCCACTGCAAAACGCCTTGCATGCCCCTTTCAAGCTAAGTGCTGCGTGAATAGGGGCGATATTAACAAGGCGGCACTATGCCACGTTAAGTGACTTTACGCCACCTTGTAAATAAGGCAAAGGACTTAACACCACCAGAACATCTCAAAAAGTGATGTTCTGGTGGATTTAACTCCTAGTAAATATGTCCCTCTAGAGTCAAGGAGACTTCAGCCCCGAACCAGCAATGCTCCAGACAGCACAGTTTGCAGAGTGGTGGAGAAACGGACCTTGGCCTTCTAAGTCCTCTCAACAATTGCCTTCTGTGGAACTTACTAGAGGTAACAGGAGGGATTGTGGCTCCCAAGGACCCCTCAGCATCCAAGGGGTCTTCATCCCCCAACCAGCAGTGCACCAGGAAGCACATTTTGCAGAGTGGTGGAGAAAGGAACGTGGCCTTCATAGTCCACTCAGCAATAGCGCTCTGAGGAACTTATTGGAGGTAACGGAAGGGCTTGTTGGCCCCCAAGGACCCTCAGCATCCAAGAGGTCTTCATCCCCAACCAGCAGTACGCCAGTAGATGCATTTGCAGAGTGGTGGAGAAAGGAGGCGTGGCCTCCAAAATCCTCTCAGCAATCACACTCTGGGGAGTGGTGGTCTCCCAGGCCATTATTGGCTCCAGGACGGGGCCATGTGGCCACCCTTCGTTTTTGATTTTGCCCCAGGTAGGTGGTGGTCCCTGGGGCTGCTGGCCCTCCACACTCATAGATGAAGAGTCCCAGGGAGGTGACAGTCCCTGGATCTGCAGATCCTGACAAAATGTAATAAAAATCGCTTTTGTTAGTAGCCCTGCGGGGTCCCTGTAGGGGAATCCTGAAGATGCCTAAGGGCTTCTACCATGCCTCCTTTTCTTTTTTATAACATTTGTTTCTGTGACTCAGTTCATCCGAGTCGCAAGATGACTGCTAAAACTTCTTGCTTTGAAGGTTTGGCAGCCAATCAGATTTCAGCACTAGATCTCGGGAGGGGTCACATCCCTTCTGGTCTCCCGTTGTACCACTGAAAATCCTTTAAATAACTTTACAACTACTAAACAGATTTGCACCCTTTAATAAAAGGAGTGCTTTCAGGACAAACAGCTAACTTTCTGCCAAATGTGGTGAAACTATGTTCAGCAGTTTGGGTTGTAGCTGTGTCAACATTTTCCAGTGAAAATTAATAAGGGGAAAACTTTTTTTGGGACAGCCCTTTTCACGGACCCCCACTTGTCAGATCACCCTGACAATTTCATGATAGCAGCTGAGGTGAGTGGCAAGCTAGTTTTGGAAATTTCGTGAGGATTCTTCAAAGTTATTGGCAAATGAAAAAACTCTCTTCCTATGGAAACTATGTCCTAACTATAACTACCTACTGGCGACTGCCAGTAGGTTATATATAAAAAGAGTCTAAACATATTGTATCGTTCAGAACATTAACTCCATTGGGATTAAATCAGGATGAGGAATTGTACGTACATCTCTGAATATAATTTTGTTTCTCGATAAAACTTGTACTGTCTCTGATGAATTATAAGCTCACTGGAGAGCATAAAAAATATCAAACAACAAATGAGAACTGGGACTTATTACTAAGTGGAAAAGAGACATTGTTCATACATACTCACTAAAGAGTACTAAGTTAATAATTAATATGATGAGATCATAAAAAATGATCATATTACTCACTAGAGAGTGTGATTTCTAAAATATAAACTGGTTGACATAAAAAAATTGACATGTATAAATCGTTGTGCCTCATGAAATTCAATAAGGTAATTTCAAAAAATATTTTTCAAAACAATGTGTATTGAATTTTTTTTAAATCACCGCATAGCTTTGCACGTTTATTCATCATTTTGATAAGTTGCATTTATGCACAATTTCACTTTATGTATATATATATATATATATATATATATATATATATATATATATATATATATATATATATATATATATATATATATATATATATATATATATATATATATATATATATATATTACCTACTGGCTATCGCCAGTAGGTATATATAGTTAGGATTAATTCCCTATGGGATTTCTGAAAATTCTATGTCTAATAACTTTGGCGTTTGTGGACGGAATCGGCTGAAATTTTCAGGAAAATGGCACATTTTGTTTCTGAGCAGCCCCTGAAAATTTGGTGGGGTTTCGTCAAGGGGGGGCCGAGAAAAAAGGGGGGTCCCAAAACGCGTTTTTCCCATTCATTTTTCCATAGGGCCTTTGGCCTCACTTTTAGCTCGAACGGCTGAATGGATTTGCACGAAACTTGGCAAAATTGTAGGGACTGTTAGCCCGATGTGCCTTTGCTAGGTCTCAATATATGTGCTTCAGTGGATTTTGAGAAATTAACGTTTAAATCAAGATATATATCTGTAACAGCGCTCCGGGCAGCGATCCGGTCCGCTTACTTTTCGCTTATCGGAACTTTGCGCGCAGAAAGCTGATTGGCTCTCCGGTGTCTGTCAACATTCTAAACAGTCCGGAGCGGCCGCCATCTTGTCTCTCGGTAGGATCGAGAGAGAAGAAGAGGTGAAAAACGAAAGGGGAATTTAATGAAAGGGGGCAAGGTATCCCCCTCTTGACCCCCTAGGATTGTTGTTGGGGTTATTAAAGGGTCCCGTGGGGAAAATAAAAAAAAAATTATTTTTCACTGTAGAAGCGTTTCCCGGGGCGCGAACTGGGCCGCAAACTGGTAGCGAAACGAGAATTCGCCATTTTGTGCTTCGTTTTAATTGTTTAGAGACAAAAATTATCGCCGCACATCGGCCACAATGCATGAATTTCGTTGAAAAGTCAGCGATATTCATGCATTATCCAGCAAATGCTCTTAGCCGTGTTATCCACCTTCCATTGGATAACATGGCTAAAAACTGCTCTGTGCGTGTTTTTTTTTTTTTTTTTTTTTTTGCTGCGTGACGTTCGTTAACGTTCGATTCGATGGAAATCAGGAAGTGGTGACCACCATTTTGTCACTGCGAGTAAATATTTTGTTATAAATGAATCCTTATTGATAAACATTGTCTGCGCCATCTTGCGTTTTGTCCAATGCCACAATTTTGTCGTGCACGGCAGCCATTTTAGATGCCTTGACCAGGGCCACTCTCTGCACGCCGCCGATTCTCAGCATGGCTCCCCACCCTCGCACGCATCTCCCCCACGCAATGGTCACCCCCGCTCTCTCTCTCATGCATGGGCCATATACTTCCCCCCATCTGCGCTGCTCTTCTCTGAGAATCACACCCTGTGCCTGCCCGACACCTCCCTTTCACCCTATTCACTACCGCACCCTCTGACACTCCTCTTCCTCTGTGTCCGATTGTCCAGGCCGGACCTAGGCTATCACGTAGCCCTGCGAATGTAGTTTATGACCCCAGCTGTAGAGTATCCAGACATGCCAACCCTCCCGATTCAGGCGTGAGACTACTGATTTCAGTGCTAGTCTTTCGCTTCCTGATTCCTGCAAGGAAAAACCCGGGGGCATATTACCAACAACTAGCGGTAATTTTGTCTCTAACTTGTTTAGAGACAAAAATTATCGTTGCACATCGGCGAATTATATCGCACATAAACTTGCTATTAGCAAGGTTTATCGCAAATGCGATAAAAAACGGCCGCAATGCATGAATATCGTTGAAAAGTCAGCGATATTCATGCATTATCCAGCAAATGCTCTTAGCCATGTTATCCACTTCCCATTGGATAACATGGCTAAAACTGCTCAGGGCAGGTGTTAGGTTTTGGAGATATTCGCTCTTAGCGCGAATATCTCCAAAAGTTGGTAATAGGAGATAGCGATGGTTAGGGACTGTTTCCAGTCGCTAAAATCTTGGCACGCCCACTTTGCATGTCATTAGTGATAAATATCACTGATATGCAAAGCGGGGCTCAAGATGGTCGCTATCTCCTTTTAGCTGTCACTAACTGGTGTTAGCGACAGCTTGGTAATAGGGAGATAATTTTATCTCTTTTTTTTTGGCTTTTAAAGCCAAAAAAGTGGAAATAAACCCCCTTGATAATATGCCCCATGATTTCTCGGGGGTTTTAGCTGACAGGGCTTGGTATTGTGTTACGTGCTAATTCTTCCAGGAAACGTCAGAGGGTCGATGCAGGGGTTATAGAAGGGGTGATAAACCATTTAAGCCTCATGAACAAGCGCATGGTCTTTTAAAGATTTGTGAAGTACTCGGGGCGGCTGTGTGTGTGTGCCCTCTTTCAGGAGCGGGCGGGGGGCACTGCCAGCAACTTGCTAGGCCAGGCAGTGTTCAACACGTGCATCACCCTTTCTCTGCCTGCTATTGCGCTCCATGCTTCGGAAAGGTAAGAAAAAGAATGTGCATTTGAGTTTGAAATGTCCGATCTTGTAGCAGTACACTTGCAAAGCCCACACATGACAATAACCCGATTCAAGGCCCCATTCATCCGATTTTTTAAACATATATAGCACTCCAACAAAGTTAGATTTTAAAACTTTATTAACATTTAACTATAACGAACGCAACAAAAACTGTAAATATATTTAACCATTTTTTGAAATTAACCAGAACTATAACGATAACAACAACAAGAACAATATTATAACTTTTATGCCTAAATTACACAAACATTTAGCTAATCTGCTAAAGGGGGGAGTCGCCATTTCTTTACAATAATCAATAATGAAAAATCCACATCAATAGGGTTGTCCGTTTTCTCGATGCAGCACTATAGTGCAACATAGACAGCACCTGGGGTGTCAAGAGTGAACAGGTCTTTCTTTGTTCCTTAAGATGTTATTTGTGTCAACCTCTTCCGAGAATGCTGATGCGATAGGGATTTCCTTGTGACAGCTGCTTCATAGACAGACGATATCTTTGTTAAGTCATTAGTGTTAAGTGTGTCTGAAACTCCAGTGCCCTTCTGTTTTACTTTCCACAGACACTACAGAGTTTTGTGTGTTGTTCTTCTGAGCGACAATTATTCCAGAGGTTTCAGGTTTACTTGTTTTGTCCTGCAGTGAGTTAACAGCTTTAGAGACTTCATGTTTATTTGCTATGTCCTGCTGTTCGTCAACTGCTTCAGAGACGTCAGCCTCATTTGTTATGTTTGACTAGATCCTGGACCTGCCCGGCCGCGCCCAAAATGGCGCCGGTGTAAATGGGACTCGTAACTGCTTGTTGTGTACTGGTTGCCCAATCTTGATATCACGAGATACATATGCAGTTTTGAAGCACATGGCGGAGGCTCGTCTACTGTAGTGGGGCGCCCCTTTATCGTTTCAGTCGCCATTCCGCCCGCTTTTGCTACACTGTGCATTTTCCGCCATTCAGCTGTTTACCGCCCGCTCTTACGGCTACAGCGTCTCGCTCACCATGTAGTTGAGTTGCTCCCACTCTTGCTGTGCAGCGATAGGCGGCTTCCACAGGACTCTTAAAATGGCGGCCGGCTCTTCGGATTTGGGCCTGGTCCGGTACAATGGCCCTGGGACACCTTGGAACTCGGACGCTTGTCTGCCATGGCTTGGGTTCCATTCTCGAAAGCGTCCCCTCAGCCTTGAAGATTGTACAAAAGTCTTGGGGGCCGTCGACTCCCGCAGGCTTCCGGTGGGGAGCGGCTGCCATGATTGCTTGCGAAATGGCCATGACGGAGCTACGAGATGGTGGTGCTCTCATGGTGACGCCAGCTTCAGTCTGAAACATCCAGAAACAAGGTGGGGCTTTCATCGTTTGGGAAAAAAAATGTTTTAATCCAATGAAAAGTGTTATTTTTAGGTCACATGACCTAGTCTTACATCATTAGGAAAAGAAAAGTAAAATGAACCAATGAAAAGTTTTATTAACAAGTCACATGACCTGTTATGCTTACGTTACGCGCTGCGCGGCGCGCTCTGGATCGTTTCCGGGAAGCTGCGCCTTGCGCACCGGAGCACTTCCGGGTGCGCTAACGCGTCGCGTCATATGACGCATTACGCGACAATGCAGGTCCAGAATATAGTCAAAATGTCTCCACCAACCAGCGGTCGGAATACAACCGCTTTCAGCAGTCCAAAAAGTTCGGTTAAATCTTAAGAGCGGGAGCAACTCAACTACATGGTGAGCGAGACGTTGTAGTCGCAAGAGCGGGCGGTAAACAGCTGAATGGCGGAAGAGGCACAGAGTACCAAAAGCGGGCGGAATGGCAACTAAAACGGTAAAGGGGCGCCCCACGACAGCGTGTCTTCAGGTCAAACGGATTGTGGGACAAGGTCCAGAATGGAAGATTCTTCAAAAGGGAAAAAATTCCGCCGGACCCCGGGAGCCGGCCGCCTATGCCGGGGGCGATCTCAGGCGTCACCAGGGCAACACGACTTGGGGAGGGGGCAGGAGCCAAGCGCCCCCTCTCAGTCCGCGCCATCTCACCGCCTCTCGGGGGCCTCCGTCAAGCGGTTTAGGGAGGCACCGTATCACATTGTTTTCCAATGCAGTCAGGTCCACAAATGGACCCCACTTACTTTGAATAGTGAAGCTGCAGCAGGTGCAAATAAGGTTTAAACAGTGTTACAAGAGCTGCTTCGAACTCTGAAGTATGGCACTCAACAACCAGGACTTATGCCATTTGTGTAAGGCAGTGACATGGAAGCAACTTAGGGACTAAAAGCATGAACGAACATTCACGTATGAAAATCTTATTTGGGGAAGGGGTAGAATCCAAACGCCCCCTGCCAGTTCGCGCCACTACACCGTATGTGGAAAATCTGAAGCCATCGTTCTACAAACTCTCAACGCTTGCTATCAGTGCATGAGTTTCATGCTCGATCGATTGAGCTAGCCGGATCGGGCAATAAAAAGTATAAAATAGTTATGTAAATAGTTATTTAATAAAATGTTTTACTCTGTTTCTTTGCTGGTGTGTTGTGTATATTTATAATATTTGCATAGGGTTTGTCGTTATTTTGGGCGGGGTGGGTGGCGGAGTCGAGCTGTCTTGCAGCCCTCATGGTGTGGAGCTCAGTTCATTTCACTATTTTCGTATTTCTCATGAAGGGTTGTTCCTAATGTTTGTATTTTACCGAGGTCAAAAAGAGATCGAATTAGTGGTCTACTGATTTTGCTCGATTACTTTTATTTTTTTACAAGATTTTTCACTATCTGCAAAGATTAAACAGAGTATTGTGACTTTGTGCTTGTTTGTAAATAGAGAATGATCCAAAGAGAACCAATTGTAAAACAGTAAATGCTTGGATAATAATCAATCAAATGGAGAGACAAGCAAGTACGACGGATTACAACGGGGGCAAAGGTCTGCGTTAACTACCGTTCACTATCTGCAAAGAGAGAGTACTACTAAGAGAAAAGAGGGGAGTGGGGGGGGGGCGTTCAAAGCACATCAGCGTGCATAAATACGAAATGTTTTTACTGATCACGTACTTGACATTTGACAGCTTTTGATATTAGCTTTTAAAAAACCATTGAAATTCAATGAAAAAACCATAGGTTATAGTCCATATATAGTTAGGAATTTGCATTTACAAAACCTTGAAAATTCAATGAAAAAAACATTGGTTTTAGGCCATATATAGTTAGGGATTTGCATTTACAAAACCTTATTTTACTCGCATAAAACCATTGAAATTCCATATATAGTTAGATGCGCTAACTATATATCGCGCACCCGCAATCCACTGCTGATGATGTCACATATTACATCATTCATGACATGGTCAGTGACATCACTGATGACATCTCAAATGACATCTCAAATGACATCACTGATGACATCTCAAATGACATCACTGATGACATCAGTGATGACATCTCATTTGACATGACTGATGACATCACTGATGATATCATTCATGTGATAATACGATGAACCTCTTCAGACTCTAATATAACCTTAGATACAATCAGTGTAAACAGACACTCACAGACTGTCACTCATCCATGGAGTTACTCACACACCTAGTCAGTTATGCAAAGAATCAATCACACCTCCATTTCCTCAACTATACAGTTATACAAACTTTACTTATTCAAACATATACTAACACATATTTACTCTCTTATACAATCCCTGATACAAGTTCACAATGATCAATACAGCCACTCACACATTCACTGGCTCTTATGCACAGTTATTTATATATGTCAACTCTCACATGTACTGTGTTTTACATATGTACTTACTTTGACATGTAGCACTGAGATATCCATTCACTCACCAATACACTCATGCACACAGTCAACCGCCCATACAGCTTTTTCCACATGCACTTTTGAAACCATACATCTAGTGAATCAACTGCTCAGACATCTATGCACAGAGTCATACACCTCCCAGCCACCCACACACACACTCAGTCTCCCATACAAATACTTGGGCAACCAATCAATAACCCATATAGTTACTCATATAGCTACTTATCAACACATGCAACAGTTTACAGAACAACAGACATAATGATGCGCAAATTAAGACAGTTTAGTCACTAACCCATGCACTCAGTGAGACACATTTAATCACTCACTCATACAGTCAGTCATGCACCTACTAAATCCTTCATCCAGACACTTATACATCCACTCATTCTTCAATATGTAAGACATATTTTAACTTTACAGAAACATACAGTCACTGGATGTTGTCATCAGTGATGTCATCAGTGATGTCACTGACCATGTCATGAATGATGTAATATGTGACATCATCAGCAGTGGATTGCGGGTGCGCGATATATAGTTAGCGCATCTAACTATATATGGAATTTCAATGGTTTTATGCGAGTAAAATAAGGTTTTGTAAATGCAAATCCCTAACTATATATGGCCTAAAACCAATGGTTTTTTCATTGAATATATATATATATATATCTATATCTATATATATATATATATATATATATATATATATATATATATATATATATATATATATATATATATATATATATATATATATATATATATGTATATAAATATATATATATATTACCTAATGGCGGTCGCCAGTAGGTAGTTATAGTTAGGATCTAGTTTCCATAGGAAATCCACATTATTCTATTTGGAATAACTTTGGCGCCCGTGGACGAATCTTCGCAAATTTCTTTAAGAAAATGGCCTGCTCGGTTCTGCTCCTTCCCTGAAAGTTTGGGGATGATTCGTCAAGTGGGGGCCGAGAAAAAAGGGGGGTCCCAAAATGTGTTTTCGCCATGCAATTTTCCATAGGGACCTTTAGCCATGGCTGCAGCCCGAACAGCTGAACGGAATTACACGAAATTTGGTAGAGAGGTAGAGTTCTGTTTGCAGATTGTGCTTTTTGTTAAATGGTGTAAGTCCGTTCAGTAGTTTCTGAGAAAATTGCAAGAAATTCATAGCAATATCTAGAGTCGGAGTTCAGTACACGTACTGAAATCTGTTCAATTACGAGCGCGAGCTGCATGCTGATTGGCTGTGAACTGTCTGTCAACACTCAAAACCAGGAAGTGTTGGCGGCCATCTTGTGCCTCGCTAGAACCGATCACAAGAAAACAGTAAAACAAAGTTGAGAAATAAGGGAAGGGGGTAGGGTAGAGATATTCTGACCCTGTAGGCTTGCTTAGGGGGTTGTATATGGATGTTTAGGCTCTATTTTTAATTTTATTTTTTTTAAAGAAAAATTGCGGTGTACGCGTATGTAAATACCTACAATTACGAGCAGGAGCTGCATGCTGATTGGCTGTCAATACTCCAAACCAGGAAGTATTGGCAGCCATGTTGTTTGTCGGAAGAGCAGAGTCACAAGAAAACAATAAAACAAAGTTGAGAAATAAGAAAAGGGGGCAGGGTATAAACATTCTGAGCCTATAGTCTTGGTCAGGGGGTGGTACATGGATATTTATGGTCAATTTTTATTAAAAACAAACTATGCCGGGGTTCGTTCAGTACTTGTACGCGGTGGAAAAGGTGAAAAAAAAAGTAGAAGTCCGTTTTATTCATTAGATCCGGGGGGGGGTAAATTACGGGGGCAATTTTTCTGCATAATGGGGGCTTGTAAGGTGCCCCGAGCACTGGGGAACGGCACTCCTCTGGTTTTATTTTGAAGTATGTGGGGGGGCGTTACGGTCCTACACCCTTCAGTCTCGCGGAGCGGCACCCCTCGGGTCTTTTAAAAAAAAAATGTTTTGAGCTCTCTCTCTCTCTCTGTCCCCGTACACGTCGCAGGGAACGCCACATTTCTGGGGCAGTGATATGTAAAATGACCTTCCAGCTCCGAGTATCTGTATTGTCTGGAGTTTTTTATTAATGTTGGGAGAGTGGGCTTGATAACACGTCCTTGTTGAGTCCCATAGAAGCCTATCATGGGGTTCTATGGGAAATAACAAGGCTGTATTATGAAGCTCATTATCGCCGTTTTATCAGCAGTTTCTTGCCAATAAAACAGCGATAATTTTAACACCAGTCCTTCATAATATGCACCTAAGTTTACTGGTCAAAAAAAAGAGCAATGGTCCATATTATCAACAAAAGGCGATACATTATCGTCGCATTTATTGGCAGGAAACTGCTGATAAAGCGGAGATAATGGGCTTGATAATATGTACTTGTGAATAACCATAGCAGCCTAGGTTAGGATCAGAACCTGGGCTGCTATGGGAAGTTACAAGGGCCTATTATCAAGCACAATATCGCCGCTTTATCAGCAGGTTCCTGTCGATAAAAGCTGCGATAATGTATCGCCTTTTGTATGTTAAGCTTTCCTTTTTTTTGGTGTAGCAGTTGCACTCTGTTCGCATGCTCAGCGTCGTTTCAAAGTTCACGTTTTTTTTCTTCAAGTTCAACAAGCAAACCTTTCTTTATATCAGTTAGTAAATCTGTTGCTTTCTTTTCCCGGTTCATGTGATTCATCCGGTGCTGTACTTGTGTACAGTATTAATAGTCATATTTTTAATATATTTATTTTAAAGGTAGTGCTGAGGCGCCAAACGTTGATTACGTACTCCGTCCACCGCCATTTTAGTAGTTTCTCACCGTTGTATTTATTATATCAGTTAGTTAGAACTCAGTAGTTTTCAATCCTAGCCTTGAATATCTTACTATAGTATTTCAACATTATTTTGATTGTGGACCGTCATACCCCTCCCCCACAAAAAGTATGTATTTTTTTTAATTAACTTTTATTAAACAATAAATATAAACGAAACTCAATTATAACTATATTAGAACTGGCAAAATAAGTTAAACAATGTTATAAATAAATTCTGAAATGGATTCCAAAATGTGTCTGATTGGTAATCTGCAAAAGAAAAAAGAAAATTAGAGTTTAGAATTATGTAGATGTGAGTAAATGAGGTGAAGCATTACAAGTTGTGGTAACTCTACAGTTTTACGTGTGCAGTGTGACTCGTATATTCCTGTTCTGTTATAGTGCCGCGTTCAAGTGGTGTCTATATGGAAGTGCCTATTGCGTTATTGACGCCCTTTTTGGCGACTAATTTCTAATGCATTCCTATGAAGGATTTGTAGATCTAGGCCTCTGTGCTTACCGTTGTATAAAGCTTGCGGCCAAACACTGCAGCCACTGGGATGGACAACTTCAGGTGGGCTGATCATCTACACGCCCAAGTAGACAGCAGTGTCTAAGTTTAAGAGAGAAAGAGAAATGATGTCACAGAGAGTGAGAGAGAGAGAAAACAACATTAAAACTGTGTTGCAGAGTCTGGAGTTGAGATTTTTTGTTGAACCTGACGTAGATTTACTAGCTCTTTGCATCACTTTACCCATGTTAAAAGTGACTCAAAAGTGGCGTAATAAGGTTGATGATCTGTTTGTCAGACTGTTGTAACCTATCGGTTGTCACTGCTCTGAGGTAATTATACATTTTACAGAGAAGCTGCTGTACACTATGCACTCTGGGCCATAATATCAAGCCTGGGCGACAAAAATTATTGCTACTTTATCAACAGGAAAGTGTTGCTAAAGTGGCGATAATGGATTTGATAATATGCTCTATGGAATTCCAATCGAAGCTCATTTCCTTCATATCTAACATGAGCTTCGATTGGAATTACATAGAGCATATTATCAAACTTATTATGGTTTGCTGCCGATAAAGTGGCGATAATTTTGTCGCCAAGGGTTGATAATATGGCCCTCTCTCGTTTCACAAATAAAGCTAACACTACAGTTTTACGAGTGCAGTGTACCTAGTACATTTTACTTGTTATAGTGCCGCGTTCAAGTGGTGTCTATATGGAAGTGCGTACTGCGTTACTGACGCCCGTTATGCCGACTTATTTCTAATGTATTCCTATGAATGCTTTGTAGATCTAGGCTGCTGTGCTTACCTTGTATAAAGAGTGCGGCCACCGGAGTTCACCACTCCACTTGAACTCTGCTTCTATACGTCAAAGTATATTCAATAAATTGCAGAGAATTCCATTGCTGTTGCTCGATAGGCTGTGGTTGCTTCTGAACGATGTTTGGTGAAGGAAACAAAAGGACATTTTGATTAGTCATAGAAACTGAGTTGCGTAACAACTATCAAAAGTGAATTTTAATGTGGGTTACTTAATATTCTGTAGTTAAGACTGTTGCAGCTCCAGCAAACAAAGGAAGATCAATAAGTTAATAAAGTCCTGGTACGGCGTTGTGACGTAGAAAAAAAAATACTATCATGGACGCGCAATTAATAATAATAGAGGCCTAAGCACGTGACGTAGTACAGAAATATGACAGAAATGTATGCACGTACAATTTTTAAGATTAGAGGTGTATAGGACCTCGTGACTTATAAAGAAATATTTCAATTATGTAAGTACAATCTAAAACCATTGAGGGGTAGGAAAGCCATATGAAGGATAAAAAACTAGTATTATGCATATACAATATACAGTGGAGGCTGATGTTGTGACATCTTCTCTTAACTTTGTTTCTGTCATCTTTTGTCTTGTCTTGAAAGGCTGTGGTTTCGCTGAGTCTGGGTTTTTTTGGTCATCGCAGCAGAGGCAGGCAAAAGAGAGCACGCTCACGTCAGTGCCCGCATTATATGGGAACCGCGGGGGCTGACCAAACCAAGCCCAGGGCTGTCATTGGTAGCGTTTTCTCAGTCTATAAGAATGATGGCCCTGGGGGACATCACATTGGCTAATGTATTGGTTTCCAGGCTAAATGATAGCAAGCATGCTAGGTGGTGGCTTGTGGGTAGTGTGGGCGGGCGTGCACCGCGCATGTGCAAGTATGAGTGTGTGCACCAACAATTAACAACAGAGAGAGATGGGGGGGGGTGTTATAATGTACGCAGAGGCAGGCCCAGACTCGGGTCTGCAATGAGTCAGCACGTCTAATCATTCTCCTTAGCGCGCTCTGAGCTCTGATTTGTCACTGTGAGGGTGATCGCACCATAGTTTGTACTGCTTATCATACTCAGCGTGTACCCGCGCAAAGTATGAATATGCTTTGACGTTACGAGTCACATTAACGCTTCGGTGTGACGTCATGTACGGCGTTCTGTATGCGAAAGGGGGCAATGTTTCTACTTGGTTTAAAACATATGTATTTAATGTACATACTAAGGGCAGACATTTGGGATAAGTATGATTTTTTTTAATACTTGTAATAATTATATATTACTTTTAAAAAGAATTACACAAATTGTGGTAGAACATCATACGTACTCGTATTGAAAGAGCTGTGCAAGCGCATCATAAGCATATGCAAAGCCATGTGACTTTAAAAGTAGAGATTTGATTGGTTCGTAACCTTTCCTATTGCGAGTGTTGAAAGTTCCGTCTCATTATAATTATTCGACTTTGACTTTCTAAGAAGAAGCATTTGTTGTGAGAATCTTTTCAAATAGAAGGAAGATCACCATAATAAGAGCAATTGAGTTATCTTCCAGCAGTTCTTCAGAGGGAGATTTAATTCCTGAAGAAGCTCAAAAGAAGAGGAAAGAAGCTCTAATTTGAAAGTTTTTCACTTTTCCAGAAGGTCAAAAAAAGGTTAATGCTCCAAAAGTAACCTGTAACATTTGCCAAACAACTCTTTCAAGGGGTGATCCATGTAAAAAATACTCCTTTGGCACAGCAAATATGGTGCGACACGTGAAGAACTTGCAACCCAAGAACTCTGCTCGAGCTGAAAGACGGAGGTTGCACGAGAACCCAGCTGCTGGTACACCAAGCACATTAACTGCGGCAGAATTTTCAGGAAGCAGTCCACACCCACATATTGATTTTGACTTTGCTAAAGTTAAATTTCTTTGCATTTATTGCGATAAACTTTTGTGCTATGGGGAACCGTCTATCGACCTGATAAAACGCAGGATACAGGATCACAGGATCATTGCTGTCCTCGACATTAGTTGTTCTTTTTTTCATTCTTTTGTTCCGCTTGAAATTTGTTGAGAAAACACAAAAAAATACAAAACAAAAAAAAACAGTTCTTTTTAGAACTACCTTCACTGGTCAAAGAAAGAACTATATTTCTATGTTAGTGTGTAAATGTTTGTCAGAATGAATGTGTAGTTCATAAATGAATGAATGAATATCTTACTAGTGTATGGAGAATGTGAAAGTGCAGAACTATAAGGAAGTGCTACAGCATAAATCTATAAGGTGTTTACCTATAGTATACTGTAGTATGTGCGAAGCACTTGAATTTAACATATGTACATAAATATGTTAGAAGTCTATGCTTCAATTTGCGCTGCTGGTGAAACTGCCTGGGCGAATTTGTATGTGTTAGGGGTAGATTTACAATCCCCTTGTGCCTCTTTTACACAGCTGTTGCGTCACTTTTGTGACACAGCGGTGGTGCAAAAGATGTACCATGGTGTGTGCTATTAATAATGTGACGCATCTGGAGGGTGCATTACATTGTAAAGCCCTGCGCCAGAAGAGGCTTTCCTGTGCAGAAGGGGGTGCAGCAATGCCTTCTAAAAGTGACTGAGTGAAATGTATAACATTTCATTCAGTCACTTTTGAGCTTATGCTGCGTCAAAACCTTGCACGTGCTTGAAGCAGGTGTAAAGATTGAAACAGCTTTATAAGCATAGGGCCCCAGAGCATTGCTGGAGTTGTGTTATACTTACAACCGAAGTTAAGCAATAATTAATCCAAAAATTACTTTGCAATTTAGTTTTGTTATTATTTTATAATAAGAATATGAAATATAATCTAAAAAATTAAATACATGTAAATATTTACATTAAAAATATAAGAAATTAGTGTAAAAAGAAAGACATAATAATTAATACATTTATAACTTATCATTTACAAAACCTTTGAAATTCACAGAAAAAACCATAGGTTTCACAAATGTTATAGTTAGGAATTAGCATTTAAAAAAACTTGCAAATTCATTGAAAAAACCATAGGTTTCACACACGTTATAGTTAGGAATTAGCATTTAAAGAAACTTGCAAATTCATTGAAAAAACCCTAGTTTTCACACGTTATAGTTAGCTGAACATTTCTCTCATACAAAACCTTTGAAATTCCTCCGTTATAGTTAGCTCAGCTAACTATAACTTGCGCGCCTGCAATGCAATGCTGATGACATCACATATAACACCACTCATGACATGGTCAGTAACAACACTCATTACATCACTGATGACATCTCAAATGACATCACTGATAACATCACTGATGATATCATCCTTCTGAAAGAATGGCAGACCTCTTTTTGGAGTAATATATCCTTTGATACACACCTTCAGAGATAGAAAGTAAAAAAAAATGGAGATACCAATACCACTTACAAACAACCTATCCAGTAATTCTGCCATCTCCATACCCATGCACTCATTCACCAACAGATCTATATAGTCACTTATACATGTACTCACTCATCATATGTACTCATATACTTATAAATACTGTTACACACAGACACTCATCCATACAGTTACTCACATACATACTCACACATGCAAATAAACTATCAAACATCCATTTATTTGCATATACAGCTATACACACACCACTACACTTACTTTTACAGAAACGTACACATACTTACTCTCTTAAACAATCAGTGATAGAAACACATACTTATTTATACAGGAACTTCTTGAATCTGTCACTGTCATATATCCTTACTTATATACATTGATACTCACACATGTTTAAAACATATGTACTTACTCATAAAGACACTATTGAGGCAGTCATTCACTCACTAGCACACCCATACACACATTCATCCACCCGTGCAGTCCTGCACACATGCTGTCTTCAAAACACATACAAACAGTGAGTCAGTCATTCATGCATCTGTGCCCTAAGTAATACCCGCCACCAAACCATACAGACACTGCTTCTGATACTCAAAAAACCAACGAATAACCCATATAGACACTCGTGTAGCTACTCACCAACCCATGCTGCCACTTATACACAAAGTGAGACACTGATACATATATTTACATATTTAAACATTACTCGCTAATACATGTAATTACTAAGATACACTCAATAAGTCAGTTAAACAATTAAATTTACAAAGAAAACATCAATTTAGACACTTATTTACCCATTTATTCTTCCATCGACCTTTAGATATACATATATAAAAATATTTATTTCTCAGAAAGACACACATTCAGTGATGTCCTCAGTGATGTCATCAGTGATGTCATTTGAGATATCATCAGTGATGTCATGAGTGATGTCACTGACCATGTCATGAGTGATGTTATATGTGACGTCATCAGCAGTGCATTGCGGGCGCGCAAGTTATAGTTAGCTGAGCTAACTGTAACGTAGCAATTTCAAAGGTTTTGCATGAAAAATGTTCAGCTAACTATAATGTGTGAAAACTAGGGTTTTTTCAATGAATTTGCATGTTTATTTAAATGCTAATTCCTAACTATAACGTGTGTGAAACCTATGTTTTTTTTTCAATGAATATATATATATATATATATATATATATATATATATATATATATATATATAAAACATGAAATGCAATGGACTACATATACCAGCATGCTATGTGAGTTACAAACAGGAAATACTTGTAAAATTATTAATAAATGATGCCTGTTTTGATTTTGAAAAAAAAAATATCCAGTGACCAAGGTTCGAGTGGTAAACTGAAACGTGTTGGTCATGGCTATTGCCTTTTGCACTTAAATAAATGATATAATCATTGATTCCGAGTGAGTGTGTTCTTCAAAAAATCTCTATATATACATATATATATATTGCAAAAGCTTCCGAAACAAAGTCCACAACAGGAAGGACCGGCACCCCGCTTGCTTCAATCAAAATAAGGTTTATTCCATCAAGGTTACAAATCGGAAAAAGAGCGTCTACGCGTTTTGATGCAAAGCCTTTCTCACGATGCTGACTCACAGTTACGGGGCAATATTAATTCTAGCAGACATAACTAAACATAGAAGAGGGATACTTGTGCATCTCATTAAGTACTGTGGACATAATGGCAGCCATATTTAAACATGTTATTTAGGTCAGAAAGAACGTCAAAATTGTCTCAATTAGTGTCAAAAGAATGTGAAAAGAATACTTCACAATATGAAATAACAGTTTGTTACATCACATATAATTACAACTGATAACCTTAAATTTGATATTAGTGATATGTATCTCATGCCCTATTGGGCAGTTTTAACAAACCCATATACGTCTCTGGCTATATTTGATATTGTGTGGCTACCTGACATCCTGCAAAAGCTCAAAGCATAATAATGACAAACCTACCCCGTTGGGTCTAATAGTATTCAGTTGCAGTGAAAATTCCGCCCCTCTGTCAAATTTAAACATATTATGCAAGATGTACTGTAGCTTAAAATTCAACTATACACATTATACTCAACTTAGTACCTTAACTACACATTGGAAAGAAAAACGAATCACCTAATAATTTATAAAATAAATATAAAAGGAAAAAAAGATACCTCTGCTCTTTTGCGTCACATTCATTGAACTGAAAATCCAAAATTCACTTCTGAAAAGGGCCTGGAAAATAAAAAATACAAAAAGATATGTATAAGTCCAAGCATAATACTAGCTCATACTCCTCTATGTACATATTTCCACTCTCCACTTGTAACAGCAAAGGTTAAAGAACATTAAAATAATTAAGGAGACAGGTTGAGTTATTACTGTTCTCACAAGTAGGGATATAGATCTCTTCATCGACATTTAGGCCAACAGGTTCTATCGTATTCAATCTGAGAATATATCTGCAGTCCATCTTTCTGAGTGCTCTCTCTCTCTATCACCCCCTCTAGGACATGTCTCTATCTGGTCAGTCACTATATACCGCAAAAGGTTGGAATTATAATCATGATGCTCTTTAAAATGCCTCGCCTTAGGATAGGACTCATCTACGTTCTTAATCGCCCGAAGGTGCTGTAGGACTCTTTTATGCACTTGCAGTATAGTGCTGCCAATATATTTGATGTCACAAAGGCAGAATAGTACATACACAACAAATTCAGATTTGCAATTAAGGGATTTGTTTATAGTTATTTTTTCTCCTAGATCTGTTTAACGTGTTGTGGCATTCATACCCTGCATGCACGCCTTACACTTGCTGCATTTTTTGAATCCCTTGACAGGTTTAAGCCAAGTTACTCCATCCGGGATCTGATTTTCAACTATGCTGTCTTTGACAGACATGGTTCTCCTATGAGTTATGGCAGGTCAGTCTTCCATTTCCATACCTATTGTAGGGTCTTGTTTGATTAAGTGCCAGTGTTTGTGCAAAATGTTCCTTATCTGATTGTGTGCCGTACTGTATGTAGTGATGAACCTACATTGCTCAGTCAATTTACTAACATCCTCTGCTGTTGACCTCTCTTCTCTGTGTGCTTTTGAAGTAGACTGTGGATTAAATTACAAGTCTATCCTTGATTTAGTGCTGAACTCTTCTCTGACTTGTCTAAGATCACTTATGCTATCCCCTAGCTCTCAATCTCTTGGTCATGTCATTCTCAGTTACTAGGAATGCCTCTTGCGTACTACAGATTCCTTTATCTCTCAATAGTTCCCTGTATGGTATGCTCCATTTGAGAGCACCCAGATGTGAGCTAGTGGCATGTAAGGGTGAATTACCTGAGGTTGCTTTCCTATATACTCTGGTTGTAATTGTATCGCCAATGACTTCTAGCCGGATATCAAGAAAGTCAATACATTTGTCACTTACTGGACAGGTTAAGGAGAGGTTTAATTCATTCACATTGATTTTGCTGACAAATTCATCAACTGATGTTTTGTCACCCTACCATTGTATGAAGAGGTTTTCAATGTACCTCAGCCAGATGACAATATTCGATGACCAATCAATTACCTGTGTGTTGCAGGGCACCTGCTTCTCCCACCAGCCCATGTGTAAATTTGCATAGCTGGGGTGAAGCATGTGCCCATCGCAGTCCCCTGCAACTTTCAGAAAGTCTCATTATTGAATAGAAACATATTACTCTTCAAACACCATGTTTTAAATGTTGAATGGGTCATGTTCTCAGAAAGTGACATATGGCATTGATTCCATCCGTGTGTCTTATACTGGTGTACAGTGAGTTTACATCTAGACACACCATCTGAAAGTCTGGTTCCCACTGTATATCAAAGATATGTCTCAAGAAGTCTGTACTGTCTTGAATGTGCAAAGGTAGGGCACGTACATAAGATTAATGGAAAATTTTACACTGATCCGGCAAGCTGGCACCAAGAAAAAGGGAGGGTCCCAAAACATTGATGTCCCATGTCAATTCCCCCCAAAATCTTTGCTCTCCGATACAAAAAAAAGAGAATAGGGCCTGTTACAACGTATGCATTTACAATGCATGCCATTACAACACAGTCATTACAATGACCACATTGTTACTACGCATATCATTACAACACAATTCATTTCAACGACTTATGTGGGGGGGGGGGCGGCGCTGGATTTTGGAAATTTACTATTTTAAATCCAGTCTGTGCATCAGTAGGGAAGGTGTTGGATTTAAAATCCAACACTTTCTGCCCCCCACAGCAAGTCGTTGTATTGACTTGCATTGTAATGGTGTGCGATGTAACAATGCAGTCGCTGTAATGACCGCGTTGTATTGGCATGCATTGTAAACTATGTGTACCATAAAAAACATTAAATTGGGCACAACTTTAAAACTTCACCATGAAAATGTGCTGTTTGTGATTTGGTATAAATGAGTTCAGCTGCTTTTGCACAATTACATTTTTAAAGAGGTTCTCGGGCTGCGCAGGATGGAGTTATAAAGTTAGGTAGATCTAGACAGGAGTCCTGTGGTCCCAAAAAGTAAAATAAAATAGTACCATCGGATTGTCTGAAGAATTTTTTCTACTGTCCACCATTTTGGTACTGTGAGACTGGTCAGGGTTCCAAGGAACCAAGTGATCTGATTGGCTGGCTACAACTCTAAAAAACGTTGCTGCCACAATTACTGAATCTGAGGACGCAGTCCCCTCATCCTGGAAAGGTCTTTAAGAAGCGCATTGGGTGTAGGGTAGAGGCACCCTCGCCCCCAAGCCCTTGTGGAGAGACCCAAAGGGAACCCTCACACATGTTAAAATAAATCACAATTTTAGACAGAGGGTACCATGGTACTCTTACAGTAGCCAGTGTGGCCCTTCTGTAAGGTATTGAAGTAGTACTGTAGTGGTCACTGCACAAGCTTCCACCCCACAATAACTTGACACCTTTCAGTTCCCTCATGTTGGGTAGGATATATATATATATATATATATATATATATATATATATATATATATATATGTGTGTGTGTATATATATATATATATATATATATATATATATATATATATATATATATATATATATATATATATATATATATATATATATATATATATATATATATATATATATATATATAAATGCTGCCTGCTGGGAAATGGAGAACACTTGAGGAAACACAACGACTCCGTGCCACGTTTTTGAGGTGCCCCACACTACTTCAGTGTTGGAGAGCATAAAAGACATGGAAAAGGGGACTGTGTGTAACAGAGGCACTGGGACATTGAGGGCGTTTGATAAAGGAAACCCTCCAAAACGCGTCATGCCCTGATGTTCAACGAATAAAGATGATGGTGTTATGAGCCCCGCTGTGCCTCCCGAATCTGATTCAACCGATGATGATTAGCTGCGGAAATATTTAGCGTGAGGCGGCTTGAAGCGGCGGAGCGCTGGGTAGGCATTCCCTTAAGTGTTCCAGGAGTCGTTGGCATGTACGGAGACTCTTGGACCGCTTTGCGGTACTGAGACAACAGAGTGACGCTGTCAATCGGACGGTCCATACTTTATGGAGGGAACCGCTACTTCACTGGTATCCCCGACGCTGTGGCCAAAGACACTGTAAGGCTGGGAATGTGGGACGAATACACCACCACAGCTCAGAACGAATACCCCAGCCCTCACCTGAACTCGTAGCACATCGGCCTTCCAATGGGGAAAATGAAAAACACGCCGATAACGGAGCCGCTGACAGCAGGTTAGGAATGCTGCCTGCTGGGAAATGGAGTACACTTGAGGAAACACGACGACTCCGTGTCACGTCTTTGAGGTGCCCCGCACTACTTCAGTGTTGGAGAGCATAAAATGCATGGAAAAGGGGACTGTGGGTAACAGAGGCACTGGGACATTGAGGGCGTTTGATAAAGGAAACCCTCCGAAACTCGTCATGCCCTGATGTTCAACGTATAAAGATGATGGTGTTATGAGCCCCGCTGTGCCTCCCGAATCTGATTCAACCAATGATGATTAGCTGCGGAATATATATATATATATATATATATATATATATATGTATATATATATATATATATATATTTATTACCTACTGGCGGTCGCCAGTAGGTAGTTATAGTTAGGACCTAGTTTCCATAGGAAATCCTCAACATTCTATTTGGAATAACTTTGGCCCTGGTTGAAGAATCTTAGCGAATGTCTCAAAGAAGATGGCTCGGTCCGCTGCGCTCCTTCCCTGAAAGTTTGGGGGGGATTGGTCAAGTGGGGGCTGAGATAAAAGGGGGGTCCCAAAACGTGTTTTCTCCATGTTATTTTCCATAGGACCTTTAGACTCGGCTACAGGTCGAACGGGTGAATGGATTTATAAGAAATTTGGCAAAACTGTACAGTCCGGCTCGCAGATTACGCTTTTTTTGGAATGGTGTAAATCCGTTCAGTAGTTGCTGAGGAAATTAAAGTTAAAGTCAATTATATATCTATACGCGCGCACACGTGCGCGCACCCAAACGGCTGCGCGCGCGAGCGGAATTCTGTTGCGTGACGTCTGTTAACGTTCGATTCGAAGGAAATCAGGAAGTGTTGACCGCCATTTTGTCATTGCGAGTAAATATATTGTTGATTTCAAAGCGTTGGAATATGGAAAGGGGAGAAGGTAGAGATTGTTTTGCTGCGTAGGTTTTCTCAGGGTGTGCAGTAAGGCCCTTAAAGGCGAAAATATATATATATATATATTTTTTAAAGTTGCGTGGTGCACGCACTCGGTCGCGCACACCTTTTTACAAGAGTGTGAAAATGGAGATAAATCAGAAGTTTGAGTGCTTAGATATAAGGTGGCTCTGAAAAGAGCCATTGTGTTAATTGAGTGTTTTCTGCATTTATAAGTAAGTACCGATGCAGAGCCTGATGTTGCAGAGGAAGATTCTGTTTCCCTCATTCGTGAAATGAACACCGTCTCTCCTATAGACGTCTTGCATGTTGTATCGCAAGTTGTTGTGGTAAATAGAACCCATGCTATAATCTCTGAGGAACGCAGAAACAGATTTATTTACATGTCTCCTTGCTTTCTCAAATTGTGCACAATGGTGATTGGACCAATTCCATTTCTGTCTTTGGCATATATTGGAATATACCAAGGCAGAACGAGGAAAAAGTGTCATCAATTGTCGAAAGGTGTCTTTTAGAAGCATTTCCAGACCTACCCCAGTGATTGTGCCTAGATCGTTTCCACCACAGTGCACAATTATAAGGTCTGGTTCTGGGAGATGCATAAAAGTTTTCACCAATGGAATCAATTGGTGACATTTCAATCCTCTTTTGGAAATCCATGTTATGTGTACATTTGGTAAGCTGAGGTTGCAAATTCGTCTGCTTACTGCATATTTTTCACTCCAGTGAATATAACTGTGTCCCATTAGCCAGACCTTCATTTTCAAGGGATTTGTAGTCGTCCTCCGATCGGTTCTGGAAGTGGAATGGTAGTTAGAAGTTGAAATTCTAAATAAAGAAAAAGGAAGAGGCTGGGTGTGGTTTAAAAAATAAAAATGATTGGTTGATTGTAAGAAGTGGAGATTGAACAGTACGTTGCATGTTAATGTTTATGTTAAACGAAAATTACTATTGGGTGTGAAAAAAAAAGACATGTAACAGAGCTGTGGATTGGCAGGTGTTTCTGGAGGGAAAACAGTGTTGTTACTTTGCTGTAGAACGTTGAGATATGAACTTTTGACCTGTGCCTTCAGCCAGGTGCAGAATGAGGTGTTACCATGGAAACAGCCAGAGATGGCAGTGGGTGATGGGTGAGTTTTATGTGACATTGAAAAGATTGTGAGGGAGAACCAACTGAAATGTAATTGCTTACGTTACGCGCTCCGCATTGCTTCCGGGAAGCTGCGCTTCGCGCCTCGCGCACCGGAGCACTTCCGGGCGCGCTAACGCGGCGCGTCATATGACGGATTACGCAAGAACGCGATACGTCGTTGGGGCTCCACTGGAACTGATCGAATTGGTAGTCTACAGTGTTTCTGGATGTTTCAGACTGAAGCTGGCGTCAGCATGAGAGCACCTCGTGGCCATTCCGCGAGCAATCATGGCAGTCGCTCCCCACCGGAAGTCTGCAGGAGTCGGGGGCCTCGGTGACTCTTGTAGAATCTTCAAGGCTGACGGGACGCTTTTGGGAATGGGGCTCATGCCCTAGCAGTCAAGCGTCCGAGTTCCAGGGTTGCCCAGAGCCATCCTTGCAGGCCAGGCCCAAGTCTGTGGAGCCGACCGCCATTTCCTGAGCTCCGTGGCAGCCGCCTGTCGCTGTATCGGAAGAGTGGGTGCAATTCAGCCGGATGGCGGGTGAGACGGTGTAAATGTGATGGTTGGACCAGGGCACCGCAGGACGTGTCTTCAGGTCAAACGGATTGTGGGACAAGGTCCAGAATGGAAGAGGCATCAAAAGGCAAGAAGTTCCGCCTGACCCCGGGAGCCGGCCGCCTATGTCGTGGGCGATCTCAGGCCATACCAGGGGAACAAGACTTGGGGAGGGGGCAGGAGCCAAGCGCCCCCTCCGAGTCCGCGTTTCTTGGACCCTGAAGTATGGCACTCAACATTCAGAACTTATGACATTTGTGCAAGGCAGGGACATCGAAGCCTCTCAGGGACCAAGTATATCCAGAGTCCTTCCTACAGAAGGTGGTGGGGGTGGCGGCATTAGCAAGGCATCCCCCCACACAACTTGTCGGACCCTGAAGTATGGCTCTCAACATCCAGAAATTATGACATTTGTGCAAGGCAGGGACATCGAAGCCTCTCAGGGACCAAGGATATCCAGAGTCCTTCCTACAGAAGGTGGTGGGGGTGGCGGCATTAGCAAGGCATCCCCCCACACAACTTGTCGGACATGACCTCTGGATGTACTGGGTGTTCAATTTCAGAATTGAAACTACTAAGAAGCAATTAGAAGT
This sequence comes from Lissotriton vulgaris, assembly GCF_964263255.1. Classification (NCBI taxonomy): domain Eukaryota; kingdom Metazoa; phylum Chordata; class Amphibia; order Caudata; family Salamandridae; genus Lissotriton; species Lissotriton vulgaris. The sequence goes on along the minus strand of NC_141690.1, from coordinate 211,670,176 downwards.
GTTGTTTTCATGTTGCAGTAGGTTCCATGTAAATAGGTATTTAATACGTTTTATCCTGTTACTTTGCTGGTGTGTTGTATATATTTATAATATTTGCATAGTGTTTGTCGTTATTTTGGGCGGGGTGGGTGGCGGAGCCGAGCTGTCTTGCAGCCATTGTCGCAGGGTTTCCGTTCTCTCACAGAACTGTGCACAGAGATCTAGAACCTGGGTGAGCCAGGGTGACCCACAACTCACCTATGTTTTAGAAATCCCTTTACCTAGCTAGCTACAGTATTGCATCGGTATTATATACTTCCCAATGTCTTAGACAATCCAGAACATGAACTTAGAATACCTCAGGTATCGTGGAACACATGAACACTCTTTCGTTATATTATCATTCCAAACCGAAACTGGGAGGCAATGAAAACACGTGCAAGTTTGAAATGTTTATTTTTCAATGCAACATTCTCAAACGCAGTATCTTGTATAATATCAACATACATATTATAAAAATCAGAGTCAGCAGCATAGTCACTAATCCATAGTAAGCAAATGGTGATAACATATTATGATGCAAAATCTATAGAATTCTGTATCACCTACATTTCGCGCACCCTAATTAGCATATTATATTATATCTATGAAGGTCTCGTCTGGGCTTTTAGCTGGGCGGACCCATACCTCAAATTCTCAGTAGGAGGAGATCACATCAACAGCTACCAGCTCTCAGCATGTTCAGCATCAAGTGTGTTTTCTCATTCCCTGTAACTGTATCTTGAACTCACGTAAAGCCAGAAGTTGGCACAAACATTATTTGTGTTATGACTAACGTAGTGCGAGGATCAGGCCTGCAGTAACCTTGTGTTAGAGTGTGCAGTTCTCAGTGTGCAGACAGTTGTACCAAGTGTTCCAGGCACGACTGATACCAGTACAATAATATATTATTCTCAAATAAATCACATCTTTCGTCTAGGTTAAAAGCTGTAATAACAACTAGGTGTCGTGTGCAAACCGAAGCAGAAAGAAAATATGGCGTTTAAACATTTAATAAGCACATGCTAACTTAACACAATCTATGGAAACGTAATAACCATATGACACCCCCCCAATGATCCGAGGACGGTCAAAAGACAAAAATATAAGCCAATACTCTATGAGAGGCAAGACATGAAAGCAGAGTTCAATGATATTGAGCCAAGCTAAATGAATGTAATGTATGTAAAATTTAAAAATACAAAAAATATGTATGAATGCCTATAGTGGCCACACAAAATATAAAAAGTCGAACTAGAGGCCTAACTATAATTAATAGGCCTAGAACATATGAAAAAATCGAATGTTCGTATTGAAACTGGGACCATTCAGAATTACTAAAAAGTCATGTGCCATAATGATGGAAGTATTCAGAGTCATTCCTCGTTGAATGAATATGCAAAATAGGTAGCAACAGCTTCCAACATGAAATCACTGCCATCATCCGAAAACAGTTCAGCCATCCAATTAAGCAATGGGAAAGAACATACGTGCTCTTCCAACACCGAATCCTCTAGCAACATCAGAGGACAACTCAGTGGGTTCTCGAGAACGCTCTGTGCCAGAAAGTCATGCGCCGCTGCAAATATGTCCCACTGACCCATTAGTCCATGCATCGCTGCCACAGCCATAACCCTTTCGCCAGAACAGACCAACTCATGAGCCACTACAGGGGACATCAGCTGATCAAAGTTGACGTCAGGAGAAGTGAGTAAACAGAGACACAAATCAATGGCCCAGTCGAAATCACAGCTCAGGCAATGAAACACAGGCTGGACACAGGTGAAATAGGAAAATCTGAAGGATAATCCAAAAGCCGTGCTTAAGGTCGCAAGCGGCAGGGATCCATAATAATCAAGCATCCGGTTGCGAAACTGCATCAGTAGGGGCTGTGCGTTTCCTTGCGCAGGATGGGCATCCATGTTTTATGAAATAAAATATCACCAGAACGCCTGCAGCCAAAGCCAGCAAAACAGGAAATCCGCCAAACAGACTAGCGAATATAGAATGAAAGAACGCAGGGATAATACCAAATACTTTTTCAAATGTAGTCACGAGACCACTGCTAACCATTTTAAAAAAATGAGCGAGGTTGGATGTGGAGGAGGCATTGAAGATTTGATGAACCAGCTCGCAAAAATGAAACGGCAAATCAGTACTTAAAAGCGCTTGTACTTCTGTGCGTGTGTTTGCTATGTGAAGGACATAAGTTTCGCGGGCAGAGCTCAGGGCCACCTGTTTTTGAGACAAAAGGGCTCTTATACGGCCTAAACCATTGAACTCAGCTCTCAAGGTTGGTATCCTTGGCCAAATTAAAACTTCTGAATTCCCATGCGTGGGTGGATACAACACATTCTTGCAGCAAACCACTCTCTCTGACACGGTAACCACATATGCGATACCGGCCTCTAACCCACAACAAAACTCGTTATTCAAAAGTAAATAACTACCGTTGGACAACAACGTAAACGTGGGAACTATTGCAGGAACTGGTGTCCCTTTCAAAACACAGGCCAAATTTGGTTTGTCCTGATAACAAGAACCATGCAACTGGATGTGTCTGCAAATAAGTGAGCGGTCAGGCGACTGTGTACATTCTTCACCATTCAGATTCACTTCATTCCCCTCCTTAAGGCATCTGTAAGTGTATGGTAAAGACCATGTCTCATGGAGGAAAGCGCTGCCTAATGGTTCATATCGCCCAATGGCAATATATTTCATACAGTTTGTAAATTTATACAAAGCAAAAGGTAATGTTATAACACCATGAATAAGCCATGTTGCTGCGGTTACTTCAGCCACCGAAAATGGCAGGGATTCTAATTTTTCAATATGTAACATAGAAAATGTTGCATCTCTCATTGACAACATGCGCTGTGTTTCAGTCAAATTAAACGGGGCAAATATTGATGATTCGTTCAAAAAAGTCCATGGCACTCGACCTGACTTAAGAGTCTGTAGTGTCCACGCAAACTGCATCACAGAACGCAATTGATTTTGACCATGATATAACACGGACACTTCATCATGTACAATGTCGACAACAGAAGACACAATATTATTCAACGTGTAAATTCGGGAAGAAAGCGTGTTAATGCTGTTATCAACCACTGCAAGCACTTTTTCTAAATTAGCTTGATCAATAGCCCTTAGGCGTTTAGCAGCCTCAACCTGGTTAACTTTCCAAATTTCATTGTAAATCGCATACAGCCATCGTTTAGATCTACCTTTAGCCGGGCCTTTTATAAAATCGTTCAAATCCACATTATCATGTAATTGAGACAGATGTAGTTTAACTGCAGCTAAAGTGGAATGCTGTAACCAATTTTGACACAGCTTCCCCACAGAATAAGTCATGACAGTATAGTCTTCTCCAAAACGTGGATCGGGCCTGAGTTTTGTGAACCCCTCAGCCAAACCCATAAAACGGCGCTGGCAAGAATTAGCACTCTTTTGCCATACTAGCCAACCCTTGGAATCCAAACTGGAAATGTTAAAGGACGAATTGTGTAAAAGAGTTTGCAACTCTTGAATGGAGGAACCAGTGAAATTACCCCAACCTGTATATTCATTTAAATCTGGGATGGTCGGTGTATTTAATTTTTTAGAAGTAGCCAAGCCAAAGCATGTTGTCTGCAAAATGGTCGAATTTAAAAACAACATGTGATTCGGGATGAGACATGCACGGTGCAAAGCCTCAGTGCCTTGTACCTGCCAATCTTTGGTACCCCAAACCGATTTAAGGTCAATTGTTCCTTTCCAGAACTCGTAGCCATCTACAGCCAACCTGTCTAAAAAGGACTTCGAATACAGCAATTTTGTATCGGTAAGTCTAAGTTTGGAAATGGGCTTTTGTGTCATTTTAAAATAAAATGACTCGGGATTAGACTGATCAAAGTCTGTAAAATAGGTATATTTTTTCAGAAATGTATTGGAACTGCCACTGAATGGAGCAGGGCAATGTTCCCATTGTGTATAATTTACAGCAACCCTCCTGGAATTTGTCTTATGTAAAAAATGATTACCATAGTGTTGAAAACAAAACAAATCACCATAATTAATAGAATCTGTATACAGATCCTCAGCATCGAAGGCAGTATAATACTTCAAATCCGAGAATAATGCTTCTACGGCCTGAATATCCCAATCATCAGAACGTATATTTTGTTTAATCACATCTCCCATGTTTACTCTAAGCACATTTGGAACATTAATCACTTCAGTAGGCCCGTGTATCTGAAATCTAACCGCATCCCACACAATCCCATCAAGGACAGGCCAAGCAGTAATGTTAACTGTATTTAAGTTTCGTTTCAGTCTGTGTGCAGAATGTGAAGAGGAAAGAGGGGCCAATGTTCCATTAAGGTACCGAATTCCTGTTCTTTCTTTAACGTAGTGACCATCAATCAGGCGGAAAAAATAAAACACAAAACCAATTGACATAAAAAGATAGAATGAAAATAGGATCAACCAAATGTATGTCCAAGGCGGAATTAAAAAATGTTTTTTGAACAACGTGGCATATCTTGTAATGTTTGTGGGTTTCTTTGAAGTTTCCGAATCAGAGTCAAAAGAGAATCTGGACTGGCCTGCCAAACGGGTCTGTAAATCAGGCATCGATAAATCAGCAGGATAAGTGTAGTGTAGCTCATCAATGTTAGTATCAGGAATAGTATTTAATAAAGGACTGGATATGGCAGGCATCTCGAGGGACACCTCCTGTTCTGCACCAGATGTAATAGCCAGCACAGTTTGCCTCACCATGGAAGGACAGGATACAGCCGGTGTCATGCTATGAAGAATCGGCCACCCTGTGTGTCTTGACATTGTCAATAGAAATAAATCTGTTTTCCTTACGACCTGGAAGTGGTGGTAAAATGACTGTTCTTGTGCCCTTCACTCCAAGGACTCGAACTGGTGCTCGATATGAGGGATCAAACTCTTTCTTGTTATCGATCTTCTCTCGAACCAGTTCTCCAACTTGGGGTAGCCAGCCAACTACCGGGATCTGCAACGCATCATCCGATGTGGAGGGCAAATGTTCCTTTGCAAGACTGTCTCTGGTCTTTTGTAGATTCTGTAAAACATTGCAATGTTCATCTACGTCAAAGGCCCCGGCCTGGGCCTTGTAGTCCGGCCCATCAAGGTCAGGTACATACATCTTGATACCAAAGAGCATTTCGTATGGGGTCCGCCCACCCAGAGACCTTCTAGGGAGATTATTAAGCGCACGCTGCACGCCTATGAGGTGGGCTAACCAGTTACTGCCAGTGCCTATAACTCGAGCTGTCAAAGATTGCTTTAAGTCGCGGTTCATTCGTTCTACTACACTATTACCCTCAGGTCTGTAGGGACTCAAAAATTTGACTTGGACCCCCATCGAAACCATAGCATCCTTATACGCCTTAGAGGCAAACGCCGGACCCTGATCCGAATGGAAGGTACCACAGGCAAAAATTCCCACAAAGACTCGCAAATCCTTAATGACAGTACGTGAATCAGCGCTCCGATGCGGCCATACCCACACAAAGCGTGTGCATGAATCAACTGCTACTAAGATGTACTTATATGCAGTATCAGAAGAAAATGGACCGCAGTGATCCAAATAAACACAACCAAGCGGTTTATTTGAGATGTACAACTGTGTCTGAGGCGGACGCGCAGCAGTTGAAGGTTTAATCTGCTGGCAAATGTCACATTGAAGAACATATTCACGCGTCTGTTTGTACAGTCCCCGCCACCAGAATCTCTGTTGTAGCTGAGTTACAGTGGCCGAGACGCCCGCATGCGCAGACGCCACACCTTCATGTGCCGCTGTAATCAAAGCAGCTCTGCGATCCGAGTTGGGAACCAAACGCTCGCCAACTTCAGGGATTGTCACATAAGGAACCTTATCGGGACTTAAGTGGTATGTGTATTTAGAAGGGAATCCCGCAGGATATTTACTTCCCTTCTCCGTTGCAGCTATAGCTGCCAAAATGTCATCATCTATTTTGCTTTTGGACCTCGTGACTGCTGCAACTAAGTATTTTGATACCGCTGACTTCGCTGCTTCATCAGCAAGCGAGTTGCCAACAGCGTGGACCCCCACGCGCTGATGACCGAGAGTATGAATCACAAACACAAGTGGCAGCTTCTCTTTAAGTTCCGCCACTCGGACCCAGATCGTTTTATGTTTTATTGTGCTACCTTTGGAGTCATGAAAATCATTCTGAATCCAAAAGAACAAGTTTTCATTGTAAGACTGGACACAGTAGTAAGAATCACTTACGATCAAAGTCGTCACACTAGGATCCGCGTATTCTAATGCAAGCATCAGAGCCCGAAGCTCTGCTAATTGTGCGGTGCAGTCCCCAAGCGTCTGCGTGTGCACGACGCTGGACTTGAACTCATCATTCACCATGGCACCAACCACAATGGCGCAAGCGGAAACGTAGGCATGTTTAGAGCCATGCGCAACCTGCGCCGAACCATCAGTGTAAATGATGCAATGGAAATCCTCCAACGGCCGCATTGCTAATGGAGCAGGATGAACAAATTCATACTGTAAATACTCCTGCGACCGTAAAGTGGCGTCAAAAATAAACGTGACATCCTGGGACGTCAAGGACGCAGCCCATTGAATCCACCGAGGGTGCAAAGCTTTGGAATTAGGTACACTGGCTTTCGTAACCGCCTCTAAGGCAGGACACGGGGTAACAACCAACATGCGCTTTCCTTGTGACAGGGCACGTTCTTTAAGAATTGCCATCTGCACAGCCGTTAAAACTTTCTCCACAGTGGAAAAACGCAATTCAGCCGAAGTGTACAAGTGTGACTTGTAAGCAATAGGTACTGTATCTCCTTCATTAAAAGTCAGGTACGTGAAACCCACCGCCCCAGGGATAATTCTTATCACCAGGTTGGTCTGGTTATCACGAGTCTGTAAGTATTCAGAAGCGAGCAAATCAGCCTGCAAAGACTGCAGAATGGCCGAATGCTCAGGCAGCCAGCATGATTTGGAAAAAGATGGTTGTATCAAAGCATACAAAGGCTTGATACGCTGGGCATATTCCGGAATGTATGTCCTTCCGAAATTCAGAAAGCCCAGAAGAGATTGTAATTTTTTCAGTGTTGTCGGAGAGCACAAATGTGCGCATTTCTCCAGGAAATGGGGTGCTAAGCCCTTCCCTTCATGGTTAAGCTCGTAACCCAGAAACAACACCGTGTACTCTGCAATGTGCGACTTTGCAAAGTTAAATTTGTAACCCATGTCAGCAAAGTTACAAGTTATGCTATTTACTCGACACAGATGCTCCCAAAGATCGTCGTCTGTGAGATAAATGTCATCCACATACGAACAAGCAACTGGGTCGAAGCTCTCCAAAAGAGAGACTATGCGTGCGGAAAAAACTCCAGGACTGTTCTTGTAGCCCATTGGGAGTCGTTTAAACATTTTTTGCACACCGGCGCACGTAAAACTGGTCCATTGGGAACTTAGACCGTCTAATCTATGTGCATAAAAACCATTGGAAATGTCAAGCGTGGTTTTGAACCGTTTACGCTCAAGACTATTCACTAACGCAGAGCCGTGCGTATTCTGTACTGCACAGTTACGGCAATGCGAGTTCAAATGCCTATAATCCAAAACCAAACGATATGAGCCGTCCGGCTTGTTCACAGTAAAAAGGGGGTTCATTCATCGGTGACACACACGTTTCAATTACACCTTGATATTCCAATTGTTCAAGGATAGCTGCGACTGAAGCTTTTGCTTCACGCCGTATGGGATATTGAGGTTGAGGCTGTGGCTGCGACCGTAAAGGAATCTCATGGCTTGGTGACAATTTATCCCAGCCACATTGATTGCGGTACACAGCCGGCGCAAGCGCCAGAGCCCACTCTTCTGCAAAATGCAGCGCCTCCACCCTCGGCACAGCGTGCGTGAAGCTGGGTAGGATTACCTCCTCCCCTCGCGGAGCTGCGAGAACAAAAGGTGGGGGCCAGTCAGCCTCCGAAAGCAAAATATCATACGTAGACGAGAGATTTTCCCAAAATACCCCTTTTACAGTTCGCTGCATGTCACCTTCAATTAGCAGGACAATTTCAAAAAGTCGTTCAGGGGGAGCAACATGCGTATCTGCTGTTTCTATCACAACATAAGTGTCAGTCGCTGTCACCTTCAACAGTGGACGGAGGGCCTCTCTCACTATGGTAATCTCTGCTGCGCTGTCTAGCAAGGTTAGAGCCCACGTCAGATTCCGAAGCCGCGTTCTCACTATCTTCGGCATAACGATGCGCGGTCAGGGCAGCGACTTTCTTCGTGGCAAACTGTGGTCTCTTGGGCGTAGAGCCTTCCTGCTGATCTCCACTGGCACGCGGGCGGGGCTGACCACGTCCTTGTTGGCCACCCCGGCCCTTGCCGCCCCCTCCACCACCGGTTGACGGAGCCGATGAGTCCTGAAAGGAACGAGGAGAGCGTTGGTCAGAAGCCTGAAACCTCTCAGGCGATTTAATCATCGCGCGGTCGCGCAAATCATAAACACGTTCCGACTGCCCTGGCAATGGAGACGCAGGAGCAGAAACCTGTGTTTGTTGTTGTTGTTGCTTACCCTGATTCTGATTTTTAGGCCAATTTTGTTTCTTGGATTTTTGTTGACCACCAGTTTCCGATGTCTGACCCTGGGGCTGTTTCTTCTCCTTTTCAGGAAAAGATTTAACCCCCTTCGCATTGCGGCCCACCATTTTGTAAGCATTCACAATAATCTTTGCCAACTGTCGGGGTCGGTCGGCCTCGGGAACCAACGCCAATGCGTTAGCAACTTGAAAGTTCACTGCATCCCCCTTGACATTCGCAAGGATCAGATTGCAAACTACATCAAAGGAGCCACACAGGCGCATGCCCAATTCGACAGCCGCCTCCGGTCCGTGTTCGTCCTGAACACGTTTAAGGACCCCACCTAGATTGGTCACAGACGGGGAGCCATAGCACCTCGAAAAGACCGCTGCAAAAGTTTTTCCCCAGGTCTCACAGTCAGCAAGGTCAGGAGCCAGATCTTTCGGCAAACTCAGTGTAAGAATCCAGTGTTTATCACCCGGACTCGTATTGGGAAACACAGCTTCCAGCTGGCCGAATTTCTCAGCAAGCCAGAACGGAAAATCGTCCTTTTCCTGGGGCTTCTTACCCATCACGGAATTAACCATGACCGGGTTGATTTTCAGACCAGCATGTTCTGCTCGAAGCTGTGCGCCTCTAGGGGCCGCGTCCTGAACATTACGGCCAATGTAATGAACAAGCGCTCTAATCACTCCCACCACGACTTCATGAAGCCGCCGCAGATCAGCCACGTTACAAGTGGCACGTTGAGGGTGGGGAGTAAATCCAGCCAAAGCGGGCCAAGGAGTGCCCGGAATGGACAAAGGACCTAACCTCGGAGCGGTTAAAGCGTGCGGTAGGGCGCCACCAAACCAAACTCCATGCTGCCAAGCGTCAATAGGAACCTCCAGTGCTCTGTACGGAGCATACGCAGCCGGTACATCTGAAGCAGTGTATGAGTGGAACACACCAGAATTAGCGTCCACTGCCGGAAATGTCACCCACGAATAAAACAGTTCGTACGGGTAAGCATGTTCCGCACTCACCACCAGAATCACAGCCAAGCCTGCCACAGGAACATCATACATCCGCAAATGGTCACGCACCGCAATGCGACTATGCTGCGGGATGTCCACGGCTTGTGCCATGTTAGCACAGGAACGAGAAAATACAAATTATACTTTGTAGCACAACTGGGTAGTAATTCAAGGAAACCGTTTTAGATAGATTCAAGCTTGAAAAGGACCTATTTCAAAAATAGGTAGGTTTTTCCGACACTGCCGCTTTCCGGAAACGGGAATGTAGGCGTTAAGGTTTGAATGATATACTACTCGAGTGTCATGTTATAAGGCCAACCAACGTATGGGCGCCATGTCGCAGGGTTTCCGTTCTCTCACAGAACTGTGCACAGAGATCTAGAACCTGGGTGAGCCAGGGTGACCCACAACTCACCTATGTTTCAGAAATCCCTTTACCTAGCTAGCTACAGTATCGCATCGGTATTATATACTTCCCAATGTCTTAGACAATCCAGAACATGAACTTAGAATACCTCAGGTATCGTGGAACACATGAACACTCTTTCGTTATATTATCATTCCAAACCGAAACTGGGAGGCAATGAAAACACGTGCAAGTTTGAAATGTTTATTTTTCAATGCAACATTCTCAAATGCAGTATCTTGTATAATATCAACATACATATTATAAAAATCAGAGTCAGCAGCATAGTCACTAATCCATAGTAAGCAAATGGTGATAACATATTATGATGCAAAATCTATAGAATTCTGTATCACCTATATTTCGCGCACCCTAATTAGCATATTATATTATATCTATGAAGGTCTCATCTGGGCTTTTAGCTGGGCGGACCCATACCTCAAATTCTCAGTAGCAGGAGATCACATCAACAGCTACCAGCTCTCAGCATGTCCAGCATCAAGTGTGTTTTCTCATTCCCTGTAACTGTATCTTGAACTCACGTAAAGCCAGAAGTTGGCACAAACATTATTTGTGTTATGACTAACGTAGTGCGAGGATCAGGCCTGCAGTAACCTTGTGTTAGAGTGTGCAGTTCTCAGTGTGCAGACAGTTGTACCAAGTGTTCCAGGCACGACTGATACCAGTACAATAATATATTATTCTCAAATAAATCACATCTTTCGTCTAGGTTAAAAGCTGTAATAACAACTAGGTGTCGTGTGCAAACCGAAGCAGAAAGAAAATATGGCGTTTAAACATTTAATAAGCACATGCTAACTTAACACAATCTATGTAAACGTAATAACCATATGACACCATCATGGCGTCGAGCTCGGTTCCTCTCTCTAGATTCATGTTTTTTCTAACGATTTATATGTTATAATTTGCTAGCACGATACAGCGGATAGTCCGCATTTTATATATATGTCCTTTTTATTAGGGGGGTCCTCCGGTGGAGTCGGACGATCTACCTCTAATAAACGGTCCGGGTTGAACCAACTAGCAACAAACGGGGCAGAGATAGGCATGACGGGTTACAAAGGGGACAAAAGTGTGCACTACCTATCCTTCACTATCTGCAAAAACTAAATAGAGTATTGCGACTTTATGCTTATTTGTGAACAGAGAATGACCCAAAGAGAATCAATTTTGAACAATCATAGGCTATTGGCAGTGGGCAGAGAGGCCATGACACAGAAAATGGCTGTTACTTACGTGCATGATGGGGCCTAAAAGGGACTAGATGGCGTGGCCACTGTTTCGCGACTTTCACTTTACTTTTAACAATGGCTGTGGTGAACATAAATGAACGCCGCTTATGTATACCTAATTGTAGTCATTTTCCACAAAAAAGCTTTTGATATTTGCTATTAAAAAACAAAGAAAAACACTGAAAAAACCATAGGTTATAGACCATATATAGTTAAATATCTGAAGTCCATCTCTGCACTGCATGGAGATACAGGTCGTCGATCAGAAGATGTGCTGGCCACCTCTAATGGTAATAGCGTGGCCAGGGCTCTTGTCGTTGCCTCTGCAAATTGCAGAGGGTGCACTTGTTTGACATGCCGCACCATGGTATGTATGGAAAAGAAATATTTTTTTGCTGGATTTCTTCTTGAGAGAACCAAGTCACATATCGTGCAGGTTACTTTTGATGCATTCACTTTCTTTTGATCTTCAGGATAAGTGAAAAATTGCCAGATGAAAGATTTATTTTTTCTTATTAAAGGTAGTCGATCATTTTGGTCAGATTCGGAAGATGAATGAGATACGGTAGCCATTTCACCAAAGTCTTCCAAAAGATGTAGGACGTTGTTGTCTCTTGAGAGTAGAAAAGATAGTGAGGGAAGTGGGTGGAGTGCTGCGTGTAAATTCCAGAATTGAAACTATTAAGAACCAATTGAAAGTGTTGTTTTCATGTTGCAGTAGGCTGCCATGTAAATAGTTATTTAATAAAACGTTTTACCCTGTTACTTTGCTGGTGTGTTGTGTATCTTTATAATATTTGTCGTTATTTTGGGTGGGGTGGACGGCGGAGCCGAGCTGTCTTGCAGCCATCATGGCGTCGAGCTCGGTTTCTCTCACTAGTTTCATATTTCTCATGAGGGGTTGTTCCTAATTTTTCTATTTTAGCGAGGTCAAAAAAAGATCTCATCAGTGGCCTAACGATTTATATGTTATAGTTTGCTAGCACGATACAGAGGCTAGTCCGCATTTTATATATATGTCCTTTTTATTAGGGGTGTCCTCCGGTGGAGTCGGACGATCTACCTCTAATAAACGGTCCGGGTTGAACCAACTACCATCATGATTTTGTATATCTTCTGAGCTGGATTTAAGCGCACAATTGTTAAAGTATGAAACGTTTTATATTTCTAAAAAAAATACCAAGGTGTGTACATCTGGTAACAGACGAAAGTTTAAAAAGACATTCGGCTCCATTTACTGAAAAGTTTCATAAGAATAAAAAAGAAGTCTAGGTACAGTCTCTTTGACGTACTATGAGTTCTTTGAGGGGTGTATGAAGAATTTCAATAAGTTCAAATCGCAACGTTTTTACGAAATATATAGGCCTGTGCGCGCACGAAAGCCTGGAAATGCGATATCCATTTTATTGACAACTGTTGCCGAGAGTGCGCACACCGGGTCGCGCACGAAAGTTTAGTAAGGCTATTTTTATTTACAGACAAATTTTAATGTGTTTAAAAAAAGGCAAGGTACAGACTTTCGAATTCTGTATTGCTTTACAAGGAGTCTCTATGGAACTTGAACAGTGAAGAAAACGGCTTGTTTTCGAAAAAAATATTGCCAGAACTTTATTGCCAAAAGTATAGGTTGCATACACGACATTTTTCTGAATTAGCATTTTAAAAACCAATGAAATTCACAGAAAAAACCATAGGTTTTACACACGTTATAGTTAGGAAGTAGCATTTAAAAAACCTATGAAATTCACTGAAAAAACCATAGGTTTGACACATGCTATAGTTAGCTGGAAATTTTACTGACATAAAACCAATGAAATTCCACGTTATAGTTAGTTGGACTCACTATAACTTGCACGTGCAATGCACTGCTGATGACGTCACATATTACATCACTCATGACATGGTCAGTGACATCACTCATGACATCACTGATGACACCATCCTTGTGACATAGTGACAGACCTCCTTTCACTGACCATAAACATTCCCCCGATAATTTCCACTGGACAGTGATTGAACATTTACACAGTGGTAACGAACAAAGACTATTTGAACAGGAACAGAGATGGGTTCATCGGTTAGCATCTCACCAGGTGGGACTAAATGATGATATCCCATGAGGAAGTGTACTCAAATAACCCCCTCGGATTCCTCTGATCATAATATTTCTTTATCTCAAGAAATTAAATAATTTATATGATCATTTGTTTAAATTTCTGAATTTGAATCCTTCACATCGTTGTCAGTTTGCCAAGTTGTCAACTTTGTGACACCGTAGTGCGCATTAAACATCTTATGGGAATCACTAATATTCAGCTTTACCACTGTCAATGGGTTAGCAGTCTAGTCTCCCGGTCTGAAAATACCGGAAGTGTATTCTCGCTACAATGGGTTTGAAATAAAAAACTTATTTCAGTGTCCAGAGTGACAAATGAAATTATTATTAGGTCGGCTGATCTATATCCAATTACACAATCGATTTTCAAAACATCTGATACAACGAAATATTGCATGTATCAGTACCGCGATCACGTGACAACGTCATGATCACATGACCGATGACGCGCTAATGCACCAAAACACGGAACTTTAAAAACCAGGAAGCAAACCCGTGTGGTAAGATCCGGGCTGCAGTGTAGAGAACATCAGGTTTCGGGCGGCGAGTCTTCCGGCACATAGTAAGTGTATGCGCGATGTCTCTGTGAGGATGTGCCTCGCTTCACGGTGGGGCAGTCCTCACAGCATGCATACTAAATTCATAGCGATAAATACTCGCTCTTTCTAATATGTTCCGTTTGGTTTTTGTCAGACGGAGCTGGAAGTGAAAATATGCCGAACACTGCGAGCCCATAAGGCATGCTGATTTTGCAAGCACCGTAAGTGCATTTTAATTGACTAAGTCTGTTTTACCTCTGTCTGGTATCTGGCCTCTGTGGCCTTCGAGAGTCACCTTTGAGGACCAGATTTTTATGGTATGCATAGCTATTATTGTAATCATAAATTCAGAATCAAAAAGATACATGCCTCCACTGGAGTTGAGATGCTAGGTAGATCTAGAATAGCGTGTGCATTTGCCAAAATAGCGTCTATATTTGCCAAATTATTTCAATGGCAAGAAATAGAGTATCTGGAATAAGATTTACTCAGCTGGTCAATTAACTTTAAAGGATACATCTAATACATATGTCTGTTTTCTGATCATTTTACAGAATGCATCCTGACGATTAGCAGGAACATTGACGACAGGTAAAACCGTGAGTGTAAAGAGGAGAGTATAAATTCCTTGTCTTTTCTCTGTAGTCCTAACGGTGTGGGCACGCCTTAGCGTGCGTGGACCCCCATAGGACATTTTCTTTTGTTTTCTTGGTCCTGATGAAAGCTGAGCTAAAATGGCATTAACCAGCAGAAACATGTTGACCATCCACACTAAATCACTGGAATTCTAATATAAATCCCAGTAACTTTACTGTTTTTATTGTGAACAACTGGCCTTTAATAAAGTTTGTTGAGGCACAGCTGTGATCTTTTAATACACTTTCCTATCACTGATCACATACACCACTTCTTTTCACACATACCTGCTCCGCTGCATTCGCAGGCGTCGAAGCACACAGGTGGGGATAGTCGGCCCCATCTGTGACTGAACCCCATGATGAAGCATGTCACCACTAGGGTGAGTGAGGGTTCTTTTAGAGAATAATCTATTCTTCTTCACCTTGGCCCTTGTTTTTTGACCATTTAATTTAATTTAATTTATCCACTGTGTTGTTGTTCCTCACTTGAGACATACTGTCGTTTAACAATTCATAATTATAGGCTCTCTTTTGTTGTTAATAGTTACTGATTTTGGGGTAGGAGAGTAGCCATTATTCCCTTCCTCTCTTGTTGTACATACATACTAGGCAGCGCACAGCTGCGAGAGTCATTAAGTTGTAATACCGGAGCATACCAGACAGGCGGACATGGAGGACTTGGGTCTTTCCTACAGTAGAGAAGAGGTTGATGCGCTCCTAGGAGATGCGAATTTATTCGCAGACGCCTCTATATCTCAAACTATCTCCCAAACAACGGAGTGGGAGAAATTGGGTGAATTAGAAGCCTTATCAGAGCAATCTTACATGGTACGATGCTAAAACAATATTTATTGAAAAATACAGCACCCAAAGGATTATTGGTGACCAACGCTCCAAGAATTTTTCTGGAGGATGCAGTTTTCCGTAAGGAATGGGCGCAAATAGCCTGGCACTGCACCCGAGATTGGGCTATCCTTATAATCAAAACTGCTCTGCGACTATCAGAGGCCATCCAATTAGAAATACAAACCACCAAAGCACACTTTAAACCAACCCTGACGGGTTACAAGAAAAGATTGGATGATCTAAATAAAGAGCTGAATGATTATAAAGAAAATTTAGCCCAGTCAAAGGGACAGAAATTGCAGAAAGACCCTAAAAAATGGGCATACGAGAAGGTATATCCTTACTCGGTAGCTGATTATACCCCACCAACGAAAGCGGGTTACAGTTCTGACACCTCTGATGATTCTCAATCGAGTGGCTCTAGTACTGGGAGTGCTAATAGGAGGAATAAAGGAAGAGGTAGGGGTAGAGGTATGTTTAATCCAAATTGGCAGTCATACCAACAAAATGGTCCACGCTTTCAAAATGCATTTCCCCCTCAAACTCCTTTTCCTCCGATGATGGGTTGGAATCAGCCCTTTGGCCACATGCAACCTCCATTCTATCAGCCCCCAATGGAAAACAAAAGGGGCAAAATCAGGTCCATTGGGATCAGACGGACTCAGTGGGCGACAACACGAGAAGCAAAACTGCGGACCAGAGAGCAGGCTCAAGCAACCAGAAAGTCTAGTTACCAATCTGAATGACGTAATCCTAACAGAGGATGAGAAAAGCATTCTTGAAAAGGGTCTTGGGTTTGTCCCAACCCCAAGCCTTGATATCTTTAGACTACGTTGCGAATTAACTGATTTTTTCCGAAAATTAAGACTCAAGAGTTTTTTTGAGAGACAAACGACAGACTCCATACAGAGGACTCAGGGGGATACGAATTTTAGACTAAAATCTACCTTCAAACCCCCCCCCCCCCCCACACACAGTGTTCCACCAGAAATACTGGCTTTCGAACAAGCCGTGGTCAAAGAAATTGAATCCTTGGCACCCCCAAATCCTTACAAAAATTGTCAGGAGGAACTGCTCCAATATGGAAGATTACCTAAAACATGCAAATAAACTGAGTGACAAACTAAAGGACAGAGGATACCCCAAAAAACTCATTAAGAACTCGTGTAAAAGAGCACGATTTTATAATCGAGAAAGTATGATACACCCAGAATCTAACTCAAAGAAAAAATCAGTGACTGACTCAAAATTAGTATTTGTGAGTCAATTTTCAAACATCAGTAATAAACTGAAAAACGTAATTCACTCAAGCTGGCACATCTTAAATGATGGAAAAGAGGACAAACTCCCGAAACCTATTTTTGCATTCAGGCGCAATGAAAACATTTGTCAGAATTTAGTCCATACATATAGAGAGAATAATCAAACCAATCAGCTTACAATTAATGGCACTAAAGCAGTTGGAAACCACAAGTGCAGTAATTGCACAATATGTGAAAACTGCATTGTTGGAAAAACTCTGACTTATAATAATTACACCATGACTTCTAAAACACTGAACAATTGCAGGAGCAGTAATCTTGTATACATAATATTGTGCCCCTGTAAATTAGCTTATGTAGGAGAGACTGGAAGAGAAATTAGATTGCGGCTATTAGAACATAGATCAGCACTCAAAACAAACAAAGAAAATGCCCCAATGGTTGATCATTTTAATAAATTGAAACACAAACACACAGAATTCTCGTGGTTTGTGATAGAGAAAATCACAGCATCCAAGAGAGGAGGAAACCTTGATACAAAGAGGAAAGATAGAGAACAGTGGTACATCTCCACTCTAGATACTGTCAATCGAGGTTTGAGTACCAAAGAGGACTGTATGAGAATAGTAGTGTAGAACTGTATAACAGTGCAATCTAAAAGAATAAATATGTAAAGAACAACAGCACATACACAGAAAGAAACCATTAGGTACCACACAGGGTCTGTGCTTCAATTCATAGATATTCTATATTTTAGAAATTAGGAATTGAAATTATCCTAGTTTTCACACTAGAAAAATATAGAGAAAAACATAAATAAGTGACACTTTCATTGGGTGACGCTTTTTTTACCGGTTAAAAATGTGATGCCATCTCAGATTATTAAAACAATACAGAACTCGGGGTAACATTAAAGTATTATTTTGCGCTTTGTCCATATGTGCTCGATAACTAGAATTGGCTTTACTAGCCCCATAGTTCTTTTGAACCTATATGGCCAGATGACCTAGTGGTGCTTTGAAAACAGTGAAAAATAAAGTTTTCATATCAGTTAAACATAAGACGCTTCCTGTTTTATATAAAAAAGGGGGAAAAAACGCACGTAGAATGACGCCTTGCAGCGAAAACGGAAGTCAGAACCACGTGACCCAATTACGTGGCTTAAAAGCAACGGTTGGCGCTGCTCGAGTCTTTAACTCATTATACGAACGGTGATCATACAGACGCCACGTTTGCAGCCCGGGAAAAACAGCCGTGTGAAATAAATAGGTAAGAGAACCACCCGACCCGTTCAATTTACCAGGGCGGCTTTGGCGGTGTAAAAGATGCGAATTAAAATACGCGAACACCGAGTGACTAAAGGGGGTGGAACATAGCAACGACAATGTTTTGCTGTTTTTCAATAATTATGATGAGCAGTGTGTAACATTTGTCGAACGAATGAAAATTGATACAAACTCATTCTGTTATACAGCCACGTGCACAAAACTACCCGGCTGCGTGAAAGGAACCTTTTTCGGAAAATATCATTTTATCATTGGTAAGGACCTCTTAGTATAGGTATATGCAATATGGTAATGATGTCAGTAGACGCTTTTGTAAAACAAATGTATCTTTGACAGTACCAATACAGAATAGATATTCGCCTGGTGTCATTAAAATATATATACGCCACATGAGAAATTTGCAAGTTAAATACAGGTTATCATAATATCGTAGCAAGTTGAGCTCTGTGCAGTAAATAAATAAAACGCACGATGTAAGTAAATTACTAGGATTCTCTAATCCTTGTAGGAATTCCAAGACATTATGGAAACCGAATTTGCAATAAAAAAACCTGAATTAAATTTGGAGGCCTTATATATTGAGGTAATAGATAATGCCTTTAAACTAATTGTGTCAGAATACGCTATTAAATAAAACTTAATGCTGTATTCTTCCTGATTATACACAGGACTGTGGTAGACCGTGAATATTAGAACGCGACCACAACAGGAATACTACGAACGACGTAGATTACTTCTTGTAATACAACTGCATCGGTCAGTAATAATGAAATGTGACATAAATGGTGTATGAATGGTTTGAATGGTTGCCAGAATGGTGTGGCTAACACTAACCAGACGTTTTTTTGGAATTCAGCTTAATGTACTTAGGGTGAATGATACTAGTAAATCTTTTTTGTATATAAAAGCAGATACCCCAGGTATCATTGTTGCAACATTATACTGTGCTTAAGAATTTTAATGAAATTTGATATGTATGTTTCTTTAGAATGGACACACATCAAAAATGTTCGGAGTCATAATGGTGATAAAACATATATATAAAAAAAAGCTGTGCACAACAGTACGAAGTTGACCTTAGACGTTGAGAATGTTGGTTTTGAGGGTTATGAGCAAATATAAATTACCTGTTAGTACTCATAGGCCCCTTGTTTATAGATACAATTGTTTTTCTGCATCCATATTACAGTGTAAGTTTAGACATTTGAGTGCTAATTCTGTCAAGCTGTCGTCATAAGATCTTATTGAAATATGTGCAGATAGTAATTGCAAAATCAGGAGCTAATAGCTATATTTTATTTGTGCATTAGGTGTGATACAATTTTGTGGAGAAAACATATAGAGACTGTCCTGAAGAAGGAAGCCATTATCAACTAAAGCTTCCGAAACGCGTTGACGCACTTAAAACAAGTCATATTCGGTGTTGCCAACAAATAACCTGGTTATAAGGAAAACCTATTCCCCCCATTGTTGTCAAACGAGGGCCCGAAATGACATGATTAAGACAGATAACAGTGTCTTTTCCAAAAAACTTTCTCCATACCCACACTAGGTGGTTTTATTTGTGTATTTTATGTTTTTAACTAGCTATACATAGGAATTCATATGTTTTTTATTTAAAATAAATTGTATATTTTTATAAATAGACTGTTTCTCTTTCCTTCTGGTGAGTGTTTTCCTAGCCAAATGCAAGTTGAATGAGTGCTGAAGACTGAGTATGCCGTTTTGAGTCCTGGTTTAGGATCAATAAACAATACTTCCTATAGGGAAAACATTTTTGCTTTACTTTAAAGTATATTGGTGCTCTATTTCCCTACGGGTTATTACGAGCCCCTCTCTTTTGTTTATATCTATCTGGTACAGCCCTGAGCTGGAGAGTAATCTCCGATATAGAATAGATCACTTTTTAGTGACTCACCACTAAATTCATATATTTTGGATATATTATGGACCCCTTTAAAATCTTCGGATTTACAGAAGACCAATTTAATAAAATAGTTGGCTCTACAACCAACAATACCAACAAGATTGTGGTTGTCACAGGTAATAATGATAAATGGGGCAATGTACTCAACCTTAAGAAAAAAGCATTGAAGACGGAACTCCATGCTGAGTTCTTGATACAATATGCAATATCAGCGGTTATACCCATGGGCCTCCAGGTCCGTAATGAACCGGGGCTATTTACTGATAATAGAAAGTTTTTAGAAACCTGGACACATATTTCAAATAGGTGTAGCCGGGACTGGATCCTTTTAATTATTGAGACTGCACAAGAGAGGGTAGTGTTAGAACGGAAAGAAATAGAAAAATTTAAACTTGCACTCCAGGAAATGTCAGCGGTAGATGATGCAAAAAAACGGTTAGACGAATTAAATATGGAAATGGACGGATACAAAGACTACTTGATAAACAAAAAAACTATAAAACTCAAAAAGGATGTTAATAAATATAGTGTGGAGTTAGTCTACCCCTATATAAATAAGGATTATTTCCAACAACCGAGGAAGGAAAGAAATGTTTAGAACAGACCGATATATAATAGGGGAGCTAAGAAAAGTGTCACATTCTCTGAAACATCCGGGTCAAGCAGTGAAGATGAAGGCTCCACCTCAGGAAATGGAGGTTACAATAGTGAACAGAATGGGGGAAACTATTTTTTAGAGAACCAACAAAGGAGAGGGGGGAAACCATACCAATACAGAGGACAGTATCAGAGAAAACAATATCAGGCCCCAAGGGGTGGACACAGGACGAATTACCAATACAACCAGGCCCCTCAGGAATATCCCAATACATTGAGTCAACGATATCGTCAATAGTCCCCAATGATACAAATACATTTCCAATTGTTAATCTTTCATGCTATCCCTTGAACAAAATTGAATTAGAAGTCCTGGAGAAAGGGTTCATGTTTGCCCCTACGGCTAATGTTAACAAGTTTAATTTAGAGAAGGACCTAAAAGCATTTTTCCGTAAAATTAGATTAAAAGAATTCTTTGAGGAGAGGGACTATAATCCAACCACCAATATTTCGGGTCTCAAACAAAAATCAACCTTCACTCAAGTTGGTAAAAACGTAGAAACATTTGAAAAAGTAGTAGAGTCTAAGGTGAGGAAAATTTTAGAACACACATACCCTGATAAGAATAATATGTCTAAAGAACACAGAAAAGCTATGATGGAATTAAAAAACAATCTGCAACTTACCATCAAGCCTGCCGACAAAGGCGGAGGGGTGGTGGTTTTTAATACAGAAGATTACAACATGAAAATGTTGGATCTTCTAGAAGTCAAAGAACACTATCAGAGAGTTCCCTTTACTAAATTGGAGGCTCTAAATAAAAAAATTTGGAAATAGTGAAGAATGCGTTTGAGAAAAATTGGATTTGTAAAGCAGAATTAGATTTTTTATACAATAAAGATGCTAGGATACCAGCGATATACGGTCTCCCAAAAATACACAAGAACATTGAAAATCCCCCCTTGAGACCTATAGTTAGTTGTATTGGCTCACGTCTTGAACCGCTAAGTCAATATGCGGACACTTTTCTAAAACCTCTTGTATTAAAACAAAAATCATATGTGCGAGACTCGGCACACATGATCTCTATAGTAGAAGGACTGGTCTATAACCTTAATAATCAAATCATGGTGACCCTCGATATAGAGGCGTTGTACACCAATATACCACAGGATGACACCATCGGTGTCGTTGAAGAGATACTCGGGATTGCAGACCTTAGAGGTGCTAACCTGGAGTTTATTATGCAGTGCATAACCCTGGTTCTGAAAAACAACATGTTCCTATTCAGAGATGAGTTATTCCTTCAATGCAAGGGCACCAGCATGGGGGCCACCTGTGCGCCGAGCCCGGCATGTTTATACGTGGCTAGGTTCGAGGAGAGACATGTGTTCAATGAGGCGTCGCCATTCTTTGAGAATATCTCATTGTGGCGTCGCTTCATTGACGACATCTTTTTCATTTGGAAAGGAGAAATGGACACCCTTGAGGAATTTCTAGAGTGGTTAAATTTGGGAGATGGGAACCTCCGATTCTCAGCTGTGTATGACAGAAATTCGGTAAACTTCCTAGATATTACCATAAAGAACAAAGATGGTACTTTAGAAGTGCAACTATATTCCAAACCTACTGACAAAAATACTTTATTGCACTACAGTAGTTACCACCCCCGCTCTCAACGAGACAATGTTCCATTTGGACAGTTCCTTCGGCTCAGGAGGAACTGCTCCAATATGGAAGATTACCTAAAACATGCGAATAAACTGAGTGACAAACTAAAGGACAGAGGATACCCCAAAAAACTCATTAAGAATTCGTGTAAAAGAGCACGATTTTATAATCGAGAAAGTATGATACACCCAGAATCTAACTCAAAGAAAAAATCAGTGTCTGACTCAAAATTAGTATTTGTGAGTCAATTTTCAAACATCAGTAATAAACTGAAAAACGTAATTCACTCAAGCTGGCACATCTTAAATGATGGAAAAGAGGACAAACTCCCGAAACCTATTTTTGCATTCAGGCGCAATGAAAAAATTCATCGGAATTTAGTCCATACATATAGAGAGAATAATCAAACCAATCAGCTTACAATTAATGGCACTAAAGCAGTAGGAAACCACAAGTGCAGTAATTGCTCAATATGTGAAAACTGCATTGTTGGAAAAACTCTGACTTATAATAATTACACCATGACTTCTAAAACACTGAACAATTGCAGGAGCAGTAATCTTGTATATATAATATTGTGCCCCTGTAAATTAGCTTATGTAGGAGAGACTGGAAGAGAAATTAGATTGCGGCTATTAGAACATAGATCAGCACTCAAAACAAACAAAGAAAATGCCCCAATGGTTGATCATTTTAATAAATTGAAACACAAACACACAGAATTCTCGTGGTTTGTGATAGAGAAAATCACAGCATCCAAGAGAGGAGGAAACCTTGATACAAAGAGGAAAAATAGAGAACAGTGGTACATCTCCACTCTAGATACTGTCAATCGAGGTTTGAATACCAAAGAGGACTGGATGAGAATAATAGTGTAGAACTGTATAACAGTGCAATCTAAAAGAATAAATATGTAAAGAACAACAGCACATACACAGAAAGAAACCATTAGGTACCACACAGGGTCTGTGCTTCAATTCATAGATATTCTATATTTTAGAAATTAGGAATTGAAATTATCCTAGTTTTCACACTAGAAAAATATAGACAAAAACATAAATAAGTGACACTTTCATTGGGTGACGCTTTTTTTACTGGTTAAAAATGTGATGCCATCTCAGATTATTAAAACAATACAGAACTCGGGGTAACATTAAAGTATTATTTTGCGCGTTGTGCATATGTGCTCAATAACTAGAATTGGCTTTACTAGCCCCGTAGTTCTTTTGAACCTATATGGCCAGATGACCTAGTGGTGCTTCGAAAACAGTGAATAATAAAGTTTTCATATCAGTTAAACATAAGACGCTTCCTGTTTTATATAAAAAAAGGGGAAAAAACGCACGTAGAATGACGCCTTGCAGCGAAAACGGAAGTCAGAACCACGTGACCCAATTACGTGGCTTAAAAGCGACGGTTGGCGCTGCTCGAGTCTTTAACTCATTATACGAACGGTGATCATACAGACGCCACGTTTGCAGACCGGGAAAAACAGCCGTGTGAAATAAATAGGTAAGAGAACCACCCGACCCGTTCAATTTACCAGGGCGGCTTTGGCGGTGTAAAAGATGCGAATTAAAATACGCGAACACCGAGTGACTAAAGGGGGTGGAACATAGCAACGACAATGTTTTGCTGTTTTTCAATAATTATGATGAGCAGTGTGTAACATTTGTCGAAAGAATGAAAATTGATACAAACTCATTCTGTTATACAGCCACGTGCACAAAACTACCCGGCTGCGTGAAAGGAACCTTTTTCGGAAAATATCATTTTATCATTGGTAAGGACCTCTTAGTATAGGTATATGCAATATGGTAATGATGTCAGTAGACGCTTTTCTAAAACAATTGTATCTTTTACAGTACCAATACAGAATAGATATTAGCCTGGTGGCATTAAAATATATATACGCCACATGAGAAATTTGCAAGGTAAATACAGGTTATCATAATATCGTAGCAAGTTGAGCTCTGTGCAGTAAATAAATAAAACGCACGATGTAAGTAAATAACTAGGATTCTCTAATCCTTGTAGGAGTTCCAAGACATTATGGAAACGGAATTTGCAATAAAAAACCTGAATTGAATTTGGAGGCCTTATATATTGAGGTAATAGATAAATGCCTTTAAACTAATTGTGTCAGAATACGCTATTAAATAAAACTTAATGCTGTATTCTTCCTGATTATACACAGGACTGTGGTAGACCGTGAATATTAGAACGCGACCACAACAGGAATACTACGAACGAGGTAGATTACTTCTTGTAATACAACTGCATCGGTCAGTAATAATGAAATGTGACGTAAATGGTGTATGAATGGTTTGAATGGTTGCCAGAATGGTGTGGCTAACACTAACCAGACGTTTTTTTGGAATTCAGCTTAATGTACTTAGGGTGAATGATACTAGTAAATCTTTTTTTGTATATAAAAGCAGATACCCCAGGTATCATTGTTGCAACATTATACTGTGCTTAAGAATTTTAATGAAATTTGATATGTATGTTTCTTTAGAATGGACGCACATCAAAAATGTTCGGAGTCATAATGGTGATAAAACATATATATATAAAAAAGCTGTGCACAACAGTACGAAGTTGACCTTAGACGTTGAGAATGTTGGTTTTGAGGGTTATGAGCACATATAAATTACCTGTTAGTACACATAGGCCCATTGTTTATAGATACAATTGTTTTTCTGCATCCATATTACAGTGTAAGTTTAGACATTTGAGTGCTAATTCTGTCAAGCTGTCGTCATAAGATCTTATTGAAATATGTGCAGATAGTAATTGCAAAATCAGGAGCTAATAGCTATATTTTATTTGTGCATTAGGTGTGATACAATTTTGTGGAGAAAACATATAGAGACTGTCCTGAAGAAGAAAGCCATTATCAACTAAAGTTTCCGAAACGCGTCGACGCACTTACAACAAGTCATATTCGGTGTTGCCAACAAATAACCTGGTTATAAGGAAAAACTATTCCCCCATTGTTGTCAAACGAGGGCCCGAAATGACATGATTAAGACAGAAAACAGTGTCTTTTCCAAAAAACTTTCTCCATACCCACACTAGGTGGTTTTATTTGTGTATTTTATGTTTTTAACTAGCTATACATAGGAATTCATATGTTTTTTATTTAAAATAAATTGTATATTTTTACAAATAGACTGTTTCTCTTTCCTTCTGGTGAGTGTTTTCCTAGCCAAATGCAAGTTGAATGAGTGTTGAAGACTGAGTATGCCATTTTGAGTCCTGGTTTAGGATCAGGAAACAATACTTCCTATAGGGAAAACATTTTTGCTTTACTTTAAAGTATATTGGTGCTCTATTTCCCTACGGGTTATTACGAGCCCCTCTCTTTTGTTTATATCTATCTGGTACAGCCCTGAGCTGGAGAGTAATCTCCGATATAGAATAGATCACTTTTTAGTGACTCACCACTAAATTCATATATTTTGGATACATTATGGACCCCTTTAAAATCTTCGGATTTACAGAAGACCAATTTAATAAAATAGTTGGCTCTACAACCAACAATACCAACAAGATTGTGGTTGTCACAGGTAATAATGATAAATGGGGCAATGTACTCAACCTTAAGAAAAAAGCAGTGAAGACGGAACTCCATGCTGAGTTCTTGATACAATATGCAAGATCAGGGGTTATACCCATGGGCCTCCAGGTCCGTAATGAACCGGTGCTATTTACTGATAATATAAAGTTTTTAGAAACCTGGACACATATTTCAAATAGGTGTAGCCGGGACTGGATCCTTTTAATTATTGAGACTGCACAAGAGAGGGTAGTGTTAGAACGGAAAGAAATAGAAAAATTAGAACTTGCACTCCAGGAAATGTCAGCGGTAGATGATGCAAAAAAACGGTTAGACGAATTAAATATGGAAATGGACGGATACAAAGACTACTTGATAAACAAAAAAACTATAAAACTCAAAAAGGATGTTAATAAATATAGTGTAGAGTTAGTCTACCCCTATATAAATAAGGATTATTTCCAACAACAGAGGGAGGAAAGAAATGTTGAGAACAGACCGATATATAATAGGGGAGCTAAGAAAAGTGTCACATTCTCTGAAACATCCGGGTCAAGCAGTGAAGATGAAGGCTCCACCTCAGGAAATGGAGGTTACAATAGTGAACAGAATGGGGGAACATTTTTTTTAGAGAACCGCCAAAGCAGAGGGGGGAAACCATACCAATACAGAGGACAGTATCAGAGAAAACAATATCAGGCCCCAAGGGGTGGACACAGGACGAATTACCAATACAACCAGGCCCCTCAGGAATATCCCAATACAAGGAGTCAACGATATCGTCAATAGTCCCCAATGATACAAATAAATTTCCAATTGTTAATCTTTCATGCTATCCCTTGAACAACATTGAATTAGAAGTCCTGGAGAAAGGGTTCACGTTTGCCCCTACGGCTAATGTTAACAAGTTTAATTTAGAGAAGGACCTAAAAGCATTTTTCCGTAAAATTAGATTAAAAGAATTCTTTGAGGAGAGGGACTATAATCCAACCACCAATATTTCGGGTCTCAAACAAAAATCAACCTTTACTCCAGCTCTCTCAAGTTGGTAAAAACGTAGAAACATTTGAAAAAGTAGTAGAGTCTAAGGTGAGGAAAATTTTAGAGAACACATACCAGGTAAGAATAATATGTCTAAAGAACACAGAAAAGCTATGATGGAATTAAAAAACAATCTGCAACTTACCATCAAGCCTGCCGACAAAGGCGGAGGGGTGGTGGTTTTTAATACAGAAGATTACAACATGAAAATGTTGGATCTTCTAGAAGTCAAAGAACACTATCAGAGAGTTCCCTTTACTAAATTGGAGGCTCTAAATAAAAATGTTTTGGAAATAGTGACGAATGCGTTTGAGAAAAATTGGATTTGTAAAGCAGAATTTGATTTTTTATACAGTAAAGATGCTAGGATACCAGCGATATACGGTCTCCCAAAAATACACAAGAACATTGAAAATCCCCCCATGAGACCTATAGTGAGTTGTATTGGCTCACGTCTTGAACCGCTAAGTCAATATGCGGACACTTTTCTAAAACCTCTTGTATTAAAACAAAAATCATATGTGCGAGACTCGGCACACATGATCTCTATAGTAGAAGGACTGGTCTATAACCCCAATAATCAAATCATGGTGACCCTTGATATAGAGGCGTTGTACACCAATATACCACAGGATGACACCATCGGTGTCGTTGAAGAGATACTCGGGAATGCAGACCTTAGAGGTGCTAACCTGGAGTTTATTATGCAGTGCATAACCCTGGTTCTGAAAAACAACATGTTCCTATTCAGAGATGAGTTATTCCTTCAATGCAAGGGCACCAGCATGGGGGCCACCTGTGCGCCGAGCCTGGCATGTTTATACGAGGCTAGGTTGGAGGGGAGACATGTGTTCAATGAGGCGTCGCCATTCTTTGAGAATATCTCATTGTGGCGTCGCTTCATTGACGACATCTTTTTCATTTGGGATGGAGAAATGGACACCCTTGAGGAATTTCTAGAGTGGTTAAATTTGGGAGATGGGAACCTCTGATTCTCAGCTGTGTATGACAGAAATTCGGTAAACTTCCTAGATATTACCATAAAGAACAAAGATGGTACTTTAGAGGTGGAACTATATTCCAAACCTACTGACAAAAATACTTTATTGCACTACAGTAGTTACCACCCCCGCTCTCAACGAGACAATGTTCCATTTGGACAGTTCCTTCGGCTCAGGAGGAACTGCTCCAATATGGAAGATTACCTAAAACATGCGAATAAACTGAGTGACAAACTAAAGGACAGAGGATACCCCAAAAAACTCATTAAGAACTCGTTTAAAAGAGCACGATTTTATAATCGAGAAAGTATGATACACCCAGAATCTAACTCAAAGAAAAAATCAGTGACTGACTCAAAATTAGTATTTGTGAGTCAATTTTCAAACATCAGTAATAAACTGAAAAACGTAATTCACTCAAGCTGGCACATCTTAAATGATGGAAAAGAGGACAAACTCCCGAAACCTGTTTTTGCATTCAGGCGCAATGAAAACATTTGTCAGAATTTAGTCCATACATATAGAGAGAATAATCAAACCAATCAGCTTACAATTAATGGCACTAAAGCAGTTGGAAACCACAAGTGCAGTAATTGCACAATATGTGAAAACTGCATTGTTGGAAAAACTCTGACTTATAATAATTACACCATGACTTCTAAAACACTGAACAATTGCAGGAGCAGTAGTCTTGTATAT
Organism: Lissotriton vulgaris; assembly: GCF_964263255.1. Lineage (NCBI taxonomy): Eukaryota > Metazoa > Chordata > Amphibia > Caudata > Salamandridae > Lissotriton > Lissotriton vulgaris. The sequence continues at coordinate 211,641,702 of NC_141690.1, read as the reverse complement.
ATAATATTGTGCCCCTGTAAATTAGCTTATGTAGGAGAGACTGGAAGAGAAATTAGATTGCGGCTATTAGAACATAGATCAGCACTCAAAACAAACAAAGAAAATGCCCCAATGGTTGATCATTTTAATAAATTGAAACACAAACACACAGAATTCTCGTGCTTTGTGATAGAGAAAATCACAGCATCCAAGAGAGGAGGAAACCTTGATACAAAGAGGAAAAATAGAGAACAGTGGTACATCTCCACTCTAGATACTGTCAATCGAGGTTTGAATACCAAAGAGGACTGGATGAGAATAGTAGTGTAGAACTGTATAACAGTGCAATCTAAAAGAATAAATATGTAAAGAACAACAGCACATACACAGAAAGAAACCATTAGGTACCACACAGGGTCTGTGCTTCAATTCATAGATATTCTATATTTTAGAAATTAGGAATTGAAATTATCCTAGTTTTCACACTAGAAAAATATAGACAAAAACATAAATAAGTGACACTTTCATTGGGTGACGCTTTTTTTACTGGTTAAAAATGTGATGCCATCTCAGATTATTAAAACAATACAGAACTCGGGGTAACATTAAAGTATTATTTTGCGCTTTGTCCATATGTGCTCAATAACTAGAATTGGCTTTACTAGCCCCGTAGTTCTTTTGAACCTATATGGCCAGATGACCTAGTGGTGCTTCGAAAACAGTGAATAATAAAGTTTTCATATCAGTTAAACATAAGACGCTTCCTGTTTTATATAAAAAAAGGGGGAAAAAACGCACGTAGAATGACGCCTTGCAGCGAAAACGGAAGTCAGAACCACGTGACCCAATTACGTGGCTTAAAAGCGACGGTTGGCGCTGCTCGAGTCTTTAACTCATTATACGAACGGTGATCATACAGACGCCACGTTTGCAGCCCGGGAAAAACAGCCGTGTGAAATAAATAGGTAAGAGAACAACCCGACCCGTTCAATTTACCAGGGCGGCTTTGGCGGTGTAAAAGATGCGAATTAAAATACGCGAACACCGAGTGACTAAAGAGGGTGGAACATAGCAACGACAATGTTTTGCTGTTTTTCAATAATTATGATGAGCAGTGTGTAACATTTGTCGAACGAATGAAAATTGATACAAACTCATTCTGTTATACAGCCACGTGCACAAAACTACCCGGCTGCGTGAAAGGAACCTTTTTCGGAAAATATCATTTTATCATTGGTAAGGACCTCTTAGTATAGGTATATGCAATATGGTAATGATGTCAGTAGACGCTTTTCTAAAACAAATGTATCTTTTACAGTACCAATACAGAATAGATATTCGCCTGGTGGCATTAAAATATATAAACGCCACATGAGAAATTTGCAAGGTAAATACAGGTTATCATAATATCGTAGCAAGTTGAGCTCTCTGCAGTAAATAAATAAAAAGCACGATGTAAGTAAATAACTAGGATTCTCTAATCCTTGTAGGAATTCCAAGACATTATGGAAACCGAATTTGCAATAAAAAACCTGAATTGAATTTGGAGGCCTTATATATTGAGGTAATAGATAAATGCCTTTAAACTAATTGTGTCAGAATACGCTATTAAATAAAACTTAATGCTGTATTCTTCCTGATTATACACAGGACTGTGGTAGACCGTGAATATTAGAACGCGACCACAACAGGAATACTACGAACAACGTAGATTACTTCTTGTAATACAACTGCATCGGTCAGTAATAATGAAATGTGGCATAAATGGTGTATGAATGGTTTGAATGGTTGCCAGAATGGTGTGGCTAACACTAACCAGACGGTTTTTTGGAATTCAGCTTAATGTACTTAGGGTGAATGATACTAGTAAATCTTTTTTGTATATAAAAGCAGATACCCCAGGTATCGTTGTTGCAACATTATACTGTGCTTAAGAATTTTAATGAAATTTGATATGTATGTTTCTTTAGAATGGACGCACATCAAAAATGTTCGGAGTCATAATGGTGATAAAACATATATATAAAAAAAAGCTGTGCACAACAGTACGAAGTTGACCTTAGACGTTGAGAATGTTGGTTTTGAGGGTTATGAGCAAATATAAATTACCTGTTAGTACACATAGGCCCCTTGTTTATAGATACAATTGTTTTTCTGCATCCATATTACAGTGTAGGTTTAGACATTTGAGTGCTAATTCTGTCAAGCTGTCGTCATAAGATCTTATTGAAATATGTGTAGATAGTAATTGCAAAATCAGGAGCTAATAGCTATATTTTATTTGTGCATTAGGTGTGATACAATTTTGTGGAGAAAACATATAGAGACTGTCCTGAAGAAGGAAGCCATTATCAACTAAAGCTTCCGAAACGCGTCGACGCACTTACAACAAGTCATATTCGGTGTTGCCAACAAATAACCTGGATATAAAGAAAAACTATACCCCCATTGTTGTCAAACGAAGGCCCGAAATGACATGATTAAGACAGATAACAGTGTCTTTTCCAAAAAACTTTCTCCATACCCACACTAGGTGGTTTTATTTGTGTATTTTATGTTTTTAACTAGCTATACATAGGAATTCATATGTTTTTTATTTAAAATAAATTGTATATTTTTACAAATAGACTGTTTCTCTTTCCTTCTGGTGAGTGTTTTCCTAGCCAAATGCAAGTTGAATGAGTGTTGAAGACCGAGTATGCCGTTTTGAGTCCTTGTTTAGGATCAGGAAACAATACTTCCTATAGGGAAAACATGTTTGCTTTACTTTAAAGTATATTGGTGCTCTATTTCCCTACGGGTTATTACGAGCCCCTCTCTTTTGTTTATACCCACTACAAACCCACCAACAAAAATAATCTGTCACACTATACCAGTTTTCATCCTCGATCACTGAGGGAGAATCTGCCATTTGGGCAGTACCTCCGCATTCGGAGAAACTGCTCTGATATTCAAGACTACAAGGTACAATCCAAAGATCTCACTGAGAAGATGCAAATCCGGGGGTACCCTAAACATCTCTTGACAAAAAGCTACAAAAGGGCTCGAAATCAGAATCGAGATTCCCTCTTGGAAGATAAGCCCACAGCTGAGAATAGCGAAGGACCACTTACTTGCGTAACAACATTCAATACAGCCTCGAATGTGGTGGCTCGTAGTATTAACAAACACTGGAGGATTCTCACATCCAACACCTGTAATCGGGACAAACCTATGTTCTCTAACAAAAGAGCAAAAAGCCTCAAAGATGCTTTGGTACATACATGCCCCCGTAAAACACCAGAACCGACTAGAAGCATCCTGAATTTGTGGGGTCTACCACCGGTAGTGGGCCACTATCCATGCGGTAGCTGTAGTGTTTGTCCCTTTACAAGCAGCTCAAAAACACTGACTTTGGAACCCAATAAAATCTGGGAACAAAGAAGCCACACTAACTGTAATACAACAAATGTTGTTTATCTAATAACCTGCCCATGTGGTTTAAAATACGTGGGAATGACAATGAGAATGGTCAAACTCCGTATATGCGAACATAGGAGCAATATACGATGTGGCAAGAGTAACACCAAGATGACCACACACTTTCTAGACCATAAACATTCCCCTGATAATTTCCACTGGACAGTGATTGAACATTTACAGAGTGGTAACCAACAAAGACTATTTGAACAGGAACAGAGATGGGTTCATCGTTTAGCATCTCACCAGGTGGGACTAAATGATGATATCCCGTGGGGAAGTGTACTCAAATAACCCCTCAGATTCCTCTGATCATAATATTTCTTTATCTCAAGAAATTAAATAACTTATATGATCATTTGTTTAAATTTCTGAATTTGAATCCTTCACATCGTTGTCAGTTTGCCAAGTTGTCAACTCTGGGACACCATAGTGCGCATTAAACATCTTATGGGAATCACTAATATTCAGCTTTACCACTGTCAATGGGTTAGCGGTCTAGTCTTCCTGTCTGAAAATACCGGAAGTGTATTCTCGCTACAAAGGGTTTGAAATAAAAAACTTATTTCAGTGTCCAGAGTGACAAATGAAATTATTATTAGGTCGGCTGATCTATATCCAATTACACAATCGATTTTCAAAACATCTGATACAACGAAATATTGCATGTATCAGTACCGCGATCACGTGACAATGTCATGATCACATGACCGATGACGCGCTAATGCTCCAAAACACGGAACTTTAAAAACCAGGAAGCAAACCCGTGTGGTAAGATCCGGGCTGCAGTGGAGAGAACATCAGGTTTCGGGTGGCGAGTCTTCCGGCACATAGTAAGTGTATGCGCGATGTCTCTGTGAGGATGTGCCTCGCTTCACGGTGGGGCAGTCCTCACAGCATGCATACTAAATTCGTAGCGATAATCACTCGCTCTTTATAATACGTTCCGTTTGGTTTTTGTCAGACGGAGCTGGAAGTGAAAATATGCCGAACACTGCGAGCCCATGAGGCATGCTGATTTTGCAAGCACCGTACGTGCATTTTAATTGACTAAGTCCGTTTTACCTCTGTCTGGTATCTGGCCTCTGTGGCCTTCGAGAGTCGGCTTTGAGGACCAGATTTTTATGGTATGCATAGCTGGTATTGTAATCATAAATTCCGAATCAAAAAGATACATGCCTCCACTGGAGTTGAGATGCTACTTAGATCCAGAATAGCGTGTGCATTTGCCAAAATAGCGTCTATATTTGCCAAATTATTTCAATGGGCAAGAAATAGAGTATCTGGAATAAGATTTACTCAGCTGGTCAATTAACTATAAAGGACACATCTAATACATATGTCTGTTTTCTGATCATTTTACAGAATACATCCTGACGATTAGCAGGAACATTGACGACGGGTAAAACCGTGAGTGTAAAGAGGAGAGTATAAATTCCTTGTCTTTTCTCTGTAGTCCTAACGGTGTGGGCACGCCTTAGCGTGCGTGGACCCCCGTAGGACGTTTTCTTTTGTTTTCTTGGTCCTGATGAAAGCTGAGCTAAAATGGCATTAACCAGCAGAAACATGTTGACCATCCACACTAAGGGGGTCATTAGGATTGCGGTTTTTCCGCATCCTCGGGCCGGCGGAAGCCACCGCCGGCCCCGAGGATGCGGAAAAACCGCAGCGGACTGACCAAGGACCCACCGCCACATTAGGATGGCTGGTGGGTCCTGGTTTCCGTCCGCAGCTTTTCCGCCGCGGTCGGCTTACAACCGCGGCGGAAAAGCTCTAATATGGTGACGGTGGCTTCCAGACACCGTCCACCATATTAGGATGGGCAGTACAATATGCTTTTCCGCGGCGGGTTTTCTGCCGTGGAAAAGCATACGGAACTTCACTGCGGGGGTCCGTTGCGGGCCCCCTAGGTGAAGGGGGGGTGGGGGGTGCACATGGGGGGTACCTATGGTACCCCCCTGCATTTGCGTGCACAAAGCAGCAGGCACCGCGCGGTGCCTGCCGCTTTGTGCACGCAAATGCCGTGCATGGTGTTTTTCACATTGAGGCGGGTGCAGCTTGAAGCTGCACCCGCCGCAATGTTAAAGATTGAGGATGTGACCGCCACCCTGGCGGTCACATCCTAATCTGCACGGAGGGACCTCCGCAGCCCCTGCGGACGGTCCCTCCTACTCTATGGTGGCGGACGGACACAGGTCCGTCCGCCATCATAATCGTCCCTCACTGGAATTCTAATATAAATCCCAGTAACTTCACTGTTTTTATTGTGAACAACTGGCCTTTAATAAAGTTTGTTGAGGCACAGCTGTGATCTTTTAATACACTTTCCTATCACTGATCCCATACACCACTTCTTTTCACACATACCTGCTCCGCTGCATTCGCAGGCGTCGAAGCACACAGGTGGGGATAGTCGGCCCCATCTGTGACTGAACCCCATGATGAAGCATGTCACCACTAGGGTGAGTGAGGGTTCTTTTAGAGAATAATCTATTCTTCTTCACCCTGGCCCTTGTTTTTTGACCATTTAATTTAATTTAATTTATCCAATGTGTTGTTGTTCCTCACTTGAGACATACTGTCGTTTAACAATTCATAATTGTAGGCTCTCTTTTGTTGTTAGTAATATATATATATACATACACATACATTCATCACACAAAGGTTGCCCCCAAGGAAGAGCCTCCAGGTAGGTGATTAAAGCATTGTCTTTAATGAAACACAGCAGCGCACATTAAACAAACGTGCTTTCAAAAGTTAATGGCACCCCTGCCATACGCGTTTCAGGTTTCCCCTTCGTCAGTGGCTGAAGGTGCTGCGAGAAACCAGGTCACATGTGCAACTCATTTAAATCAGTAAACCTGTCCCAGTGGGCGTAGCCGTTACTACAGCATTCTGGTTACCGTAGTTGCAAAATAAAGTTATTATTCCAGTGAAGTGTTCCCCAGAGTCTCAGTGCTGCAAATTATCATCCGAGTGGATAGAAAACAAACGATTGTTCTTGGGCGCTGCAATGTATAGCGTGTTCCATTATGCTCTACCTCCCATTCGAGATGACTTGGAGTTCAAAAATCATCTAGGGTCCGCTGCAGCAGCGTGGCTTCCTCCGCGACTGGGCCAGTCGCTCAATATTCATCACACAAAGGTTGCCCCCAAGGAAGAGCCTCCAGGTAGGTGATTAAAGCATTGTCTTTAATGAAACACAGCAGCGCACATTAAACAAACGTGCTTTCAAAAGTTAATGGCACCCCTGCCATACGCGTTTCAGGTTTCCCCTTCGTCAGTGGCTGAAGGTGCTGCGAGAAACCAGGTCACATGTGCAACTCATTTAAATCAGTAAACCTGTCCCAGTGGGCGTAGCCGTTACTACAGCATTCTGGTTACCGTAGTTGCAAAATAAAGTTATTATTCCAGTGAAGTGTTCCCCAGAGTCTCAGTGCTGCAAATTATCATCCGAGTGGATAGAAAACAAACGATTGTTCTTGGGCGCTGCAATGTATAGCGTGTTCCATTATGCTCTACCTCCCATTCGAGATGACTTGGAGTTCAAAAATCATCTAGGGTCCGCTGCAGCAGCGTGGCTTCCTCCGCGACTGGGCCAGTCGCTCAATATTCATCACACAAAGGTTGCCCCCAAGGAAGAGCCTCCAGGTAGGTGATTAAAGCATTGTCTTTAATGAAACACAGCAGCGCACATTAAACAAACGTGCTTTCAAAAGTTAATGGCACCCCTGCCATACGCGTTTCAGGTTTCCCCTTCGTCAGTGGCTGAAGGTGCTGCGAGAAACCAGGTCACATGTGCAACTCATTTAAATCAGTAAACCTGTCCCAGTGGGCGTAGCCGTTACTACTGCATTCTGGTTACCTTAGTTGCAAAATAAAGTTATTATTCCAGTGAAGTGTTCCCCAGAGTCTCAGTGCTGCAAATTATCATCCGAGTGGATAGAAAACAAACGATTGTTCTTGGGCGCTGCAATGTATAGCGTGTTCCATTATGCTCTACCTCCCATTCGAGATGACTTGGAGTTCAAAAATCATCTAGGGTCCGCTGCAGCAGCGTGGCTTCCTCCGCGACTGGGCCAGTCGCTCAATATTCATCACACAAAGGTTGCCCCCAAGGAAGAGCCTCCAGGTAGGTGATTAAAGCATTGTCTTTAATGAAACACAGCAGCGCACATTAAACAAACGTGCTTTCAAAAGTTAATGGCACCCCTGCCATACGCGTTTCAGGTTTCCCCTTCGTCAGTGGCTGAAGGTGCTGCGAGAAACCAGGTCACATGTGCAACTCATTTAAATCAGTAAACCTGTCCCAGTGGGCGTAGCCGTTACTACAGCATTCTGGTTACCGTAGTTGCAAAATAAAGTTATTATTCCAGTGAAGTGTTCCCCAGAGTCTCAGTGCTGCAAATTATCATCCGAGTGGATAGAAAACAAACGATTGTTCTTGGGCGCTGCAATGTATAGCGTGTTCCATTATGCTCTACCTCCCATTCGAGATGACTTGGAGTTCAAAAATCATCTAGGGTCCGCTGCAGCAGCGTGGCTTCCTCCGCGACTGGGCCAGTCGCTCAATATTCATCACACAAAGGTTGCCCCCAAGGAAGAGCCTCCAGGTAGGTGATTAAAGCATTGTCTTTAATGAAACACAGCAGCGCACATTAAACAAACGTGCTTTCAAAAGTTAATGGCACTCCTGCCATACGCGTTTCAGGTTTCCCCTTCGTCAGTGGCTGAAGGTGCTGCGAGAAACCAGGTCACATGTGCAACTCATTTAAATCAGTAAACCTGTCCCAGTGGGCGTAGCCGTTACTACAGCATTCTGGTTACCGTAGTTGCAAAATAAAGTTATTATTCCAGTGAAGTGTTCCCCAGAGTCTCAGTGCTGCAAATTATCATCCGAGTGGATAGAAAACAAACGATTGTTCTTGGGCGCTGCAATGTATAGCGTGTTCCATTATGCTCTACCTCCCATTCGAGATGACTTGGAGTTCAAAAATCATCTAGGGTCCGCTGCAGCAGCGTGGCTCCCTCCGCGACTGGGCCAGTCGCTCAATATTCATCACACAAAGGTTGCCCCCAAGGAAGAGCCTCCAGGTAGGTGATTAAAGCATTGTCTTTAATGAAACACAGCAGCGCACATTAAACAAACGTGCTTTCAAAAGTTAATGGCACCCCTGCCATACGCGTTTCAGGTTTCCCCTTCGTCAGTGGCTGAAGGTGCTGCGAGAAACCAGGTCACATGTGCAACTCATTTAAATCAGTAAACCTGTCCCAGTGGGCGTAGCCGTTACTACAGCATTCTGGTTACCGTAGTTGCAAAATAAAGTTATTATTCCAGTGAAGTGTTCCCCAGAGTCTCAGTGCTGCAAATTATCATCCGAGTGGATAGAAAACAAACGATTGTTCTTGGGCGCTGCAATGTATAGCGTGTTCCATTATGCTCTACCTCCCATTCGAGATGACTTGGAGTTCAAAAATCATCTAGGGTCCGCTGCAGCAGCGTGGCTTCCTCCGCGACTGGGCCAGTCGCTCAATATTCATCACACAAAGGTTGCCCCCAAGGAAGAGCCTCCAGGTAGGTGATTAAGGCATTGTCTTTAATGAAACACAGCAGCGCACATTAAACAAACGTGCTTTCAAAAGTTAATGGCACCCCTGCCATACGCGTTTCAGGTTTCCCCTTCGTCAGTGGCTGAAGGTGCTGCGAGAAACCAGGTCACATGCGCAACTCATTTAAATCAGTAAACCTGTCCCAGTGGGCGTAGCCGTTACTACAGCATTCTGGTTACCGTAGTTGCAAAATAAAGTTATTATTCCAGTGAAGTGTTCCCCAGAGTCTCAGTGCTGCAAATTATCATCCGAGTGGATAGAAAACAAACGATTGTTCTTGGGCGCTGCAATGTATAGCGTGTTCCATTATGCTCTACCTCCCATTCGAGATGACTTGGAGTTCAAAAATCATCTAGGGTCCGCTGCAGCAGCGTGGCTTCCTCCGCGACTGGGCCAGTCGCTCAATATTCATCACACAAAGGTTGCCCCCAAGGAAGAGCCTCCAGGTAGGTGATTAAAGCATTGTCTTTAATGAAACACAGCAGTGCACATTAAACAAACGTGCTTTCAAAAGTTAATGGCACCCCTGCCATACGCGTTTCAGGTTTCCCCTTCGTCAGTGGCTGAAGGTGCTGCGAGAAACCAGGTCACATGTGCAACTCATTTAAATCAGTAAACCTGTCCCAGTGGGCGTAGCCGTTACTACAGCATTCTGGTTACCGTAGTTGCAAAATAAAGTTATTATTCCAGTGAAGTGTTCCCCAGAGTCTCAGTGCTACAAATTATCATCCGAGTGGATAGAAAACAAACGATTGTTCTTGGGCGCTGCAATGTATAGCGTATTCCATTATGCTCTACCTCCCATTCGAGATGACTTGGAGTTCAAAAATCATCTAGGGTCCGCTGCAGCAGCGTGGCTTCCTCCGCGACTGGGCCAGTCGCTCAATATTCATCACACAAAGGTTGCCCCCAAGGAAGAGCCTCCAGGTAGGTGATTAAAGCATTGTCTTTAATGAAACACAGCAGCGCACATTAAACAAACGTGCTTTCAAAAGTTAATGGCACCCCTGCCATACGCGTTTCAGGTTTCCCCTTCGTCAGTGGCTGAAGGTGCTGCGAGAAACCAGGTCACATGTGCAACTCATTTAAATCAGTAAACCTGTCCCAGTGGGCGTAGCCGTTACTACAGCATTCTGGTTACCGTAGTTGCAAAATAAAGTTATTATTCCAGTGAAGTGTTCCCCAGAGTCTCAGTGCTGCAAATTATCATCCGAGTGGATAGAAAACAAACGATTGTTCTTGGGCGCTGCAATGTATAGCGTGTTCCATTATGCTCTACCTCCCATTCGAGATGACTTGGAGTTCAAAAATCATCTAGGGTCCGCTGCAGCAGCGTGGCTTCCTCCGCGACTGGGCCAGTCGCTCAATATTCATCACACAAAGGTTGCCCCCAAGGAAGAGCCTCCAGGTAGGTGATTAAAGCATTGTCTTTAATGAAACACAGCAGCGCACATTTTAACAAACGTGCTTTCAAAAGTTAATGGCACCCCTGCCATACGCGTTTCAGGTTTCCCCTTCGTCAGTGGCTGAAGGTGCTGCGAGAAACCAGGTCACATGTGCAACTCATTTAAATCAGTAAACCTGTCCCAGTGGGCGTAGCCGTTACTACAGCATTCTGGTTACCGTAGTTGCAAAATAAAGTTATTATTCCAGTGAAGTGTTCCCCAGAGTCTCAGTGCTGCAAATTATCATCCGAGTGGATAGAAAACAAACGATTGTTCTTGGGCGCTGCAATGTATAGCGTGTTCCATTATGCTCTACCTCCCATTCGAGATGACTTGGAGTTCAAAAATCATCTAGGGTCCGCTGCAGCAGCGTGGCTTCCTCCGCGACTGGGCCAGTCGCTCAATATTCATCACACAAAGGTTGCCCCCAAGGAAGAGCCTCCAGGTAGGTGATTAAAGCATTGTCTTTAATGAAACACAGCAGCGCACATTAAACAAACGTGCTTTCAAAGTTAATGGCACCCCTGCCATACGCGTTTCAGGTTTCCCCTTCGTCAGTGGCTGAAGGTGCTGCGAGAAACCAGGTCACATGTGCAACTCATTTAAATCAGTAAACCTGTCCCAGTGGGCGTAGCCGTTACTACAGCATTCTGGTTACCGTAGTTGCAAAATAAAGTTATTATTCCAGTGAATAGGGTCATTAGGATTGCGGTTTTTCCGCATCCTCGGGGCCGGCGGAAGCCACCGCCGGCCCCGAGGATGCGGAAAAACTGCAGCGGACTGACCAAGGACCCACCGCCACATTAGGATGGCTGGTGGGTCCTGGTTTCCGTCCGCAGCTTTTCCGCCGCGGTCGGCTTACAACCGCGGCGGAAAAGCTCTAATATGTTGACGGTGGCTTCCAGACACCGTCCACCATATTAGGATGGGCAGTACAATATGCTTTTCCGCGGCGGGTTTTCCGCCGTGGAAAAGCATACGGAACTTCACTGCGGGGGTCCGTTGCGGGCCCCCTAGGTGAAGGGGGGGTGGGGGGTGCACATGGGGGGTACCTATGGTACCCCCCTGCATTTGCGTGCACAAAGCAGCAGGCACCGCGCGGTGCCTGCCGCTTTGTGCACGCAAATGCCGTGCATGGTGTTTTTCACATTGAGGCGGGTGCAGCTTGAAGCTGCACCCGCCGCAATGTTAAAGATTGAGGATGTGACCGCCACCCTGGCGGTCACATCCTAATCTGCACGGAGGGACCTCCGCAGCCCCTGCGGATGGTCCCTCCTACTCTATGGTGGCGGACGGACACAGGTCCGTCCGCCATCATAATCGTCCCTCACTGGAATTCTAATATAAATCCCAGTAACTTCACTGTTTTTATTGTGAACAACTGGCCTTTAATAAAGTTTGTTGAGGCACAGCTGTGATCTTTTAATACACTTTCCTATCACTGATCACATACACCACTTCTTTTCACACATACCTGCTCCGCTGCATATGGCTGAGATACCCGCCACCCCCTCTCAACACAATCATCCCCAAGAATTGGGAAACCGGAAACAGTTCTTGAACTTTTGGAAGGCGGGAAGGGAGTCACCCTTCCCGGCCGTATTTATTAAAATATGAAACAAAAGTTAAAACATTAAAATAACAGTTTCATATTATGTACAATTTCATTTCCACATTACGATGTTTGGCTAACCTTAACAGATCTCTAATACAAAGGATCTCCTAGCCGAACTAACATCCTACAAAACATTTGACTTGAAATTGTACATCCTAACGTTAAGGGCCAACGGCAAGGTCGTAACCGGTGTCAGATCCCTAAACCAGAAATACCCCCTCACTTGTGAGAGGAGCGACCGCACAGAGGCGTACCTCAAGTGCATCTACCAATTTCCCTTTGTACTTGACGGGGGCCCCAATAAACTCGACGCCATTTAACGGTCGTTCGAGGACTCGTGTGATGTGTCTAAAAGGTAGCGTAAACCCCCTCCCGCACCCCACACAACTTACCCATCTGCCGTCGCAGATGTCCTGGCCCCGGGAAATTCCCCAGGAGGGGCCGTAGCCCCTCCTATCCAGGAAGGGGCCTTGACCACCTTTCCTTTCCTTCCGGCGGCCTCTCCTTAGACAGGACCGCCTCCCCGTTGAGGGGCCAATTGGCCACCTCCCCCGAGCGCTCCCATCCGTAATGGGTGACGCCCCCTCATAGGGATCTTCGAATTACTGCTCACCGATCATGACCTTACCGCCCGACCAAAATAAATACGACAGTTCTACCTAAGTTACTAAGATTACAACGCAAACATCACTTGTTACCAAGCGTAAATACTGATCAATCCTTGTTCCAAGTTACTTTATTTGCAAAACATACTGAAAATAACCAATCTTTATTGCATCTTAAGAATTTCACGACAATCATCACAACCTGTAAGAAAACAGAGAAAACAAAAAGATACTATGTCAACTGTATTCACAATGAATCGCTGTCCTCAGGGGCTGGTGGGTGGGTCAAAATTGGCTCTTCGTTCCGTCTCGAGCTCACGTGCAGCGGGGAGGTGCAGCTTCAGAGCACAGGAACAATAGGATGCTTTCTTGGCTTCCGCTTCTTTTATCCGTCTTCAGGGCGGGAGTAATCCCGCCCCCGCCTGCCTCCGAGGGCGTGGCCGGCCGCGTTGGTGTCTAGGCCAGCCCACTCTAGGGCGGGGAAAAGGCGCGCCCCGGCTACGCCGCTTCGGGCATACCAGCCGAGACTCGCCTCCCGCCCAAGATGGCTTCCCGGGGGGATCGTGGTACTCAACCATACGTTCGGGGGGACCGAATGGTCGCCCCTTTCCATATGGCTGAGATACCCGCCACCCCCTCTCAACACAATCATCCCCAAGAATTGGGAAACCGGAAACAGTTCTTGAACTTTTGGAAGGCGGGAAGGGAGTCACCCTTCCCGGCGGTATTTATTAAAATATGAAACAAAAGTTAAAACATTAAAATAACAGTTTCATATTATGTACAATTTGATTTCCACATTACGATGTTTGGCTAACCTTAACAGATCTCTAATACAAAGGATCTCCTAGCCGAACTAACATCCTACAAAACATTTGACTTGAAATTGTACATCCTAACGTTAAGGGCCAATGGCAAGGTTGTAACCGGTGTCAGATCCCTAAACCAGAAATACCCCCTCACTTGTGAGAGGAGCGACCGCACAGAGGCGTACCTCAAGTGCATCTACCAATTTCCCTTTGTACTTGACGGGGGCCCCAATAAACTCGACGCCATTTAACGGTCGTTCGAGGACTCGTGTGAGGTGTCTAAAAGGTAGCGTAAACCCCCTCCCGCACCCCACACAACTTACCCATCTGCCGTCGCAGATGTCCTGGCCCCGGGAAATTCCCCAGGAGGGGCCGTAGCCCCTCCTATCCAGGAAGGGGCCTTGACCACCTTTCCTCTCCTTCCGGCGGCCTCTCCTTAGACAGGACCGCCTCCCCGTTGAGGGGCCAATTGGCCACCTCCCCCGAGCGCTCCCATCCGTAATGGGTGACGCCCCCTCATAGGGATCTTCGAATTACTGCTCACCGATCATGACCTTACCGCCACAGGCCGGATAGTTGACCGGCTATCCGGACCCCCCACAAAACACTCCTGCCTAAAGGTTATGCTGTAAACTCCTTAACCATGCTATGAAGTCTCCTATGAGTAACTCGTTCCCTACCCGGGACAAATGAACACCGTCCCCCAAATACATACTGTCCCCTTTGATACAAGCATGCGAAACAGAATTCAGTGCGTCTGAACGAAACAATCTACTCACTTTGTTATTTATCTTCCTTACTGAATGATTTAATGCAGTAACCGAAATAGCCCCCCGCCACACTTTCCGTGGGATCATATGGGACCATGCAATTGTGCACCCTGGAACTCTCCTTGCCAACCAACTTACTGTGGAAAGCATTGCCTCAAGAAGAAGTCGTCTACCAGTGGCCACCAGATCGTTACCCCCAAGATGGACTATGATTATAGACGGCGGTGACCTTGTCCGCTCTAACAAACCCTCAAAAAAGAATTGAAACTGGTCAATACAGAGCCCGCCCTTTCCGTAGAAGGACACCCTGTACCCGTATTCCCCAGCCACGTGAATCATATCACCTGCTTTGAATACGTCCGCGGCACGCCTCACATATGAGTGGCCCACGACCCACACCTCCTTATTCGCAGACGATGATTTCTGACCGCTGATCCCCAGGAGTCGGGTCGACTGTACAGTCCGCCCCGCTTCGTAAGCTTGCGTAACTGAAAATCAAACAGAAACAAGAAGCGTGAGTATATCATTACAGCTTCACAACATGTGCAACCGCACATACCTTTTATAACAGTTCGAGGACCAACGCCCCACACGTTTTACTTGTTCCACACTCAGACCCCTGGCTGTAGCCTCAGTAGCAGCCCCTATCCGAAAGGAATGGGTCCCGAACTCGCCGGGGTTCAAGCCCGCGGCCGAAATTGACATCGCAAGCACCCTCTGGAACTGAAACCTCGTCAGTGGGGTGGCGTCAGCGTGTCTCAAGAAGGTCCCCCCCCATGCTGCAACCCTCTGCGCCAAATATTCCTCTATGCATACCACAGGGCACATGGAAGACCCGGGGATCCTCTGAATGATTACACAGTCCCCGATTGCACCTTGATCGGATTTGGACCTAACAAATGAGACCGTCATCGTCTCCCCCCTGACCTGAATGTGCTCCCGGCACAATCCCCCCATCGTATCCCTCTTGTTCTTTGCCACTAGTTCGCTTACCCGCATAGCCCCATGGAATGCTAGCGCAAATGCGGCTCGGAATAACACAGTTTCATACTGGGATGAACATGTTGCAGGGAGTACGGAGGATAACACGGCCAACCTATCCAGACCTATCGGGTGCCTCTCATCAACTCTGCGACCCTCAAGGCGTTGCCACCCACGTAACGCTTTCTGCACAACGAAAGACGCTGTCGGGTCCTGGATCCCATGAGCCTTTGCCATAAAGGAAATGGCGGCCCGATGCCTCTGGGCCGTAGCTACTGATTTGCCTGCCTGATGTAAAGAGAGCAGAAATTGTACTACAAACTCTTCCTGACCCCAAAACTCTCCCCTAGCAGTACCCAAAAAGGCCCAATAGGAACGGAACGCCCCTTCATATGCCTTCCTCGTCCTGGGTGCTAAACTCTCTCCCACGAGGTTTTGTAGTTCGGGGCACCGAGAGACCAGAGAGCTTCGGGAAAGGGTGCCGCCACCGGGTCCGCTGTGGGCAGAAAACCCCAGAAGGCCTGCATATGGAAACGAGAAAGCGCATCAGCCGCTTGATTCATCACCCCCGGCACATGTCTTGCCCTAAACAGTACATTCAGTTGCATGCATAACAACACAATCTCCTTGAGCAGTCTCAGAATCAATCTGCAACGTGCTGCCTGATTATTGATACACTCAACCACGGTCATGTTATCAGACCAGAACACCACAGAGTGATCACGGAAACCCCCGGGCCACGTTTTCAGGGCCACCGAAATAGGAAAAAGTTCGAGAAAACCAATGTTACTCGTCAACCCATACTCATGCCACCATGACGGCCATTTTTGAGCCGACCATTGTGTACCAAATATGGCACCAAAACCTATACTCCCCGCCGAATCTGTCCAAAGGCCCAGCTCCTCGGAGGACACCGCTGGTTTGTTCCAGACAATTCGACCATTGAAATCCGCCAGAAATGCCAACCAAATGCGCATGTCCTGGCGAACCTCTGCCGAGAGTCTCGTGCGGTGATGTCCTTCCTTCAGGCCGACCATGGCTTGTGCAATCAAACGGGAAAAGGGGCGCGCCATTGGTATCACTCTTAGGGCAAAATTCAACTGACCCACCACCTGTTGCAATTGATGCAGGTTTACTTTTGTCGCACGAATACATGTCTCAAGTGATAACCTAAATTTCAACACTTTTTCCTTGGGTAATCGAAAACAACCTTCTACCGAGTCGAGCTCGATCCCCAGAAACTCGATCAAGGTCGAGGGCCCCACAGTCTTACCTGGCGCCAATGGCACACCAAATCGATTCATTAAGACACAAAATTCCTGTAAAGCCTGTCCACACTCAGGATCCCCGGCTGCCCCCAAAAACAGAAAGTCATCGAGATAGTGCATAACATGTTGAAAACCTGTCGACTTTGTGAATACCCACTGCAGAAAACAACTGAACTTCTCGAAATAGGCACATGAAATCGAGCACCCCATTGGCATACATCTATCCATGTAATAGCGACCCTGAAACCTGAAACCAAGAAGACGCTGATCGTCTGGGTGTACCGGGAGCAACCGGAACGCTGACTCGATATCTGATTTCGCCATCAGCGCCCCGGGCCCCAGGCGATTCAGCATGGCTACGGCCTCATCGAAAGATGCATACCTTACTGAACACACTTCCGGGTCAATCGCGTCATTCACGGAAAGACCACGTGGGGCTGACAAGTTATGTATCAGCCGAAACTCACCCGGGTCCTTCTTGGGGACCACCCCTAGAGGAGAACAAACAAAGTTAACAACCGGTGGCAAATCGAATGGGCCGGCGACGCGACCTCGAGTCACCTCCTTCCCAATCTTCACCTGTACCACCGCCGTGTGCTGCAAGACCGACAGTTGATTCTTACAATTTGCTACACCCTGAAAATCCCCCACTGGGATGCGGAAACCATATGAAAAACCGTTTCGTAACACCCCAGCGGAAGCATGATCCGGGTATTCGTTGAGCCAAGGAATCATTGCCATGGTATCAATCGGGGTAGGTAAAGGCGCCCCTCGGACTATATCAGACCTGTTTGGCGCCTCCCTTACCACTGTTATCACCCGTTTTGGCTCTGCACATGGACTCAGGATGGGATGACTGCCCACACCCCCCACACTCATGTCTGAATTTGCATGACCCCTGGGGCCTCGTACATTTCCCTCTGTTAAAATTCCAACAGACCCCCTTTTTCCTGTGTTGCCACTCGGTTTCGAATGGTATTCATTACCTGCACCCGTCCGAAAGGGCGTCCCAGAGTTTTGGCGGGAAGATTCTCCTCCGTTACTCCCCACCAATGGTACCTTCAACATTCCTGTACTCTCCATTTTTTGCCATGACACGGAGTCGTAACAATCCCAAGTTAACAATGGGTTGTGTTCCTTAGCTTTCCTAAACAGATTGTCATAGCAGAACCACTGATTGCCCCCATATGCCACAAAATACTCCATAATACGTGACTGATAAATGGGTAACTCGGTCAGCAACTCGGGCCTGCGCTCGCCCATGATGGAGGTAAATATGCCCCACGCTCTGCCCCAAGTACCAATGTTCTCGTCGACCTTAAAGGCGGCCATTTTTGCGCGCCAAACACTCGGATGCATGAGCTCCTTTTGGCTCTTCACATGCTCTATCTCGTAATGGTCGGTAAGCAACGAAAACATGTTTACATACTTATCTGCCCAAATCAATTCCTTAATTTCTAGTGGGACATGCTGGGCAATCTTCTCCCTTCGAGAAGGTACAGACCCCTCCCCCGCAATCGGCAATGGCCGCTTACCTGAAGTAAACCCCGTGCTTGTCGCCGAACTTGGGCCTGCTGTACTTCCGGCCGCCGGACCCAGTGGGGGAACAGGAGATGTTGCCTTCGCAGCCTCCCTAGATTCCCGCAGTTGTCTCATTACTGCCCGGGCGTCGTCAGCCGTGGCGCCCTCGCTATCTTTTCCCAACCACGCTGCCAATTGTGCCGCCAACTCGGGGGGCATATCCTCCCTGTTCACGGGGGTGACCACCACAGGAATTGGATTCCCCTCTTTCGGCACCGGGATTGGCGCCTCTCGTGGGTTATCGGGAACCGGGGTGTCTCCCCCAAGTGCTCCCCTTCTGGGCCTCTTGCTTTTCCCACCGAGGACTGCCTCCTGCAAAGGCCGTTTCGGTCCTCCCGCCCCGTCCTTAGCCTCCACCTTCTTCTTCAGATCGGCTATCTCCTTCATGAGCATGCGGAGCATCTGCTCGGTACCGACCCGCTTTCCGACTTTCTTAGGCATTCTCAGACGGGATATCTGTAAGACAAAAGAAAGATTACAATGCTCAAAATTGGCTCTTCGTTCCGTCTCGAGCTCACGTGCAGCGGGGAGGTGCAGCTTCAGAGCACAGGAACAAGAGGATGCTTTCTTGGCTTCCGCTTCTTTTATCCGTCTTCAGGGCGGGAGTAAACCCGCCCCCGCCTGCCTCCGAGGGCGTGGCCGGCCGCGTTGGTATCTAGGCCAGCCCACTCTAGGGCGGGGAAAAGGCGCGCCCCGGCTACGCCGCTTCGGGCATACCAGCCGAGACTCGCCTCCCGCCCAAGATGGCTTCCCGTGGGGATCGTGGTACTCAACCATACGTTCGGGGGGACCGAATGGTCGCCCCTTTCCATTCGCAGGCGTCGAAGCACACAGGTGGGGATAGTCGGCCCCATCTGTGACTGAACCCCATGATGAAGCATGTCACCACTAGGGTGAGTGAGGGTTCTTTTAGAGAATAATCTATTCTTCTTCACCCTGGCCCTTGTTTTTTGACCATTTAATTTAATTTAATGTATCCACTGTGTTGTTGTTCCTCACTTGAGACATACTGTCGTTTAACAATTCATAATTGTAGGCTCACTTTTGTTGTTAGTAATATATATATATACATACACATACATATATATAAATGCATATGCATATATATGCATATATGTGTATATGTGTGAGTGTAGAGAGAGGTAGAGAGGTAGAGGTGTAGAGGTAGAGAGGTAGAGGTAGAGAGGTAGCGTAAGAGAGGTAGAGACTAGTAGAGAGAGAAGTAGAGAGAGGTAGAGAGTAGAGAGTGAGTAATAGAGAGTAGAGAGTGAGTAGTAGAGAGTAGTAGAGAGCAGTAGAGAGAGTAGCAGAGAGTGAGTAGTAGAGAGTAGTAGAGTGAATAGTAGAGTGAGTAGTAGAGAGTAGTAGAGTGAGTAGTAGAGACTAGTAGAGAGTGAGTAGTAGAGAGTGAGTAGTAGAGAGTAGTAGAGAGTGAGTAGTAGAGTGAGTAGTAGAGACTAGTAGAGAGAGAGTAGTAGAGTGAGTAGTAGAGACTGGTAGAGAGTAGTAGAGAGTGAGTAGTAGAGAGTAATAGAGTGAGTAGTAGAGTGAGTAGTAGAGAGTGAGTAGTAGAGAGAGAGTAGTAGAGAGTGAGTAGTAGAGAGTAGTAGAGAGTGAGAAGTAGAGAGTGAGTAGTAGAGAGTAGTAGTGAGTAGTAAAGAGTGAGTAGTAGAGAGTGAGTAGTAGAGAGAGAGTAGTGGAGAGTGAGTAGTAGAGAGTAGTAGATACTGAGTAGTAGGGAGTAGTGAGTAGCGAGTAGTAGGGAGTGAGTAGTAGAGAGAGAGTAGTAGAGAGTAGTAGAGTAGTAGAGCATGAGTAGTAGAGAGTGAGTATTTGAGAGTAGTGGAGTAGGAGAGAGTAAGTAGTAGAGAGTAGTGGAGAATATTCCAAAGTTTGGCACAGCACCACTTGCACAATGAGTCCAATCAAATCATATCACTCAGAGTCCTTATTGAAGCGCTAAATCTTGGTGTATATTCAAATGCTTTTACTTTCCTTAAGTTTATGTACCACAGCCAGCCGAAACGTTTCGTTCTGTACAACAGAACTTCTTCAGGGCGTTCTTATTTCCTTCAAGTTATGTCGGTATCCTGTTGTCATATAACTAGATATTTCTTCCAAATGTTAGACAAGACGTAAGTACATTCTTATTCAAAGTGACTAGGTATAAATGTTACCCACTTTTACCCACAATTCGGGCAGACTTGCGTAATTTATAGCATCCTCAAAGTCAGTCTTTCAATAATTCCAAAGTATAGGACATGATAATCCAAATCCAAATGTTTCTCAAGAAAAGTCATTTTCAATCGTTCGGAATATCGGTGTTTGGGCAGATATGACCCAGGGACCCCCAGTATGCAAGGGGAATTAGTCCCCCTTCTGTAAACGCGCCAGTGGCCTGCATTGCAGAGAGGTGTAAAAAGGGTGTGGCCTCATTACACCTCTCTGCAATGCAGCCCCCTGGTGCATACTGGAGGCTCCTGGTGGGCTTGTTGGCCCCCAGGGACCCACAGTATGCAAGGGGAATTAGTTCCCCCTCTGCAAACGTGGCAGGGGGCTGCGTTGCAGAGAGGTGTAACAAGGGGCATAGCCTCATTACACCTCTGCAATGCAGCCCCCTGGTGCATACTGGAGGTTCCAGGTGGGCTAGTTGGCCCCCAGGGGCCCCCAGTATGCAAGGGGAATTAGTTCCCCTTTTCAAACATGCACGGGGGCTGCGTTGCAGAGAGGTGTAAAAAGGGTAGTGGCTTCATTACACCTCTCTGCAATGCAGTCCCCTGGCGCATACTGAAGATTCCTGGTGTGCTTTCAGGTCTTATATAGTTAGGAATTAGCTTTAAAAAAACCTTTGAAATTCACTGAAAAAACCATAGGTTTCACACCAGTTATAGTTAGGAATTAGCATTTAAAAAACCTATGAAATTCACTGAAAAAACCATAGGTTTCACACCAGTTATAGTTAGGAATTAGCATTTAAAAAACCTATTAAATTCACTGAAAAAAACATAGGTTTCACACCAGTTACAGTTAGCTGGAAATTTTACTGACATAAAACCATTGAAATTCCCACGTTATAGTTAGTTGGACTCACTATAACTTGCGCGTGTAATGCACTGCTGATGACGTCACATTATACATCACTCATGACATGGTCAGTGACATCACTCATGACATCACTGATTTCACCCCTTGGGACCCTATCCCTCGGGGGCCTGCCTCTTCTTTTACAAAAAAAAGGGAAGGGAGCTGCACATCCCCCCTCCAGGGCTCTGGGGTCCCCAACCCCAAGGGCCTGCCCATTTTTTTTGCACCCCCCTCCTCGGGCTGATTTCAGTCCCGGGGACCCCACCTTCCTGGGCTTGGCCTCTCTGTTAGGGGACGCCTAAAGGGACCGCGGTCCCTCCGGCTCCCCACCTCATGCGGGAGCCATCATTGCTTTTGGACAGAGGGAAATGCTAAACATGCAGCTCCCTCTGTACAAAAGCAATTTTGCTCTGCTTCGTGCAAGCGAGAGCATTTTACGTGCACTCGCTTCGATGAAGAGAATCAGAGTTTTCTATGGCTTGGCAGGAGTGGTGCCCCGCACTTATTTGCATTAAAGAAACCCCTGGGGAGGTGGTTGTCACCAGGGCAGTGAAGGAGTCCATAAGGGCCTCCCCGCATTCATATTTAAAGAAGCCCCGGGCGGTAGTGGTGCCCGGAGCATAAAAAGCCCCATGAGTTTGGGCTTGTGCGTCCCCTTCCTTTTAGCCCAGCCGGGGAAGATAATGAACAATGCGCGGGAGACCGCACTTTGTTTATTTTTAACAATTTCCAGCTGGATCTGGGGATCCTGCTGAATAAAAAAAAAAATGCCTTCTTAGGCCCTGTGGTGTCCCAGTGGGACCCCTCAGAGCCCTAGGGGTCAGGGTGTTTTTACCCAGCCCCCCTTTTCTTTTTTTTACATTTTTTTGTGGGACTTCTTTCAACCGAGTCCCAAGATGGCTGCTAACACTTCCTCGTTGAAGTGTTGGCAGCAAATCACATTTCAGTAGGGCTTCAGTCAGATTTTGGGCTTCCAGATATCTATATTTTTTTTAACTTAAATATCTCTGAAACTACTGAATGGATTTACACCAAATCACAAAAAAATACGCTTTCTAGACCAACATTTAGCTTTCTGCCAATTTTGGTGTCATTCCGTTAAGCGGTTCGGGCTGTAGTCATGTTAAAAATGAAAATTCCCATAGACATACCATAGGGAGAACACATTTTGGGACCCCCTTTTTTTCTCAGCACCTGCATGACAGAACACCCCAAACTTTCAACACAGCAGCTGAACCAATAAGGAGATGTTTTTGAAAAATGTCATGAAAATTCATCAAGTAGCACCAAAGTTATTGATAAAACAAAAAATGCTTTTCTTTGGAAACTTTGGTCCCAACTATAACTACCCACTGTTGAAGATAAGTTATAGTTTGAAAATCTTAATTTATTACCTAAACAAAACAATGTAACCTACACAAACCTCAGAAATTAAATAGCTATAATTATAACTTAAAGTTATAATTTCCGCTCCACCCAAAACTTTTTATAACTCATGCAACTCCATACAGAGTGTTGTGAAGTTGTTAGGCAGACTAGATCAACTATAACTTGCACCTTCTCCATGCACTGGTTATACCCGTTCATATTTCATTACTTATAGCATGTGAAATCATAACATTCATAAGAACACTAATGTCATCTCAAATGACATCATTTCTGATAATACTGTGTGTACTAGTGGTCTGAGTTATAGTTGATTTAGTCTGCCTAGCGAGTTCAGAAAACTCTGTACGGAGTGCACAGATCATAATGATGGCTATAGCCTTGTATGGATGTATAGGGAGAAACATTTAGTACTGCTTGTATCAAGGCTTGTTTGAAGTCCATGATTATATTTTCTCAAACAGGAGACACTCAGAAGGTGATAGAAGGATGCCTGCAAAATGTTTAACCACAAGCGTTTGTGATAGAATTCCAGTATCGGTTTTGACCACTGTACGACCTCAGTTTAGACCCAACCATATGCAAATCAGTCATGATACTGCTCCACTCTGAACCTTTTGTGTGTTTGATTTAACAGGGAACGATGGATTAGAACTCTGTCCAGGAATTTGGGTGTTAGGGTTTGTAGTGAAGCAGAACGCATATTGAAGACAGATACCTCACAAATAGTGGTCTTCTGTGTAAGTAGATTCCTATTCAATGTACACCGAACAAGGAGGAAGGCTGGATTAAAATTCTAGAGTCACAAGCTTATATTACCATACCAAATCCTAAGTAAAATAGCTATTGTATTTGCACTTTATAAAATTGGTTGTCTTATTGTGATTTAATTCCCATCCTATCCTAAATTCTTTTTTTAGATTTTTTATATGCTATGGAATGTCTAGCTTTTAAATGTATTTTTAAGAATGTTATCATGATATTCTTAGATAGGTTTTTTGGCATATTTGAACCAGATCATACAAATTGTGTATAAATTATCGCCCTTTTCCCTTTGTACCTGAACTTTTGGATTAATTGATATTGCAAAATTGTATTTTAAATGTATCGTTTATGGTTAAAATTAACCGAAATAAAGATTAATGAATGAACGAATGAATGATTTAACATCCTAAGCCTAAGCCCAGATGTGGGTCTCGTGCTCACTGTGCCACTGGAACTGAGATACACCCAACTGAAGAGCTGCAAACAGTGCAAACATGGTATTTGGTTGCTTGTGTTTCATTTCAGGGAGAACCTGGCTTTGGCAGTTTGGGCTGGACTGTTCCTCTCCTCAGAAAACTCCTGGACCTGTGGAGAATTAGAAGAAATATTGCCCTGCTGTCTAAAGAACCTGAAGGAAGACTGACTGGACCTCCTTGCCTTGATTCCAAGTGTCAGTTCACTGGCCTCCTGTTTGAGCTACAGGAGCAAAACAAGCTTCCAGAGACCTGTCTCTCTGCAACTGCCCAGCTGACCATTTCCAACTAGACCTGTCCTGCACCCCACTGCTGGCCTCAGTTGGAGTGAGTCCTAACCCCCAATATGGTGCCCCCTTGGGTCATATTATTGAGTGTACTCCTCCTTCATTCCCACACTGCAAGAGCAGATACTGTCAAACAATTTACCAAATTCCTGCTGACCAAGACTGGGATTGCCATCAAAGCTGCAGCCATTGATGTTGAATTGCTGGTCAGCCTCAGTTTGCTGTTGGCCACACTGAACAAGACCTTCCAAAAAAGTGTCTACGTCTCTCATTAGGACCGAAATTGAGCAGCAACTTTTTGACATCCAGGCCTTCCTGGACATAGAGTTTGGACTTGACCCACTCAGAGTTTTCCTGCCTTTGTCGACGACCGCTCCAGAACTCCACTCTTTAGCAACCCGTTGTGGTCCAGTCCTGCTTCGGATCCAGCTTGCAGCTTGTAGCTTGCCCCGCTGTTGACTCACTGACAACCACTTTTTCTCCATAAATGTTTCTAAGTCAGAAGGTAAACTTTTCACCAGAATGAATCTGGTCCCTGTATCCGATCCACGCTCCATAGTAGTTGTCCTTAGCTTTTGACTTTGACTTGGTTTATTGTGACCAGATGATCACAGTTGGCATTCTGTGTTTTTAGCACTACTATTATCTCCAGTTCTACCTATTGGAGTTTTGTTATTTTAGTATCATTGTATTCATTAAAATGTGATCTATTGTTCTAGTTCGGTTTGGTAATTATTCATATGCTGTGTTTTCACTTTATTACTGTATGGATACTGCATAAATACTTTGCACATTCCTTCTAAGTTAAACCTGACTGCTTTGTGCCAAGCTAGCACAGGTTTAGTTAGTGACTTCTGGGGTTCAGCCGGACAAGGATTGTGATTATTATGTAAGTTGGGCTCTCACCCACCACCAACTAATACCACCGTTTTTCACAGCTCTGTCCAAACTGAGGTGGCAGGGTGGGCAAAAGAATGATGGGTCGGAATGCTACCCCAAGCAATTGCCAGTGGTTATTACATTATTTCTCCCCATTAACTTGTGTGTGTTTGATGTAACACTTTACGTGGCCAAGGGAATACCCAGATGTGGGGCCTGCGCTCACTGTGCCACTGGAACCAAGCTGCACCAGACGTCAGTGCCTCAATCATGATGACACTATTCTTGGTTTATTTGTGATGAGGGCAAACCTGATCTGGCAGTTTGGACTGGGCTGTTAGTATTGGAGCAGGGTCAAGACTGATTTTCATATGGCTGGGTCAAAACTGAAGTGTCATGGTAGGCAAAAGAATGATAGGTTAGAATGCTACTTTGAGCTATTGCTAGGGGTTAAACTTATTGCAAGCATTCCTCCCATCATCGTTTGTGTGTTTTTAGTAAATGATAATCAGTTACAGATTCTGCTTTCAATTCAATGTAACAAAAGGTATTTTTTTTTAATTTTGCACTGTGTTTTTTACCTTTAAGTCAATTATTTACTCTTCTTTCTTCATGAGTTTGCAGCTGCAGTTGAAAAGGATGGTTGTTCCAGGTCTCGCACTCTATGTTTCTAAACGTAAAATTACTACTAAGGGGCTTATTCCGATGTCAGTCGGTGTTGTCTCCGACCTACATTGCTTCGGTGTCGGAACCGACCGACCTCTGGTCAGTGGTCCAGACACCGCAGTTGTGATGCAAAAGCTCCCATTTCTCTATTGGAGCTTGTGTTGCGGGTGTTTTTTTTCTCTATGGGAGCTTGTCCTGTGGTGAATGGAAACTGGCCGCAGCACAAGCCCCCAAACAGAAATGGGTGTTTCTATCAATACCCGCACCACGTGGATACGGTGTCCTCTGTATCCAGAAAAAACGACATGCACACACTCAGCAGCAGACTGGACAGCAACACTCTCTACACTGGAATCAATAAGAAACTCCTTTGCAAACTCCAGACTGTCCACAACGCCGCAGCCTGACTGATCCTCAACATCCCCGTCGCAGTCACATAACCCAACACCTGCGTAATCTCCACTGGTTTCCAGTCAAAAGAAGAATAACCTTCACACTCCTCACCCACGCATGCATGGCCCTTCACAACCCCGGACATGCATAACTGAACAGTCGACTCTCCTTCCACGCACCCAGAAGACACCTGCAATCAGCCAAGCTATTTCTGGCCACCATCCCTCGTACCAGCAAGACTAGAACGGGAGGAAAGTCCTTCTACTTGCAGCCAAAGCCTGGAGCACCCTATCAAGCCACCTCCGGAAATCTCCCACATAGCCCTAGCTCAGGAAGGACCTCAAAACCTGTCTCTTCAAATGACCTCAGCACATAATGGAGCAACCCCGCACCTTGAGACCCTCACGAGTGAGTAGTTGTGCTCAACCAACCCCTGATTGATTGTTTGATGCAGATTGATTGATGCAGGGATTAACAGGGGGTGCCATTGGCACCCCCCCAGGCACCGAACCGGAGGCCGCTGAGGCATAGGGGCACTTTCCGACAGACTTATCATGTCGGAAAGCCCTACATGAAAAGCCTGTCAGAAGCCAACATCATAATCCCCACAGCAGAAACGTATGTGCAGCCTCGACTGGCCGAGCGGCTGCTTGAGCCCGTCGGAACCCAGTCTGTCCAACCGGCCGGTTTAAACTCTGAACACCTACATTGTAATTAGGCAGTCGGACTTTAAACCTACAATGCCAGCCGGTGAGCCTCTGATGAGCGGTCGGAGGCTCACGGACCGACATCGTAATAGGGCCCTTAGTCTTGTGGTTTTATAGTGAGGTTAGTTCATTTATTTGTTTTAGAGTTAGTGCATTTGTTTATTGGGGGGGTAGTAAATTGTTATTTTTTTATTGCATGTAAGCTTATACCTACTCTCAATAGTTCTGGAAGGAGTTTACTTTTAGGTTGATCTATTGGTATAATGTAGGTAGTTTCTAGGTTTAGTTTTGGTGTTTTTTGAAGTTCTCTGTGCAGTGGATGAGCATGTATGTTGATCTAGTTCAGGTCAACCGTCTTTGGAGAAAGACTTCATGACAGATGCTTGTAGTTTATATATCTTGAAGGGAAATGCTTCAGAATGTTTTATATCCAAACATTTTTAAACATTTTGTTTTACCGTTTTGGTTTTCCTGGAGTGTCTCTTTTTTAAACTATTTTTGGGGGGAATTTGGAGGGATCCTCTGGAGTTGATATGGCTTGTATATGGATAACTACGTTCCAAGAAGAACAGAATTTTTGTATTGTAAATGGATTGCTATATGTGGATTTGAGTGTTTGATTCCAGTACATTTCATAAGTAAAGTGTGATTCTATATTCATAATTTTTTTCATTTGAAAATGAAAATGTTGGGTGGGCAACCGGTTTATTTAGTCACTAAATTTACTTTTAATTATGTGTGATTCATGTTTACTTTCTATAGTGATATTTTGTGTATGTATAATTTCTTAGATGTAGGAGCAGTTGAGTATGGATTCATGGTTTAATGTATATAAATAAATAGTTATAGTTCTCAGCTTGAGATGCATTTATAATGTGAATGTTTATTTTTCATTAAGAATATAAATATTTTAAAAATGTAATAAAGAAATTATTTGAATTAGTTTCCTTCTACTATTTGCAATTAACATGTATTTTTAGATTTATATATTCACAGTCGGGAATCAAATAAATTATACTTTATTTCAATTTAAAATATTAACTTTCAGAGTTTCATTTTTTTGGACTAATTGTTTAGATTTTTGTTAGTTAACTGCATGCTAGCCTGCCTCCCTCGTGTTAATAGATACAAACTAAGTTGTTATTCAAATTCCTAAATTCCTTTGCAAGAATATAATTTCTCTTGCAGCGAAAATGTATTTTATCAGTTTTGTTTTCAGAGTAACATTTAAGCTGGTGCCAAAAGATTTGTCCCAGCAAGTTGGCCCAACTGGACAGCTTTATAGTTGCATAATATTAGACTCCATCTCATATTTCTTACATGGTGCTCAACACCAGCAAACAAAGGGAGGTGGGTGGTGTTGGTCTTTGTGGGTCCTCAGCCGAAGAGCTCTGTCTAGAGGTCTGCACAGATTAGCCAAAGGCAGTGGTACCAGTAGTTGGGCTGGAATATGTCCAAACAGACACATCAGTAGAAGCAAGGTAATGCCATAGGCAGCCCATGGCTTTGTAATCCTGCTGCTGTTAAGATGGCATGTGTGTATAATGTCTGTATAATGCGAGCTCTTCAGTTGAGAAATGACTGAAATAAATTACTGTGAGATCTTGCCAAGCCGATTTGAGATAACAGTAGCAAGATCCCTTAATTGCCAGTAACGTACCCCACACCCTCATTGCCAGGGCAAGCTCTGCATTTGCTTCTTCATGGCAGACAAATGTCTATGTTGTTGTTCACTGCCTCAAAGGTTAACTCTAGTAAGCTTACAATAGATCACTGAAGCTCCTGCAGTGCTGCTCACCACCAGTATTTTCTGCCATCTGCTGACCTACAATGACTGTCAAGTCATTCTGTTTGTGCCTGGTTGGCCTGAGTATTTTCACCTGTACCATTAGTGAACCCCTATGCCTAGCACTGACCACAGCTTCTTGCACATCAGTATTGCCTGCTGCAATTGTAGTTCATATCCCAATTGATGTCATCATGGCTGTTCCTAATGTTTTCTACGTCTATATGCTGCCGTGCACCACCTCTGCCTATCGGTGAGACACTGGTCTCCCATTTGGTGCCAGTGTGTGCTTTTCCTACCTGATCTGCCAAGCACCAATCTGAACATCTTCCCCTTTGTCACTTAATCCTCATGCCAGACACATATTGTGCTGATATCCAACTCTCTTTAGCTTTTATGCAGGTATAGTATGTAAATTATGAAATTCAATGACTTCATTGATCTGATGATCTAAGAATCCACATTGGCTGATAGGATTTAACCGGAGGGATAGAAAACGCGATACTCTGCCATTTAAAATTCTATGACAAAAGCAGAGTGCTTTAAAAGCTACTCTGTCTTGAACTGGAAGTCAGTGTAACTTTGCCAGGGCATCGCCCAGTGATGCTCGCCTTGGAATTTTTAGCAACATTCGGACAACAGAATTCTGTAGCCCCTGCAGCATAATTGTGGACAATTGAATAATTCTGCCTCCTTAAAACTCCTTGCTTAATTATTAGCAGATTCAAAACCGTTTTAAGACATTCCAATTTGTGTTTACCTAATATCTGCAGTTTCAATGTTTCATGTAGCAGCCCAATGGAAAATTCCCTAGGCAGTTTATTTTTGAACATAGCTGACATCTTCCTTAGAGTTTCTTTCCATACAATTCGAGATACGGATGAACCCCACACTAACCCACACCTCAATTCAATACATCCTCAGCATGTATTATTTTCTTTTAATACTGCCTTGAAAAATTATGGCGTGCCAAGGGGCGTTGAAGTGCTTTTTCAGTGAGTAGTACGCTACTTTGGCACCCACAAAGGATTAGTGGTGAATTAGTATAGGGAAATATGAAATTAATTTGAGCGGTGGTCATGTTCGTCTTGTTATTTGGATTGAAAACGATAGTGGAGGGATAGAAGAGGGAAAGGTTTGCATTTATGTTGTGCTTGCTACCCCTGATGAGGTGTTGACTCCGTGAACTCTGCCACAGCTAATAACATTACTGGCTACCCTTTACAAGCTGTGATCATCTCTGTGCATCAGACAGGGTTACCAGTAGTAATGTAAAAAAGGCATTGTCAATTTTTAATATGTCTACTTGAGTAACACATAATGACTATGGCTGCTGTACCTCTGACACCAAGTTAGTTATAAGTATCCCCAATCTCACATGATTTTCTCTCAAATATTAGCTTTTAGTACATTTTGGAAATTGCCAGCTTTTTTGTAAACATCACTTAAGAGTTCTGAAAATACACATTTTCTTTTTGACTACACTCAATATTGGTACACTTATATTGATTTAACTATTCAAAAGCTTATAATTTAGTAGGGAGGACTGCACATAGGTGAGCTACTTACAGGTAGCTGTGGAGCTACCAGTAGCTCGTGAGCTACTTGTTGGACAAGCTTGATTTAGAAGATAACATCTTGAATCTCATCTATCAATTTCTTCAGAATATGAATTCCAGATGAGAAAGATCAGGGGCAATGAGAAAATGCTGCTTAGTGTTACTCCAGTGTTGAGTGCGAGAACTCCAGTGAACAGAAACCCAAAGAATAACCTATGAATATGCAAGTCCATCGGTAAAACATCTGTCCTTTCTAAGTTGAAGATCAGGCAGTTGCCAGCTAGTATGCAAGGTTCAATGATAGAGGGCTCCAAGTCTGTAGAGGGGTTACTACAGAGCTTTAAAAATTATTCGCCCAGGCTGTGGAGATTGTAATAAGCAGAGAATGATTAGATTTAGAAGTAGGTTTATCTACCATACCCCAGAAACTTTCTGGATTCCTGAATGCACACGCTCTCTCTAACTCTTCCTAGATTTTAGGCCTCTCCTACAGTTTCTGGCTACCTGTTTTAGGAGGACCTATTGTGTGCAATACCAATACTTAGATTGCCATTCGATCAACCCATTCCACATGCCTGGTTAGCTTTCATACATTTCTTATTTGTTGGCTTCTAATTCCAGTGTCTTTCCTTCCTCATCTTTGGTCCCCCCATAGCGTAGCGTATTTACCATCCTTTTCACTGGATGACTTGTATTCTTCCACTTCTTACATTGAAGGAGCTACTTTTTTTTTTTTCGTTGTGTACTCTATGTGAGTGCATGTGTTTTCTATCCCTCTCCCATGTATTCTTTCCATGATCACATCAGTGCCCCCTCTCCTTACTGCTCTTTCCCCACCCCCAACTTATTTCTCATTGGGTTTGTTTCAAAAGGTCCTGCCAGCTCCTCTCTTGCATCCCTGCCTGTCACTGTGCAATGTTCTTGCATAGCTCCATTGAGAGTGTTCACTTGCTATCCTCTCCGCCCATCTGCTCCCACATTGCCCTGCCCCTTCTCATTCAATTTCTTAAAAATGTAGTTTTTTTAGAAGGCTTGGCATTGGTATTTGTTAATCAGCTGCTCCTTTAATTATAATGTGTTTTTGTGCTTTTTTCTTGTGGTGTATATTTTATTGTTCTAAAATGTGATCCCACGTCTTGGGCCATTAAAGTGAAAAAAGCAAAAATGGGCACTTCAGCATTATGATGTATGGGTGCACATGAGTGGTGATGCAAACACATCTATATAGTCATAGTGTGGCCGGCATTTTGTCTTTTTT
Organism: Lissotriton vulgaris; assembly: GCF_964263255.1. NCBI lineage: Eukaryota > Metazoa > Chordata > Amphibia > Caudata > Salamandridae > Lissotriton > Lissotriton vulgaris. The sequence continues at coordinate 211,610,337 of NC_141690.1, read as the reverse complement.
GGCAGATACTGTGCAAATCAGCAACAGGCATGCTTTTTCTTCTTGCTGAAGCTGTTTAACATTAGGAACAACTATTGGCAAAGCCACATTTTTGACTTATTCAATTAAAAGCGAGAGCTATATACTTTGCCAATGTTTGTTTTCATAGGCACTCTGCAATTTTCTCTTTAGGCAAGTATTTTGCATTTCAGAAACGAGGTCTCAAAACACTCTAGGACATTGGTGGGTATCACTCCAATTTTTTTTTTTTGAAGAGTGATCTTGATCTTTTTATGGACTTGTGGGCGAGAAATACCGTAGCACACTGAAACAGAAGTGAACAATTTGAACTGCCTTCTGTATGGCGGATTTCTGGGTTTTATCATGCTTTGGCCTAAGTCGAAACAATTCTGAAAATACGATAGACAATTATATTGATACACCATGCCCGTAATATGATTGCCCTATCAAGAACCGTGTATCTTCTATAATTCTTTAGCATTTTCGCATGTTAGATGTTGTATTTTGCATTTGTATGTATTGTTATGGGAGGGATCCAATTGAGGACATAAGGGGCGAGATCGGTATAACCTGTTAATAACGTGTTAATCAAAATGGTACCCTTTACACCATTGATTCATGTTCTCATTCTTTTGAAGGCAGCATCAGCAAAAAAAGGAAGAATTATGAGCATGATGATGTGTATGCATGACGCTATCATGACACAGTGTGATGACATATGCAATTGCATGCAGCATTATGAATGTGCACACTTATGGCATGACACAAGTGCCATTTTGTTTATTATTTTTACTGTTCCAAGATGGCAGATGCCAGTTCAGCACTAAATTAAAAAAATAAACAAATATGTACAAAAGTGCATTTCGAACAGGGAGGCAGAAAAATGTTTGCTGCTGCGCACACTCCCCAAAAACTTGAATACAACATTTGTTAAAGGACTGCAATGAGGAGGGTGGGAATAAAATGGAAGAGTAGATTGGGGAGCAGGTGGGGATGAAATCAACAAGTAAGGGTTCTGGAGATTGGGTGAGGGAGCAACAGAGGAGCCTGAAGAGGAAAATGAAGTAGAAAAAAAAGTTTAAAAAAAATCTAGGGTGGGAGAAGATATGAGCGAGTTGGGGCTTTGGGAGAGCAACATGGGGCGCACAGGGGTGGGTATTTGAGGAAGGGAGGCAGAACACAGTGCTGAAAAGTCATTTTGAAAATTGTTTCCTGAATGTGAGTAGCCGGAGGATATGTCATCTTATTAAACCATTGGTAAGGAAGCTATGCTCCAAGGGAGGGACAAACACAAGAGAGGGAAGGAAAGCCATTGAATAAGAAACAAGCAAATGAGCGTGACATGAAAGCCAACCAAAGGTTAGCAATGAACTGTCCCAAAGCCCACTGTAAGTTTTCGGTATGGTCTACTGTAGGTCTTTGATGAACAGACAGCTAAAATGTGTTTGTAGGAATGGCCTAAAAACCGTTCTCAAATCTATTACCATATTCCCCATTGTACTCAAGAAACTTGGGATCAGGTGCAAGACCTGACCCAATACTAGGTGCAAACATCATTTACCCCCCCTTTTTTTGCACCCTCCTTCAACGTAACACTCATGACGAGGCTGAAACTATTCCTTGCTGTGCTAGTTATACTAATTTATTCCACCCACAAGATAACATTTTTTTTAAATATTTCTTTTTTAGCATTATCATGTAATTACAACAATAAGCAAGGCACTGGTATGCGAGAATACTTGTATCAGCACACAGGGTAACAGTGGATACAGTAGTGCGACGGAAGTAAATACAATAATATGGAGAAACAAGTGGTGCATAACAAGAAAACATTCTAGGCACTGCTTACTAAATTTCACATTCTTTTTACACGTTTACAAGGGTTCCCATAAATTTCCGCGAAATTTGTGGACGAAAAAGTTTGCAAGTCAATACTAAAGAAATCGTATAGTTTTAAAAACTTCGAACCTAAAAGTACACCAACTCACTGTCGATGCTAATTAACTTGGGGGCATCATTACAACAAAGTATGTTTAGCAGTGTGGTACTTGTTTCCCCAACAATGCTACACAATTATTTACGTGAATTCCAAATACAGTAGCATAATATATCTCATGTGTGCTTTTCTTCTACCTGATAGGTGGTATGCCTCGAGGCATTTATATTTCCGACAGCACAGGGGATGCGATATATATTTAAATTGTATCCTCGCAAATAGTTTTCATTTTCGTTTTGGACACATATGTTAAAGTGTGTTTTTTCCCTGGGTCAGTGGCACCAAATATTGGGTAAGAGCTGCTCACACTGGGATGGATGCAGCTCATTCCAAGGCCAGCCGGTACATTTCTCATTTCCGCTCAGCGGTGAGATGTCTAATTGCTGTTTAGTTTCGCCAGTCCAGTAATTCAGCCTGACGTGCTAAAAGCAGGCCCTAGTAGTTAAGCTTCCATTCTGAAGGCTTTGGTGAACAATCTTGACATCTTATTGTGGCCCCGGCTCTGCCAGCTGAGAGGATTCCTCTCTCGAATGGGCAAGCAATCTATCAGAAATTAAGCCTGTAATGCCAGGAGAGGTTGCGAAATGCAATGTAAAGGAAGGGCCCATATTGTTTTCCTTCTGCACTAATGCAAGGGGAGGAATTAAACTGTTGCCAATTTATTGGTTATTTATAGAGAAAGGGTTCACTTAGCTAAATGGGATGGCTGAAGGTGGTAGAACAAGCCGAGTTCAGAGAGGTGTGACTGTGGCCATCATGTACTGTGTACCGGAAAGAAAGAACTAGAGTGAGTTTGCTGCATTACAGGAAGCCAACTCGACCACATCAACACCCCCAAAAACTCACTAGGTGAGCATTGCAAAAGGAATAGAAAATACTGAATGTTATAGCGATTTGTGTCAGAGATACTTAAAGATCCGAACCCACACCACGGCACTGTCTTGCAGCATCACCGCCCAAGCTCTACATAGGTTCAGTACTGAAACTGAAAAGTACTCACCAGAAAATCATATAATTTAAATTTAAAAATGTATCCTGCTTTGAAGTAGTCTCGGCAGCATGTATTGGACTACAAAGCGAACAAAACATTATAAAGTAGGTATGTTTGGCACTTTGAGGAAGGCAAATCATTTCAATAGAATGGAAAAGGAAGTAATATCATTTCTGCTATATGTTTAGATTATGTTTTTTGGTGCGAAATACTTGGATTACAGGATGTCTTCCAGACCGATAATAAGCAGCCAGGGTCGGATTGGGGTCACAATTTGGCCCGGGCACTGAGGAAAAAGAGGCCCACATTCACGGGCGTGGCCCACATTCGCGGGCGGGCCCTTTCAGGAAACACACAAGGAATGTAAGTGGGAGGATATTGTTCTTGGGAAGGACACAGGGCCAAGGTAACAATGTCCTACAAGCTGAGCACCTGAAAAACATCCAGACCCATTTCTATTACCAAATTATTTCCAGCCCTCCAGTGCAGGAGCATTTGAAAACAGCAAGGTCACTTTCTCTTAGAAAAATATTCCTCAGCCCTCCAGCGCAGGAGCATCTGAAAACAGCGAGGCCCCTTTCTCTTAGAAATGTATCCCCAGCCCTCCAGCACAGGAGCACCTGAATACAGCGAGGCCCCTTTCTATAAAAAAAATATTCCTCATCCCTCCAGCGCAGGAGCACCTGAATACAGCGAGACACCTTTCTATTAAAAAATGATTCCCCAGCCCTCCAGCGCAGGAGCATCTGAAAAACAGCAAGGCTCCAGCTATTTGTAAATTACTCAGCCCTCCCCAGCCCTTCACTGCCTCAGGGCAATGGCGTGGCAGGAGAGGAGCTAAAGCAAAAACGCAGCTTCAGGGCCATCCATGGGGGTGGGGTGGAGGCTAAAGGGAAGATGGTGTGAGTTCCCCAAATCACCTGGCCCCCATAGTGAGACCCATTCTTCCTCGCCCACTATGCCCTAAATGAGAAGGGCTGTGGGCGAGGACTAATGCAAGCACTTTCTGGGCTGTGTGGGCCCCAGGGGTGCCGAGGTGAAAATGGCTCAAAGGCCTGAGCAACACCTGGCCCCCTGGGAGGCTGATTCTGGCACACAATCAGCCCTCCCCATCCCACCATCAACATGATTGCTTGGCAGGGCAGGGGGTCAAGGAGAGGCCACAGCTGATCATCCCTGAACGGCTGGCCGCACAGCGAAGCTGCTTTCCTCTCCCTGTCAGTGCTCTCTGTGGACTGGTAATGGGGTAAAAACCGGCCCACAGAGTGCACTGAGACATCGGCCCTTCGGCCCATGCCCGAGTGCCCGCAGTGCCATTCCGCCCCTGTAAGCAGCTATGTATTTTCAACAAGTGAAACTCAAGAAACTCTCTGTCGCAGTGGAAGAGGTTAACTACAATGTAGGATAATGTGCCCTTTTATCTTGTTCTCCTGGGTTTATGGGACTGATGTTACTGGAATATTTTGGCGCTGAGCATGGGTGACCTGCTAAACAGCTCCCAGTGCATGCGCTCTGACCCCTAAAACATGGTAACAAATGATTAATTGACATGCCTGACCTTATAGGAAGGCCTCAAGAATATGGCTCAGAGAGTGCACCAGTGATATAAAAGTCAAATGTCACAAGTGGGCTGCTATATAGGTCTACGCCACCCACATGAGTGAGTTTATGTACAGCGTACCCCTTTAGGCTGTGCATTGCTAGGACCTGGGCACCTAAGGGCCCACACCCTCCCCCGCTCTCGCAATTCTTTGGTTCATGGGGCACGTAGGGGAGACCATGGGCCCACAGGTCACATTTCTTGTCCCTTGTCCCATGAGTGCAGGATGTGAGAGAGGAAGCGGAATGCACAAGCAGAACATCACTGAAGGTCCCGGTGGCGTGATGGTGGCAAGCTATTTATGCTTGAGCTTGTTTGGACTTTGCCTTTTCGACCTGACCATCGTGATGTTACAAGGATTCTGCTCAGGAACAGAATTATGCTTGGGACTATAGAACATCAGTATGTAGGGACTGAGTCACCATACCACATCAGTATCTATGAGCCCAAGTCCGACTAGCTATAGTGCCTCACTTGCATTCCTAATCTTTCCAGAGAGACAAGTAATTTGGCACCCCAGAAACAACACTCCAGACTGCCTCAGAGATCCTGATAACAGGGCACACCCTTTTTATCTCTCTCTTGTATTTGTCCACAATAAGATTAAAAAAAAGACACGTAAGAAGTTAATAATGTTTATTTAAACTATTGTGCTCTAAGATGCAATAATTATTAAACAGATACATGTTAATATTATAATCAACATGGCCAATAAACTATATACAATAAAACGTCCTGTCACGTTATCTGGCAGATCTGCCTTAACTCTCCCCCACTACTAAAGCTAAGTGGTTATAGATTATAGATCTCTGAGTTCAGTGGTGGACCCTGTTAGGTTTGGAATTCCTATCCCTGCAATGCACTCGTCTCATGCTATATTAGGTTAGCAGTGCGTGGCTAAGTAGACACCATTTGTGTTCATGTTATGTAACCCACAGAGTTATCCCCGTAATATGCAGGCTTCAGTTAGCAAGTGTGACTCCATTTTGCATTTTGTAATCCCTATTAGGCTGCTTAGACTATGCCAGAGTTAGGCCTCATTCCTCATATTGCTTACCTCAGAAGAACACTGCATTTCGTTATTATTTTCTCTGCTGCGCAAGGCTTTTTTCTGACTTGCTAATGAATAGGCCATTCTTCCCTGGCATACTTATCTGAATGTGTAGTTTCTGCTCCCATGTTAGGAAATGCTGAGACCCAGCGCTGTGGCCTTGAGGCCTTGATAATGTATACCCATCTGACTGGTGGTAGCTCATCATACTGTGCCTCTTTGTTCATGTTCTACTCAGGCTGGTATTTTCCATTATGGGCATGGTTGGGGGCTTCACGAGAGGAATGATTATCCACTGTAGACTGTTGTGGGCCAGTCCCTCGGCAGACATCTTAGGGTGCAGGTCATGATGGACTCCTCTGCAGAGTATTGCTAATAAATTAACTGTTTGTATTCTCTACTGTCTGACCGACTCTTCATTCTTGGAAGGGCATAGCAGGTGGTTGTAAGTAACCCGCGTGGCCCCTATGGAACACATCTTTCAACCACATACCTTAGCATAAATAGGTGGATGTTATACATCTTGGCTCATGCTGCACTCTTGTCTCAGGACCTTTGCTCTGTGTGTCTTTCCGAAACCCTTGTTATATGACAAGATATGTGTATTGTGGAAAAGGTGTGGTGCAGCGGCCAGGGTGCCTGACTCCGGACCACAGGGTTCACGGTTCGATCCCCGGCTCCGGCAGCAGGTTAGCCCAGCACGAGGTGATTCAGGGCAATAGCTCGCTTAATCTTCCCAATGACACCTCTCCGGAGGCAGCTGTGTGCTTTACAAATGCTGGCATTATTTTTATTATTATTCAGAAAAGCAGCTGCACTCCCCTATTGTGTCTAGGTACTGGTGTCTGACCAGAGAAAATAACGAGGGGCAATGTTGCTTGAGCTTGCTTAGGCTGTTCAGACTCAATCCCAAGAAAAGAATAAAATGCAAAAACATGTGCTGGTTCAGTATGAAAATACAACGTGGCTCAAACAAGTGTGATATTTAGTAACAAATGAAAAACCAAAGCACCCTACAATGTGCATTATTAGGCAAAAATAGGGAAAACGACAATGGGCCATATAAGAAGCACACATCTGCGACATTGGGACCGGGGCTGTGGTGGCACTCCAGCCCGACAGACTAATCCTGCCTCAAAGATTTCTGTAGTGGCGAGGCAGACAAGTTGCCCCTTCCCCATGAAGAGGGTGATTTTCAATTTGAATGTGCCGCTTCAAAGTCAAAGTCAAAAGGAACTTATTGAGCGCACAAATCACCAAAATGGTCTCATGCTTCAGCATGGCCCCCAAAAATTGCTGTTTCCCCTGCCCCAACAGAGCATCTCTTCCCAATTCTGCTATGAAGTGCAGCCTCCCATTTACTTCTTTGCCTGATGGAGTAATCCCTGAATTTCAATTTTTGGAGTGCATCATCAGCACAGCCTCAGTGGTTTTCTTTCTTTGTCCACCCCACAGCACGGCCCACAACAGATTAAACTATTCTCACTCACCCTCACTTGCCTTAGCTTTATCGCTTCCTGGCTTCTTATTCTCTGGGACAGATATTTGTTTGCCTCCCCATGCTTTCTTGGGGCAACTGCCTCCCGGCCAGAAATATGGATCAGCACTTTTAGGCTCTGATTTAATCCCTTGGGTGCGGCCGCGATTCTGCGCCTGTTCGGCAGAATCGCGAGTGGGCGGGTTCATGACGGCCCCCAGCCGCCATCAGCACACGAGCACCATAATGCATGACGGCTGGGGGCCGTCATCAGCACCGAAGGGGTTAAAGGTGTAGGAAGTGTGTTTGGAGATTGCACTGTTGATGTTACTGGGTCTCGTTTGAGTGTGAGCCTAACAGTTTTTTTTACCATTGTTAGTGATTGTCTCCTTTTTAGAGATGCCTGGAGGTAAGGCTTGTATCAGAAAGAGAAAGGGCGGAGACCATGATCTGGCTCACTTGTTAAAATTAGTGCTGCATAAACTGGGAGATGAGGGTGTGTCCACGGGATCTTCCTCTGATTCTGACCCCGAAGGAGACGTTCAAGTAATAGAACGCCCTAAGAACTCCAATGTTCCTCCTTGTGCAACCTTTCCTCCTTTAAAGAAGAGATCCAAAAAGCAGGTGCGCGGTGGGGTTCCAGCCTGGGCCAGGATAGGCAAGAGTCTTCAGGTCTGGAAGCACCATCATCAGCAAGTCCCCACAGTCTCAGGGAACAACCCAGCACCCACTACCATATACACGCAGAACCCACTGCCAGTACGTGCAACAGTTACCATATTAGACACACATGCAGTGTCACTCGGCATGCAGTGGAATACAGCCACGAATCTCACACCAGCTCCTGTTATCTCCAGAAAGCCTCTCTCCTGGTGTGATGAATAAGCCTTCGCAACAGCCCATGCCAACTTTAGCTGCTAGCGATCTAGTAACAGCTTTAACAATATCTGGGGGTGATAAAGATTTACAAATGGGAGCTTCTCTGCTGCAGCATGGGTCTTCCACTTGGTAGCACAGCTCGGAAGCTACAGATCCCACCACTGCTGTGTTGACATCTGTCACTCAGTGGCTATCTCAGATTAGAAATAATGTCGAAGCCCCTTCCATGTGCTCCACCCTAACCTTCCCTGTGCCCCCTCTAATTAGGTACTCTCCACCATTTCAGATTTGAAGAAGCAGGGGGAGGCCATTGTGGCTGACAGAGAGGAAAGTGCTACTAGCCAAACAAGCACAGAGAGTCAGGAGGGGAGTGTTTCTCAAACCAAAGAATCTAAACCAAAGAATCTCCTGCTTCAGTGGAGGCAGGAAAAAAATCAGCAGGAGCAGCCGCCTTAGGTAGTAAACCTGAGGCTGCTAGTAAAGGGAGTGATTCCATGGTCGTTAAGGGCGTTGGGAGGCAAGAGACTATACTTTTCACACCAGGCAATCAGGCATCAAACATGCCAGTGGATGTGAAAGAAAAGATTTGGAAGTGTGACTTTGTAGAAATGTTTTCCCTGATTCGGGCAAAAAGATGGGGGGTTGTGACAAGGGAGCAGGAGGGTAAGGAGTTCATGAGAGAGAAAAAGCACACGGTTGCAGAGAATACCACAAACTAGATTTTTGGTTTCAATGTTTATATGACAGTTATGTTAGAAAAGAAGCCTGAATTGGCCACCTCAATGTTATTTTACATGAATAAGATTCCTAAAATGCACCATGTATATGGAGGCTCTGCTCGGCTTGAGTAGGACCAGTGCTTCAGATGGGCTGTGGTTGAGGAATCTGATATTGGGTGGGAGCAGACTGAGATAAATATTTGGTTGGAAGCAGTTAATAAAAAAACCCCAGCTAAGCATTTTTCGTCAGCAACACCCCACTGGTAACAAGAAGAAAACATACTGTATGTACTTTGAACAGGAAGCCATGCACTCGCCCATCCGTGTCTTGTAAATACAAACATGTGCCTTCTTTTTGTGGCCTCCTATCTGACCCCGAGGTCAAATATATCAAAAAGTCCAAGGAGGTGGCAAGAGCACCTGCCAAATTCAAGAAGTGATCAATGTCTGACCACGCAGGTTGATAAGTTACTGCCCTGACTCAACATCTACCCCAACAATGAGGCAGCACAGTCATTGCATCTTGGTTTCTCTTCAGGTTTTAGGATTCCAGCAGCTGATGTCGCTTTAATTTTGCATTGCAATAAGCAGTTGTCAGCGTGTACTCACCCTGATATATTGGTCAGGAAGCTCCAGAAGGAATCATCTCTAGGTAGGATTGCAGGCCCTTTCCTTAAGCCACCAATTGAAGCCTTTATTTGCTCCCTATTAAGAGTGATACCTAAAAAAGAGCCTGGACAATTCAGTTTGAGCAAAATAATCATCTGTCAATCAGGGCCTGGGCATACTGAAGAGGTTCGAACAGGGGGCCTCATTGTAACAACTGACATTGAATCTGCTTTCCGGCTACTACCTGTCCACCCAAATGACTACAACTTGCTATAGGCTTCCAGGTCAGGGGCATGCACTATTTTGATAGGTGAATGCCAATGGGCTGTTCGGTCTGCTGCTCTTATTTTGAGCAGTTCAGCTCTGCAAACTGTCGACCCCTCTACTTGGATTACCTTTTTGGAATCAAAATTGACTCAGTTCAGTGTGGCCTTCCCCCTAAGAATGAGCTCGGGTTCAGGCAGTAAAGTGAGGTGGTGTTATCCTATAAGAAGATGACTTTGAACCAGCTATAGGTTTTGGTTTGCCAACTGAACATTTCCCTGAAAAATTTTCCTATATCCCATCCAATTTCCAGATTCATCACCAGGTCTATGTCAGGTCTTGAAATGAAGCATCATCAAACCAGGTTGCCTGCCGAAGGGTTCACTGACAAAATATCAAAACCACAAATATCATGGAATATAAATATCAAGTCAAAAATATTGAGCAAAAAAATATTGTTTTCCTATACCTATAATGTAAATGGCACAAACATAGGAAAAAAATATCGTTGTATACTAATATCGATTACAAAAATATTGTTTTTAACACACACACACACACACACATATATATATATAATTTAAAAATAGTCAACATTCAACATTAAATGTATTAACATTTAACAGTAATATAATGTGAATTAAATATATTGAAATAATTAAAAAAAGATATAAGTTATACTTATTTAATAAAAGACACACATTTTTATATGTGTGTGTATTTTTATTTAAACCGATATCATTTAAACCTATTATTAAAATTATGAAGCTAAGACTATCGCTTCTTCCCCAGATCACTAATTCTCCTGCAGAGAATATGTGGGACCTTTGTTTTTACTCTAACGGTGATTGTAACCATACACCTGTATCCCTTTTTCCCTATGTTCTTAGCACCCCGGCCCCTCGCCATCCTTTTTGTTGTTTTTGTATATTTCTGCACTTTAAACTTTTGTTTGTTCACCACTCTATACCGTGTAAAGCGCTCTGATACCCTCACGGGTCAAGTTCTCGCTCTGTAATACACAAAAATAAAATAAAATAAAATAAATAATAGTTGTAATTTATCTTATAATATATACATTTTTGTAAACTTTAATAATATAATAAATATTTATATATATATATATATATATATATATACACACACACACATATATATAAAAATACATATACAAAATAAATGAAAAATCGGAACAAATGAACTGGAAAAAATATGAAAAACATACTAACTTATTTACACAGAAAAAATTAAACAATATAAAAACATCCATTATTCTAAAAATGTATTATATATTACAAAATGTATTATATATTAATAAATAAACATAATATAATGTTAAATATACAGAAACATAATAATAATATAGATTTATACAATATAAACAAAACTATAAAATTATATGAATAACACATATACTATTCCTACTCCAATCTGCGCAACAGTAGGGAAAGTGATGGACTCAGGAGGGGTAAAATTTACTATTTCCGCACTAGTCTGTGCAACAGTAGGAAAAGCGTTGGACTTAAGAGTGATACGTTTTACTATTCCCACTTCAGCCTATGCAACAGTAGGAAAAGTGTTGGACTCAGTAGGGGTACAAATTACTATTCCCACTCCAGTCGCTGCAACTGTAGGGTAAGTGTTGGACTCAGGAGGAGTAAAATGTACTATTCACACTCCAGTCTGTGCAACAGTAGGGAAAGTGTTGGACTGAGGAGGGATACAAATTACTATTCCCACGACAGTGGGTGCAACAGTAGGGAAAGTGTTAGATTGCGGAGGAGTAAAATTGACTATTCCCACTCCAGTCGGAGCAACAGTAGGGAAAGGCTTGGACTCAGGAGGGGTAACATTTACTATTCCCATTCCAGTCTGGTGCGGCTACGTAAGTAACATCCAAAACAGTTTTTCGCTGCACGCCGCTCCCTTGCCTTCAAAGTGACGGTGCCTGCCGTGGTATCGAAAGCCACAATACTATTCACAAAGTTCAAACCGCAAAGGAATGAGACGGCACACCAATTAGATCTGTGTTGAGTTTATTGCTCACAACCAACGCGTTTCAGTCGTGAAGGCCTTTGTCAAGTTACCCGGAAGTGGGTAAAGCGGCATTTTGTAAACACAGAATCACGCCATCATGGACATAGTAAACATACTTTCCGGGATGTATTTCCCCAGGTGTTGTACTCTGTGTGACACTAAACTGCATCAAATCACATTAGGGTAGGTTATTGACATCTAAAATAAATACTTTATAGAGGTAAATTATTTGAATACACACACAACAATTTATTCCACGGTTAGATGAATTTCATAGCCCATATTTCATTAGGATGCATGTAAATTATAACACACTGGGCGCTATACACATAATCGTATATATTACGAATATTTAGACTCCAATTAATGGTTATAAGCCATACTTTGTACTGGGCAGTAGCTTACACTGTGGCTAGTGTTATTAGCTTCCATCTAGTGATACACGTCCCTTACATGAATAAGTATATAAATAAATATATACATAAATGTAACGACAAGCTGCGCGCGATGCTAACCTATTTTATCTTGCATCCTGACTGCAGCCTGTGATGTGCAGCTGCTGCAGGGCTGTGGCCAATGTCTGAATAAATTCCTATAAACATATGCCTGCCATGTCTCTGCATCAACAGGGTTGGATCTTATTGGTTAGAGATTGGCTATGAATACACAATTTCGTATGACTCTAAAAACCCAAGAAATGTAAATCGTGCAGCAAGGTGCCAAGTAAGCATGGGCGAATTTTGCGAATCTCGCGTTCGCGAATTTTGCGGATTTGCAAACTCGCAATCCGCAGATTTTTTTTTTTGTGTTCGCGCGGGTTTCTGCCAGGTCGCGAGGGTTTTTGTACAATTTCGCAAACGCGAACTTACCTGTCGGGTCGCAAGTTTTGCGAACTTGTTGTTTCTACGTGTCCAGCCTGTTTGGGACACTCTTCTTCATCACTGCAACCTTCTGTCACCACTGCCACTCTCTGGTTTTCCCATGCCACCCTCTGGCTCACCCATGCCACCCTCTGTTTCATCACAGCACCCTCTGGTTGTCCAGTGTACATTATTGTGGCAAAGCAAAGCACACCTTCCCTGCCTCAAGTGACCTGAATTAATTTGGGGCTGATTAATGTGTCACAGAATATTTTTTTAGCTGGCACCTGCTTCCTTAGTGCTTCCTGATTAGTGATCTTTTGCACTTGCTAAGTGCTTTCATTGTTGCAAAATTAGTTACAACACCTGCCCTGCCCCAACTGACAATAATGAATTAGGGGCTGATTAATGTGTCACTGGATTTGAACTTCCAGCCTGGCTCCTGCTTGTCTCCCTTAGCTGTAATTCAGGACCTTTGTGGCATATGTGTAACTATTCTATGGGTCAGAGCAGGGTCACATAATAGTTGCAAGTAGGCAACTGAACTCTGGAGGGGCCCCTCAGGAAGCACTACAGGAAATGGCTACTAATGATGAGCTTGAACTTTTGAACCTGGTAAGTAGTTTCAGTTTTGCTAAGATCGTATTTCTGCAATTTAGCGCTTATTCGCGGGGCGCGAAGTTGAACTGGGAAGCCGCGAACTCACGCGAACAGTGCGAGCAAGCCATAAAATCCGCTGCTCGCGGATTTGCGGATTTTGCGGGAAATTCGCGAATCTCGCGGATTGCGAATTTACCAAAAATCCGCAAAATCCGCGAGCGGAACGGATTTTCCGCCCATACTTAGTGCCAAGAGCTTTGCCCTATGTATGAGTCATGGCACGAGTGTAAGCGCTAACAATGGTTATCCATGATTGTAGTGCCCATGTGCAAATAAAAGGCACCTGCGTTGTTTGTGAGCAATAAACTCAACACAGATCTAATTGGTGTGCCGCCTCATTCCTTTGCGGTTTGAACTTTGTGAATATATATATATATATATTCACAAAGTTCAAATATATTTGACACGTTTAGCTTGAAACACGTTGTGTTGGGTCATGAAAATAAACTAGACCTTGCCTGAAATGCAGTAGGGTCTGTGCCTCCTTTTTCGCCGTACCGCCGCTGTGTGGGAGTCGGAAGTGGCGGGAGCAGTCAAGTTTGGATATATATATATATATATATTCACTTAAAAAACATAGGTTTCAGGCCTTATATAGTTAGGAATTAGCATTTAAAAAACCATTGAAATTAATCCTATATAGTTAGTTGTACTAACTATATTTCGCGCACCCGCAATCCACTGCTGATGATGTCACATATTACATCATTCAGGACATGGTCAGTGACATCACTGATGACATCTCAAATGACATCAATGATGACATCACTGATGACATCTCATTTGACATCACTGATGACATCACTGATGACATCATCCAGTGACTGTGTGTTTCTGTAAAGTTTAAATATGTTTTACATATTGAAGAATGAGTTGATGAATAAGTGTCTGGATGAAGGATTTAGTAGGTGCGTGACTGACTGTATGAGTGAGTGATTAAATGTGTCTTACTAAATGCATGGGTTAGTGACTAAACTGTCTGAATGTGTGCATCAGTATGTCTGTTGTTGTGTAAGCTGCTGCATGTGTTGATCAGTAGCTATATGAGTGGCTATATGGGTTTTGATTGGTTGCCCTGGTATTTGAATGGGAGACTGAGTGTGTGTGTGGGTGACTGGGAGGTGTGTGACTCTGTGCATAGATGTGTGAGCAGTTGATTCACTAGGTGTATGAGTTCAAGAGTGCATGTGGAAACAGCTATATGGGCGGTTGACTGTGTGCATGGGTGTGTTGGTGAGTGAATGGATATCTCAGTGCTACATGTCCAAGTAAGTACATATGTAAAGCACAGTGCATGTGAGAGTTGGCATATATAAATGACTATACATGAGAGCCATTGAATGTGCGAGTGGCTGTATGGATCATTGTGTACTTGTATCAGTGATTGTATAAGTGAGTAAGTATGTGTTAGTATATGTTTGAGTAAGTAAGGTGTTGTGTGTATAACTGTATAGTTGAGGAAATGGAAGTGTGATTGATTCTTTGCATGACTGACTAGGTGTGTGAGTAACTCCATGGATGAGTGGCAGTGTGTGAGTGTCTGTATAGGTGTATGAGTGCATATGACAGTGTTGTATTGATGAGTGACTGTATGTATGAGTGATTCTATGGGTGAATGAGTGAATGTGTGTGTAGACCTAGGAATCAGTGAGTGCGTATGTAGTAACTGGTATTGGTGTGTCAATGGTTTCAAGAATGGTAGTCTGTATTTAACACTGGGTGCATCAAAGGTTGTATTAGAGTGTGGGGAGGTGCATCGTATTATAACATGAATGATATCATCAGTGATGTGATCAGTGATGTCAAATGAGATGTCATCAGTGATGTCATTTGAGATGTCATCAGTGATGTCATCAGTGATGTCACTGATCATGTCATGAATGATAATATGTGACATCATCAGCAGTGGATTGCGGATGCGCGAAATATAGTTAGTACAACTAACTATATAGGAGCAATTTCAATGGTTTTTAAATGCTAATTCCTAACTATATAAGGCCTGAAACCTATGGTTTTTTAAGTGAATTTGTAAGGCTTTTAAAATGCTAATTCCTAACTATATAAGGCCTGAAACCTATGGTTTTTTAAGTGAATTTGCAAGGTGTTTTAAATGCTAATTCCTAACTATAATACTATATAAAGCCTGACACCTATGGTTTTTTAAGTGAATTTGCAAGGTTTTTTAAATGCTAATTCCTAACTATATAAGGCCTGAAACCTATGGTTTTTTCAGGGAATTTGCAAGGTTTTTAAATGCTAATTCCTAACTATGTCAGGCGTGAAACCTATATTTTTTTCAATAAATTTCAAAGGTTTTGTAAATGCTAATTCTATTAGCGGATAACGTTTATATATGTTATTATCCTTCTGGGACCACCTGAGCAGCCATCTTGTTTCTCAGGAGGAGTGAGGCACAAGAGAGCACAAAACAAGAGTGGAAAACGCGAAAAGGGGGCAGAGTAGAGACCCCCTGACCCCTAGCCCTTCTCAGGGGGTCCCAGAAGGACCATCAAGTGCAAACATTTATTTTTAATTTTTTTTAAATCGCGAGGTACGTGCACGGTACGCGTACCATACGTGTACGGTGTGCGTACCCCTCGATTTTTAAAAAAAATTTTTTATTTGCCCTTGGGGGTCCTTCTTGGACCCCCTGAGAAGGGCTAGAGGGTTGGGGGGTCTCTACCCTGCCCCCTTTTTGTGTTTTCCACTCTTGTTTTGGGCTCTCTTGTGCCTCAGTTCTCCTGAAAAACAAGATGGTGGCCAACACTTCCTTGTTTGGACAGTTTGGAATGTTGACAGTCGACTGCCAGCCAATCAGAAACTCGCTCGCGCACGTAAGAGTACGCGCACATACGCGTACCGTACGCGTACGGTGAGCGCATATAGATATATAATTTTCTCAAATTCAATTTTCTCAAGAACTGCTGGAGGGATTTTCACCAAACATAGCAAAGGCACATGTGCATACCAGGCCCTACCATTTTGCCAAGTTTGGTGTAATTCCATTCAGCTGTTTGGGCTGTAGCCGTGTCTAAAGGTCCCTATGGAAATTAACATGGGGAAAACAGGTTTTGGGACCCCCCTTTCAGCCCCCACTTGACGAATCCCCCCAAAACTTTCAGGGAAGGAGCGGAGCCGAGCTGGCCAAAATTCTGGAAAATTTCACGCAGATTCCTCAATTGGCGCCAAAGTTATTCAATTTTCTCAACAACTACTGGAGGGATTTTCACCAAATAAAGAAAAGGCACTACTGCATACATGTCCCTACCATTTTGCCAAGTTTGGTGTAATTCCATTCAGCCGTTCGGGCTGTAGCCGTGTCTAAAGGTCCCATAGAAAATGCCATTTGAAAAATTTCAAATTCAGTTTTCTCAAAAACTACTGGAGGGATTTACACCAAACATACAAAAGGCACTGCTGCATACCAGTCCGTACCATTTTGCCAAATCTGGTGTAATTCCGTTCAGCCGTTCGAGCTGTAGCCTTGTCAGAATGTCCCTATGCAAATTAACATGGGGAAAACACGTTTTGGGACCCCCTTTTTTCTTGGCCCCCGCTTGGCGAATCCCCTCGAAACTTTCAGGGAAGGAGCGGAGCGCAGCGAGGCAAAATTAAGGAAAATTACAGGCAGATCCCTCAATCGGCGGCAAAGTTATTCCCAATAGAATGTTTGGAATTTCCTATGGTAACCAGGTCCTAACTATATATACCTACTGGCGACCGCCAGTAGGTAATATATATATATGTATATATATATATATATATATATTATTTTTTTTTAAAGATTTACAGATGTATTACAATGTTTAATACATATTTTACATTAAAACAAACAATATTAAAATACCTAAAATACCAAAGTATTTTCTCATAATCATAACAACCAACAACTAACAAATTGAATGTTATTTACAATTTAAAAGCATAACACAATTAACACATAACATAATAAATAACACAATTTCTAATGAATAAAAAACAATTTTTACATTTATTATTACCTAAATCATTTCCTAACCTATACCTCTACAACTAAACAACACACACCTAAAATAGATCTTAATAAATATAATGATTGCATATTTAACATAATTAATTATTAATTAAACAATTAATAGTAGTTAACTAATAATAAAATAATTTGTTATCACCTACCCACCGTTTATCCCTACAAACGCAACAACCTGTACCTAATATAAAAATTGTAAAAATCTTCATTAGATAATTAACATAATAAATTATCAATTAATAATAATTAACTAATATTATGTTTTATTTAATTAACTTCCCCACCTTTACCCCTTAAAACCCAACAACCCACACCTGATATAGAACTTACAAAAACATCTTAATTATACCATTTACATAATTATCAATTAAATAATCATTACTAATTAACAATAATTATATAATTAATTCCTTCACACTCTTTACCCCCAAAAAACCACAACCCGCCCCAAAAATATAAATAAATAATTAAATTAAACAAAATGTACATAATAAATGATCAATTAAATAATTTAAAAGCAACTCTAATTCAAATGTTAACTAATTATATTTATAATTACTCTACTTCCCATCCTAAACCCCTAAACCCCACCACCGCACATAAGACTTAACTAAATAAAAAAATACACAAGTAACATAAATATCAATTAAATCATTAATATTAATAAACAATTTATTATCAATTAATAAATAATTATAATTAATTGACTTCCCGCCCTGTACCTCTATAAACCCACAACTCGCTACAGCACTAAAAATGACAATAAATTATTACATTAAATGTAGTAGCGTCTACCCATTGACAGATCATATTAAAAAACATTAACAATAATTATACAATTTATATCATATACAATTAAAATATATACTAAAATACGTTAAAATAATTCAAAAACAATATTATTAACAAAGATATTTTTGTTAATGGTATTATTAACAACATAGATATCTTTAACATACATATTACCTTAAAATGATTTTCTTGTCAACGATATTTTGCACACAATATTTGTGCATCACAATATTTACAACTTGATATTTCAGCATCTCGATTTTGCTTTTTTTTTCGTCCAAATACCCTGGCGCAGTCAGGGAGGATTTAAAGATCTGGTGCACCGCCTCACATATCCAATCAAACGCTGGGCTGTTCACAGACTCAGCTGGCAGTGTAGGTTTTGGGGCACGCGTAGACACTCAACTGGTATGGGGGATTGTCCGCCATCTAGGCCAAATGTTGGTTTACCCAAGAAAGTTTCACTTCTAGAATTGTTTCCAATTATTGTTGCAGTGACTGTCAGGGCAGAATTTTTCAGGAATAACAGTGTTACCTTCTGGTTTAACAAAATGGCCATCATGGAGGCTATTAATAGGTAGAAGGCTTCTTGTAGATTATTCTTAAGGCTGTTGAAATAATTGGTCCTGCTTTGCTTAAGATATGATGTGTTGCAGTTATTCAGAACTTTCCACTCCAAGCATCCGAGAAGATGACAGACTTCCGAAGAGAGCAATGGAAGATTGCTGCCCATCTGATTTAATAGCATCCTCATTGGCTAAGCACACGGGGCTTGCATATGAGACATACGTCCTAAATGTTAGTGCCGTTTTGCGTTTCAGGTGATTGATAACACATTTTTGGTAGACTCAATCTGTCTGTTCTTGTGTGCATTGAGGAAGCAGAAAAGGCCTGCATCGTATACCTTGCTACAAGGGCACTCCAGTAAGTAAATCACATTCATCTTATGAAGCAATCCTATATAGAAGTGCCCATTGCGGTCCTGATTGACTGTAGCCTAAAGGCGCAGCTGTAACACATTAAAGTAAATAACTTTTGATATGGAAAAAGCCTAACTTGAATATTACCTTGTTCACCCATAAAGTAGTGCCTTGATACCTAAAATACCCTGGTGCATCATGTTTAAGAGATAAGACGTGCCTAGTAAGAATGGCATCCCTGCTGTGAAAGGATTAAAGTGTTAAGCCCACAACATAGGCTACTGAAAAAAATAGGGAGAAAATACATATTTTACAATACCTTGGCCCTGGGAAGGGCTAAAGAAATAATCCTCACACAAGGCTGAATCTTGGATAGTAATTCATTAAATAAATTATACCAGAATCGACTTCCTTATTGTTATTGACTTTCCTAGTTCTACTGACTAGGTGTGAAGAACCTCTTTTGGAAGAACTAAGGACCTGGGGATGCTTGCAGCTCTGCAGCAGGAAGGAAGGGGAAAATGAATTACAGTGCATTTACTACTAATAATCCAGGAATGTGAGGTAGGCGACAGGGTGGGACTATTGAACCAGCACCATCAAAGTCCAGGCAGTAAACGTTTCCACCACTACCATTCAGAATACAATTGGACTAGGAAAAAATCTGAACCAAAAGCACCTGCATTGTATTGTACCCAAGATCTGGAAGTGCTTTAAAAGGAGCAGATTAGCAGCTCTCCTTTGGTATCAGGGACATGAATTACAAGACGGACATCTTTCCTGTAAAGAACCAGCAGACTGGTGGGGACTGAGAACTGGGCTAGAGCCCTTGCTGAAGAGAATGATTGCATATGTTCCCCTATTCTTTCTGTACCCTAGAACCCTATCAATTGCTATTTAAGTTTGCAAGCCTAATGAGTGACTATGTAAAAAAAGCCTCAATATGGACAAAAATAGGTCTTAAAAAACATTTGACCTCCAGAGGGCAGGGACATGGTGCATGGGTTACTGGAGAAAGGTGTGACCTTGGTGGGCAAGATTTACTCATCTGTCCCACTTGGAGTTCTTTTCTGTGAGGGAAAGAATTCAGTGGGCCCTAATGCAGAAGGTATCCAGCCTTGGGAGCCCTGCCCAGCTACAGCTGTCAACTTCATCTTGCTGGTAGATTTTGATCTCCAGAATTTCCTCTAAATCGAAAAACAAAACATGAGAGTGGGAAAAGGTGGTAAAGTGATCCCAGTGGCAGCTCAGGTTTGAATGGGACCACACATTCATAACATCCAACTTCATGGGACCCTCTCAAGTCACAGAGCCCTGTCTATGGTCTGGTACCGGCAACTGGAGGCTCTCAGGAGTGGATTAAAATATGCACCTGGCTGATCATCAGGAATGCAGCTCGCTGATCATCAGGGACCACTGTTCACAAGTGTATCCGACTTGGCAGCAGTCGGTTCCCCCTAGGGGTAGAGAAATAGATAACAGTGATACTAAGAAAGTTGAAATGAGACACGAGCAATAATGAGAAAGATGTCCTCACAGTACAATGCCAGTGAATGTTCTCGATGTTTCAGTCCCGAATATGTGATGTTACAACGCAATCAAAAAGATCGCAAAATATTACATCGCAGTTTTTACAACGCAAGTCATTACAACGGCTTGCGTTGGAGGGCGCTGGACTTAGGAATCGTATGATTTACTATTCCAACTCCAATCTATGTACAGTAGGGAAGGTGTTGGAATAGTAAATCATACTATTCCTAAGGTTATAGCACCATCCAGCGCAAGTTGCTGTAACAACTTCCGTTGTAATACCCACGATGTAAAGGCAATGCAATGCAATGCCCTCTATGTACTGGATGTTTCCCTTCAGTCCCTCACCACTGCCACATTTCCCAGGTGAAATATGTGATCCAGACAGCATTGCTTCAGATAATCTGAATCCCCAGCAGCAACCTGAAAGCAATGGTGATAAATCCTCTGGCAAATGAATGGAACCTGACACAAGCACATGTGAGTGGAATCAGTCAGAGGTATCGCCACTGAATCAGGAGCGAAATTAGTGAAAGCAAAGGGGGTTCCGGGAGCACTACCAAATACTGAGCAAAACCTGTATGACTGCACAAGAGCACAGATATTATCAGGAACGATGAAGTCCCCTATCTATAATGGCAATGAGCAACCAGTCATTGAGGCCTACTGTCTCTGCTGCTGTTTGCCAATGTGCTGCAGTCTCTGGCCTGACACCTCAGAAAATCAACTGAAGCAGGCTGAATAGTGATGGAATAGAATTCAGCAAACTAATTCTATAAACAGGTCACACCCTGCTCACTTTGGGAAATCCAGACACTGACAACCCAGGAGGAATGAGGAATTGGGAATAAAGCAAACAGACATCCTTCACCGCTAAGAGAGACCTTAGAGCCCAGATCAAAGAAAATGGCAACAAGCTGTCAGTACAAATTGCAATACACTTCTCAAGGTGGGGAACAATTACTTTTAACAGTAATGCGCAGGATAGCACTATTTATAATGGTACCGACTCTGCACTCCAAATATCTCTTCAGCTGTTTATCACTTACACTGAATAAAAGGTACTTTTAAAAGATGCCTCACCAAGTTTCTTGAGCAAGATTGTATAGCTACAGTAAAACTGCCCATACTTTAAACGGTTAAGTTTGAAGGTGGCATGAGTGCCAGAACTCAAAGTTCATATGTGGGCCACAAGAGTGGCACAACTAGCAAAAGCACAAATTGGAAGGGATGAGACCTGAATGTGGATGGAGTGCAAAGAACTTCATCTGAAAATAGCCAACACGCTGGACTGGCAAAGACAAACATCCCCTCAACCAAAACGTACCCAATCTTGAATTCTTAAGAGACGTGGACATCAGTGCTTCATAAATCGTGCATCACCCCATTGGCTGCCACTCAATGGATGGATGCACTGTAGGACTCGCCTTTCCGGCAGTATGGCACTCCGGCACCACCTGATGGTCCAGCTTGAAAGTGCCAGTGATTCGACCTTATTTTGGTCGAGCCTAGCGGCAGCGCGCAAGCCCTGCTCACTCTGCGAGACTGCTGTAGTAGAGTATGGGAGAGAAGCCAGTGCCCACACTCAGTCCATATTTTTTTAATTGCCTTGTGTCACTGTCTTTCATAAATGCTGCCTTCGGAATTGTTAATATGCTTGTTAGTCCATCCTTAATACGGCCTTGTCTTCATTTGTAACCCCTTTACTTCGGTTGTTAC
This sequence comes from Lissotriton vulgaris, assembly GCF_964263255.1. Lineage (NCBI taxonomy): Eukaryota > Metazoa > Chordata > Amphibia > Caudata > Salamandridae > Lissotriton > Lissotriton vulgaris. The sequence goes on along the minus strand of NC_141690.1, from coordinate 211,588,224 downwards.
ACAGGACCTGTTATTCAGCCTGTAAGCACTATTTACTTTATTGAGTTTCTCTTATTGCAGGCCAGATATGTGGTGCTTTATCTGAAACCGTTTGTCGTTTTTTATGCAGCACAGCTGCCTCCGTAACCGTCCCCGTAACACTGGTGCCCGCTTTCAATCGCTTTAGCCCAGCAGTCTCTCGTGTCTTTTCCAATCCCCCCAAGTAAACTGGATTTAGAAATGATTAGTAAATTAAGTCATGTGAATTCCAGGTAGCACATAATCCTGTGCTAATGGGCTGAAGCAGACAACAACAAATCTGTGTTACATGTCATATGTACTAAAGCTATCTGAAGGGTTGTTTTCAAAAGCCTGTTTTATTACTACAACAACACCACCACCACCAATACCAATACCACCACACCACTACCAATACCACCACCACCTACACAACCACCTCCACCACCCCCAATACCACCACCACCACCAATTCTATCACCACCAATACCACCACCACCAATACCACCACCATCACCACCAATACCACCACCATCACCACCAATTCCACCACCAATACCAATAACACCGCTGATGCCACCACCACAACTACCACCAATACCTCCACCATCAATACCACAACCACCACCAATACCACCACCAGCACCACCTTCACTAATACCACCACCTCCACTTCACCACCACCAACACCAATTCCACCACCATCAGTATGACCACCACCAACACCAATACCATCACCACCAATACCACCACTACCAATACCACCAATACAACAACCACCACCACCACCAATACCACAAGCAATACCACCACCACCAATACCACAAACACCACCAATACCACCACCACCACCACCAATACAACCACCACCAGCAGGGCAGTGTGGTGGGTGGGGAGGAGTCACTGGATACTTAGTCCCCGGATGGAGCAAGCGCGTCCTGAGAGGCAAGCCCATTAACTGAGGGCTGCTGGAAAGTATGCGCTGTACATTTTCTTACTGAAACGGTTTTAAAATACCTGAATTGCTGCTATTGTTTTTAAATTTAGCTGTCTTCGTATTGCTGTTGTCACTTTTGCCGCCTCTGCCCTACAGTCCTTCATAGTTGCGGTTTCTGCCCAATGCATTAGTGACAGTCGGCGGTCTAGTTGTTGCGGCCGCTGCACAGCAGGGCCGTGTGGTGGGTGGGGAGGAGTCACAGGATACTTAATCCACGGATGGAGCAAGCGCGTCCTGAGAGGCAAGCCCATTAACTGAGGGCTGCTTGAAAGTATGCGCTGTACATTTTCTTACTGAAACAGTTTTTAAAATATCTAAATTGCTTCTATTGTTTTAAATTTAGCTGCCTTCATTTTGCTGTTGTCACTTTTGCCGCCTCTGCCCCACAGTACCTGATAGTTGCGGCTTCAGCCCACTGCATTAGCGGCAGTCGGCGGTCTGGTTGTTGCGGCCGCTGCACAGCAGGGCCGTGTGGTGGGTGGGGAGGAGTCACAGGATACTTAACCCCTGGATGGAGCAAGCGCGCAGCGCGCGCCGCAGGCAAAGGCAAGCCCGCCTGTGCCTGTCCGCGCATGGCCGGGACCAGGGGCCAGGAATCCCAGGATCCCTGGACCCGTCTTTTCCTATTCTAAGCAAGAGCTGTACTCCATGAATAAAGATAGCCACGTATTGCAGCCTCTTACCCTTTTGAAACTCAAACAACATGGGCTGATGAGACCATACTTCAGTTGCAACCAGCCGGTTAGACCTGTGAAGTCCCCAAGTGGGAAGCAGGAGAAGCCAACCGGTCATACGAACTGTAGGTTTGCGCTGTTAAATACTCGTTTGTTGAACAAACAAAGTTTAGAGATCTTTTCACTCCTGCAAAAGGACAGTCTTGGTTTTCTGTGTGTCATGGAAACCTGGCTGGAGGAGCACTCTACGCCTGACCTGGTAGCAGCGCTGCCGCCGGATTTCACTGCTATCTACTGCAACAGAACAAGTAACACTAGGGGTGGGAGGGTCGCTTTTCTGTCTAATCAAGCACTGAAAACGGAAACTATGCCTAGAACACTTTGCGGGGGCTGAGGTTTTAGGTGTTAAGCTATGCTCCTCGCGGGACTGCCTAGTTGTACTGATAGTGTAACGCCCCCCCCACACGCCAGTTGGCTTTATGGAACCTTTCCTGGAGCTGGTTCAGGACCTGCGTGTCCGGTACAAGGAAATGTTAGTACTCGGAGATTTTAACTTCCACTGGAAAATTATTCCAAAGGTAGGCCAGGCGCAACAATTAGAGGATGCCCTTACTGTATTAGGTCTGAACCAACTGGCGGCCGGCCCCACTCATGAGAAAGGGCACACTTTAGACCTGATATGGGCATCATCTACATTGTCTAACCCCCTGAACATCTCCCCTTGTTCGTGGTCGGATCATTTCCTGTTGCAAGGCCATTTTTCCTTCATTACACAGACTACACAGGGCCCTTCGAAATGGAATATGTGGCGTAGCTGGAACAAAGTCAATGCCAGTGATTTGATGGCTTTCTTTTCCAACCATGCCCCACCCAAGAATAGCACTTTAGATATGGAAAGTGCCGCCATCATGCAAATACTTAAAGAGGCGGTGGAGACTGTAGCGCCCGCGCGCAAGGTTAGAGCGGTCGATAAGAACAAGGCGGCCCCCTGGTTTAACGAGGCGCTGCGGCAGCATAAACAATCCCTCCACCAATATGAAAGAGCATGACGAAAAACCTATGACTGTATCACACACGCAGCTTACACCACAAAATTTGCCGCCTATAAAAAAGCTATTCTAATTTGGAAAGCTGCTTTTTATGAGACTAGGATTACTGAAGCGGCCAATCCATAGAAGGAGATTTTTAAGGTTCTAAATGAACTGAGGAAAGAGAGAGAAAAAAAACGGTTTTCACGCAAATTGACTGTCAAAAATTCCAAACTTATTTTATGAAAAAGATCAGCAATCTGCTGGTGACTATCCAGAATAATCCAACTTTTCCATGCACAATTGAGCCAACACTTCACTTTTCTGTGGTGGATGCTACTCTGTCCTCTTTCCCTGCTCTTACAGATGAACAACTGACTGTGCTAGCGGGGAGGGTGAAAACAGCTCCCCTTCTGATCCCTGCCCCCCAAAGATTTTTAGATTGGCTTTACCCAGTATAAAGGACATGGTGCTCCCGCTCCTTAACCATTCTTTGGCTACCGGACATGTCCCGAGCAATTTCAAGGAGGCGCGGGTGATCCCGCTGTTAAAAAAACCGGACGCGGATGAGAAGGATCTGAAGAATTTCAGACCTATCTCACAGTTGCCATTTCTAGCAAAAATATTAGAACAGCATGTGCTGCTGTCCCTTGCTTGTTACTTAGAGACCAACCATCTTCTTAAACCCAACCAGGCGGGTTTCAGGCCACACTATAGTACGGAATTAGTTATGGACGAGATGAGAATGAGAGCGGATAGGAAGGCGCCGTGTGCTCTGGTCTTGCTGGATCTATCCGCTGCCTTTGATACGGTGAATCATAGTCAACTTATGTCGCGGATTGTTGACCTCGGGATCCAGGGCAAAGGCAGCGCTTGGTTAGCTTCCTTCCTTAGAGATCGCTCCTAAAGAGTCAAACTAACAGACCTGGTATCTCACCTTGGGACCTTGACATGTGGACTACCACAAGGATTAGCCCTGTCCCCTTTGCTCTTTAATGTTTATTCGCAGCCTTTAATTGCCGCGCTAAATCAGCTGGATTGTAGGGTATATAATTATGCAGACGACACCCAAATTCTGATTCAAATAGATCAGTCGCCTACATCGCAGGTCAAAATGCAAGATATTCTGAAATTCACGGTGAATTGGATGTCGGCAAACTCTTTAAAACTAAACCCGGATAAAATGGAGGTGCTGGCGGTCACAACCGTAGCAAACCCTTGGAATGAGCTGTTCTGTCCTAATGAACTGGGACATCCTCCAGAACCAGCGTCCGGGGTAAAAAGTCAAGGGATAAAAATGTATGTTACGCTATCAATGTCCCAACAAGCCGCAGCAGTGGTAGGAACTTGTGTAGGACTGCTGTGACAACTCCGGAAATTGTCATCGCTGCTATCCTTCTCTACTATCCGGACGGCGGTCTTAGCTTTGATCCTGGCCCGTCGAGATTATGGTAACTCCCTCTACGTTAGCCTACAAATTGATCCTGTACGTCCCCAGCAGGAGGCCGCGGTCTTCAGAAGCTTGTCTCCTGGTATGTCCACGTTTCAAGCGTTCAACGCTGGGGGGAAGAGCCTTTTCAACTATGATGCCACCATTATGGAACAGACTCCCGGAAAGCTTGCGCAAAGAGACCAACTTGCTCACCTTCGGGAAGAGATTAAAAACTGTTCTCTTCCTGGAAGCTTGGAGCTCTATGTAAAGCACTCCTTACCTTCTGCCTCTCATTATGGGCCCCTCTTGGCCAGCGCTTAGAGACCTCTTAGGTGATAATGCGCTATACAAATGCCCCCATAATATAACCGCCAATACCACAACCGCCCATACCACCACCACCACCAATACCAGCACCACAGTCCAATACTACCACCAACATCACCAATACCACCACCAATATCACCCCAAATACCACCACCAATTCCACCACCAATACCACCACCAATACCACCACTAATACCATCATCAATACCACCACCAATTCCACCACCAAAACCACCACCAATACCACCACTAAAACCACCACCACCAACAATACCACCACCTCCACCACCACCAATACCATCACCACCACCAATTCCACCACCATCAATACCACCACCACCAATACCACCACCACCAATACCACCTTCAGTACAAATACCACAACCAATACTACCACTAATAACACCACCACCACCACCAATACCACTACCACCAATACCACCACCACCAATACAATCACAACCAGTGCCAATACCACCACCAGCAATACCAGTACCACAAACTATACCAATACCACCACCAATACCACCACCACAAATACCACCAATACCATCACCACCAATACCACCACCAATCCACCACAACTACCAGTGCATCCAGCACAAATACCACCTCCAAATTCCAATACCACTGGGGAAGTAGTATGACATGGGTCCTGAATACCTCAACAACCGCCTCACGTTCTACACACCCACCCGCAAGCTCCACTCCACCAGCCTCGCCCTCACCGCCGTGCCACGGATCGGCAGAACCACCACTGGAGGAAGATCCTTCACCTACCTGGCGGCAAAGACATGGAACTCACTCCCCACCCACCTACGTCTGACCCAGGACCACCTCTCCTTCAGGAAGAACCTCAAGAGCTGGCTTTTCGAGCAGTAGCGGTCCCCCCACCCCCACCCTCAGCGCCTTGAGACCCTTGCGGGTGAGTAGCACGCTCTACAAATATCCTTGATTGATTGATTGATTGATTGATTGATTGATTGACTCCCACCAGCACAAATACCACCACCACAAATTCTGCTACCAATTCCACCACCAATACCTCCACCAATAACACCACCACCAATACCACCACCACCCCCAATACCACTACCACCAATACCACCACCACCAATACTACCACAACCAATACCAATACCACCACAAATACCACCACCAATACCACCACCACAAATACCACCAACACCATCACCACCAATACCACCACCAATCCACCACAACTACCAGTGCCACCAGCACAAATACCATCTCCAATACCAATACCACCCCCACCAGCACAAATACTGCTACCAATTCCACCACCACAAATACCGCTACCAATTCCACCCCCAATACCACCACTAATACCACCACCAATATCACCACCACCACCAATACCACCACCACCAATACCACTACCACCAATACCACCAACACCACTACCACCAATACAACTAATACCACCACCACCAATAACACCACCAATACCACCATTACCAATCCAATACCACCACCACCAATACCAATATCACCACCAAGACCACCACCACAACCAATACCACCAATAGCACCACACCACCACCACCAATACCACCCCCACCAATTCCAATACCACCAATACCAATAACTCCAGCCCCAATACCAACACCACCACTAATACCACCACCAATACCACCACTAACACCACCACCAATCCCAACACCACCACCAATATCACCACCACCAATGCCAACACTGCCACCACCAATACCAATACCACCATCAATATCGCCCATCAATACCACCAATACCAATACTATCAATAACAATACCACCACCACCAATACCAATACCACCACCACTAATATTACCACCAATACCACCACCAACACCGTCCATCAATACCACCAATACCAATACTATCAATAACAATACCACCACCACCAATACCAATACCACCACCCCTAATACCACAACTATCAATACCACCACCAATACCAACACCACCACCAATACCACCACCACCAATACCCCCACTGCCAATACCACCACCACCACCCCCAATACCACCACCAATACTAATACTACCACCGCCAATACTACCACCACCAATAACTACACCAGCACCAATACCTCCACCACCAATACCAGTACCACCAGCACCAATACCACCACCAATACTAATACCACCACCACCAATACCACCACCAATAGTATCCGTGTGAGGGGCAGGTGGAATTGTGCTCGGGCTTCATATTTTTGTGGGCTCTGCTGATGAAATTGTACACCATTATACTGTGTGTGGTCCGAATTGCTTTTAAAACACGACATTGTTTTAATTGGGGAAACTGCAGTGCTCTCGTCAGTTTCAGTCTTCCGCATTACGGTGGTGCTAAGCGCTGATTGGCTTATTCTCGGCCAATCAGACGCTAGACAGGTGGAGCCTGTTTGCCCACCATCTAATTTAAGCACACCGGATGAGGCGGCGCCGCTGGCACGCCTAAGGCAAGCCCGTCTGCGCCCGTCCGCGCCTGGACGCAGCCGCCGGCCGGCCACTCTACTCTTGCCCCCAAAGTTTTAAAAACTTATCAACCTTCTGATCTCTTTTCCTTAAATATTAAAGGCCCGACCAGCTGTTATGACTCTTGGTCTCCATCAGTTGTCTCCTTTAAGTGCCGACATTGTGCTTTTCAAAGTGAGGCAGGTGGAAGTGGCACACCTTGACTTCATTGATTTTAAGTTGTTAGTTTGAATTGCAGGTCGTTAGTCAAGCATCATGCTGAGATCTTAGACCTATTAACCGACGAGTCACCCGACGCATTATTTCTGTCTGAGACCTGGCTGACACAGGATTCTGTTGCGGAATAATGGCTAGTCTCCCCCAAGGTCACTCTATGAAGAATATCAATAGAATTGGAATTGGTATTTATCTAGCGGAACAGTATGGGGCTAAGATAATTGGGTATGCGGATGATACCCAACTGCTGTTCACCTGGCCTGACGATAAATTGGACCCATCAGTAGTTCATCGGTGTCTGTCCTCTGTATTTCGCTGGCTGACTCAGGCCCAGCTGAAGTGCAATGAGGACAAGTCGGAGGTGCTTTTTTACGGTTCCTTCCCCCCCCTGTTTAAGAACACACTATGGCCCCCTAACATCCCTAGCCCGAAAGAGATGGGAAGACCGGCTAAAAACCTGGGCATCTGGTTTGCTGAGGACCTTAGATTTGAGGAGCATATAAAAAAGCTGACTGGCACCTGCTTTGCCACATTGAAAATGCTCCGCAAGTTTTTTCCTCTGCTCCCTAAAGAGGCTAAGGAGACGGTTGCCCGAGCTCTTATACTGGCAAGGCTGGACTACGCAAATGCTTTGTTCAGCGGTATTCCGGCCTACCTGGTGAAGCGCCTGCAAATCATCCAGTACGCGGCCGTCCGTCTGATTTTTAACATCCCCAGATGGAAGAGCGTACGGGCTGAGATGAGCACCATTCATTGGCTCCCGGTTGCGCAGCGCATCTTGTTTAAATCTCTGGTGCTGGCATTCAGAGCCATTCACAACCAAGGCCCCGTCTATTTGAGAAAGAGATTTATTTGTTATGTGCCAACCCGCTCTCTTAGATCTTCCACGCAGCTGAAACTGTACCTTCCCCGTTTCAAACGTGCCAGACTTGGTGGCCAGTCAATCTCTGTGATTGTGGCCAGGGCGTGGAACGCTCTTCCTCTTCATCTGCGTTCCTCCCAAACTGTGGCGTTATTTAAGAAAAATCTAAAAACACACTTATTCAAGAGTTTAATATAAGTTGTTTTCTCTGTGGTTCTGTTTCCCGCCTTTCCCCTCGCGCCAGGATACTCTCAAGTAACGGAGCGCGCTACAAAATAGTTTATACATACATACATACATACAAATAGAGGTGGGGGATTGCACTGATTCATAAGTAGCAGTACTCAAGTAGTCTAAAGAAGGAGGACATTTTGGACTGTGAAAGTGCATATTTCCAAATTATGCTAAATTATAATTGTATGGTCTCTGGTTTATTAATTTACCGACCACCTGGCCCTTCAAAAGGTTTCCGAGAAGATTTAGCTAACAAGATTACTTTTTTGACCAGTAAGGCAGCCAATTTCAGTATCATAGGAGACCTTACTCTTCATTTAGAAGAAGGGGGTAAAATAGATATTAACTAACTAGTAGCAGGGGGTCAAAATGAGAAAAATGCTGTGTGTCTGAGTTATTATCATACTAACATTGGGGTTTACATGGTAGATTCGGCTAAATCTGGCCAAATCTTCCACTGGGTACGTTTTCCCACTTGCTATGTGAAGGTTCCCAAATGATGTAGGGCGGTACAGGTTGGGATTCTGATGGGGATTTCTCTATGCACTAAGAGAGTACCCAGTGATAGATTTCGCTGTCTAATCGTCACAGTTGAGATCACTGCCCAATAGACACACAGCATTTTTCTCGTTTCGACCCCCTGTTACTAGTTAGTTGGTAGTTACTTAGTTATAAGGGTTGTAGCATTGTTTGGTCGTTAAATATTCCCTCGGACCCTCCCTTCCCTTTTTTTGTTGTTATAAACGTAAAATAGATATTGCCAATTTTTGGGCTGATTTGGAGGCCTGTCAGTTGTCTCAGCGGGTATTAAACAGCACCCACATTGCTGGTCACTTGCTGGATCCTATATTTTCCAACTTAGACTCTTTGTCTGGTGCAGCCCCAGTTCCTATGGTATGGACTGACCATTTTCTTATACCCTTTTCCATCCGATGGCCACGAAAACCGATTCAGAAGGGTTCTATACCTATTTTAAAACGACCTTGGCATAAGTTAGATGCTGGCAAATTTATGGAATTATTAGTTAAGCACAAGCCACTGATTCCAGTGAATATGGAGTCCGCTATGGCGCTTTTCCACGACTGGCTGTCCGATATTTTGGACAGCTGTATTCCCGCTACGCTTTGCTCCTCTAAAAAAAGAGAGAAATCAAATCCCTGGTATAATGAGTCTCTAAGCAATGCTAAAACGAACTACAAACAGCTAGAGCGGCTCTGGAGACGTACCTTCGACTTGGAGGCCAAAAACAAGTATCGGAAGGCCATCAACTGGTAGCATAAATTAATTTGAAGAGCCAGAGCTGAGTATATTGCCGGGAAAATTTTGAAGAGTAAGAATGCACTAAAAACCATCTTTTCCCTGCTCAAGGTTATGAAAGGCTCGAATTTGAATCTTAGCTCTCCCATTACCTCTAACAATCAATGTGATACTTTAGCCAGGTATTTCATTCAGAACGTGGAAAAAATGTATGTTATTTTCCCCCCTTCTGCTAATTGTGTGGGGATTACCAGGAAGTCAGTGGCACTCTTAGGGAAGTGAACTCTTTGTGCTTTTTTCCCCCATTATCCTTGAAAGAGACTAAAGCTTTATGCGGGAAGATTAAATCCGGCTCTTCTGCTGACCTGTTGAGACCAGCCTAGTTCCGTCAATTTCATAATGTTATTTTCCCAGTTGTCCAGGAACTGATCAATCTTTCGCTGTCTTCAGCATCTCTTCCATTAGCCTGGAAACATGCCAAAGTTATCCCTCTTCTGAAGAAACCATTGTTGTATTCCTCTGAACCCGGCAATTATCGCCCCATTTCCCAACTCTCTTTCCTGGCCAGAGTCACTGGATACTGGATACCACCACCCCAGTACCACCAATCCCACCCCCACCAATAACACCACCACCATCAATACCACCACCAATACCAATACCACCACAACCAATACAAACACCAGCACAACTAATAGCAATACCACCACCAATACCACCAGCCCAATATCACCAATACCAATACCACCAATACCAGTACCACCAGCACTAATAAGAGTACCACCATCAGCAATACCACCACCACCAATACCGACACCAATACCACCACTAATACCAATACAATCACAAATACCACCAATACCACCACCCCAATACCAATACTACCACCAATACCAGTACCACCAGCACCAATACTACCAATACCAGTACCACCAGCACCAATATGAGTACCACCATCAGCAATACCACCACCACCAATACCACCATCAATACCACCTCCAATACCACCACTAATACCACTACCACCACCAATACCACCACCACCGCTAATACCACCAGCACCACCAATACCATGACCACCACCAATACCACTAATATCACCAATCCCACCACCAATACTACCAATACAACCAATACCACCGCCACCAATACCACCACCACCACCAGTACCACCACCAATACCACTACTACCAATACCAAATCCAAAACCAATACCACCCCAATACCACCACCAATACTACCACCACCACCAATACCACCACCAATACCACCACCACCAATACCACCACCCCAATACCACTTCTACTACCAATACCACCACCACCACTAATACAACCACCATTACCACCACCAATACCACCTCCTCAATACTAATACACCATCCCCAATACCAATACCACCACTACCAGTACAACCAGCACCAATACCCCCAATACCATCACCAACACCAATACCACCACCACCACCAATACCACCAAAATCCCCTCCCCAGTAACAGTACCACTACCACCAATACCAGTACCACCAGCATCAATACCACCAATACCAATACCACCACCATGAATACCACCACCAGTACCAATAGCACCACCAATACCAATACCAGCACCACCACAAGTACCACCACCACCAATACCATGAGCACCAATGCCACCACCACCAGTGCCACCACCAATACCACCACAACCACTAATACCACCCCCAAATACCACCATCACCAATACCACTATCACCAATACCACTACCAATACCACCACCACCAATATAAATACTGCCATCAATACCACCACCACCAATATCACCACCACCACCACCACCACCAAAGCCACCAGCACCACCACCAATAGCATCACCGGTAATACCACCAATACCAGTACCACCACCACCACCAATACCACCACCGCCAATACCAATACCACCACCTCAGCGCCTCTCGCTCACTAGTAATAGCAGGGGCAGTGAACAAGGTCGAGCTGCAGCTGAGACCATCCCTTCCACCCTCCATGCCTGCCATAAAGCATAGCCCGCACTGCACCAGGAGGTGAAGTCCGAGCCCTACTACAACTGGAGTGTTTTTTATTAGGTCAAAGATAGCAATGACATTACGCAATGCCGCACTGCACACTCAAATCATGGAGAGGGCAGTAAATAGTCCCCCGCTCTTCCTCCTGAGCTGCGACAGTGTAATCACAGTGCAAAAGGTGTTGGAGCACTTTTTTTGTGTTTATAGCTTGGATCATATATAACTCTCACTTCACACTTTGTGCATGTGTAATTTACAACACTTAGACATCTTCTTCACTGCACTATTCATCACTACTTTGAAGAAGTCGCAGGCCGGTCTCTTCCTCTGATATTTACAATCTAACAAGAGGTTGAGAAGACCCTTTATTGCAATGCGATAGATCTCCCATTAGCGAGAGTTTAAGCTATTAATATTGAGTTAGAAAGATTTTTGGGAATATCTTTAACTATGCCAATTCCTCGCAGAAAAATGACATACACTTAGGAAACCAGAAAAAAAGACGATTATAAAGATAGATAAATCAAGACACTAAGAATACAAAATGGTAGCTACCCCTCGGCCTATTCACCTTTAAAATACGAAGAATCACCCCGACTTTTTTTAAAGCCCCCCCCCATACAAAATCAGCACATGCATGCACTCATAAGCAAGTATGTGTACACAATTCCTAGTTTTTGGGGAATGGGCTCAGCATTTCCCCAAAGAGAGGCATGAGCCCAAGAGCCATGTCTGAATCAGGCATCTTAGATTTTAATTACCCATTCCTGCCTTCCCCCCTCTCCTTTCCCCGAATGTCGAAGAGCCATAGAAGCAGATGCTGTAGGCAGGGCATTTGTACTCCTTCGAACAGTCCACCTGGGTGTATAATAACATGCTGTGTATATTAAATGCCGTGTAATAACATTCACCAAGTCCTCTGATTACTGAAAAGTGTAGGTGAATCTAGAGGGATCAATGACAGCAAGATTCATGGCATATAGAAATGCTAAATCAGTGAAATATGTATTGAAATGCTTGCTTTGAAACGCAGAATGGCATGTGTTAAGTGCTCGTATGTTTGTTAATGGCGTTACATTGCATTCTTTAAACTGCCTCTTAAATCCCAAGCTGTCCTATTTTGCTCCCCTAAAAGGTAAATCGATGGAATCCCTTAATTCACACGACCTCTGGGACGTGGAATTACAAATCCCAGTTCAGAAATTGAAAGAGGAGGGGATAGCTGAAAACAGACGCGAAGCTCGAAAAATGAAACCCCCTCAAATAGAATCGATGGAGCATTAATTATACGAATACTGTAAGTTAATAGTACAACTTGCTTACAAAATTATGGTCAGTATCTCACTTTTGCTCCAGAAGGACCGCGGGTTCATTTGTTTGCTTTACAATTGCCTGTTGAGAACACTGCGGCTTGATGAGGTTAAAGAGTTCCTCGGAGGAAGAGGCTATTGATTTTAATTACTGAGAAACAGCCCACAGGGACGCGAGGACTTTGGCTGCTTATTTAGCCGTCGCTGTGCTGCGGAATTGCACAAGGAGAGATATAATCTGTCCCTCTCATTATTGCAATAATAAGGCGTGGAAGGCGCTTTGGGGCGTATGGATTTAAGGGGGTGAAGGAATAACCTCTGCCGAGTGCTCTTGCGGTCCCCACAACTTTACCAGAAATATTTATTATTGGAGAACCAGAAAACATTTACTAGTCAATAATATTTCAATTAAAGCCATGTTCCTTACTGAGACGAAAAGAGTGGTGTTTTGCATTTGAAAAATAAGTGAAGCAGATGCACCATTTTTTAGGTCTGGTCTGTTGTTGTGGCTGTAATAATGTGCGTGTGGAAGATGATTTGTCTCTGCCTGGGGTTTGTTTAGTCCGATCGTGATTCTGGGCACAGAGCATCCTGGCCTTGAACTGTGCGGTAACTAGACGTGTAAGATCGCTTATGTGGATCAAGGGAGGAAATTGAACAGTTAAGGGGTTAAGAGGAAAAACTGCAGATGTGCACGCGCCCACGTGGTGTGTTGGTGTGTGTGTTCGTGCGTGGGTTTGTGTTTCTATGTGTGGTCTGTATAACTGAGTGTACACGTGTGCATAAGTCTGTATGCTTGTGTTTGAGTGTGTGCCTGGCTATGCAAGTGCCTCAGTGTGTGCTTTGTACTCATTACGAGTGCATGTAATTGTGTTTGTGTTGTTTTTGTGCATGTGTGCATCTTTCTTTGAGTGTGCATGTTTGTGTGATTTTTGCATGCTTTGTGCTTGATCTCGTGCATGTCTAATAGCATGCTTGTGTGTGCATGTGTATTTATGTCGTTGTGTGTTTGAACATGTACCCAGGTGTGCGTTGGTGCCTCGCTGTGTGTCTGTGCTCTTCCTCTTACAGTACTTGCTTGGAAATGCACGTTTGTGTATGTGTGTTTTTATAGCTGAATCAGCGCGGTGCTGGAATGGGTCTGACAACATATATGAAGTATATTGCAAGCTGGCAGGCGCTTATTGGCTAATGAAACCCTTTCCATTCACTGGAAGGTCAACCTCATCCTTTGTTTTGCTTGACCTTCCATGCATGCATTTTCAGGCCCAAGAAATTATTTTCCTGGTCTAAATAATTGACTCCACTGTTATGTAAAATTAAATTATGGAATCTTGCTGATGTTTGGAAGATTTTTTTTACCTGCTGGGAACAGTAAATATTGCTTTATTGCACAGTACAGTGCATTTTCCTATGCTTGGTTAAATACTTATAAATCACACTGATGTCTCAACGACCAATTGGATTTCTTAATTTCCTCACACATGCAATGATTTTAACTGCTGCGACGTTCTCGCATCACGCACAGCCTGGCTAGGGAATTTATTTGGTAAAAAAAAAAATGGAACTTTGCTTTGATCGTTCAGTGACTATTTTCAGAGTGCCCTTGTGTCAGAGTAGGCATCAGATGTGCTAAGTTCGCAACTTCTGTTAGCATATGTGTTACAGTAAATGGAGTCAGCTCAGACCGGGGGTGGCGCCAGCGGGTTACTTAGGGAAACAGCCTTTACAACGAGGTTTCACCACGGTGTACCTTTACCACGCATTTTTTACCACGCATGTTTTTGGAACGCATGTGCTTTTACAACGTATGCCTTTACCGCGCATTTTAGGTGAGTTCGGGGCGTGGGGGGGATCTCCCCCGACCTATACATTGTTTATATATACAGTATATATAAACAATGCGTAGTGAAGGCATACATTGTAAATGGCATATGCGTTAAAAAAAATGCGGGGTAAAAAAAGAGGGGTAAAGGCATGCAACAGTGTTTCCCTGCGTTGTTCTGTCATACAACTGTTACTTATAATCACGGAAATTGTGTTTGTGTTATGTGGTGTCCTATCTGCAATCAGTGCTTTATTCAGTTTTAATTAAATTTTGGGGACCATTGGCTAAATTGCCCAGTTTATCGATGACATTACCTTCTTTTCTATGCTAATATAACGTCACAAATTGTGAGCGCTCTTTGCGCCGTATTACTCTAAGGGTTGTGCCTCCCTTTTCGGCGCCCGGTCGCTTTGGTATTACAGAAAGGGCTGCAGACACTAAACACATGCGTAGCCCCTTCTTTAATACACATTGCGCCCATGATACATGTGCACCGGCACAATCTTAAGGGGTGTTCTCTCATTTGCATGAGGGCGTGGCCCCATTCAAATGCAGCAACACTTCTCCTCTGCGCCCATGTCATTGTTATAGATGTGGGCACACAGACAAAAGAGATGCCAGAGGGTGCACTGAATATGTTCCACTAAGTGTACCTTTCTCATAGAGGCCCTTGAAAGGAGGGTAAGGGGGTCCCATGACCCCTGTAGGATATCTCTGCAGGTTGGTGCAGTCACTCACTACACCCGTCTGAAGGGGGTTCTGTGTTCTCCTTTGTAATGCAGGCAAAAACAGACTGGCTGCTTCAAACAGCTGGTCTACCATTCATTAACCCCTTCGCTGCGGCGGCTATTCCGCCGCAGCGCTAAGGGAGAGGGGCGGCCGCACGGCGGCTCCATACTAGTGACGGAACCGCTCCGTCACGGCTCGCGGGTGAGCTGTGCTTGTTGTGACGGAACGGTTCCGTCACGAACCCGCCCGCCCATTAAAACGTCAGCGCAGGCGCGGAATTCGCGCCGCGCAGGCGTGGCAAGCGGGCCGTGACGGAACCGTTCCGTCACAACCACTGCTCACCCGTGGCTTGTGGCGGATCGGTTCCGTCACAAGCATGCAACAGGTTAATACGCTGCCCCAGGGCAGGTATGAGTTTGCAGCAGCATTGGGGGAAGCGTATTTGCTGAAATAGGACCTACCAACCTGGTCAGCACACAGTGCATCCAGTCAAATATGCACCGCAACATAGGCCAAGGCGCTGAGCTATATACATAATATATGCCCAGGTTACCAACAATGTCCTTAATATTGCAGTTGTTTTTAAACCATGAACCTGACACAATGCTGTTAGAGAGCTTTACAACGGAACCAGACAATTATTTTTTTCGATTTAGTTTTTAGGCACAGGGAGAGCAAGTGAATTGTCCAAATCCAGTGCTTAATTTGAACTAGTGGTTTCCGTTGCTCAGTACCCCCACTTAAATGTCAACACCAGCTCTTCAGTCTGCCACATGGTAATGCTGTCTGCCTAAGTAATGAAAGTAAAAATGTCTACAAGGGATTTCACTTGTTCTCAGAGTATTTTAAGTTCTAAATTATTTGTGAGTCAGTTAAATCCAATCAGACTCCTAGGTGTCCACTAGACAACCAAAGTAAATTTAGTTAACAAAGCACAAAGAAAACAAAGCACACGGAAGATCCTAGTCATAGAAAATGAATTTATCTATTTTTGACATGCTTTAAAATTGAGAAGGGTACAGTTGAACAAAGTAGATATCAGCAGATAAAGTTATGACAAAGATGTACAAATGAATTTGAACACGCAATTCATAACCTACGTCAGCTCCTAGATATAACAAAGCAAATATTATCCAAACATCAATTAATACTGCTTAAGAAAGAAAATGTATCTTGGAGTTGACGGGACTGTCGACGTTTCAGTCTATGTGGCTTCAGTCCATTAGACCATCCTCAGGACAAATAACTTTATGTAGGATATATAACCTTCTATAGTGATAGCAAGGAGACAAAAGTTGACCTTGAATCAAATTGGCAATTGAAAAACAGCGTTTGAAATCACTCGTCGTCTTGAACAGCCAAAATGTCTGAATAGTGAAGTCAGCAACGGGTCTTCCTATATTCTTCAAAGGTAAGATCAACTCTAATTTAACAAACGATGTACGACTATGAAAGTACTGTCATCCAAAGAAGCATAATTGACTGATGTATAGCCACATGTGGCGAGAAATCGGCCGTATTGCGTCAAGGCAAGTAGGGATGAACACTGCAACACCTGTTTATTAGTGACTAATAACTGCCATCCAAGCCCTTCTTATAGCTTTGTGGGCCTGAAATAGTATGAATTGTCACACTTGTAGGTGTGTGACGGTTAGTAGGTGAGTTGGTATTGTCATTGGCAGCACTAGCAGGGGCAATGGATGGTGCAAGCTGCAGTGGCCTGACAAGGGACCTGCTGCCACTTTTGTTTTTTACAAATTAAACACTGCCCAAATCACAGGATGTTGGGCCAAGGCCAGGAATCGAACCTGTGGCCATAGCATGATCTAGTTCTCTGTTCCACAGCGACGGGATCTGGGTAATATTTTTTTCATTGTTTTCAGCACATACATTAACTCTAATGATCTCTGATGTAGTGATCTGGCTGCAGATAGCAGAGCTCGAAAACACAGGGCATTAATTTCCTCTTTCTGTTACCGAGCTCCCCTGTCCGCTGTCGGTCACATACACTAACTCAGAGATTTTTGCAAGTTAATGTGTGCATTGAAGATGAAGAAAGAATTGTGCCCCTCCCATCAGCACAACGCAAAGAATGGGATCATGATATGGCACCTGGTTACCCATGTTCCAGAGTTGGAAGTTCTTGGTAATAGGCCTCATCTCCTTTCAAGTAATCTGATGATGAGCTATGCCATAATTGTAGCACAAAACCTGTGTATGAAATGAAATGAAATGAAAAAAGATTTATAAAGAGCATACAACACCAATGGTTTCAAGGCGCTTGCATTCTGAGGGCATCAGATACTGCAGGAAGACATACAACTTTAAAAGTGCGAACAATCAGGTGAAAAAGCCAGGTTTTAAAATGCTTGCAAAAGATGAGAAAATTGTCCGTACCTGAAATGCGAAGGGGTAAAGTATTCCAAAGTTTGGAAACCAAGTAGAAAACGGGACGGCCGCTCCATCTGGCTTTGGGAATTTTAGGATCAACCAGCCATCTGCAACAAACAGAGTGCAGAAGCCTCGCAGGCATACACCATCTCAGAGAAGATTTGAAAAATCTTGGACCATTATTATGTAAGGCCTTATGGGGCCATGCAGAAGACTTTAAATGCCATGTGTTTGCTACTTGGGGGCCAGTGAAGGGTCCTCAGACCCTTGGTCAATGAAAGATAATTGGTAATGTTTAAGATGAGTCGTGCTGCGGCATTCTGAGTAATCTGAAATGTATCCAGTGATGACTGGTTAATGTTCAGGTAAAGGGCATTATAGTAGTCTCAATGGGATGATACTAATGCCATGTGCACTGACTGGAATAACTGAAATATTTTTTTCAGAGTTCTGATAAGGTAGAAACATGAACTGACTATGCGACTTACCTACTCATCAAATGGCAAAGAATGACCAAATATGACCCCAAGGTTCTTACCAGATCCTACCGATGTCGACAGGTGTCCCTAGGATGACTGCCACCAGACCCTTGACCAAAGTGACTGTTGTACTCCAAATAGCAGCACCTCTTAAATACTAGCATAATTACTGATTCTGTTTTGGAGGTGCAGGAGGACAATCTGCAGGTGCTCTTTGTATTTTCCAATATATTACAAAATTGATGTGCAAAATGTGAGATCAGATGAATTGATTCAACAGTGATTTAGAGACAGCTTTGCATCTTTTTTTTGTAATAGCCTCATAAAGCAGTGGCAATAGCAGTGAGAAATTCATTGTCAGGTGCCACCTGAATATTCCAAATTTGACAAAAACACATGTTCTCATAAAAAGATGTGCATACCAGATAGCAGTGCTATGTTCAACATCAAGTATTCAATGTGTACAGACACAATGAACAAACAATTCTTAACGTTTTTGGAGCGGTGAAGCAGGACCTGCCACCAACCACAAACATTTTACCAGCTGTAATACCTCTGAAATCAGGCAGTACTGCACTTCCAATCAATCAATCAATCAATCAATCAATCAATCAATCAATCAATCAATCGGAGTACTTGTAAAGCGCGCTACTTACCCGTGAGGGTCTCAAGGCGCTATAGGGAGGGGGGTGCTGCTACTGCTCAAAGAGCCAGGTCTTGAGGAGTCTTCTGAAGGCGAGTAGGTCTTGGGTCTGCCGTATGTGGGTAGGGAGGGTGTTCCAGGTCTTGGCGGCGAGGTAAGAGAAGGAACTGGCACCGGATTCGTTCGTTGGATGCAGGGGACAGCGGCGAGGGCGAGGCTGGTGGAGCGGAGCTTGCGGGTGGGTGTGTAGAAGCTGAGTCTGCTGTTCAGGTAGGCTGGTCCGGCGCTGTGGAGTGCTTTGTGTGCGTGGGTGAGGAGCTTGAAGGTGATCCTCTTGTCAACGGGGAGCCAGTGTAGGTCTCTCAGGTGTGGGGGTGATGTGGCTGCAGCGGGGGACGTTGACGATCAGTCGGGCGGAAGCGTTTTGGATGCCTTGTAGTCATCGTAGGTGTTTGGCTGTGATTCCTGCGTAGATTGCATTGCCATAGTTCAGTCTTGTGCTGACGAGGGCCTGTGTCACCGTTCTTCTTGTTTCGGTCGGGATCCACTTGTAGATCCTGCGGAGCAGGTGGAGGGTGTTGTAGCAGGAGGAGGAGACGGCGTTGACCTGCTCAGACATGGAGAGGAAGGAGTCGAGGATAAAACCTAGGTTGCATGCATGGTCAGTGGGTGTTGGTGCTGTTCCCAGTGTGGTCAGCCACCAAGAGTCATCCCAGGCTGAGGGGCTGGGTCCGAGGAGGAGGACCTCCATCTTGTCCGAGTAAAGCTTCAGACGGCTGCTCCTCATCCAGTCGGCGACGGCCTTCATTCCCTCGTGGAGGTTGGTTTTGGCGGTGTGTGGGTCCTTGGTGAGAGAGAGGATGAGCTGGGTGTCGTCGGTGTACGAGATGATGTTGAGGTTGTGATGGCGGGCCACTTGTGCGAGGGGGGCCATGCAGACGTTGAACAGTGTCGGGCTGAGAGATGAGCCCTGGGGGACGCCGCAGATGATGTCGGTGGCTTCGGATCGGAAGGGTGGGAGGCGGACACTCTGGGTTCTGCCAGAGAGGAAGGATGTGGTCCAGTCCAGGGCCTTCTCTTGGATTCCGGCTTCTAGGAGGCGTGTCTTTAGAGTGCGATGGCAGACCGTGTCGAAGGCGGCTGACAGGTCCAGGAGGATGAGGGCTGATGTTTCGCCATTGTCCAGTTGGCGCCTGATGTTGTCTGTGGCGGCAATGAGGGCTGTCTCGGTGCTGTGGTTTCGTCTGAATCTGGACTGGGATGGGTCCAAGATGTTGTTGTCTTCCAGGTGGCGGGCCAATTGCATGTTGATGATTTTCTCGATGACCTTTGCCAGGAACAGGAGCAGGTAGATGGGTCGGAAGTTCTTGAGGTCCTTGGGGTCCGCCTTGGGCTTCTTGAGGAGGGCGTTGATTTTGGCGTGCTTCCAGCTTTCTGGGAATGTCACTGTTTCAAAGGAGATGTTGATGACCTTCCGTAGTTGGGGTGCGATGGCTGTGTCTGCTTTGTTGAATACGTGGTGTGGGCACGGGTCTGACGGAGATCCTGAGTGGATGGAGTTTATGACCTTGCGTGTCTCGTCGTCGTTAACGTTGGACCAGGAGATCAGGCAGTTGGCACTGGTAGTGTTTACAGGGGAAGTGGAATCTGGCGTAGTTGGGGTGGTCGTGTTGTTGAAGCTGTCGTGAATGTCAGCGATCTTGCGGTGGAAGAAGATGGTTAGTGAGTCGCACAGTTCTTGTGAGGGCGGGATGTTGTTGGCGTTGGGGCTGGGGTTGGAGAGTTCCTTTACGATGCTGAAGAGCTCCTTGCTGTCGTGTGCGTTGATATCCAAGTGGTCTTTGAAGGAGGATCTCTTGGCTAATCTGATGAGGTGGTGATGTCTGCGGGTGGCGTCCTTGTGGGCTGCGTGGTTGTCCGGTGTGTGTTTGTGGAGCCATATCTTCTCCAGTTTCCGGCATGCGCGTTTGGAGGTCTGAAGCTCGTTGGTGAACCAGGTGGCTCTCTTGCTGGCGTGGCTGTTGGAGGGTTTCTTGAGCGGGGCGAGGGTGTTGGTGCAGTCGTCGATCCACTGTCTGAGGTTGCAGGCTGCGGCATCTGGGTTGGTGGGGTCGGCGGGTGGGTTCTGGGTGAGGGTGGTGATCAGCTGGTCTTCGGTGACTTTGCTCCAGCAGCGGCAAGGCAGCTGTTGGGTGCGGTGGTGATTGGTTGGTTTCTTGAAGGTGAAATGGATGCAGCGGTGGTCGGTCCAGTGGAGTTCGGTGGTGTGGTCGAAGGCGACGTGGGTGCCTGTGGAGAAGACGGGGTCCAGCGTGTGGCCGGAGGCATGGGTGGGTGCAGTGACGAGTTGTCTGAGGCCAAGGTTGGCGAGGTTGTCGATCAGGGTGGCGGAGTTGGTGTCATTGTTGTTCTCGAGGTGGAAGTTCAGGTCCCCGAGGAGGATGTACTCCGTGGAGGCGAGTGCGTGGGTGCTGGCGAGGTCGGTGATGTAGTCGCTGAACTGAGCCCGGGGGCCGGGGGGTCTGTAGATGAGTGTTTCTCTGAGGGTGGTGTTGGGGTCGGTGTGGATCCGGACGTGGAGGCGTTCGGCGGTGTTCAGGGTGTCGTCTGCGTGGGTGGCGACCTTGAGGGCGGACTTGTGGACGATGGCTATTCCTCCTTCGATTCCGTTGGCGCGATCCCTGCGGGTGATCTTGTAGGCGTTCGGGATGGCTATGGCGATGTCGGGCGCCGAGGAGTCGTTCCACCAGGTCTCAGTCAGGAAGGCCACGTCTGGGGCGGAGGTGTTGAGCAGATCCCAGAGCGCGACGGTGTGTTTGCGTGTGGAGCGGGTGTTGAGGAGTATGCAGCGGAGGTGGTTGGGTCCAGTTCTTGGAGGTTTGGTGGCTCTGTCGCAGGTGAAACTGCAGGTGCGGCAGGAGAAGGGTCCGTGGGACCGTTTTGAGGCAGCCTGGAAGCAGGTGTGGTTTTGGCTGACGTTGAGTGCGTGGAGGGTGCTGGCGTCGTAGTGGAGTCTGGTGTCGTGGCGTTCGCGGGGTCCAGGGGTTCTGGCTCTGGGTGCGGTCCAGGCGCGGACTGGCGCAGACGGGCTTGCCTTAGGTGCACCTTCGGCGTGCCAGCGGCACACCTGCTGCATGAGTCCGCTGCGCGGCTGTGCAGCGTCCGGCATATATGTGGAGGTGGGAGGGAGGAGCAGCTGGGAGGCGGGAGCAGCGAGTGGGCAGGGGGCGGGGCCGCAGGGGGCACAGCAGCAGGGAAACAGTGGTACAGAAAGAAAAATGGGGCACAAGGGGGGAAACGAGTGGCACAGAGCAGAAAATGAGGCACGAAGAGGGGGAAACAGTGGTACAGAAGGCAAAATGAGGCACAAGGGAGGGAAACGAGTGGCACAGAGCAGAAAACGAGGCACAAGAGGGGGTGACAGTGGCACAGAAGGCAAAATGGGGCACGAGGAGGGGGGGAAACGAGTGGCACAGAGCAGAAAATGAGGCACAAGAAGGGGAGACAGTGGCACAAAGCAAAAAAAGGACGGAGGACACTTACCAGTGGCAGTGGCAGCGGCAGCAGGAGCACACAGTCGGAGCTGCGTGGAGGGGGAGCGACCTACCAGGAGGGTCAGGGGTCTCAGTAAACTACTGTTGCAGTGTTCATTGTTCATTGGTGTATTACAGTGTGCACTCAGTAAGATTTTGTTTGCATTTAACTATGAGTATGTGTTACTGCAACATTTGAACTATTACATTCTGTGTCCAATGTTATGAACTTGAAAAAGTAAAACTAGGTGGGAACACCTCTGGAATTACATACACTGAGGGAATTAAATATTCAAGGAACCACCACAGTATACCACATTCAACCTTGACTGTTCACTGAGGGGCCAATTCACAAAGGCCTCCGCAATCATAGGGGAAGCCCGAAGTCATGGCGGGAGGCCCATACTCATGGTGGGGACTTCGCACAGACCATACTGGAGTGCCAGAGACCTGATGCCAAAACCCCCCATCTTTAAGAAGAAGAAAACGTATGACATAACATTCTCCGGAGCTGCCCCCAGAATCTGGAACTAACTCCCTCCAAACATTAGAAGAATGCCAAACATGTCAACCTTCAAGAGGGAAGTGAAGATCTTCCTAATGAGCAAATTCCTACCCTAAACAACAACTGAGTATCATCTGCATGGTGGTTGCGAGATGCTGCATAGTCCTCTTAGGTATGGATGCATCCTATCCATGAGAGATCACAGAGACACCATATCATTCCTCACCATCGATTAAAGAGTTGTTGCTAATTAGATCTGATATAGGAGTTTGCCTCAGCAGGACAATAACGTATGTAAGGGCAAACTCTCCAGATCACAATGAATGCACTCAGGCTGTACATTACTAAAATTATGGGTCCTACTCTTGTTATTTTCATAACCTGGTACGAAAGGTACGCATCGGAACTTTATGTTTTAATACTACTGCTATACCTGTTGTACTCTAAATGATGTTTGATGTGTAACTGTAAAGCGCTCTGATACCCTTGGGTCATGTTCATGCTAGATAAAACTCTGAATAAATAAATAAAATACATTAAATTGCTGGACCTCCGCAATGAGTAACTGCAGTGCACATATCCGACCATGAATGCAGTCCCCCTCCCCTGACACGACTGCGGGGCCTCCGCCATGAGTGCAGAGGCCCTTTGTGAATCAGCCCCACAGAAAATAACTACTCCAAAAAGTGGAGTTTCTGCACCTGATTCTCCCATCACTCCATCAATTTTGTATTGCTGATTAACTGTGGAAAAGTCAGCCCATATGACAACCGATGCCCAGGCTGCTGGCGCTGTGCGCCTCTTAGTTCCCATTCTGAATAGTTACCAAATAAAGAGACGGGCGCTGGAAGCAGGAATCACAAGAACAGGATTTATTACTCATGAGGAGAGCCTGTCATTTCCGACACGAAACAAGGTGTCATCGGGAGGTGCTCTAACAAGTGCTCTGAGACATCGCCTTTTATACCTTACAAAACACTCCTTATTACAATAATGACATTGTGAAACAAGGAAAAGACATCCCCGTAATCCTCGTGCCAATCCCACCCCACATGTATCCACAATAGAGGCCCTTAACCTGCCGATAAGAGGAGGGGGCAATCACGCAGCTGGGTGTTCCGCCGATTCTTAGGATGTGTGCGCCTGATCGTACCCCAGGGGGTGGGGAGGCCATGATCAATAGTGGGTCCTTTGAAGAGGAGTGACTCCATACAATGGAGTGCAATAAACTGCATCTCTCGGCTTAGGCGATGGCCTCGGACCTGTGTGGACAATCGGACTCGGTGGAAGGGGTCATCAAAGGAGAGGTATTCATGCCGCGTGGACAATCAAGTGCAGAGGGAGAGTTTACCAACAGAGGGGTATTCATAAAAGGAAAGGAGGTGTTGGTCAGGCGCGAGCGTGACTCCCAAGGACAGAGTCGCACAGAGAGAGAGGTCTTATGACCCGTGCATGAGAGAGCGGGGGCAGTCAGACACAGCTGGGGGGGGTTATGTCAGCTGAGGCGAAGGATGCTTCTTCAAGAGGAAATGGGGGGTTTGCATGGGTCAAGCAGGAGGGTTGCTTTTCAGAGCAGGGTCGCACAGAAGGAGAGGGTTTTATGGTCTATGCATGTGAGAGGGGAGGGGTGTTCAAATACGCGCATGAGGGAAGCCGGGGATTCCAATCAGCGGGCAAAAGGCCATGGTGCCTAAAATGGCTGTCATGTACATATGGGCACGGGCTTTTACTGGCGGAATGATGCGGTCAATGTTTCACGGTATTCATGGTGCCTACAGGGAGGGGAATGGAAAAAGGCAAATGAACGCCGCTTATGTACATTAATTTTTCTAATTTCCACAGTCGCCGCTTTTTACATAAGAAAGTTCATTTCCTAATCGATGGGTGTACATATAAACATGTGGTTGATGAAGATTTGTCAATACTAGCAGATTGCATACAAACATGAGCAGTCGATGTGATTGGCAGAATGCAATACATAGAAATTTACATTTGTTGGGTTACTACAAGCCTAGAGTGCAGCATACTACACAGTATAAATGCTTCTGACTTTCTCATCAATGTACAGCTCTAAAGGTGACCGACAAACATTTTGAAAACAATACCAGGTGGTTTAGGGAGGAATTCAGTCCAACACAAGCAATTTAGTCAAATTGATGGGTGTCTTCGTCACAGTGTCTTTTTAGCAATGAGCCATCACTGGTAGGCTCTAGTTCCTTTTCTTTCGTTGGCGCTGTTGAGCACCGGCGGTGGAGCTATAGGTCCAGCTCGGATCTATCCTTACGCGTTGCAGGGTGCGGTCAGTCCTCTGCTGTTAGACCACAGTCCTGTTCCCTAACCAATTCTTTAAGGGGGCCTTATGCTCGGCACCTGTGTTTCCTTTTTCCTTCTGTGGCAAACCCCATTTCCATCTAAATGCTGTTCTTCTTGTCTGAGTCAAAAAGTCATGCGGGAAAGAGGGGGTGTCGGATAGTCGAGGGAAGAGAGGGCGAAGTGGGGTCAGATCTTTTCGGACAGTTCCAAGGGACCAAGGGAGCAAAGGTAACGGGCAGGCAGGCCCATCAATCGGGCCCAAAAAAGGGGGCGAAGACTTCAGGCACACGTGGGTTAGCAGACTGAGGGCTTCAGGGCAGCCCGTCAACTTTTCATTTTCCACGTTTGAGATTGCTGTCTCGTCCCGTATCTTGTTGCTCTGCAGCTCCACCTTTGGTCGAGGTCACATGTGTCTCAAGATCTGCAGCCAGGCTGTACGTCACGTCCGACCCTTCTCCTCGGCGATCGTATATCTTTGAATAGGTACAAAACAAGCTTTAGAGAACTGGCAGGAGAAGACATTTATGCATGTGAATTCCTCCTTCAATCCTACGCACTTGGGAGATACGTTCATTGGTCACAGTCAGAAGTCTATTACCATGCAGTGTATATGTCGGCATACCTACTGAGTTCATGCCAAGTTTATTCATCGTCTATTCATGACACATATGGAGAGAAATCAGACTCCTATCAACTGCGCATTTCATCAAACTCAACATTTCGGAACCTCCAGGGAGACTCGTCTTTCTAACCCGAGCCTTAACAGTCTAACATTTCCCTTCAGAGCTGGTTAACCCTTTCAAACAGGGCGGGGGTGTTATCATCGAGAGACAGGGTTAAACAGGTTTTTCTCGAGGGGTGACAGTTACTCATGGTCATCATGTCTATCGGGGACAGCAGCTGGGGTCAATCAAGTGGGGCGGGGACTCTTCGGAGACTCATTTGCTCTTGAGTGCAAAGGGGGTGGGGCAATCTGGGCATTGTGGGTCAATCTGGACGTTGGCACTTGTCTCTAACGAACTGAAAAATAGGGTGCCATTGACATATAGTTCCCCTATAAAAGGCCAGATTAGGGGACCTTAGTCGTCTTACCTGTCCTTTCTTCCTTAGCCAATTCGAGTTCATTCATTTTGCAGAAAGGAGAGGTAGTAATATGGCAAGTTACAATCGTTTTAGTTTCTGTCAATGTCCCTGAACACCTTCGTGTTCAATAAGTATCCAATCAGACTGGTGCCAGCGGGGCACAATTTTACCACAAAAAGGAAGATGGAACAGGGGGACTCTCGTAGAGGGTGAGAGTCGTCCGCAACCTAAACGATCCATTCGGTACACGTATGACATGTAGAGACAGAGAGAGAGACAGATAGATAGAGGGGGAGAGAGAGAGAAAGAGAAAGAGAGACATGTACGAAAATAGGTCATTTAGTGCGCTCACAACACAGAACAGCAGGGGTCAGGTAACAAAGAGACGCGAACAGAGGGGAGACATAAACCCATACAGTACATACGCACAAACTCAGACGAAGGAAGACAGTACATGTATTACATACAAAGACATTCACGACAAAACATAGAGCAGTTATTGGCCAAAAAGATCTCTTTTTGCATGCTGCGTATCTTTAATATCCTATTTATCTACGGGCTGAGCTCTTTTTACCTTTTCCTCCTTTTTCTACTCGCTTGCTATTTTTACGAGCGTTCTCGATTGCTAATACTTACACCTCGGTCAGCCGGTCAGAAATTAACCTGGTCGGGCTATTGCCCACGGTTGGATCTTAAACCACTTTTGAGTTTCTTCTTTTGGTGAGAACTTCTCCAGGCTGAGGCAACGGATGGTATTGATCGGGAGAACAGTCGGACAGCTTGGCTATATCTATAAGAGTGCGAGAAGGAGGTGGTACATTTTGAACATCAACAACATTCCTACTTTCCCAGACGGGTGGTGCCTAGGTAACCCTTACCCCGGGACTTTTCCTTGTCCTTTCCCTATCTAGTTAAACGTCATAGTTGCACTATCTGGCGTGCTGGTTCGAGTCAAATTCCGTCATACAGTACTAACCCGTCAAGTTTCTATGTCAGTCCATCCTCCCAGTCGCTACGTTCTAAGGAGGAACAGTCATATCTAAGTCTACGTCTTTCAAAACTTGTTAGCATAAGTACTATGCTCAGATCCCCTCCTTCCCCTTTCGTCAGTAGTTCGATCATCACTCCTCCATACTTCAGCCGATGTTCCGGCGCAACCTGCAGAAGGGAGGAGAAAGAAGGGGGTGGGGGCAGCATTCAAAACAAATCAACGCGCATAAATCCGAAAATGTTTTTACCTACCACATACTCGACCTATCTTCCACGGGGTGCATTCTCTACCATCTCGGCGTTTAAGCCCAGAGGGACCAGTAGTGTTAGATAGATAATCGTCGATGGTCTGCGTATCTACATGAATCACTTGATCGTGGCCTTTTAGGTCATGTGCAAGGGTGGTGGTCAGGTGGCATTTCTGTGGTGTCGCTTAAGGGCGTCTAAAACACTTTTCCGGCTGCCTGTGACACATAATGTAGCTGCTAAGTATCGTGTCCTTTTAACCTTCCACCTTAATCATGCTTATTTTTCGCTCATATTGGAGACAGTAGTAACACATTCAAAACTCATTAATACAACCGCTACAATTATACTTTCCTTTTCAAAATACCTTTAATTAAAAATGTTGGCACACAAATACGGGCCTACAACCCAGTGGGCCGGCCACGGAGCAGACTGGAACCATGCATAAGAGGAACGAAGTCCGTGGCCATTCATTTCAAAAAGTGCAGCAGTGCAATAAAATCGTACCGAGCTTTCTTAAGGGGCGAGTATAATGCGTGTCAAGAATTCAAGCTTTCAATAATATCATTTCATTGTCCAACTATTTACTCAATACCTAACGTATATCAATTCATTGCCCAAATGTTCAATCAGTGCCTATTTCATACCAATTCATTGCTCCCAACACATAATCAATATCCATCTTATATCGCTTTCTTTTCCAAGCACATAATCAATATCCATCTAATCTACTTTCATTGTCCAAAACTGCATACATATCTTGGAACATCAAGGCTGAGCAATCAGGGTGCAACAAGGAGTTTGAAAGTTTCATTTTGTATCGGCGCCATTTTGGGCGAGGTCAGGCAGGTCCCAGTATGGTCAGAATGCCTCCACTGACTCGTGGTTGGACCAGAACCTCTTTTGGCAGTTCAAAAAGTTTTTCGCAATGGGGGAACAGACTAGCAATATGGACCATCAGTCAAAAGTGGGGAGGGAGGCAACAATCTTTCCTACCGGGTCATTCTGGTGTTCCACCGGAACTGAACAAATCTGTATCTTTGCAGGATTTTAGTCATTTCCAAACTGAGGCTGGCGCCGGCAGGAGTGCGCCGACGTCTCGTGGCTCCATCGGAGGACGGGGGCGGGGGGCGCCTCGTGAAGAGGTCGGCCCCCCCGGCTCTTTTAGAATCTTCAAGGTTGAGGAGCACAGGGCGTGTGCCCGTCCCGGGCAAGAAAACCCGCTTTTTGATATGGACCCTCTTCAAGCAGGAGCGTTGGGGTGTCGCTGGAAGCCTACACCTGGAGGGAGGTGGGGGAGGCTCGTTCGCGCCGCCTCCCCCTTCCAGCGACCCCGCGCCGTTCTCAGGCTCCAGCGCTTTGGTACGGCCGTGCCAGGCAATGAAGATGGGGGGGTGGGTCAGCGGCAGCAAGACATCCCCCCCCCTGTCATGTGGCGGGACTACCTGCAACTCAAGCGTTGTCATGTGGCGGGACTACCTGTAACTCTCAAGGGTTGCCGCTGGCGGGACTACCTGCTCTGGCTCCGGTTTTGTGGATGGCCGGAGCTGGCGATAGAGAGGGGGGGGGTCGGTGGCTGAGGCAAGACATCCCCCCGTGGCCCGCAGGGCAGAAGGAAAGAAGGGAATGGGGAGACCGTAACAACCTTCGGGCCGTCCGCCCCACAGTCTCCCCTTCCAATGGCGGCCAGCCGAGCCCTGCCCTGCACGCATCGAGGCCTCGCCTTCCGGATGGGCGTAACCGCGGACCTGTTGCACTTCGGGAGCTTCCGGAATGGGGGTAGGTATCTATTGATTTGTATCTATTCCATGTTACCGTTATTGGGCGTGGCGGGCGGTGGGATAGACATGTTTGGAGCAGTGAGGGGCGGTGAAGCCTAATCTACCTCGTGTCTGCCTTGGTGTCAAGCTTGTCTTCCCTCGCCATTTTTTATGTTTGTTATTGCGGGTTATTTTTAACGTTTCTTATTTTATTTTTAGCGAAGTTGATAACTCATCAGTGGCCTACTGATTTTGCTCGACTCTTTTTCTTGTATTTTTATGCCATAACCTATTATAAGCTATAGCGACTAGTCCACACTTAATGAACATGTCCTTATTAGGTGTGCCCTCCAGTGGAGCTGGATGGTTCATCTCTAATAAGCGGTCCGGGCTAAACAGGCTACCAATCAGTGGGGAGAAGATAGGCATGACGGATTACAACGGGGACAAAAGTCTGCACTACCTATCTTATCACGGCGGGCAAAGACTAGACAGAATATTTCTATTCTCCGTTGTTTGCAGGCGGTGAATACCTCAAAAGAACCAATATCGAACAATCAATGTTCGGTCAATCAAACAATCAGTGGGGAGAATAAGTAGGTACGACGTGTTAAAGGTTTGCGTTACCTACCTTTTCGCTACCTGCAAAGAGAGACCTTGTTCTTCCCTGTTTGCAGACAGAGAATCTCCAGACAATAATCCACGAACAACAGTTCGGGAAACAGTGGGGGAGGAAGATAGGCACGACGGATTACAACGGGGACAAAAGTCTGCGTTACCTATCCTTCACTGCTTGCAAAGGGAGAGCCTGTTGTTTCTCCGTTTGCAGACGGTGAATCTCCAGAGGAACCAACAAAAGAGTAATACTAGTATTATCCAAATCAAACAATCATTTCATAATTTGTCGCATTTACGCGACCTTACCCGGACCGGACCGTGTGGGCAGTTCTTCGCCTTCCTCCTTCCAGCGCCCGATCGTTCTCTTACTCCATGATTTTACCGCAGCAGTCCTGTGGGATCCCAGTCAGGACAATGGGTCACTCGAGAGAGGTCCGTTCGGAATCGGTGAAGTTCATTCAATTAGCAGCCGGACGAGGGTCCTCTCAAGGTAGGTATACTCCGATCGTTTAGATGTTCACCCCATCGTCTGGACCTCTCTTACCGGACCTTATGTCGCTGATGGGCCCCGCGTTGGGACGCCAATTGTGGAAAAGTCAGCCCATATGACAACCGATGCCCAGGCTGCTGGCGCTGTGCGCCTCTTAGTTCCCATTCTGAATAGTTACCAAATAAAGAGACGGGCGCTGGAAGCAGGAATCACAAGAACAGGATTTATTACTCATGAGGAGAGCCTGTCATTTCCGACACGAAACAAGGTGTCATCGGGAGGTGCTCTAACAAGTGCTCTGAGACATCTCCTTTTATACCTTACAAAACACTCCTTATTACAATAATGACATTGTGAAACAAGGAAAAGACATCCCCGTAATCCTCGTGTCAATCCCACCCCACATGTATCCACAATAGAGGCCCTTAACCTGCCGATAAGAGGAGGGGGCAATCACGCAGCTGGGTGTTCCGACGATTCTTAGGATGTGTGCGCCTGATCGTACCCCAGGGGGTGGGGAGGCCATGATCAATAGTGGGTCCTTTGAAGAGGAGTGACTCCATACAATGGAGTGCAATAAACTGCATCTCTCGGCTTAGGCGATGGCCTCGGACCTGTGTGGACAATCGGACTCGGTGGAAGGGGTCATCAAAGGAGAGGTATTCATGCCGCGTGGACAATCAAGTGCAGAGGGAGAGTTTACCAACAGAGGGGTATTCATAAAAGGAAAGGAGGTGTTGGTCAGGCGCGAGCGTGACTCCCAAGGACAGAGTCGCACAGAGAGAGAGGTCTTATGACCTGTGCATGAGAGAGCGGGGGCAGTCAGACACAGCTGGGGGGGTTATGTCAGCTGAGGCGAAGGATGCTTCTTCAAGAGGAAATGGGGGATTTGCGTGGGTCAAGCAGGAGGGTTGCTTTTCAGAGCAGGGTCGCGCAGAGGGAGAGGGTTTTATGGTCTATGCATGTGAGAGGGGAGGGGGTCTTCAAATACGCGCAGGAGGGAAGCCGGGGATTCCAATGAGCGGGCAAAAGGCCATGGTGCCTAAAATGGCTGTCATGTACATATGGGCACGGGCTTTTACTGGCGGAATGATGCGGTCAATGTTTCACGGTATTCATGGTGCCTACAGGGAGGGGATTGGAAAAAGGCAAATGAACGCCGCTTATGTACATTAATTTTTCTAATTTCCACATAACAGTCTTGGGATTGGGGTACAGTGGGATTGCGGCATTTTTGAAACCATGAAAATAAAACAGAAAAATACATTTTTGGATAAATGTCACATGACTTGTGATTCTGAGATCATCATTACTGTGACTGTCTGAGAGCCGCTGGACGAATTTGCGGTGAAGATTTCTACATTTGGATTTAGTCTCGTTTTAGAAGTCGATACTCTCCAGCAGGACGAGGCAGCAAGCCGTAGAATTCAGCTGGAGCTGCAGTGAAGTCAGGCTGACTAGCGATGCACCTTCGCTGGATAGACGAGAAGGTTGCCCCCTGCCTTGTCTCGGTTCTCAGAGCAGTTTTTAGCCAATAATTTTCCAATTCCTATGTTTTGGATTTTGACTATCTTGGCACTTTTAGCACCACAACCAAGAGTCCATGACTGGAGCTTCAGCACTTGGGGGGTTAGGACTCACTGAGGCATGGGTTCAAGATGTCTGAAGCCTCTGTTGTCACTCTCGGAGTCATTCTGGTACTCCTGGGTTCAAGTTTTGAAACATCACTCAAGCAGTAGGGTAGGCCTCTGAGTGTTCAAGATAGACTTCAGGCAGCAAAGAAGTCCTTCTAGGTTCAGCAAGGCTGTCTTCTGAAGGGCACAGCACGCCTCAGGCAGTCCCCTGAGGGTCCTTCCGCAGGTCCAGAAAGTGAACTGAAGAGTGGGTGTGAGGGTCCAATTTTATACCTGGTTTCTAAGCTTTCTATTGTGTGGCTGTCTGGGAGGACTAAACACAAGTCCATCTGCTAACTATACCCATTCATATGGCCCAGGAGAGGGCTGAAGGCACCAAATGGTTAGAGCAGGAAAATGACAACTTTTTAAAAGTGGCATTTTCAAAATTGTAACTTAAAATCCAACTTCACAATTACATAGGATTTTTAATTACAATTTCACAGACACCAAACACAAAAAGTGTTCCTGTTCCAGATCAAATGTTAGCACTTATTTAATGTAATAAGGCAACCCAATGTTATCCCGTGGGAGAAGCAGGCTCCACAGCAGAGAAAAACAAATGTAGGATTTTTTCATTACCAGGACATGTAAAACTTAAAAGCATATGTTCAATATTTTCATTGCAATACAACATGCCCTATGGGCTGTCTATGGCTTAGGGGTGACATTTATGTAATAAAAGGGGAGTTTAAGGCTTGGATATATTTTCAAGTCGATTTGGCAGTTTAAAACTGCATTCTGGCTGCAATGGCAGGCCTGGTTCTAGTTTTAAAGGGCTACTTAAGTGGGTGGCACAGAAAGTGCTGCAGGCCCACTAGCAGCATTTAATTTACAGGTCCTGGATATATGGTATTCCACTTTACTAAGGACTTAGAAGTAAATTAAATATGCCATTCAGGTATAAGCCAATTTTACCAAGCATTAGGGAGTGAGCACAAGCACTTTAGCACTAGTTAGCGTCCTAAGGCCAACAAAAACTAATTTCAGCAATAATTGGAGGGCAAAGGCAAAAGGTTTTGGGAAGACATGGTAAGGCTGACAGGTATAACATGAGTCAAATGTTTCTCCTAATTAACCCCTCCTTTTTCTTGTTACGCACATTTAAAAAAAAATGTAAAAAAAATAAAAAATATATATATCCATACTAATAATATAAAGAGAGAGCCCAAACCTTTGAGGCGGGTAATCTCAGGAACCACAGCACCAATCACAACACCCAATATAGCGTTGGAAAGGGCAGTTGCAGCAGAAGGACATAGGCTATACAGACGCCCACCATATACATTTAAAAGGTAAAAGAACCGTGCCAGCAAAGTAGTCCCTTGTGGGCGTGTCTGCGTTGTGCTGTGGGCGTGTGCTGGGGGCGTGACAAACACTGGGGACGTGTGGTACGTTCCACCCTTCATGCCATGCCTCATATTGTCTGTTAATCCCACCCTGCTCCCTTTAAATACCCCTGCACCCCATGATCATAACCCACCCTTACTCCTTAAAATACCCCAACACCCTTAAACACTAACCCATCTTAACCCTATAAATATACCCTGTACCCCAAAACCCAAACCTATCCCTAAACCCTAAAAATACCCCTATACCCCAAAACCCAAACCCAGCCCTGAACCCTATAAATACCCCTGTACCTCAAAACCCAAACCTACCCCTGAGCCCTAAAAATACCCCTGTACCCCAAAACCCAAACCTAGCCCTGAACCCTAAAAATACCACTGTACCCCAAAACCGAAACCTACCCCTGAAACCTAAAATACCCCTGTACCCCAAAACACAAACCTATCCCTGAACCCTTAAAATACCCCTGTACCCCAAAACCCAAAACTACCCCTGAACCCTAAAAATACCCCTGTACCCCAAAACCCAAACCTAGCCCTGAACCCTAAAAATACCCCTGTACCCCAAAACCCAAACCTACCCCTGAACCCTAAAATACCTCTGTACCCCAAAACCCAAACCTAGCCATGAACCCTCAAAATACCCCTGTACCCCAAAACCCAAACCTAGCCCTAAACCCTTAAAATACCCCTGTACCTCAAAACCCAAACCTACCCCGAACCCTAAAAATACCCCTATACCCCAATATCCAAAACTATATCTGAACCCTAAAAATACCCCTGTACCCCAAAACCCAAACCTACCCCTGAACCCTAAAAATACCCCTGTACCCCAAAACCCAAACCTAGCCCTGAACCCTAAAAATAACACTGTACCCCAAAACCCAAACCTACCCCTGAACCCTAATATACCCCTGTACCCCAAAACCCAAACCTAGCCCTGAACCCTAAAAATACCCCTGTACCCCAAAACCCAAACCTACTCCTGAACCCTAAAATACCTCTGTACCCCAAAAATACAAACCTAGCCCTGAACCCTAAAAATACCCCTGTACCCCAAAACCCAAACCTAGCCCTGAACCCTTAAAATACCCCTGTACCCCAAAACCCAAAACTATATCTGAACCCTTAAAATACCTCTGTACCCCAAAACCCAAACCTAGCCCTGAACCCTAAAAATACCCCTGTACCCCAAAACCCAAACCTACCCCTGAACCCTAAAAATACCCCTATACCCCAAAACCCAAAACTATATCTGAACCCTTAAAATACCCCTGTACCCCCAAACCCAAACCTAACCCTAAACCCTTAAAATACCCCTGTACCCCAAAACCCAAACCTACCCCTGAACCCTAAAAATACCCCTATACCCCAAAACCCAAACCTAGCCCTGAACCCTAAAAATACCTCTGTACCCCAAAACCCATACCTATCCCTAAACCCTAAAACTACCCCTGTACCCCATAACCCAAAACTATATATGAACCCTTAAATTACCCAAACACCCCAAAACATATACCTCAGTACCCCAAAACATATACCCCTGCACCCATACTTACCTTATCCAAACATTAAAAAAAACATGCTTTTACCATTCATGCATTTACAACGAATTTCGTTGTAAATGTATGCGTAGTAAAAGCATATAAAATGTAATGCCATGTGTTATAATGGCATTGGGGAGTCATGGTACTTTCGTAATGAAAGTATGCGGAGTGATGGTATGCGGAAAGAAAGTTGCGGAATAATCGGTGTTTACCCTCCCCCGGTAAGTACATTGGTGGCACGGCGGCCCACATCTCCAGCAACATACTCATATTTTTTCACCACCCATTTGAAAAATGCACAGGTCTCTCTCATTGATGGCCAGCACCAACATACACTTTTAGACACACCTCCCGCCACAAGTTCTAGAATTCCGAACTTTAGAGCTGGGGAGCTACGTTCGAATCTCGGCATCAGCTCAACATCCTGTGATTCCAGGCAAATCGCTTTGTCTCCCCGTACCTACCACAAATGAATGTGTTCTTCTGTAATGTAAATTGTGCTCATGCCATGTTGTCGAGTTTGCTCTATATAATATTGCAAAGAAATATAAAGTAGGGAAACTCGAGTTCACACACTACTGAACGCGCACTCTTAAGTGCATCAGCAGTGCACTGTGAATCGGAGCGTTTCACAGGCCTGTCACAGATAAGAAATGCTATCAGAACGAAATCCTACAAAGCAATATACTACTGGCCGGCAGCAATTCATACCCGGACAACGTCGGCACGGGCTGCTATCAACAATGAAATCATAAACCAAGGACTTATAGCAATTGAAGACTCACTGTATCTATTAAGCGAGAAGTCCTTACAAGATTTCAGCCTGCCGCCAGCGGTCCGAACTAACCTAACTGGATACCACAATATCGCTACCGCACACAATATTCCAGAGCTAAATAACTACCTTGCCTAACTTAGTTCCCGATCAACAACTCACCTACAACACCATAGTTGATAGTGTTGAAAAGAAGCAAGGCAAACTATTGTTCATAGACGCCCCCGGTTGCACAGGAAAGACTTACCTAATCAACCTCATACTTGCCAAAGTTCGATCTTCTGGGAATTTGGCTCGAGCTGTTGCTTCATCTGGAATAGCTGCCACTTTGCTAACAGCTGGGAAAACAGCACATTCTACCTTTGAACTGCCTCTAACAGTTTCCCTTGAAAGGGATTCAATATGCTCTATTCGGAAAAACTGACCTTTGGGAACACTGCTTCAAAATGTGTCTCTTATCATGTGGGACGAATGTACAATGATACTAAAACCATTGCTGCCTAGCCTTTTTTTACCCGGACAACGTCGGGACAGGCCGCTAGTATATCTATATATATATATATATATATATATATATATATATATATATATATTCCACACAAAGTTCCAATAAAGTACGCTCTCAGGAACAACACAACAATCCAGGAGTAAACTTAGATCCTTAGTTTATTCACACAACGCGTTTCGGCGACTTGCCTTGATCACGTGTGTCGCCGAAACGCGTTGTGTGAATAAACTAAGGATCTAAGTTTACTCCTGGATTGTTGTGTCGTTCCTGAGAGCGTACTTTATTGGAACTTTGTGTGGAATACTTATTTTCCGGTTGCTTCGCCGGAGCGTACGCCACTTTTCAACGGGTCACAGCGTTGCAGCAGAAGTAGCTTTGTTGGACATATATATATATATATATATATATATATATATATATATATATATATATATATATATATATATATATATATATATATATATATATATATATATGTATATATATATATATATATATATATATACACACATATATATATATATATACATATATATATATATATATATATATATATATATATATATATATATATATATATATATATATATATATATATATATATATATATATATATATATATATATATATATATATATATATATATATATATATATATACATATATTGGAAAGGAGTGGTCTTTACCTTGAAAATTATTAACATTAGGAGATTGCTCAAAAAACCCAAGTAAAGACCCCAACAAGTTTTTTTAAATATTTCGCTAGTAAATAGTGTCATGTGTTGCACAGCATTTGTTAGAAATGTGCTCTGTCTACAGTGTCACCTCAGGGTCTTTTTGCCTTCTTCCCGAACTCTATGTTTGTTGACTGCTGAATTCTCTGCACTTTACCCCTATAGAGTAAAGTTCTTTTTTTTTTTCGTTTGGAATGTAAGGTGTGTCAGAGGTATTCATGATGTCACTAGCAAATTCACAGGCCAGCACATCCATAATGGATTCAGTATCCACAGATGATGATTGGTTTACAGCCCAGTTCATAAGCTCCAGAAAACAGGCATGATCCTCCGTCTCAGACGATGCTGAGAAAGTTGCCAGGCAACCTGCATCCATATTATTGGAGCCAACATTTAGTGATCCATGTGCTGATGCACACATCTCCTCAGGATGGAGTGGCTCATAGCTTCATAATGAAGAAACCACAGGCCTAAGGGACTACTCTGAAAATGGGTCACTAATGGACTTATCAGCAGGTCAATGTCCTCAGGAGCTGGCATCTGCAAAGCCAAGCAAATATTCAGTACCCATTCGGAGGGGCACCAGAGGCAGTGAAACACAGATTGCACGCAGTTGAACCAGACAGGCCGAAATGACACTGACCAACCAAAGTCCAGTTTCGGGAACAATAAGAATCCGAAGAATCAAAGTATTCGCTCACGACACAGATGGAGCAGTGGTAGTTCCAGTGAGCTGGGAAACGGGGAGCAAACATAGAACCAAAATGCCACAAATGAGGAATAACAACAGCGGGAATCCACCGAACACACTGGAAAAAAGGGAATGAATAAAAGCAGGTATCCCTGCAACATGCTCCTCCTTCAACATGGTGAAATTAGTATACTCCTGATTAGCATATTTTACTTACCTACAAGTCCCTAATATAGGATACCAAGTTGTATTCAGGGCCTATAAATTGAATGTCAAAAGTGGACAGCAGCACCCATTATGCCATAATCTACAGTGAGAATGTAAACATTAGTGCAGACCGGCCACCAGTACTCTGGCTGTGCAGGTTTAACTGCAGGTTTGAAATGTGTAAATAGCCCCATTTTGACGAGACAAAAACTTCCTTTTAAATATTTATAGGTCACCCCTAAATAGGCCTTATTGCATATAAGGTACCTCACATGCTACTGAAAATTAGGACATGTAAGAATGTTATGTTAAACATGTCCTTCAAGTGAAATTCCCCTAAAAGCTATTTTCACTGTAGCAGGGTTGGCTGTTTCATGGGAAAGCTTTGGATACAATATTAAGTTTCATTAATGTTATCTCTACCTAGGAAACACATAAAATTTAATATTGGGACTTTTAAAATAATTATTACTAACCTAGATAAGTGGCAAAGTTAGATTTATAATAAAAAATTTGGAAAGATGACTTTTCAATAGTTACATTTGTTCTGCCTGAAATGCCTAAAAAGCTAAATCTGCGTTATGCTCTTCCGCATCTGCTAGCCAGTATTTAGCATTTCAATAGGCATGAATTAAATGGAAAATTGCCCCCACTACAGGGACAAAAGGCCTTGGATGTGGGGAGGTTGTATTGTGCCTTTGACAGGATGGCCTGTTGGCTGGGCCCAAATACTTTATAATTTCAGAGAGGCCTACCCCGTCACAACTAGATGGAGCTCAGAGCGACGCAGTGGACATCTTGTTGACATCAAAGTGTCCGATCCTGCTGGAGTGTCAAGACCTGCTTGACAGGTCTGCTGGGGTTTTCACATGAGTTTGGGCACTCTGCAAAGGAGGGAAACAGAATGCAAAAACAATTTGTGTGTATTTACTGTCTGGTTGCTAAGAGCTCAGTTCTGTTTTGGCAGATGTCTGCCTGAGAGCTTGATGGGTGCACATGGACGGCCTAAACTGTTATGTTAGATGTGGGAGGGCACTAGGATTAGCATATTACCGAGTACGTCATGTGGCGCCTCTGCGTATGTACGTACACCCACAAGACTATAGGCAGTACACCGCGGTCAAAGAATGCGCAAATTCATACCGACACACAGATGTGTATCTCTGATCGGGAGCTTACACCCTTAGCTGATCATTCTTTTCAGCACCAGACCGGGGTAAACACCTGATACATTCGCAAACAGCATACCCACGGTAAGTCATCTGTGTGATGAATAGAATAGTTATGAGAATGAAGTACAATTATTCTATGGGGCCAGACTAGCAACTCCCTGCTTTCTCATCATCAATTTAGGCAAAAATCCAAACTGCAGGAAGACCTTATCACTTGCTTCTCTGCGGTTCCATTCGGTATTGCCTCAGGATAAAGAGCCCTTGAGAGCATATGTCAAATTGACTTTTACCCATGGTGAGTTATTACACAGGGATTTTATTAGAAGAATGGCTATATAGCCATGACATTGCACCTAATAACCTGTAGTGCCCTTATTCCTCTCCAGATACCGCCTACCTCCTTCAAAGAAGAAATCTTATCCTTGATCTTCCACCGCATAAAGAAATTCCTTTTGTGCCAATTAAGAAGATCAATTTTCATTCATAGTTAAGCATGTCCTTAAAGCCCCTGTAGCCCACCAGCCTTATGATTCAATATGATTTAGAATCACTTCTAACACAGTGCCAATTGCAGTCCCCAGGTCACTTCTGTCCTGCAAGTAGGGTTGAAGCGTCATCGACAACTCCTAAGAATAGTCGAATAGCAGAGGCACCAGAGAACAATCGAGCGGCTTCTTTCTTATCAAGAACAGAATATTCCAACATCCTTGCTTATACCAATAATCTTGTTTTAAGTCACTAAATTGTCACTTATTTCTCAGACCTGGTTATGGTAATTTTGTTTGGGGCTCTTCTTTTTCTTCTTTCTATCACCAAAACTCTAAAACCACCACTCACAGACTCCAAGGCGTTGAAAATTAATATATGTTTAATATATCTTGCTGAACCAATTCCTTTTTGCCTTACACTTAATAAATAAATAACTTAGTTTGTCTGAATTGAGTTGAAAGGTCAGTCTTGGATTGCGCTATTTGATTAAAGTTGTGTTTAAATACATTTTTAGACACATTTTTTCTGTTCAACCACCATTTGCCTTTTGATTGACTCAACATAGAATAAAATCGTGGTAATACGTGATTGTTTTTAAATGAGCTCCATGGAACATTTGTTATAGGTTGATAGCATAATACAATAGCATGCAACCAGCCCTGAGAGTCCAAATTTAGTTTGGGCTAAGATTTCAGCCGTCTTGAAAACTGTCCAAAGTACCTAAGGTTAGTCCTGGGAATCTTTACCCCATTAGTTAGGGCATCACCAGGGGTTATTTCCACTCACTAGCTCTTACTAGCCATACATGTCACATCACCAGGCACCCACTTCAAAGCACTCCAGGAACTGTGGAAGATCAGAAGAAGACTGAACCTGCTCTCCCTCTTGTACCCAGGAGAAAAAGAGGAATCCAAGTGTTATATAAGACTGACCTCCTGCTAAAGCTACAGGTCACAATAGGCTCTAAGGGGCCTGTCTTGCAAATGCCCACCTGATCAATTGCAACTGGACCTGAATTGGACTGTGACTGACACCAGGTGAGGCCCTAGAAGTGCACTTCTGTAGTGGATTGGGACTTAAAGAACTATAGTCAGAAGGAAAAATCTATGACCAGGACAAACCTGGTTTATATATCCATCCCATGCCCCACTGCGATCACATCAAATTGAGCCTGAGTCTTGTTCTACCATAACTATTGAACTTCATTGGCACTGTGTGCTCCTTGGCACATTTTCTACTTAAACTTTAAAAATGTATATCTTGGGTTCCCCTTATTTTTTTGTAACTTTGTTTATTGCATTTTAATGTTTTTTTCCAACTCATTTTAGTTTTGTTATTGTTCTGCACCTCAAATGTATTATTGTTTTAAAACTGCATGAATACTTTGCACATTACCTCTGTGTTACGCCTGTCTTCTCTGTGCCAGGGCTTCCAGGGGATTGAATACAGGTTTATGTAACGACTTTAGTGGTTCACCCAGACAAAAATTGTGATTATTATTTGAGGTGGGCACTCAGCCCCCTCAACTAATAACATTATTTCTTACTACATTCATATGATACTAATGCATGTTACCAGCAGGTCTGATTGCATGTGAACATGACCACGTGTAACATTAGTAAAAGTTTGTATAGGCATAGCTCCTAGAAAGATGAATTAACAGTTTTAATGTGCTACGGCTAACAAATGCTTGCTCGATCATAGAGTTTTCAGTTTAGCAGCTGCTGCATATTTTCTGACACTGTTCAAACTAACAAGATGGGAAAGGAAAACTGTAGACTTCGCACAGCACGCGTTGTACCGCGGCTGCAGGGGCAGATGACCTTGCAGAGTTTAAGGAGGAAGAATAAACAGCATTAGCTTCCTTAGTGTCCGTATGTGGAGAAGTGTGGCTCAATGGTTAGAGCGACAGACCCTGATGCAGAGGTCTGGCCCGGGACCAGGGTTCAATTCCCTACCTCGGCGTGTCTTGGGCTCAAAATTCCTCGGACCTGATAATTCTCGCCTTGGTGCCTATTCTAAACATGGGTCCCACTCTGGGCAATATCTTGCTTAATCTCCACAACGCTAAGGATGCCTGGCCTCCACCTTGGGGGTGCACAGGAGTGGACGCCTCACAGGGAAAGCCAGGATGGGTTCCACAGCAGTATTCGTACAAGCGCCTTGAGACCCTTGCGGGTGAGTAGTGCGCTATACAAGTATCAATTTACATTTATGTATGCTTCTGCAAAGGGTCAATGTTTGAACATTTGTGTAGCAAAGCTGGACTCAGACAAAGTGACCCCTCCGTGCTCCATTTGAAACCAGTAAAAATAAAAGTATACATGGTACTGGTGCAGCTGCTGGGATAAATATATGGACCAGTTTTGTAAGGTCTGAGTTTCAATCCTTCCAGCTGACCCAAAGACTATTCAAGGTCTGTGAGCAGGTTTTGCGTAGCTTGTAGCTTGTACCAACAGGCTAGAGATATTTGTAAACATCACCTTAATTTGCATATTATCTGCTAAGTTATTTATCATAATTATGCTCATGAAGATAAAGGATTCTATAAGATTCCCTCCCTAAAAGAGCATAACTCACCGCAGGAGGAGTGGGAGACACCTGCCAAGTGTCCTTTTCCACGAAAAGAGCACATTTCCTATGGGAACTGAAGGAATCTACTGGACCCTGACACTGAATCCAACATGTACATCTGACTTTTATTCCATAGTTATGTGTTTAACGGGGACATGAAGTTTTCATTAAGGGTCATTCAAACTTTTCCCACATGTTATGTGTGCTGCATGACCTGGCATACATGCAATGTATGAAAGTTGTGAGAAATAAAAATATTTTTGTATCATAATTCCTGGGTGGTAGAGTGGTAATGCACATGTACCAGTCATGGGATGCGCCCTTGACTTAAAGAAAGTGATGTAAAGAAGTGCAGAGTGCTATTTGCATTAATGTTAGAGATACTTTTCACAAAGGTTTGGCCTGGTAAGCAAATACTTTTTCAACAAACTGTGTCACATTTTGTAACTCGGCACCACTGCAAAGTGTTGAGAAACTCTGACTCTGAGCATCACCTTCAAATAACAGCAGAGTGAAGTCATCTTGAATTTGGCACATCCAGTCAGATGATTGCATACATGTGGCTATCACTGGTACAGCTGGTTCACTGGCGGTGAACCAGACCGCTGGGCACTGGGAGGGCACTCGTTTGCCTTACTTGTGTGAGGGCTGAGGGTACACTTGCTAGGCGACTGACCAGCCATAAAA
Organism: Lissotriton vulgaris; assembly: GCF_964263255.1. Lineage (NCBI taxonomy): Eukaryota > Metazoa > Chordata > Amphibia > Caudata > Salamandridae > Lissotriton > Lissotriton vulgaris. The sequence goes on along the minus strand of NC_141690.1, from coordinate 211,545,371 downwards.
CCCTGACCTGGCACACTACCATTTCACAAAGGTTAGGACAAGGCTATTTTCTTCAGTGCCAGGTATATGTCGCAACAATTCTGCTTAGTCAGCAGCGAAGCTTGGGTTGCCAGCACCCGGTGAAAGGCAAGTATCCTTCCACTTTTCTTTTAACATTTTGCACCCCTATTAAAATGTTGCACCCCTAATAATGTCCCAAAGAGTTTGGCGCCAGAGGCCACCGCCCCTGTGACCTTGCCCACATTACGTCACTGTAGTTTACCTGCATTTGCAGCTTTGCAAAAATAGCTATTTAAATGATAATATTTTGAATCTTGATTATATACCCTCTGCTTCTTGTAGCAGTTCTGGGATTTTTGCGCCCCATCGAATACAGTTTGGCATCTGCCCAGATATATATCTTCCGCGCTTGCAATGTGTGCTCCTGCACACCATATGTATCCGTACTCTGAAAGCTCTGTGACTAATGCCCAGTTAGACTGGATGGGATTTTAATCCTGTGCTCCTGTCACCTTTGCCATGCTGATACTGCTCCTTGACACTGGCAAGGTTTCGATTCTAAATAAGCGCGGTGTGGAAGGTGCACCTCTTTCCCAAATCACAAGCTCAGGAGATCTTGCAATCCGTACATTCTTCTCCTGGAAGATACCATATCCAATCAAATGAAATTGACTTGTTTAAGGTCACTTTCGCCTGCTGAATTATTTGATCATAGCCTCTGACACCCTCTTTGGCTCAGTAATTGGCTGTTTTATAAGTGCACAGCAGAGTCACCCTGCACCCACCAGCAGCACACGCATCAGGAAGTCAATTAACACAGAGGACAGGCATGTAGGGCACGTGGACAGGTCTTGACAGACCACTGTCTACTAAAGATAAGCAATGTAGATTAGCTGTACGGACTCTATCTCAGCACCTGGGGCAAATAATCCCCTTAAACACCCATTGCCAGCTCTGCGAAGGGCAGAAAGCTAATAGAGGCCAGAGTCTGGCCGTCAAACCCCACGTGTAATTGCTGCAGTCCAGTGATATGTTTTTTTTTTACCATACTATTAGTTTTAAATACCAATTTCATGGCAGATCATGGAATGGGGCTCGGAGAATGGTAGGGAAGATAACCATCCTAAAACAGATTACTTGTACATCACACCATAGGGCATCCATTGCCTGAAATTAGCTTTGTGAAGTTACACAAAACAAGGTGCAAGACAGTCCTAGCAAAGATCTCTGGCGACTTGTGTTGAATTACATTTATAAGGACTGGGTTTAACATAAAATAGGTTTCTCAGCTACAAAATGCCGAATGCCGAGGCCCTCATTCAGAGATGCAAATCCAGATTTGAGCACAAATTCTCATTTGTGCAAGAATCCGGATTTCCCCTCAGGCGCTCACTTTGGATCCCACAAGTTTGCGAATCAATTTTCACCAGGTAAAACCTGATGCAAATTGTACGGCTAGACAGTACAATCGACAAATTCGTTGAGATCCTCATGATTCCAAGCTATGTGAGAAATATTTAGAAAAAATCCAATCTTGCAAATGATAAAAGTTTCAATCAGGCAAATCCTTTCCATGTGAGTACACATTTCTTTATTCCGATCCGAACCTTCGATATTCCTTTATTTACACATAGAACGATTCACTAACTCAGGTGAACACGTTTCGAGGCCTTCATATTTATCCTTGTCGCTTCCTCAGGGCCTGTTTTGCTATTCATTATTGGCATTTTGATTTTGTCTCTTCACATATGGGTCACCAGTTTTTTGATGAGTCCTAAATATTCTGCTCATCCTTCAGACTTCTGCCAACATGTTATGACTGATGTCCTGGTGCTATGTTATGTTATGTTACTGAAGTTTGTAATGCGCACAGATAATCCAAAGAGTGTCCCGGCGCGAGCCATGAGGTGCTGTAAGTGATAAACCTATTAGAACAGGAATGTTTTGAGCTGTTTCTTAAATTGCCCCACATCCTGAATGCTGCGCAAAGAATAAGGCAGGGAATTCCAGGCTGTAGCCGCCCTAAAGGTATGCGACTTGCCCCCATTCTTTGGAGGTGAACACGTGGTATCTGGTCAAGAAGCTGGGATGTAGATCTCAAATGTCTTACAGGAGTATAAAACGCAAAGCGCTTCCTTAGATATGCAGGCCGCAACGCATGTAAAGCGCGGTGCGCGACAACCAAAGCCTTGAACTTTACACGTTTAATGACAGGCAGCCAGTGCAGCATACACAGGTGTTGTCTAACACAGTTTCTCATAGGAATGTTAAACAAAAGCCTGGCCGCTGCATCCTGGACCGCCTGTAATTTATTGAGACTGTAGTCCGGGAGGCCAAAGTACAACGCATTGGCATAATCAATGCGAGACAGGATCAGCGCCCGGGTCACCGTTTCCTTCGCTGCCCTAGGGAGCAGAGGAAGAAATTTCTTAAGGGACTTTAGTATCCCAAAACTGCCCCAGACGGCTTTTTCATTTGGGTCGAGAAGGATAACTGCTCATCGAACCAAACACCCAAGTTCTTAACTGGTTGGCCAGAGGAGGATGGCAGTGGATAGTTGGACGGCCATAGACATTCTCTAAAGCGGAGAGAAACATTCCCATAGAGAAGGATTTCTGACTTATCTTCATTGCATTTGAGCTGAGCCGCTGAGAGACACTGAAAAACAGCTGTCAATCTATCGTGATAAATAATTTATTTCGTCCATATGAAATAAGGTATGATAACCTCCAGCGTTGTAGCTTGTTTTGCTGCTGCAATTGAGCACAATTGTTCACTTGACAGTCTAAAAAAAGAGCCTGTTGTTTCTACCCCACCAATTTTTGTTTTCCATTACAATCCGAGTTTGCGAGTCTCAGAAAGTGAGGAATATGCACATTTATCACTTTGTCTCCCATTCCGCATCTGAAACTGAGAATGGTGCATTTTCTAACAGTTGTGGCAATTAGCACCAGGACAGCACAGCAAATTAGAATGGGAGTTTGAATGAGGAAAGAATGAGGCAGATTTACAAGCCCCCTGCGCAACCAGTATGTCACTTTTTGTGACATACAGGTGGCGTATTTTACTGCTTCATATTTACATGGACAGGAAAAGCCAACCTGTGTGGCTTTTCCTTTCCTTGTAAAAATGGCGCCTTTACACACAGCACTTTGTGTGAAAGGGGCGTTCCATGAGTGTTGCTGTGGGTATTCCCACGCAACACCCATGGAACAAGACACTTTTCCAGATTTACGAGGAATCGTAAATCTGGAAATGCGTGTTAAAGCTACGCCTCCCCAAGGGAGGCAAAACGGGGAGACATTTTTTAATTTCTCCTCGTTTTTTCCTCTTTCAATGCATGGTGCATTCTACAGCATGCATTGAAAGAGGAAAATGCCTGTAGTGAGTGTTTTTGTACAGGAAAGTGCCCTTACTGCCCAAAAATAATCTCCCCATGATGCAGGCATCCTTGTACCATAGCAGCTGTTTGTTCGCCAGCACAGATGAGAGCACAGGAATGTGACATATTATTGTAAATATGCTGCATTCCTCTGCTCTGAAAGTGCTGCAGCGTGGTGCAGCGAAAGGGCTTGCGTTGCCGCTCTGCGGCACTTCCTTGTAAATCTGCACCAATGTGTTTTTGGTTCATCAGAGAAAAAGAGTCTGGGGCAGATTTACAAGAAAGTGACGCATCTGGGCATTAATCTTGCCTCATCTCTACAACGGCCACCCACAGACGCCGGGGATGCCTGGTCTCACCCTGGAGATACCCAGAAAGGGACCATCTCACAGAGAAAACCAGGACGGGTTCCCCAGCGGTCTACAGCGCCAGGACACTCAGGTAGAGTAACAGTGCGCTTTACAAGAAACCCACATTACATTACATGCTCTATGAATCACCATGATGACACCCTCTTAACAAATGTGTTGAGGGATCTAATATACACAAGTGATACCCAATCAGGCAGACACCATTTTTCAATAATGACAGCCACCTTGGGAACTCAATTACCTTTAGCTGATTAACTAATCCTCACTACTTTACAACATCAGCGCAACATTAATAATGTCATTTTATTTATTATTTGCCTATTTACCCATCTTTCCCGGTTTTCATAACCATTTTTCTTAATTATTACTTGGAACCACCTCTATGCATCAGCAAGGTACCCAAGGATAAGGCGGAACCCACTTGCGTATCCCTCCAAGTTGGCCGACACCATTGACCATAGCAGTGGCCATTTTGAGAAGACGCACCCACAGTCTAGTCATTCTTGACTATCACGCGGTTGAAGCAGGAAGTATAATCGGTCTCCCACTGCTGAAACGCTAAGATGCGGTCCGGTTGGGAGACGTTTAGGTGACAAACTGCGAGGCTTTCTCAATCAAAGTAAGTGCTTACTTCCTCAATAGGCAATTCACGCCAGCACAAGAGACTCAATCCCCAATACCTGGGGTCTCTGCCCATACTAACAAGGACATTTCTCCCCGTTCTTTCCGCTTTTTTCAGAAAGTGCATTCAGAGAACCCTCGACCCCGTGGTCCATGAATCACAGTTTTGCATTCCTCAAAGTATGTAATACTCAACAGGCAGTACCAACATTGTCTTATATGTGTGTGTTGTTTGTAAATCACGAGGTGTGTGTTTTGTTTTTATATTTGTTACTAGTCATTCACCAAGCGGCACAGTTTTTCCAGCATGCTGTTTTTCCTACACAGGTTAAAACCACGCTCTAAGCTCGATTACTGCATGCACCAATAAGGAGCATCTTTGGAGCATGGAAGCACATTGAATTACAAATGTATACCCACCTACTCTGCGAGAGAGAGGGGGGCTTTTGTTCCCCTAACCATGCTTATTTTTCTATTTTCACACTCTAACCCATTATAGTTAGTTTTTCCTTGTATCACCCCTTTTTAGACATACCAATCTAGGAACAATAATAAAGTATTTTGGACAACTAGCAAGGTATTTTTAACTCACTGTAGCCCACTCCACCACATTTTCTGCACTACACATAGTCTTCCACATAAGTGCTCCAACGTAAATCTCGCAAGTTGCAGCATGACCCAGTTCTTAGACAGCTGGGATGGCCCCTATGATGAAGCATTTCACCGTGTGAAAGTGGTAAGTGAGGGGGCTCAAGAAAGAATTTTTTCTTTCCTGGAGACATTTCAAGATCTCCCTGATTGGATGCCCTATCCCTAACCTATGACTAGGTCCTTTACCCGACACCTCAAGTTTCAGTTATAGTACAACATGGCGCACCATGGCACACGGATTGACAGATGCATCAGAAAATCTGACGCATCTGTTGGAGCAAAAGTCATGCATTGCTGGAGTCGTGTCGCAAGCACGACACAACGCCATAAAATCTTGTAGATTTCATGGTGTCACTTTTACGAGGCTTTACTGCATCGGACCGCCCACCCTGCATACATTATACCTGACGCAGGGCTTTACAACATGATGCATCTGCCTAGATGTGCCACCTTGTAAATTAACTGCATTGTTCATACCGCCGCTGCATCGCAACAGTGATGCAACAGTGGTGCAAAAGCGTCACAGACAAGTGCTCTTCAGACAAGTGCTGTTGCCCTTGTTCAAACAGATGACTCCCCAACCTCTCCTGGGGATTGCTACTGATCGCTGTAGCTAACCTCCCCACCCACACACACCAGTTAGAATCCACTTGTGAAGTTTTTACAACTTGTGTAATAGGGAATCTAACATATTTGTATGATAAACCTGGCACAAAATGACATTTCACATAATAAATAGTGTGAAGAATTAAAATGAAACTTAAAAGATGGTACAATGTTTCAGGCAAACATTTTACATGTTTCGAATAAACAACAAAAATAGCAGTCTTAACTTTAACCAAGGAGAAACAGGAGTAACAGAACCAAAAACTAGGATGTAGGAAGTGGGGTGGAAACCAGGGAATCTGGAATACATCTCCAGAAAAACAGGGGCGCATACATCTGGATGCAATGTGGAACTTGGAGGCACCGAAAACCAGGGAGGCAACGGTCAAGAGGAGCAGTGAAGCTAGAGATAAAGGAAACATAGGTAGTCAATGGGGTAACGTAAAAGACCCCTAGTACAGAAGAAAGGAAGCTAGTACCAGGCAAAAAAATCTGCAAGGCATAGCATGACAATGTGAAAAAAAAGAATAGATAAATGATACCACCTGGCAAGCCGAGGAAATGCAACAGCTACTTTCTCCAATGCCTGGGTTGTCCACCAAGAAACCTAGGGGAGAGGTAGTCAAAATTATATGCCTCCTCGCCGTTAATAAAATCACGATTTTCTTGTTGTATGCTGGCCAATCTCAACTTTATGAAAAATCATGTAGACATCATTTTGTGGCATGTTCAAAGCTTTATTTAGAACACCCTATCAATAGAAAGGCGACTTTCTTTGAAGAAGGTATACATGTCTTATTTAGTTGTACTACTCAAGTAAATTGAGGAAAGCTATTTTTCAAAATGTTTCAAAACTTGCTACCACAAAATTTGCTTTGGTACGTTTCTGAGGCACTGTACATGAGACATAGTACATTTGATTGAAATACAAGAATTATATCACCACAATTACATAACAAACAGTGATTTTTGACATATTAAATGAAGAAACAGGTTCAAAGTTAGTGACAGCAGCCAAAAGGGAGTGCGCTCAGATTGTTTACAGATGTGACAGTGAATATAAAAACATAAAATAAAATGATAATAGGTAGTTAAAAAACACCCGTGCTTTTGTTTTGGGTTGACAAAATGGACCAATTGATACCGTTTTTGCGTGAGTCCTACATATTCCTTTATAGTAGGCTGAGTGTCAGGTTGAAGCAAACTGTTCTTTCTTAATTAGGAATATGCAGTTCCTCCTTGTATTTTTGTTGATACGTTTCAACACTCATTGTATTTAGGAGTCTCTTCAGCACTAGGACCTGGTGGTATCTATATGTGAAGCCTAAATTAATGCATATAGTGAGGAAACATAATTTATGGTGGCAGTGAACATCCCAAATTGCAGTATTGAGTATACCATCTGTTGAGTGGCTCCATTGTAAGACAACACCTATATTCTTGTTTGTCTCTATTGAGTGGAGACAGACAGAATATATGAAGGACCTATGTTAGATTGTAGAGGAGCTGCATATGGGGGTCGAGTAGACGATTCCTACCTATTGGTGTTTTGTGTAGTGTTTTGGTATGAGATGAATGCCACACTGATCAAAAATAAAAAATGTCTGTAAATGCATAAGAACAGATAGAATCAGAGATTTCTCACCTTCAGAACGTCATTAGTGGAGGGGCTCAAATTGTACCAAATTGTTGCTCATTTTGTTGATTAGTTGAGACATACTGCTATTGACTACGGGTGGTTGATAAATTCTGCTCAGCCGGCGGAGTTTGAGGAGTTTTGCTCACTCTATGTTATGCTTGTAACACGGAGTTCTGACTGCAACCACGTGTGGTGGAGTTTTTTATCAACGCGGACAGTTGCGGCTATTTACGGTGAGAAAGCTGCTGCTCACAGTTAGAAAGCTGTCACTGGAGTAGAAAATCAGCTCGAGTGGCAGCAAAGAAGCAACACCCTGTGGTGCGCTGCGTTGGACCGCTTGTGCTGATTTAGCAGTGCGGAACAAGCTCAAGGTGTTAGAAATCAGCACGACTTGCTGATTCCACCTGCTTCTGGAATTCCTCGGAATCTTGCAGAGTTTTTATGCAACTCCACAGAATTATATGGAGTGAAATTCCATGTGTTCCCCAACCTCTACTATTGACTGTGATGAAGTTCATCATCTACAAAGTCACTTTGAGCAATACATCACCTCAAAAAGACAGCATCCACTGCCTGCTTGCTGCTGTTGTGCTATACTCACTCACCAACCATGATTTGGATAAAGGAATGGGGGCACATTGATTGCAGGTGATGCTGAGAGTGGATGGTAACTGTTAGACCTGTATGCCTTAGGGTGGTCTTTCCTCAATTTTTTTGCCTTCTCCCTCCTGTTTTGCTGAATATATTTGTGTTGGCCTTAGGACTGCTAACTAGTGCTAAAGTGTTTGTGCTCACTGGAGTGGTATTGTTGTAATGTACAATAGGGCCGGTGCTCAGTCCCCATTTTTGTTTAACATTTTAGCTTGATATCATTTTCTAATGGTGATTTTCTTACATGATGTACACTTACACAAACTTATACTTAGTAAGCATTATTATCATGTTATATGTACACTCTACAAGGCTAGGTACATAGAAAACAATGCCTTTGCATTTTGTTATCTGGTTGGAGACAGCTCTAATATGATTCCAACAGTGCTTTTATTATATAAACAGCCCCTGTACTACATTTCAATCAATCAATCAATCAATGACACTTATAGAGCGCGCTACATACCCGTAGGGTCTCAAGGCGCTGGGGGGGGGGGGGGGGGGTGCCGCTACTGCTCAAACAGCCAGGTCTTCAGCTTCTTCCTGAAGGAGAGGTGGTCTTGGGTCAGGCGCAGGTCGGTCGGGAGGGAGTTCCAGGTCTTGGCGGCCAGGTAGGAGAAGGACCTTCCTCCTGTAGTCGCTCTTCGGATGCGGGGGACGGCGGCGAGGGCGTGGTTGGCTGATCGGAGGTGGCGTTTGGGAGCGTAGAAGTTGATCCGGCTGTTGAGGTAGCTCGGGCCTTGGTCGTGTAGGGCTTTGTGTGCGTGGGTGAGGAGGCGGAAGGTGATTCTTTTGTTGACGGGGAGCCAGTGAAGGTCTCTCAGGTGTCCGGTGATGTGGCTGGTTCGTGGGATGTCGAGGATGAGTCTGGCTGAGGCGTTCTGGATCTGCTGGAGTCTCTTCTGGATCTTGGCGGTGGTACCGGCGTAGAGGGCGTTGCCGTAGTCAAGTCGGCTGGTGACGAGGGCCTGGGTGACGGTCTTCCTGGTCTCGGTGGGGATCCACCAGAAGATCTTCCGTAGCATGCGTAGAATGTTGAAGCACGCCGAGGAGACGTTGTTGACTTGCCTGGTCATGGAGAGGGAGGAGTCCAGGATGAAGCCCAGGTTGCGTGCATGGTCTGTCGGTTTGGGTGCGGTGCCCAGGGCGGGAGGCCACCAGGAGTCGTCCCAGGCGGAGGGTGAAGAGCCCAGGATGAGGACCTCCGTCTTGTCCGAGTTCAGTTTCAGGCGGCTGGTCGTCATCCACTCGGCTACCTCTTTCATCCCTTCGTGCAGGTTGGCTCTGGCGGAGGCGGGGTCGTTGGTCAGGGAGAGGATCAGCTGGGTGTCGTCGGCGTAGGAGATTATGCTGAGGTTGTGTTTGCGTACGATGGCCGCGAGGGGGCTCATGTAGACGTTGAAGAGGGTGGGGCTCAGAGATGATCCTTGAGGGACGCCGCGGATGACTTCGGAGGCCTCTGACTTGTACGGTGGTAGGCGGACTCTCTGTGTTCTTCCGTCGAGGAAGGAGATGATCCATTCCAGCGCCTTGTCCTGGATTCCGGTGTTGCTGAGGCGCTGTACTAGGGTGCGGTGGCAGACCGTGTCGAATGCCGCGGAGAGGTCTAGGAGGATGAGGGCCGCTGTTTCTCCATTGTCCATCAGGGCTCGGATGTCATCGGTGGCGGCAATGAGGGCGGTCTCGGTGCTGTGATTGGCTCGGAAGCCGGACTGTGAGGGGTCGAGGGATCCGTTCGTCTCGAGGAAGGCGGCCATCTGCTTGTTGACGGTCTTCTCGATGACTTTCGCAGGGAACGGGAGGAGCGAGATGGGCAGAGCAGCATGTCTGCTGGGATTGTCCTGGAATGAGAAGTACTGTGGATGAGATGCCATCCTTCTGACTCTGACCACTATACTCACACTCAGGTATGGAGTGTTATGCTATCCCAACACATCGGGCAGAAGATACTTCCACTATGCTCTTCATAATAGAGACAGTGATAGGTAGGAGTATAACCATATAGTAATGTTATGATGATTGAACTGTCTATTTTTTCACCATTCTTGTAATGCTCGTTACAATGCATGGTTTCTTCTACCTAATAATTGCAGCACATTCGTTCTATACAAGAATGCAATTGTTTCCATATATGTTTGAAAAGCCAATTAGTAAGCTACTTATGTTTACCTTGGGCATGCAAAAGTAAACAACTAAATGGTAGTTTCCTTGGGGATTAACAAGTGGTCATGTAGGTTGCTGATACATCTGGTAACCTGGTTAAGGGTTCATATGGGGAGCTGTGTGCTAGCTAAGAACCATACCAACATTTTCTGATGGAATGTGTGAATTGAGGTCATAAATTCTGGAGCGTATGTTGTCCAGATACACAGTCCTTCTTAATTCATAGGAACCATATAACATGGCACCACAAATGGTCTAGGTCAGGCACCTATTTAATGGATCTCCTGAGTAGTTCTTGCATGTGCCCAAGGTCTCCGCTTAACCTCATTACGAAGAAGACCGTGGTGTTAGGGATTTTATCCTTCTCATCTTAATAGGAAACCCCTATTTATGTCCGTAGGTTGTTCAAGCTTGAGCCTTTAAAAAGGGTTACCCCACTATAATATTTTCCTTTCTTTGAATTCCATTCATTAACTACAGCACTAGCAGTTATTATTCCTGTTGACTGCAGACATTCAGTTACAGCACTCTTCCTACAACAATGACTCCCTGTGGGAGGGGGAGATGTGACCTTCATGGTTGAGGCCCTCAAAACATATAAAACAGATGTATTCTACCCTTGGGTACATTTTCTTGCAGTTGATATTTCACACCTAAACTCCAGCTGCATTACCAGGTCAATATGGAGCTTATGATGATTTAGAATGTTATTTATTCATTTATTTATTTATTTTAGTGTTTTATAGAGCGCAAGCTTGACCCGTGAGGGTATCAGAGCGCTGTACACGGTATACAGAGGTGAATAAATAAAAAGTCTAAAGTGAAGAAATATATAAAAAAATACAAAAAGGTTGGCAAGAGGCAGGGGTGCTGAGAACATATGGGAAAATGGGGATACAAGTGTATGGTTACAATCATAGTTAGAGTCAGTAAAAACAAAGGGGAAGAAGTGATAGTCTTAGATTTATCAGGCACATTGTGGTGGTTGAGGGCAGGTCTTAGACGAGGAATTTACACATGAGGAAGGGTTTGGCCTCCTTCTTGAAATGTGCTAGAGAAGGGATTCTTCTGATGGCGGGTGGGAAAGAGTTCCAAATTCTTCGTCCTGCCCCGGTGAATGCCCTATTGAAGGTTCTTTTTTTCTGAAAAAAGGCAGGTTGAAGTAAGAGATTTCTAGCGGTCCGGGAGATCCTGCTTCCTCCAGAAACCACTAGTTTCTGTGCCAGACAAGCAGGGGAGTTTGCGTATAGAGCCTTGTGTGTAATGCATGCCAGTTTCAACTGAATTCTGGCCTCTAGAGGGAACCAGTTCAGCGCTTTCATATGTGGAGAGATGTGGTTGAATTTACTGGTGCCGGTGAGTAGTCTGGCGGCCACGTTGAGGCAGGCTTTTAGAGGTGCCAAGGAGATCTTGGGTAATCCTGTAAGGGTGGAACATCCATATACCAGTCTAGAGATGACTAGTGCTTGAACTGCCATTTTGAAGTCAGGAGCATCGATGAAAGGTTTCAGCTTGCGTAGGTAGCTCAGGTGGAATCTGGCTGCTTTAGCCATCAAATTAATGTGGTCTCCCATGTTCAGGTTACAGTCGAGGATTATGCCCAGAGATTTGGCAGAGTCCACAATGGTCGGCTGGCATTTTAAGGCTGTGATGGCCTTGATCCACATCTGAATCTCTGGGTTGGCTTTTGAAGGGGAGAGTAGGAGAAATTCAGTTATCTTTGCGTTGAGTTTGAGTTGGTTAGTGGCTAGCCATTGGACAGTTAGTTTCAGGGTCTCATTCAGGGAGAGGATCTCCTCAAACGAAGAAATATTGATGTATATTTGGGTATCGTCCGCGTACATATGGTAGGAGATGTTGGTGGTACGAAGAATTTCGGTGAGTAGCTCTAAGTAAAGATTAAAGAGGGTAGGGGACAGGGTTGAACCTTGGGGGATTCCAACCGTGACCGGGGTCGGAGCTGATAGGTTGCCGTTAATAGGTTGCCATTAATGAGGAATGTCTGAGATCGGTTGTGGAGGAAGGACCTGAACCATTCAAGGACCAAACACCAACCAGACCCATCCTGAGTTTGAGGCGTTCAAGTAGTTTTTCATGGTTGACCATATCGAAGGCGGAGGATAGATCTAAGAGGATTAGAAGGCAGGTTTTGCCTTGGTCTAGGGCTTGGAGGGCGTCATCCACGATGTGGAGCATAGTAGTTTCAGTGCTGTGCCCCGGTCTGAATCCAGATTGGAAGTCATCATGAATGTGGGAGTTATTGATGTGCTGACTTAGTTGCTGTTGTACACACTTCTCTAATTAAAGAGAGAGGGACCCCAATACCAAAGGTTTTTTTTTTTTGTGGTTACTGTGAGGCTACCGGGTCTGCACGCGGGACGAGCTGACACTGGGATTTAAGGAGGCACACGCTCGTAATTAGAAGTGTTGACAACTCTATATAACTTCTAACCCACGGTGTGAGGTCTAAAATATTTTAAACGGTAGAAGTTATTTCCGTGTATTATCCGAAGCCACGTCCCACGCCATTTCGAGATCCTATCGTACCGCGTGCATTAGTGGAACTATTTGAACGCTCGATGCATCAAAAGCTCATGCAGATGTTTTCATCGCGCTTCATATAAAGTTTGAAATTAGCCTCCGGTGCATTATACACAAGCACTGTTATTTGGAGGATAAGAGTGTGAAATACAATTTGCCATTATCTCAATCTAATTGGAATAAAATTTGGTTTGAACACGATTGGATTAGTGAGCAAGAATTGTATGCTCCATTTGTTTCAAATGAATACCTTTATTCTCGCGGGATGAGAACAACCTAAATAGGAGGTGTATACCCCAAGGTTGGAAGGGCCTTAACTGAATTGGATTAGAGAACTATTGGGGAGACATTACATGTTATCCTGTTGAAGGTGGTCATATATTTGAATCCACCAAAACGCGTCAATGCCAAAGGAGAAATACACCTTACATGAACTGAGGATAATTCTGACCTTTTGGCTGAATTAATTTTCTGTTTTGTATCTCCTTTTTATTGATAGGAAATTTGTGATTTTTTGTATGTAATTTTCCTTCTTCAATTAATGTCTGCTTCCCAATTTTAATTGAATTTTAATGTGTATGAATAAACTGTGCAGGATTATTTTATAATAGTGTTTTTTATTGTTATATTTGTTGCATTGCTTCTACAGTTCAGTATATGTTTTTTTAACATTTGTCTTATGTGAGTGAGAGAATTGTCATTTCAAGTACAAGGTGTCCCTAGGGAATCTTTTTTGACGAAAGTCAGTTGTACACACTTCTCCAATACTTCGGCTAATAGCGGGGTATTGGAGATAGGTCTGAAATTGTTGGGGGAGGCTGGATCCAGCAATGTTTTTTTTTTAAATAGGGAGGACTTGGCCGGCTCTCAAGGGCTTCGGAATTGAACCCTGCTGGAGAGAGGCATTGATTATTGCAGTCCAGCAAGGAACAATGGATTGGGAGGCAGCAGTGAGGCAGTTGGATGGCAGCGGGTCATTAAAGTGATTATTTGGGTTTAAGGTAGAGAAGATTTTGAAAATGGAGTCTTCGTCATAGTATTTGAAGTCAGTCCAGCGAGCTTGGTTTTTAGGTGCGGCCAGAGGGGGTGGTGCGGAAAAAGCAGGTAGGTCCTGAAATGAGAGTAGGTGGCTGTACTGAGTTCAATTCCTAATGCCGTGATTTTATCACAGAAGAAAGAGGAGAATTCCTCTGCCAATATTAGAGATTTGGGGGATTCTTTCAGTGTTTTAGACAGTTTTTTAAATTGGTGTTTGACCAGTTCAAAGAGCTTGCAGAGTCTATTCTTGGCATTCCCCAATTCCGATCTAAAATATTCTTTTTTGGAATTGAGGATGTGCTTGTTGTAGGAGTTTCTCGGCTGGCATAGAAGCTTTAGATGCGTAGCAGAGGGGTGTTGTCTTTCAGATTAACTTAGGGATCTCCTGTCCAAGTTGAGGGAACCAGTGAACCAGGGGTTTCTGTATTTGATTTGTGTTCTTTTTAGTTTTAGAGGGGCAAGGTCACCCAGAATGTGTGATATGGACGACGAGTAATGTTCGTTGAGGTCGCTGACTGTGGTTATGTGCGAGGGGGGAGGTTAGATTTGAAGCGAGCCTCCAGTTTCACAAGGTCAAGGTTCTTAGTGTCTCTGATCCAGAGTTTGGGAATCACCAGTTGCTCTGTCTTTGTCTTGAGGGTCCCAGGTAAAATGAAGGAGATGTAGTGGGGGTCAGACCAGTCACATGGGTCTATGGAGATAAGCTTGACTGAGGATTCCTTAGAAATGATCAAGTCAAGGGTGGCCTCTTTTGAGTGGGTTGGCAGAGAGCAGGCTTGAGTCAGGGCTTGGTTGGTTAGGAGGTCTTTGTTGGCATTGACGTAGGGATCTTTAGGGTCATTCCAGTGCAGGTTGAAATCACCCAGGAAAATCTCTTTGGCATTGGAGGAAATCTTAGTTTTGATGATTTCAAAAAGGTGATCGGTGAAAAGTCGTTGGAATCTGGTGGGTGAAAAAAAATGTGCAAGTTGCAAAGATGTAATGAGGTGCTGCAAATGGAGAGTGTAAGGTATTCACAGGGGTCAAGAGTTCTGTGACAAGGAGGGAGGATCAGTAGATGCAGGCAATGACTCCTAATTTCCATGTTGGAATGTCTGTCCAGTCTGGTGATGTTGTAATTGGGAGGGACTAATAAGTCCAGGCACGGGGAAGAGTATTCATTGAGCCAAGATTCTGTTAGTATAGCTAGGTCTAAATGTATGTTCAGGATGAGGTCAGCAATATCAGCGGCATGCTTGACTGCCAAATGGCAATTGATTTAGAGACCAGATGGGGGGGGGCTGGGGGAGTCTGCACGGACAGGAATACAGGCGTGAGGTTGCTATTCACCACACTTCTGTTATGGAGGGTAGCTGGCCTGTTGGGGTTGATGGTGACCATGCTGATGGTCCATTAACATTTCAGGAACATCAAAATTGGTTCCAAGGCGCCCTCGCACATCTACTAAACAATGTAAGACTGGGTCCTGTCAGCACTGATGGGGCAACCTGACTAGTGCTAGTCATCTATATAGCATACCCAAGCTTAACATCATTAAATAGTGCAGACCTTTGTGCTTTATAAACAGGTCTAATTAGGACATACAGACATTTAACGTAGTTTGTCATGTGTATAATATCATCTACCCCCAGCGAGGGCTGTTCAAGCTGTACAGCCACTGTTAGCTGTGACTACAATTAGTCCAGTCACTATTAATGCAATTAATGCAATTATGGGTAAGGTCCTCGACAGACAGGAGGAAATTCCATTCTGGTATGCACAAAAAACAAACCAGCTTGAAGCAGTATTTCCCCATATGGAACCCCAAAACAAATAAAGAATTCTGACAATGTGCCTATCACAAGGTATGGTTCCATAAGTAGAGAATTGCGCCCCTTAGGTTACAGTCACAGCTGCCATATATACCATAATGTATGGTACAGCATCTATTGCTGAAGTTCTAAAACAGATTCAAAATGAATACAGGGATGCCCCTGCCCTGGATTTGGGGGTGAAATTAATTGCCAACTTTGCCACAGTTTCCTGAATTATTTTAAGTAATATTTAATGGAAGGCAGCAGCACTGTCAGTAAACTAATGTTCCGTACAGGTTCTGAAGTTGTCAAATAAGCTTTTGCCGTAGAATAGGCTCTTGCTCGAGCCCCGGTATTATACCACAATCATGTAGATTGGGAAAAAGGCTCTCCTTATCATGTCATACCATTAAGGTCCAGCCTTCAAGTGCAACCACAATAGCTTATCAAAAATGAAGCAAAAAAACAAGTTAGGGAAATTTCTTTACAGTTAGAGTATCAAGACATAATAAAGCATTTAATTCATCAATTACCAATCCATTGTTTCCAGTAGCTAAACCAGAAAAATACTCCTACCTAGTCTTAGACTAGAGACTTGTAAACAGTCATACAAACACTTTTGCTATTCAAAATTTATATGGTGCAGTTCTAATGAGCAATATAGTTTGCAAAAAACTACAAAACCACTTTGGACATCTCCAGTGGCTTCTTCTGCCATAATATAGAGCATGACTTAACAGCGTTTTCTGTTGTAGAAGCCCAGAGAAAATCCTGCCGACTTCCTCAAGTGTATAACATCACACCTGAGTAACGTCAACTCTACATGAAATTGAACCAGAAGCATTGTCCTACATGGATGACAATGATCTCCCGGACGACGACTTAAATACACATGTAGCCAGAGGAGATTGCATAGTTTTGGGATTTACTGACCAAGGCTACAAATTTAATTTTCAAAGAAACTTTTTTTTTTTTTTTTTGGGTGTAAGATGTTTATTGCACATTTCACATGAGTGAAATACAATGTTGCACCTACAACCATATCAGGCCGGCCACATACTGGTACAAGTCATGTAATATTTTGTTTTTTTGTACACAGCCCATCAGCCGACATTGTTAGGACAGGCGGCGTTACATGAAGAAGCTTTCGCAATGTTGAACAGTGCCATATTCACATCCAATCATGTCTATGATCTTACATTTTATGTTTTCATTTGTCCGTAAACCTGTAAATATAGTAAAACAACAAGAACTCCTATAACTTTAGTCACTGTGTCACAGCATTCTCCCTCTCCTTTTGAAACTGTTTATCGATACTCATCTCCATTTACTATTTTGCAATCCCTCGTGTCCATTTCATTCGTTTTGTGCTAGTGTGTGCGCCATCAAATAGTCCAGCAAATACATCCAGTAGTCCCTGGGGCGTGAACCAAGCGGCAATTCCTCCTCATAAGTGGCCAGTGTGTCTCGACAATATGTTAAGTCCTCCAGCCAGTTTTTCATCTTCGGCCCCATCTTACTATTCCAATGTAATGATACCCTCCTTTTTGCCATCAAAAGCGCTACCACACAGAACTTACGCCTTGTCGCTCGTAGCTGCGGGACAATACGCAACAAACAGACCTTAGCCTTACATTCGATTGATACCCCAAGCATGTCAATTACGGCCTGTACCACCTGCTCCCAGAATCTCGCCACAGAGCGACAGTGCCATGCTAAATGCATGAAGTCTGCATTGTCCTGCTTACATCTAACACATTTGGAATCGTCCCTTAACCCGTATCTATGGAGCCGCTTAGGCGTGTAGTACATTTGGTGTATGTATTTATAATGGATGATCCTCAAGTTTCCATTTGGTGTCAGTATGCCAGTGAGCAGGCAAGTGGTTTCCCATTCCTCCTCCGATAGCGTATCATCTAACACTTCGCTCCATTTACCTCTCATCCCCTCAGTGTTCCCTCCAATGTCCTTCTGTATGCTTGTGTATAATCTTGACACTAGGTGGGGGGCTGTGGGCGTGGTTAGAACCAGTTGCAGGGGAGTCAGGGTCTGGGGTTCCTCTGGGTAAGTGGGAAAGTGCTCTTTTACTGCCCTTTGTAACCTGTAATAGTTAAAGCTGAATAGTAGTGTTGGGTTGCTAATGGAATCTAACTTGTCTAAGGTTTGAAAGACTCCATCTTTATATAAATCTCCCATCATATCAATACCAGCGTGTCTCAGTAAGTCCATTCCGACCTGTTCTTGTGTAACTGAGAGCGCCGGGTGATGTGCCAGTGGGAGTGCAGGCGCGTAAAGTGGTAGGCTTTTTGCTACTTTGCCCATCAGTCTCCATGCTTCCATGGTGGCGTTCACCGGGTTTATGTCACGTTCATGCAATCTAGTTCGTTTATGTGGCAATATGTTGGCCAACGGGACCGGGTCTGCATCACCCGCCTCCACCGCCACGTGGGTCAGGAAAGGAATCTCGTGGTACCAGCAGTGCTCAAATTGCGCCTGAGCGCATAAATAGTAAAGATATAGATCTGGTACCCTGAATACCCCCTTAGCATATGGCAGTGTCATCGTTTGTAACTCTAACCTGGCTTGTTTTCCCGCCCAAAGCAGATTGAGCACCAATTTTTTAATATTTCGGAACACCTCCGCAGGAGGTTTAATTGGAATGTTATTGAACAAGTAGAGGAACTTGGGCAAAAGCACCATTTTTACGATTGCAGCTCTGTCCGCCAGCGATAGCGGCAGTTTATTCCATCTTTTAATCTTCTCTTCTAATGACGAGATCACCCTTCCGTAGTTGGTCCGGATGACGAGTTCTGGGTCCCTGTGAAACCACACTCCCAAATATCTGGTAGGCTCGTCCTGCCACTCTAGTGGATAATCCAGGGCCGTTGGGTGTGTGCCGTCTGTCAACGCCAGAATGAGGGACTTAGCCCAGTTTATCTGGAGCCCTGAGTGTTGGCTGAATTTTATATATTCGCGCAGCAAAGAGTTAAGATGCTGCTCCGGATTTTTTACGTAGACCACCATATCATCTGCGTATAGCGATATGTGTATAGGGCGTGTCGGGAGCTGTATGGCAGAGTAGTGGTGATGTTGTCTAATTTTGCAAGCCAAGGGCTCTAGTACTAAAGCAAAAAGCATCGGGGAGAGTGGACACCCCTGCCTAGTACCGCGACATATCGCAAGTGGTTCCGAGACATGCTTGTTTACCCTAATTCGTGCTGTTAAATCTGTGTAGAGCATCGTGATCCATCCAATGAAGATCGGAGGAAACCCCATGCACAGTAGTACTGCATGAAGAAATGGCCAATCGATCGTGTCAAATGCTTTGGCCGCATCTAACAGAACCGCCACAGCCTTTATCTCTGGTGCCAGGTAGTGAGCTAGTGCAAATAATGTGCGCGTGTTATGCGTCGTTGACCTGTCCGTTATGAAGCCAGATTGGTCTTATCAATAGTGGCATTAGTGGTTTGAGTCTGTCCGCCAATAAGCTCGCTATTATTTTTGTATCCACATTTATGAGTGATAGGGGGCGGTAGGAGTCACAGTGTTCCTCCTCTTCACCTGACTTTAATAAAGCAATTAGCAGGGCCTCCCTCATGGATGTCGGAAGAGTTTGGGCCTCGTGCGCCGCCCCATATAGTCTTACCAAGTGTGGAGCGAGTATGTCCGCGAACGTCTTATAGAATTCGATTGTGAAACCGCCGGGTCCCGGTGCTTTGCCATTTGGTAGCCTTTTGATTGTGTCTGTGACTTCCTCTACTGTTATTGGGCGAGCTAGGTACTCTCTATGTTCCTCAGATAACCACGCCATTTCTACATCTGCCATGTAGGACAGTGGTTCCTCTTGTGGTACCGAGGGACGTGCCTCATATAGTTTGCCGTAGGAGTCCATGAATTCCTCCATTATTACTTTAACATCATGAGTTATGGTTCCCGCTCGGGTTTTGATTGCAGTGATGTGTTGGGGCGCTC
The DNA here is from genome assembly GCF_964263255.1 of Lissotriton vulgaris. Classification (NCBI taxonomy): domain Eukaryota; kingdom Metazoa; phylum Chordata; class Amphibia; order Caudata; family Salamandridae; genus Lissotriton; species Lissotriton vulgaris. The sequence continues at coordinate 211,525,943 of NC_141690.1, read as the reverse complement.
GTCCTGTGCATATTTTCTCTGCTAGGGCTCCACCTGGCCTGCCTCCCTCTCCATACATTATAGCAATTTTGCGTTTGGATATATATTTAAGCTCGTCTGTTGCAAACTGTTGATGTTCGGTCAGGAGTACCTGTATATCTCCCAGTATTGCAGTGTCCCCTGTTTGTGTATATCTCTGTTCTAATGTGTGTATGGCACTTTCACGTGTTTTTAATTGTTGCCTGATGTCTTTCAATATGCCCGTGGTCGTGCTAATACATACCCCCGCAATGTAGCTTTGAAAGCTTCCCACAAGAGGCAAGGGTCTTCTGTCGTGGGGCCGTTTAGGTCAAAGTAATCTATTATTGCTTTGTGTATAGTGTCTACGTATAACGGGTCACGTAAGGCTACTGCATTAAATCTCCATGTAAAAGGCGGAGGTACGTAGTGTGGCATTTCCACCTCCAGGAGCACAGGGCTGTGATCTGAAAGTGTTCTAGGGAGATGTTTTATATGGATAGCCCACGATACCACCTCCTGTGTGCCCAGCCAGTAGTCTAGCCTAGACCAACTTTTGTGTGCTGCATTTATGTGCGTTCCCGCTAGCTCCCCTGGGTGTTGGACCCTCAATATGTCAGCCATCCCTAAATCTTCCAGCGCATCCTGGAGTGTCGCTCTCGCTTTTATGTGCGGTTCCAGCGTGTTCGGCGATCTGCCTAGTCTCTCCTTTAGTGCTATGTTAAAGTCGCCTCCCCATATTATGTTTTCAACCTGGATATCTGCTATGATGCGCCATATCTGCTCAAATAGCCCTGGGTCGTCCATGTTCGGGCCATACGTGTTCACCAGTGCGACTTTGTGATGTCTTACCGTACCCACAACAACTACATTTCTACCTTCCGTGTCTCTGTGTATGTTCGAAATCTTGAAGTGTACCCCCTTTCTGAATAAAATGCTGACCCCTCAAGAATAGGAGGAGTAGGTTGAGCTGGTGACCGATTCTGCCCATCTAGCTCCCAATGTGGATGTGCTGGCGGCCGCTATGTGCGTTTCCTGTAGGAAAGCTACGTCAACGTGTAATCTATCAAAATAGGCAAACATCTGCCGAATTTTCTTTGGATTACCCAGGCCTCTGACATTCCACGTGATAAATTTCAGTGTGGTGGGTTGTGTTATGATAGCAATTGTGGATTTCGTCGTTCCTTGTTTGGGCCCTTCTCTCCATACATTAGGATTACAATTTTCTCAGTCTCATATTCAAGTATACATGTTCTAGCAACGAGCGTATCAATAGTTACAGTGCATTTAGGAAATAAAGAGGTTGCAATGCTTCTCAGACACAGTGAATCAATTTGAACAACTCCCAATACCCCCTTCCTCCCCCCACCCACTTTAGCACCCAAACTTTGCCAAAGCCATCCCCGTGCGGTAACCAAACTAGTAGTAGAACTTGAGTTGGAGCGCACCCGCTTGGGGGTGTCGCCAGGTACACACATCTCCATCCACATAGTGGATGTGGACGGGTGCGTTCGCTATTTAGTATCCACTATATCTGTCTCTCCTCTCTTTCCCTGCCATAGACCTACAGTAGTCCCGTGCATTACAACCGCAAATGTCTACTGACGGTGTGGCGTAAGTCTGACATGTTACATGAGTTTACCCCTGTTGTTCACCTCCTAGTCTTTATAGTAGACCTTACCTTCGTAGTGGCGCAAGCTGGGCCCAGTGTTTGTCTGCTCGCTAGTACTGTGTTCCATCAGTGTAGTATAGATGAGACGCTGCATAAACACGTCACAGCCCTGCGGTCCCTCCCTAGTCCCATGGCCATTACGAAATACCCGGTTACTCACAGTTCAAGTCACTGGTGCGCACTTGGAGTGCCTTTATTGCCATGGGAAGCGAGGATCAATTTGACATTGTTCTAGCTGGGTCCAGTATTAGGTCGTGCCCAGCGGAGTGAAGACCCACACCTATGTGTTACAGTAAGCCTCCCGCCGACTCATTCATTGTCACTGCCCTGGTCTTCGCGTTCTTGTGCCATGCGTCGTCGTCCCAGCGTTTTGATATACTCCTGCGCTGCTTGCACCGTGAGGAGGACCACGGGTTTGCCCGCACCTGTGGTTTTGAGCTTTGCTGGGTAGAGCATCGCATAGTCAATACCCAATTCTCGCAGTTTCTTTTTCACAGGCGCGAATTCCTTGCGGGCCAGCTGAACCGCCATGGTGTGGTCCCGGTAGAACTGCAGACTGTTACCTTGATATGTGATTTCACCCTTTTCCCTGGCCAGTCGGAGAACCGTGTCTCTGTCCCTGTAGTTGAGCATGCGAGCAATTATGATACGCGGTGTAGCCCCCGGTTTCGGCCTAGGCGCCAAGGAGCGGTGTGCCCGCTCGACAAGAAAGACTGGGGATAGTTGGTCAGCACTGAATATGTCTTTCAGCAGCGCCTCGACGTAGTCCTCCATTTTACCCGTGTTGGTGGATTCCGGCAGGCCCGCTATTCGGACGTTGTTGCGTCTAGACCTGGCTTCCTGGTCCTCCACCCTGGCGCGCAGCGTTTCTAGCGTCTTTTCCATATCTCCGCACTTTCTTGTTGTGGATTTAGATTCGTCTTCCACCTTAGATATCCGTTGTTCCGCCTCCACTAGACGCTCGCCATGTTTATCAAGTTTTGCGGCCATGTTGTCTACACGCTGCACCACATTGTCCAGTTTATTATTCATTTCTTGTAGACTCTGTTGTATCGCCCTTAGAACTGCCTCCATGCCACTACCTTCAGTTGCCTCGTTGTCCCCCTCCACATCCGACGTCGCTGCAGTGGTCTTTGATGGTTTCCTCGTTTCAAAGTGTAATTTGGTCTGTTGCTTTTCGGGTTTCCCCATGTTGCAAGAGCGTGATAAGGAATTGCGCACTGAGTTCCCCGTGCTGTGAGGTCTCGGACCGTTAGTGGAGTTCAGCTCGCTTTGTTGAGATGCCCTTGTTGTCCACTGAGCTCCAGCTTTATGCATCAGGCACTCAACTGGACTTAGGGCCCACCACAGTTTTTCGCCAGATGAGTCGAGTGACGCTCTGTCTTTTATTTCGCAGCGCACTTAATTAGGCATTCTTTCTTGCGTGCGGCGCCTGGGGTGTAGCCTCCAGCCCAGGTGCCAGAATAAGGCTGTAGGTCGATGCGTAGATGACCGGTAGGTCCGTCGTCCTGACCACAAGTCCAAGTTCATGCCGCCAGTTTCAGCCAATGTTTTAGTTTCCCATTAATGTAGTTGTCTGGTGCCTGTACGCCTATCGATCTCCTCTCTCATGGGCCGGCTTCCTCCACTCCCCAGCGCCTTCCCGCCTCCTTATCAGCACAGCAAGCCAGCGGCAGAGCTCATCCAAGGACGTACCTTGCGCCGTAGCAGTCAGAATGGCCATCCGCATCCAGCCGCATCTGTCACACGCACCTGGATGTGGAAAATATTTTAAAGTCAGGCTTCGGTCAGTCTCCGACAGCAACCCTCGGACTCTCCTTATCTTGTGCGTTCCACTGCCGCCGCCATCTTGCAACTCCTGGAACGCATACCCGGGATCGGCGTTTTCTGAGTTTATAGCTCTTCGTCGCAGTTGTGGGAGGGCAGGGGCAGGTCACGGCGCCAGCTTAAATCCCTATCGTTCGCCGGAGCCGGTGGAGCCGAACATCGGGAGCCGCCATCTTGGGTCACAGCGCTCGTCCGATCGGCTCATCCTCAGTATTTTCGCCACTACCGCCGTTTTTCGAAATTCAGAGCCGTCGGATCATGAGCAACTCATTCCGGTTCACGATTGTGTCATTTTCTGTCGTCCAGCAGTGGTTTTAGCGGGCACAAACCGCTTTTCTTGCACCCGTCCGGCGGAGCCGACTTACAAGCCAGCCATCCCGCTGTGCGCCCTCTAGCGCCCCAAAATTTTCAAATAAACTTAAACTGCTTTTCTCAGCTACTCTTGGGATTCGAGTTGTCAAATGAAAGCAAAAACCTTACCTCACAAGAGAAATGTGCTCTCTTACAACCACCAAAACACTGTCAAAAAGCTGCAATCACATTTAGGTTTTCTCAACGTTGATAGAATATGCATTCCAGGCTATGCACAACAGATTAAACTGTTGTATGAATTAATTTGTCCTGATTTCTTGAGCACCCATTTGGCATCAGAATACACTCAGATTCTCAGAACACTGCAAACTGACATGCTTGCATCCAGACACTTATACAGTCATGCCAACACGGCTAACTTGGTGATCTGCATAATGGCGGGATCCACTGTCTATACATATGTCACTTTTAACAAGGGTAATACTGTAGCAAATGCATATAAATCACATGAATCGACAGAAAAAATACTGATTGCAGTCCAGACAGCTGTTATAAAGAAAAGACTGTTTGCTCAGGGGAAACACATGATTGTGGTTAATCCAGTTCCAGCCTTAGGGGCTGTCATCAAGGCAAGTGTTCCTAATGCAAAAACCTTACGTTTTACATGGATTAACCCTGGCCGTAGTTTGCGTAGTAGTGATACGCGTAGCTACGAGAAGTGCACTTCGCACTACGCAACCTATGCGTAGGTACGCAAAAAGCATAGTGCACTGTGCAAAATGCTGTTCGCAATGATTGCACAGTGCCGGATACTTGTCCCCACTGTGCAATCATTGCAAACCGCATCTTGCACAGTGCAAGCGGTCGTTTTCTGCAGCTCGAGTAAATTTGTACTCGAGCGGCAGCGTGTAGCGTGTTTATCTAGGTTCCTGATCGATACTGTGACCTTATGCCCCTATTCGGCTATAAATCCATTTATTCCCTATATTGGCATAACCGTTCAAGTGCGATTTTCAGAAAAGTCATCTCTGGCCTCACACGAACAGAGCCACATTCCAGCATAGTTCTCTCTGCCACTTCCTTTGCGACCAATTAGTGCAATGACAGAGCAGTAGTCACTAGCTGATATTCCTAGATAACACTCCGAGTTCTTCAACAAGATAAAAACTCAGCAAACCTGGAAATCCCCGCTTGCTGTGTTTTGATTAGTAATGGAACTCTAATGAGCAACTGATAACTATCACTTCCTAGTGACATCTTTAATTGACGTCTTATGTCCAGCAAACTTGCGTCAAACCCGGCACCTGTCAGGTATAAATATTACCAACGTTGCCTTAAGCAAGGAGAGCTACTGTTGCTGATGCCAGCTGCCTGCAAGACCCCGTGTTGGTAAATCTAGCACTCTGTCGCTGCAGCCTGCTGTCCCTGTGGTGGTGAAGCTGCTGATACCATTATCGCTGCTAAAGCGCGAACGATGGTACAGTACGCTTAGGAACTGAACAGCCGTCCCTCTGCGAAGACATCCAGCAGATTCCAGCTGCCCGCGGACGCTGTCCCCCCTCCTTCCTCGACGCGCTGAAGAGACCCGCTGCCTTTCTCGTGCAGAGAAATCCAGCTCCGGCGTTTCCGGTCTGCCCTCGCGGGTGACTGGGATATCGAGAGTGACCCCTGAAGGAGATACCAATCCTCCATCATTCTATTCAGAGGTATGGTGTTGACTAAACCCTTAGACGAGAATTCTTGAAACAAACCTTGGCAAAACCAACTTAACTTAAGCTGCTTACTTACTCCCCTTCCACGTGTTAGGCTTAGGTCAGGCACACTGGGGTAGGCATAGTTAGAAGCACCAGTTGAGTATGTTAGCCTAATGTATATATGACTGTATACATGTTTTATTACTTTTAAACCATTGTATGGCTAAGAAACCATATCAATGCTTTTACAGTTCTATTTCGCAATCCTTATCTAACTGTACGTACTTTTTATAATAACAATTCTTGCAATTGTGGCAATACATTTCTCTTGTTCGAGAAGAAAAACTGTTCAATAAATGTTAACCCTTTATTGACAAACGCCCGTCTCTCTATTCTCTACATCTCGTGAAAGTAAACTGCACTAGACTGACTGAGTGAAATACATGTCTATTGTTTCACACGACTCTAGAGATTGACTCTTGATCTGAGGAGCAAAGTTGTCATGTTGCACGGTTGTTGGAAAACTGAATCCCTTCTTGTCTGTGCCAAGGAAGCTGATCACTTCCTATGCAGAGAAGAAAGTTTCCAGTGACCTCTGAGCTAGTTGGTAACACAACCCAATTAAGTTTAGCAAAGTCAGTGGAGGCCTGGAATATAAGCAGTTCCACGTCGATACTACTGTTTATGTTATTCCAATGCGCAGGGCCTAGTGGGAAACTAGGAACTACACTACATGGCGCCCAACGTTTGGTAAGGCGATAAACTAACGCAAGACAGTTAGAGTACCTCAGTCGTGCATATTTCACACAGACCCCTTTCTCCCGTAAATACTCCAATAGACGTCTGGAGTGGGTGAAAGGTTAAAATCCGCCCGACCTTAGTAGGAAGAGATTCCTATGTAAAGCTCTGGTTTATTCAACGTTGAAGGAGACAGTGTTCCAAAATATTGTGCACCTAATCTTTGTCTCCTTGGAGACCTACTCTGCAAACCTTGCATTTTAACAAATGTCGGTAGAAAATAACGGAACCTCTGGGGCCGCAGTAGATGCGACTCAGCAAGGTCCCGAACACACAGACCCGGATGCAATTATCATCCCGGTCCACTTAAGAAGATCTATAACATTAAAACTTATAGATAACGGACTGACACCTCAAGGTGGTACAGTAATTTTCGTGATAGAGGCTCACGAGTATCGGCAGACAGAGGTATTCTATTCATGGATAAACTTTCCAGCGGTAAACGCTGTAACAAAAGAGTTTCACTATTACAAAATAGAGAAACCTCCGGAAGAGTACGCTCCTTTCGAGGAGATTGAAATTCCACTTAAATTTCAAGAGCACCTGCTCTGGTTTAATGGCGCCCTAAAACACAATGATCACATAACTAGGCTCGGTCCTCTAGGTAGACCAGGAGCCACGTGGCCGGTTCTAGCCAGCTACACACCACATCCTGACATTGTAAGAATGTCAAGAGAAGAGCTGTTAGTACAGCTAAACACATTAATAAAAATACATAGGCAATTAGTCCAATATGTAATGCGAACTGCAACAGTCCAGCCAGCTGTTAATACACCACAGCTGACCCCTCATCAGGGGAACACAAATAAAATTACACCACAGAACATACAGTCATGTCTTGGTAAAACACCCGTAAAACGGGAACAAATTCCTTTCTGGTTAGCACAGAAAATCACTCAAATAGAGGCAGTATTTCCTGATACTACCCCTATTGAGAAACACAGATCTTGACCATCTGCCTTCCTATGGGAATCGCACCACACGTGGAGGACTGTGACACTTGGGGTACAGTCTTTGCTTCCATTTACACAAAAACACACGGTGTTCCGTCTATGGCGGTAATACCAGAAGTGCTAAAACAGATTCAAAATGAATTCGGTCCAGAGCCCGCTTTAAATCTAGGTATGAAATTACTGAAAGACTTCAAGCAGGTCTCGGCCATATTATTAGCCAACATTAAAGGAGAAGCAGCATCTGTGGCGATTCGCCAGAAGTTGAAGGAAACAGATATAAAAGATCCTGTTGAGCTTGCAAAAATCATAGAAAAATGCTATGAAGAATTAGGTAGAGACAGCCTGGGTGGGAAACCAGTAAAGCCCCAACTGCTCAAAAATCCTGAAAAATTATTTATTAAAAATAATTTAAACACTCCTAAAAAGAGCTGGGATGGAAATAAACAATCCACTCCCAAGGAAAAAGTTTTCCAGTCCAGAGGAAGGTCTCCTCGACGGAGGGAAAGAACTCCGACTCGAGAACGCCAGTCTCCCCAGAGGGAGCCCTCTGAGAAAAGATATAACCTTAGAAATAGGGATAATCTGAAAAAACCTGATAGATATCAAAGTATTGATACACGTCCCTCTCGATCTCTTCCACAGAATTCGGAAAGAAGAGGACGGTCAGACCCAGGAGAGCACACCAAGTCCAAAGACAAGGAACCTGCTCAGAGTAAAAAATCTCAATTTCAGAAAAGGAAGGTAGCCAGTATTAGAGTAATCAACCATGCCGAGAATACTGAGGACACAGTTAAAAAACGGGGAGTGGGCATTGACAATGTTGGACAGTGCAGCAGAAATCAGTATAGTGCGCAAGATCTTGATGAGTCATCTGGAGACAGTGGACATGAATGAATACATTCAGGTTGAAACTGCCGACACCAGACTTAGCGAGCCCCATAAAATATACGAAATAACATTGCGTATAGAGGGTGATAAGACTAGGAAAATTAGAGGTCTATTTTGGGATAAGCTCTCAAAAGGCTACGATATTCTGTTAGCTGAAAAAGATTGGCCCCCGGAGTTTGTCAGGGAGTGCCCTCGTGGCGAAGAAGTGATTATGCCTGCCTTCTCGAATCACATTCCGATTCATAAAAAATATACATATGCACGGAAATGGGCAGTAGCCCAGGCACCTGCATTGTATAAAAATCATGTAGGATGGGATGAGGACTCTCCTCCTCACAAAATCCAACTAAAAAGTGAACCAACTGCCCAACGGCAGTATCCCATAAAGCAAGAAGCTAAAAAACAAGTCAGGGAGATCTTAGATCAACTTGAGTACCAGGGGTGATTGAAACATGCACCTCTCAAATGAACAATCCTTTGTTTCCTGTCTCCAAGCCAGACAATTCATATCGTCTAGTTTTGGACTACAGACATCTTAATACATGTTGCAAAACTTTTGCAGTACAAAACTCGCATAGTGCAGCCCTAATGAATAACATAGTTAGGAAAAAATACAAAACGACATTAGACATGTCTAATGGTTTCTTTTGTCAAAACATTGCACCAAAAAGCAGATATTTGACCGCTTTCTCCGCATTTGGGTCGCAGAAAAATTCTGTCGACTCCCACAGGGGTTCAAGAACAGCCCAGGACTATTCTCAGCTAGGGTAACAGAGTTACTACAAATCTATGATGATGAGGCATTATCTTACGTAGATGATATTTATCTCACAGACGATGACTTGGATACTCACTTGAAAAGAGTGAACACCATCATACTTGGGTTCGCAGTAGAGGGTTACAAATTCAACTTTAAAAAGTCCCGAATTGCCCATCTGACAGTACTATTTTTAGGGTACGAATTATCAAGTGAAGGGAAAAGCCTAGCGGACAACTTCTTAGAGAAGTGCGCTGTACTCCAAGCTCCAAAAAGGCTGAAGAATTTACAATCCATACTAGGTTTTCTGAATTTCGGAAGAACTTACATCCTAAATTACGCAGAGAGGGTTAAACCTCTCTACGAACTAATTAACCCTGATTATAAACAAATCAATTGGACTCAAAAACACACAGAAATTTTGAGATCACTGCAAACAGACATGTTAGCAAAAACTAAATTAGATACACGTGACAACACACGTGATCTTGTAATCTGAGTCATCCCAGGAAGATGCGGATTCACATACCTAACCTCTAATGAGGGAGAAAAGGTACCAATTTCAATTAAATCTCACTTGTACACACAAGCAGAAAAAGCATTCAGTCACACAGAAAGAACTGTGAAAGCAGTGCAAATCGCATTAGCAAATGAACAAGAACTAGCACACGGCAAACGGATTAATATCCTTACAGCGGAATCCGCCTTGGAAGCGCTATTCATCCCAGTAAACTTGCCTACAGTGTCACTGGATCCGAAATGGATACAGTGTATAGATTCTCTAGGAGCGGAAGATGTGAAATACTATTTCGCCCCGCAATTCGAAGAACTGAATGATTTAGAATATGAAGAAGAATATCCTCTGCCAATCGAAATTCTGCCTCTCCCACATTACGCCTGTATAATCTATACAGATAGTTTTGTACAGCATTTCAACGTAGAGAGAAAATCCTACGATGCAGCATGTGCGATCATTAAATGTCGTTGGCTGTGCGGTAAAATTACACCGAAAGTAACAAAAACTGAATCAGTAAAGTACTGTTCGGTTCAGAGAACTGAAATCAGATGTTTAAAGATGGCGCTCGAAAATGCAGAACGTGAATTCCCGACACTTATAGTGTGCGATTCTCATTTTTGCGTCAACTCTTACAATAACAGACTGCAGAGTTGGATCGAAAATGACTACAAAGATGTCACAGGTGCCACAATAAAGCATAAATTGCTTTGGGAACAGGTAGCTCTTTTACACAAAGAACTACAAAAGACTCACGTGATTCACGCACAGAGTCTCCGACGTGATGGCGTTCACGTTGCAGGGAATTCATTGGCTAATACAGCCAAAGCGGAAGCAACTAACCCGGCTTCCGTAGCCACAAAAAAGCGTACAGATAAACACATAGACGGGGAAACCATGCTGGCAGTAAAAACGACCGTAAAAGGCGACTGTGCAGCACTACCCGTAAACTATCCACTCAATTATGCATACGTAATCGATGCAAACTCCGTTCCTTTTGCTCGAATCCCTGGAGTGGGGGACAGAGTAATTCCAAACAGGAGCAGGAGGGGCTTCCTCTTACTGGAAGCACACATGGGGTTGGGTCTGAGACACCAAACAATCAAAGCCTCTCTGAAAGAATTACAATCAGAGTACTGGTGGGCAGGAATGAGTATAGATATTCAATGTTTTGCTCAAAATTGTGAAAACTGCAACCGAGATCGCAGAAATGAACAGGCCAGTGTAGTTTCAGGATCCCTTCTAGACAGCATAAGGCGGTCTATCTGCGCAATCAAAGAAGAGAAGCGCGTCCCAGTGTACACCATTAAGACGAAAAGCACTTAAAAAATGAGGCCTCCAGCGCTCGGCTGACGCTAGAACGGTTATAAAAGATTTGCGAGTCTTTATCGGCACATACGCAATTACCACGTTCCATTCTGACCAGGGTCCTGCTTTCAGCTCTCGAGCTTATAAGGAGGCCATGGCTAGCATGGGAATTGGGTTGCGGTATTCTTGTCCGTCGCACCCCGAAGGGAACAGTGTGGTAGAAAGAAAAAACCGTGACATAAAGCAATCTATAACAGCGAAGGTATTAGGTTCAGGCGCTGGGTGGGTCAAACATTTAATAAGTGTCCAGACTAGTCTTAATAACATGCCAAGAAATTCTCTAAAAGGTTTCAGCCCATACGAACTATTGTTCGGAATTAGAATGCGCGTTCAGGACCTCGATAGTCAGATGTCAGTGGTACAAGAAGAAACAACGCACTTTGATGTAAAGGATCGTTTGGCTGTTTTACAGGAACTGAATGAAACAAGAAAATCATTAAGCAACATAAAGTTAAAGCAACAGCCAAGTACCACTGACGAGGCACCACCAGCAACAGCCCCAGCAAGGCCTGTCTGGATTCCAAAGATTGGGGATCTAGTCAGAGAAAAGATCGCGGTTAAGAAGGAATTTGGGCCTTCTTACAGAAAAGCAGTACCTGTCTTAGCAGTCACCGGAACAAGATCAGTTGTGCTACCGCCCCTTGCTGGTAAAAAGGAGAACAGAGTCGTGTCTATCGATCTGGTAAAACCACAAGCATGTGGCCTATAATCAACAGTAGGCCCAGTGGACTCCCAAGAAACAACAGAATACCCAAACTTGCAACAATCCATGAGGTTCAAACTGAAAGACTCATCACATTCGATCAGCCTGCAGTGCACAATGAAGGACTATGCAATAATGCCATGGAACTCGTGCCTCTTGAAACACAGATTGAAACAGTTTGTCAAGAAACAACACCAGTCTACAATGAGGTGGCATCAGAAAGTGCTACCGAAAGACAGATTGAAAGAACAATCTGGTTATTTCATCAACTTCGACAACTTCTCTGAAGATCAAAACGACCCCGAAGTGATGCCAGAAACAAAAAAGTCTTTTAAAGAAAAAGCAACAGAACTCTTTCATCAACTGAAGGAAATCTACCTAATTTCCCCTTGGCTAGAGTTCTGGTTCGGTCTAGGTGTATTTTTCCTCCTGCTTTGGCTCATCATGGTACTGTGTTTGGGAAAATTCATTGAAGGAAAATATATTACAATGGACACAGCAAGTCAGAACATCAACCTAGTCTTGAAACCACACAGATCATCCCACGTGAAGAAAAGAGAACTGTCAACAGTAAATGTCACAGCAATTCCAATACCTGGTGGGGTAGTATGGGAGAAAACAGACTATGAGATATATGGTCCGGTCGAAATCCTGAAGTATCCTCATCAACTGAAGGTTTCCTTAAGTGACTTTGTGACACCAAGTACATTCTCTGATGATTGGGACTTTAACAGTATTAATGACATGATGTCTGATTTAGTAATGTCAGCTAGATTCACAGATCATCATTATTTACAAGGTTCATCTAGTTATGAGCAGTTATTCTTTTACACCCACTATGGGGATCATTATTTGCATAAATCTGCACAGCCTAGAAATGTTTTTATGTATAATCAATGGGAACATTGTTCTACACCACCTAAAAGCAGTTCTAAAGCATTTTTTGAGAAATTCAAATACTTCTCAGGGTTTAACACCAGTGATGCAGAAACGTTTTATTACAAACTGTTAGATAAAACAGGAATGAAAACAATGCTGACAAATTCTAAATTGATATATTCAGAAGCATTTTATGACAAAATGATGACATTTGGTTTTGATTATTGGAAAAATAATATTGAAACAAAAACAATTTGGGGTACAAAAGATTGGCAGGTGCAAGGCATTGAAGCACTATTTAGAACCTGCATGATACCAGAACAAATGTTGTTTTTAAATGACACAATACACCAAACATCTTGTCTTGGCCTAGCTAAGATCAAAGACCTTAAAACACCGTCTATACCAAAGCCAATACCTAAGAATACAACAGCAGATATTGAGTTAGATGTGTCGAAAATTTTACATTTCAACAGAACACATCCTGATTGGAAAAAGTGGTTAATCTGGCCTACAGACACAAACAGCTGTCAAGATAGATTCCTGAATAAAACACAGGGGTTAAAAATGACCAGATTAGACTCAAGATATTCCCAGAGACAACATCCAGGAATAATAACAACATACAGTGTAGGGAAGCTCTGCCTTGAATGGCTAACTTCGTCCACACTGGCTGAAATTAAGCAACACTTGTCTTTACTAAAAGATGGTGCTGATTTGCGCGATTTCATTCTTGGGCCACGCAAACAGCGTCACAAGCGTTTCATAGCGACCAGTATCTATGCTGCTTACAACAAGGCTTGGAAAGTAAAGCAAATTGAAACTGCTGAAAAAATACGAGAAATTGATCGTATTCATTTGGAGAAATCACTTTCTGTAGTAGACAATGGGTTAATGACTCTGTCTTCCAGAATATATTCGTTGGACAATATTGTATCCTCTGCCTTTGATGTGATAGACAGAGATTTGCTTATGTTACAACATGGCCAGTCTCAATTACGCTCTATTATAGAATTAGGCTGGACGCTGCAAAATCTTCGTTCAGGCTATGTGCCTTGGCGTTTAATCAACACAACGTCATTATTTTCCAGTTTTAACCTTACTGATAAACAGATCAGTTTGGCACAGAAAGGAGCAGACTATACAATCCTGAGCATCGAAAAACTCGAGAGATTACCATTGACAATGTCAGAGAGTCCTGTCATTGAATGGATAATACACGGAATTATCACCATTCCGATAACAACTTTCCGATTTAAAAAGTGCCTTGAGTACATACCTGCTGGCCAGTATGAACAATTAGGTAAAGGATATGTAAAATCTGAATGGAAATTACCATACACTCATTCTTGCTATAGTGACAGCGACAAAAATTTATTTCTTAGTGGTGACAACTGTAAACATTCACTAAGCGGTATACTTTTGTGTCAGGGTATTAATTTACACGGCGCATGTGATGGAAATTCTAACAACCTTTCATGCCACCAGCTAGTCACACCTGCAACTCAGATAGAGCCCTTTTTTATGCAACTTTCGAACGGGAGTTACATTCTTAGAACGGATCACAGATGTTGTGGCCTCGTGCCAGGGAAAAGTTATCTAGTAGAAGTAACATCCATGGTCAAATGCTGTATGCAAGCATTGTTTCCGAGTGGGCCTGCAGACACAGTGACTCCCATCTGGCCTCGTCTGAATCTCTATTCTATACGAATTGATACATTAAGCAAAATGAAATCTGTACTTTTACAGACAACAGTGCCTATAACGTCATCAAAAGAGACGTATGATCTTCTAGTTGCAAGGACAGCTACTGAAGTTCATGACCTTTTATCAACAAATTGCCCCGTGCATTTTGTAGAAATGTTGAGCCAACTCCTTAACATGTCTAGTGCAACAAGCATCCCAGGCATATTTAAGACAGTCTTTACGGGACTTCTAACACCCTTCCAGGCAATTTTGGGAATCGTTCCTAATTTTGTACACTCTGTTTTTGGCGGCATACCATTATTTTTGGGACTCGTCGCAGGGATTTTATTTTTGACCCTCCTGCTTCGTTATGGCAAGCCGAAACTCAGACATAGCTCCCATGGGAATGGAAGAGACAATCCTAGCAATGCGCTACCGGGACAGGATAACTAACGTCCTTGGATTGGCCAGGCTGAGAGATCTAAACATGACCTGGTTCCTTTTATTCAGACCGATATGGCAAAATTGCATTTTACCTGTGCTACGGTGTATGCTCTGCGGCGATGAATGCGTGTTGGACATCTGTCTTTCACTTCCATCAGCAGTACCAATGGACATCGATACTTTGCTCAGTCCAATAACGGCTCACGCATTGTGTTGTCCCCAGCGGCTACCAATCCTGATGACAGCATTCGTTGAGACTCCTGTACTACGACTAGGTGGTAACAGTGGAGCAAGTGACAAAAGCAACATCACCCAGGTACGACCTTCTGTGAGCATTGCTGCTCCTGAATACGATGACAGCAATCATTCTCACACCTGCCAAGTTACAGCGCTATCTAATTTGGTTGAACTGTCACCTGAATTTGTAGACCAATTCTTTGAGAGCCTGCCTGATACGATGTTCTCACCCGTACAGAAACAATAACTTTTAAGAAGCTTTCCGACTCACAGCGTTCCCATGAACTCTGAATTCGTCCTTCAGTTTTGATCAACAAAAACTGCTAAGAAGCTTTGGAACTCTATGTTTCCCCGTCCAAGCATTACAACATTTTTTTTTGATTTGGACAATTTTTCTAATATTGACCTTTTTTTGGCACGAACAATTCTTTGCTTAACGTAAAAACTATTCTTAGAGAACAGAAGCTTCACACTTCTATTTCTAAACACATCTAGAGACATAACAACATTACACCAGCCTCTAGCACACATGTTATTACAATGCATTTCTGCTTCTGTCAGAGATACTTCATGTGTAATTCTTTTTGCATAATCGTTCATTGATTTCATATGCAATAATTTTTGAATGATTTCTATGCTTTAAAAAACGTACAGTACCTAAATTTCATGTATTACAAGTACGCCTATTTCGAATGCATTTCTGTATTTTGGGGTGGGCAATGTTACACATGCATCTAATTGCTTTAGTTTTAGTAATTTTGATGGACATTAACCCGTGGAGTGGGTGTTGCGTGTTTATCTAGGTTCCTGATCGATACTGTGACCTTATGCCCCTATTCGGCTATAAATCCATTTATTCTTTATATTGGCATAACCGTTCAAGTGCGATTTTCAGAAAAGTCATCTCTTGCCTCACACGAACAGAGCCACATTCCAGCATAGTTCTCTCTGCCACTTCCTTTGCGACCAATTAGTGCAATGACAGAGCAGTAGTCACTATCTGATATTCCTAGATAACACTCCGAGTTCTTCAACAAGATAAAAACTCAGCAAACCTGGAAATCCCCGCTTGCTGTGTTTTGATTAGTAATGGAACTCTAATGAGCAACTGATAACTATCACTTCCTAGTGACATCTTTAATTGACGTCTTATGTCCAGTAAACTTGCGTCAAACCCGGCACCTGTCAGGTATAAATATTACCAACGTTGCCTTAAGCAAGGAGAGCTACTGTTGCTGATGCCAGCTGCCTGCAAGACCCCGTGTGGGTAAATCTAGCACTCTGTCGCTGCAGCCTGCTGTCCCTGTAGTGGTGAAGCTGCTGATACCATTATCGCTGCTAAAGCGCGAACGATGGTACAGTACACTTAGGAGCTGAACAGCCGTCCCTCTGCGAAGACATCCGGCAGATTCCAGCTGCCCGCGGACGCTGTCCCCCCTCCTTCCTCGACGCGCTGAAGAGACCCGCTGCCTTTCTCGTGCAGAGAAATCCAGCTCCGGCGTTTCCGGTCTGCCCTCGCGGGTGACTGGGATATCGAGAGTGACCCCTGAAGGAGATACCAATCCTCCATCATTCTATTCAGAGGTATGGTGTTGACTAAACCCTTAGACGAGAATTCTTGAAACAAACCTTGGCAAAACCAACTTAACTTAAGCTGCTTACTTACTCCCCTTCCACGTGTTAGGCTTAGGTCAGGCACACTGGGGTAGGCATAGTTAGAAGCACCAGTTGAGTATGTTAGCATAATGTATATATGACTGTATATATTTTTTATTACTTTTAAACCATTGTATGGCTAAGAAACCATATCAATGCTTTTACAGTTCTATTTCGCAATCCTTATCTTACTGTACGTACTTTTTATAATAACAATTCTTGCAATTGTGGCAATACATTTCTCTTGTACGAGAAGAAAGACTGTTCAATAAATGTTAACCCTTTATTGACAAATGCCCGTCTCTCTATTCTCTACATCTCGTGAAAGTAAACTGCACTAGACTGACTGAGTGAAATACATGTCTATTGTTTCACACGACCCTAGAGATTGACTCTTGATCTGAGGAGCAAAGTTGTCATGTTGCACGGTTGTTGGAAAACTGAATCCCTTCTTGTCTGTGCCAAGGAAGCTGATCACTTCCAATGCAGAGAAGAAAGTTTCCAGTGACCTCTGAGCTAGTTGGTAACACAACCCAATTAAGTTTAGCATAGTCAGTGGAGGCCTGGAATATAAGCAGTTCCACGTCGATACTACTGTTTATGTTATTCCAATGCGCAGGGCCTAGTGGGAAACTAGGAACTACACTACAAGAAATGTGCTCTCTTACAACCACCAAAACACTGTCAAAAAGCTGCAATCACATTTAGGTTTTCTCAACGTTGATAGAATATGCATTCCAGGCTATGCACAACAGATTAAACTGTTGTATGAATTAATTTGTCCTGATTTCTTGAGCACCCATTTGGCATCAGAATACACTCAGATTCTCAGAACACTGCAAACTGACATGCTTGCATCCAGACACTTATACAGTCAAGCCAACATGGCTAACTTGGTGATCTGCATAATGGCGGGATCCACTGTCTATACATATGTCACTTTTAACAAGGGTAATACTGTAGCAAATGCATATAAATCACATTTATATTCTAATGCTGGAATGTGTTTTGTATCGACAGAAAAAATACTGATTGCAGTCCAGACAGCTGTTATAAAGAAAAGACTGTTTGCTCAGGGGAAACACATGATTGTGGTTACTCCAGTTCCAGCCTTAGAGGCTGTCATCAAGGCAAGTGTTCCTAATGCAAAAACCTTACGTTTTACATGGATTAACCCTGGCCGTAGTTTGCGTAGTAGTGATACGCGTAGCTACGAGAAGTGCACTTCGCACTACGCAACCTATGCGTAGGTACGCAAAAAGCATAGTGCACTGTGCAAAATGCTGTTCGCAATGATTGCACAGTGCCGGATACTTGTCCGCACTGTGCAATCATTGCAAACCGCATCTTGCACAGTGCAAGCGGTCGTTTTCTGCAGCTCGAGTAGATTTGTACTAGAGCGGCAGCTTTCTCAGCGCGGACTGGTAGTTTCTCATCGCGAGCGGTCGCGAGCATACGCAACCACTCGCAATGAGAAACCTGACCTCCCGTGTTGAAAATCTCACCTGGAGGTTTATTTTCCACGCTCGCGATCGGCAACTTGATGATGCTGATCGCAAAAAAAGTCTCGCGGGGATGTTATTTTGCTCACTCGCAGTTGCCAATCCGACATTGAGGGCCGCGAGCAAGCAAAAAATGCTTGCTACGCTATGTGTTTTTGCACTGTGCTAAGTGCAATTTGCATAGTGGGTAGTTGTGCTATCTAAGCAAACTACGCGAGCGTTGCGTAGTCCTACACCCAGGGTTAACATGGATACAATGGGCCACCTCCTTAACGGCTAATGATGTCTTTGACCCTACATTGCAAACATAATAATTTTTCCAATTTGAACAAAAATACCCTGTGCTCAGTGATGTTTTGCCTCTAGATCAGTATGATTACACAATATACACTGATGATTCAGCTGAGCCCGCAAACTGCACTAAGAAAAGATATTCATGTGTACAGTGTGTGTTGTCGGGAAAAATGGACAATTTCATCAACAAAAATTATTTATACAATCCTGAGGGGATTGTACCACTCAGCTGGTTGAACTAAAAGATTTATATCTGGCACAACAAATACTGAGCCTGAATACCCTACATTTATAGTGTGTGATTCATATTACGTTGTCCAGTCTTTTAATGAAAACTTACATTATTGGTGCTTGGATGGATTAATAGATTCTAAAGGACATACTATCAAGCATACATTGCTTTGGGGAAAAGTGGCACATCTAAAGGATTGTCATATAGTTAATGCTTTTCTATATATTGTGTTAAGTTAGCATGAGCTTATTAAATGTTTAAACAACATATTTTCCTTCGGCTTCAGTTTGCACACGGCACCTAATTATTATTGTAGCTTTCAACCTAGACGAAAGATGTGATTTATTTGAGAATAATATGTTATTGCTCTGATATCAGTCGTGCTTGGTACACTCGGTACACTGTCTGCACACTGAGAACTATAGCCTCTAAGAATAACCTAACACAAGGTTGCTGGGAGGCCTGATCCTCGCACCACATTAGACATAACACAAATAATGTTGCTGCCAACATTGGGCTCTACGCGGGTTTAAGATAGAGTTACTGAGAATGCAAAAAACACACTTAATGGTGCTTCGCATGGAGAGAGTTGGTAGCTGATGATGTAATCTTCATCTGCTGACATTTAGAGGTATGGGCCCGCCCTGCTAAAACCCAAATGAGACCTTCTTAGATATAATATAGTATGCTAAATAGGGTGCGCGAAATATAGGTGATACAGATTTCTATAGATTTTTGCATTATAATATGCTATCACCGTTCGCCTACTATGGACTAGTGACTATGCTGATAACTCTGATTTTTATAATATGTATGTTGGTATTATATAAGATACTGCGTTTAAGAACCTTGCATTGAAAAATAAATATTTCAAACTTGCACGTGTGTTCTTTTACTCCCCGTTGTGGCTTGAAATGATTATAAAGCGAAAGAGTGTTCATGTGTTCCACGATACCTGAGGTACACTAAAGTTCATGTTCTGGTTTGTCTAAGTCATTGGGAGTTTGCTATGACCAATGAGACACTGTAGCTAGCTTGGTAAGGGGATTTCTGATACTAAGGTGAGTTTTGGGCCATCCTAATTCACCCAGGTTCTAGATCTCCGTGCACAGTTCTGTGGGAGAACGGAAACCCTGCTACATGGTGCCCAACGGTTGTTGGCCTTATATCATGACACTCGAGTAGTATATCATTCAAACCTTAACCCCTTCATTCCCGTTTCCGGAAAACGGCGGTGTCGGAAAAACCTACCTATTTTTGAAATAGGTCTTTTCAAGCTTGAATCTATCTAAAACGGTTTCCTTGAATTACTACCCAGTTGTGCTACAAAGTACTCTTTGTTTTTTCACGTTCCTGTGCAGTCATGGCACAAGCCGTGGACATCGCGCTGCATAGTCGCATTGCGGTGTGGGACCATTTGCAGGCTTATGATGTCCCTTTGGAAGGCTTGGCTGTGGTTCTGGTGGTGAGTGCGGAACATGCTTACCCTTACGAACTGTTTTATTCTTGGGTGACATTTCCGCCAGTGGACACGAATTCTGGTGTGTTCCACTCGTACACTCTGTCAGCTGTACCTGCGGCATATGCCCCGTACAGGGCACAGGAAGTACCTATTTATGTTTGGCAGCATGGAGTTTGGTTTGGTGGCGCCCTACCACACGCTTTAACCGCTCCGAGGTTAGGTCCTTTGTCCATTCCGGGCACACCTTGGCCCGCTTTGGCTGGATTTACTCCTCACCCTAATCACGCCACTTGTAACATGGGTGACCTGCGACGTCTTCACGAGGTCACGGTTGAAGTGATTAGGGCACTTGTTCATAACACGAGTCGTAATTACAGCCCCTAGGGGTGCGCAGCTTCAAGCAGGTAAGGCTGGTTTGAAAATCAGTCCTCTCATGGTGAATTCCGTAATGGGCAAGAAGCCCCAGGATAAGGATGACTTTCCTTTCTGGCTTGCCGAGAAATTCGACCAGCTGGAGGCTGTGTTTCCTAATACGAATCCTGGTGAGAAACACCGGATTCTTACGCTTAGTTTGCCGAAAGATTTGGCCCCTGAGCTTGTTGACTGTGAAACATGGGGTAAGACTTTTGCAGCAGTCTATTAGAGGTGCTTTGGCTCCCCGTCTATGTCCAACCTGTCGCGGTCCTTAAACGTGTTCAAGATGATCACGGACCGGAGTCAGCGGTTGAGTTGGGTATGCGCCTGTGTGGCTCCTTTGAGGTGGTTTGCGATCTGATCCTTGCGAATGTCAAGGGGGATGCAGTGAACTTCCAGGTGGATAACGCCTTGGCGTTGATTCCCGACGCGGACAAACCCCGTCAGTTAGCAAGGATAATTGTGGCGGCTTATAAAATGGTTGGCCGCAATGCCAAGGGTCTTAAGACTTTTTCTGATAAGGAGAAAAAGCAGCCCCAGGGACAGTCTTCGGAGGCGAACGCTCAGCCCAAGTCCAAAAAACAAAATTGGCCTAAAAAACAGAATCAGGGTAAGCAACAGCAACAACAACAAACACAGGTTTCGCGCCCTGCATCTCCGTTGCCTGCGCAGTCGGAACGTGTTTATGATTTGCGCGACCGCGCGATGATTAAGACATCTGAACGTTTTCAGGCTTCTGACCAACGCTCTCCTCGTTCCTTTCAGGACTCATTGGCTTTGTCAACCGGTGGTGGAGGGGGCGGCAGGGGCAGGGGTGGCCAGCAAGGACGTGGTCAGCCCCGCCCGCGCAACGGTGCAGACAAGCAGGAGGGCTCTACGCCTCAGAGACCGCAGTTTGTCAAGAAGAAAGTCGCAGCCTTGACAGCGCATCAATATGCCCCAGATTGTGAAAACGAGGCTTCGGAATCTGACTCGGGCTCTGACCTTGCTGGACAACGCGGCGGAGATTACCATAGTGAGAGAGGCCCTCCGTCCACTACTGAAGGTGACAGCGACTGACACTTATGTTGTGATTGAAACAGCTGATACAAGAGTTGCTCCCCCTGATAGACTTTTCGAAATTGTCCTGTTAATTGAAGGCGACATACAGCGTACCGTTAAAGGGGTATTTTGGGAAAATCTTTCGTCTACATATGACATTTTGCTTTCGGAGGCTGACTGGCCCCCACCTTTTGTGCTCACAGCTCCACGAGGGGAGGAGGTAATCCTCCCCAGTTTCGCGAACACAGTTTCGAGAGTGGAAGCGCTGCACTTTGCAGAAGAGTGGGCTCTGGCGCTTGCACCGGCTGTGTACCGTAATCAGTGTGGCTGGGATAAATTGTCCCCGAACCACGAGATTCCTTTACGGTCTCAACCGCAGCCTCAACCTCAATATCCCATACGACGTGAAGCCAAAGCTACAGTCGCAGCGATCCTTAAACAATTGGAATATCAAGGTGTAATTGAAACGTGTGTGTCACCGATGAATAACCCCCTTTTTACTGTAAACAAACCGGACGGCTCTTACCGTTTGGTTTTGGATTACAGGTATTTAAACTTGCATTGCCGTAACTGTGCAGTACAGAATACTCACGGCTCTGCCCTTGTAAATAGTCTTGTGCGTAAGCGGTTCAAAACCACGCTTGACATTTCCAATGGCTTTTATGCCCATTCATTGGACAGTGTAAGTTCCCAATGGACTTCTTTCACATGCGGCGGGGTTCAAAAAATGTTTCGGCGTCTCCCAATGGGCTATGAGAATAGTCCTGGCGTATTTTCTGCACGCATAGTCTCTCTGTTGGAGAGGATCGACCCTGATTCTTGTTCCTATGTGGATGGTATCTATCTCACAGACAACGAACTTTGGGAGCATCTGTGTCGAGTGAACAGTATTATTTGTAGCTTTGCAGACATGGGTTACAAGTTTAATTTTGCAAAGTCGCACATTGCAGAATACACAGTGTTGTTTCTAGGCTATGAACTAACTAATGAAGGAAAAGGCTTGGCTCCTCACTTCCTGGGGAAGTGCGCACAGTTGCGCTCTCCGACAACACTGAAAAAATTACAATCTTTACTGGGCTTTTAGAATTTCGGGAGGACATACATTCCGGAATATGCCCAGCGTATCAAGCCTTTGTATGCTTTGATACAACCATCTTTTTCCAAATCATGCTGGCTGCCTGAGCATTCAGCTTTTCTGCAGTCATTGCAAGCTGATTTGCTCGCTTCTGAATACTTACAGATAACCAGACCAACCTGGTGATAAGAATTGTCCCGGGGGCGGTAGGTTTCACGTACCTAACTTTTAATGAAGGAGATACAGTACCTATGGCTTACAAGTCACACTTGTACACTTCGGCTGAATTGCGATTTTCCACTTTGGAGAAAGTTTTGACGGCTGTGCAGATGGCTATTCTCAAGGAACGTGCCCTGTCACAGGGAAACGCATGTTGGTTGTTACCCCGTGTCCTGCCTTGGAGGCAGTTACGAAAGCCAGTGTACCAAATTCTAGTGCTTTGCACCCTCGGTGGATTCAATGGGCTGCATCCTTGTCATCCCAGGATGTCACGTTTATTTTTGACGCCACTTTACGGTCGCAGGAGTTCTTACAGTATGAGTTTGTTCATCCTGCTCCTTTAGCAATGCGGCCGTTGGAGGATTTCCATTGCATCATTTACACTGATGGTTTGGCGCAGGTTGCGCATGGCTCTAAACATGCCTACGTCTCCGCTTGCACCATTGTGGTCGGTGCCATGGTGAACGATGAGTTCAAGTTCAGTGTCGTGCACACGCAGACGCTTGGGTACTGCACCGCACAATTGGCTGAGCTTCATGCTCTGATGCTTGCATTGGAGTACGCAGATCCGAGTGTGACGACTTTGGTCGTAAGTGACTCTTACTACTGTGTCCAGTCTTACAATGAGAACTTGTTCTTTTGGATTCAGAATGAATTTCGTGATTCCAAAGGTAGCACTATAAAACATAAAATGATCTGGGTCCGAGTGGCAGAACTCAAAGAGAAGTTGCCACTCGTGTTTGTAATTCATACTCTTGGCCATCAGTGCGTGGGGGCCACGCTGTTGGAAATTCGCTTGCTGATGAAGCAGCGAAGTCAGAAGCATCAAAATACTTAGTTGCAGCAGTCACGAGGTCCAAAAGTAAGATAGATGATGACATCTTGGCAGCGGTTGCTGCTACTGAGAAGGGAAGTAAATATCCTGCGGGGTTCCCTTCTAAATGCACATACCACTTAAGTCCCGATAAGGTTCCTTATGTGAAAATTCCTGAAGTTGGCGAACGTTTAATTCCCAACTCGGATCGCAGGGCTTCTTTGATTACAGTGGCTCATGAAGGTGTGGCGTCTGCGCATGCGGGCGTCTCGGCCACTGTAACTCAGCTACAACAGAGGTTCTGGTGGCGGGGACTGTACAAACAGACGCGCGATTATGTCCTTCAATGTGACATTTGCCAGCAGATTAAACCTTCAACTGCTGCGCATCCGCCTCAAACACAGTTGTACATTTCTAATAAACCACTGGGGTGTGTCTATTTAGATCACTGCGGTCCTTTTTCTTCTGATACTGCATATAAGTATATCTTAGTAGCAGTTGATTCATGCACACGCTTTGTGTGGGTTTGGCCTCATCGGAGCGCTGATTCATGGACTGTCATTAAGGATTTGCGAGTCTTTGTAGGGATTTTTGCCTGTGGTACCTTCCATTCGGACCAGGGTCCGGCTTTCGCCTCTAAGGCGTATAAGGATGCTATGGTTTCGTTGGGGGTCCAAGTCAAGTTTTCGTCTCCGTACAGACCCGAGGGAAATAGTGTAGTTGAACGAATGAACCATGACTTAAAGCAATCTTTGACAGCTCGAGTTATAGGCACTGGCAGAAACTGGTTAGCCCACCTCAATGGCGTGCAGCGTGCGCTTAATAATCTCCCTAGAAGGTCTCTGGGTGGGCGGACCCCATACGAAATGCTCTTTGGTATCAAGATGTACGTCCCTGACCTCGACGGTCTAGACTGCAAGGCCCAGGCCGCGGCCTTTGACGTAGATAAACATTGCAATGTTTTACAGGATCTACAAAAGACCAGAGACAGTGTAGCAAAGGAACATTTGCCCTCCACATCGGATGATGCGTTGCAGATCCCGGTAGTTGGCTGGCTACCCCAAGTTGGAGAACTGGTTCGAGAGAAGATCGATAACAAGAAAGAGTTTGGTCCCTAATATCGTGCACCGGTTCGAGTTCTTGGAGTGAAGGGCACGAGAACAGTCATATTACCACCACTTCCAGGTCGTAAGGAAAACAGATTTATCTCTATTGACAATGTCAAGACACACAGGGTGGCCGATTCTTCATAGCATGACACCGGCTATATCCTGTCCTTCCATGGTGAGGCATTTTGTGCTGGCTATTACTTCTGGTGCAGAACAGGAGGTGTCCCTCGAGATGCCTGCCATATCCAGTCCTTTATTAAATACTATTCCTGTTACTAACATTGATGAGCTGAACTACGCCTATCCTGCTGACTTATCTATGCCAGATTTGCAGACTCGTTTGGCCGACCAGTCAAGATTCTCTTTTGACTCTGTTTCGGAACTTTTGAAGAAACCCTCAACTATTGCAAAATATGCCACCTTATTTAAAAAACATTTTTTAATTCCCCCTTGGACATACATTTGGTTGATCTTATTTTCATTTTATCTTTTTATGTCAATTGGTTTTGTGTTTTATTTTTTCTGCCTGATCGATGGTCACTATGTTAAAGAAAGAACAGGAATTCGGTACCTTAATGGAACATTGGCCCCTCTTTCCTCTTCACATTCAGCACTCAGACTGAAACGAAACTTGAATACAGTCAACATTACTGCTTGGCCTGTCCTTGATGGGATTGTGTGGGATGCGGTTAGATTTCAAATACATGGGCCCACTGAAGTGATTAATGTTCCGAATGTGCTTAGAGTAAACATGGGGGATGTGATTAAACAAAATATACGTTCTGATGATTGGGATATTCAGGCCGTAGAAGCATTGTTCTCTGATTTGAAATACTATGCTGCCTTTGATGCTGAGGATTTATATTTAGATTCTATTAATTATGGTGATTTGTTTTGTTTTCAACATTATGGTAATCATTTTTTACATAAGACAAATTCCGGGAGGGTTGCTGTAAATTACACACAGTGGGAACATTGCCCTTCTCCATTGGGAGGCAGCTCCAGTACATTTCTGAAAATATATTCTTATTTTACAGATTTTAATCAATCAAATCCTGAGTCATTTTATTTCAAAATGACACTAAAGTCCATGTCCAAAGTTAGACTTACCGATACAAAAATGCTGTATTCGAAGTCCTTTCTAGACAGATTGGCTGTAGATGGCTACGAGTTTTGGAAAGGAACAATTGACCTTAAATCGGTTTGGGGTACTAAAGATTGGCAGGTACAAGGCACTGAGGCTTTGCACCGTGCATGTCTCATCCCGAATCACATGTTGTTTCTAAATTCATCCATTTTCCAAACCACATGCTTTGGATTGGCTACTTCTAAAAAATTAAATACACCAATTATCCCCGAATTGGAAAAATATTCAGGATGGGGTAATTATACCGAATTGTCCATTCGTGAGTTACAGGCTCTATTGCACAATTCGTCCTTTAATATATCCAGTTTGGATCCAAAGGGTTGGCTGATGTGGCAAAGAAGTGCTGATTCTTGCCAACGTCGTTTTTTGGGTTTGGGTGAAGGGTTCACACAAGTCAGACCTGATCCACGTTTTGATACTGATTATACTGTCACTACTTACTCTGTGGGGAAATTGTGTCAGAACTGGTTACAACATTCCACGTTAGCAGCAGTTAAACTACATCTGTCTCAGTTAAATGATAATGTGGATTTAAATGATTTTATAAAAGGCCCGGCTAATGGTAGGTCTAAACGATGGATTTATGCGGTTTACAATGAAATTTGGAAATATTCACAAATTGAGGCTGCTAAACGCCTGAGGGCGATTGACCAAGCAAATTTGGAAAAAGTGCTTGCAGTTGTCGATAACAGTATTAACATGCTTTCTTCCAGAATTTACACGTTGAACAATATTGTCTCTTCTGTGGTTGACATTGTAAATGATGAAGTATCTGTATTGTACCATGGACAAAATCAATTGCGTTCTGTGATGCAGTTTGCATGGACACTACAGACTCTGGAAGCTGGTCACGTTCCTTGGAATTACATGAACGTGTCGTCCCTATTTGCCCCGTTTAATTTGACTGACAAGCAGAGCATGCTTTCCATGCGAGATGCATCATTTTCTATGTTGCACATTGAAAAGTTAGAATCTTCGCCCTTTTCTGTAGCTGAGGCAGCTGCTGCTACATGGCTTATCCATGGTGTTATTACTTTACCATTTGCTTTGTATAAATTTACTAATTGTATGAGATATATTGCTATAGGGCGTTATGAACCACTAGGCAGTGCTTTCCTACATGAGACATGGTCTTACCATACACGTACAGATGCCTGAAGGATGGGAAGGAAGTGAATCTGAATGGTGAAGAATGCACGCAGTCGCCTGACCATTCACTGATATGCAGACACATCCAGTTGCATGGTTCTTGTAATCAGGACCGGCCTAATTTAGCCTGTGTTTTGAAAGGCACACCGGTTCCTGCAATAGTTCCCACATTTACTTTATTGACAAATGGTAGTTATTTACTTTTGAATAACGAGGAGTGTTGTGGGTTAATGGTCGGTATCGCCTATGTGGTTACTGTATCAGAATGGGTGGTGTGTTGCAAGAACGTGTTATATCCACCCACGCATGGGAATTCAGATTTTTCCATCTGGCCGCGCATCCCAACCTTGAGAGCGGAGTTCAATGGTATGAGCCGCATAAGGACTCTATTGTCTCAAAAAGAAGTGGCCCTGAGCTCGGCCCGTGAAACTTATGTCCTTCACATAGCTAACACACTCACTGAGGTGCAAGCACTTTTAAATACTGACTTGCCGTTTCATTTCTGCGAATTAGTTCATCAAATCTTTAATGCCTCCTCCACGTCTGGGTTAGCTCATTTTTTTAAATTGGTCAGCAGTGGTCTCGTGACTACATTTGAAAAGATTTTGGGTGTTATCCTCGCTTTTTTCCATTCAATATTTTCGAGCTTGTTTGGCGGATTGCCTGTTTTGCTGGCTTTAGCTGCAGGCGTTTTGATATTATTCTGCTTCCTAAAACATGGATGCCCGTCCTGCACAAGAAGCCGCTCAGCCCCTTCTGACGCTGTTTCGCAACCGGATGCTTGATTACTATGGCACCCTGCCGCTTGCGACCTTAAGCACGGCATTTGGATTATCATTTCGATTTTCCTATTTCACATGTGTCCAGCCTGTGTTTCATTGCCTGAGCTGCCATTTTGACTAGGCCATTGATTTGTGTCTCTGCTTGCCGTTATCTCCTAAAGTCGATTTTTTATCACCTGATGGGCCCCGTAGTTGCTCACGAGTTGGTTTGTTCTGGCGAAAGGATTATGGCCTGGCAGCGATGCATGGACTAATGGGTCAGTGGGACATCCCCGCAGCGGCGCATGAGTTTCTGGCACATAGCGTTCTTGAGAACCCACCGAGTTGTCCTCTGATGTTGCTAGAGGGTCCGGTGTTGGAGGAGCACGTTTGTTCTTTCCCATTGCTTAATTGGATGGCTGAACTGTTTTCGGATGATGACAGTGATTTCATTTTGGAAGCTGTGGCTACCTATTTTGCATATTCTATCCACCCATGAGTGGCTTTGAAGACTTTCACTATACTGGCACGTGACTTTTTAGTAATTCTGAATGGTGCCATTTTTTCTTATGGACAATCTACTTCATATGTTCTAGGCCTGTGATTTTATATTAGGCCTCAAGTTTGAGAATTTTTACATTTTTTTGGCCACTGTAGGCATTCATACATATTTTTGTATTGATAATTTTTATATACATATACATACATTTAGCTTGGCTCAATATTATTAAACTCTGCTTTCATGTTATGCCTTTGTTATATTATTGGCTTGTTTCTTGACCGTCCTCGGATCATTGAGGGGGTGTCATATAGTTAATGCTTTTCTATATATTGTGTTAAGTTAGCATGAGCTTATTAAATGTTTAAACAACATATTTTCCTTCTGCTTCAGTTTGCACACAGCACATAATTATTATTGTAGCTTTCAACCTAGACGAAAGATGTGATTTATTTGAGAATAATATGTTATTGCTCTGATATCAGTTGTGCTTGGTACACTGTCTGCACACTGAGAACTATAGCCTCTAAGAATAACCTAGCACAAGGTTGCTGGGAGGCCTGATCCTCGCACCACATTAGACATAACACAAATAATGTTGCTGCCAACATTGGGCTCTACGCGGGTTTAAGATAGAGTTACTGAGAATGAAAAAAACACACTTGATGGTGCTTCGCATGGAGAGAGTTGGTAGCTGATGATGTGATCTTCACCTGCTGACATGTAGAGGTATGGGCCCGCCCTGCTAAAACCCAAATGAGACCTTCTTAGATATAATATAGTATGCTAAATAGGGTGCGCGAAATATAGGTGATACAGATTTCTATAGATTTTTGCATTATAATATGCTATCACCGTTCGCTTACTATGGACTAGTGACTATGCTGATAACTCTGATTTTTATAATATGTATGTTGGTATTATATAAGATACTGCGTTTGAGAACCTTGCATTGAAAAATAAATATTTCAAACTTGCACATGTGTTCTTTTACTCCCCGTTGTGGCTTGAAATGATTATAAAGCGAAAAAGTGTTCATGTGTTCCACGATACCTGAGGTACACTAAAGTTCATGTTCTGGTTTGTCTAAGTCATTGGAAGTTTGTTATGACCAATGAGACACTGTAGCTAGCTTGGTAAGGGGATTTTTGAAACTAAGGTGAGTTTTGGGTCATCCTAATTCACCCAGGTTCTAGATCTATGTGCACAGTTCTGTGGGAGAACGGAAACCCTGCTACAGGATTGCTTGCCACAGGTTCATGTAACTTATACATTGAGTTAGCAGGATTCTGGAATACATGTTGTAGGGAATTCACTGACTGATTAAGCTGACATATCATAGCTGCTCATGAAGAATTGGCATCTACCTATGCAGGTGTGGTGCCTACATTTTCCTTAATACAGAAGTGCATTTGGTGGCATGGTCAGTACAAGTAGACTAAACAATATGGGGCAGATTTACAAGCCCCTTGCGCCACGTTTACGCCACCTTGCGTGATGCAACAGCGGCGTAAACGTGGCGCACCCCTATGAGGCATTTACAACATGACGCATCTAGGGAGATGCGTCATGTTATAAAGCCCAGCGCCATAATGGGGGAGGTCCCACGCAGGGTGGGCGTTCCGGCGCCTGTGCGCCTCGCAAAAGTGCCTGCGTGAAATCTACAAGATTTCACGCAGGCACTTCTGCGACGATGCTACGTAAATTCCTTACGCCTGCTTGAAGCAGGCGTAAGGACTGACGCAGCATGTTAAGTATCGGGCGGACCTGAGCATTGCTGGAGTTGCGTCGCGCTTGCGACGCGACTCCAGCGATGCGCCGCCCTTATGTCACGAGATGCGTCACGCATCTGCCTAACCTTGCGCCACGGTGCGCCACATTGGAAATGCGGCGCATCTGCCGTGACGCAAGGATAGTTTTGCGTGACACATTTGTTCTGGCGCATCTCTGCTGATATGCAGAGATGCGCCAGAACTCATAAATATGCCCCCAAGTCCTTAACTGTAACATTTGTCAGTAAAATAAAAGTTCCACCGCAGGTTGCCCATCCCAGACACCCATTCTCATTTCAAACAAGCCACTAACATGTATCTATTTTGATCACTGCAGACCTCAGCTTTCAGATTGTGAATTCAAATGTATTCTTTTTGGCCGTAGATTCATGTTCTAGATGTCTATGGATGTGGCCACAGCGATTGTGACGCTTGAACTTTAAACAAAGACTTGCAAGACTTCATCTGGACATATTTAGTAGTAGCATTCCACTCGTACCAGGGAACAGCATTTACCTCTAAGGCTTACCGGGATACCATGGCAACCTATGGTGTTGCTGTGCATTATTCCTCCCCCTATAATCCTGAGGAAAATTCGATAATGGACAGGAAAAACTGTGACTTAATCAGTCATTAACAGCTAGAGTATTAGGTTCAGGTCAAAGTTGGATACATCACTTGCATGGAGGACAGAGAGATTTAAATAATTTGCCTGGACGATCCTTGGGTGGCCGGACTTCTTAAGTAGTCCTCTTTGGTGTCTAAATGTACGTTAAAAAACTCAACCAAACCTGGCACAGTGGCAGCAGATATGCCTTTTTAACATCAAAAAACATTTTGCTGTCTTGCAGGTCCTAAAAGACTTTTGGGATGAGCACTCAAATGACACTTCCAAATGTTCTGCTACTGATGAAGTGAAGGAGCAACCAGAAACTTCTAGCTGGACTTCTAAAGCTGGGGATCGAGTCAGAGAGAATATTATGGACAGAAAAGAATTTGGCTCATATTATAGTGCACCAGTGCCAGTCCTTGGCCTTCAGGGTACCAGCACTGTGATTTTGCTACCACTTGTTGATTGTGAAAACAAATGTTTTTTTTCCATAGATTTGATCAAACTACACCATGAGATCAGTCCTACACAGTATGCCACGAGACCTGCTCGGTAGTTGCCTGTCTCCTCTCACTACCATACAGGAAATCTCTATTCAAACATTACATCATCAAATGTTTCTTTTTGATTGGGAACTTCAGATGCTGACGTTTTACTATTTCCTGTTACTACTGCTGACATAGGATTCACATCAGATATGAATTTACGGTTTTCCACTGCTGCCATTAACAAAGAAGTTGTTTATTACCAACCACCTTTGGAGGTGTCTTACAGTTCTCCATTACCACATGAGGTTCCTGTTTTTGCACAGACTGCTTCTGGCTACTTTGCCAAAATTGATGATTTTTCTTGAGATGCTTTGCATATTACACTGCATGGTGCAGGCACATTTAGTCTTTGGCTGACATAGACGTATGTGATTCTTCCATAGTCCAATATTTGGATTTCCATTTCACTACTTTTACTATTTATTGGGATTGGATTTGTTACAGTCTTTTTCTTGTTCTTGAATGGAGATTACCTTCTAGAATGCTTTGCTGCAGAACTGTTAGTTGAGGTATTGAAGCCTCATTCTTCTTCACATAAATTGTGAGGAGACCTGTCACTTGTGAACATTTCTGCATTTCATATCTATAATGGAATTGTTTGGGATAAGGTATCATTTCATATTTGTGATACTACAGATATTCTTCAGGTTCCTTATGTATTTATGGTAGCTATGGCTAAATTATTACTCCTTGATCCATCTCTGATAAATGGAATTTAAATATTGTCAAGAGCATTTTTTCTGAACTAGAATCATAAACATTATTTAAAACTGAAGATTTGTATTTAATTTCTGCTAATGATGGTGAAATGTTTTGTTATCATCAATATGCCAATCACTATTTTTGACAAGTTCAGGGCAGCGATGCTTTGTTTAAGCTTGTCTGATCCCTAGACTAATGATTTTTCTGAACAAAATGGTATAGCAAACTACCTATACACATACTACTGAGTAGAACAGGTCAGTGTATCAGAAAAACGTAACAGCACATAGAGCGAGAAACACAAACATACAAATTGTTAGGTAACATTACATTTCGTGGTGAGTACATGCATATATATATCTGTACCTTCAGTACCCAAGAATGGTGTACTTTGCCTCGCATTAAGGCTGTCGTCCACTTACCAAATTGGTAGAACGTAAGAACTGCGCCTCACCTGGCTGCGGCTCAGGTAACTAGAGCACCGCTCTATTAAAAACAAGCAACATCGGCATGTACCCACCACGAAATGTGATGTTACCTTACAATTTGTATGTTTGTGTTTCTCTCTCTATGTTCTGTTACATTTGTCTGATACACTGACCTGTTCTACTTGGACGCCATCTCCTTTAGCAGGACGATTACTTCACTAAGACGTTCAGGTGACATCTTTTTGTTTATATAACGATTTGAACACATATAATTTATTCCTTTTACCACTATGCAGTAGCAATGACACGGTCCTGAAGAAAGCAGCGGACACTCTTGAGGTCCATTAACTGCAGAAACATGTTGACCTTTTACATCAATATAGCGGATATTTGTTTGAAACTGCTATGATCCCGCACTGTTTTTTTAGATTTGGAAATACGAGAGACACCTAATAAAGTTATTTAGCTCTCTATTTATCCAATTTTTATATTCCTTCACTCATTTCACCTTTTTCATTCACTTTTTCATGCACTGCTTTTTAGTCACCTCTAGTAG
Organism: Lissotriton vulgaris; assembly: GCF_964263255.1. Classification (NCBI taxonomy): domain Eukaryota; kingdom Metazoa; phylum Chordata; class Amphibia; order Caudata; family Salamandridae; genus Lissotriton; species Lissotriton vulgaris. The sequence continues at coordinate 211,493,224 of NC_141690.1, read as the reverse complement.
GTTCCACCACCCATCCACATAGTTACATTGGGTTACCCTTGTACATACAGTGCATTCACAACTGATGCAAGAGTTTTCTCCTCGGTGAAAGGAGTCCCAAATGATGACTAGGGCGGAACCAAGAGATTACTGATGGGTACTTTTTAACTTGAAGAAGTACCTTGCACAGTTTTTAGGTCAGTGGTCAGACTTGCTTTCACACTGTTTGTTTAGACCTACAGTTACTCAGTAGTATGAATTAACTGTTCAGCAAGGGGTTATTAGTGCTCAGAAAATAATGGCGCACAACATGTAGTGGTTGAGTAGTCACACAAAAGGTAATTTTGGTTGGTGCTGCTTGTACAGAGAGAACCCTAAAAACTCTGAAACCAAAGGGTGTAGGAACTAACCCCTATGCAAAGTACAACAGCCAGTCAAGCGCACACAACAATTGTAAGGGTATAAGTGATCAAGGTAAGGCGTTCAAGGATAAGGTCACACACGATGTTCTTTCTATCTTAGTTTTAATTGGTGTATGATTGGTCCTCCTGTCCAGGAGACACCACCGAGAAAGAAAACCAGCCGACACGTGTTTCGTCAGTAAGGGTGTTAACCCAATGACTCTTCAGGGCTGGAGGTAAAGGAAGGGGTTTGGGATTGATAACAACGAGAATGCGAAAGAACACATAACTAATTGAAAATCAACAGAAGGGGTACCTTGTGTGAGTGGAAACCTAAAGAAAAGAGTGAGGGGGATGCTGGAAGTGACTGTCAAGTTCGTAGAGAAAACACCTAAAGTGCGAAAAAAACAGTAATGTGCCCTCATAGTGATGGGTGACTTAGTGTGTGGAAAACGGCTTAAAACAGTGTGCAGAGCACAGAGACAATAAGGGAAAAGCACAGTAAGGTCGGAAGAAACATGGAGAACCTAGGTATATTAGCTAGCTAGTCACCGCTCAGGGTTATATACCTGTAAAAGAATGGAAAAAGGGACAAAAGTAATGCACAATTCACAGGTGAGTGAGGTGATGTCAAAGCCAGTGCTCGGAATCAGTGACTGACTGATTATCATAACAAATCTTAGAAATGCAATACAGATTTGATTGTTTCTTGTTGTAAAGTAAAAAGAGTAGCCTGCAGCCTAGGAGGAGAAAAACAAGGGCAGTATATGCGTTTTGAAACTTGCAAATCCTCAATGTAATAAGACTATATGCAAATTTAGAAGTTAACATATCAGTTCATTCACCTAGTAGGGGGAGGAAAGACAAAAAAACTGCATAATTTCTGCAAAATAGTAGTAGATTTGCAGGTTATCGATCGTGCTGTAGCATCACATTTTGGCTGAGAGAACATGTAATCCTGACCCCATTTTTTACGACAAAAACCGTTCAAACAATAGGTTGTAACGATAATAATACAGCACCCGCTGTACGAAGGATCGTTCTAGAAAATTAAAGGCGTGTGCAGAGTTGACAGCCAGACAAAGTAAGGGCAAAGTTAGACAGATACAGTAAGAATAAAACAGGAGGGGGTACCTGTTAGGGTGTGATATATTGTTGTATCTATAACAAAACAGAGTGATAAGGGTTGTGTCAGGGAACGATGAAAACACCCAAATGCATGGTGCCATGACCAAAACATTGAGAAGATAAGAAAGTCGGGGTCTATCTCACCGGGGGACCGGTGATAATTCCAACCCGGTCCTGATCGGGTGTTTAAAGAAAATGGTAGCGGGTCCGCACAAATAGTAATGGACTGGAGGGTACGATGCTCGTATTAATGGAAAAGGCGGGTAATGCCTTTCGTTCGGATCACGAGCGGCTGCATAAGAGAAAAAGGGAGGATTAGGGAGTGGCCAAGTGATGCCGGTAACAGGGTGATAATTAAAGGATTTCCTGTAGAATGATTCGTCCGATGTTAGTCTTACCGGTGTCCCGAGTAGTAGAGGTGTGCAGGGTATTGCCGGATCCAGGAAACACCCAGAGTATTGCGTGGAGCGTGATTTATACTCCAGCATGCATTGCGTTGTAGGATATAGACTAGACCGTCTATCACCGCGAACATGGTCAGAAAACCTGGAGAGGTAACAGAGCAGGCAAAAGACAACTACAGGGAGAAGCTACGCTCAGTGAACAAGAAGTAGTTAGATTAAACAACAAAGAAGTACACGTTGTCAACCTCTCTTCTGAACACCTAGACACTAACATGATCTCACTTTTGAGCAAAGGTCTCAGTTTTAGGCATGAACCTGACAAAAAATTGGATGATAACTTTGAGTGGGATTAGGTGGGAACTTCACAGTCTGGTTAGTAGAGCAATCCAGTACATAAGGTACAATATCATCAATGCTGAAATGGCAGATTTGAAGTAAGCTTTGGGGCTGAATGGTGTAATGTTATGGAGTAACCTCAGTTGAATTCCGCCACTTATGGGTATTTCTTTAATATGGAAACATGGACTGCGGATAGAAGAATGGAATTTGACTCCTCACGAAATCTGGCAGAGATATCCAGTAGAAAAAATGCAATAGAGCCGCCTCCATCTATGACTTAGCAAAGAAGGCAGTGTCAGTGCTGTGAGACGGTTGAAAATCATACTTGGCTAGACTGAGTATTAGGGGCATACTTATGAGAGGCTTGAACTGGCACTGCACCACAAATTGTGATGCAGTGGCAGTGAAAGCAGTAGGTCATATTTATAAAGGGTTGCATTGGCCATAATGTGTTGTTTTATAAGGCTTGTGTGGGACAAAAGCTCCACTGAAACCGACTGCACTACCCATAATATAATATATGCAATGTAGGCGTTGCCCTGCAAAATTAGTCGGAACTATAATGCAGTCATAGTTATGGGTTTGCCAATGCATCACGCAATGTTGTAAAACGCATTGCAAAGCCTGAAATGTGCCAGAATTACTGCGCATTAGCAACCCAGGCATAGGAAATGACGCAGTGGCTTTGGGACAAAAAGAGCAACTCCACAAAACATTCTGGGAAGCACAACTGCACCCTGGAGCTTGTTACCCTGCAACTAGGAGTCGCAAGGAGATCACCTCCACCACCATGTAGGCAGCGAAGGAGAAGGGAGCTTCTGTTCTGGCAGTGCATATCCCTCATTGACCTCAGGGAGGATGAGGTCATCAAATTCTAGAGACTCAGAAGAGATCCCATCATTCAAATGCTGCATAAGATTAGGCCAAGTCTACAGTCACCAACTTCAAGGTCTAATAACATTGCCTCACATGCAAAACTTATGGCTGTGCTACACTTGCTGGCATCCAGCTCCTTCCAGATCTCAACAGCCAGATTGGCATCAATCTCACAGGAAGCATTTTCAGTGTTCCTCCCTTCTGTCTTGGATGCCATCCTCGAACTCACACCCCAGTACCTCCTCTTCCCCAAACTCAAAAACAAAAACTGGATATCAAGCGAGGATTGTACACCTTTGCAGGATTCCCACATGTCCTTGGTTCAATTGTTTGCACACATGTCCAATTGGTGCCCCCTACTGCAACATCCCACCTCTTCAGACACCAGAAGCACAACATGCAAACAATGTCCAGGCCAAGGTGGATTACCAGGGAATGTTTATTAATGTGCTGGGTAAATATCCATCGAGTGCACATGATGCCTACATCTTCTGCCACAGTATAATAAATGAGTGGTTTCAGAATGGGAGATATGGGTCTGGCCTCCTCATTGGCAAGGAAAGCAGAAAAATACATCATACTAACTAACAAGGTGCAATGTATACATAATAGCCATCTCTGTGTTTGTCTGTGGAGGTCGTGTCTTGTGCACATTGTGGGAAAGATTCACTCCAACATGTAGACAATGCTGTTCTATTATGTCATTCTTTCACTAATCATGCAATGTCAGTAGCACAAAAACAACTGTGACAAGTATTGTGCCATCTCAAACTGCATTAAAGGACAGAACCACATTGTCTGCAGTGGTCAACATAAAAATGCGCAAATCATTTGGTACACAAGTCAAGTTATTAGGAGTATTAGCTAAGAGTGAGATGAGTGTTTATTCAGTGGGGTACCTAGTCTTGGTAGAAGTTAAAGATCCACTGAATTACTGGTGTGGGAACAAATCTAGTGTTCATAAGTAAATGTAAAGAAAGTTTCTGGAGCAACAATGGGAGAATCCTTGTAAATACCATTTGTGTTATGCAATTTAAGTGTAGGCCCAAACCATGAGTAAATGTCAACTTATGGTACCAATGTGATACTAACAGTACAAAGCACACATATGTCTCAGCCACACTTAAGTCTAGTTGCAAACACATATGTATCAAGCTATATTGACATATTTAAATAATGTGATAGATAATCATTTTTGTGGTGCAGGTTGGTTACATTTCCTGCTTCTGAGTCTCTCAATGTAAAACTCACAGTCACACAATATGATGTCAAACATGTCTTACACCAATAATTACCACACAATAAATTGCAACCAAGGCAAGGTGTCATTGTGTACTCTGGATCCCAATCTGCACATTCACTTGGCACACCAATGATGACAGATTTAAGGCATATTAGTACAGAATCACCTACAAGTCATAATCACATACAATTATGTTGAAACCTAACATCTTGTGTCCAGGTATGTAGCAGAAAGCTACTTTTGTCTATGTCAGTTTATCCTACAGAAAATTGGTCCATATTGCCATACCTATGTGTCCATCTGAGTTTAGCCTGACACCTTGTCTGACAAAAAGCATTAGCTGTAGGCTGACTACAAAATATATAACTAGCCATGTCACAGTGGGAAATGTACTACATGTGCAAAGCAAATACCCATGCTACATCAAGTGAATAAATCAAAGGCTGTGCCAATGCCATATAGGCAAGCAACATCATACCTTTCAAAAGGACATATGTATGTGTGAGTGTCAAATATGTTGCACTGTCAAAACCTTCCTAGGGCTCAATAGATGCCAGAAAATCTGATAAGTTGGGCAGTTTATATATAGCGAGTGCACCTAACATATCAAGGTCTAGAACATTTCAAAATTCCTATCATAGTAAACTACTGCCTGAACATGACAGTCAGCATGTAGAAGTGTCCAAAGTATCAGGACATGGTCAGCATTTTCAATGACACATAGAACTAGCTGAGATATGTGTAAACCAGTGATCAACAGTATCTAAACCATATTGTTCTGGACTGTAAGAAATGTGTATGAGTTTGGCAGTATACTTTAATGTTTCTGTAACAATGAGCAACTTCATGAACAGTTTTATTTTTTTACTTTCAGATGACCAAGGATATGGATTTCAGCCATGGGTCTTGACCCCAATCATCCATCCCCAGACGGAGCCAGAGTAACGCTACAATATGGCACAGATCAAGATGAGGAATAGTGACGAGTAGTTTGGTAGTTCTGAAGTCCAGGTTCAGATCCTTGGATATATCAGGGGGAAGACTGTTGCACTCCCCCCTATGGTTTGCAAAATCGTCCTTGTCTGTGCTATTTTGCATAATATCTGGTATAAAATAAATGTTACATGGGACTCCAAGCCGGAAAATACAGAGCAAATGGATAAGGAGGATGAAAATTAAGGAGAGATCCAGCACACTTTGTCTGGCCGGCAGAGATGCAACCAGATTCTGGGAAATGTTTTTACATACACCATGTCACATAAAGGAGGAAACCACTACAATTATGTTAATATTTCAAAGTATGAGTAAGTGCTTTGAACTCATTCATTGTCCACACTTGGATTAACCCCTTGCATGCTGCCGCGATTCTGTACCTGTGCGGCAAAATCGCAAGTGGGCGGGTTTATGACGGCCCCCTGCCGTCATCAGCACACGAGCGCCGTAGTGCATGACGGATGGGGGCCGTCATCAGCATGCAAGGGGTTAATACAAAGTCCAATGATATCCAGTTTACAAGGTCCTGGCCGAAGGTTCTATTTCTGAGCAGCATTCATTAGGGATTTAATAATATAAGTAGGAGTATACTTTTGAACAATGCTGAAGAGAGAGGCATTTCATTTGAGTCTTTACTGATTTATTTTGTCCACAAAGAAGGCGTCTTTGGTGTTTAGTATGTTGGATTTCCTTCTGAGTTGTTTTTGATTTTTAAATCAGGGTGGATGCAGGTCATTTTTCCACAAGTGCTCCAGGAGGCATATGCCTTATGTCTCTAGAGTTAGGGAAGGTTTAAAACATTCTTTGCTAAATTATCTTGATTCCATTTTTAGCGATGAGATTAAAAGAATCAATAATGGTAAATACATTAGAGTGTAGTAGGTTTATAAATGTTTCAGTTATGGAGGGTTTTTTTTAGTTTTAGAGGAGTGACATTGGAGCTTACAGCACCTAAGGACACCTAAAGACACGGCTGTACTATGGAATGCCCTGTCTGCCACCATCCAAGCTGCCACCACAGAATCCAGTTTCAAGAAGTTACTAAAGACCTGGCTCTTTGCCCAAAAAAGATAAGCCCTCTCCCTCCTTCCTTCTGCTTTTCCCTCTAAACAAGTTCTGCATTCTCAGCGCCGGGACACCTCCTTGTGAGGTAGCTGTTCCCGCTTTATAAATATCAGTATTATTATTATTATTCTCTGCTCGATCCCGCTCTATTCATACTTAAATTTAGGGTGATATTCTTAACTTTCTTTAGTAATGTTCATAGAGAACAAAGGGGCATATCATAAAGAGGGGGGCGATAAAATTATCGACTCTTTAGCATCTGTTTTTGGGCTAAAAGCAGAGATAATTTTATCGCATTATCAGCAAGGTCACGCTATCGCGTGAATCCTTGCCTTAGCGCCCTTTCCCTGAACGCCTACTTTGCATCTCTAATGAGATGCAAAGTGTGCGTTCCTTCCCTAAATAACGTGAGAAATGTCGCTAACGGACATTTCTCCTATTTACAAGCTGCATGCTAAAGAGCATAGTGATAAGAAAAGTAGCGATAACCTCGGTTATGGGTACTTTCCTTACGCCTGCTTTCAGTCTGACTTATATTGAAAACAACAAGGGGACCCAAGTAAGTCGAACGGGCCCTTGGGGATAATGCTATTCAAACAACAGTGGTCCTATTTAGGAAAAATGTACCGTTGAATAAATATAGACACAGTCGTAGCTATTTTGATTGGGACTTGTCCAGCCGGACAGCGGTCTAGTATTTACTTATAGTTGATTGTAAAAGATATTACACAACAATTCACAACGTAGGGTACAAGCCTGCACCCAACTTAACACATGTGCAACTGACATACAGTAACAAGACTAGAACAAAAGGGCTTGAAGGCAAGAGCGTGAGGTTTGAGGTACCAGAAAATACACAGATTACAAATTCACGATGCATCCTTATTAGGATTCCAATGCAGGTTCACATTACCCAGTATTGTGGAGAGGCATCAAGCCGCCTATCACTGTATACAGGATATCTTTATTTTCTGTGAAATGTATGCTTTTATGTTTTTCTTTCTATTTTTAGTACTGTATATTGGTTTTCCTGAATGTGGGTGTTGTATTGATACCTTCCGGAAGAGAAGAGATTGTTGGTAGTGAGGTTGGTCAGTTCTTCAATAAATGCTATACTGTGACCACATTGGCAAACATTAATAAAGTATTTGATGATGATTCATGAATCTTTGGGCATTTAGGTGTAAGCATTCAAATTAAGCATGGGTGAATTTTGCGAATCTCGCGTTCGCGAATTTTGCGGATTTGCGAACTCGCAATCCGCAAAATCCGCGAATTCTCGCGAATTTGCAGATTTTTTTTTTTTGTGTTTGCCACTCTCTGTCACCACTGCCACTCTCTGACTACTCATGCCACCCTCTGGCCCACCCATGCCACCCTCTGTTTCATCACAGCACCCTCTGGTTGTCCAGTCAGTGTACATTATTGTGGCAAAGCAAAGCACACCTTCCCTGCCTCAAGTGACCTGAATTAATTTGGGGCTGATTAATGTGTCACAGAATATTTTTTTAGCTGGCACCTGCTTCCTTGGTGCTTCCTGATTAGTGATCTTTTGCACTTGCTAAGTGCTTTCATTGTTGCAAAATTAGTTACAACACCTGCCCTGCCCCAACTGACAATAATGAATTAGGGGCTGATTAATGGATTTGAACTTCAGCCTGGCTCCTGCTTGTCTCCCTTAGCTGTAATTCTGGACCTTTGTGGCATATGTGTAACTATTCTGAGGTTCAGAGCAGGGTCACATAATAGTTGCAACTGGCAACTGAACTCTGGAGGGGCCCCTCAGGAAGCACTACAGGAAATGGCTACTAATGATGAGCCTGAACTTTTGAACCTGGTAAGTAGTTTCAGTTTTGCTAAGATCGTATTTCTGCAATTTAGCGCTTATTCGCGGGGCGCGAAGTTGTACTGGGAAGCCGCGAACTCACGCGAACAGTGCGAGCAAGCCATAAAATCCGCTGCTCGCGGATTTGCGGATTTTGCGGGAGATTCGCGAATTTCGCGGATTGCAAATTTACCGAAAATCCGCAAAATCCGCGAGCGAAACGGATTTTCCGCCCATGCTTAATTCAAATATGAATGTTTTTTGTGTATGGGAGCATGCTGATCATTAATCAACCATATTACAAAAACAACTCTTAAAAACTATAAGAAAACATTAAAAGCAAATCACAAAACAATGAAGCTTGGGTACCAGGCATATAATAAAAACACACTCCAAAAGCAATTCAGGGCAGTCCATTTCCATCATAATAACATATTTCTAGTTCCCTCTCAATAATATAAGTGTTAATATGGTGACATCGCTAGAGATGTGATGAGGGATAAATGACTGCCCTAAATCGTTTTTGGATTGGTCTTTAGATACTCCCCATTTAGAACTATGCCTATAAGTGTGTTTTATGCTTTTCATATAGTGCTATATCTAGCCTCAGTTATTTACAACATGGACAACACTATTCCAGGAAGGTCTGTCTGTGACATTATGGTTGTCAAATGTTGAATCACATAGCCAGATCAAAGCCATATTTGCAGACTAACCAATAACTGTGTAATTGAGTCACATTTTGACTCATTTTATAGAAAGGTTTCCTCTTTCATCTTCCTAAAACTCAGGGACACATCTTGTTGTTATGACAGAAAATGTGCTGCTTTCATTGATAAACTTCATTTACAGCCAACAAGAGACATCGGAGCCTACTCACAAAGGAATCTTCCAGTGTGTAAAATAGTACTCTTGTGGTACTCCTTTACATACTCTAGCATACCTTTGTGAATAGGCCCCAAAACATCTGAAATGGGAATAGTGAGGGAATATTTCTATATACATAGTACAAATAGAAAGGACTGGTCCCTCTCTGCACCTTTACTAGTTGGGAGGTGGACGGTTCTGTGCATTTTCAAAGGCATGTAAGAGTACATACAAGAGCACACCAGTAATACTATTTCATATTCATAAATGCGCTTGCAAATTGGGACCTATGTAGGTTTTGTGGTGACACACAGCTGAAGCTTCTTCTCTCATATGTATCTCTGTCCACAAAACGCAGTCACAGAATAAGTGGTGCCTGTTTTCAAAAAGGGGTGAAAATGACTCATTTATAATGATCAAAGTTCAGTGATCTCATTGTAGGGCACCATGTACACTTTTAGTACTTCTATTTCATCTTGTGAGTCATACATGGACGTGTACCTGTTTAGAATGCATAGACTAGCATGAACACTCAACAGCAAAAATGAAAGCGGAAATGAGGAAACTCCTCCGGCAAGCAGACTTAGAGAATAACAGAGGGTAAGCCGAAAGAACAGCTTCTGGAACTGGTCTTAGACCAAACCCTGCAGCACTTTATACACCTACAAAACCAAGGGTCCCAGGTACAACTGAAAACTGGAAAAATCTCACAGCAGGAATTTGTAGCAAGAAAAATATCCTTTTTTTAACACAACTCAAGGGCGCTGACCTTCCGGTTTTAAAGCTTTTAAATATAGATAGACATAAGTATCATTGTAGGCAGCCTACACCTAATAGGCTCAGTTTTTCCAGGCCCTCAAGCACCTTCTGGCTATGACTTTTTACACAGCTATATTGTACTCAGACAGGCATATGCGCTTGCCCAAGGACCATCACAATGATACTTGCACTTAGAAGAACACTTGCATGTAGCACACCACTTTAGCAGAAGACCTACATGCGCATCACTTATTCTTTTATACCATTTGTACTTTTATTAATTGTATGTTGTTGTTATTCCTTCGTGAATATAATTGTTATGGTCCACTGACTATTTTGCTGATCACGTCATGATCATTTTTATTCATCGCAAATTGTAATGTTTTATTTAATCACGCAGTAAACTTAAACTTGAAAGCATTGTTTCTTTCTGAGCTGTGGTTTGATCCAACACAGCATATTAGGGCCTGGTCAATCAATGTGTTTGTATTGTGAACTGAATCTCAATTTGAACCAAACTATCTGAGGCATTGCATTATCAACACATGGTTTAAGTGGCCAGAGTAAGCTCCTACGAAATCCCTGAAGATTAAATGCCTCAGGATTTGTTCTCAAGTAAATGCAATTACAAGCTCCATGGATCTCCAACAGGCTCATTAGAATTATCATGCAGTTCTTTTCCAGAATTAAGCTTGTGTTTAGCAGCAGCTTAGAAGTGACATTTATGCTTTGCAGCTTTTTTATGTTACCTTAACTCAGTGAAACCCTTTGAAAAAGAGTAGAGCAATGCTCTGGCAGAAGTTCTAGAATATGTTCAATTTAACTCATCTGGAATGCAGATGCATTACATATCAAATGTGTTTAACTCTGACATATGTATTGTTCCATATTGCATTTAAAACATCAATGCACAGTTGTATAATAGGGAATGTTGATATGAAGCAGGGACCTAGAAATATCATCACAAAGCTATATCATTAAATAAAATGCACATGAAATCATTAAAACTCCTAATAATTTATTGGTTCTCTATATTGTGCGAATGCAAAATACTGAGAGTATACCTTGCTAGAACCGACCAATGTTCACTGGCTTCCAGTGAGAAAGCAAATCATATTAAAGGAATCATGGGGCATATTATCAAGGACAGGCGATACATTATCGCCGCTTTTATCGGCAGGAAACTGCCGATAAAGCGGCGATAATGGCCTTGATAATATGCTCTATGAATTCCAATCGAAGCCCATGTTAGATGTGAACACATCTAATATGGGCTTTGATTGGAATTCATAGAGCATATTATCAAGGCCATTATCGCCGCTTTATCGGCAGTTTCCTGCCGATAAAAGCGGCGATAATGTATCGCCTGTCCTTGCTAATATGCCCCCATGTGTAGTAAACTATGCATTCACGGGAACTCCCACATTCCGTGTATGAAGGACTTCACGGTTGAACCAGTATGGTCCTAGGAGTTTAGCCCTCATAGTGTAGTAAAACCTCCTAAACCTATGAGCAACAAGGAGCATCCTGTATAAATAAATAAATAAGACTTGATTATGTAAAAACTGATTCTTTGAAAATGCTAGACATTTACTCCCAGAGCCTTATCTCCAGGTTTGAATTAAATTTACAACATTTGGGCAATTCAAATATGTTTTCAGAGCTATTCATGGAGAGATACAACAGTTGCAGTTCTCCGGGAATAGTTCTAGAATTGATGTGGGACTTTAAAGCTACTCGCATGTAAAGCCATTCTTTCAAGTGTAAATCTACTTTAAATAAGTTTGCAAATGCATACAGACTGTGCAGTAGTTTAAATCCATGTCAAAAGCTTATCTATTATTTGTATTGTTTCTTTCAATGTAAATTTGTTCTACATTGGATAATATTTTCCCCTGTCAAACAAATGCATTCCTCTACATGCCAATCCATTTTGGAGGTGTCCTCCCCGATATCATTTTGACAGCGGGAAATTCTGACCTTCATGGGAATGGACCATCCATAAAGAAAGTTTGTAAATAACTTCAAACACATTTGTGGATTATCAGACCTTGTAAAATTAATCCTCTTAGTACAAAAATTGCCTATCAGTTGGGGAGGATTTGAGTCCTTCCCAAGTAATGGTAGAAAATACTGTAAGGTCCAAGACACACGTTTTTTAAATAAACCTGGATTCAACCCGGTGGGGGGTGCTATGCCTCAGAGCAAACAGGCTTAAGGTACAGATAATAGTGTAAAGTATTTAGCTGTACCCAAACAATAAAAAAGTAAAAACACATTGCAATAAAAATCCCACAACTTATTTTTAAAAATAGACAACAATTTCATAGGAAAAAGTACACCACACATTTAAAATACAACAACATAATATGTGTTTGTAAAGTGCACGTTCACCCAAGGGTATCTTGGTGCTGAAAAATGCAATGGTTTTATGTCAGTAAAATTTCCAGGTAACTATAACTGGTGTGAAACCTATGGTTCAGTGAATTTAATAGATTTTTTAAATACTAATTCCTAACTATAACTGGTGTGAAACCTATGGTTTTTTCAGTGAATTTCAAAGGTTTTTTAAATGCTAATTCCTAACTATAAGTCTCACTTTATAAGTAAGACTGTTAGCGCTCTAGTTGTTCTTTAGAACACTCTGGGACATTCTGTCATTGGACTATAGTTGGGCTACATCTGGCTGATATTTGGGCTACATTTGTTTTTTTTGTCTCTGGTGGCCATCTTTGGGCTACATTGGGCTACATTTGGGCTCTAACATATATATAGCCCAATGTAGCCCAATATATATTTTTTCAAAGTTAATTTTCGTAAAAACCAATGGAGCATATATCTTGAGACTTAGCAAAGGCACATCGGGCTACCAGTCCCTACAATTTTCCAAATGTTTGGTGGAAATCCATTCAGCCGAACGGGCTAAAAGTGAGTTCGACCGCCCTATGGAAATTAAGATGGGGAAAACACCTTTTGGGACCCCCCTTTTATCTCGGCCCATGCTTGACGAATCCCCCCCAAACTTTCAGGGAGGACTGGAACTCCGCGAGGCAAATTTGAGGAAATTGTCAGGCAGATTCGTCAAACAGCGCCAAAGTTATTCCAAATAGAATTTTGAGATTTTGCATTGAAAAAAATCCTAACTATAACTACCTACTGGCGACCGCCAGTAGGTAATATCTCTCTCTATATATATGTGTGTGTGTGTATGTATGTATATATATGGCAATGGTCTATTTGCACTAATAAAAATTAAATTCGGATCCCAAGAGAGTGCGTATTCAATTGTAGCCTTGTCGGAATGTGGATGAAATGTATATATATATGTATACAAATATATATACATATGTATATTTGTATAAATATATTGCATTGCCACTTGCTCCTTCTATATAAAGAGTTCCTGCGCTCGGAGATGGGGCAATTCAAATCTTTAATTGTATGCCACATTAAATAAAGAGACGAGTTTCGGCTTAATACATGCCTTTCTCAGTCTTGTCCGTGCCCATAACGGTTGTGCTGTTTAAGCTAATTCACCTTCATGAATATGGAGGAAACACTTTTTGTAAAAGTTAAAGCAACCACGTCGTCATAATAGGCGTAATGTCCCAACATTCTTCATGGTTGCAAGGTGAGTATTTACAAATGGTAAAATATATAAAGCAGTCTTATGGTTATGTACATGTGGAAAACTGCATGCCAGTCTTGCAGTGTCACCATTCCTCACTGCTTGGCTGATGCCTTGCTCCGGTTTCTTTCAAAAATACACCATCTGAGTCCCTAGAAATTGTAGTTAAGAGGTGTATCATCCCATGCATAATATACATTTGTGCTCAACTCATATCAAGAGCACTAGTTGTGTGCACCACCTTTATCTTTTACATAGCCCTGTTGAGCGTACCGTGTCTGTCCTAGTATTGTTATTACTTTGTGCACCACAATAGATTCAATAGCTGAATGCCCAACACTTATAAAACACCCTCGCATCGAACAATAAGATGTTTTAATACTGCTTTAGAATAAGCATGGGCGGAAAATCCGTTTCGCTTGCGGATTTTGCGGATTTTCGGTAAATTCGCAATCCGCGAATCTCCCGCAAAATCCACAAATCCGCGAGCAGCGGATTTTATGGCTTGCTGGCACTGTTCGCGTGAGTTCGCGGCTTGCCAGTACAACTTCGCACCCCGCGAGTAAGTGCTAAATTGCAGAAATACGATCTTAGCAAAACTGAAACTACTTACCAGGTTCAAAAGTTCAGGCTCATCATTAGTAGCCATTTCCTGTAGTGCTTCCTGAGGGGCCCCTCCAGAGTTCAGTTGCCAGTTGCAACTATTATGTGACCCTGCTCTGAACCTCAGAATAGTTACACATATGCCACAAAGGTCCTGAATTACAGCTAAGGGAGACAAGCAGGAGCCAGGCTGGAAGTTAAAATCCATTAATCAGCCCCTAATTCATTATTGTCAGTTGGGGCAGGGCAGGTGTTGTAACTAATTTTGCAACAATGAAAGCACTTAGCAAGTGCAAAAGATCACTAATCAGGAAGCACTAAGGAAGCAGGTGCCAGCTAAAAAAATATTCTGTGACACATTAATCAGCCCCAAATTAATTCAGGTCACTTGAGGCAGGGAAGGTGTGCTTTGCTTTGCCGAAAATAATGTACACTTGACAACCAGAGGGTGCGGTGATGAAACAGAGGGTGGCATGGGTGGGCCAGAGGGTGGCATGAGTAGTCAGAGAGTGGCAGTGGTGACAGAGAGTGGCAGTGATGAAGAAGAGTGTCCCAAACAGGCTGGACACGTAGAAACAACAAGTTCGCAAAACTTGCGACCCGACAGGTAAGTTCGCAAATTGCGAAATTGTAAAAACCCTCGCGAACTGGCAGAAACACGCGCGAACACAAAAAAAAAAAATCCGCAAATTCGCGGAAATTCGCGGATTGCGAGTTTGCAAATCCGCAAAATTCGCGAACGCGAGATTCGCAAAATTCGCCCATGCTTACTTTAGAAGTGCTTCAGCACTCCGAATTAAGTTCTCAGAGTGGCCAGTTGAGAGAGAGGAAGAATGAGAGCTAACTCTTGTAAAAACGAATATGCGTTTATTTAGTCAAAGTACTTTTTATCTATTTATTAGTTATTTTTTAATTTGCAGTCTGGTGATGAAGTTTAAGCATTTTCCAGGTTAAATTCAAACTGCAGACAACACATTCTTCAGGAATTTCGTGTCCATTACTTCCTGATTGAAGGAGAGTATTTCTCAGTTAGAACAACAAGAACATTTGGTGCATTCTGTGCCTTCTCTTCCTGCTTTACTGCTATTTAAACAACAACTTCTGAAGGAGACAGGAGACCTAACCCCTGTTACCTAAAATGAAATGCGTGCTTAATCTCGTCCTCCAAGGTGGTTCAACATGATTTGTAAGAATCTCCAAGCAATCACTGTGATTTAGCTTCTAACTCTCCTTGGTGTTAAAGTAGTGGTACCCATTCTATTGTGCTAGCAGTGTCCTGGAGAGTATTTTGCAATGTTTCATATTAGCTTCAGGATGAGAAAATGGATAGCAAAATCAACAACAACAAAATTAGTATCAATAATAATATTACTAGTGTAGTGTCATGTGAGTTAGCGATGACAGGACCTTCTTGGTTTCTGATGGACTCCGTAGCACTATGATGTAAGTGTTTGGGTGGTATGAAAAGAGTTCATGTTTAGAACATTGAGTTTGCAGTTATACGCTGAGTAATAAAGACGTGAAATACTAAGCATGTGTGGGGCGATATAGGGGATAAGAAACCTGAAGATCAACAGTGCTTTTCCAGAGAGTTTGCCATGGTCCAGCAAATTGCTCAAGTGTGCCACACATGCCACAGTCGAAGTGCAGATCACCGTTTGGCATGTGTGGAGTCAAAGCGCTACCCCAGCCAATGTGA
The DNA here is from genome assembly GCF_964263255.1 of Lissotriton vulgaris. Lineage (NCBI taxonomy): Eukaryota > Metazoa > Chordata > Amphibia > Caudata > Salamandridae > Lissotriton > Lissotriton vulgaris. The sequence goes on along the minus strand of NC_141690.1, from coordinate 211,477,415 downwards.
AGCATTTGATCATAACGAAGGCCTCATCGTGGGTAGGAAATCTGCTGTTAAGGCTGTGAAACAGGTACTGCGCCACAATGCAACACAAAGTTATAAAACATACAGAACATTAAAGTTGAAGGCAGCAATCACTAGGTACCGAGAAGCACTAGAAGCAGCGACAAATAAGGGCGAGATTGCACTAGCAGCGAAAGAGCCAAATACAGAAAAGCGCTAAAGGCAATGAAAACTAGATTGAGAAATGTTTGGGGTACTTACCAAAAGCTTAGTAAATAGAGTCATCATGCCACCACTGTGAGCACTGTGACCCAAGTAGAATACCGGGGGTGTGAATACGGAGCTGTCGAACCCTGAAATGAACACTATCGAAAGTGCCGGGTGCATTCTGCACAACTCAAAAGTCCTTCAAGAGTTGAAAAGCTCTGATTGACACGTGAATAAACTATCTACCCATTCTGATTGGCCATAATGACCCTGAAGCAAGCATGTCGCAAGGACTTTACGATGGAATAAATGGTGCAAGTCCAGGTGAGCAGCATAGACTCTCAATGTCGTAAATTCCACAACTGGTCATAAAGCCGCCACTTTGCTGCAACGACAACCTCCATTTGACACTTCTAAAAAGCAGAACATTGGTAACAGATAGACTGCCTGGATAGAATCGTTTGATGATTTCATTGATGCACTGGAAGAAACAGACAACAAAAAGATTGTCAAATACTTTAACAATCAAGTCGGTGAAGGAGTAAAAGAGGTAATAAAGAAACTGCCACTAACTGATGAAGTCACATACAGTCAATTCAAACAAGCGTTAATCCTCAAGTTCAATCCAATGTCGAATGTCAATTACGAAAGATATATTTTCAGTCAAGAACAATAGAACACTGGGGAAACAATCAACAAATTTGTTGACAGACTTGATACACTCATCAAACACTGTAAGTTCAATTAATTCAATGATGAAGAAGCTATATATCTCTGAGTTATCGTTGGATGTCTGTCAGATTAATTCAGATGGCAAATGCTGGGAGAAATCTTTAGTCTGGCGTGAGTTCTCATGGCTTCCATAATTGAGGAATGTGCAGATCGACAAGCTACTAACATGGAGGCAGGAGGTTCCCAGAATGAGTCAGTTATGAACCTGAAAAGAAACCAGAAAGAGGATGGACAATAGTGATGTCTCTAAAGAAAAAGAAACTGTGCTTTAGATGTCGATTTTATTTTCAGACAAAGGTAAATGTTCTCCCACTTGACAAGTATGTAAAGGCTGTGGGAAAGAGAGCCATTTCATAACGGTTTTCATGGCAAAGGAAAAGCGAAGTGCTTCACGACAAGGAAACAAAATTAATGCCCAAACGCTACAGAAACGATGTTCTACGCATGCCCACAAGGCCAAGCGGCAACATCAGCTGAGGCAAATTAAAATTAAACAAAGTCAATCGTCGTCTAAACATTCATCCAAGAGTTCTTAAGTTTCACTGTAAAGCGACAGTGAGGAAGACGGATGTGCCATGTTTACCTCAAAAAAGCAAGTCCATGTCGTACTGGCCATATGCCGAGAACAATACGAGTCAAAGAAAAGTTGACGTGCAAAATCACAAAAGCCCTTTAAACATTGTCCAAAAATTACACTTATAGTAAATGGCTGCTCCATACCATTTATGATTGACAGTGGTGCATCAACAGACATCAAGCCTCAGGAGAAATACAATGAACTGTCTGCATTGCCCCGTCTCTCACCATCGAAGACTAAAGTGTAAACATGGGCAGCAGCAGCGCCATTAAGGAGTTACGTTAATTTGTAGCAACCATGAAACACAAAAGGACAAAAGTACATGCACCCATTTATGTACTTCATGGTACTGCGTCCAGTGCCTGTTTACTCTTTTTCAATACTGCTGCTGAAATGGGAGTGATATCTGTGAACTACAACATGAATGCTCATCATGATATAGTAAGTACTTTCCCGTCATTGCTCATGGATTGAGAACACTTAAAACCATGAAAGTGCAACTGCATATCAATGAAGACATTCTTCCTGTTGCTCAAAGACATAGACAAATTGCATTTCTTCAACAAGAAGCTATCCATAAAGAGCTTTGCATATCATTAAACAATCTACTGGTGCAACTCCATGGGATTCTCCCATAGTAGTAGTGTTCAAAAAAGACATTGAAGGAACTGTACATATCTGTGTTGATATGTGTCAAGCCAAGAAGGCTGTTGAAGGAGAATGGCATCCCCGTCCACACATTGCCGACATGATCACACAGCTAAATGGTGCCAAGGTTTTCTCTTGCCTTGATCTAAACAAAGGGTATCATCATTTGGAGTTAGAAGAAAATTACAAATACATTAACACCTTTCCTACCCATATTGCTTTGTTCAGATATAAACTATTTTGTTTTGGTGTGTCATCAGCTGCCAAACTTTTTCAAGATGTCATTTGACATGTCAGACAACCTGTCATGAATGCCTTCAATTACAGTGATAACATATTAGTTTTCGGAGCTACACAAAATGAACATGATAAAGCTCTTACACAAGTGTGTCATCTAGTTGCTAATGCAGGTTTAACTTTGAATTTTGAGAAATGTGAGTTCCACAAGACAAAACTCAAACTTTTGGAAAGGGGCGACCATTCGGTCCCCCCGAACGTATGGTGTAGTACCACGATCCCCCCGGGAAGCCATCTTGGGCGGGAGGCGAGTCTCGGCTGGTATGCCCGAAGCGGCGTAGCCGGGGCGCGCCTTTTTCCCGCCCTAGAGTGGGCTGGCCTAGACACCGACGCGGCCGGCCACGCCCTCGGAGGCAGGTGAGGGCGGGTTTACGCCTGCCCTGAAGACGGATAAAAGGAGCGGAAGCCAAGAAAGCATCCTCTTGTTCCTGTGCTCTGAAGCTGCACCTCCCCGCTGCACGTGAGCTCGAGACGGAACGAAGAGCCAATTTTGAGCGTTGTAATCTTTCTTTTGTCTTACAGATATCCCGTCTGAGAATGCCCAAGAAAGTCGGAAAGCGGGTCGGTACCGAGCAGATGCTCCGCATGCTCATGAAGGAGATAGCCGATCTGAAGAAAAAGGTGGAGGCTAAGGACGGGGCGGGAGGACCGAAACGGCCTTTGCAGGGAGCAGTCCCCGGTGGGAAAAGCAAGAGGCCCAGAAGGGGAGCACTTGGGGGAGACACCCCGGTTCCCGATACCCCACGTGAGGAGCCAATCCCGGTGCCGAAAGAGGGGAATCCAATTCCTGTGGTGGTCACCCCCGTGAACAGGGAGAATATGCCCCCCGAGTTAGCGGCACAATTGGCAGCGTGGTTGAGAAAAGACAGCGAGGGCGCCACGGCTGACGACGCCCGGGCAGTAATGAGGCAACTCGCGGAATCTAGGGAGGCTGCGAAGGCAACATCTTCTGTTCCCCCACAGGTTCCGGCGGCTGGAAGTACAGCAGGCCCAAGTTCGGCTACAAGCACGGGGTCTACTTCAGGTAAGCGGCCATTGCCGATTGCGGGGGAGGGGTCTGTACCTTCTCGAAGGGAGAAGATTGCCCAGCATGTCCCACTAGAAATTAAGGAATTGATTTGGGCGGATAAGTATGTAAACATGTTTTCATTGCTTACCGACCATTACGAGATAGAGCATGTGAAGAGCCAAAAGGAGCTCATGCATCCGAGTGTTTGGCGCGCAAAAATGGCCGCCTTTAAGGTTGACGAGAACATTGGTACTTGGGGCAGAGCGTGGGGCATATTTACCTCCATCATGGGCGAGCGCAGGCCCGAGTTGCTGACCGAGTTACCCATTTATCAGTCACGTATTATGGAGTATTTTGTGGCATATGGGGGCAATCAGTGGTTCTGCTATGAAAATCTTTTTAGAAAAGCTAAGGAACACAACCCATTGTTGACTTGGGATTGTTACGACTCCGTGTCATGGCAAAAAATGGAGAGTACAGGAATGTTGAAGGTACCATTGGTAGGGAGTAACGGAGGAGAATCTTCCCGCTAAAACTCTGGGACGCCCTTTCGGACGGGTGCAGGTAATGAGTACCACTCGAAACCGAGTGGCAACACAGGGAAAAGGGGGATCTGTTGGAATTTTAACAGAGGGAAATGTACGAGGCCCCAGGGGTCATGCAAATTCAGACATGAGTGTGGGGGGTGTGGGCAGCCATCCCATCCTGAGTCCTTGTGCAGAGCCAAAACGGGTGATAACGGTGGTAAGGGAGGCGCCAAACAGGTCTGATATAGTCCGAGGGGCGCCTTTACCTACCCCGATTGATACCATGGCAATGATTCCTTGGCTCAACGAATACCCGGATCATGCTTCCGCTGGGGTGTTGCGAAACGGGTTCTCATATGGTTTCCGCATCCCAGTGGGGGATTTTCAGGGTGTAGCAAACTGTAAGAATCAACTGTCGGTCTTGCAGCACGCGGCGGTGGTACAGGTAAAGATTGGGAAGGAGGTGACTCGAGGTCGTGTTGCCGGTCCATTCGATTTGCTACCGGTTGTTAACTTTGTTTGTTCCCCTCTAGGGGTGGTCCCCAAGAAGGACCCGGGTGAGTTTCGGCTGATACATAACTTGTCAGCCCCACGTGGTCTTTCCGTGAATGACGCGATAGACCCGGAAGTGTGTTCAGTGCGGTATGCATCTTTCGATGAGGCCGTAGCCATGTTGAATCGCCTGGGGCCCGGGGCGCTGATGGCGAAATCAGACATCGAGTCAGCGTTCCGGTTGCTCCCGGTACACCCAGACGATCAGCGTCTTCTTGGTTTCATGTTTCAGGGTCGCTATTACATGGATAGATGTATGCCAATGGGGTGCTCGATTTCATGTGCCTATTTCGAGAAGTTCAGTTGTTTTCTGCAGTGGGTATTCACAAGGAAGACAGGTTTTCAACATGTTATGCACTATCTCGATGACTTTCTGTTTTTGGGGGCAGCCGGGGATCCTGAGTGTGGACAGTCTTTACAGGAATTTTGTCTCTTAATGAATCGATTTGGTGTGCCATTGGCGCCAGGTAAGACTGTGGGGCCCTCGACCTTGATCGAGTTTCTGGGGATCGAGCTCGACTCGGTAGAAGGTTGTTTTCGATTACCCAAGGAGAAGGTGTTGAAATTCAGATTATCCCTTGAGACATGTATTCGTGCAACAAAAGTAAACCTGCATCAATTGCAACGGGTGGTGGGTCAGTTGAATTTTGCCCTAAGAGTGATACCAATGGCGCGCCCCTTTTCCCGCTCGATTGCACAAGCCATGGTCGGCCTGAAGGAAGGACATCACCGCACGAGACTCTCGGCAGGGGTTCGCCAGGACATGCGCATTTGGTTGGCATTTCTGGCGGATTTCAATGGTCGAATTGTCTGGAACAAACCAGCGGTGTCCTCCGAGGAGCTGGGCCTTTGGACAGATTCGGCGGGGAGTATAGGTTTTGGTGCCATATTTGGTACACAATGGTCGGCTCAAAAATGGCCGTCATGGTGGCATGAGTACGGGTTGACGAGTAACATTGCTTTTCTCGAACTTTTTCCTATTTTGGTGGCCCTGAAAACGTGGCCCGGGGGTTTCCGTGATCACTCTGTGGTGTTCTGGTCTGATAACATGACCGTGGTTGAGTGTATCAATAGTCAGGCAGCACGATGCAGATTGATTCGGAGACTGCTCAAGGAGATTGTGTTGTTATGCATGCAACTGAATGTACTGTTTAGGGCAAGACATGTGCCGGGGGTGATGAGCCAAGCGGCTGATGCGCTTTCTCGTTTCCATATGCAGGCCTTCTGGGGTTTTCTGCCCACAGCGGACCCGGTGGCGGCATCCTTTCCCGAAGCTCTCTGGTCTCTCGGTGCCCCGAACTACAAAACCTTGTGGGAGAGAGTTTAGCACCCAGGACGAGGAAGGCATATGAAGGGGCGTTCCGTTCCTATTGGGCCTTTTTGGGTACTGCTAGGGGAGAGTTTTGGGGTCAGGAAGAGTTTTTAGTACAATTTCTGCTCTCTTTACATCAGGCAGGCAAATCAGTAGCTACGGCCCAGAGGCATCGGGCCGCCATTTCCTTTATGGCAAAGGCTCATGGGATCCAGGACCCGACAGCGTCTTTCGTTGTGCAGAAAGCGCTACGTGGGTGGCAACGCCTTGAGGGTCGCAGAGTGGATGAGAGGCACCCGATAGGTCTGGATAGGTTGGCCCTGTTATCCTCCGTACTCCCTGCAACATGTTCATCCCAGTATGAAACTGTGTTATTCCGAGCCGCATTTGCGCTAGCATTCCATGGGGCTATGCGGGTAAGCGAACTAGTGGCGAAGAACAAGAGGGATACGATGGGGGGATTGTGCCGGGAGCACATTCAGGTCAGGGGGGAGACGATGACGGTCTCATTTGTTAGGTCCAAATCCGATCAAGGTGCAATCGGGGACTGTGTAATCATTCAGAGGATCCCCGGGTCTTCCATGTGCCCTGTGGTATGCATAGAGGAATATTTGGCGCAGAGGGTTGCAGCATGGGGGGGACCTTCTTGAGACACGCTGACATCACCCCACTGACGAGGTTTCAGTTCCAGAGGGTGCTTGCGATGTCGATTTCGGCCGCGGGCTTGAACCCCGGCGAGTTCGAGACCCATTCCTTTCGGATAGGGGCTGCTACTGAGGCTACAGCCAGGGGTCTGAGTGTGGAACAAGTAAAACGTGTGGGGCGTTGGTCCTCGAACTGTTATAAAAGGTATGTGCGGTTGCACATGTTGTGAAGCTGTAATGATATACTCACGCTTCTTGTTTCTGTTTGATTTTCAGTTACGCAAGCTTACGAAGCGGGGCGGACTGTACAGTCGACCCGACTCCTGGGGATCAGCGGTCAGAAATCACCGTCTGCGAATAAGGAGGTGTGGGTCGTGGGCCACTCATATGTGAGGCGTGCCGCGGACGTATTCAAAGCAGGTGATATGATTCACGTGGCTGGGGAATACGGGTACAGGGTGTCCTTCTACGGAAAGGGCGGGCTCTGTATTGACCAGTTTCAATTCTTTTTTGAGGGTTTGTTAGAGCGGACAAGGTCACCGCCGTCTATAATCATAGTCCATCTTGGGGGTAACGATCTGGTGGCCACTGGTAGACGACTTCTTCTTGAGGCAATGCTTTCCACAGTAAGTTGGTTGGCAAGGAGAGTTCCAGGGTGCACAATTGCATGGTCCCATATGATCCCACGGAAAGTGTGGCGGGGGGCTATTTCGGTTACTGCATTAAATCACTCAGTAAGGAAGATAAATAACAAAGTGAGTAGATTGTTTCGTTCAAATACACTGCATTCTGTTTCGCATGGTTGTATCAAAGGGGACAGTATGTATTTGGGGGACGGTGTTCATTTGTCCCGGGTGGGGAACGAGTTACTCATAGGAGACTTCATAGCATGGTTAAGGAGTTTACAGCATGACCTTTAGGTAGGAGTGTTTTGTGGGGGGTCCGGATAGCCGGTCAACTATCCGGCCTGTGGCGGTAAGGTCATGATCGGTGAGCAGTAATTCGAAGATCCCTATGAGGGGGCGTCACCCATTACGGATGGGAGCGCTCGGGGGAGGTGGCCAATTGGCCCCTCAACGGGGAGGCGGTCCTGTCTAAGGAGAGGCCGCCGGAAGGAAAGGAAAGGTGGTCAAGGCCCCTTCCTGGATAGGAGGGGCTACGGCCCCTCCTGGGGAATTTCCCGGGGCCAGGACATCTGCGACGGCAGATGGGTAAGTTGTGTGGGGTGCGGGAGGGGGTTTACGCTACCTTTTAGACACCTCACACGAGTCCTCGAACGACCGTTAAATGGCGTCGAGTTTATTGGGGCCCCCGTCAAGTACAAAGGGAAATTGGTAGATGCACTTGAGGTACGCCTCTGTGCGGTCGCTCCTCTCACAAGTGAGGGGGGTATTTCTGGTTTAGGGATCTGACACCGGTTACGACCTTGCCGTTGGCCCTTAACGTTAGGATGTACAATTTCAAGTCAAATGTTTTGTAGGATGTTAGTTCGGCTAGGAGAACCTTTGTATTAGAGATCTGTTAAGGTTAGCCAAACATCGTAATGTGGAAATGAAATTGTACATAATATGAAACTGTTATTTTAATGTTTTAATTTTGTTTCATATTTTAATAAATACGGCCGGGAAGGGTAACTCCCTTCCCGCCTTTTAAAAGTTCAAGAACTGTTTCCGGTTTCCCAATTCTTGGGGATGATTGTGTTGAGAGGGGGTGGCGGGTATCTCAGCCATATGGAAAGGGGCGACCATTCGGTCCCCCCGAACGTATGGTGGAGTACCACTATCCCCCCGGGAAGCCATCTTGGGCGGGAGGCGAGTCTCGGCTGGTATGCCCGAAGCGGCGTAGCCGGGGCGCGCCTTTTTCCCGCCCTAGAGTGGGCTGGCCTAGACACCGACGCGGCCGGCCACGCCCTCGGAGGCAGGCGAGGGCGGGTTTACGCCCGCCCTGAAGACGGATAAAAGGAGCGGAAGCCAAGAAAGCATCCTCTTGTTCCTGTGCTCTGAAGCTGCACCTCCCCGCTGCACGTGAGCTCGAGACGGAACGAAGAGCCAATTCTGACCCACCCACCAGCCCCTGAGGACAGCGATTCGTTGTGAATACAGTTGACATAGTATCTTTTTTGTTTTCTCTGTTTTCTTACAGGTTGTGATGATTGTCGTGAAATTTCTTAAGATGCAATAAAGATTGGTTATTTTCAGTATGTTTTGCAAATAAAGTAATTTGGAACAAGGATTGATCAGTATTTACGCTTGGTAATAAGTGATGTTTGCTTTGTAATCTTAGTAACTTAGGTAGAACTGTCGTATTTATTTTGGTCGGGCGGTAAGGTCAACGATCGGTGTGCAGTAATTCGAAGATCCCTATGAGGGGGCGTCACCCATTACGGATGGGAGCGCTCGGGGGAGGTGGCCAATTGGCCCCTCAACGGGGAGGCTTTCCTGTCTAAGGAGAGGCCGCCGGAAGCAAAGGATAGGTGGTCAAGGTTCCTTCCTGGTTAGGAGAGGCTACGGTCCCTCCTGGGGAATTTCCCGGGGCCAGGACATCTGCGATGGCAGATGGGTAAGTTGTGTGGGGTGCGGGAGGGGGTTTACGCTACCTTTTAGACACCTCACACGAGTCCTCGAACGACCGTTAAATGGCGTCGAGTTTATTGGGGCCCCCGTCAAGTACAAAGGGAAATTGGTAGATGCACTTGAGGTACGCCTCTGTGCGGTCGCTCCTCTCACAAGTGAGGGGGGTATTTCTGGTTTAGGGATCTGACACCGGTTACGACCTTGCCGTTGGCCGTTAACGTTAGGATGTACAATTTCAAGTCAAATGTTTTGTAGGATGTTAGTTCGGCTAGGAGAACCTTTGTATTAGAGATCTGTTAAGGTTAGCCAAACATCGTAATGTGGAAATGAAATTGTACATAATATGAAACTGTTATTTTAATGTTTTAATTTTGTTTCATATTTTAATAAATACGGCCGGGAAGGGTAACTCCCTTCCCGCCTTCCAAAAGTTCAAGAACTGTTTCCGGTTTCCCAATTCTTGGGGATGATTGTGTTGAGAGGGGGTGGCGGGTATCTCAGCCATATTGTCCATATCTTTTCTGATGTGGGTATGATGTTGGACCTTTGTCTGCCACCATCCCCCCCACAAGATGTTACCATGTTACGTTCATTCCGTGGCATGGACAGTTTCTTTTCCTGATACATATGTGATTTTTGCCACAGTAAGTGCTCCCTTAAGAGACTTAACAAAAGAAATGCTTCATTTTACTGGTCACATGAATGTGAAGTTTTAGGAAGATCAAGCATGCAATTTAGTATGCCATTGAAATTGCCTATTTTGATCTGAAGCTCCATACAGAGGTTCTTGTTGATGCAAGCCACTTTGGGTGTGATCCTTGCCCAACACAGTGGACAGTCAAAGCTTGAAAGGATATTGTGGCACATGAAAGCAGATGATTGTAACAAACTGAACACAACTATTCACAACCTGAGAAAGAAAGTTTAGCAGCGGTGTGGGCTTGTGAACATTTCCATATATTCCTATATGGAAAAACTTTCACTCTTGTAATGACTCATCAAGCATTGATTACCATCTTTGGCAACCCAAAAGCCAAGATGCCTCCTAGAATTGAATGTTGGGCTTTGCAACTACAGGAATATTACTGCAATATCATGCACCTATCTGGGAAAGATTACAATCCTGCTGACTACTTTTCACAAGTGCAAGTAGAGTGACCTGGAACCCTTCCAAATTTCATTGTGAGGTCCAAGACACCTGTCGCTATTTCCTCAGAACAAATCATTGCTGCAGCGGGCAAAGACAGTGACATGCAAAACACTAGAACAGGGGTATAGGGCCAAGAAAGCTGCACTTTATCCAATGTTTTGTGGTACAATGAGTTTGTTGTGGGTGCCAGGAACCTGAAGTCATATACCCCTAGACTCCCAACATAATTACAATTCAGCACAATGGTTCAGCACCCCACACAATGTACAATTGACAGTAATATTCAAAACAGTAATCAGGAAGAAACAATTCAGTAGGACTTAAAGTTTTCTTTCTTGCTTTTATTGAAAGTCTTCAAGTAAAAAAATGTAGCCAACGCGTTTCGTCCGTAGGACTTCTTCAGGGCTACAACAAACAGATATACAAAATACATATATTATACAAAAGGCTATTTACAATTAAAACACAGGTTTGTGATACATCTTGATTAGAATGAAACAATTACATATCACTAAATCATTGGACATAAATGTCCTACTGAGAAGATTTACTCCTGAACCTATGTTACTCATTAAGGAGTGAGAGGAAACAATCTCTAAAGCACAAAAATGTATTGGTTGTTGATAATTTGCGGTCCTCATGGGAGGAAGGAAGAATCATTTCATTTTTTTAAATAAAGTCTAAGCTTCACTACGAATTAAGGTGAAAGGAGGGGACAATCATTTCATTTTTAAAAAATGTAATCTAAGCTTCACTACGGGTTAAAGTAAAACCAAGAACAGACCAGGACTAGATCTTACCGAAAGATATTGAGGACGTTTTTGTCAATAGTTTTCTCTCAAGACTTTTTTTTATATATATTCAGAGTTTCAGGTGTAAATGGCATTAATGGCCTATTTTGAGAGAAATACAGTATTTTATAATTATGCACCACGTAAACACAAGCATTTTGCAAATACGATAGGCATATATGCCACAAACCTTATTATGGAGGACCGTAGCCAAATCCTTTTTCTCAAAACTTTATATTCAGAACTTCAGGTGTGCGAGGCATAAATGGCCTAATTAAAAAGGGGTATAACATTGTATCATTATAAATCACACTAATGTAAGTGTGTTAATTTATATTTGCACCAAGCAGATATGTCACATACCTTATTATGGAGGATAGCAGTCAAATTCTTCTATGCATCATGATCAGTAGGCCATCAGAAAAGTTTATTTTCATTGTCCACAACCCATTTGTGTGGTATTCAAGAGTATCTTGTTCTAAAATAAAATGATGATCGCAGTGTCGCGTTCTAATTTAGGACCCCGATCAATACTGTGACCTTATGCCCCTATACGGCTATAATCCATTCATACCCCTATAATGGCATAAACGATCAGAGCCATATTTCAGCCATATTCTGAAACTCGCCTCTGCAGCTCATTACAGTGGATGACACAGCTGAAGCCACTATCTTAGATTCCTAGATTACACTCCGAGTTCTTCAAGAAGATAAAACTCAGCAACCTGGGAAAGCCCCGCTTGCTATGTTTTGATTAGTAATAGAACTCTAATGAGCACTGAAAGGACGATCACTTCCTAGTGACATCTTTATTGACGTCTTATGTCCAAAAACTTACGTCAAACAAGGCACCTTTCAGGTATAAATATTACCAGCGTTGCCTTAAGCAAAGCGCGAACGATGGTGTGGTGAACACAGGAGCCGAACAGCTGTCCCTTGCAGAGCCCAGCAGATGCAACCAGCCCACGGACGCTGCCCCTCCTCCTCCTCCTTGACGCGTTGAGAGAGACGCTGTCTTTTCTCCTGCCGAGAAAATCCAGCTCCGGCGTTCCCAGCCTACTCTTGCGAGTGACTGGGATATCGAGTCCTGAGAGGAGATACAAGACCTCCACCATTCTATTCCAGAGGTATGGTGTTGACTAAACCCTTAGAGAGAATTCTTGAAGCAAACCTTGGCAAAACCAACTTAACTTAAACTACTTACATACTCCCTTCCACGTATTAGGCTTAGGTCAGGTACACTGGGGTAGGCGTAGTTAGAAGCTCTCTCCCCCCTGCGATTCGCGCCATAGGGATCTGTTTTCTTTCCGCCAAGCTGTAAAAACTTTCTTGTTTCCTTAACTCTTCACTGCTCTGTTTTGTCCAGTTGTGTTGTGTCGCTACCTTGTCGGGCGCCAGGACGCTCCTTCGCTGGAGCATCTGTGCGCTTAATAAATGAGCCTAACATAACATAACATAACATAACATAACCAGTTGAGTAAGTTAGCCTAATGTATATATGAATGTATATATTTTATTCATTTTAACCATTGTATGGCTAAGAAACCATATCAATGCTTTTACAGTATTATTTCGCAATACTCATTTTACTGTACGCACTTTATATAATAACTAGTATTGCAATTGTGGCAATCCATTTCTCTTGCATGAGAAGAAAGACTGTTCAATAAATAATACCTTTTATTGAAAACACCCGTCTCTCTATTCTCTGCATCTTGGTGAAAGTAATCTGCACAACTGACTGAGTAAAATAACTGTCTATTGTTTCACACGACAATAGAGATTGACTCTTATTCTAAGGAGCAAAGTTGTCATGTTTATGCGGTTGTTGGAAAACTGAATCCCTTCTTGGCTGTGCAAAGGAAGCTGATCACTTCCTATTCAGTCAAGAAAGTTTCCAGTGACCTCGGAGCTAGTTAGTAGAGACCTGGAAGACCGCACTTCTACGTCTATACTGCTGTTTATGTTATTCCAATGCGCAGGGCCTATAGGGAAAATAGGAACTACACTACATGGCGCCCAGCATTTGGTAAGGCGATAAAACTAACGCAAGACGTTATAGTAACTCAGTCGTGCATTTTTCACACAGACCCCTTTCTCCCGTAAATACTCCAATAGACGTATGGAGTGGGTGAAAGGTTAAAATCCGCCCGAACTTAGTAGGAAGAGATTCCTATGTAGAGTTTCTGGTTTATTCAACGTTGAAGGATACAGTGTTCCAAAATATTGTGCACCTAATCTTTGTCTCCTTGGAGACCTGATCTGCAAAAACCTTGCTGACAATAAAATGTCAGACACTGAAAACGGAACCATTGACGCCGCAGTAAATGCGACTCAGCAGAATCCCGATGGTACAGGGATTACTGAACCGGGTGCGATAATGTTCCTGGTCAACATAAGAAAAACTATAACGTCAAAACTTATAGAAAATGGACTGACCACACAAGGTGGCACATTCGTCTTTGTGATAGAGGCACACGAATATCGGCAGACAGAGGTATTCTATTCATGGATAAAATTTCAAGCGGCAAACACCGCAACACACGAGTTCCACTACTATATAGTAGGGGATCCACCGGATGAGTACGCTCCTTTCGAGGAGATTGAAATCCCATTAAAATACCAAGAGCACCTGCTCTGGTTTAAAGGCGCCCTAAAACATAATGATCATATTACCAGGCTCGGTCCACTAGGTAGACCAGGAGCAACGTGGCCGGTTCTAGCCAGCTACACACCACACCCAGACATTGATAAAATGTCAAGTGAAGAACTCTTAGTTAAAATAGGAGAATTAACAAAGGCATATAGAGAGTTAGTTCAATTGGCAATGGAGGATAAAACGATCCGCCAGAAATTGAAAGAAACAGATATAACAGAACAACCAATTGAGCTTGCCAGAATTATAGAAAAATGTTATGAAGAATTAGGTAGAGACAGCTTGGGTGGAAAACCAGTAAAGCCCCAACTGCTCGAAAATCCTGAAAAATTATTTATTAAAAATAATTCAAACACTCCTAAAAAGAGCTGGGATGGAAATAAACAATCCACGCCCAAGGAAAAAGTTTTCCAGTCCAGGGGAAGGTCTCCTCGACGGAGAGAAAGAACTCCTACTCGAGAACACCAGTCTCCCCAGAGGGAACCCTCTGAGAAAAGATACAACCTTAGAAATAGGGATAACTTGAAGAACCCTGATAGATATCAAAGTATTGATACACGTCCCTCTCGATCTTTTTCACAGAAATCGGAAAGAAGAGGACGGTCAAACCCAGGAGAGCACACCAAGTCCAAAGACAAGGAACCTGCTCAAAGTAAAAAGTTAGAATTTCCAAGAAAGAAGGTAGCCAGTATTAGAGTAATCGAACATGCCGAGAATACTGAGGACACAGTTGAAAAACGGGGAGTGGACACAGACAATGCTAGACAGTGCAGCAGAAATCAGCATAGCTCCACAAGATCCTGATGAGTCATCTGGAGACAGTGGACACGAATGAATACATTCAAGTAGAAACTGACGACACCAGAGTTAGCGAACCTCATAAGATATACGAAATAACTGCGTATAGAGGGAGATAAGACTAGGAAAATACGGGGTCTATTTTGGGATAACCTCTCAAAAGGCTATGACATCCTGTTAGCTGAAAAAGACTGGCCCCCAGAGTTTGTCAGGGAGTGCCCTTGTGGCGAAGAAATGATTATGCCTGCCTTCTCGAATCACATTCCGATTCACGCTAAGTATATATATTGAAGGAAATGGGCAGTAGCCCAGGCACCAGCATTATATAAAAATCATGTAGGATGGGATGAGGACTCTCCTCACAAAATCCAGTTAAAAAGTCAACCGACAGCACAAAGGCAGTATCCAATTAAGCAAGAAGCTAAAAAACAAGTCAGGGAGATTTTAGATCAACTTGAATACCAGGGGGTGATTGAAACATGCACCTCTCAAATTAACAATCCTTTGTTTCCTGTCTCCAAACCAGACAATTCATATCGTCTAGTTTGGACTACAGACACCTTAACTCATGTTGCAAAATATTTGCAGTACAAAATTCGCATAGTGCTGCATTAATGAATAACATAGTTAGGAAAAATATAAAACGACATTAGACATATCTAATGGTTTCTTTTGTCAAAATATTGCACCAGAAAGCAGATACTTGACCGCTTCCTCAGTAATAGGGTCACAGAAAAATTTCTGTAGGCTCCCACAGGGATTCAAGAACAGCCCAGGACTATTCTCAGCCACAGTAACAGAGTTACTACAAACATATGATGATGAGGCATTATCTTATGTCGATGACATCTATCTAACAGACGATGATTTGGATACTCACTTGAAAAGAGTGAACACCATTATACTTGGGTTCGCAGCAGAGGGTTACAAATTCAACTTTAAAAAGTCTCGAATTGCCCATCTGACTGTCTTATTTTTAGGATACGAATTATCAAGTGAAGGAAAAGGCCTAGCGGACAACTTCTTAGAGAAGTGCGCTGTACTCCAAGCACCGAAAATGCTGAAGAATTTGCAATCGATTCTAGGCTTCCTGAATTTCGGAAGAACTTATATTCTAAATTACGCAGAGAGGGTTAAACCTCTCTACGAACGAATTAAACCTGATTTTAAACCAATCAACTGGACTCAAAAACACACACAAATTTTGAGATCATTGCAAACAGACATGTTAGCAAAAACAAAATTAGAAACACGTGACAATACACGCAACCTTGTAATCCGAGTCATCCCAGGAAGATGCGGATTCACGTATCTGCCCTCTAATGAGGGAGAAACGGTACCAATAGCTTACAAATCTCATTTGCACACACGCGCGAAAAAAACATTCAGTCACACAGAAAATACTGTGAAAGCAGTGCAGACTGCAATAGCTAATGAACGAGAACAAGCACATGGCAAAAGGATAAATGTCCTCACAGCGGAATCCTCCTTCGAGGCGCTATTCAGCCCAGTAAATATACCTACAGTGTCACTGGATCCGAGATGGATACAGTGGGTAAATTCTCTTGATGCGGAAGATGTGAAATACTATTTTGCTCCGCAATTCAAAAAGCTGAATGATTTAAAATATGAAGAAGAATATCCTCTGCCAATCGAAATTCTGCCTCTCCAACAGTACTCCTGTATAATCTATACAGGCAGATTTGTACAGCACTACAATGTAGAAAACAAATCCTACGATGCAGCATGCACGATTGTTAAGGGTCGCTGGCAGTGCGGTAAATTCAGACCGAAAATAACAAAAACTGAATCAGTGAGAAACTGTTCCGCTCAGAGAGCTGAAATCAGAACTTTAAAGATGGTGCTTGAGAATGTAGAACGTGAATTCCCGACACTAATTGTGTGCAATTCGCATTTTTGCGTCAACTCTTACAATAATGAGTTGCAGAGCTGGGTTCAAAATGATTACAAAGATGACACAGGTGCCACAATCAAACATAAAATGCTTTGGAAGCAGGTAGTTCTTTTACAGAAAGAACTACAAAAGACTCATGTGATACACACTCTGAGTCATCAACGTGATGGAGTTCACGTTGCAGGGAATTCATTGGCTAATACAGCCACAGCGGAAGCAACTAAACCGGTTTCCTTAGCCACAAAAAAGCGTTCAGGAAAATACATTGACGGGCAAACCATGCTGGCAGTAAAAACGTCCGTAAAAGGCGACTGTGCAGCACTACCCGTGAACTATCCACTCAATTATGCATACGTAATCGATGCAAACTCCGTTCCTTTTGCTCGAATCCCTGAAGTGGGGGATAGGGTAATTTCAAACATGAACTGGAGAAGATTCCTATTACAGGAAGCACATATGGGGTTGGGTCTGAGACAACAAACAATCAGGGACTCTCTGAGAGAATTGCAATCAGAGTACTTTTGGCCGGGAATGAGAGTAGGTATTCATTATTTTGCAAAAAATTGTGAAGACTGCAACAGAGATCGCAGTGGAGAACCGGCCAGTGTAGTGTCAGGAACCCTGATAGAAAGCATAAGGCGCTCTGTACGCATAATCAAAAAAGAGAAATGCATCCCAATGTATGTTATTTAAGACTATATTCACTTAAAAAATGTGGCCCCAGCGCTCGGCTGACGCCAGAACGGCTATAAAAGATCTGCAAGTCTTTATCGGCACATACGCAATTGCCATGTTCCATTCTGACCAGGGTCCTGCTTTCAGCTCTCGAGCCTATAAGGAGGCCATGGCCAGCATGGGCATTGGGTTGCGGTATTCTTGTCCGTCACACCCCGAAGGGAAGTGTGGTAGAAAGAAAAAAATGGGACATAAAGCAATCTATAACAGCGAAGGTATTAGGTTCGGGTGATGGGTGGGTCAAACATTTAATAAGTGTCCAACTAAGTCTAAACAATTTGCCAAGAAATTCTCTAAAAGGTTTCAGCCCATACGAACTATTGTTCGGAACTAAAATGCACATTCAGGACTTAGATAGTCAGGTATCAGTGGTACAAGATAAGAATAAAGACTTTGACATCAAAGATCGTTTGGCTGTTTTGCAGGACTTGAATGAAACAAGAAAATGCTTAAGCAACATAAAGTTAAAACAACAGCCAACTACCACTGAAGAGGCACCATCAGCCCCAGCAAGCCCTGTCTGGATTCTAAAGATTGGGGATCTAGTCTGAGAGAAAATAGCGGTGAAGAAGGAATTTGGGCCTTCTTACAGAAAAGCAGTACCTGTCTTAGCAATTAACGGAACAAGATCAGTAGCACTACCACCCCTTGCTGGTAAAAAGGAGAACAGAGTTGTATCAATCGACCTGGTAAAACCACAATCATGTGGCCTATAATCAACAGTAGGCCAAGTGGACTCCCGAGAAACAACAGAATACCCAAATTTGCAACAATTCAAGAGGTTCAAACTGAAAGACTAATCTTATTTGATAAACCTACAGTGCACAGAGAAGGATTATGCAATAATGCCATGGAAATCGTGCCCCTTGAAACTCAGATTGAAACAGTTCGTCAAGAAACACCAGTCTACAATGACGTGGCATCAGAAAGCGCTACCGAAAGACAAATTGAGAAAACAATTCCAACAATTGACAGAACTGCCTCTGGCTACTTCATCAACTTCGACAACTTTTATGAAGATCAAAACGACCCTGAAATAACACCAGAAACAAAGACTTTTAAAGAAAAAGCAACAGAACTCTTTCATCAACTCATGGTTAGAGTTCTGGTTTGGACTAGGTGTATTTTTCCTTTTGCTCTGGCTCATCATGATACTTTGTTTGGGAAAATTCATTGAGGGAAAATACAGTTCAATGGACACAGCAAGTCAGAACATCAACTTAGTCCTGAAACCACACAAATCATCCCACGTGAAGAAAAGAGAACTATCAACAGTAAATGTCACAGCCTTTCCAATACCCGGCCGGGTAGTATGGGACAAAACTGACTATGAAGTGTATGGCCCTGTTGAAATCCTGAAATATCCTCACCAGTTCAAGGTTTCATTAAGTGACTTTGTAAAACCAAGTACTTTTTCTGATGATTGGGATTTTGAAAGTATAAATAATATGTCAGATTTAGTAATGTCAGCTAGATTCACAGAACATGATTATTTACAAGGTTCATCTAATTATGAAGAGATGTACTGCTTCACACATTACGGTTATCACTACTTGCATAAACCTGCACAACCTAGAAATGGTTTTAAGTATAACCAATGGGAACATTGTGCTACTCCACCTAAAAGTAGTTCTAAAACATTCTATGAGAAATTCCAGTACTTCTCAGGGTTTAACACCAGTGATGCAGAAAAGTTTTATTATAAACTGTTAGATAAAACAGGGTTGAAAACAATGCTGACAAATACTAAATTGATATATTCAGAAGCATTTTATGAAAAAATGATGACATTTGGTTTTGATTTTTGGAGAAATAACATTGAAACAAAAACTATCTGGGGTACAAAAGAATGGCAGGTACAAGGCCTAGAAGCATTATTTCGAGCCTGCATGATCCCAGAACAAATATTGTTCTTAAATGACACAATTCACCAAACAACCTGTCTTGGCCTAGCTAAGATTAAAGAACTTAACAAACCACCTATTCCAAAGCCAATACCTGATAATGTGACAACAGATATTGAACTAGACGTATCACAAATTTTACATCTAAACAGAACACATCCTGATTGGGAAAAGTGGTTAATCTGGCCTACTGACACAAACAACTGTCAAGATAGATTCCTGAATAAAACACAGGGGTTAGCAATGACCAGGCAAGACCGTAGATACTCCCAGAGACAACATCCAGGGATAGTAACAACATACAGTGTAGGAAAACTCTGCCTCGAATGGCTAGGATCATCCACACTGGCAGAAATTAAGCAACACTTATCTTTACATAAAGATGGTGCTGATTTGCGTGATTTCATTCTGGGACCACGCAAACAGCGTCAAAAACGTTTCATAGTGACCAGTATATATGCGGCTTATAATGAGGCATGGAAAATTATGCAAATTAAAACAGCAGAGAAAATACGAAAAATTGTTTGTATTCATTTGGAAAAATCACTTTCTGTAGTGGACAATGGGTTAATGACTCTGTCCTCCAGAATATATTCACTGGACAGCATTGTATCATCTGCCATAGATATAATAGACAAAGACTTGCTAATGTTACAGCATGGCCAGTCACAATTACGTTCTATTGTACAGTTAGGCTGGACGCTGCAAAACCTTCGTTCAGGCTATGTGGCTTGCGGTTAATCAACACAACGTCATTGTTTTCCATCTTTAACCTGACTGATAAACAAATCAGCTTGGCACAGAAAGGAGCAGACTATACAATCCTGAGCATCGAAAAACTTGAGAGATTACCATTGACAATGTCAGAAAGTCCTGTCATTGAATGGATAATACACAGGATTATCACAATTCCGATAACAACTTTCCGATTTAAAAATTGCCTTGAATACATACCGACTGGCCAGTATGAACGTTTGGGTAAAGGATACATTAAGTCAGCATGGAAATTACCATATACACACACATGCAACAGTGACAGCAACAGAAATGTATTTCTTAGTGGTGAAAATTGCAAACATTCACTATGCGGTATACTTTTGTGCCAGGGTATTAATTTACACGGAGCCTGTGAAGGAACTTCAAACAACCTTTCATGCCACCAATGTGTCACACCTGCAACGCAGATAGAGCCTTTCTTTAAGCAGCTCTCGAACGGGAGTTACATTTTAATAACGGATCACAGCTGTTGTGGCCTTTTGCCAGGGAAAGCCTATCTCGTAAGCATAACATCCATGGTCAAATGCTGTATGCAAGCATTGTTTCCAAACGCCCCTGGAGACTCAGAGACTCCCATATGGCCTCGTTTGAATGTCTCTTCTATACGAATTGATACTTTAAGCAGAATGAAGTCTGTGCTTTTGCAGACAACAGTGCCCATCACGTCATCAAAAGAGACGTATGATCTCCAAGTTGCAAGGACGGCTTCGGAGATACATGACCTTTTTTCAACAAATTGCCCCGTGCATTTCACAGAAATGCTTAGCCAAATTCTAAACATGTCAGATGCCGTAGGTATCCCAGGCATATTTAAGACCATTTTTTCAGGACTGTTAACACCATTCAAAGCAGTCTTGGGCTTAATTCCAAATTTTGTCCATTCCGTCTTTGGCGGCATCCCCCTGATTTTGGGACTTGTAGCAGGAATTTTATTTTTGACCCTCCTGCTCCGATATGGCAAGCCAAAACGCAGACATGACTCCGACAGGAATGGAAGAAACGATCCTAGCACTACGCTACCGGGACTGAATAACTAGAGTCCTTGGATTGGCCAGGCTGAGAGATCTGAACATGACCTGGTTTCTTTCATTCAGACCTATATGGCAGACCTGCATCTTACCTGTGCTTCGATGTATGCTATGCGAAGAAGAATGCGTGTTAGACACCTGTCTTGCACTTCCATCAGCAGTATCAATGGATATCGATACTTTGCTAAGTCCTGTAATGGCTCACGCATTGTGTTGTCCCCAGCGGCTACCAATCCTGATGACGGCATTCGTTGAGACTCCTGTGCTACGACTAGGTGGTGACAGTGGAGCGAGAAACAAAAGCAACATCACCCAGGTACGACCTTCTGTGAGCATTGCTGATCCAGACTTTGATGACAGCAATCATTCTCACACCTGCCACGTAACAGCGTTATCGAACTTGGTCGAACTGTCACCTGATTTTGTAGACCAATTTTTTGAGAGCTTGTCTGATATGATGTTCTCCCCTGAACAGAAACAATAATTTTTGGAAAGCATTCCAACACACAGCGTTCCCATGAACTCTGAATTCGGCCTTCAGTTTTGATCAACAAAAACTACTGAAAAACGTTGGAAGTCTATTCCCCCGTTCACCATAAACATATTTTTTTTGGAATTGAACTTTTTCAAAATATTTACCTTTTTGTTTCTGGCACAAATTCTTTGCTTAAAAAAGAACTATTCATAAAGAACAGAACGTCTATTTTTAGTGAATCTAGAGACTAAATAACTTTACATCAGCCTCTAGCAAATTTTACAGCAATGCATTTATATGTGATGAAATTATCTCGCCCTTCTTTTCTGTATAAAGAGATATTTCATGTGTAATTTTTCGTAAAATCGTTCAACTGATTACATATGCTATAAGTTTTGAATGATTTCTATGCTTACAGACGTACAGTAGCTGTATTTTCATGTATTTCAAATACGCCATTTCAAATGCAAATATGTATTTTGTAGTTCGAGATGCATTCGGGAATTGTGGGTTTAAATAGCCCGCAAATTAGCATCAGCTATGTCTCAGTGTAGGCTCGTTATACACGAGCGCAACAACGCTTGAGAAAACGGCCGCCATATTATAGTGGACTCAAACCGAGAACAATCATTTTACTAAGGAGCATTGTTTTCATAGTTTTATACCTGGAAGGTTGCAATATATTGCCCATGTTGTTTTGAACGTTATAAACGCGCCATCTTAATTTATCGTTATTATAAAATATCGTTTTAACACAAAAGGAAATAAGTTATGAACCTGAGTTATTTCTCTTCATTTTTTTTGGTATTGCTATACCACCCTATTTAAGCTAGTTTTATAGTAAAAAAACAGCAATTTAATGGTAGTGGCCCAATGTAAAGCCGGCTTTTATAAAGGAATAATAGATGTATTTATCGCGATTACGGACGCCATTACTAAGTATTATGAGCTCTTATCACGCAACGATTTTAAACGATGATCGGCTTCTTTTACAAAAACCAAATTGCAGTGGGGGACTAACAATATTTCAGTAGATACCCAATATCATGGCGCTATTGCAAATAAAAGTTTCAAACATTCAGAGTGAGAAAAGCAAGAATTATCGAGGCAAAGTCATATATTCATTAGAGTTACTGGTAGACCATTTTTGCTTATCAAATGGTCTTGTTTGTCAACGTATTAGCGTTAAGCCTACTATATGGCCATCAATGCTTGCATAGTTCGCAATAATAATACAATGCAATGGCCCAATTTTTAAATCTGCCAAATATCCAAAAAAGAGAAAAAATGATTATACAAACGATTCATTAAACATAATTGTTGTTTTTGTTCTAAGATTGTCCTATGCTACTACAATATGTAGGCCTAATGTCAGGAATTTAGAGTTTTTCGAATTCAACTTTCATAAGCTACCTGACATGAATACATTTTCACTTTATATTAATCAAAAGGGATAGACATATGGTCTTTAGAGTGCTTTCCGTACAATACACGCATTAACAGAAATCAATCATTTACTTTGGCAGTACATGAATAGGGCATTTTTTCATACTACATGATCATTAGAAAACTGGCAATGTTATAAATAATTATACATTTCATTGTTGATGTTAAGCCCATTAGAGATACTGCGAAGGCGACAAATCCACGCAGCTTCTGTTTTGTCTGAGCACTTTAGTTCTGTCACCACCTCTTTTTAATGTTTTTACATGATCTATCCCGTAAAACCATATTTTTGTGTCCTCTGGATGGTTTTCATAAATGTGCATGGAGACAGGATATCTCTCATCCTTGTTGTTTGTGGCTCTCACATGTTCCTGAATACGGATTTTCAAACTTCGAATGGTGCTACCAACATATATTTTGTTGCATGCGCAGATGATAATGTATACAGTGTAGGGGGTGTTGCAATTTATGAACGAGTTTATTAAAATCTACTTATCGGTATTGTGTTTGAATTTAGATTTTCTGTGTAAGCCGAATTGACACATGTTGCAACTTCCACATGTGAAGAAACCATTGGGGTTCTCCGGTAGCCATGCTATTGTGCTTTTTTTCTGGACATCCTGAATATAACTAGGACAGAGCATGTTTTTAATTGTTTTGCCCTTTCGATATACCACCTTAGGTTTTATACTAATGGTACCTACTGGTAAATTGGCTGATTGTAAAAGGTGCCAATTTCGTTGAAGAACATTGCATACATGATTACTCTGTACATTATATTGGGTTATAAATGGTACATTTTCGACTTGGAATTTTGCTTTATCTTTAGGTTTAGGGACCAAGCCTGTCCACTTTTTGTATTTTCTGTTCTGCTCTTTTAATGTTTTCCTTGGAATAGCCCCTTTTGATGAAATTGTTCTTTATCTGAGTCACATTTTCTTTGAATGAGACGTCAAGGCTACAATTGCGCCTTGCTCGAATCATTTCCCCATAGGGGATGGCATTAATCGTGCTGGCTGGGTGTGCACTTTCGGCATGCAATATGCTATTACATGATGTTGGCTTTTTAAACATAGTGCTATGTATCCTGTTGTCCTTGTGAAATAATTTCAAATCTAAGAACTCAATGCTCTCTCTAGAGTATGTCATTGTTAACTTCACATTAAATCGATTGTTATTTAAGTGGCATTGAAAGGCAATCAGTTCCTCTATACCACCATTCCAGATGAGCAGGATATTGTCTATGTATCTAGCATAGAAAATTATATTATCCATCCATTGCATGGTCCCAAGTCCCCAGGCATGCTCCGTCTCGTACAAACCCATGAAAAGGTTTGCATAAGACGGAGCAAACCTGGATCCCATAGCCGTACCCCGTTTTTGTAAGAACCAGGAACCATTATGTAAAAAAAACATTCATGGTCAGCACCATTCGAGCCATATCCAATAACATCATAGAATGATCAAGATGGTACGCACTTCTTTTGTACAGGAAGTGTTTCAGGGCCCTCAAACCACAGACAGTATGGATACATGTATAAAGATTTTCAACGTCCATAGTGACAAACATAAGTTCATCACTGTTCCATTCGAAGTCTTCAAGTTTATTTAAGACGTCCCTGCCGTCTTTTAAGTACGCTGGTAAGTTGTGTACTATTGGTTGAAGGAAACTATCTATATACTCAGATAGATGCTCAGTAGGGCATCCATTCCCCGAAATTATGGGCCTGCCAGGGGGAAACGCACCTCCCTTGTGCAGTTTGGGAAGTATATAGATGCATGGATGTCTAATGTCTTTGGCCTGTAAGTACTTATATTCTTTATCAGATATCAGCCCTGTTTCATGCCAATCCATTAGTCTGATGTTAATGGCTTTTTTAATTTTGGGGATGGGACATTCTTTTAGGAGTTCATAACAAGTTGAATCACTCAATTGCCTGTCTATCTCGTTCAGATAATCTTTACAATCCATAAGGACAATGTTTCCTCCTTTGTCGGCTTCGCGCACGACCAAATCCATATTCTCTTGTAAGTCTTTTAGAAGGGCCATATCTTTTTTAGATAGATTGTGTTGATGTTTGCAATGTGATTGACTACCATGACTATCTTCTAGTTGATATAACTGTGATGTAACCTTTTCAAAAAATTCATCTGAATGTCTATCCTGCACTCCTGATGGTATGAATGTTGATCAATTTCTTAAACCACTGTCTATTGTGGTGTCCTCATGAACATTTAACAGACTGGCCATTTATCTAATGTCAATGTTTAAGTCATCTTCATCCAAAGTGGCTAACAGATGAATACCATCTAAATCGTCAATAGTCAATCCATGAGCATCATTCACATTGTTAAAAACATTAGTAGCAGTAGACTGATGTTCTGCAAAGTACTTCTTTAATTTTAGTTTTCTCATGAACTTATACAAATCGGCATGTAGCTCAACATAGTTGCAATTCTTAATTATACAAAAACTTAAACCCTTCTGCAAAACACTTATTTCACTTTCAGTCAAAATTGTTGATGACAAATTTACAACATTCAATTCGTTTACAATGCATGTGCCATCTTCAATTAAACAAGCATTTTCATCCACAGTATCTATTTCTTTGACATGGTCAGTTTGCTTTGTAAGCTTGTTTGTAGTCCTGCCTTTCCGTTTCTGCCCACCCCGTCGGGTTCTGCGCTTGAGTTTTTTCGTCGATTCCCTAACCTGTAGCGCTGAAACTCCTGTAAAAAATGTGAAGTTTGAGGAGTGGCAGTGGAATTACTGGTGCCTTCTCCTGGATCGCTCTCAATGGAAGATAGGGAACTGTTGCTAGTTGAGGTATTTAGTGGTGTTACTGTGGTTTTATCCACAACTATCTGTTTTGGGTTCACGTCATCATATTTACGGGCAAATGTGAAAACCCTACCTCTTTCCTAATCTAGCTCATCCCTCAAGATTTTTTTCTGTTTTTTATCTTTAAGATAAATCTGATAATTCATTAGTTCATTCTTCAAGATTTCATCGTTTTTTTGTGTGTTATCTTTCAGATTCATTTCTAGGATTTCCTTTTCTAATTTTGCAATTTCCTCTCGGATTTTCAGTCCCTTTCTTTCGGCATTTGTTATCAGAATACGCATCATGCGGAGTGACGAATCATTCAATCCTTTCTCCTAGTCTTCCAAAAAATCACTATCTAAGTCCTCGTAATTAGGAAAAATTTAAATTCTTAGGCCACGGGGTATTTTTTTGTTCTCCACATATTTTTTTAAAGTTACCCGTCCCACCATTTTCCTAATTCTTGTTTTTTTAGTCTCTCTAAGCAAATGAATTTTTCTTTTAAGCCCTCACTCTTCTGGGTTTTGTTTTGTGTATCCTTTGTTGGTGAGCTCTTACTCTTTTTAAATAGCTCACCAAACATTTCCTTGTGATTGTCTTCAAAATTCATTGTAATGGAAGTCTGACCAGGATAGTGCAAGTATGCCCAAATTAACAATGCAAAACACTAGAACAGGGGTATGGGGCCAAGAAAGCTGCACTTTATCAGATGTTTTGTGGTACAATGAGTTTGTTGTGGGTGCTAGGAACCTGAAGTCATATACCCCTAGACTCCCAACATATTTACAATTCTGCACAATGGTTCAGCACCCCACACAATGTACAATTGACAGTAATATTCAAAACAGTAATCAGGAAGAAACAATTCAGTAGGACTTAAAGTTTTCTTTCTTGCTTTTATTGAAAGTCTTCAAGTAAAAAAACGTAGCCAACGTGTTTCGTCCGTAGGACTTCTTCAGGGCTACAACAAACAGATATACAAAATACATATATTATACAAAAGGCTATTTACAATTAAAACACAGGTTTGTGATACATCTTGATTAGAATGAAACAATTACATATCACTAAATCATTGGACATAAATGTCCTACTGAGAAGGTTTACTCCTGAACCTAGGTTACTCATTAAGAAGTGAGCGGAAACAAACTCTAAAGCACACAACAAAATGTTTCAATAAAAGCAAGAAAGAAAACTTTAAGTCCTATTGACAAAAGGCATCACCTGATGGTGGTCATCGATAGATCCTCCCATTATTCATTGGTCGATCTCTCAGCAACCACTCAAGAAAGAGTCATCGAGAAGTTAGATGGCATTTTTGCAACAGGGGGTGTTCCTTCAATTCTAAAGTCTAACAATGGCCCACCACACAACAGTCGAGAATTCAGAGGCTTCTTTAACCATCTCAATGTGAAGCATCAGAAAAGCACACCTCTTAGGGACACAAGCAGCTGGTATTGTTGAACGCTTTATGAGCACACTTTAAAAGACTGTCCAACATGCTACATTGGAGAAACTTGGTTTGAAGTCTGCTCTCCATACTGCTCTTTGAACTTATCGGTCAATTCCTCAACCAATCACTGGTGAAAGTCCGGTCACCTGGATGTGCGGGAGAGCCATGACAACCAAGTTACCACAATGGACCAACAGAAGATCTATACCAGATGGTGAACTTCATCAGACTTGTGGCTTAAACAAAAGATAAAAGTATTTACCAAAAAGCGTTGATGTGCCAAGAACATTACTTTCAATAAAGGTAATCAAGTATCGGTGTGACAACAGAGATAATGCAAATCTAATGCTCCCTTTGATGTTGAACCCTACAAAGCTATAACTAGTAAAGGACACATGGTGACTACACACCCCTCTGAAAGTCCATTAATTGAGATTCTTCACACTTCAGGAATCTGCCTCATCATTCGCCAGTGCATGATGTCAGTAATGAGAATGGTTTGATTGAGACTGTAGAGAGCCCCTTGACTGTGTGTGTCCCTTCATCACCAATGCCAGTCACAGATGCTTCTCTTCTCTCTACCCAGCCTCAGAGGACACTATCTGAGCATTTGTTCCAGACTCCATGACAACGTGTTGAGGAGTTGTAATGTGTCTAAACATATATTATATATATATATATATATATATATATATATATATATATATATATATATGCAAAATGAACTGATGATGCTGCCTCGGGTCCCCGTGTCTCATCAGCCGAAAGTCAGAGTAGCAAATCAAAAAGGGCAGGAGGACAATGCATCCTACCCTGGCAGAGGCAATGTCTCAATGAGCCACTTCAAAATGTTCTGGCTACCGGCGAGTCTGGAGATTTACACTAACGTGAAGAAACAGGCAAATGCCGCAGAAGGGACCAGATGCTCCAGACCACTGACGATGAGTGAGCTTCTGAACGCGCTTCTGGAATGCGCGTGAAATGAATGACACAAACACCTCCTCTCGTAGAAGACACGGGGACCCGAGGCAGCACCATCAGTTCATTTTGCGGGTTACTTCGCTTTGCAGAGCACCCAACCACCGCTACTTTCTTGAATTTCACCAAGAACGTCCGTCAGCAATAGTTACCTGGGAGCCACTGGTGCATCCTGGGGCATTGAGTCCGTTGACTTGCTCAGATCAGCTGAATCACTACTTGAAATCATCATTGCTGAGGGGCGGAGCCTATACTATGCACCTATCAGAGTGCAGTTTGGTGCATTTCTCCTGCCGAACGTTGGGACTTCCTTTCTACTTACCGCAGGCACTGACGAAGGCCAATCCGGCCGAAATGCATTCGCCATTTTTCTGAATTAAATATTGCTGTCTTCTAACCCCCACAGTGGCTTCTGCTTCTTTCTACGAGAGGAGGTGTTTGTGTCATATATATATATATATATATATATATATATATATATACATACACACACACATATACTTACGTTTACTATATTTTCTCCGCCATTTTTCTGAATTAAAAGTTGCTGTCTTCTAACCCCCACAGTGGCTTCTGCTTCTTTGTACGAGAGGAGGTGTTTGTGTCATGTATATATATATATATATATATATATTACCTACTGGCTATCGCCAGTAGGTATATATAGTTAGGATTTTTTCCCTATGGGATTTTTGAAAATTCTATGTCTAATAACTTTGGCGTTTGTGGACGGAATCGGCTGAAATTTTCAGGAAAATGGCACATTTTGTTTCTGGGAAGCCCTTGAAAATTTGGGGGGGTTTTGTCGAGGGGGGGCCGAGAAAAAAGGGGGGTCCCAAAACACGTTTTTCCCATGTTAATTTCCATAGGGCGGTTGGACTCACTTTTAGCTCGAACGGCTGAATGGATTTGCACGAAACTTGGCAAAATTGTAGGGACTGTTAGCCCGATGTGCCTTTGCTAGGTCTCAATATATGTGCTCCAGTAGTTTTTGAGAAATTAACGTTTAAAACAAGATATATATCTGTAACAGCGCTCCAGGCTGCGCTCCGGTTCGCTTACTTTTCGCGAAACGGAACTTTGAGCGCAGAAAGCTGATTGGCTCTCCGGTGTCTGTCAACATTCTAAACAGTCCGGAGCGGCCGCCATCTTATCTCTCGGTAGGATCGAGAGAGAAGAAGAGGTGAAAAACGAAGGGGGAATTTAATGAAAGGGGGTAAGGTATACCCCTCTTGACCCCCTAGGAATGTTGTTGGGGTTATTAAAGGGTCCCGTGAGGAAAATAAAAAAAAAATGATTTTTCACGGTAGAAGCGCTTCACGGGCCGCGAACTGGGCCGCAAACTGGTAGCGAAACGGGAATTCGCCATTTTGTGCTTCGTTTTAATTAAATTACTAGGTATAAGGGGGTGCGGGAGACGTATCCTAATCCCCTATGTTTCATGAGGGTGGCTGAGGAGGCTCATATATGTTGATACATCTCTTCCAGCGGCTGTGCGTGAGCTTTTTTTTTTTTTGCTGCGTGACAGTCCGGAGCGGCCGCCATCTTATCTCTCGGTAGGATCGAGAGAGAAGAAGGGGTGAAAAACGAAGGGGGAATTTAATGAAAGGGGGCAAGGTATACCCCTCTTGACCCCCTAGGAATGTTGTTGGGGTTATTAAAGGGTCCCGTGAGGAAAATAAAAAAAAAATGATTTTTCACGGTAGAAGCGCTTCACGGGCCGCGAACTGGGCCGCAAACTGGTAGCGAAACGGGAATTCGCCATTTTGTGCTTCGTTTTAATTAAATTACTAGGTATAAGGGGGTGCGGGAGACGTATCCTAATCCCCTATGTTTCATGAGGGTGGCCGAGGAGGCTCATATATGTTGATACATCTCTTCCAGCGGCTGTGCGTGAGCTTTTTATTTTTTTTGCTGCGTGACGTCTGTTAACGTTCGATTCGATGGAAATCAGGAAGTGTTGACCGCCAATTTGTCACTGCGATAAAATATTTTGTTATAAATGAATCCTTTTTGATAAACATTGTCTGCGCCATCTTGCCTTTTTTCCAATGCCACAATTTTGTCGTGCACGGCAGCCATTTTAGATGCCAGGCTGGTCCCAGGCTATCAGCTACCCCTGCGGATGTAGTTTATGGCCCCAGCTGTAGAGAATCCAGACATGCCAACCCTCCCGATTCAGGCGTGAGACTACTGATTTCAGTGCTAGTCTCCCGCCTCCCGATTTCTGCAAGCAAAAACCCGGGGGCTTATTACCAACAACTAGCGATAATTTTTGTCTCTAACTTGTTTAGAGACAAAAATTATCGCTGCACATCGGCGATTTTTATCGCAGATAAACCTTGCTATTAGCAAGGTTTATCGCAAATGCGATAAAAAACGGCCGCAATGCATGAATATCGCTGAAAAGTCAGCGATATTCATGTATTATCGAGCAAATGCTCTTAGCCATTTTATCCACCTCCCATTGGATAACATGGCTAAGAACTGCTCAGGGCACTATCACTGACATGCAAAGCGGGGCCCACGATGGTCGCTATCTCCTTTTAGCTGTCACTAACTGGTGTTAGCGACAGCTTGGTAATAGGGAGATAATTTTATCTCCGCTTTCTTGGCTTTTAAAGCCAAAAAAGCGGAGATAAACCCCCTTGATAATATGCCCCACGATTCCTCGGGGGTTTCAGCTGACAGGGCTTGGTATTGTGTTACGTGGTAATTCTTCCAGGAAACGTCAGAGGGTCGATGCAGGGGTTCTAGAAGGGGTGATAAATCATTTAAGCCTCATAAACAAGCGCATGGTCTTTTAAAGATCTGTGAAGTACTCGGGGCGGCGGTGTGTGTGTGTCCTCTTTCAGGAGCGGGCGGGGGGGGAAGGGGGGGGGAATGCCAGCAACTTCCAGGCTAGGCAGTGTTCAACACTTGCATCACCCTTTCTCTGCCTGCTATTGCGCTCCATGCTTCGGAAAGGTAAGAAAAAGAACGTGCATTTGAGTTTGAAATGTCCGATCCTGTAGCAGTACACTTGCAAAGCCTACACATGACAATAACCCGATTCAAGGCCCCATTCACCCGTTTTTAAAAAAATATATAACACTCCAACAAAGTAACATTATAAAACTTTATTAACTTTTAAATATAATGAACGGAACAAAAACTGTAAAAACATTTAAACATTTTTCACCAAAAAAAGCAACAATTGTCAGAAGCTGTCTTTTGTGCGAATAGTCCCAAGGCAGCACAACGTGCTGAGTTCTGGACGGCACCCAGGTGATGTCGCCTGGGTGCCGCACTGGTTTTGGTATCCTACAATGCTGCTCCGAAAATTGGCGTGGGGCGTCCCGGGTGGTGCGGGGGGAGGCCTCGTCAGTAGCGGTCTGTTGTGCGAATAGTCCCAAGGCAGCAGAACGCGCTGAGATGTTGATGGCACCCAGGTGATGTCCAGTAAACTGCCGCACTGGTTTTGGTATCCTACAATGCTGCTCCGAAAATTGGCGTGGGGCGGCCCGGGGGGGGGGGCGTGGGGGAGGCGGCGTGAACGGGCCTCCCCAGGTGGCGGCCATCCAGCTGAGTTGCGCCCGCTCTTGCGGCTACAGCGTCTCGCTCACCATGTTGTTGAGTTGCTCCCACTCTTGCAGTGCAGCGATAGGCGGCTGCCACATGACGGCTCTTCGGTTTTGGGCCTGGTCCACTAAAATGGCCCTGGGACACCTTGGAACTCGGACGCTTGCCTGCTAGGGCTTGGGCTCCATTCTCGAAAAGCTTCCCCTCAGCCGTGAAGATTCTACAAAAGTCTTGGGGGCCCTCGACTCCCGCAGGCTTCCGGTGGGGAGCGGCTGCCATGATTGCT
Source organism: Lissotriton vulgaris (assembly GCF_964263255.1). Taxonomy (NCBI): domain Eukaryota; kingdom Metazoa; phylum Chordata; class Amphibia; order Caudata; family Salamandridae; genus Lissotriton; species Lissotriton vulgaris. The sequence continues at coordinate 211,445,563 of NC_141690.1, read as the reverse complement.
CGCGGAATGACCACGACGGAGCCACGAGATGGTGGTGCTCTCATGCTGACGCCAGCTTCAGTCTGAAACATCCAGAAACAAGGTGGGGCTTTCATCGTTTGGGAAAAAAAAATGTTCTAAACCAATGAAAAGTGTTATTTTTAGGTCATATGACCAAGCCTTCCATCTTTAGAAAACCAAAAGTAAAATGAACCAATGAAAAGTTTTATAAACAAGTCACATGACCTGTTATGCGGCATAGGGCTACAAAAAGCGTAGAAAATCCGTTGGCACGTGAGGCGGCGTCAGTAGCGGACCGATGTGCGAATAGGCCGAAGGCAGCACAACGCGCTGAGATCCGGATGGCAACGAGGTGGTGTCCAGCAAATTGCCGCACTGGTGTGGCCATCCTACAATGCTGCGCCGAAAGTCGGCGTGGGGCGCCCCGTTGGCCTGTGAGGTCGCGTCAGTCAGTGGGGGCTGTGCGTCTCCCCCAAGATGGAGGCTCCTCGGCTGCAGTGCGGCGCCCCTTAGCGTTTCACTCGCCGTCCAACTGAGTTGCATCCGCACTTGCGGCTACAGTAGGCCGAAGGCAGCACAACGCACCGAGATCCGGATGGCACCGAGGTGGTGTCCAGCAAATTGCCGCACTGGTGTGGCCATCCTACAATGCTGCGCCGAAAGACGGCGTGTCCAGCTGAGTTGCGGTCACTCTTGCGGTACAGTGACTCGAACGCGCCGAGATCCGGGTGGCACCGAGGTGGTGTCCAGCAAGTTGCCGCACTGGTGTGGCCATCCTACAATGCTGCGCCGAAAGTCGGCGTGGGGTGCCCCGTTGGCTTATGAGGTGATGTCAGTAGTGGACCGATGTGTGAATAGGTCGGAACCAGCACAAGGCGCCAAGATCCGAATGGCAAGTCCTGGATGTTGAGTGCCATAGTTGAGAGTTCTGAGCAGTGCTTGTAAGACTATCTGAAGTTTATTATAAGAATCAGACTAAGTTGAAGACTGTCTGAAGCTTATTTGCACCTTTTGCAGCTTCACTATTGCCCAAGGTGGTGTCCAGCAAATTGCTGCACTGGTGTGGCCATCCTACAATGCTGCGCCGAAAGACGGCGTGTTCAGCTGAGTTCCGGTCACTCTTGCGGTACAGTGACTCGAACGCGTCGAGATCCGGATGGCACCGAGGTGGTGTCCAGCAAGTTGCCGCACTGGTATGGCCATCCTACAATGCTGCGCCGAAAGACGGCGTGACCAGCTGAGTTCCGGTCAGTAGCGGTCGGCAGTAGGTGTTTCTATAGGGCGGTGACGTGGGCAGGAGGAGGGGCAGGGTGGGGGGAAATAATGTATGGATTACGGAGTTTTACAGGTAAGTAAACATTTAAATACATAAAACGAATTTCGTTGCGCACACTGCATCACCAAATGTGATGCAGTGTGCGCAACGAAATTCGTTTTATGTATTTAAATGTTTACTTACCTGTAAAACTCCGTAATCCATACATTATTTCCCCCCACCCTGCCCCTCCTCCTGCCCACGTCACCACCCTATAGAAACACCTACTGCCGACCGCTACTGGTTCCGGTCACTCTTGCGGTACAGTGACTCGAACGCGCCGAGATCCGGATGGCACCGAGGTGGTGTCCAGCAAGTTGCCGCACTGGTGTGGCCATCCTACAATGCTGCGCCGAAAGTCAGTGTGGGGTGCCCCATTGGCTTATGAGGTGATGTCAGTAGTGGACCGATGTGTGAATAGGTCGGAACCAGCACAAGGCGCCCTGCACTGTTGAGCTTTTTTCAATGCCTGTTTTTTGTTGTTTCCCCTCCATCAAAAACAAAAAAAAAATATAAAACTGTGCAAAAATACAAAAAATTTTTTAGAAAAGCAGTGCTTGTAAGACTGTCTGAAGCTCTTTTGCACCTGCTGCAGCTTCACTATTGCCCTGGTGTGGCCAAAGATCGCCCATGACATAGGCTGCCGGCTCCCGAGGTCCGGCGGAACTTTTTTCCTTTTCCTTTCTGCTTGTCCCACAATCCGTTTCACCTGAAGACACGACCAGGTTCCTGAATGTGTGCAGGGGGACGCTATTGATTGAATGAAAATGGCGACTTGACACAAAGCTGACTCAAGCGTTGCTGTTGATGCTATACAGACAAAAATTGGTTTTCAGTTTGTACATTCTTCAGGATTTTTTTTTCCATCCAAGGCTGATTGAGAGTTTGTAGAAAAATGGCTTCAGATTTTCCACATATTACTCTTCAACATTCTTCCTAAATGTAACAATGTGAGACTCACTAGGAGAACGGCTGTTTAACTTTCCTTTCAAAATGCTGCCAACAATATTTTCTGAATGGAAGACACCATCTTGTAGCATAAAGGGCCGAAAGGGGTTCTGGTCTGGCCGATTGTTGGTGGAGACATTTTGACTATATCTTGGACCTGCCCGGCCTCGCCCAAAATGGCGCCGGTATAAATGGGACTCGTAACTCCTTGCCCGCAAATGTATATCTAGAAAATTTTATTGTAAGTGGCCCTGTCTTATTTTAATTACAAAATGTACGTCCACCGATTCCGCAACTGTTAGACACCTTAGTTCTTGCAACCTAATGGCCCGCTCGTTACGTTCCTCTACAGTGTAAATGTCTCCTCATCATATACGATTTCAGTTTGCTCCGTGGCCGGCCCACGTGGTTATAGGCCCGTATTTGTATACTGACATTTTCACAATAAAGGTTTTTAAAACAAAACACGGTAGTAGTATTTAGATTGGTAAAGTTTTTACTTTTAGTCACTGTTTTCGAATCAGTAAAAGGCAAGTGAAATAAAGCAGTCCAATTACATGACGGATAAAAGGTATAATATGTAGGAACGCAGTAAAGATAAATGGTCAAGGGCAGTTGTGTTTTCCACTCCTGCAACATAAAGTGATCGATAAGAATCTGATAATAAGGCGTATCGGCGACTAAGACAGCAGGCCGAGTCTCTTTTACTCAACGGCTCCGTCATGGAACGAAGAAACGCCTTTTTTCTCGAAAAAGGAATATATTTTACTTGCAGGACAGTTGTAAATTTTCCGGGAAAGTACATTAGCCTGGAATATTATAACATATATGTTTAAAAAAAAATAATGTTCGAAAACAATAAAAAGCGTAATTTTTAGGTCATATGACCAAGCTTTTCATCATTAAAATAACAAAAGTAAAATTAACCAATGAAAAGTTTTATTAACAAGTCACATGACCTGTTATGCTTACGTTACGCGCTGCGCGCCGCGCCCCGGATCACTTCCGGGTGCGCTAACGCGGCGTGTCATAAAACGCATTACGCGACAACGTAGGTCAAGAATATAGTCAAAATGTCTCCACCAACCAGCGTTCGGAACACAACCCCTTTCAGCAGTCCAAAAAGTTCTGTTAAATGACAACAGAGGGGACAGGCAACAAGAACCATCAGTCAAAGAGGGGAGGGCAAGTTCTTCTCTTCCGGGTCATGTTGGGGCGCTACCGGAACTGATCGAATTGGTAGACTACAGTGTTTCTGGGTGTTTCAGACTAAAGCTGGCGTCAGCATGAGAGCACTACCATCTCGTAGCTCCGTCGTGGCCATTTCACGAGCAGACATGGCAGCCGCTCCCCACCAGAAGCCTGCGGGAGTCGGGGGCCCCCAAGACTTTTGTAGAATCTTCAAGGCTGAGGGGACGCTTTCGAGAATGGGACCCAAGCCCTATCAGGGAAGCGTCCGAGTTCCAAGGTGTCCCAGGGCCATTTTAGTGGACCAGGCCTAAAACCGAAGAGCCGGCCGCCATTTTGAGAGTCCTGTGGCAGCCACCTATCGCTGCACCACAAGAGCGGGAGCAACTTAACTACATGGTGAGCGAGACGCTGTAGTCGCAAGAGCGGGCGGTAAACAGCTGAATGGCGGAAGAGGCACAGTGTAGCAAAAGCGGGCGGAATGGCAACTAAAACGGTAAAGGGGCGCCCCACTACAGCGTGTCTTCAGGTCAAACGGATTGTGGGACAAAGTCCAGAATAGAAGAGTCATCAAAAGGCAAAAAGTTCCGCCGGACCCCGGGAGCCGGCCGCCTATGTCGGGGGCGATCTCAGGCTACACCAGTGCTATAAGACTTGGGGAGGGGGTCGGAGCCAAGCGTCTTCTCCGAGTCCGTGCCATCACACCGCCCCTCGGGGGCCTCCGTCAAGCGGTTTAGGGAGGTACCATATAACATTGTTTTCAAATGCAGTCAGGTCCACAAACGACCCTCACTTACTTTGAGAATAGTGAAGCTGCAGTAGGTGGAAATAAGCTTCAGACAGTCTTACAAGCACTGCTTTTGTAAACATTTTTTGATTTTTTTGTATTTTTGCACAGTTTTATATTTTTTTTTGTTTTTGATGGAGGGGAAACAACAAAGCACAGGCATTGAAAAAGGCTCAAACTCAGAACTCTGAACTATGGCACCCAACATCCAGGACTTTCCATCCGGATCTTGGCGCCTTGTGCTACTTCCGACCTATTCACACATCGGTCCACTACTGACATCATCTTATAAACCAACGTTATGTAAATAGTTATTTAATAAAATGTTTTACCCTGTTTCTTTGCTGGTGTGTTGTCTATATTTTTAATATTTGCATAGGGTTTGTCGTTTATTTCGTGTTAGTATATGTTTGAATAAGTAAGGTGTGTATAACTGTATAGTTGAGGAAATGGAGGTGTGATTGATTCTTTGCATGACTGACTAGGTGTGTGAGTAACTCCATGGATGAGTGACAGTCTGTGAGTGTCTGTTTACACTGATTGTATCTAAGGTTATATTAGAGTCTGAAGAGGTTCATCGTATTATCACATGAATGATATCATCAGTGATGTGATCAGTAATGTCAAATGAGATGTTATCAGTGATGTCATCAGTGATGTCATTTGAGATGTCATCAGTGATGTCATCAGTGATGTCACTAACCATGTCATGAATGATGTAATATGTGACATCATCAGCAGTGGATTGCGGGTGCGCGATATATAGTTAGCACATCTAACTATATATGGAATTTCAATGGTTTTATGCGAGTAAAATAAGGTTTTGTAAATGCAAATCCCTAACTATATATGGCCTAAAACCAATGGTTTTTTCATTGAATATATATAAAAAAAAAAAATAAAAAAAAAATATATATATATATATATATATATATATATATATATATATATCCGATTCACTTCCTCCAATAAAACCGGGACACATAGACTGCGGTTCAAAACAGGGTCAGAGGGTTCCCTGCCAGTAATAGTCCTTTTCACCAAACGCTTCAAAAAGCGAAAATGCACTCTTTAGTCCAGCATAAATCACCACTCCATTAGACCAAAAGATCGTATTCCATACTTTTCAAGTTTATTTCCAGCATGACAAACAGTGCATGGAACCAACCCAACGCGTTTCACCGACTACGCGGCTTGAACACGGCTGAGTTGTATTCCTCCAAACCATAGTTAAATGAAGTTTCACATACCACTTCCCTGTGTTAACATAAAAAAAAGACTGAGATTCGGATCAAAATAATACAGCCATTTTGGAGCAGTATCCTACTCGTGAATAACAAATGACAACAATTCTGGCATTACGAATACGTTGACGAAAACTGTAAACATTCTAGAATAAATACGAGGCACCTTATTTTTAGCCTTTCCCACTAGTTGTGGTGTCACATGATTTTCACCATAAGTAATAAATACCGGAAAAGTTCAGTTTGATAAATCCCAAGTGGGAGATTCAACAATCCATACTTGATATGATCCAAAGATACCCAAGTGGAGTAGTTTGTCAAACAGTATCCGTATGACTTGCCCATTAACAACTTCCAAGTGGAAGTACATCCTGTCTTGCACATTTATTCTTCTTCCACAGATATTACCTGTATAAAAAAGACAAGCCATTAAATTTTGGTACTCACTATCAATTAGATAACTAGAAGATTCGAATCCTAGCAGTGCATAACCTGACAAATAAAAAGTGATGAACATAAATTGTGAGTTAAAAACATGAGAAGCACAAACAGGGGACTGCGAGAACAACAGTACATTTCTATACATTAAAAGATTGATTTAATCCAGTGGTTACTCTCCCAAATCCCATTTCAATTCCTCTTCAGAGTTCAGCCCACCTGGTATACGGGTGTCTAGGTCAAGGATGTATTTACTTTCTAGCTGTCGTAGCCTACGTATCCTTTTCATCGAGGGTATTTTGTCAATCAAAAAAAAACTGTTGCGTACTGTTCGGAGAAGGAGTGTGCGGGCTGTGGACACGGGTATTGCGCCATCTGTCCACTTGTCCTGTGAATTTTGGTTTGAATGGGCTTTTTTCCATGCCGTGAATTTGGATGTTTGACAGTGCCCCTGTTTGAGTGTTTGCTAGGCTCCCATCTTCCAAGTTCATTTTCAGTTCTGTAATGTCCTTCAATGCCTCAAAGTCCGCAACCTTTATGGTGTGTGTGGTTGCATTTGGTTCTGTTGAGAACACGTTGTCTTGAGTTTTGTCTTTTTGTGATGAAAAGTTTGCGTGTGAACTGATAAAGATCGATTCTTATTTCAGCATAGTTGAAATTAGTCTCTTTGCAAAAGGAAAGTCCCAGTGTTAGAGTTTTTACTTCCTTGTTTGTTAGCTCCATGGTTGAAAGATTTATGACTGTGTTGGTGGTTGGTGTGTCTGTGTTCATCGTCTCCTGTTGCGTCTGTATGTGGTTTTTGTGCCATGTCAGCCCCAGCGTCTGTTTTTTCTCCTTCTGCTGGATGATTGGTTTGGATGTTTGTAGTTTGATCTCCCCTTCGCGTTCTGGGTCTTAGGCTCATTAGCCGCTCCATCCTTAAAAAAGAGAACTCATCCACGGATGTTGGGACAGTCTTTTTTGGGTTAGTATTGGTACCTGCCTCTGGGTCTGATTCTGCTCCTGAGCTTACTTCTGATTCACTCAGCACTAGAGGGCAGGGAGGGGTTCCTCCTGTGGCGGAGAGTTGCTGTCTACGAATGTTTTCAAACTTCCTGGCAAAGCTGTAGATTCTACCTTGCAGGTAGTCATTTCTGTCCCTCTGGAATTTTTCTGCTTTCCTGATTTTAATGGTGCTTTCTAGTTTCTGTACTCTTGTTTTGATATCTTCCAGTCCCTTTTTGACCAGTTCTTGGTTAGGTACTTTTGCCAACTTTTCCATGACGCAGTTGATTTTCAAGAGTAGTTTTTCCCTGTCAGAAGTGGCATATTTCACCAAGATGCGCAACATATTGCGTGATGATTCCGCACTCTTATCTGCCCAGTCTTGCAGCATGGCTGGGTCAGGGTCCTCATATGTGGGCACCACCAATACTCTTAGGCCTCTGGGTACTCTGCTAACATCTAGGTATTTTTTGAGGGATGTGCACTCCCACCACTTGGCTACTTCAGCCTTTCTCAATTTTTCAAGTTCAGTCAAAAGTTTCTTGGTTTCATTTCCCTGGGGTGCCTGCTGTGCACTTGTACTTGCTGTTGAAGTTGTTGCCGGATCAGCTTGCTCTTTAAAGATGTCGAGAGCAGCCTCTTCACGTTCTTTGTCCCATTCTGCTGACATCGCTATATTGGTGTTGAATGATCACCTTTGATACCCACTGCCTTTCTGGCGCGTTACGCGTTAAGGACTACCTCTCTCGCTGGTTTTTGTAAAAGCATTTACTGGCTTCTGCACTCACTCCCTTGCGCTAACCCGTGGGTCCCCAACTCCCTGTCAGCCCTCCGGCCGTCACTGGATCAGGGTTACTCACGGTTCCGTTGCGGAAGCAGTGTCTGCCAGATCTGAAGTTTCACCGTGGGGGGCTCCCAGTATTCCTCAAGCTGAAGAAAAATGTCCAAAGTTCGTTTTTCTGGTTGTACTGGGTGCTCCTGAACGAGGAGGGTCGGTGTAAAAGGCTCCAGACAGCCTTAAATTATTATTCCAATCCTGACTTGGCTTAAAAAGAAACAGGCACCGACTCCGTGGATGAAGATCGAAGGTTTTTATTAACCAATATAAACGATCAGATGTGTTTCGGCGGACAAGTCCGCCTTGTTCACTACATCTGCTTGCACCATGTTAGTGAGCCTCATTTATACTAGTGCATAATTGACATGTGGTAGAACCACCATGTGACATAGGTAACCATGTGACATTAAACATAGAAAAGTTGGTAGTGCTCAAAATTGCAAGTCATTGTGGCACATAAAGCAAAGAAATATTGTTAAAACAATGTAACTACATCATTACAATTTATAAATAATAGTCGTGTATATAAGTTACCAACATTTGCGAATTGTAGCTGTTTAATTTATGAAATCTAAGCTTGTTTAACACTAATGGCTGCTGCCTATTGCGTGCTGGTTTGGACATAGAAGAGTTCCTTCACAGCAGGTATAAGCTGCCAGCTGCTCTGCAGTCTGTAACCTTGTGGAGCCCGAGCAGGACATGTCGTGAGTACATCGCATCCCTTTCTGAGTGTGTTTACAGGTGAGTGCTGGGCGGGCTGATCTAGAGGCAAGCGTGTTTATTTGGATTGGTAACAGCACGCTTTGAAAGAAACCTCGTACGGGCAAGACTTTCTCAGAGCTAAATAAGCTCAGTGTTAGCGCTAGTCATTATCTCGTGGAGAAGTGAGGGGCCTGCTGAGTATGGCAATTGTGCGTTCGGTGGGCAGGTGTTTTACTCAAGTGATTTTCGAGGCTAAGCTAGGTGTCGTGGTTGATCAAGTGAGACCTAGGTTGCAGGAATATAACGCAAGTGCGTGAAAATGAACTAGAATAGCCAGAGGGTGGCAAGGGGTATATATATATATCCACGCTCCACAGCACCAAACAATTTGGCGCACTCACAGGCAGGTGTGAATACATGCCGGGGTGCACCCGCATCAATATACCAGCTCTATTTCCTCTCCACCTCGGCTTCCGCCAGGAAAGAATCGCACTCTTAGGGACTTGTTACCATACGTTTATTCCAGCAACAGAGCAACAAGTAAACAGACGTGTTTCGGAGTAAACCTTTCTCTATGTTTACCAGAACGCCGTACATCCAAAGTATTTAAACATCATCACTTCGGCCGTGAACATCAAAAGAGGACTACCATATATATCGATAGTACCTTGAAAATCAGCGCTATCATTAAATAGCAAACTGGTCAACTTTCGAATGTTAAATTCATACAAAAATCACATGCATAATAAATTATACACATCAATCAAGCCCAAGATGGGCAACCATTATCATGTTCACAGAAATCAATCAAGCCCTGGATGGGCAATATCTTTGATTAAATAAATACTGAATGACTCGAGCCTCATCAACACTAAACTCAAATCTTCCCCAAATATATTAAGGTGGAGCACATTCCATCAATGATACCATTGAGATGCAATTAAAATCAAAGTATAGAGAAGATAGGAAAGATGTAAAGAGTGGAAAATTCAAGGAAGAGGAAGAAACATAACATAGGCAAATTCGAAACATAAACATAAATGTCAACAACTCATCAGCTCATTTAGACATAGTAGACATTTAAATTCAATTCAGTTATTGGGAGGATACATACACATTGAAGTATCAAAAACTCATCTTATTCACCCAAATGTACAGCTAATTCTTCATTGCTATTAAGACCATGTGGTGTTTTCATATGCAGATCAATTATATAGCGTGATTCTAATCGTCTGAGTCTGACAATCCTGTCACCCCCTCTAGGATTGTCCGAAACATGGTCTAAACAGAAGTATGCTAAAACATCCCTATTCCGGTGATGTTTTTTGTCAAAGTGTCTTGCGACAGGATATGCATCATCGCCCTTAGCTATCGCTCTCATATGCTCGAGGACTCTGACCTTGGCGGGATGGACCATGCTGCCAACATATCGTAAACCACACGGGCACACGAGACAATAAACCACATAAGATGTTCCACATGTCATAAATTTGGTTATATGTTTCCGTATACCTACACTAGGGATGTCATATGATAGGATACGTTTACTTGCCCTGCAGGCTTTACATTTCCCACATGGGAAAAAACCTTGCATGGATCCCAGTTCTGTTGTTAATTTGGGTGTAGGATAAGTGTGTACCAGGGGAAGATTTGAGTTTAGTGTTGATGAGGCTCGAGTCATTCAGTATTTATTTAATCAAAGATATTGCCCATCCAGGGCTTGATGGATTTCTGTGAACATGATAATGGTTGCCCATCTTGGGCTTCATTGATGCATATAATTTATTATGCATGTGATTTTCGTATGAATTTAACATTCTAAAGTTGACCATTTTGCTATTTAATGATGGCGCTGATTTTCAAGGTACTATCGATATATATGGTAGTCCTCTTTTGATGTTCACGGCGGATGTGATGATGTTTACATACTTTGGATGTACGGCGTTCTGGTAAACATAGAGAAAGGTTTACTCGGAAATGCGTCTGTTTACTTGTTGCTCTGTTGCTGGAATAAACATATGGTAACAAGTCCCTACAAGTGCGATTCTTTCCTGGCAGAAGCCGAGGTGGAGAGGAAGTGAAGCTGGTATATATATATATATACACATATATATATATATATATATATATATATATATATATATATATATATATATATATATATATATATATATATATATATATATATATATATATATATATATATATATATATATATATATATATATATATATATATATATATATATATATATATATATATTACCTACCGGCGGTCGCCAGTAGGTAGTTATAGTTAGGATTTTTTTCAATGCAAAATCTCAAAATTCTATTGTGAATAACTTTGGCGCCGGTTGACGAATCTGCCTGAAAACTTCCTCAAATTTGCCTCGCGAAGCTCCGGTCCTTCCTCGAAAGTTTGGGGGGGATTCAACAAGCGGGGGACGAGATAAAAGGGGGGTCCCAAAACGTGTTTTCCCTATGTTAATTTCCATAGGGCGGTCAACCTCACTTTTAGCCCGAACGGCTGAATGGATTTCCACCAAACTTGGCAAAATTGTAGGGACTGGTAGCCCGATGTGCCTTTGCTATGTCTCAAGAAATGTGCTCCAGTGGTTTTTGAGTAATTTAGGTTCAAAAAAATATATATTTCTATGGCCGCGCCCCGGTACGCACACCGGGGCGTGCTCCGGGCGCGCCACGCGAGGTGCGCACGGAAAGCTGATTGGCTCTCGGGTGTCTGTAAACATTCAAAACAGTCCGGAGCGGCCACCATCTTGTGTCTCGGTAGGATCGAGACACAAGAGGTGGCAAAAACAAAGGGGGAAATGACCATAAGAGGGCAGAGTAGACCCCCCCTTTTTTTTTGATTTGCGCGGGGGGAGCGCCCGGTACGCGCAGCGCGGAGCGTACTGGGGAGCGTTCCATGGGGAAAAAAAAATGATAGAGTTTTAAAAAATGTAGCCTTTTTTTATAATTTGGAGGTAGTTCTAAAAAGAACTGTTTCTTTTCTTCTTTTTGTTGTTTTATATTTTTTTATGTTTTTTGAACATTTTGTACTTTTTTTGGCTTTTATGAACTATTTTGTATTTTTTTGTTATTTTTATGGGGAGAAACAAAAAACAGGGAATTGAAAATGGCTCAACTGGAGTAAAAAAAAAAAGGAAAAAATTACGGTTTTTTGGGGCAATTGTTGTTGTCACCAGCAAGGAGGATGAGCTTTAGGCTCTGCTCACCATAGGAGATGGTCTTACCACAAAAAAATACATGTGACCCTAAATTCTCCAAACCGTGGTTGTATGCAAGGGATTGTCTCCCTTGTCTCTGGTCACGATGGAGTGGGTTGTTTTCATTTGGAAGTGCTGGGTGTAGATTGGGGAGGGTTGCTGGCCAGTTCTCTCATCTCTGCGGCAGCATAGTTGTTCGGATTCTTGCGCTGCATGTGCCTAATCATGGTATTATTCCCAAATGAATATTTTTTTTATTGGGTTACCCCTTGAAAGTTCCATGTCACAGATAAGGCAAGTCACCTTTGCCACATTCACTTTCTTTTTTCCCTCAGGGATGGAAAAAAACTCCCATACAATGTGTGGCTTGGGTTGGTATGGGGTATTGCGTTCTTACAGCCACCTCCTCCTCCTCCCCTCCTCCTCTTCCTCCTCCTCTTCTTCTTGACCACCAATGTGATGTTGTGGTGGTGCTCTTGGTGGTGGTGGTGGTGGTGGTGGTGCAGATGCTCCAGCTGATGCTGCTACAGTAGCCATTTCAAAGTACAAAATATACCTCAAAGATTTCAAAACGGGTCTTCCCCAGTCAAAGGACAAAGTCAAAATAAGGAAAAAAGGTGGGGGCTTTCATCATTTGGAGAAAAAAAAGTGTTATTTTCAGGTCACAAGACCAGGGGTTTCATCATTATGAAACCAAAACTGTTCTGCACCAATTAAAAGTGTTATTTTCAGGTCACATGACCCGACGTGCCCAGGGCCCAGGGGCGTGTCGCGTAAGCGCGTCGGATGCTTACGTTGCGTGATCGTATGCGCTCGAGTGCTTCCGGGTGCGTTTACGCCGTGCGTATCACGTGGACGCGGCTACGCGGTACGTCACAATGCTGTTTTTGGCCGCAGGTATTGGCGCTAACGGGACGCTCCCCGGTGCGCGACCCGGGGCACTTCAAAACACTACGCTTTCCGGGGAGCTCACCGGGGCACGCCCCGGAAGCGCTCCAGGGCAAAAAAAAAATATTTTTAAAAAAATATATATACATTAAAAAAATTGTTTTAAATGCAAATGTAATATAGGATTCATTCATTTTCACAAATATACATTTCATAGCTATAGACATTTGCTATTAACAACATTTTGAAATTCACTGAAAAAAACATAGGTTTGGGGCCTTATATATAGTTAGGAATAAGCATTTAAAAAACCTATGAAATTCACTGAAAAAACCATAGGTTTCACACCAGTTATAGTTAGGAATTAGCATTTAAAAAAACTAATAAATTCACTGAAAAAACCATAGGTTTCACACCCGTTATAGTTAGGAATTAGCATTTAAAAAACCTATTAAATTCACTGAAAAAAACATAGGTTTCACACCAGTTATAGTTAGCTGGAAATTTTACTGACATAAAACCATTGAAATTCCCACGTTATAGTTAGTTGGACTCACTATAACTTGCGCGCCTGCAATGCACTGCTGATGACGTCACATATTACATCACTCATGACATGGTCAGTGACATCACTCATGACATCACTGATGACACCATCCTTGTGACAGAGTGACAGACCTCCTTTCAGTGTAATGTAACCCTTGAAACACATATTCAAAAATAGAAACTACAATTTTCAAAAAAATAGAGATACCCATACCAGTTTCAACAACCAATTCAGTAATACCACCATCTATATACACATCCACTCATTCACCAACAATTCTATATAGTCACTCATACATATATTCACTCATCATATGTAGTGAAACACCTATACATCCTGTTACACACCGACAGTCATCCAAAAGTTACTCACACACATAATCACACATGCAAATAAATTATTGATCATCCATTTATTTGCATATACAGCTATACACACACTACCACCTTACTTCTAAGGAAACTTACACATACTTACTTTCTTAAACAATGACTTATAGAAACACATACTTATTTAAACAAGAACTCTTTTAATCTCTCACTCTCACATATACTCACTTATATACATCAATACTCACATATACTAGATTAAAACATATCTAGTTACTGATAAAGACACTATTGAGACAGTCATTCATTCACTAACACACACATATACACACTAAGCCAGTTAACCAATCAATTTTTTCTTTTAAAAAACATCTATTAAGACACTTATTTAAACATTTATTCTTCCATCGACCTTTACATATACATAAATAAAACATATTTATTTTTCAGAAAGACACACATTCACTGGATGGTGTCATCAGTGATGTCATGAGTGATGTCACTGACCATGTCATGAGTGATGTAATATGTGATGTCATCAGCAGTGCATTGCAGGCACGCAAGTTATAGTGAGTCCAACTAACTATAACGTGGGAATTTCAATGGTTTTATGTCAGTAAAATTTCCAGCTAACTATAACTGGTGTGAAACCTATGGTTTTTTCAGTGAATATATATGTATATATATATATATATATATATATATGAATATATATATATATATATATATGTATATGTATATATATACGTATATATATATTTATACATTCACTCCACAACTTTCGCTGAAGCCTGAGCTTCTTGTTAGGGCGGGCAACGCGCCGGGGTAGCAAACCCCTGTATATGCTACACAAATCTTATGTTTCGGCCAGAGAATGACCCAAACCAAATGACAACAGTGCCGCGGTTTCCATAAACAAACGTCTTTATTCTAATAGGCAACAAACAATCTCGAGATGTTTTGGAGTTACTTCACTCCTTTGTCACAGGTTTGGTTTTGACTTTTTTCATTTCTCTTTCAAAGAGACTACGACATAGATAATGTGCAAATGATAGACAAAGACATTTTCTTTACATGTTTTGTTTTGACATTGTCATTCTAAACTTGGTACATGAAACTTCTTTTCATAACCTCACATGATTATTTGATCAGTAAATGACTCAATGTAGCACTGCATACTTAATTGTAATTTTGTTTCACTTGACGGGAAAAAAATAAGCAATTCTGCCACAGTGGGCAAATATCTCCTAAACCCAAATTGAATTTCAATATTTTTATTGCTTATACATTTTGATCCTCCAACACAATTAGGCCCAAGTGGACCTTGCCACCTTGCTACAACAAATACACCCTTCTTGAACTATTACTACATGCAGAAGGCAATACATTCCTGCACTACTTTCATTCTTGCACTACTTAAATTCGGTTGTATTCAACTGATTAGCTTATGCAATCCATTATGTAGCCTCTTAGGGCATGTCAAAGCATTTAAAGCCCACAACCAAAATTTAATAAATTTAGCATAAAGTCCCTAATGTGCAACAGTAGATAGATATTAGAGCTCTTCTACATTGCGGTGTAAAAACAAACAAAACATGAGCCGGTGATTAAAATGTGATACATGGAAACCTACAGTTAAAAACTTGAAACAAACAAAACCTTAAAAACACTTATACAAGAGGGAAACAGCTGAGTAATTACTTTTTTATCCTAAGTGTATGGATAATTCTTCGTCCAAATTTAAACCCATTGGGTTGAGTGTGTTATATTTGGTAAGCATTTTGATGATCAGTTTGGAATCCAACCTCCTTAATTCCAGGGTCCTAATACTGCCTCTTTCTCTTACTGGGATTTTGTCTAGGACATGAAATCTTAGTAGGTTGCTATTCTGATTGTGGCTGGTCTTAAAATGGTGAGCAATTTGATATTGCTTGTCATTATTTTTGATTGCTTGTAAATGTTCCAGCACTCACTTTTTGCCCTTATGGATAGTGCTCCCTATATAGAATTTATTAAAGGGGCATCTCAGGGCATACACTACATATTCAGTGTTACAGGTAAGATGTTTGGAGATCCTGTGGGGGCGTTGTCTGTCTGAAATTTTGAGTGTTTTACAACTTTTACTATATTTACAAGCTTTGCATTGGTTGCCCGTGTTGAAACCCTGAATCTAATTTTAGTTTTTAACTTGATTAACTAAACTCGTGCTTAAGGAATATTTTAGGGATTTTGCTTTTCTAAAAGTTACTACTGGATTATCTCCAATTTGTTCAGCCAAATTGGTATCTGTCTTCAGAATTTCCAAATATTTTTCAAACCTCTTTTGACTTCCCAGGCTTGATTATGGTATGTCGTAACACATCTAATCTCTTCTTTCTCATTTTTAGACTGTTTCTTAGGTATAAGCAGATCATTCCGTTTTAATTTCTCTGCTTTTACCATTGCTTGCTTGATTGTTTTTATGGTGTATCCTCTATCCATAAACCTCTGGGTCATGTTTGCTTTCCCTTTTAGGAATCCTGCTTCAGTACTGCAATTCCATTTGGCTCTCAATAATTCACCAAATGGAATGCTGTGGAGTAAATTGCTGGGATGGCACCTATCTGCATATAGCAGACTGTTGCTTTGCGAAATTCCTGACACGTTAATTTATTTTCCTTGATTTCCAGTTTGAGATCTAAAAACTCAATAGTAGTGTCACTTGTATGACTCGTGAATTGTAAATTCATTGTGTTACCGTTAAGTATGATGATGAATTCTTGTGCTTGGTACTCTGTCCCTTTCCAAATACAGAAGATATAGTCGGTGTATCTTACTCAGAGGACAACATGGTCATCGAACTTTTTGATGGTACTAACAACTTTCTTCTCCCACCAGCCACGATACAACCCGGCAAAGCTGGGGTGAAGCAAATACCTATCACCGTCCCCTGGGTTTGTCTGTACAATTGATTATTGAAGATGAAAAAACTGTTGGTAAGGCAAATATACATCATTTTGAGGAGCATCTCCGTGTGTAGGAGAAAAGAAAGGGATCTTCCTTTAAGAAAGTATCTGCACACATCAATACCTAAATCATGAGGGATACACGTGTAGAGACTGCAAACATCTAGACTCATCAATAAGTAGTTTTCATTCCATGAGATCTCATTAATGAGTCTCAGAAAGTCTCCTGTATCTCTTACATACGAGGGCAATGCCTGGATAAGAGGCTTTGGAAAATAGTCCACAGATTTGGAAGTGTTTTCTAACAAACTTCCGCTAGATGACACAATAGGTCTTCCCGGGGGATTAGACAAGCTTTTGTGCAATTTGGGCAATAGATACAATGCCGAAATTTTGGGATGTTTACATGATAAAAACAAATATTCTTCCCATTCTAAAATCCCTTTGTCCTGACAATTAACAGGGTTTTCTGAAAAATCATTATTGGTCTCCTCATACTGCTTTTTTGATGCTGTTGCATATCTGTCTTTGTCTGACAATTGTTCGTAACCCTCCTCCAGATACATTGCTAGGGGCCAGATTACAACATTGCCACCCTTATCTGATTTTTTAATGACAATGTCAGTACTCATTTCCAACTCTTTGAGGGCTTCTATATGGGTTTGTGCGTCCATTTGTTTTAAGCTCCTTGATCATGCCTCTTTCAAAGGAATCAAAGGCATCGTTACTGATCTGCTGTAAAAATACAGATTTTGGTTTAAATCCGCTTGTACATCCCATCCCTACATCAATGTCAGTGTTGATAAAATTTAAAAAAGGATCATCAATAAAGTTTTCATCATTCTCTAATTCATGCATTGTACGTAAAATGTCAATGTCATTAATCGTTAGGGGAGTTGTTTTTTTTTCTGTATTCTATTGTTTCTTTGTGGATTTTTTTACAACATACCATCTCTTTAATTTCAGTTTTCTCGTGAAATTAAAGAAATCTATCTGAGTTTCTGTATAGTTAAATTTAGATGAGGGGACTTTATGTTGCTCAGGGCTTTTCTTGTTTCATTTAAGTCCTGTAAAACAGCCAAACGATCTTTGATGTCAAAGTCTTTATTCTTACCTTCTACCACTGAAGTATGACTATCTAAGTCCTGAACATACATTCTAGTCCCGAACAATAGTTTGTACGGGCTGAAACCTTTTAGAGAATTTCTTGGCAAGTTGTTAAGACTACGTTGGACACTTGTTAAATGTTGGACCCACCCATCACCCGAACCTAATACCTTTGCCGTTATAGATTGCTTTATGTCTCGTTTTTTTCTTTCCACTACCCCGTTTCCCTCAGGATGGAAGGAACAAGAGAACCTCAATCCAATGCCCATGCTGGTCATGGCCTCCTTATAAGCTCGAGAGCTAAAAGCAGTTCCTTGGTCAGAATGAAGCATGGCTATTGCGTATGTGCCGATAAAGACTCGCAAATCTTTTATAACAGTTCTGGCGTCAGCTGAGCGCTGGGGCCACATTTTTTAAGTGAATATAGTTTTAAAAAGTAATTAATAGGACGCTGTATTTCGTGTGTAGATGGCCCTATGTTACCTACAGAAATGACGATGGCATTACTCCGGTTGGCTCGTTACTGCAGTCTCTGTCGCATTCTGGACAGCTCTTTGCAAATTTATAATGTTGCAGGCTCATCCCTGGCCACCAATATTCTGATTGTAATTCTATCAGAGATACCTTCATCTGTTTGTGCCTTGGACCTTCACCCATGTGTGCGTCTGCTATTAATAAGACTCTCCGGTTCGTGTTTGGAATTACCCTATCCCCCACTCCAGGGATTCGAGCAAAAGGAACGGAGTTTGCATCTATTACGTATGTATAATTGAGTGGATAGTTCACAGGTAGTGCTGCACAGTTGTCTTTTGAAGACGAGTTTACCGCCAGCATGGTTTCCCCGTCTATGTATTTTTCTGAACACTTTTTTGTGGCTACGGAAGCCGGTTTAGTTGCTTCCGCTGTGGCTGTATTAACCAATGAATTCCCTGCAACGTGAACGCCATCACATTGATGACTCAGAGTGTGTATCACGTGAGTCTTTCGGTAAAAGAACTACTTGTTTCCAAAGCATTTTATGCTTGATTGTGGCACCTGTGTCATCTTTGTAATCATTTTGAACCCAGTTCTGCAAATCATTGTTGTAAGAATTGACGCAAAAATGCGAATCGCACACGATTAGTGTCTGGAATTCACGTTCGGCATTTTCAAGCGCCATCTTTAAAGATCTGATTTCAGCTCGCTGAGCCGAACATTTTCTCAGTGATTCAGTTTTTGTTATTTTCGGTCTGAATTTACCGCAGAGCCAGCGACCTTCAACAATCGCACAGGCTGCATCGTATGATTTATCATCTACATTGTACTGCTGTACAAATCTGTCTGTATAGATTATACAAGAGTACTGTTCAAGGGGCAGAATTTCGATTGGCAGAGGATATTCTTTTTCATATTTTAAATCATACCGTTTTTTCATGTTCGGGACAAAATAGTATGTCACGTCTTCTGCAGCAAGAGAATTTTCGCACTGTATCCATTTCGGATCTAGTGCCATGGTAGGCAGGTTGACCGGGCTTCTTAATGCCTCGAAGGCAGATTCTGCTGTGAAAACAGTGATTCTTTTGCCTTGCGCTAGTGCTCGTTCTTTCGCTACAGCAGTTTGCACTGCCTTTACAGTATTTTCTGTGAGACTGAATGTTTTTTCTGCTTGTGTGTACAAATGTGATTTGTAAGCTATCGGTACCGTTTCTCCGTCATTAGAGGTCAGGTACGTGAATCCGCATCTTCCTGGGATGATCCGGATTACAAGGTTGCGTGTATTGTCACGTGTCTCTAATTTTGTTTTAGCTAACATGTCTGTTTGCAGTGATCTCAAAATTTCTGTGTGTTTTTGAGTCCAGTTGATTGGTTTAAAATCAGGTTGTATTAATTAGTAGAGAGGTTTAACCCTCTCTGCATAGTTTAAAATGTAAGTTCTTCCAAAATTCAGGAAGCCTAGAATCGATTGTAAGTTCTTCAGCGTTTTTGGTGCTTGGAGTACAGCGCACTTCTCTAAGAAGTTGTCCGCTAGGCTTTTCGTTCACTTGATAACTCGTATCCTAAAAATAAGACTGTTAGATGGGCAATTCGCGACTTTTTAAAGTTGAATTTGTAACCCTCTGCTGCGAACCCAAGTATTATGGTGTTCACTCTTTTCAAGTGAGTATCCAAGTTGTCGTCTGTGAGATAGATGTCATCAACATAAGATAATGCCTCATCATCATATATTTGTAGTAACTTTGTTACTCTGGCTGAGAATAATCCTGGGCTGTTCCTAAAACCCTGTGGGAGCCTGCAGAAATTTTTCTGTGACCCCATTATTGAGAAAGCGGTCAAGTACCTGCTTTCTGGTGCAATATTTTGACAAAAGAAACCATTAGATATGTCTAATGTTGTTTTGTATTTTTTGCGAACTATGTTATTCATTAGTGCCGCACTGTGCGAATTTTGTACCGCAAATGTTTTGCAACATGAGTTAAGGTGTCTGTAGTCCCAAGACTAGACGATATGAATTGTCTGGTTTGGAAACAGGAAACAAAGGATTGTTCATTTGAGAGGTGCATGTCTCAATTACCCCTTGGTATTCAAGTTGATCTAAAATCTCCCTGACTTGTTTTTTAGCTTCTTGCTTAACTGGGTACTGCCTTTGTGCAGTTGGTTGACTTTTTAACTGGATTTTGTGAGGAGGAGAGTCCTCATCCCATCCTACATGATTCTTATATAATGCTGGTGCCTGGGCTACTGCCCATTTCCTTGCATATATATATTTAGTGTGAATTGGAATGTGATTTGAGAAGGCAGGCATAATCATTTCTTCGCCATGAGGGCACTCCCTGACAAACTCTGGGGCCAATCTTTCTCGGCTAACAGGATGTCATAGCCTTTTGAGAGGTTATCCCAAAACAGACCCCTTATTTTCCTAGTCTTATCTCCCTCTATACGCAGTGCTATTTCGTATATCTTATGAGGTTCGCTAACTCTGGTGTCTGCAGTTTCTACTTGAATGTATTCATTCGTGTCCACTGTCTCCAGATGACTCATCAGGATCTTGGGAGCTATGCTGATTTCTGCTGCACTGTCTAGCATTGTCTGTGCCCAATCTCCGTTTTTCTGCTGTGTCCTCAGTATTCTCGGCATGTTCGATTACTCTAATGCTGGCTACCTTCTTTCTTGGATATTGTAAGTTTTTTACTTTGAGCAGGTTCCTTGTCTTTGGACTTGGTGTGCTCTTCCCTTGGTTCTGACCGTCCTCTTCTTTCCGATTTCTGCGAAAAAGATCAAGAGGGACGTGTATCAATACTTTGATATCTATCAGGCTTTTTCAAGTTATCCCTATTTCTAAGGTTATATCTTTTTTCAGAGTGCTCCCTCTGGGGAGACTGGTGTTCTCGATTCGGAGTTCTTTCTCTCCGTCGAGGAGACCTTCCTCTGGACTGGAAAACTTTTTCTTTGGGAGTGGATTGTTTATTTACATCCCAGCTCTTTTTAGGAGTATTTTGATTATTTTTAATAAATATTTTTTCAGGATTTTCAAGTAGTTGGAGTTTTACTGGTTTCCCACCCAAACTATCTCTACCTAATTCTTCATAGCATTTTTGTATGATTCTGGCAAGCTCAATTGGTTGATCTGTTATATCTGTTTCTTTCAATTTCTGGCGGATCGCCACAGATGCTGCTTCTCCCTTTATATTGGCTAATAATATACCCGAGACCTGCTTGAAGTCTTTCAGTAATTTCATACCAAGAGTTAAAGCAGGTTCTGGACCGTATTCATTCTGAATTTGTTTTAGCACATCTGGTATTACCGCCATGGACGGAACGCCATGTGTTTTTGTGTAAATGGAAACAAAGACTGTGCCCCAAGTGTCACAGTCCTCCACATGTGGTGCAACCCCCATTGGAAGGCAGATAGTCAGAATTCTGTGTTTCTCAATAGGGGTAGTATTTGGGAATACTGCCTCTATTTGAGTAATTTTCTGTGCTAACCAGAAGGGAATTTGTTCCCGTTTTGTGGGAGTTTTTCCAGGCATGATTATATGTTCTGTGGTGTGATTTTATTTGTGTTCCCCTGATGAGGGGTTAGCTGTGGAATATTAACAGCTGGTTGGACTGTTGCAGTCCGCATTACATATTGGACTAACTGTCTGTGTATTTTAATTAATAATTTTAGCTGTGCTAAAAGTTCTTCTCTTGACATTTTATCAATGTCTGGATGTGGTGTGCTGCCTGCCGCGTGTCCAATTTTCCAACAGTATAGTCCTAAATCCATTAATAACTGAAACATACCAACTACACTCAATAGGGTAACAGTTTTGACCCAGAAGTCCAGGGGAATAGGCATGCCATATTAGCTTTTCAAAAGTCATGATCTTGTGCAAGAGAGACGATCTCGTGGGGCATGATTTACTAACATTTTGAGTGGGTGCTCATTGCAGCTCTACTCTGCCACATTGCCAGGGGCCAGGATTCTGAGGCCCATGGATCCTAGCAGCCTGCCGCCGCCCATGCCAAACATCAGTGCCAGGAGGCGCTTTAAAAAGCAGCAAGGGCTACCGCAACGCCGTTCATGCACGGGCATGCCTGGGCCACGCCCGGGCCAAGGGCAGGCCATCTGCACGCGTCTGCGGCCGGATGAGGCTGGGCTTGGCCAAGTCCCTTGGTTTTACTTTGTGGGGTGGAACGGTCAGTAGACCATCAGTACCTGCATTTGCCATCTGAGAACAACCAAGAGGCACTATGAAGGGAGCGGAGAGATGAGTAAGTTCATTTTGTTCTTCCTCTGTGTGTCTGAATATTAACAAAAACCTAACCCGTTTTATAAGCAATATGAGTAAATGGAAGGCGGGGGGTGCAAAGCCATTGATTGAGCAAATCGCCAAATGGACTACCATAGACACCTTCTTAGCACGTGCCATGGGGACCCTAAATAAAGATATTGATTTGGCAGAACGGCGTATGACCCTTACCAAAACATGCCAAACTGGAGAGGACCAACTGGCAACATTCCCCGAGGGGACACCTAGTACAGGCAGCATCTATGACATTCAGAGCGCAGGATGCTCATGTGAAATTCTCGGCCACACATTGACATTAACTGTGCCAGACCAGGGCCCTACTCCCGCTGTCTCATGATCATTAACTTTACAAGCTGCAAAAATGTCTAACACTGCCTGTAAGCCTACAGCCAAACGTAAAAGGAAGACACAAGATGATATATTTCCGGATTCAAGAAACCCAGAGGAAATGATCCTGTTGGGGGAGGGAAGACAAGGAAATGGCTTGAACAATATAGAGAATCACATAAAGGCTCCTTTTGGGATAAATTAACAACTGTTATCAGCAGTTTATTAAGCCCACTTAGAAAAAGATTGGTCCAGGTGGAGGATGGTCATGAAAAATGATGTTAATCTGAGCCAAATTCAATTGGACCAGGGGGCCCGAATGACAACCACTGGTACGAGTAGTAACACAGGCTGTATATCTCCGCATGTCGAAACTCTAAACCATTTGAGACAAGAGGGGTTGACGAATAGGAATATAGAGGAGCCTTTAAGTAAATCTACCAGGAATTATGCCCCACACAAGACCAAACAAATATAAATAAAGAAACCCACAACACCAATGTGTCCATACAAGATCTAGTCACTGTTAAAATGCCACCTTCTAGCTGCCCATATGTAGCAGTGTTAGTTAATGTCCCCCCACCGAAGCCAGGAGTCATGGAAACTACGGAATGATTGAAGAACAAGGTGGCTCATTGGTTAAATTCTAGACACTTATTCACCCTAAGTAGAGCGCAGAAAATTCTGTTTGCAAGAAGAGTGGGGTGGATTGGACCATTGGAAAAAGATCTGTTTGATGATTGCCTAATAATTAACTTTAGTGGCCAGAGAACTCCTAGCAGTATTCATAAAATGACAGGTGAATCAACTATAGATAGACAGCCAATGGGCATAGTCCCATTAGGATTCTTTTACGATCATTTGAGGGGATTGGAGCAATGTCAAAAGGGCTTATCAAACCGTCAGAGACAGAGGGATACCACAAGTTTACTCCCACAATATGTCCAGTATTTTGCTGCATCCCATAGATATGAGCCGCTGAGTAGACTAAACGATAATGATTCAATTTTGATCAAGTTCATGACGAGGATCCTAAGAGTTGTCAGAGTGGGCCCCCAAAATGTCTCATATAGCTAGTCGGCTAAGCAAGCTATGCCCAAGGGACTGCCCATACATAAGAGAGGCCCCCTCTATGGGTGGGTTATTTGAAGCTATGGTAACCGAGGTAGTGGAGGCTTGGTACACAACAAATACCTTTCTAGAGTCAATATTATGCCCACAAGTATAATAGATATTGAGCCAGCATGAAACTCCCCTGGGGAAGGGTTTGAGTTTGTAACTGTAGCGCTGTTGTCCACGAAAGGACAAAAAAGGTACACAATATGCGGAAACCGCCGGGGCACTACAACTCCCAGAAGGACCTGGGTGCTGGCAAACCGGAAGTGGTTGTGGGACCAGAGATATAAGCAATCCTCCTGCGTAGCTCCGTGCTTATCAATCCTTCCATCGTTTCCGGAGAGAGAGAGCCTGTGCGCGGACGCTTGCCTTCCCGCTAGGAGGACGTCGGACCGAGTGATGCGCGGACGCTTGCCTTCCCGCTAGGAGGACGTCGGACCGAGTGATGCGCGGACGCTTGCCTTCCCGCTAGGAGGACGCCGTATCTTTTCCTTCTCGAACAGTAGAGGTAGGAACAATCTAAGCACGGCCGTGCTAGAGAAACTATTTCTTTTTTGTCTCCCTTTGTTCTGAAGTGGAGTACCAGGCAGTTGCAAACAAACCTCATCTACTACCTACAGTGACAGTAACTAGTAGGGTCTGTCGAAGTCACCTCCATAAACCTTTATGAGTGCCTAGTATCCGAGAACTCTTGAGGCTCAGGATTATCGCCCGCTACTACATCACCCAGAATCCTTTTGGGCATCTCCCTTGTTAGCTTTTTGTAAGTACGGGTCTGCTCCTTAATCCTTTGTAGTATATGAACGATAGGCGGAGAACTAATGGTCTGTTCCTTTATGTTTTAACAGTTTTGTTGTGACTTGAAGACATCCCTCCCTTGTGACCAGACCAAGAGGGGAACTTCTCAACAACGTCCTTCTTCGTTGTTCTCTCCCTTTTTCCTAGAGTGCCTTCTGTCCCTTGCATGTGTTTCGTGCGGGGAGAGTGGGCATTCTTGGGGAACTGGGATACTCTTCTTCGTGCTGTGGTCCCCGCCGGCCAGTGCCTGAAGGTTAGTGGCTTAGGGTTTCTCTTATTGGGATATCTGTTGGTTACTAACCACTACAGATTGATAAGCCCAAGTAGACAAGCCGAGCCTGGACCATGGAGCCAAATGTTATGTTAGCCTCGCTGGTAGAAAGCCTTACTTCGCTTCAACACGAGGTACACGCATCGCGTGCAGAAAACCAAGAGATGAAGAAAGAAATGAATACCATGAGGAGAGAGGTAGCGGGCATGGTACGTAAAGGGCAGGGATCAGGATCCTACATAAGAGAAGCGACTCTGCCTCCCCCTGGACATCCAGTGACACAAACCCCTCCCCAGGGAGCATCAGGGGGTGGGTTCTTTGTCCCCAATGCCATACCTCAGTCCTCCACCGACCACACACCCACGGTGCATGTCATACAGAACACGGGCATTCCTCTTGCCCCACCTGAACGCTTTCATGGGGATCCAAAGAAGTTTGAGACCTTCTTAAATCAATGCCGGCTCCACTTTTTGTGCAAGCCTGCGGTGTTTCAGGACGACGCGTCCAAAACGTCATTTATGATGTCCTATATGAGTGGAAACGCGGCTAGTTGGACCATACCATTAATGGAGAAGAATGATCCGGTGTTACATCATTTCCCTGATTTCTGTTCGGCTCTCCGGAGGTTGTTTGACCGCAAGACTCATATGTTGTCCTTGGACAAGGAACTTATCACATTACGCCAGGGGTCGCAGGACCTATTGACCTATATCACCGCTTTCAACAGACTGGTGGTTGAAACTGACTGGCCCCAGGAGAAACGCACATCGTTGTTCTATCAAGGACTTCGAAGTGAGTTAACAGATGTTCTATCTCAAGTAGTTCAAATGCCTGCCAACTGTGAAGAATTGATAGATCTTACAGTACAACTCGACCATCGCCTTCTGGAAAGGCGGGGAGACAGGAATAGGAGCGACATGAAGGGATGGTATCCCAAACCAAAACCGTCGCAGGAGGATGGTCCTAAGAATCCCGAGGGGGTTGAGCCGATGCAGATCGGTGGGATCCGAGGTCCTCTGACAACAGAAGAACGGGATCGCAGACGAAGGATGAAGCTTTGTCTTTATTGCGGTAAAGGGGGGCACTTCATACGTGAATGTAGAGCGAGGGCCTAACAACCAGAGAGAAACCAGGGGCCAAGAAAACCCGTTATATTGGGAACCAAGGAGACGTCGGAAAACTAAAAAGTCCGGCCCAGACTGAGGTCGCTGGGTTGGACGTGAGACAGACATCGATCTCCTCTCTCCTTGCCAACACGATGATGCCAGCTGTGGCCCATATAAACATGCCGGTGACCTTATTTATAGCAGGAAACAATGTCACTCACGTGGAAGCCCTGCTGGATTCGGGGGCCACAGGGAACTACATTGACCTCGAGTATGCTGCCTCCCTTGGGATTGCGTGGGAGAGAAAGAAGGAGCCAGAAAACGTAAAAGCTGTTGACGGCTCTTCCTTGACCTCGGGGCCAGTAACCAAACATACGGTGCCTCTTCGCATGCAGCATGAAGAACACCATGAATTCATCCAGTTTGACTTGATAGCGGCGCCACAGTTCTGCCTCATCCTAGGCATGCCCTGGCTGACACTCCACGATCCTGATGTGAGCTGGTCAGCACGAACGGTGACGATGAACTCGGCTTACTGCAAGGAACATTGTTGCAAAAGTTTCCCGGAGACAGCCGAAGACAAAGAGATCCCGTGGGCGCATCATTTGGCTGTATCCTGTGCGGAAGCCCCGAAAAAGGCCAGCTCGTTACCCAGAGAATATGAAGGATTTCATGAACTCTTTGACAAAAAGCAGGCAACAAGACTACCCCCCGCATCGTGAGTACGACTGCTGTATCGATCTTCTACCCGGGGCAGCGATACCCTGCAGTAGGGTTTATGCTCTAGCAGAGAAGGAGAACCAGTATTTGAGGAAGTACATTGATGAAAACATGGCCTCTGGATTCATTCGCCATTCCACTTCCCCTGCATCATCCCCTTTATTTTTTATCCCGAAAAAGGACTGCGATGAGTTGAGACCCTGTATCGACTACAGAGCACTGAATAGTATCACAGTCAAAAACAGATACCCCCTTCCGTTGATATCCGTGCTGATGGATCAAATCAAAGGAGCCCGCTATTTCACCAAGCTGGACCTTCGTGGGGCCTACCATCTTGTGCGCGTAAAACAAGGCGACGAGTGGAAGACCGCATTCCGCACCAAGTTTGGGCTCTTTGAGTATAGGGTAATGCCCTTTGGTCTATGCAACGCCCCTGCCGCCTTCCAATATTTCATGGATGAGGTGCTAAGGGGATTGTTAGATACCATATGCATGGTATACATCGACGATATACTCATCTATTCGAAGACCATGCAAGACCACGTACAACACGTCACTGAAGTGCTAGAATGCCTGCAACAAAACGAATTGTACGCCAAACTTGAAAAGTGTCTGTTTCATGTCTCCGAGGTGTCCTTTCTAGGCTACGTGATCAACGCTAACGGATTCCAGATGGAAACTGGAAAGGTAGAGGCCATCAAGAACTGGGCTACGCCACGGAGCGTTAAATCAGTGCAGAGTTTCCTGGGCTTTGCAAATTATACCAGGAGATTTATAAAAGACTTCTCCAGGATTATCCATCCCATCTCCTGTCTGCTGCGAAAAAATGTGCCATTTGAGTGGGGGGAAGAAGCAGATCTATCCTTTCGCACCCTCAAGGAGCGCTTCACTCAAGCCCCCATTTTGCGCCATCCTGATGCCCAACTGCCATTCATATTGGAAACAGATGCATCCCAATACGCTCTGGGAGGGGTCTTGTCCCAAAGACATCCGACAACGGGACAAATACATCCCGTCGCCTATTACTCTAAGAAACTGAGCCCAAGCGAGATCAATTATTCCATCACGGATAAAGAATTGCTCGCCATCAAAAGAGGCTGCGAAGAATGGAGACACTACTTATGGGGGGCCCGGCATACATTTGAGATATACACGGATCACAGGAACCTTTTGTTCTTGAAAACGGCTAAAGCCCTCACACCAAGACAACTCCGATGGACACTCTTTTTCTCGGATTACGACTTCGTGATCAAGTATCGTCCCGGTCCACAAAATGGGAAGGCCGATGCCCTTTCCAGGAACCAGGACATCACAGACTCAGACACCATGGAACACAGTGAACCACCTTCTATCCTGTCAGAGGGTGCCTTTCCCGAAAGCACCATTGCCTTGCTCACCTCCACCGATTTCCTCGAGGACATTAGGGTGTCGTTGACGGACATCGATATTCCAACCTGGCTCCAAGAAGAACCCCTAGGGCGCACACAAAACAATGACCTTTTGTATCATCACCATGCCTTGTATGTCCCGGACCCTGGCCTACAGATGCAGGTACTTACGTGGGCTCACGACTCTGTGCTAGGCGGACATTGGGGTGTCTATAAAACTATTGCCACCATAGAAAGGTCTTTCTGGTGGCCCAACCTCAGGAACGACGTAAAGAAATACGTCCGGAATTGTTCGGTGTGTGCACAAAGCAAGGCGATACATAACCGACCCGCTGGGTTGCTCCGCCCGATTCCCATTCCTCCCAAACCTTGGCACACTGTATCAATGGACTTCATTGTTGAAATGCCTTTGTGTCAAGGAAAGACAACGATCTTGGTCCTCGTTGACCATCTGACCAAAATGGGCCATTTTGTACCGTTGGAGGGACTACCAACCTCCGCAGAACTGGCACTCGTGATCCTGCAACATCTCGTGAGAGCCCATGGCGTCCCATCCGTCTTCATTACCGATAGGGGTTCGCAGTTTACATCCCGTTTCTGGAAAGCCCTTTGCAAAACACTAACCATCGATGCCCGGCTCTCAACGAGTTATCACCCTCAAACAGACGGAAAAACGGAACGCCTCAACCAGACCATAGAGCAGTATTTGCGATGTTTTTCCCTACAGAATTCTACTGACTGGGTCACCCTCCTGTGGATGGCAGAGTTCACCTATAATAACACCGATCACTCCACCCTGGGCTGCTCCCCTTTCTTTTGTCTTTTGGGATATCACCCGAACATTCTTCCTTTTGAATGGCCTGTAGCATCACAGCTGCCGAGCATCCAAGAACACCATGCTCATCTGCATGCGGTCAAAATCGACGCCATTCATCATCTGTCAGCTGCACAAGCAACACAGAAAAGACATGCTGACAAGAAACGCAGTCCTGAGCCAGTGTACGAGGTGGGGGACAAGGTATGGCTTTCCATGAGATACATCCATCTCAGGGGTGTCAACAAGCTCAAACCCAAATATATAGGTCCTTACAGTATCGAGGATGTGATTAACCCTGTGACCATGAGATTGTCTATTCCTCGCACCTGGCATATCCACCCTGTGTTTCACGTGTCCCTTCTCCAGCCCTGCCCCGTAGATACGAGACTACCCGTTCAACCCCCTCCGGTGCTAGTGGATGGGTTGGAGGAATATGAAGTGCAGGAACTGTTAGACTCAAGGCTGTTCCGGGGTAGGGTTCAGTATCTAGTGCATTGGAAAGGGTTTGGTGTTGAGGAACGTACCTGGGAACCTGAACAAAATCTCCATTGTCCTGAGTTGGTGGTTCGCTTCCACGAGGAGCATCCGGGGAAACCGGGTCGACCGCCGAGTCGGCAGTCCTTGAGAGGGGGCTCTGTAGCGCTGTTGTCCACGAAAGGACAAAAAAGGTACACAATATGCGGAAACCGCCGGGGCACTACAACTCCCAGAAGGACCTGGGTGCTGGCAAACCGGAAGTGGTTGTGGGACCAGAGATATAAGCAATCCTCCTGCGTAGCTCCATGCTTATCAATCCTTCCATCGTTTCCGGAGAGAGAGAGCCTGTGCGCGGACGCTTGCCTTCCCGCTAGGAGGACGTCGGACCGAGTGATGCGCGGACGCTTGCCTTCCCGCTAGGAGGACGTCGGACCGAGTGATGCGCGGACGCTTGCCTTCCCGCTAGGAGGACGTCGGACCGAGTGGTGCGCGGACGCTTGCCTTCCCGCTAGGAGGACGCCGTATCTTTTCCTTCTCGAACAGTAGAGGTAGGAACAATCTAAGCACGGCCGTGCTAGAGACACTATTTCTTTTTTGTCTCCCTTTGTTCTGAAGTGGAGTACCAGGCAGTTGCAAACGAACCTCGTCTACTACCTACAGTGACAGTAACTAGTAGGGTCTGTCGAAGTCACCTCCATAAACCTTTATGAGTGCCTAGTATCCGAGAACTCTTGAGGCTCAGGATTATCGCCCGCTACTACATCACCCAGAATCCTTTTGGGCATCTCCCTTGTTAGCTTTTTGTAAGTACGGGTCTGCTCCTTAATCCTTTGTAGTATATGAACGATAGGCGGAGAACTAATGGTCTGTTCCTTTATGTTTTAACAGTTTTGTTGTGACTTGAAGACATCCCTCCCTTGTGACCAGACCAAGAGGGGAACTTCTCAACAACGTCCTTCTTCGTTGTTCTCTCCCTTTTTCCTAGAGTGCCTTCTGTCCCTTGCATGTGTTTCGTGCGGGGAGAGTGGGCATTCTTGGGGAACTGGGATACTCTTCTTCGTGCTGTAGTCCCCGCCGGCCAGTGCCTGAAGGTTAGTGGCTTAGGGTTTCTCTTATTGGGATATCTGTTGGTTACTAACCGCTACAGTAACCTGGAATGTGAATGGGCTAATAAATAAGGTTGGGAATAATGACTGGGTTAACAATATATCTAGTTATGACATTATATGTCTACAGGAAACCTGGTGTATAAACCCTGTACACATAGATGGATATTCCGCATACTTTTTAACAGCCATCAGGTCACACGCAGGATGAGCAAAGGAGGGTTTACAGACACTTATTTCTAACTAAATTCCCATTAGGGTCAAAAAGGCTACATCAGTGGGACCCCACACACAAATATTGTGGCTAAGCAAAAAAGGAGGGAAAGACCTGATACTAGTACATTTTTATAATAATGTCTTTGATTCAACACATACCAACGTGGTTACAGCCCTTGACCGGGCCCTTGAAATATATTTAGCTCCAATTAGCACCGACTATGTTCTGCTATGGGCACGAGATTTTAATATTCAGGCATGTGATTTGCTCAATAACCAGGTATGAAGCCTCGCTTATACGGATGATGAGGGAGATGATAATTTCCACCATAATGAGTATGGAGAAGCCCTAAACCGGATTACCCCAAAATACGATCTCCATCTACTTAGGGGGGCTGTGGCCTCAAAGGGGATTTACTTCTAACTTTTACAGGGAGAAATATGTTTTCTATCATTGATCATACACGAGTGCCAGACCCGGATACATCCAAGTGTGGCAACCGTAGCGTTGTTCCCTCCATATTCAGTGATCATAATTTACTCACCCTATCTTTTTTTCAATTTGGGCTCAAGGAGTGAAGTATATGATTTAGCTAACCATAGTAATCCTTCCAGGACAAATGGTATTAGAATAAAGTGGACAGGTGTCGACCCATGCATGATATTGCAGCAAATAATAATACACAACCAACAAGAAATAGCTTACTGTCTTCAGAATGAGATCTCCCCATATACAGTAATAATAAACTTCCACTGTATTACAACATTTATTATATCACTTTTAACCAGGCAGATTGGTGTACCAGCCAATAATAAAAAAGGGATGGTTTGATGGTGCTTGAACCAAAGCACTTAAGGTGTTAAAGTATGCACTGTCTAAATAACTGCTAGACATACTGGCTATCAAATCCCTACAACAAGAGTATAAATTAGCCTTAGCCTTCCAGAAAAAGAAATTACAGGAAGAAGCATGGGAAAACTTGATTATTTCAGTAGAAACTAGGAATACTAAACTCTTCTGGGATACAGTAAATCCCAGAGTTTTACTCCTTCATTCCGGCAGAAAAATGGGTTACACATTTCACTGGGATGTTTAGTAATATTGGGAAGACGCAGGGGGTCCTGACATGGAGTCCTATGGAGGGAGGCCTCACGCCCTGAACATTATTTGTGAAGAAGTTCTCCAGGTCATCCAGGAGAGTGCTGGGGGACGGACATCTGGCCCTTACGGTGTCCCAGTTGATGTTTATAAATCTGCACCTAAATTATGGAGACCTATTCTAACTAGAGTGTTTAACTCAGCTGTAACTGACACAACACCACAGACATGGGGCAAATCCATCATTGTCCCAATATATAAGAAAGGGGACAAAACTGATCCTAAAAGCTATCGCCCCATTTCACTCCTAGATACAGCTTTAAAAGTTATGAGACAGGTACTATTAAAGAGGCTGGAGGAATGGGCTCAAGAGCACTCTATCCTTACCCCTGTGCAGTATGGGTATAGAAAATGTTTGGGGACAATTGAACAATGAATAAATCTGGATCTAGTCATCGGCAAGTATACCAGGGCAAAGACAAGTGATATTGGAGTGATTTACAAGCTCCTTGCCCCGCGGGTACGTCATTTTTCCCATCTTTAAAGTGACACACTGGCGACGCAAGGGGCTTGTAAATAAGCCCCTATGTATTTATGCTTTGCTGACTTGAGTAGTGCATTTGATTTAGATGACCATAATCTACTCTGGCAAACTCTGACTTCCATGGGAGCCCGTAGGGTGATTGTTGGTTTCCTTTCCCGCCTATATGAGAACTTAACTAGTCAAGTTTGCTTTGGTCCCCAGGCCGAATGCTCATCTAAATTTAAAGTAGGGCAGGGTATACGACAAGGATGCATGATAGCACTAATCTTATTCTCCGTCTTTTTTAACAAGGTTGATAACCACTTGCAACAAATACAGGCTGATGCTCCGAGGGTGGCCGGACGTCTGATACCCGTCTTGTTATATGGGGACGACGCAGTACTATTGGCATGGACCCAGTTAGGTTTTCAAAGATTGATGGATGGTTTTTCAGATTTTGTGAAACAAAGGAGAATGGTTATTAACAAACTGAAAACATACACCATGATTTGCGGGGCCAAACAGAAATCTTGTAAAACATTTTACATCAACAGTACCCCAATACATACATTGAACTCCTTTTGCTACCTTGGTATTTTATTTTCTGGAAATGGTGATGGACTCAACATATTGTAAATAGGAGTGCAAAAATGAGTAGGGCCAACCAAGGGATTTTTAGATTTGCCGCTAAACTAGGAAACCGACCAATCAAGGAGATGGTAACTATTTATAAAGCTAAAGGAGTAAGCACAGGCCTTTATGGGGGCCGGACTTTGGGGTTACACCAATAGGATGGCCCTGCAAACAGAATGGTCCCGCAAACAGAAGAAAACTGTTTTTTAAAACGCCTATCTTTTTTACCACCATCTATATCAAATACTATTGTACATCATGAGGTGGGGCTCCAATTTTTATGGATACCTTGATGGCAGGGCCATTATTGTTATGGGCATCAATTTGGAGATGGGACGAGACAGCTAGGTCAATTATTTTAGATGGTTTAAATTTGGATGATTTTTAAAAATTCAGTGGCTATCCTACAATAATGGTACATTAGGGAACTTATTTAATATATCTGTATGGTCGGACCCTATAAAAATACTGTCCCTCACTAAGAAAGAGATTAAAGATTCCTTCCTGTTACATAAGGCAGGATCTCAGTGCAAAATCGGAGCTAAATAAACCGACGTGGCCTTATATATGAATCTTTTATGTTAAAGGAGGGAGTTAACAGTTATTTGACGCACATGACCTATGTACAGCACCGTTTTGTGTTACTGAGATTGAGATGTGGTATTGCATATTACTTTGTCGCATTCCCTAAAATGAAATCACGCCCCCTAGATTTGGTACCATGTTGGTGTGACAATAAGATTACCAAAAAAAACTTTGCAGTTTTTATTATTCTGTCATTTTTATCGTAATTTTAGATGTTTTTATCTTAAGCTTCCCTTTGTTGCCCACAATATTAGGTCCCATAAAATTGCTGTGGAATTTTTGGTGACATTAGAGAATCTGTTAACATGTTATAATGTCGCTCAGTTCATCCTGAAATCAATTAATACAAAGAAAAGTATTCTGCTACAATCAAGAAATGAATTGCTCTTAATAACTGGTACTGTAAACTATGTGCTATATTTCTTAAATGTCTTTTATTGCATATACTTTTATGGCTGTTTTATTTTTTAATAGCCAAATAAAGATTTTGAATTGAATTGAGTGGGTGCTCATACAATGCACACTCTAGCCTCCCTCTCTTCCTTCCCTCTTTCTCTCTAAACATCCATCAATTTGTTGTCTCTCTACTTTTCTCTTCTTTTCTCCTCCCTGTTTCTTTTCGGCTCTCTGAACTTTCTTCAACCTCTCTCTCTCTTTCCATCAACCTCTTTCTCTTGCATGCATCTCTATCTGTCCCTCCCCTATCTGTCTCTGCTTGTGCCCTTATTGCACCTACTGCAATAAACCCAGGGGAGCTGGAGCTGCACCACCTGGGGGCTTGGACATTCAGAAACAGATGACCAAGGGCTCAAGATCTCGGTGAAATGTCTGGTGTGAAAAATGGCCAGTCCAACCTGGCTATGTTTCAGAGGATACCTGTGACCATAGAAGAGGTACAACATTCTGCAACTTTGGCCACCCTAAACCTATAGACAACCAATCCATGAATAGAATCAGTACATTGAAGAGGCCCAGAAGAGCACATATGTGGAGTTTATCTTTATCACGCTTTCCATTAGGCACAATTTAAGGACTGATATGTATATAGTGAAATACTGATGTAGACAATATGTTAACTGACATATCTTGAATGTGAAAATCAATGTGCCATTGTATTTGACAAGAGCTAGGTCTTACATGTTGGTGTTGTCTTTATTATGCTGGTCATAGTTGGTTGCTTGGGGCATTTAGAAATTGTATGAACTACTTGTATTGTTGTGATTAGATTTTATCTCTTGATTACAGTATGTTTTTTATTGTTAATATTGTATGAATATCTTTTTAAATGTCTGACGATGTATAATGAGGTCTAAAATGATTGTTTGTGATAATAAAATGTATGTTTTTTAATTGGTTTGTGGTTTATTGCATGCCAACATGGTAATTTAGTGGGTTGTGGTAAATAAAATTACCGTATCGTTTTTCCATATAATTATAAGTCAAAAAAAGATAGCTCAATCAAATGAGAGGCAGAGTCCGTGGAATCTGAGTCATACGGGCTTTAATGAAATACCTCGAGGTATGGGACATCGAGTTCCATCACCACTAAGGTTCTGGAAGGGACATTCAACATTTTATTAACATCACACATTATATATAGTAAAACAGTACACTTGAAGTGAATACAGTAGGCGTAACAGGTGAAAAGAGAGAGATAAGAACACATGTGCGTAACAGGGGGTGTGTAAGAAGGCGTACACATGGGCGTGCACTAGACATGTCAGAGAAACGTCACATGAAACGTCACAAGTGGGTGGATGCATAGAGAAAGTTTGCAGGATCAGCAGAAACCTATGACCTGGATGCGCGCGCAACTGAGTATGACGAGTAACTAGGGAGAGCTGGGGGCTTTGACTTTTGCGCGAGTAGAGGAGACTAATGTCTGGGGTGTCAAAACGACCTGTACCTATAGCATATCTGATATCGTATGTTTTGAGGATGTAGTGTCTGGAGCAAAAGGTTTCTCGGGCAGGGGCCGTTCATCACTGAATGCTAGTGCGTGCATATGAATCTTCATGTAGAGTGCGGGGGCCATGGGCCTACCATGGTAACCGGAGCAGTAAATTACTTGCATGGAGACAGGAAGGCAGGGCCCTTTGCTCTGCAGCCAGGAATATGTTTACCTATTTCACTAGACTGGAATGTGTTTTCGAGGAGGCTGAGCAGATAACTTGTAGGTAAAACACCGTCTTGGCAAGCAGACCAGGCCGAGCCGGGCACCGCTCGTCTGAGCAGGAAGTAAGGCAGAGGTCAGGGATGCATACCTAAACGGCAGCTTTCAGAGGCAGAAAAGAACTTGGAGCCTCGATTAAGGGTCTGGCTCGATTAGGCCAGAAAACATGGAGAAAACGTGAAAGTGCACCATGTAAAGACGTTGGCACCATAGGCCTAGAAGCCTAATTAACGTGATTTTCATGCATGACTGGATAACTGACATGTTAAGGTTGGACGCAAATGTATTTGCGTCTTTCTAGCAAGAACAGGAAAGAAGTTACACGACATACAAGGAACATGGGTGCATGGATAGGGTGCGAGTGGGGGACACATTGGCTACCTGAGAATTTGTATTACCTCAGGGTCATGGGAATATTCTATGTTTTAGGTTTAAGTAGCCTATTTCCCTTGTCCTTTCCAAGGGGTCCCTCTCTATTCTTTACTATAATCAACACCAATCTAAGTCAACTCTCCATTCTGCTACTGTTGATGATGTGGCCACGCCCAAATTTCTTGCAATGTTTTGCTTTACGACCACTGCTGCAGCCTTAACCAGCATCTCACGTGCCGTGGCAAGTCCTCCTCAACAAGATCGTTAATAATAATCCTTTGGCCTCTATAGGTACCTCCACACCCGCCACAGTGGCCATCACCCCTCATACCCCAAACCAATAGAAGTGCATCATTGGGCACTCCCAAATCAGGTGGTAAAAGGTGCCCTCTAACCCATACCCTCTCTGGCAGAGTGCAACCTCAGTATGCCCCAGGCGCTGTAAAACAGATCTGGGATTGTACACCCGGTACAGCATTTTCAGCCGAATCAGTCGGCATCTAGTTGTTATCGCCGTTTCCCTAAATCCTCCTCCCATGTTGCTCGTAGGCGGCTTAATATTCTGGTGAGTTATTCATTATTCTCTTGTATAATAATGATATTGCCTGTTCATGTAGGGTTGAGTTAACAGTCTGTCCTCCAGAGGTGAGGCCTCCACTAAAGCCTCTCCTACACAAATATGTGCCTGGAGGGCAGGACCCTGTTGAATATATTTATATCGTAGCCACTCCTCTTTCCCCATCTCAAATTCAGCTTGTAAGACAGTGAATGTAATTTATGCTCGCCCTCTCCAAATGTCACCCAGGTATTCAAGACCCAGCAGCTCCCAATTCTAGAATCTGTGTAACCCTTTCACCTTTTTTCAGCACCCTGCTATCCCAGATGGAGGTCATCCCCGAGAGTTTCCCCTTCCAACTCAGGTGTTTGGTTGCTGCATGCCATGCCATTGCCACCATTTGCATGTGTTGTGGTAGGTGTCCTGCCATTTTCTTTGAGTATAATGAAGGACGGTCTCCCCGGGGGCCCATATTGACCCAATTCATCCTGTAGGCCGGCTCTGCAATGTCCGAAAAAATCCATCCATTTACAGTGACCAGTTGTGAAGCCCAGTAGTAAATCCGGATGTTGGGCAGTGCCAGCCCCCTGAATAAACCCCCGTTGGAGTTTGCGGAACGCTATGCGTGGCATACTACCACTCCATAATAGAGATCATAGTTCAGCCTCCACTCTTTGAAAAAAGTGCGGCAGGACCTTGTATGGTGTGTTTTGCAAAGTATAGAGTAGATGCGGAAGGGTCATCATTTTGAATGTCGCTGCCTGACCCATGAGGGTAAGAGGCAAGGTCCACCACAAGTCTGTCTAGTTGGTAACCCAAATGATGCTGATAGAACTCGCAGAGATCCTTGGTTAGATACATCCCCAAGTAGTTAAAGCCCTGTCTCTCGATTGGCACTGTGCATCGCAAAGTCAGACTGGGTATTCCCCTCACCTGGGAGAAGAGAAAGGATTTGTCCCAATTGATGCAGTTTCCTGTGTAACTGCTGTATAGATTCGAAGTATTCTATCTACCGATTGTCTCAGTTGTCTAACATATAATAGGATATTGCCCGCATATAAGGAGATGGGATCCTCCCATTCTTCCCCAACCTGAATTTCCCAGACAAGAGGTTCTTGTTGCACCCATGCCGCCAAGGGCAAGTGCGAACAAGACAGGGGACAATGGGCACCCCTATGTCGTTCCATTCCGGAGAAGAGATACTTGTGGCACTGGCACATTGACACTCACTCTGGCCAGTGGCTGCTTATATAGAAGCAGCACCTATCCTATGAAATTAGAACCTAAGCGGAACCGGCTCAGCACCGTGAAGAGATAATTCCATTCTACACTATCGAATGCCATCCTGGCATCTAAGGACATGAGGGCTGTTTGGTCAGCTAGATTGTTTGGGCAACATGCAGGGCACCAAACAACATGTGCAGGTTCAGTCTGGTTCCCCTATGTGGCATGGAGCCTGACTGGTCCGGGTGTATGAGGAAGGAAAACACTCCGCACAAGTGGGAGGACAGAATTTTGGCCAGAACCATGACTTCATAATTGAGTAAGGATATTGACCTGTATGACCTACACCCTGACGGCGGTTTTGATGCTTTAGGAATCACTACTATTATAACTGTCCTCTGGTCTGGGGGTTAGACCCCGTCCACCTTGGCCTCTGTCAGCATACGCAGGAGATTCCTTGCCATTTTTCTCAACATACATTTGTACATCTCCACAGATAGGCCATTCGGCCCTGTTGCTTTACAGGACTGCATAAAATGTTTTGACAATCTCATCTACTATCAACTCCTTCTCTAGCATTTCCCTATCATTCATTGATAATTGTGGTTGATTTATGCTGTGTAAGAAATCACTAAATTCTCATTGAGTCCTCATGGAGGAGGACATGTATAGCTTCTCATAGTATGTGGCCAATGTCTCTCCCACCTCCTTCACGGATTTGTGTTCACGTCCTGCCCCGTCAACTATCCCCAGGACTCATCTGCCACACTCCTTTCCCTTATCAAGCCAGGCCAATAATGTATTCACCTTCTCCCTGGCATCGTATAATCTATGTTGTGTATCCATAGCTCAGCCAAAATATTTAAGCATAACATTAAGGTATAAGCACCAGAATCTTTGATAAGTGTACCGGGTATGAGGAACTGGGTACTCACAATCAAGTATGAAAATGACAAAAACTACTTCACTGTTATACCTGTGTAAAGACCATTAAACCAGTCCAGTAAATAAATAAATATCGGAAGTTTTAATATTGTTTCCAATATCTTATAAATGTTATAGTTTTATCATTTTTATCATTCCTGTGTGTTAAGAGGTGTACGCTAAATAACTGTTATCTCAAGCACACTGCATTACAATTGTACCCACTAACAGCCATTTGTAAAGCTACAAGCAAAGAGTTTTTAAAGTCTCCACCAGGAGCACACCTCAGTGGTGCCCCTCTGTCTGGTTGAACATATCTAAGAAAGAAATAACACAAATCACTCTCTTATCTACTTATTTGCACCACCCCAATGTACATCAAATGACAACCAATACCTGCTCATCGTGGCTAAATCATCACAACAGCATTGGTTTGTCTGCATGTGCATACACTTTTACCCATCCTGGAGGATTTAAAGTGGTCCAAATGTGCAGAGTAAACCCAGCTCAAGTGACTGCACATGAAACGAGAAAGGTAACCTTTAGAATTTGATACGCACCGTGCCTCATGATGCTATACTATTACAGACACTGAGGCCTCATTAATGATGTTTTGCCATAGGGCAGCACAGCAGGCCTTCCTGCTGCTCTTCCCTATGGCAAAAGAAAAGGGCAGTAATGCACCATATCTATAAGATACGGCACATTCCTGTCCTTTTCCCCTGCGCCGGTGCACAATGGGCTGCCTGCGCCAGCGCAGGCACCCTTGCACAATGGTGCTCGGGTGCCTGTGTTGCGAGGATGATTATTTTTGTACAGGAAGAGAAACCTTCCTGTACAAAAATAATCACAAGAGGCGTTTTTTTCTTTCTGTGGGGCCTGCAGAATACAGCACACAAAGAAAAGGGAAAAATCAAGATATTTCTCCTCGTTGTGCCTCCCATACCCCACTCTGCTGAGGCGTAAGCTTTTGACACCGCCTCACATTTTGGATTTCTTGTAAATCTGGGGCAGTGTCAATAGGCTATGGATGTTGCTGGGAACCCCGCCAGCAGCACCCATTGCACGCCCCTTTAACGCAGAACATTGCGTTAAAGGGACTGATATTTATCCAGCAGCAATAAGCCAAAAAAAGTGGCTTAGTGCTGCTTCATAAATATCAGGCAGGCTTCGCACCACGGAACGGCACAAAAAGTGACGTTCCTGAGGCGCAAGGAGTATCATAAATGAGACACTGAATGCGCTGTTCACATCCTATTTAGCATCCTATTTAGGTATTATTTTCATATCTATTTAGTTTCTTTCTTTTGTGTTGTGAAAGACTGGCCTGAGAGCATTAGAGTGTATTACAAGAGAACAGACTACGTTACCCATTTAAAAACTTTTTTGAAGGCACAGGGACATTGAATGATTTGCCCAAAATCACAGGATGTTTAGCCCCCTCTCTTTCCTCCTCCCCTCTTTTCTTTCCTGGCTTATTTTAGGTTATTGAGCGTGGGCCTGAGGTGCAGCAGAGTAGTTTACATGAAATCCAGATGTAGATGCTCTTACAACTTGTTTTACAAAACACATTGGAGAAAACAAAACATTGGCCATGCAGCTAACAGCAATCCCCCAAGGAGAAAGAATAGATGCAGAGCACAAGGCATGAGTAGGGAAAGTCAAGGTACATGAAAAAGTTGAGGTAAGACAGAAGCCATATTGTCCTGTAAATGACAGAGAAAGATCTTGACACCCATGCAGGTAAATGACCCATTTATTGACCCTCTCTGCTCACACACCGTTTAATAATCCGTAGTTAAGCAGGTACATCAGTAGGTTTCATTATCTAGCACGAGTTCTCCTGTGGAATACTCTGGCTGAACCGTGAGCTCTGCTTAGCATAGAAAGGTTTCCAAGAGATAACATGTAGAAAATGACAGGTAAATTATTCGCAAGATAGCTGTCACGCGGAAGCCATTTTAAAATAAATAAATGATCCATTTTCCTCCAGTTGAAGATGATCCCATCCCTGTTATCTGCAATCCCTGGATTCCAGCTGTAATTTGGTTAGATTGGATTTAACTCTGGGAGGAGCGTGCTAGTCAAAGAGTTCAGCATACGACGCCGTATCCATTTGTTCTACAACCGCAGCCATCTTTATCTTCTGCGCCGAAACACCGGAAGGCTCTTTATCACCCCCGATGAAATATAATATTGGTGTCACTCGCTATAAATATATTATAATGCGCCGCGTTCCCTCTTCTTCGCGCTTTGTGTGAGCATGCAAACACTCGGTTGACACCTCGGCATGATGGCAGTCAATAGAGTGAACACTTACCCTCGCCACCGCTGGGCAACCGCCGGCAATTTATCTACGTCTCACCTCTCTTAAAACGCTTTTATCAAAATTGGCGGTCAAACAGCGCTGAACCACGGTGGCCTCCATCTTTAAATGCTGCGGAGCCGTTTTTAATTCGGGAAAGATTAATGCGCTCTCAAGTGTTAATGCTACAGCTTTCTGTTATCTGCCCTGATGGGTGTCAGCTAATTTCCGCAGACGGATGGCGGAGCGCGCTGCGCGTGCTGATGGTTCCGAGCCCAAGCCCCCGACTCGCCAGATAATGGAGAGCCGAGTGGAACCGGTGCCTCAAATTTACCTTAAATTAGAAAATGTTTTCCTGTCTTTTTTTCGCCACCAAGCTGCGGAGTCAATTCCATTCAGAGCTGATTCTCCAAGATACAGGAAATATTTCATTTAAAGCAGAAGTAAAAAGAGGCAACAGATACTTTATCAAGGTCACTTTTAGATCACAGATAGGAAAACATTCTTGTAACAAATATGTATCCTCGGGGGCAGCTTTACTATTTCTGGTAAAGTGAGAAAATCAGGATAAGGTTTCTCCCCTCCATCAGCTGCAATCTGTGTGTTTCCTTTTGCTGTGGTTGGTTCTGCTGTGTACAGAGGGGAGTGACTCATAGTTATTTGAATGTGGCGCATACATGTTTAATCATAACTATAACTTTAAAATGTGCGATGTTAGTATAGTTTACGTTGTGTTTTTATAAAAAGAATAAAACAAGTTTTTCTAACTATAACATAGTCGTAACTTTTGTCTTTTCGTTGAAGTAAAAATATTTTTGAAATAAAAATGTGTCTCAAATTGTAGTGACAAGCGAAATTCGGTTCAGTGTTTTTAAGTGGAGTTTAATAGTGTATAGCGGGAGGACAGTATCATACAAGGCACAAGCCCTAAAAAAAGAAGTGGTGGTACTGACTAAGTCAGGCAGTATGCAAGTGACATCATGACGCGCGCTATCAAAGTACATGACGCCGTGATGTGTGGCATTCCATGTGGCATCACAGAAAGTGACCTCACTGGAAGTGATGCTCCGCTATGTGTATGTTATAATATATACTAACTGAAAATGCAATAAAATATGTTTTTTTTAAAAGTTGTTTCCTCCAAAGCACATCATGGAACATGCAGATCACAGATTTATATTTTATGTGGATAGGTAAGTAGATTACTGCTATGAACGCAGAGAACCTTTTGTTACTTGCAGTTCATAAATTGTAATCCTTCTAGATGGCCACAGTGAGCTATGAAGGGCATTTGACTCCTACACCTTGCACCCCTGACTGTCTCATGTAACACATCTTGAACATTTATAGCCTGATTATTGAACAACTCAACTCAATACTCAAAATAGGAGAAATTTTGAGTATGCCGCACCTCTCTGCTGGCCTTAGGCCCACCCGTCTCCGTTATATGTTGAATACAGAGCTGTTAGCTCCTGTGGTGTGCACTATCACTGCCCCTGTTGCTCCCAAGAGGCAATTTGTTTAGAAAAACAATAGAAAATTCTGCTGAAATGTAATTATTGTATATATGTATTATAAAATTTGTAAATTCATAAAAGAAAAGTAGAGAGGATTAGAGATCTTTTTAGAAAAGGATATCTGTTTCTGTCTTGAGATTATAAAGATTATGACTGGTAAACTATACTTATTTGTGTATGGTTCTACATGAAATCTTTTTTTAAATGTTTTTACAGCCCTGATGAAGTTCTTTTGAACGAAACACGTTGGCTGCTTAAATGAAAAATGGAATAAAAGAAGAGACAAAAAACAAAACAACAACTCATGGACATTCTTTATTGACTGCATTTGTATTTATATTATTGATCTTTGGTGGTGCAATTCACATCGGGTGAAACATCTTGAACATTGTTTTACTGTTTTACACACTTACATGATTTATTTGGAATGGATAATGTGTATGTTATGTAAAACGCTCTAACACTCTGCAATGGGGTGAGTAATGCTATAAAAAAAAAATAGTGCTATTGAAATAGTTTTTTGTGCAAATACTCACGGACCAACCCATCTGACATTCTTACAGTGCATGCAGTCAATCAATCACTCAAACTTTTGTAGAGTGCACTAATCACCTGTGAGGGTCTCAAGGCGCTGAGGGGGGAGTGGTGCAGCTACTGCTCGAACAGCCAGGTCTTGAGAAGTCTCCTGAAGGTCAGCAGGTCCTGGGTCTGTCGCAGATGGGTGGGAAAGGTCTTGGCGGCGAGGTAGGAAAAATCTGCCGCTCGTGGTTGTCCTGTGGATGCGTGGAACGGTGGGGAGGGCAAGGTCAACGGAGCTAAGCTGGCGGTTCGGGGTGTTGAAGGTGAGTTGTTTGTTGAGGTATGCTGGGCCGGTGTTGTGGATTGCTTTTTGAGCATGGGTGAGGAGCTTGAAGATGATCCTCTTGTTGACTGGGAGCCCGCGCAGGTTTCTCAGGTGGGCTGTGATGTGAGTTTGGCGGGGGATGTCAAGGATGCGGCATGCAGAAGCGTTCTGTATGTGTTGTAGACTTTTCTGGAGTTTAGCCGTGGTTCCTGCGTAGAGGGCGTTGCCGTTGTCCAGTCTGCTGCTGAGGAGAGCCTGGGTGACCGTCCTACTGGTTTCGGTGGGCATCTATCTGTAGATCATGCGAAGCAGGCAAAGGGTGTTGAAGCAAGAGGAGGAGACGGCGATGACTTACTGGGTCATTGAGAGCGATGAGTCTAGGATGAACCCAGGATTGCGTGCGTGGTCAGTGGGCTTAGGTGCGGTTCCCAGAGCATCCAGCCACCAAGAGTCATTCCAGGTGGAGGGGGTGTGGCTGAAGATGAGGATCTCTGGTTTGTCTGAGTTGTGTTGCAGGCGACTGTTCTTCATCCAGTCGGCGACAGCCTTCATTCCTTCGTGGAATTTGGTTTTGGAGGTGGCGGGGTCCTTGGTGAGTGAGAGGATCAACTGTGTGTCATCGGTATAGGAGATGATGTTGAGGTTGTGTGAGCAGACGATGTTGGCGAGCAGTGCCATGTAGACGTTAAAGAGGGTTGGGCTGAGGGATGATCCTTGGTGCACGCCACAGGAGATCTTGGTGGCTTCAGATCGGAATGGGGGGAGGCAGACCCTCTCGGTTCTGTCGGTGAGGAAGAAGGTGATCCAGTCCAGGGCTTTGTCGCGGATCCATGCGTCGTGGAGACATGTTCGTAGGGTGCAGTGGCAGATGGTGTCGAAGGCGGCTGAGAAGTCCAGGAGGACGAGGGCTGCTGTTTCGCCGTTGTCCTATAGGGTCCTGATGTCATCGGTGGCCGCAATGAGGGCCGTCCCAGCGCTGTGGTTGCTGCGGAATCCGGATTGGGATGGGTCCAGAATGTTGTTCTCCTCGAGGTAGTGGGTCAGTTGCCTGTTGACGAT
This sequence comes from Lissotriton vulgaris, assembly GCF_964263255.1. NCBI lineage: Eukaryota > Metazoa > Chordata > Amphibia > Caudata > Salamandridae > Lissotriton > Lissotriton vulgaris. The sequence goes on along the minus strand of NC_141690.1, from coordinate 211,401,149 downwards.
CTTCTCGATGACTTTTGCCGGGAACTGGAGCAGGGAGATGGGCCAAAAGTTCTTGAGGTCTTTTGGGTCCGCTGTCGGTTTCTTGAGAAGGGCATTGATCTCGGCGTGCTTCCAGGTTTCCGGGAAGGTGGCGGTCTCGAAGGAGCTGTTGATGATCTTCCGGAGTTGGGGTGCGATGATGCAATTTGCTTTGTTGAAGACGTGGTGAGGGCAAAGATCGGAAGTTGAGTCGGAGTAGATGGTGTTCATAGTTTTGATGGTATTGTCGTTGTTGACATGGGTCCAGGAGTCTAGGAGGTTGGTGAGATTGGGGGGGTGGGTCTGCAATGGTGGTGGCTATTGTGAGGGTCTGGGTTTTGAAGCTGTTGTGAATGTCTGCGATGTTGTGGTGAAAGAAGGTGGCTAGGGAGTCGCAGAGGTCTTGCGATGGTGGGATGTTGTTGAGCTGGAGCTGGGGTTGGCGAGTTCCTTCACAATGTTTGCTGTTGTGTACGTTGTTGTCAATGCATTCCTTCAAGGAGGTCCTTTTGGTGGCTTTAAGGAGTTGGTGGTACTTGCGGCTGGCTTTTCTTGAGGGCTGCGTGGTTGTACGGTGTTTGTTCTTGGCGCTACCTTTTCTCGAGTCTTGGGCAAGCTCGCTTGGATTCCTGGAGGTCGGTGGTGAACCAGCTGGCCTTTCTGTCGGTGCGTCTGTTGGAGGGTTTTTTGATCGGGGCGAGAGTGTTGGTGCATTCGTCAATCCATTCTCTGAGGTTGCGGGCGGCTGTGTTGGTGTCAGTGGAGTCGGTTGGCGGGTCACGGGCGAGGGTGGCGATGAGCTGGTGTTGAGTAACCTTGTTCCAGTTGCGTTAGGGGATCTGTTGCGGGGGGTGATGCATGATGGGCTTCTTGAAGGTGAAGTGGAAGCAGCGGTGGTTGGTCCAGAGGAGTTCTGGTGGTGTGGCTGAAGGTGACTTGGTCGCTGGCAGAGAAGATGGGTTGAGCGTGTGTCCGGCTAAGTGGGTGGGAGTCGTGACGAGCTATTTGAGCCAGAGGTTGGTGAGGTTTTCGAGCAGGGAGATGGAGTTGCTGCTATTGTTTGCGTTCTAGAGGTAGAAGTTCAGGTCTCCGAGGAGGATGTAGTCTGTTGAAGGGAGAGCGTGCATGCTGACGATGTCGGTGATGGAGTCAGTGAACTGTGGCCTGGGTCCGGGGGGTCTGTAGATGATGGTTCCTCTGAGGTTGGTGTTGGGGTTCTGAAAGTGCAGGTGTTCGGCGGCGCTGGAGGTGTCTTGAGATTCTGAGGGTATTCCTGTGGACGATGGCGATTCCTCCTCCTGGTCTGTTGATGCGGTCCCTTCAGGTGATTTTGTAGACATCGGGGATGGCTATGGCAATGTCGGGTGCCGAGGAGGTAATTATCCAGGTCTCCTTTATGAAGGCGACATCCGGGGAGGCTGAGTCGGGAAGGTCCTAGAGTTCGACGGCGTGCTTGTGGACGCAGCGGGTGTTGAGTAGGATGCATCTGAGATGGTTGTGTCCCACCCTAGCAGGTGAGGAGGGATGTGGAGGTGTTATGTGGCTGGTGAAGCTGCAGCTTCGGGAGGTTAAGGGTCCGTGGGTGAGCTTTGGGTTTGCCTGGAAGCAGTTGAGTGATCGTCCGGGTTGAGTTTGTGGAGAAAGTTGGTGTCATAGCGTTGTAGGTTGTTGAGGCTCTTGCGGGGGCCAGAGGGTCTGGTGCTGGGCACAGTCCAGGGGCAGATGGGCTTGCCATAGGCGCGACTGCACAGCCGCTGCCATTATGTAGGGGAGGGGGCGGGAGCATGCAGCTGCAAGGCAGGAGCGAGGGAGGGAAAAGCGGGAAAACCAGCAAGAGAGGGCAGGAGGGTAGAGTGACCTGAGGGCAGAATACAGTGGCAGCGGACATATAGTACAGGCAAAACTGACAGAAAGGAAGGCCAAACAACGGAAAGGAGGTCAAATGGCGAGGTACAAAAAACATAGGAGAATAAGGGAAAAAACAGTGAAGGCACAAGGGAAAAAAAGATGAGGAGCTGTAGGTGTCGCAGAACAGGCTCGAACCCTGCTTGGGTTGAGCCACAGGGGTCTGCGTCGGAGCAGAGAAATGCAGAGCTGCTGGAGCGAGGGGAAAGAGCAGACCTCAGACAGGGTCATGCAGTTATATACAACAAAGTAAAAAGCATACATCTCAAGTACCTGTGAACAGGTAACAAGTTGTGAGCTTTGGTATTCTCACTGGTGCATTTGCGTGGTTCCAGGAAGCCTCCAATCCCACACTCGATCAAAAGGAGGCCTGATGGCCCTTTAACTTCTGTTGTTATCATTTTACAGCCGGAGGTGGAAAGACAAAGCCCCTTCACTGCCTGCACGTTGCTGCTGGGAATCGAAAGCAGACAACGAGCAGGAAGAGATGAACGTGTCCCGGTGTTTCAAAATTACACTGGGACAAGTGCAACATATTTCTGTGGGCCCAACTTTTTTAGCAGGGGGAACGGCGTCCACCCTGTGAAAATAGTCGGTGGACGCCGTGTATCGGCGTGTATCCCCGACTCGTGCCCTGGTGTCATAGACTGTAGCATTGTAGAGTGTGATGTTGTACAGTGGAACAGAGTGGAGTGGACAGGTGTAGTGTACAGTGGCGTAAAGTGTTATACAGTGGAGTGGTGTGGTGTGTCGTGTAGTGGAGAGGCGTGTTGTATAGTGAAGGGGCGTGCCATACAGTTGAGTTGCGTACAGTGGAATGTAGTCAACTGCAATGCTGTGGAGTGAAGTGGAGTGTTGAGTGGAAAAGCGTTGAGTAGAGTGTCACAGTGCCATAGAATGGAATAGATTGCTGTGCAATGCAGTGTCATAATGTGGAGTTCAGTGGAGTACAGTCACATATTCAGTGTTGTCGAGTGGAGAGTCATACAGTAGAATGATGGAGAGTCTTGTACACTGTAGTGTGGTATAGAGGCGTGTCATACTATGGTACAAGGTCGTACAGTGAAGGAGAGTGTTGTAGAGTGGAGTGTACAGGCAGAGAGTGTATGGGAATAGAGTGGCATAGAGTGTAGTAGAATTTTGTAGAGTGGAGTTATAAATAGAGGAGAAGAATTTCGTCAAGTGGAGAAACATAGAGTGGAGTGTCGAATAGTGTCATAGAGTGGGCTAAAGTATCGCATTCTGTAGTGAAGCTGAGTGGAGTAGTGTAGGATAGAGTACACTAAAGTGCCATACAATAGAGTATTATGATATAAAGTAGGGTGGAGTATAGTGACTTGGTATATCATATAGTGGAATAAAGTCTCATTTAGTGCAGTGTCATACAGTGGAGTGAACTGGCATGTTCCAGAGTACTGGAAAGTGTTGTAGACTGGAGGACAGTGGGGGGCCACAGAGTGGATTAGAGTGTTCTACAGTGAAGTGGTGTGGAGTACGGTAGAGGGTGGTATAATGTGGTGGAGTTGAGTGGCATACTGTGTCGTACATTGGAGTCCTGTGTGGTAGAGTGGAGTGGACTGGAATGTTCCAGAGTACAGGAAAGCCGATTAGAGTGTTCCACAGTGGAATGGTGTGGGGTAAAGTGTTGTGGAGTGGAGTGGCTTATAGTCTCATCTCATACAGTTGAGTGGCATAGTGTAGCATAGAGTGTAGTGGTATAGAGTGGAGTCGAGTAGAGACAAGTAGTGTGTCATAGAGTAGAGTACAGTAAAGGAGGTGGAGTGGTGTAGAGGGAGTTTTGTAGAGTAGAATGTCATACAGTGGCATACCATATTCTAGAGTGGCGCACACTTGAGTAGATTGGAGTACCCTGTTGCGCAGTTCAATTGAGTGAATTAGTTTATGGTAGAGTAGCGGGGTGTAGAGTATCATTTACTGGATTACAGTGCCTTAGAGCACAGTAGATTGGAGTGGCATGGAGTGGAGTTGGGTGTATTGGAGTGGTGCACAGTGGAGTAGTATAGAGTGGAGTATGTGGAGTGGAGTGTTATAGAGTTGAGTGACGTAGAGTGGAGTGACTTACAGTGGAATAGCATACAAAGTAGTGGCGTAGAGTGAAGTGGCATGTCATAAAGTGTTTGGACTCCTCCCTCTCCATGACCAGACAAGTCAACGCCGTCTCCTCGTCGTGCTTCAACATCCTGCGCATGCTACGGAAGATCTTCCGGTGGATTCCTACCGAGACCAGGAAGACGGTCACCCAGGCCCTCGTCACCAGCCGTCTGGACTACGGCAACTCCCTCTACGCCGGAACCACCGCCAAAATCCAGAAGAGACTCCAGCGGATCCAGAACGCCTCAGCACGACTTATCCTGGACATCCCTCGTCACAACCACATCTCCGGACACCTGCGAGACCTGCACTGGCTCCCGGTCAACAAGAGAATCACCTTCCGTCTCCTCACCCACGCACACAAATCCCTACACAACCAAGGCCCAGGATACCTCAACAGCCGCCTCAACTTCTACGCTCCCAAACGCCAGCTCCAGTCGACCGGCCTCGCCCTCGCCGCCGTCCCCCGCATCCGAAGAGCCACCACAGGGGAAAGGTCCTTCTCCTACCTCGCGGCCAAGACTTGGAACTCCCTCCCGACCCACCTCCGCCTGACCCAGGACCACCTCGCCTTCAGGAAGCAGCTCAAGACCTGCCTGTTCGAGCAGCAGCGGACCCCCTCCCCTAGCGGCTTGAGACCCTCCGGGTTAGTAGTGCGCTTTACAAATGCATTGATTGATTGATTGATTGTTTGAAGTGTCGTAGAGTAGGGTACAGTGGAGTGGAATAGAGTGTTGTAGAGTGGAGTGTCATACAGTATAGTGTTGTAAAGTGTGGTAGAGAGAAGTAGTATAAAGTGTTGCAGAGTCGAGTGGCATACAGTGGCATAGAGTGGATTGATGTACAGTGGAGTAGAATGAGCTTGTATGACATAGAATAGAGTGCTGTAGAGTTTTGTACTGTGGATTAGAGTGCAGTAGACTGATGTACAGTGGAGTTTAGGGGCATAGAGTGTAGTACAGTGGCAAACAGTGTAGAAGACTGTTGCAGAGTAGGGTAAAATATCATACAGTGCAGTTGAATGGAGTAAAGTATCACAGATTGGAGTGACGTCTGGCACAGTACAGTGCCATGGAGTAGAGAAGAGTGGAGGGGTGTAGAATAGACTGGAGCAAAGTGTCATACAGTGGAGTGTCTTGTTGTACAGTGGAGTGGTATGGCATATAGTAGAGTGTGAAAAACCGCTGTAAAGTGAAGTAGAGTGAAGCAGCATTGAATGTAGTACAGAGATGTAGAGTGGAGTGACACAGAGTACAGTAGAGTGTGATAAAGTACCTTAGTACTTTGGCCTAGAGAGTTGTAGAGTCAAGTGGGATACAGTGCCAGTGAGTGGAGTGCTGTAGGGGAGTAAGTGGGAGTAGGGTGTTATAGAGTGGAGTGGAGTCAATTGTGGTGGAGTGTCATAGGGGAAATTGCATAGATTGTCATAGGAGTAGAGTTTAGTAGAATGGGGTCCCTGGGACACTGCTTAAATTTGGGGCCGATCTACGGCACGGGAGAGGACCGCACACCCACCCTTCTTATACATATAAAAAATCCCCTGGGGCATGGGATCTTAGGGGCTGAAATCAGCACCGCCCCTACCCATACTTAAAATAAATGTATGTGTTTTGAACCCCAGGCACTGGGCCATCAAGATGTGCAGGGTTAATAAATTCGTTTTACTATCCATTGTTGAGATGGTGGAAGGACCATAACGTACGCAAGGTGAAGTCTTAAGTGAGCCAAGATGTTCCTTCCCTATGTCAACTAGGGTAAAGGGTAAAAAATAACAAAATATACTCAGCACATCTGCATACATGATTTATGCCATGGCATTGATTCATATATATTTGTCATAAGAAAATATATTAAACCAAATACAGGATGAAAGGAGTTACATTTGTGCAGCAAGGTAAAATTACACTGAAAGGACTTTATAATTATTAGGAAAGTTGTTTCCTTGGTAAAGTTATGGTTTGTTACATGCAATCCGTCAGGCAGCAAAGTTCGATTTTTCTGTTGTCAATTGTTTGCTGCACTATGGTTATAAACATGAATTTGATCATTGTAATTTGGTAATAAATGAGTACATTTAGTTTATTTAGACAGCTACTCATAATAACATGTGTTGTTGGGCCACATTTATTTTCACTGCCATGACATATATGTAAATCAGGCAAGCATCTGCATCGTACCCCTACTACTCACATCCAAAACTGTTTTCTGGCTGTAGGCCCAACAACACGTAATCAACCAACTAATGCTACTACACATTCATAATCGCCTCAGTCAAAGTGATAAGGGTAATGTAACATGTGATCTCATCTCTCAAATGATTTGCAACATTTCTAATTACAAACGTTTTATAAAGGGTGAGGTCATAAGCATTGCATTTCATGTGCAAGTAATGGTTGCCATGGCTGTTGTGCAAATTATGTATTGTGCTCCTAACCATACTCTTGAATTTCAGTGTTTTTTTTGGTTTTCATTCATTACCATACCTGCAGTTAACTGTTGTTTCTTAGGTGAAATTCTAAGATTTTGTTAAACCTAAACATACGTTTAGGTGTTATAACCAAAACTAACCGTAAGAACACAAACATGCAGTTATGGTTCAGAGTACCACCCAACGAAAGTACATTTTTGATATTTGATGTCTTTTGCCCCATTAGCTGGATCTGTAACAAATGTAGCATTTTTTTTAGCATAGTCAGCTAAGGTATGCCATGCTATTTTTCATGCAGTTATGTGAAGGTGCACACATTTAAAGGAGGGTTGAAAAAAGATAGGTTTTCCAATTTGATCTCACATAGGATATTTTGTTTGGGCCTATCGCAAAAAAGTCTGAATGATATACTCCAAACTTGGCATAAAAGTAGAACTTTATTCCGAAAGGGGGCTTTATTTCGTTTGGTCTAAATCCTTTCTTTAGTTTTTTAAATACAGACCTATATAAAAAAAAGTACTGAAATGGTTTTCAAGTACCCAAAACAGTGATGGGTGGATGGCTTGAATTAATCTCAGCCACTGGTAATTTCTTGGGCCACAGGTGATTACTTGGGTTGCATACCAGCCCATCATGATTTTGCATACTGTGCCAGCTCAGTTTGGACCCAGCCATATGGGTTCAGTCTTGACTCTGCACCAATTGGAACAGTCCACCTCGAAAGTGTCAGGTTCCCCCTAAACTGTATAACAAGCAACCCATGACTGGTTTCACCCTAGTTATGGCTCATCAGCCTGTTATAGCTTGAGTCCACTGACACAGTGTGCAGGGGACTCACATCTGGGCATACCCGTACCGCAAGGCCGACACAGGCTCTGTAGCCAATATGTGATGCTCGTGACTAGTCGACATGCACTATAGAGTTGCTTGCCATCAATGGTTGGGTAGAGCCTCTAGCTGCACATCACCCAGGGTGCATGGCCATTGCAGTGTAATTTAAGGATTGTCAGCCCGTGGTTGCTTGGATACAGTTCCTGGATGTAGAGTAGGACATGCAGGCAACTCTGCATTACAATGCCTTTCACTCACTTGCTTATTTTCATGCAATCTGTCAGTGCCTCTCTAACACATAGTATCACTCACCCATATTCTGTTATGTACGTTACTTGCACTGACTACTATTTGACTCACTAACATACAAAACAAACAACATAAAATGTTATCTTTTTGTAAACCATAAAAGTTAGTTTTAAAAATAACTATTTCTACTTTTTTGGAGATAAAAACTAAAATGTGATGTGAAGACCACCTTGAGACATGAATCTCCAGAAAAAGGCTGCAAAAGCAGGCTCCACCCACCCATAACTGAGTATTACTTGAGCTGGTAGTCCAAAAATCTTAATTAAATTATCTTCATTGAATATTGAAGCATCCAGGAATCTGAAGTGGATTCATCCCATATTGCTAGCAAGTACTCAATGCGTACTCGTACTGGCAAGCCGTACCAGCATCATTACAGTCTGGATCACCCCTGTTTCCTTGGTGAGCCCTTCATCTGTTTCTTTTGGTAGCATGCAGAGAATCCTTTCTTTTGGCGGTTGTGGGAGTGGGAGCATGATTTTACTTTCTGGAAGGATGTTAAAAAGAAGGCTTTCTCCTTGCTCCAAGGAAGGAGGTCAGTATTGTTGCTGTTTAAAAGTGGAAGAAAGTGGTGTGGCTTGGACGCCGAAGGAGATTGCTGCTCCGAGGTTTTACACTCCATATACAGCAAGTCCTAACGGCTGCCTCTGAAATGCGAGGCATCTGTGTTTAAAGTTGCCACCATTTGTTTTATATCCTTGGAGGCATCTTTGCGGTAAGCTGAAAACTGCATTTTGCTTTTCTTTATGACGTCGCATTTCCCTCAGGGATTGCGTCCGCCATTTTGTAATTTTTAAGTGATGAAATTAGCAAATTGGAGTTCTTGCAGAACTTTTAATGTTTAACATTTCCAGCTCCCCAAATATGTTTCACCTGCTTAAATAAGGCTTGAATTTGGTATCCAAAAAACAGGAAATAGAAAGGCAAGGAGCCCTCGTAAAGAGCTGCCACAAAATCAGAGCTGTTGACATAGGGTCCTTGAACATCCAGCTCTGGCTTGAGCTAACGTCTACCTTCTGAACTCCCTGCAGGCTCTCCGTCTGGCAGATGCCTGGAATGCTCCAATTAGCCATTTGGTTTTTAAAAAGTTAGTAACAAAATCAACAAGGCTCATATCAGCCATAGAGGACAAGAAAATGGTATCCAAGAGAGCTCATGGTTGGGTCGTGTTTGACAATTATGATGTTCCTAAGCCTCAGCCCTACCTCAATGTCGGATCAAAGCTTGAGATCAAAGCAAAATTCCTAAGACTAGGGCTGGGAGTGGGCCTGATCAACCCGTTTTATGCCACCGTGGGAAAGAAGAGGGGGCAATCAGTTTTGCCGTCTGTGTGCGAATGACACTGTGACTTTGATTCATATCATATGCATATGCAAGAAGCTAGATGATATTCAGAAAATACTGTTATAACGACTATTTAAGCAAGCAGCATGGTGTAAGGACCTGTAGGCAGGCAGTGATGCTGTGCTTTAATTCCTCCTTAGTGCAGCTAAACTGTCGCCTTACACAATTCTTCAATCTGACAGCATTGAGACTGAAAACTCCTGCTGCCAACAGTAGAGACCCACTTTAGAGTGTAGTAGACGCTAAATTGAACCACTCTACTGCTTTGAAATTAGACAGTTCATATAATTGTTATTGTTGTTATTGTTATTGTTAATTTCGACTTGTAGCGCGCCCAATCACCTGCAGGCCTCTAGGCGCGTGGAAATCGATGTCATACAATAACTCGGTTCACTCCTAAGAGAGATGCAGCTACAGGACTACACTGTGGTCAAGGTTCTTCTAAACAGCAGGGTTTTCAGAGATTTCCTGAACCGCAGGAGATTCATCTCCCTGCGTAGCCCCTCAGGCAGCTTGTTCCATAATTGGGGGGCCAGGACGGAGAAAGCTCTCCCTCCCTTGGTCACTAATTTATAACGGGGGCAGACCAGTAGCTGAGCGTCTGATGATCTGAGTGCTCTTGTCGGGTTGTACACTTCCAGGCGGGCTTTGATATAGGCCGGCGCATGGCCGTAAATCGCCTTATGCGCTATGCAGAGGCTCTTGAATTCAACCCTCTCCTTAACAGGGAGCCAGTGAAGGTTTTGAAGAAGAGGGGAGGCCTTTGTTCGTCTGGGCACTCTGAAAATTAGCCGTGCAGCGTCGTTCATCACAACCTGGAGTCTGTTTATCGACATTTTTGGGAGGCCAAGGTACAGGGAGTTTCCATAGTCAATCCGGGAGATGACAGTTGCTGCTACAATTGAACGCATCATCGAATGAGAAAGGAAGGGGGCTATCTTTCTCAGTTGTCTAATGATGTTCGTGCACGTTCCAACAACAGCGGAGACTTGACTGCACATTGACAGGTCGCAGTCTAATTTAATCCCCAGACTCTTTACGTTGGTACTAGGCTTTGGGGCTGATCCAAGCTCCGCAGGCCAATACAGATCACTCCATGGTGAGGTGGTAGATGGAATTACCAATACCTCGGTCTTATCCGGGTTGATCTTTAGTAGGTTTTTCGTCATCCAGCCTACGGTGTACCTCAGGATATTTTGGGCTTGGGTTTGTGCTGTCCCTGTGTTATCGATACTCAGTACTAGCTGAGTATCGTCAGCATAGTTGTAAACTCTGCAGCCCAACTCAGCCAGGGATGCAATCAAAGGCTGCAAGTAAAGATTGAACAGAAGTGGGGACAGTGCGGAGCCCTGTGGGACTCCGCACTCTAAAAAGCCCACTTCAGATATTGACTCCCCAAGTTGTATCCTCTGAGTCCTTCCCAAAAGGAAGGATCGCAGCCACTTGAGGGCCAAGCCTTTGATCCCAAAGGCCTCCAGCCTTCCCAGGAGCAGGTCATGACTGACGGTATCGAACGCCGCTGACAGATCTAGTAAAATCAGGGCGCTCGGCCTTTTACCGTCAGCCATGCCTCTCAATTCGTCCAACAACGAGAGCATCACTAGCTCGGTGCTGTGGTGCGCTCGAAACCCTGCCTGTCGCTCATGCAATAAGCCATGGGATTCGAGGTACAGTGATAAGGACTTCAGCACGTGTTGTTCTAGAACCTTAGCAAAGAAAGGCAGCTGGGAAATCGGCCTATAGTTCTTCAGGACAGCCGGATCTGCGCCTGGTTTCTTCAATAGAGGTCTAACTTAAAGCAGGCTCATAAACCTGTGTCAGCAGTGCTATCATATTCAAAACAATTTTATGTCTCTTAATCACAAAGCAAAAGCATTTTTTAATGTTGCACTTATTTTTAATTGTTTCATTAATGTAACTGTTTTGACATTAGTCTGTAATGTTCTGAATGCAACGGTTTTAATTAATCACGCATAATAAAAATTATTCTTACTTACTCTATCATGCCAGACAGAGTCCGCCTGGAGGAAAGTTTACCTTGAAACGTAGTCTTTTTCTTGGTGATCCTCCTCATCTACGTGGTAGCCGGCAGGTCTGACATTCATTACCATCTACACTACGTATTCAGATCCATTTGGGTGTAGACGCAGGCCTTCTCTCAAGACTCAGGGAGATTGGTCTGCGAGGGACGGTGCTGGACTGGTTTAAATCCTTTCTTGCCGACCGCCGACAGGTGATCTGGGCTCCGCCGTTCTCGGCCGAAATGCCTGCGCTGGAGGTGGGGGTGCCTCAAGGATCTATCTTGAGCCCCACCATTTTCAACATTTACATGGCCCCTCTAGCGGAGGTAGCGGAGGCGTTCGGGGCCCGGGTCATCTCATACGCTGATGACACCCAGCTTTTGTTCACCTGCAGGAAGGGAGAGGTCTTCAACGGCGGCAGAATTAAGGACTGTCTAAGCGCAGTCTTTGCGTGGTTTCAGCAGCACAGCCTGAAATGCAACTCAGACAAGTCTGAGCTGCTCTTCTTTGGCTGTGCACCAGACCCGGACTGGAAGTCGTGGTGGCCCCAGGACATGTTCCCCCCTGAGACTCCATCAGCTCAGGTAAAAAATCTCGGAGTGGTGTTTGACGATGATCTGTCTTTTCGTCCCCACATCCTGGGACTTGCAGGGAAATGCTTCAGCATCCTCAAGATGCTTAGAAAATTCCTACCCCTGCTTTCCTTTCAGTATCGCAGGAACATAGTTCAGGCGTTGGTGGGTTCACGCCTGGACTATGCAAATGCGCTCTTTGCAGGCCTACCTAAATATTTGCTATCTAGGTTGCAGGTCATTCAGAATTCGGCGGCCAGAGCCATCTATGGCCTGCCGAGGAGAGCAAGAGCCTCAGTGCTTTTAGCCAGGCTTCACTGGCTACCAATCGCGGAGAGAATTAAATTTAAACTCCTCACATTGGCGTTTAAAGCTCTCCATGCGATTGGCCCTCTCTACCTGAGGAAGCGAACTGCTTTCTACGTGCCACGGAGGTCTCTGCGGTCGGCGGACCTGGCCAAAATGGAGGTGCCTGTGGCCAAACGTGTGCGGATGGGAGGTCGCTCCTTCCAACACGTAACAGCTTGCCTGTGGAACGCACTCCCTATTTCCCTCCGGAAAGCAAATAATCTTTTGACCTTCAGGAAGGAGCTGAAGACTCTGCTCTTCATTTAGTAACCTGCGTTTTCTGCAGTCTGCGTACCTTTTGGTTTTTCTGTTTCTAGGGGCCTCTTTGCTAAAGCGCCGGGACACCCTTCGGGGTAGCCGTGCGCTCTAAAAGTGTGGCTAACATTAACATTAACATTAACATTTTCAAATAAATATGGGAAGTAAATGGCTAAATAGTTGAGATTACTCAAAATGTATGATGTGTTCCCCCATCATTTGGATTTAATTTCCTTGGTCACTCCTCAGACACTCCTGTGGAGACTTCCCACTCTTAGAAGCCCCTTTGCATTTTAAATCTATGTAATATGTGCATCCAAAAAGTTAGGAAAATTAAGAATCGTAATCTCTTTTTGTTGCTGCAATTACTTTTAGACAATGAATATTGTCTGCTAAAATGACAACTCATTGTATCCACTTTCTGATAAAACACAGATTTATGCTCATTCCAACACTTCTTGTACTACTTTTCCACTACCAATTGGATCTATTCACTAAACCGGAGATTTTTTAAGGCAATGCACAAAGTTGGAAACTGCCCAGGGCCACCATCTTTCAGTGGGCTACCCTGTGAAAATGATTTGAGTTTCTGTATCACCTCTATTTATCTATTGCAACTTCTTCCCCCTGCCTGCCTACCTACCTCTATCTCAGACTCTCTATCTCTATCTAGCCAGTATCATCTTAAGGATGACACATTTTTACGCATTTTGGCTGATTTTGTGTGAGCCTGTTTCTGATCATTTTATTTGTAATTCAATATTGTTTGGTATCTTGCATGCTTGAATTACCAGAAATAGGGTAATCAAAATCAAAGTTGTTCTGAACAGGGGACCCCCATATATATATCTCGCCCAAACCTTATGATAACACTGCATGTGTGAGCCCCTAAAAAATAACTTATTTAAGGGTTTTCGTCTAATTTGCATTGGATTATGCTTGGTCACTGCTCCAAGGTCACCCTGTTTGGAAATTTAGGATTTTGTGACTGTACAATGTTCGCATTCATAGCATTAATTATGCATTTCTGCCATGTGTTTACACGGACATAACAGGCTCAATTCACAAATCCATTTGCACTTGTACATCAAGTATATGAGGGTAAATGGCAGGCTTTGCATCTGCTAGGAATGTAGACAAGATAACCTAGTGTGCATAAATCCATTCACTACGCACATACTCAATTACATTAGTGTACGACTCAACCGAATACGATCACACAGGTGTAAGTTCGACAGAAGGAAGGGGAAGTATGAGGATCAAGGTGTGGTTTGCCTTGTGAACTTCTGAATTCCCACAAACTCGGGAGATTGTATGCAATCACAAACTTCCTGTCTGACCCTTTCCCACAAAGGGAAATATTCAGAGAAATGGTCGTGAAAGAAATTAAGTAAAGTCCTTCTACAGTGGGAAGTAGAATAAACCACGCCCAATCTTTATGGGTGTCGAAATTGCAAGGGTCTCCCGAGGGGAAATGTTTTCACGTGGAGAAAATATATGGCCTGGTACTACCTATACCCCATCCTTCCTTGTCAAGACCCAAATAACATCAAGAACAAGAGTTTCTTTGGAAAAGGGGGTTACAAAAATTACACAGAAAACATACAATTGACATTGATTACACTGATGGATACAGATGTCAGATGGCTAACCTTAACATAACTCTAATACAAGTTATTCCAATCCGAATCTAAACATATCATCATCAATAATCATAATGGCAATGACTTTTCTGCGTATCCATATTTGGGCCTACGGCAAGGTCAAAAACTGGTGTAAGATCCTTATCAATTCAAACCGCCCTCCAGCCGGAGTGCGCATGAGCAGAGGGCCCGTTCATTGTGAGGGTACTACCCTCACCCCCCCCGGTTACACCCGTACGCACTCTATATACTATCTCCCTAAGGGACCCTTGATATTCTGTGCCCTTTAATGGCGCCATTGTGCATGTGCGGGGTGGCCAACCAGCCTAGGAAAAGCGAAACTCCCTACTCCTCCGCACCCATCCAGCCTAAAAGGCTGTAACTGCCCCAGGAGTTCAAGGAGGGACACTTGTCCCTCCCCCTTGGGCGACCCCATTCAAGAATGGCGCCGCCCTCTAAGGACCTTAAATGTATTGCTCACCAATCATAACCTTACCACCTGACCAATGAATCGCACTAAATACGACAATATATCATCTTAAAATTAGAAGAAAACATGTTACTTGAACAAAACAACCTAAATTGGGGCAAAATCATACACTCTACAACTTCTGCTTTAGGGGATGGTGGGTGGGGAAATTAAATAACAGCCTCCTAGCGAGGCTGATTTGCTGGGGAGTGCAGATGGCAAAAAGGAAGATTCCTCTGCTGCCCAGCCTTTTATCTCAAGTTTACACCAGACCGGTTCTAACCGGCCTGGTGCTGGCCTCTTGCGGGACCCGGAAGTGATTCCTTTCACTTCCGGGTCCCGACCCCTGGCCCTACAACTATTGCGCATCGGGGCGCCTGTAGTGTCACTGTTGTGCGCCACACCCACGCCCCCCAAGTCGTCAGGGGCCGGCAGGACCGCCATATTCTCAGCATGTCCGATGCCGGCCCCGCCTTTTTTATATGTACAATTGCACATCGGTCTGTACATCCCCCGTGCAGACCTGCCCTAGGCACATCTCCACATAGATAAAATAGCAAATCCAAGAAATCTCACATCACATTCCCATTCTTAGGTCTGGGAAGGTACTGATGGCACAGCTTTTTAGATGTACCACGGGGGAATGTTTATGAGTAGGGAAAAATCATTAACGTGCACCCATGCGCTAGGGTCCTTCTCAGGAGCAGATCTGCGTTTACCTCTGTGAATTGGTGAAAATTCTCCATACAGGGGTGTAATGGAGACCGCTGCAGCCCTTGCGATGCAGGGGGCTCCAACTCTCCAGGGTCCCTTTTCAGCTCAATTGTAATGAATATCTGTGAGATATGGGAAACTCAGGAGACCCTCATCCCACTATTCAGGGAGCCCCATCAGTTTGCATTACCCATTGTCTTTTTCAGTGTTCTGTAATGCAAGAACACGCTCATTACACATTTTCATTTTAATGTTTATCTACATTTTGAATGGAAAAACGTTTGTGAAACATCCCCTTACTGTTTATTAAAAACTGAAATTGATCTCAGTTGAGTTGTTCAGCAATGCTGCAAAGAAAAAGCATTGTTGTATTTGTAAGCATTATTCCTCATTCGCCAGGAGTAGTTTTCTCACTTGTTCTAGAAGCTGAAAAGGAATTAAATAAAGACGTTTCAAGATCAGGGTTTAAGCAACTGTGAAATTCCAAATGGTAAATGCCTGTTTCTGTGCAGGCATTACACTGTGCTGAATAATTGAGCTCAGTAAACGAGTTCAGCATCCTTCAGAGAGTCAAGCCATCGAGCCTGCAGAGTACATTTAACAGCTTATTAGAAATATGCAGGTGAAGGTACAATTAATTTTAATTAGTAGACCATACATTGTTAGTTGCACAGCCATGAGTAAAATTAAAATGGCAATCACAATTAGAAAATTGCAACCTCATTGTGCAACAAATTAGTCACAAATTAAAAGTCCTGGGACTATTAGACGTGAGCCTTATTGCTTTATGGTCATTATTGGCTTGTTTCAGATTGAGTTTCTTTGCCACTGTGCCTACTTCTTCATAGATATCTATGTTTGGGATTTCTGACTCTTTCGCAGATTGTAGATCTTTGGCACAAGGCACTATTATTGTGATGCAATGTAAATCACTTTCTCTTCTTTTGCTTTGAGCTAAGACCTTTTCTTTTCTTTCATGTAGCCAATATTGATTTGCTTTGAAGGAAGTTATGGGTGCTGTATGTGTTTTTTGGCTTTGCTTGATTAAGGCTGCAGGGATGAGCTGATGCTCCTAGATGTAAGGACTGGTTTGGGGAGGTCATAGACTTGCAGTAATGTACCTTACTGGTAAGTAACCGGGCATTATCTACTGGTGGTCGCCAGTAGGTCTTTATAGTTAGGACCATGCGTCCATAAGAAAAGCGTTTTTTTTACTTGCTTATATCTTTAGTGCTTCACAAAATTTCCCAAACAATGTGTGCCAGTCATTCTGGTTGGGCATGGGAAATTTTGGGGTGATTCTTCAAGTGGGGGCTGGGAAAAAGGAGGGGGTAAAAAAAAACCCCAGTGCTAATTCCCGTTGGAGCTATGAACCCGACTACAGTCCAAACTGCTGGACATAATTACACCGAATTTGGCAGAAGGGTAGATTTGGTTATGCAGATCACACTTTCAGTTATTTGGTGTTAATCCGTTAATGCTTGGTGGCTTTGCTTGGCTTAGCAAATTTCACTTAAGCCCTTCAATGCGTGGCGCAATGGCAATGCAAGGGCCTAGTAAATCTGGCCCAAGTGTTTTCTGCAATGTGGCGTATCAAGCAGCACTACAGTGAAAATACATTTTTAAGCTTGTAAAACAAAATCTGTAATTACAAATATGAAATCTGACATTAGATAAATCATCATTAATTGCATATTCTACGTAAGTATCTATATATTAGGAGAAATAAAATCCCTTCAACTTTGTGGGCACAGCAGGTACAAGGAAGCAAATATTTCTGAGCACTCCTTTCCTTGGGCCAGAAACATGGCACATCAAGCTATTTGAAAAGCTTAAGGATATGCATGAAGGAGCTGTGAGGGTAGCGCTTGCCACCGTCAGAGAACGTGGAAGATTCTATCGGCTATTCGGGTAAATGCACCTGAGCAGTAAATGTTTGAGCAAGGAAAGGATGGAACTAGATGGTGATTAATTAGAGAGGGCAATATTGATTTGCATGTATATTAAACGCTGGAGGTAAGGTAGTCTTAAGGTATCTCATACCTCCATATGGTTCTAGGGATGTCAATTACCTTTATTTCTTTCATAGCAAGTGATTACTAAAGACTTTTTGGTTCAACCTGACCTTTAGAGTGACAGATGTGTTGGTCTATAGTAGCAATTCTCACAAGCGTTTGTTTAGTGTAAGTCTGAAAATTAAAAGGCTGTCTAACAATTGACCATTTCATAGTTATTAGGCAATAGACCATCCCACAGGTATTGGGCAATAGATTATTCCATAGATATTGGGCAATAGATCATACAAGAGGTGTTGGGCAATGCATCATATCATAGAAATTGGGCAATGGATTGTTCCATGGGTCCTGGGCTGCAGATCATTCTATAATTATTGAGATTACCAAATATAGGTATTGGGCAACAGATCTCACCCTCCTCCCCGAATAATTTGTTTATGTGTCCAGTGGAATGGCATCCCGGGGGCCATTTAATGGCTTGGGAAGGGGGTGCTACGGCCTCTCCCAAAATAATGATGTTAGCCCCAGGACATGGGGTCCCCTGGGCTTTTCACTGGTTTGGGGGACGCTTCCCTTTTTGTATTACATTACGTATTGTGCTGGGCAATCCAAGGGGATTCAAAATGTGAACCTGGATTTATTTTTAAATAGGACTTCGCATCCTCTGCTGTACTGTTTATAAAAAATGCATTGTTGGCCCAGAGGAACTGCCTTACCAGGCCTAGAGGTCAGGGTATCCCTACCCTTCCCCCTATATGATCTTGTTACAATGCATTTTTGGACCCCCCTTTTCTCTGCCCCCACTTACTGGTCACCACCAAACTTTACAGGAAGGAGCTAAGATGGATGAGAGTTTTGTGTAGATTTGTCAAACAGCGCCAAAGTTATAAGTAATAAACAAACCAAAAAATACATTACCTATGGAAACATGGCCCTAACTATAACTACCCAGTAAAAAACAAAGGTTACAGGGATGTTATAGTTAGGGACAAAGGTTGTGGACTTTATAGTTAGGAAATAGCATTTAAAAAAACCTTAGAAATTCAATGAAAAAACACAAAGCTTCATTGAGGTGAGTCTGTTGTAAATGTCAACTACACTGAGCCATCACCCTAGAGAAAAGTCTTAGTGAACAGATTAATTTATTGAAATCTACTACTACATTCATCAAAAGGAAAGAGATCTAAGGAAACTGGTCAGTATGTCATAAAACAGAACTATTTTCAGCCATCACTGTGGAGTGAGATCTCAACGAATAGCTTAGACTGTCGCAAAGCACTACCGTACACATACATCAGCAGTGGACATGAGTTAGTGTAGAGGTTAGTTTACAGACAAATAGTGCACCCGCTTAAAAAATTGGATTATAGATCAGAAGACATGTTAGAAATAGTATCGCTAATTAGTCGTACAGAAAGAATAATATTGTAACTTTTACAGAAGATTAGTATATATCTTAAATTCTCAGAAACATTGAAAAACACTTACACTCACTGGATGATGTCATGAGTGATGTAATTTGAGATGTTATGAGTGATTTCACTGACCATGTCATGAGTGATATAATATGTGAGGTCATAGGCAGTGCATCGCGGGGGCATTAGTTGTAGTTAGTTAGTTAGTAACTGCTGAATTTCTATGGTTTTGTGTGTGTAAAATCGGGGCCTAACTATAATGTCTCTTTTACCTTTTGTCAGTGAATCTCTGAATTTTTTTAAATTCTATTTCCTACTATAATGTCCCTGTACTTTTGTTTTTTTCAGTGAATTTCTATAGTTTTAATGCTATTTCCTAAATATAACGTCCCTGTAACCTTTAGCGAATTTCTAAGTTTTTTTAAACATTTTATTTCCTAGCTGTAACCTGTAACCTTTCAGAGTGGGTGTGCGAGTGGCTTTATGGATTGGTGAGTGGGTGTGTTAGTGACTGTATGGGCCTGTCAGTGTATGTGTGAGTGGCTGGATGGGTGTTTGAGAGGGTGTGTGAGTGTCTGAATGGGTCAGTGAGTTGGTGTGTGAGTGGCTGTATGGGTCTGTGAGTGACTGTGTGAGTGCCTGCCTGGGTCTGTGAGCGAGTGTGCGAATGCCTGCATAGATCTGTGAGTGGGAGTGAGAGTGCCTGTGTGAGTCTGTGAATGGATGTGTGAGGGCCTGCATGGGTCGGTAAGTAGGTCTGTGAATGCCTGTGTGGGTTTGTGAGTCGGTATGAACGTGCTTGTGTGGATTTGTGAGTGGGAGTCTGTGTAGCTGTGTAAGTCTGTAAATGGGTTTGAAAGTGCCTCAGTGGGTGTGTACATGGGTGTATGGGTGGATATGTGGATCTGTGCGTGTGTCAGTGAGTGCCTGAGTGGGTCTGTGAATGGGTGTCTGAGTGCCTGCATTGGTCTGTGAGTGGGTGTGTTAGTGCCTGCATCGGTCTGTAAGTGGATCTGTGAGTTCCTTTAAGGGTCTGTGAGTGGGTGTGAGTAGGAAGCTGACTCTCTTTATAGTGTACTAAAATACATTACACTGTGCAGAGATCCCAGTGGATCCCTTGCTAACAGAGGTTAAAGTAGCTAATACTAATTCTCTTTTTGTTGTAGTGTGGGCGAGTAGTTAGGCTTATCAGAGGGTAGTGCTAAGTTTTTGTTGTACTCACAGAGGCAATAAATGAGACACACACTCAAGAATAAATCCTAGAATAATTTATAAAAAGAATATTGATTTGTATGTATATTTTAAGACCAAGAACTTCAACCCACAGTAAGCACTTCAGGATTTCTGTTTTTTAAGAGTTCGGAAAATATTTCACTTATGTGCGCAATTGCACACCATTGATGTCAAAGATAAGCAGAAAAATGCATATAAAATCAGGCAATGCATTTCCGAAGTTCACCTTGTCAGTTTAGGTTGATAGCGGGCCCGGTTCAAAGTTCCATCAGCAGAAGTTTGGGTGCGTCCCAGATTTTGCCAGGATGCTCAAGGTGCTGGTAGCTTGCAGGTGGTGACAGAGATGGCCACCTGGAAAGACACTGCACAGGAGGAATTAGAGGTAAGTCTGGTGGGTCCCACCAGAGGGAAGACGTTGCAAGTGTCACAGGACCACAGGAGGATGGCTGGTTCATTGTTACTGGGGACGGTGGGGCCAGGTGCAGAGTAGATATGTCGTTAAGATCGTACGTGAGTAGCAGGCAACTTGGAGAGGTTATTTCAGGACAGCTGGGTAACTCAGGATGTGGGTCTCAGGGGTCTCGATGTCCCTTGATGGGTGCTTGCTTCTAGTATCAGTGGAGTCCAGCACAGACGCTTTGTCTCACGTTGGCTGTCGAGGGTCTGGTACTCTGGGTGTTGGAATGGTATGCTCCGGTAGATCCTGGTGTCTCCAAACTTGGCATGGGAACAGATCTGACCCTCCGGAACTGATATACCTCTTTTGGTGTGGTTGCCACATCAAAGTGGTCAGAGAGCAGCACATTGGCAAACCAAACTCAGAGGGATCGGTGCCTACGAAGTGCAGTGGAGTGATACCTTCTCTCTAAGGGAGGTTCTTGGAAATATTTGAAGACTGGAGTTGCTCTGGAGTTCTTGGGGTCTTCACAGGTTCAGGACGACACAGCACACCATGATTGCTGAAGTCCTTGAGGCAGCAGGCAGGGTTTGGCGCCAATTTTCTTCAGCAGCAGGGCGTCAGTTCTCATGCATCGAGTCTTCTTGTCTGTGAAATCTAAGGTCTAGGGATGCCACCTAAATACAGAATTTAGGGACATTACAAAGGGAGGCAGATGGTAGCTATGGGCCACCTACCTTTCAGATAGTCAGGATCATAGAATGCAAGTTTATAAATCACCTAGAATATTTGATGGGGCAAGGATAGAAGACCTGCTGTGCAGGATGCTGAGCTAACAGCAAAATTACACTGTCCTTTTTGGGAATAAATAGTTAGCACAAGTATACTCTCCATGTTCAGCTCGCTATAGGAGAAAGAATCGATTCACATCTGAACCATACATTTGCCAGATATCGGCTAACAGCAAAGACTCTTGAGGAGTTTTTTCCTAAAAAAACGGTGATGAACTCACAGACTCCTAGTTGGGATTTGCCGTTGGTGTTGCCGGCCTTGCAATTGGCGTCTTTTGAACCTTTAGAAGAGGTTTCCCTTCGGTTTCTCACTATCAAGGTGATTTTTCTAGTGGCTATTATGTCAGCAGCAGGAGTTGGGGAGTTGGGCTCCTTGCTGTGTTCACAACCATTTTGTATTGCTATTTGGATAGGGCGATTCTGAGGCCAGATCCTAAGTTTGTTCCTAAGGCACCTTTAACTTTCCATTGTTTGGAGGAGTTGGTTTTAGCTGTATTTTCTCCAAACCCTCAGACAGAGGATAAGGTTCTTCTACGCAGTTTGGATGTAAAGAGGGCCATTTGTGTGTATCTGAATCGTACTTGTCCTTTTCGTGATGTGGATTCACTTTTTGTTAAATTTGGTTTAGCCTTCTGTGTCTGCTCTCAGGAGGTGGTTGAAGTGAGCTATTGTTGCGCATATGAGTCCATGGGTGAGTCCGTGCTTGGCTCAGTCACTCTACAAGAGGAATGGCTGTTTTTTAGGCGAGTTAAATGAAGCTTCAATGAAGCTTCACTGGCGTTCACCACACACTTTTATGTCACATTTCAGATTGGTGGTGGAAGGTGAGAGTCCAACATGTTTTGGTGCTGCTGTATTGAGTTATGCTCACAATTACTAATGTACTGCGCAGTGGCTTTTATAATACATTTATGTTTCTGCACCAGCAATGTATGAAGCTGATTATTGCTTGGGTATCTGCTCATAGATGTAAAGACTGTGAGGAGGAGGTAATGCCCAGTTACTTACCAGTAAAGTTCATTACTATGAGTCCACTACCTCCCTTTCACAGTCCTGGTTCTCTTCTTTTCCTTCCTGTGTTCAACTTCATTTTGCTTTGGATTACAAGGTTTTAAAATAGAAGGTCAGTGGTTTTATATCTCACACGATGTGGGTGTAGCCTAGAAGGAAGATATGGGAGATGTATGTGTTTTTTGGCTTTACTTGATTAAGGCTGCGGGGATGAGCTGATGCTCAGAGATGTAAGGACTGGTTTGGGGAGGTCATAGAAATGAAATGAATGAAATGAAAAGATAATTTATAAAGCGCGATGGCTACCCTGGGGCGTCCCAGTGCTGCAGAGGTTGGGCTAGGCGGAGTACGCTAGAATTTATATCGGTTTATGAAAAAGCCAGGTTTTAAGATGCTTTCGGAAGGTAAGCAGTTTAGGCTCTGATCTGATTGAGTGGGGGAGCGTGTTCCAGATCTTGGCTAGGTTGTAGGAGAGCGAACAGCCTCCACACCTAGCTCTCTTGATTCGGGGCACTGTGGTAAGATAGGATGTCCCGGATCTGAGGTGACGATTGGGATGATAGCCATTTACAAGGGGGCGGTTGATAGCGGGGCCTGTTCCCCAGTAGGAACGATGGGCAATACACATGGCCTTGAATTCAATCCTCGATTTTACAGGGAGCCAGTGTAGATCTTTCAGTCGGGCTTTGACTGAGACTCGTCGAGGGATATCGAGGAGGGTCCTGGCGGCACAGTTTTGGACAATTTGGAGTCTGTTAAGCATGGACTGTGGGGCCCGAGGTATAGGGCATTTCCGCAGTCAAGGCGAGATAGGGTCAGCCCTTGGACCATGATCCATCTTGAGTGGAGAGGGAGAAGGGGGAGGATCTTACGTAGTAGCCTCAGGAACCCGAAGCATGTGGCAGATAGCTTGGTTGCCTGGTAGTTAAAATTGAGTGTTCTGTCCAGCCATATGCCGAGGCTTTTGATTTGTTCTTTGGGTACGGGGGGACAGCCTAGGCAAAGGGGCCAGATGGAGTCAATAGATTTGGTGATGGTATTTCCCAGGAGCATAATCTCTGTTTTCTCCCCGTTTAGTTTTAAGCAGGAGGCCGTCATCAAGGCGGCGACTGCTTCCAAACATTTGTGTAGTCTGTGGTGGGAATTGAGAGCGGGATCCAGTGCTACCACCAGCTGTGTGTCGTCCGCATAGGTGATAATTTTCACTCCAAAGGGGCGGACGACATCAGCCAATGGGCTAAGGTAAACGTTACAAAGGGTGGGGCTTAGGGAGGAGCCCTGGGGCACCCCACAATTCAGGGGTTTGCTGGGGGAGGTGAAATCTCTCTCAAATATCTGAAATGATCGATCTGTGAGAAAGGATCTCAGCCAGGTGAGTGTCGTTCCCGAGATGCCTATCCTACTGAGACGGTGGAGAAGAATGTTGTGGTTTACAGTGTCGAAGGCGGCACTAAGGTCGAGGAGAACGATGGCCGATGACCTACCGCTATCCAGGATCCTTCTTGCCTCCTCCGTCACTGCGACCAAGGCTGTTTGTTTCCCTGGAGGGGCCGAAAGCCCGTCTGTGAGGAATCAAGTATGGCGTTCGATTCCAGAAAGTGTGTCAGGACTGAGTTGACATACATCTCTAGTAGTTTGCTGAGCCAAGGTAGCAGAGAGATAGATCTATAGTTGGAGGGGTTGTTTTGCATTTATTTTAGGCAGCGCTTTTTCACTTGTAAGTGCTTTAATTTCAGGCAGCGCTTTTTCACTTGTAAGTGCTTTAATTTCAGGCAGCGCTTTTTCACTTGTAAGTGCTTTAATTTCAGGTAGTGTGGAATTTTGACTTGCGATCTAAACATCATCTGCGCCAGCTTGTCACCTATGTACTACATGCACGGCAGCTATTCTAGGTCACCTATGTATTACGTGCATGGCAGTCATTTTAGGTATCATGGTCTCCCTGTCCACGATCGATCGCCAGCACGTCCCTCTGACCCAGCAAGCATCCTCCGCGCACCCTGGCTCCCCCTCCCTCCTCCTTCTGAGCACGACCCTTCTGCATGACCCTGTCCTTGAGAGTCACGCCAGCGCCTGACCAGCACCTCCTCCCCTCCCATGAATGCCCCTCTGTTGCTAAACCTCCCTCCTGCACTGGATTGTCCACACAGCATGAATACCTCTCCATTGATGGCCCCTCACCCCGTGTCCGACTGTCCACACAGGTCCGAGGCCATTGCCTAAGCCGGAAGATATCATTTACTGCTCTTTATTGTATGAGGTCGCTCTCCTTCAAAGGTCCCTCTATTTGATCCAGGCCTCCCCACCCCCTGTGACATGATCAGGCGCACACATCCTAAGACTCGACAACACACTCAGCTGCGAGATGACTCTCTCTCTTATCAGCAGGTTGAGGACCTCTATTGTGAATGTATATGGGGGTGGGATTAACACGAGGGTTACGGGGATGTCTTTCCCATGCTCTACAAAGTTGTGATTGTATTAAAGGAAGGTCACATGCCATAAACCAGTGTATAAGAGGCCAGGCCTCCGAGTGGCTGTTAGAGCACCTCGACATGATACCTTGTTGTCTGTTCTGATGTGTTCTGCTCCGTCGGAATAAACTTCTGTTTCCTGCCTTCTGGTCTCCGGCGCCTGCCTCATTGCTTGGTAAACTTGAATGGTACAAGGGCGGTTAGCGCCGGGCAAATCTTGAGAAAGGTCCTAGCCCTACCTTTTTCCACAATTGGCGTCCCAAAGCGTGGGGCCCATCAGCGACACGTGGATCCAGTGGGAGAGGTCCCGATGACAGAGTGAACGACTGCAACGATCGGGAAGAGCTCATGTCCGATAGACCCTCGTCTGACAGCCGATCATCCGACCTTCACTAGTTCTGAACAGACCTCTCTCGAGTGATCTACGGTCCTGACTGGGAACCATCAGGAGTGCCGCGAACAACACGAAGGAGAGAGGACGATCGGGCGCTGGATCCAGAGGACAGGAAACCGTCCATGCGGTCCGGGTAAGGTCGTGTAAACACGACGAATTGAGGAAATTGTTTTTGGATAATACTAGTATTACGCTTTTTTGAAACCCTCTGGAGATTCACTGTCTGCAAACGGGGAAAAGCAAACAGGCTCTCTCTTTGCAAGCAGTGAAGGATAGGTAACGCAGACTTTTGTCCCCATTGTAATCCGTCGTACCTATCTTCCTCCCCCACTGTTTCCCGAACTATCGTTCGTGGATTATTGTCTGGAGATTCTTTGTCTGCAAACAGGGAAGAACAAGGCCTCTCTTTGCAGGTAGAGAAAGAGTGGGTAGCGATAATTTTTCGTGCCCACTTATTCTCCCCACTGGATTGTTTGATTGGCCGATTATTCGGTATTGGTTCTTTTGAGGTATTCACGGCCTCCAAACAACGTAGAATAGAAATATTCTGTCTAGTCTTTGTCCGCCGTGATAAGATAGGTAGTGCAGACTTTTGTCCCCGTTGTAATCCGTCATGCCTGTCTTCTCCCCACTGGTTGGTAGCCTGTTTAGCCCGGACCGCTTATTAGAGATGAACCATCCAGCTCCACTGGAGGGCACCCCTAATAAGGACATGTTCACTAAGTATGGACTAGTCGCTATAGCTTACACTAAACTATGGCATAAATATACGAAAAAGAACCTTGAAAGTCAGTGGCCACTGATAGGTTCCTTTGACGAAAATAAAATAAAAACATTAGAAATAGCGCTCCAGAAGAATAAGACCACGCCCACTATGCTCGACAGTATCGGCATGTGGCGCAAAGAAACGGAACAACGAAAGAAAAGAGAAGAAGCAAAAATAGGGAAAGAATTACGAAAGGCAGCCCACCTAGCCGCAAAGCAACTAGGAGAAGAAATAAAAGAAAGAAAGGAAACTATGCAAAATCAAGAATCAGGGTCGACAGGCCAATGTCCTGTTAGGACCCCCTCTGTGCTCTACCCTGAATTGCCCTCCAAACAACGAGCGAACGACGAGCTACTACTAGGTCCCCCAACCATCTACATGCCCCCTCCATATGCCCCCTGCCGACAAAGCTTCCACGCTCCGAGTGTGAGCGAAAGCGATCTCAGCGCTAGTGCACCAGCCCTCACGGCCTTTGCACCAGCCACATTAACAACCTCATCAGACGACCCTGAGTCTAGCAAACAATCATCGGCCAGATTAAATAGATTAAGCAAAGATGAGCGGGACGGGATCGACAAAATAGCAAAGACCTTGGTAGAACGAAGGGAGAGCGAAGAGTACACAATGAACATATATAATTCACATGCCGAAAGCCACAGACGGCATTTTATTTTGCGATTCAGCTACCACACCCTGAACGCGTATGAAGATAGGTATCAGAGCAAGGGTCCCGCTAAATTAACAACGCTGTATAGGAAAATTGATGTTGGAGATGGGACTGAACGTGAGGCGACGGAGCTCTTCATGCAAATACTTGAGGTCTTCCGCCACCTTACAGAACAAAAACCAGAAACCAAGGTTACAGTCCCTGAAACGACCTCAGTAGAAGTAGTCAATACTATGATGCCTATCAGAGAAGCGGCTCCTTACTGGATCCCGCCACGGGGCCAGGGAACGAGCGATGATATTAATAACGAAAATGCAAAAGGGAGGGTTGTGTACAATTGGGTTTACCAACCATGGGACCGACAAGATATCCTCACCTTTAAGCAAACCCTTCCCGACTTAAGAAAGAACCCGACAGCATTTTATACCGAATTAGGCACAGCCTTGGGTTCGACGATAATGACGTTAGCAGATATTGACTTGTTCTTTGGGCTATGTCTGCCGGCTGACGTGTGGAAGCAAATCCGGAAGGCTGACCACACGGATCTGTTTGGACATACCTGGGACCAACTCGGTAAACTAGATAGACAGCGAGAGCCGGGGAGCAAACCAGTGAAAGACATACTGGAACTCCCAGATAAAATAGTCCAGAAATTAAAAACACTGGTCCCGGAAAGAAAAGTAGACTGGTCGATAGTCACGGCCTGTCGACAGAAACCGCAGGAAGATGTGTCAGAATACTTTTCCCAATTCGAGACAGTGTTCTCCGACTACAGTGGCCAGGACATGACCACCGCAACCGGACAGCACCTGTTTGTGCAAAATTATGTAAAAGGACTAACTCAAGAAGTCTCCCAAAAACTACAGACAAGTGAGAGCAGTTGGGGGGCCTCCAAACCCGCAGCTATCCTTCAGATGGCTCAGTATTACGAGCACCAAAAGAATGAGAATGATAGGGCTTCCGAGAAAAAGAAGAAAGATTTGAAGGAAAGGGTAATGATAGCCCAGATACAGGGTATAGCGCTAGGACGGGAACATCAAAGGGGGAACTACCAATCAAACGCCCCCAGAGATCTACCTCCTAAGGATCACACCCCAACATCCCACACTGGACGTAGAGACATTAGCAATGACCAATGCGCCTTCTGTAAAGGGTTTGGCCATTGGAAATACCAGTGTCCGGTTGTGCTAGAGATGAATAAAAATAGGGACTCCAGGGAGGTGGCAAGTGGTCCGAGAAATGGGGTACAAGGACGAGGGCACACCAACGGCACCAGCAATGACAGATCAGGGAGACTGAACACATTTGACCGTCCCCGACAGAACCAATATCAGCTGTCCGAAGGTGAAAATGCCCCCGATTTTGCATAGGACTGCCAGGGGCAAGGGAGGGATCCAGTCGAGCTCTGTGTTGACCAGCAAGGTCCTTATGTCACCGCTAAGGTCTTGGGTACAGAGTCTCCATTCTTGGTAGACACTGGGGCGACACGTAGTGTGTTATCAAAACGACTGATTCCAAGGGCACCCTTGTCTGGCTCACACATAACGTCGATAGGTTTCGATGGGACGCCCTCCACTAACCCCCTGTCCGTACCTATTACCTTTGACCTAGAAAACAACACTGCTGACGCGACATTCCTACTTTCCTCCAACTCCCCTGACGCCATTATGGGCATTGACTTACTGAAGCATTTTCGAGCTACCATTAGGTGTTCCCCAGATGGAATACGAGTCATCCTGTACGACAACCCAGACATGTCCAGGTCCCGTCCCCCACAACACATGTACTCCATAACTGACGCTGACCTGTCAATGCTTGACACCCTGCCTCCGTACTTGTGGGCCACAAATGACTCTGATGTGGGGCGAATGATGATTGATCCTATTCACATAACTGTACGACAGGACGCCATACTCCCGAAGCTTCCACAGTATCGGATATCCCCCGAGGGTGAGAAAGCACTGGTAGCGATTATTCAGTCTCTGGTAGATGCAGGAGTGGTTGAAGAGGTGGTTAGCAACGTCTGCAACAGCCCAATCCTACCCATTGTTAAGAAGCAAGGTGAAGGAGATGAGAAAGCGTACCGCTTCATCATCGACTTACGAGAGATTAACAAAGTAGTTGTACCCCAATATCCTGTGGTCTCTGATATCACCACCATTTTGACCCTCATCCCGTCCACTGCCACCACCTTCTCTGTTATCGACCTTAAAAACGCGTTTTTCTCTATCCCCATCCATCCAGACAGCCGTTATCTCTTCGGCTTCACTTTAAAATCCCGCTCGTACCGATTTTGTAGAGCTCCCCAGGGGTACACTGAAAGTCCCAGCATTTACAGCCAGGCCCTCAAAAGACAGCTGGATGCTTTCCAGCTACCAGAGGGAGTGGTGTTGATCCAATATGTCGATGATATCCTTTTGGCGGCCGACACCACCCCGCTGGCAACGACAGCCACCGTCCAACTCCTACACTTCCTTGCAGAAAATGGCCATAAAGTCTCCAAAAAGAAACTACAGTTCTGCCAGCCACAAGTAACTTACCTAGGCCATCTTCTGTCCAAGGAAGGGAGGAAACTTACCCCTGACCGAATCCAAACTATCCTAGACACCCCCATCCCAAAAACGCAAAAGCAGGTCCGCTCTTTGGTTGGCCTAACCTCTTTTTGCAGACAGTGGTTGCCTAATTACAGCCTCATTGTGAAACCATTACTTGCCCTACTGACCAAGGATGCCCCCTCCCCGTTCCCTTGGACCGCTGAGTGTCAAGCCTCCTTTAAGGAATTACGGGATGCACTCTGCTCAGCACCCGTCCTCGGAACGCCGGATTACTCCAAACCCTTCTCCCTCTTCACCCACGAAAGGGAGGGATGCGCATTGTCTGTCCTGACTCAATCGATTGGCCCTAAGCAGCGCCCTTGTGCCTACTTCTCCGCCACTCTTGATCCTGTAGCCAGAGCCTTACCTGCCTGCCTTCGAGCAGTAGCTGCCGCTGCTGTCTCCATCCGTCAGAGCGAGGGAATCGTACTTTCCAACTCCCTCACTGTATTAGTGCCCCATGCAGTTGACACCCTTTTGAACCAGACAAAGACCCAACACCTGACTAGCGCACGACTGACAGGGTACGAGTTGACTCTGCTTGCACCCCACATCACACTTAAGAGATGCACGACTTTGAATCCTGCCACATTGTTACCCCTGCCTGAAAACGACCCCGACGTTCCTCCCATACACGACTGTGTGATCCTCACAGACGAACAGACTAGGAGTAGGGTTGACCTCCGAGACACTGCTTTTCCTGACCCCGATGGAGAGCTATGGGTAGACGGCTCATGCATTAAACTTCCAGATGGCACCACTTCAGCTGCCTATGCAGTAACGACGATCCGAACAGTAGTTGAGACAGCCTGCATCACACAACGATCTGCCCAGGCAGCAGAGCTGATAGCCCTCACCCGAGCATGCATCATAGCCGCAGGGACCACCGCGAACGTGTATACGGACAGCCAGTATGCCTTCGGGGTGGTCCACCATTTTGGGCTCCTGTGGAGGGAGAGGGGATTCCTGACGTCCCACGGCACCCCAATCCTCCACGGAGATTTAGTGTCCGCTCTGATTGAGGCAGTTCTCCTCCCCAAACGATTAGCGGTGATCAAATGTCAGGCACACAAAAGAGTGACAGACTTAGTCGGACAAGGGAATGCATTAGCCGACATCACTGCACGAACCACAGCTGAGAATAGGACAGTGACACGCATATATGTGACCAGGTCACAAGCAGAAAAATGGAGTGACACAAGGGAAATGATCAGAGACATACAGTCGGCCAGCACCCCTCACGAATTGACTAAATGGGCAAGGGTGGGTTTGAAGGACGAAGAGGGTTGCTGGCGAACAAAAGATGCAAACAAATGGTTGCTGCCTGACTCATATCTGATTCCCATACTGACAATGGCTCACTCCCCCGCACACATAGGATCTGCACCCATGATCGAACTCATTTCCAAAGTCTGGCATAACGATAAAATCCCCGACTCAGCCAGACGCCTGGTTCAGCAGTGCCTTATTTGTCTGCAACACAACCCCGGGAAAGGAACTGTAGTACCCCGGGGAGGGTTCGGGACCCCCAATCATCCCTTTGAGGTCCTTCAGATGGACTACATCCAATTAGAGAGATGCCAAAGCCTGAAGTACGTACTAGTCATCGTGTGTGCCTTCAGCAAATGGGTAGAAGCCTATCCAACCCGTGACAACACTGCCATGACTACTGCCAAAGTACTACTGAAGGAATTCTTCCCTCGCTATGGCCTTTGTCGAATTTTATGGAGCGACAATGGCCCCCACTTCATAGCTGAGGTTATCCAATTAATCCTAAAGGGGTTAGGGGTGAAGCAACGATTTCATGCGGTCTTCCACCCCCAATCCGCTGGTCTAGTGGAACGCCATAATGCCACGCTGAAGCTGAAACTGGCAAAAATAGTGGCCACCACTGGACTTAACTGGCCGGATGCCCTCCCACTGGCCTTGTTATCGATGCGCTCCACTCCCACCAAGCACCATTTGACCCCCTACGAGGTCGTGTTTGGGCGTCCGATGAATCTATGGACTGCCCCCAAACCGACCTCCATTCATGACGTCCCAGACGTCCTACTATCTGATTATTTGTGCAAGTTAACTAAAACGTTGTCTGTCATTCATCAACAGGTGCAGCAGGCCATCCCCGATGCTTCCAGGGGCCCCGGCCACGACATCCAACCGGGAGATTTCGTATTAATACGAAATTTCCAGCGAACCAAGAGTCTGGAACCTCGGTGGACGGGCCCCTGGCAAGTGCTGATCACCACCCGAACAGCACTCCGAGTGGAGGGGAAGAAGCACTGGCTGCACGCGCATCATTGCCGGAAGGTCTCTGCGAACCTGGCCACGACAGAAAACGTCAGCACCCAAGAAGAGCTCCTGAGCAAAGACCGACCGATATTGGACTGTTATCCCGATACTGAGGCACTCGAACTTGCAAAATTCTCTGATCCCACCGTGCCATCCAGAGAAGGGTATTTCCTGCGTCGAAAGGAGGGAGTTTCGGCTAAGTAGGCCACGGACTAAGTTAAATCTCAGAACGGTGACCTAAACACAATCAAGGGTTGCCGGGAGAGAAGCTAAACGAAGTCTGTGGTTCTGCCCGCTACCGAGCCCCCTTGAAGGTGATGGAAGCGCCAGATAAGAAGATGATGGAAGCGCCAGATAAGAAGATGATGGAAGCAACAGGAAATACCCAGTATAGAAATCCAAAGACTGACAACTTGCACAAATCAAAGACAATCGCACTCTTCATTGTCTTCCTCTTCTGCCTCCTCCTCATGACCTCCTTCTGGATTCTGGAGGAAAGCACACCGGCTCATGAGACATTGCTACCTACTGCACAGCCAACACCCCTGAAAGAGCATCACCTAATATCTCTGTCGCCTCAGCTCCGAGAAAGGCGCAGGGAATTCTGGAACAATTCCTTCGTGCAACTGTTGCACCAACACAACCTTGCTGCAAATGCTACAAACTGTTGGATCTGCGGGTTGCTCCCGCATGCCACTGGACACTCCATTCCCTTCATCCCTTCACCCTTCTCAGTTCACGGCTCTTGCCTCGCCTGGTTGATCCTCATGCAAGAGAGCCACAGGGACAACGCCACCTCCAGCCAGACAGTGTCACACTTCTACTCTGGGTTCTGGCTGAGCAAAACAGGAAAGACCCCAGCTGCCCTGTGTCCTGCGCTCGCGGGCGCCACCTTCATCAAAGACATTCCTGCCAAAGAACGAGTCGAAGTACAGGTGCTCCACAATCCAGCCAGAACCACCTTCACTCATCTGCAAAAACAAACTACCGCCACTCTGACTGTGGCCCTGTCTGTTATCAACGTCACCGGCCTTGTGTGCCTAGAAGGCCAGGGAACGCAACTGGTGGGTTACAGCGCCTGCCGAATCACCAGAACATTGGACTCAGCTGACCCCCCTTCCTTCGTTGCTTCTCCGAACATGTACTTTGTGTGTGGCACCAAGGCTTACACCTGGCTCCCGAAGGGTTGGAAGGGTATCTGTTACATTGCCTTCGTTCTTCCACCCACATATGTAGCCCCAGCCAACCATCACCGGCAGAGGCGTGCAGACGACCTTGGACAAACCGACTCCACCGGAGCACAGTTCCTGGATGCAGCAAAGGGACTTGTTCCTCTGTGGGGCCCAATGGCAAACAGCCGTGCTATCCGGCACCTGACCCAGGCAGTAGAAACAACGATCAACATCACTGCCGGTATTCTCGCCAACAACACTGCAGAGCTTCAGGCGGTCCGCCTCGTGACCCTCCAAAATAGACTTGTCCTAGACGTAGTCCTAGCCGACCGAGGAGGAGCATGCCGCATCATCGGATCCAGCTGCTGCACATATGTGCCTGACAACTCGCCTTCAGTCTACAAAGCCATTGAACACCTCCACAGACTTTCCTCAGAGGTTCACCAAGAACAAGAAGGATGGTCGCTTGGGAACTGGTTTTGGGACACCTTGAAGAACTGGGGTTGGAAGTTGTTTTCCTTTGTGTTGATACCTGTTGTGATCTTATGTGGGTGTTGTTTAGGTATCCAATGTCTGCCACCCTTGTGCGGCCTTGTTTCTAACTGTATGTGCCCAAAGACTTTGGACTTCCGAAATGAGCACATGAGCCCCCTCTATGAAGTAGAAATACGTGGCCTTATGGGGATAAATTCAAACTGACAAGTTGGCGAGATATGTTAAAAGGGAGGACTGTGGAATTTTGACTTGCGATCTAAACATCATCTGCGCCAGCTTGTCACCTATGTACTACATGCACGGCAGCTATTCTAGGTCACCTATGTATTACGTGCATGGCAGTCATTTTAGGTATCATGGTCTCCCTGTCCACGATCGATCGCCAGCACGTCCCTCTGACCCAGCAAGCATCCTCCGCGCACCCTGGCTCCCCCTCCCTCCTCCTTCTGAGCACGACCCTTCTGCATGACCCTGTCCTTGAGAGTCACGCCAGCGCCTGACCAGCACCTCCTCCCCTCCCATGAATGCCCCTCTGTTGCTAAACCTCCCTCCTGCACTGGATTGTCCACACAGCATGAATACCTCTCCATTGATGGCCCCTCACCCCGTGTCCGACTGTCCACACAGGTCCGAGGCCATTGCCTAAGCCGGAAGATATCATTTACTGCTCTTTATTGTATGAGGTCGCTCTCCTTCAAAGGTCCCTCTATTTGATCCAGGCCTCCCCACCCCCTGTGACATGATCAGGCGCACACATCCTAAGACTCGACAACACACTCAGCTGCGAGATGACTCTCTCTCTTATCAGCAGGTTGAGGACCTCTATTGTGAATGTATATGGGGGTGGGATTAACACGAGGGTTACGGGGATGTCTTTCCCATGCTCTACAAAGTTGTGATTGTATTAAAGGAAGGTCACATGCCATAAACCAGTGTATAAGAGGCCAGGCCTCCGAGTGGCTGTTAGAGCACCTCGACATGATACCTTGTTGTCTGTTCTGATGTGTTCTGCTCCGTCGGAATAAACTTCTGTTTCCTGCCTTCTGGTCTCCGGCGCCTGCCTCATTGCTTGGTAAACTTGAATGGTACAAGGGCGGTTAGCGCCGGGCAAATCTTGAGAAAGGTCCTAGCCCTACCTTTTTCCACAGTAGCGCTTTTTCACTTGTAAGTGCTTTAATTTTAGGCAGCTTGTTTTTAACTGGTAAGCGCTCTCACCGGAATTCACTTAGTGAGCACGCTGGTAGTCCTGTGCATTCGACATTATCAGGCTTTGCATTGCGCCCTCCCGGTTTCACTTTCTAGCTACCCCACCATCTTGTTGTTGTGCTTTTCCCCTGGCCTGCCTCCACGTCCCCGCCTCCCAGCTGACCCTCCCACCCACGGATAGAGGGCTCTCCACCTCCCAGGACTGATTGTGACCGCCTGGACATCGTCCTGAACGGCCGCTCCCCTCGCTTCCTGATTCCAGCCCTGTGCAGCGCCCACAGCCCACAGCTGAATCTCGTTTGCCTTGTGACTCGCCTGCAGGGTCTGGTATCGTTGCTCCGACTTTTCATATCGATCTGTGCATTTATTTTAGGCAGCGCTTTTTCACTTGTAAGTGCTTTAATTTCAGGCAGCGCTTTTTCACTTGTAAGGGCTTTAATTTCAGGCAGCGCTTTTTCACTTGTAAGTGCTTTAATTTCAGGCAGCGCTTTTTCACTTGTAAGTGCTTTAATTTTAGGCAGCTTGTTTTTAACTGGTAAGCGCTCTCACCGGAATTCACTTAGTGAGCACGCTGGTAGTCCTGTGCATTCGACATTATCAGGCTTTGCATTGCGCCCTCCCGGTTTCACTTTCTAGCTACCCCACCATCTTGTTGTTGTGCTTTTCCCCTGGCCCGCCTCCACGTCCCCGCCTCCCAGCTGACCCTCCCACGCTCCGCCCCTTCCACCACCTATGTTAGTCAGATGGTTCCACGCGCAGCGTCCACGCGCTACGGCCGCGCCGAAGGTGCGCCAAAGGTAAGCCCGTCTTCGCCCGTCCGCGCCTGGACCGCGCCCAGCGCCAGACCCCCTGGCCTTCGCATTGGCCAGCCCTCCCGCATTACTTATGACGCCTCCACCCTCCTAGCCATTAACCCCGGCCGCTCACCCAACTGCATCCAAGCCGCTCCTGGACTCACACATGGACCCTTCTCTTGCAACTCCTGCAAGTTCGACGGCACCAAATCCAGATCCTCATCTACCAACACCAATCAGAGACCTGACACCAACCACCTAAAATGCATCCTGCTCAACACCCGCTCGGTCCACAGACACGCCATCGACCTCTGGAACCTACTCGACACCATCTCACCAGACGTCGCCTTTCTGACAGAAACATGGATGAACGCCTCCTCAGCCCCAGACATCACCATTGCCATCCCGGACGGCTACAAGATCATCCGTAAAGACCGCACCGACCAAACAGGAGGAGGCATCGCTATCGTCCATAAGAACTCCATCCGCATCTCAACCAGCTCTGACGCCAACCTCGTCAACGCCGAACACCTCCACTTCCAGATCCACATCGATCCCAAAACCACACTCAGAGGCACCCTCCTCTACCGGCGTCCAGGACCCCGTGCACAATTCAGTGACGACATCACTGACTTTATCACCCCACACGCCCTCCCCTCCGAGGACTACATTCTATTGGGAGACCTCAATTTCCACCTGGAAAAGAGCAACGACAGCAGCACCACCACCCTTCTGCACAATTTTGCCAACCTCGGACTCAAACAACTGGTCACTACCCCCATCCACATTGCTGGCCACACACTAGACCCTATCTTCACTTCCAGCAAACTTGTCTCCTTCAGTCACACCACAGCCCTTCACTGGACGGACCACAGCTGCGTTCACTTCACATACAATAAGTCCACAATCTACAACCATCCTCAACCCACCATGCGAAGAAACTGGATCAAAATCACCATCAACCAGATCTCCTCATCGCTTCTTCAAAACCCTCCTGTCCACTCCTCAGACCCCGACCAAGCAGCCACTAACCTCACCCAATGGATATACAACAGCGCCGACATCCTAGCCCCACTGAAAAAACATCAAAGCAAACCAGGCAGCAAAAACGCCTCCTGGTTCAACGATGATCTTAAGAAATCGAAGAAACTCTGTCGATCCCTCGAGAAGGCCTGGAAAAAAGACCCAAACTCCAGCACCAGGGACGCCTTCAAAAATGCCACTCGCATACACCACCAACTAATCCGATCTGCCAAGAAAGCCGCATTCCAAGACCGACTAAACAACAACGCCCACAACAGCAAGGAACTATTCAACATCGTCAAAGAATTCACCAACCCATCAGCCAACTCCAACGACATCACCCCTTCCTAAGCCCTCTGCGACTCCCTAGCTTCCTTCTTCCACAACAAAATCGCAGACATCCACAACAGCTTCGACAACCGACCCGGAGACCAACCCACCCAACCTTCTGCAGGACCTTCACCCCCCCTGAACATCCTCAACGACTGGAACCCAATCTCCTCTGAGGACACCATCCGCCTCATGAACTTTATCCACTCAGGATCCCCAACTGACCCATGCCCTCATCACATCTTCAACAAAGCAGACTCCATCATAGCACCACACCTCCGAGATGTCATCAACTGTTCCCTCAACTCCGCCACCTTCCCGGAAAGCTGGAAACACGCAGAACTCAGCGCCCTTCTGAAAAAACCCACAGCTGACCCCACCGAACTCAAAAACTACCGCCCCATCTCGCTTCTTCCATTCCCGGCCAAAGTCATAGAGAAAGCTGTCAACAACCAGCTCGCCACCTTCCTCGAAACCAACAAATCCCTTGACTCCTCACAGTCCGGCTTCCGAGCCAAACACAGCACTGAGACCGCACTCATCGCTGCAACTGACGACATTCGAACTCTACTGGACAACGGAGACACAGTCGCCCGCATCCTCCTCGACCTCTCCGCTGCCTTCGACACAGTCTGCCACAGCACCCTTCTACATTGCCTCAGTAACGTCGGAATCCAAGGAAAAGCACTGGAATGGATCAGCTCGTTCCTCACCGGAAGAACCCAGAGAGTCCGCCTCCCACCGTTCAAGTCAGAGTCCACTGAAGTCATTTGTGGCGTGCCACAAGGATCTTCTCTCAGCCCCACCCTCTTCAACGTTTACATGAGCCCCCTTGTGACCATCGCTCGCCAACACAACCTCAATATCATCTGCTACGCTGACGACACTCAATTGATCCTCTCTCTCACCAAAGACCCTAACACCGCCAAAACCAACTTACACGAAGGAATGAAAGAAGTAGCCGAGTGGATGAAGCACAGCCGTCTGAAACTGAACTCCGACAAAACAGAAGTCCTCATCTTAGGCACCTCCCCTTCTGCCTGGGATGACTCTTGGTGGCCAGAGGCCCTTGGAAAAGCACCCATCCCGACAGACCACGCACGGAACCTGGGCGTCATCCTGGACTCCTCACTCTCGATGACCAGACAAGTCAACGCCGTTTCATCATCTTGTTTCAACATTCTTCGCATGCTCAAAAAAACATTCCGCTGGATCCCCACCCAAACTCGAAAAACGGTCACCCACGCACTGGTCACTAGCCGCCTGGACTACGGAAACACCCTCTACGCCGGTACCACCGCAAAACTCCAGAAAAAACTCCAACGCATCCAGAACGCTTCAGCCAGGCTCATACTAGACATCCCGCGTAAAGAACACATCTCTGAACACCTGAAAAACCTCCACTGGCTCCCCGTAAATAAGAGGATTACTTTCCGCCTCCTAACCCACGCACACAAAGCACTTAACGAACTTGGACCTGAATGCCTCAACACACGACTATCCTTCTACACCCCCTCCCGTCAGTTACGATCCTCCAACCAAGCTCTTGCCACTGTACCTCGCATCAACAAAACCACCATGGGAGGCAGATCCTTCTCCTACCTGGCAGCTAAAACTTGGAACTCTCTTCCTACTCATCTTCGCCTCACTCAGAATCACCTAGCATTCAGAAAGCAACTTAAAACTTGGATATTCGACAAGTAATTCCCCACCCCCCCTCAAGCGCCTTGAGACCCTATGGGTATGTAGCGCGCTATATAAATCTTTTGACTTTGACTTTGACTTTTGATCAAGGCTAGGTTTCTTTAATAGGGCCTTGACCATTGCTCGCTTCCATGGAGGCGGGACGAAGCCAACGTGGAGAGAGGAGTTAAGCAGGTCCCGAATAGTGGGTGAGATCTGACTGGTGATCGGGATGAGAGCTCGCGGGGGGGCGGGTCAGTAGGTGATCCTGATTTGACCTGCTGCATGATACTCTCTAAATGATTGAGGTCCATGGGCGGGATATAGGTGAGGGGGGCGGGTGAAACTGACGCGGAGTCTGGGTCTAGGGGGCAGCTGGTCGGAGTGAAAGAGGAATTAATGATTTCTATTTTACGATAGAAGAAGTCCGCTAGCTCATCACAGTGAACTTGGGTGTTGCTGTGCTCCTTTGGTGTCTCAGGTAATTGAAGGAGAGATTTTGCTATCCAATAGATCTCCTTGGGCGTAGAGGCTGCCTTATCAATTTTTTCCTCAAAATATTTTGCCTGCGCTAGTTTAATACTAGTTTTGTAGCTTTTGATAGCTGCCCTGTAAGCTGTTTTGCCCGTTGGTGAGTAATCGAGGCGCCATTTCCTCTCAATTGTTTTACAGTTTCGTTTGGCGTCTTGTAGGTCAATGGTGTACCACGGGGCGGTCGCGTTCCCCTGCTTACATTTGAGTGGAAGTACCAGATCTAGAGATTTGGTGATCCAGATGTTGTAATTCTCGTTGCCCTCTATAGGGTTGGAAGTTTTGTTGGGTTTGGTCGAATCAAGGTTCTCCAGCCATTCCGGCTGGGGAAGCTTGGACCAGTTGCGTGACTTTTGGACAGTCTTGGGGGTTTAGGTAAGGGGTGGTTGGGAAGGGTCCATGTGAGAGGAATAAGGAAGTGATCAGTCCAGGGAAGGGGAGAAGGGTTTCCAACTTGTAGGTTCGGGCAATTGCTGAATATAGGGTCCAGAAGATGGCCCTTTTGGTGGGTGGGCCCGAGGACTAGTTGCTGTAGTTCGAGGGCACCTAGACTAGAGGATAGTTCTCTGGCGTTTGAGTCATTAGGGTCATCAAGGTGGGTGTTCAGGTCTCCCAGGAGCGTGAAGTTAGCAGAGCTAAGAGCAAGGTTTGCCACCATAGGGGCAAGGTTAGAGAGGAATTGTCCTTGCATCCCGGGTGGGCGGTATATAAGCATACCTGAGAACGTATTAGTGGGACTGAATTTTATAGTGAAGGGAAGGCATTCACTGTCTGGGACACGGGCGGGGGTGCTAGAGATTTCATAGCCTATCTTGTGGATCACTGCTAGTCCACCACGATTCCTGTTTTGCGGTCATGGCGGAATATTTGGTATCCTTGTGGGAGGGTTTGCACCAGATCAGGATCTGAATGTTCATGCAGCCAAGTCTCCGTGAGGAAGAGGATGTCCGGGTTTGCATCCTCTATCAATAAAGAGATTTCCAAGGTGTGCTTAGGGAGGGATCTACAGTTGAGCAAGAACATGGAGTATTGTGTGGGTTCCATTTTTGCATGAGGTGAAAAATAAAATCCGCACTGGCTGCAGGTGGGGTGTTGTATGGATAGATCCCAGGCGTGGAGACATGGTGGTGCAGCGTCCTTCCTTAATTGGAGGAGGGAGTGCAGGCTATGAATTCTGACCCGGTAGGGCGACCGGACAGGGGGGGTGGCCCCTTGCCCCGGCCGGCCGCGGACGGGCGCAGACGGGCTTGCCTTTGGCGCGCAGGCGGCGTGCCCGTTGCGCGCGTCCGCTGCGCATCCGGGAAAGGCACATCGTATTTATATGAGAGGAAGGGCGTGGCCTCAGGGCCGTGGCCTGTGGGCTCAGGAGGAAGAATGGCAGTGAAAATCGCAGTGCCGTGGCAGCGTTAATATCGGCTGCGCGGCGATTTGACAGTGATTAGGGCGGGAGAGTGCGCTGGGTGAAGTGCAAGACAGGTAAAAACAATTTAAATTCCAACAAGTAAATTTTTAAAAATCGAGCGTGCTCCTGGCTTCCGCCTCAGGAGTGTTGTGACCTCTGAATGCGAGCTCTTTCAATCAGCGCGGCTTATATAGTAGGCTCAAGGGGGCGTGGCCTCAGGGCCGTGGGCGTGGCCTGTGGGCTCAGGAGGAAGAATGGCGGCGAAAATCACAGTGCCGTGGCAGCGTTAATATCGGCTGCGCGGCGATTTGACAGTGATTAGGGCGGGAGAGTGCGCTGGGTGAAGTGCAAGACAAGTAAAAACAATTTAAATTCCAACAAGTACATTTTTAAAATCGAGCGTGCTCCCGGCTTCCGCCTCAGGAGTGTTGTGACCTCTGAATAGACTTGGAGTAATGTACCTTACCGGTAAGTAACCGGGCACTATCTACTGGTGGTCGCCAGTACGTCATTAAAGTTAGGTCCATGCGTCCAAGAGAAAAGCATTTTTTGACTTGCTTATATCTTTAGTGTTTCACAAAATTTCCCCAAAAATGTGTGCCAGTCATTCTGGTTGGGCATGGGAAGTTTTGGGGTGATTCAAGTGGGGGCTGTGAAAAAGGAGGGGGTCGGAAAAAAAAACCCAGTGCTAATTCCCGTTAGAGCTATGAACCTGACTACAGTCCAAACTGCTGGACATAATTACACCGAATTTGGCAGAAGGGTAGATTTGGTTATGCAGATCACACTTTCAGTTATTTGGTGTAAATCCGTTCACGCTTAGTGGCTTTGCTTGGCTTAGCAAATTTCACCTAAACCCTTCATTGCGTGACGTAATGGCAATGCAAGGGCTTAGTAAATCTGGTCCCAAGTGTTTTCGGCAATTTGGCGATTCAAGTGGCACTACAGTGAAAATAAATTGTAAAGCTTGTAAAACAAAATCTGTAATTAAAAATACGAAATTTGGCTTAAGATAAACCATCATTAATTGCATATT
This sequence comes from Lissotriton vulgaris, assembly GCF_964263255.1. Classification (NCBI taxonomy): domain Eukaryota; kingdom Metazoa; phylum Chordata; class Amphibia; order Caudata; family Salamandridae; genus Lissotriton; species Lissotriton vulgaris. The sequence goes on along the minus strand of NC_141690.1, from coordinate 211,360,459 downwards.
CTAATTAAGTATCTTTATATTAGGAGAAATAAACTCCCTTCAACTTTGTGGGCACAGCAGGCACAAGGAAGCAAATATTTTTATGCACTCCTTCCGTTGGGCAAGAAGCATGGCACATCAAGCTATTTGAAAAGCTTAAGGATATGCATGATCGAGCTGTGAGGGTAGCCCTTGCCACCGTCAGTGAACGTGGAAGAGTCTATCGGCTGTTCGGGTAAATTCCCCCTCTTGTTCCCTCCATCACAAAGAGGTTATTGGTCCAGGCTATTATTCTTTCTCACAACAACAACCATGGATTTAGGGTACAAGGGAAAGGTTTAGAGACCAGCGAGGTGAAATCTCCCCTGTATTATTACAACTAACAACATACACTCACCTCAGGTCTTTTACAAAGCACTATTAGGTATCATGCTCAGTGTCCTCTCAAATAAGATCACGCAAATACATACCAAAACAAAACAAAAACTTACTTTAACCAATACGGGGGATTCATCCCTTAAGGATTAGAATGCTGACTCACCCGAAGGTGACATGCTTCATCATATGAGTCCTCCTTACCAGTAGAGAAGGCATAGTCACTCCTGGGAGCTACGACTTCCTTGCTGATACGAAGGAGCTCAGAGATGTTTTTTATCAAGGATGGATACTAAATCCCATATGCGAGTATGTTACGGATGGTGAGGTTGCAGCTTCGGGTGAGTGAGTGTTCTAATCCTTAAGGGATGAATTCCCCTTATTGGTTAACATAAGTTTTTGTTTTGTTTTGGTATGTATTCGCATGATCTTATTTGAGAGGACACTGAGCATAATACCTAATAGTGCTTTGTAAAAGACCCGAGGTGAGTGTATGTTGTTAATCATTATTCTTTCTCACCTGGACTACAGCAACTTTCGTTACTTGGGACCCCTGAAGGCCACAATAAGAAAACTGCAGGTGATACATAACTCTGAGTCCCGGACTCTGTGCAACCTACCTAGACACCAGTCCACTTGACAAGCTCTTGATGCCCTTCAAAGGCTTCCAGTGACTGAGAAGATTAAGTTTAAATCATTCTGTATCACCCACAGGGCACTCTTTGACAAAAGGCCTATGATCTCACATTCTTAAGTCTCACCCTACGTTCCCTGGAAAACTCTGAAATCCTCCATGGGCCATCTAGCCAGAGTTCCTAGGGTCAGTTTGGTAAAGTCTGGAGGGCGCTCTTTTGCTTACAATGTGGCAAAACTCTAGAATAGCTTTCTGCTTTCTTTGAGATCTGCAAAAAATTTATTTTATTTATGAAAACTCTTAAAGACCTGGCTCTTCCATAAAAGATCCCTTTAACCTTCATACAATCAGTCTGTGCCGTAGTACCATCAATGGGATGACTAAGGGTAGCCATACAGTCTAGAATAGAATAGAATGCCAAATATAGCACAAAAATTTACACAGTGCTGCAGTGAGGACTGTTTAGGTGGGAGCGGAATGAGCCCGGAGGGCAGTGCACAAGAGCGAGAAAGAATGGTTCAGCCCCCATGCATGTGAACGCAGCAGAGTAAGGAGGAATGTTTGAGTGGGGACCTCGATGGCCAGTGGTGCTAAGGTAGATAGAGCAAAAATGGAAGAGAGAGTGAGAGCGATGTACCACCGCAGTGAACGCGGAGCTGCCCTGGGGATTTACTTTCAAGTGTTGCAGTGATGGAGGCATCTATTAATGAATGAATAAATGGTCTACTCAGATTCTTGTGGGGGCCACAGCCATCATTCCAGTTATACCAACACAGCCGGTAATTTGTCAAATCAAACATGCAAGGGCCCAAAGTTTTTTTTAGAAGGCCGGGGCAGGTGTTTGCAAAATACCAAGGTTCCCTAGCTAGATTCCACCTGGAGCCTCTTTTCAATATCGCCATACACTTCTTGTTCGTTCATCCTTTGTAAGCTCTTGTCCATAGCTGCTTTTACTCTGTTCTCTATCTTTCTGTTCCTCCTTTTTCTCCCATTTCTGCCTCCCTTCTGTTGTTCTAGGAGGTCAAGTCTAACGATGCAAAATAGGTGCTGTGACCAACACCTGCCCAAATTAAGCACTGTAGTGTTTCAATGAGAAGAAACTTGTGCTGCAGCCTGGTTTTTATCTAAGTACTAGATTTTTATATACACTGCGATTACTGCTTAGTCTGTGTACTTTAAATGCTTTGGAAACATTGCGAAATAAAGACATTTTGACTGACTGATAGCGCCAGCCTTTGTTGAACATAACACACAAAAGACATATCTCACAATATTCCTATAATCCTTCAATTACCCTGACCCTGCATTCTTATTTCCCACCGCTCCATCCTCCACCCCGCCCTCCCCCTCTCCCTGCACAGAAGCATCATGGTGTAGAATGGCATTTGATGGCGCTGTAATGCATAGTCGAGCTCCCTGAAATGCAGAAAGCTCGTGATGTGGGTCATTGGGAATGCATTTATATTTGCAGTTAGTAATAAGTGGGCCCAGAACCCTGGGGAGGCCGGGAACAGAATGGAAATGTCTTCTCGAAGAAACGTCCTTCAGCAGCCAGAGGGTCTGTCAGCTACAGGGACACCGAGGGGATGCCATTGGGCCCCTGTCCACCTCACTATCACTGACCCTCCAGCAAAGAAATTATAACACGTATTTACATTTAAAATGTTCTCTAAATTCATCTCTGCTTTGCAAAACAAACAAAAACCTGGCATTTCCAGTACATGTCGTGCCGCTTCCATTTAATTTCATCGGAGAATAGTCTTCTTTGAAGAGAGAAAGAATGGTACCTATAGTCTAAAAAACACCACGATTGCCTAATTCACCAAAACACGAAGAAGTAATTACAGATCTGCATAGCAAATTCTTTTCTATTCATAGGCCTAATGGAATTCAATCGAAAACAGGGCTCTGAACATGTAGCTTCGAAATTAACAAAACAGCATAATAGGTTTCTAAAAGTGCAAGAACCCTTCATCTCTCGCATTTTATTTTATATTGTTACACAGACTCTGCTTCACTGATTTTCTTTTATTCTCCTCGCCGCAGCGAAGAAATAACATCCGGGGAAAGAAGGCTCGACTCCCTGATGCGTTGACGTGGTCAACGGTCATTTCAGAGGCCGCGCGTCACAGGCCTCAAACTGCGAGTTTGGTTTAATTGGTTGAAAATTAAAATAACATTCAAGCCCCATGAAATTGTAACCTTTATCCCCGGGCGTCAGTTGAGCTTGACACAAGCCATGTCGTTTAGGGTTGAAATCCCAACACCCCCTATCTTTGTTTAATGGATGCTCCTGAGGGACTTAACCAAACCGGTCTGAGTAGGGGTGGCAGGTGGCAGTGTTGTGATTGGGTCAACGCTCCACTCAGTGTTGACATCGACAATCCTTTTGAAGAAACAATCAGTTCTTGGTTTGTCAAATGCCTTTTTGAGAGTCGAAAAAAGCATCTAACCCAGGCAGCCTGCTTACTTGACTTAAAACAACTGAAACCTATAAACAACACATTGAAAGCAAAATATTAGCAACACATCTTAGCCGCCAAAATAATTTTAAAAATTAAAATTTTAATTTTTCTGTGCTCAGCATATCGAATGTTGTGTGGTTATAACAGAGTAATGCATGATAATTCGTGCCAATGCTAATGGGACAATACACATATGGCACATGTTGGATACGTATAGCATTTTCAATAGCTACATAACGTTTTTATAAAACCATTTGTATGAGCCTCCCTGACCATACTTCTATAAATGACCTATGTATAATTCTAAAATGGTACATACAATGTATCAATCAACCAATCAATTAAAAACTTTAGTCAACCACATATTGGCCATAAAAGTACATTTTACATTAAAAAAAAAAACATTGATGTTATAGGTTAAAATGGAGAAAGTTATAAAAACACAAAGAGCAGACATATTCTGATGACCCAATGCATGATTGGAAACCCACCATAATATTTTGTTTACTGATCGCCCTTGACAGGAAACGTGCAACCCCATAACAAACGAAGGGAGAAGAAAGCATTTGTAGGTAGGTCAATGCTGGCCTTACTTGTGCAAAATAGCAATCTTTAAAAAAGTGGTAGAATATATTTAACTCTCAGTTCGGTATAAAAACCACAGAAAAACATAAAGTGCAATATATCTTGTTCAGAGAAATTGTCACATGCGCATAGTTGCAAGGAGCCTAATTTGAGAAGCCTTTCGGTACAGTTAGGAGCCAGTGGATACAACTAAATCTGAACCCAGATAAAATAAAGCAGTGATGCATGTTATTAACAAAATACCAGAATGGTTGACTTAAAATACCAGGACTTAAGATCATAACATATCTACAGAAAGGTTTCATAAGTTATTTTGTTTCTCTATCTAATTGCCTCCTAGTGAGAAATTGAAGTTTTAAGTTTGTCAAAATTTTAGGTTGCAGCTTCCTAGGATTCTTAAATAGCTCTGGTTGCCCAAGAGTGGAAAGCTGCTGTGAAATATAATGTAACCACCGGATTTCCATTGATCATTATATATATATATTTTTATGTTTGAAAAGCTTTATTGTAGAAAATTATAAACATGCAAAGACATCAGCAGAAACAGGAAATATGCTCAAACATAGCATAGAACATTAACAGTGCTAATATAAATGAGTGGGAAGCTAAAAACATTTTATGGGAATTTTAAAGATGAAGGAAAAAGAGAAGAGGAAGAAAAAATAGGAAGGGAGGAAGGGAGAGAAACAATAGCAGTGCAAAATAATAATACTAAGGATAATTATAGCAGGCAATCAAATGGTGCAAATGATCAATTCAAACTGTACAGCATAAAAAGTGATACAACAAGAGAAACCTGTAAAGATAACAAAATCCCAAGAAGGATAGAGTTGAAGTCCTTCATGGAGGCTTAACATTTTCTGAGTTAATATGAGTAGTTTTCTTCAGAGCCACTCGATCCAGGTATGTGGTAAGAGGTAACCAGTAAAGATCAGTATTACGTATTGGTTTGCAAGAGGAGGCAAAGGCAACATCAAGCCTATGAAAATTACATAAAGTGTTCCACCAACCATGTATGAATATGTTTGTAAGGGATTTCCAATTGGAAGAGATGTGATGGAATGCAAGAGCAAGCATGAGATCAAAAAGACCATCTGAGTGTGCAGGAAGTTCCAAAGAATCTGAAAGACTACCCAGAAAGTCAAGAGAGATTGAGTATCAAAACCGAAAGTGAAAAAATGCGGGAAAGATATAGCCAAACTTTTCCCCATAAAGTAGAAACAACAGGCCAGAAAAAGAAGAGATGTAGAAGATCAGCATTCAATGTGCCACAGGTCCAGCATTTAGAATCAGAAGAGGGTATGAAACGAGACAAAGAAAGAGGAGAAAGATAAAGTCTAGGATATAGGTAGAATAAAGATTGAGTGAGAGAAGCAGAATTGGAAATATTTAAGGATCTAGACCAGAATTTGTCCCAGAGAGCAACAGACCAAGTACATTCAAAGTCCGCTTCCCAAGCGACCTCTAATTTGGTTTTAGTACGATCTGGGTTAGAAGAGAAAAATGTATAAATAAGAGATGCTTTAGGGAGGGTAGAGAGGAGTTTAAGAAGAGGAGATTGAGGCAATAATGTTGTTGAAGAAAGAAGAGAATAATAACGGTCAATAATTATTGCCATGAGAGTAGTAAATTTCTTCAAAAAAGACAGGGGCAGTGAAATAAAAGTTGAAACTGGGGAATGGAGCAAGGTAATAATACATCAAGAGATGGTTAATCCACATGACACCTTTTAATCTCCAAGAATTACAAAAGATGGGTCTATTATTCAAAAGGATAAGAGAATTATACCAGATGGGGGTATTTAAAAAAGATTCACGTGTAATGGTAGTCGGGAGAACCAAGGGTTTTAAAAGAGAAAAAGTATGTTTGAATAAGTGAAATGAAGTATAGGGAGATTTAGTAGAGAAACGCACCACTTCACCAAAAGAAAAAGGTAATATTAGTTTGTTCAATGAGGAGCCAAAGCGGAGTAAAAGGGGAAGGCTCTAATAAAATCCAGCGCGAGGCTTGATGTAAAGAAAAGGATTTAAAGTAGAGACGGAAATCTGGAAATTTAACTCCACCATAAGGTTTGCAAGAGAAATTCTAGCCTTTTTATTCTTCCAAAGAAATTTCGAGAGGGAGGTATCAACATGTTTAAAATAAAGGGCAGGAATATGAACAGGTAACATGGAGAAGATATAAATTAGAATAGGGGCTGTCATCATTTTAATTGAGTCCAATTGACCCCACCAGGAGAGAAAAAGAGGGTTCCAGGTGGAAAACAATTGTTCAATTCGGGACAAAACTGCGGACATATTTAATTTAATTGAAGAAGAAATGGAGTTAGAGAACCAAATACCAAGATATTTATTCTTTGAACCATTCCAGGCAAAGCCAGTCGAGGAAAAAAGATGAGGAAGACAGGTCTTGGTTAGAGTAAGGATTTCAGTTTTGTCAGAGTTAAGCTTATATCCAGAGACCAGAGAGAATGAGTTGAATTCGGATAGTAATGGGGGAACAGACACCTCTGGATTGAAAATAAACAAAAAGGTATCATCTGCATATGCAGAAAGTTTCAATTGAATGTTGCCATAGGAAAAGCCAGAAATTGAGTTATTGTTACGAATGGAGGATAAAAATGGCTCAAGAGCTAGGACAAAAAGAAGTGGGGATAAGGGACAGCCCTGACGAACACCCTGCCGAAGAGTAAAGGGTGAGGAGAGCTGACCGTTTGCAAGCACCGTGGCCTTGGGTGCAGAATATAACAAAGATATAAGGGATATGAATTTGGGACCAAAGCCATGCCAACGTAATGAAGCAAACAAAAAGGACCAATCAACCCTGTCAAAATCCTTTTCCGCATCAACAGAAATAGCGGCCAAAGAAATTGGAAGAGAGGGGCTTTATTCAAGACATTAAGAAAAAGATGAGAATTACCAGGGGTGAGTCTTCCTTTAACAAAGCCACATTGTTCCTTACCAATGAGATGTGGCATAAAGGGGTCTAAGCGTAACACCATTAATTTAGCAAATAATTTATAGTCCACATTAACTAAAGAAATCGAACGAAAGTTTTTACAAAATTTGGGATCATGACCATCTTTTGGGATAAAATAAATGGTGGCATCCTGAAAGGTGCCTTCCGCCTTACCGGATGAATACAAAGACTGAAAAAAGTGTTAACAGTTTGGGCAATAAAAGATCAGAAAAGTGTAAGTAAAATTCAACAGGGAAGCCATCAGGGCTGGGTGTTTTACCTTTAGTGAGGGATGTCAAAGCTACAGAAAGTTCATGTAATGAGAGAGCAAGTTCAAGGTCTGGAAAGTTGAGATGAGCATTAGGAGAATTAGGAAGTTTCTCAAAATAATTCTGAATAAGAGAAGGGGTAGGAGAAGTATTTCCTTGTCTTTATGTAGGAGAGTGTTATTAGAAGAGTAAATGGACTCTATTAGAGTACGTTCTTTACGAGACTTAAGTTAGTTAGCTAAGAGTTTCCCTGACTTATTACGACCACCATAATAACGAGCACTACTACGAAGGAGAATTGAAGATGCGTTATCAGTAGTAAATTTGTTAAATTCTAGTTTTGCTCGTAAAAGATCTGGTGACATATACTTATTTGAAGAGGTATAAAATTGATGCTCTTGAGATTTTATATGTGCTAAGGAGGATTCCCGTTTCTGAAGATAGTGCTTCTTTTTCCTCGAAACGAAGTCAATAATGAACCCTCTTGCAGTGGCTTTGAAGGAATCCCAGAGAATATGAGGAGGGGTATTAGGGTCAGAGTTAAATAGAAATAAATCTGTAGTAAAGCAACGAAAAGAAGAAGAAAAGTTAGGATCAATGATAAGTGCTCTATTAAATCGCCAACGAGATGGCTTGGAGCGCGGCGGAAGCAAGTCAAGATCTGTTACAATAGGGGCATAGTCCGAAATAACTATAGGTTCAATAGAAGAAGACAGTACATTTTGAGATACAGGATGAGAGAGAAAAATGTAGTCCAGCCGAGAGAAAGATGTGTGAGGAGGAGAAACAAAGGAGTAGTCCAAAGTATCAGGATGTGAAAGTCACCAAGAGTCAATAAGACATGATTGCAAAATGGTGTCAAGAAATTGTTTATGAGTTTTGTGAGGTATGAAGCGAACTGTGGATTTAGAATCAAAGAATGGGTCAACAATCTGGTTACAGTCACCTCCTAAAATAAATAATTCCTCTTTATGTTGAATACATTTGCTCGTAAATCATTATATATTTTTAACAGTGGTTGTATTGGTTTGCTGCCTAATCTTCTAGCAAAATCCAGTGAAGCTCCAGTCGCTCCTGCCAAAATATTTTTCTTTACAATGTATCATAAACCAGGTGAATTTGAACATCATATTAAATCTCATATACCATGTGACTATTTATATATTTACGGACCACATTTTTGCTGCAAAACCAATGTGCAATACCTGCATAGTGAATGAATGAATGAGTACCTCATTACTTGTGACTTGCTGATATGTATGTGTGGGCCTAGTGTAAAAAATCAACTGCTTTGAGACATGTTCCTTAGGTTTGTATGACTTTGCAACGCATGCATTTACTGTGCATTTATTTACCTCGCATCCTGTACCACAAATATCTTTACCACATATATCCTGTTACCATACATGCCTTTACCACCCAAGGTAAGGTAATTTTCTTTCTTTTTCATTTTGGGGGATAGATGCCCCATTTTATTTCTTTATTAGAGGAGACCCCCTAATCCTACCTTTTTGAAAAAACCCTTACCACCCAATACCCCTTCCCATTCCTAAAGGTTAACCCTTACCACTCTATGCCCTGTCCCACCCCCAAATCCTAAAAATACTGTTACCACCCTTTACCTTACCTCGAAACCCTAAATATACTGTAACCATCCTATACCTTACCATATATCACTACCCAGCCCATACATATATATTCACTGCAAAAAAACAAAGGGTAAAGTAACAATATAGGTAGGTGAAAAGTTCAGGAACAACATGTTTTAAACTCTAAAAACTTCAGCAGTTATAGTTATCTCAAGCAACTATATCTCATGCCCAAAGGTAACCCTAACTCAAACCCCTGGCATGCACAATTTTCCCCTCAATAATGTCATTGCAAGTGTAGCAGTGATATTATCAACAATTATGTGACAGATGTACTTTATTTAATGCACTTTAAATTACTCAAACAATATGTGTAAAGTACTCTTGGACATCGAGAGGTCATGCATTTTAATACCTTAATGATACAGTGCTGGTTTATTCATGTAATGTGCATCAATTTGTGCAATACCAACTGTTTTGCCAGAGGTTAACAAAAAGTGTGGATTTTTGAATTGAGGGATACTTTACTCGGAATCCGGTTTTACCAATATTAGGACAAACATACTATCAGTTACATACAGTTTGTCATGTTTAGTAATAAGACGAATTTGGCTTTTAGGTGTATTCATAATTAAATGACAACAAGTTGAACTGAATTACAAAATGGCAGAAGCAAATGGAAATCATAAAGTGAAAATTGTGCGGGCTATGAGTTTGACTCTCCATCGGATTGCCAAACTTGCTATGGCGTGGCAAGAACCGCCACACTGGCTCTCCGACCACCGTATTACAAGTGCGGCAGTTGCACCACCACAGGACTGCAGCACCAGCCCGGGATTAATGATCCCGATGCAGTGTGGCAGACTGGCCTAGCAATACCATGGAGGTGCAGCAGCGGCACCATCAAGCATATTCTGAGCCACAGTTTTCATGACGTTGAGCCAGCCATGAAAACTGTGGCAGAGAGGAAACTAAGGGGGCCCTATAGGGCCCCTGGTTGCCACAGGGCCATGTGGTACAGCACAGCTTGTGCCACCCTGTGGGCATGCACCCCAGTTCCTGCACAGCATACACTGCACCAGTCTATGCCATGCAGGAATGGGCTTTGATGCTCCCACTGTGCTGTCTTGCTAGGGCTCACATATGAGCCTTAGCACGGCACTACCGTGGGGCCGCCAAACACTGCCCGCCAGACCAGGAGGAAACTCCGCATCTGGCGGGCGGTGAGCGGATGACTTTGTTGGTGTGTGACCGGGGCCATGGTGGGATAGCCCACTCCTGCACTGCCAATGTCGCAATCAGGTCCTAAGTGTGTTGTTTATGTACACTCCTTTGTGGTATATTGGAGAAATGTCTCTTTAAAAGATACTATGCAATAGTGGACTCCATGATCCTGTTTAAGGCATTTTTCAAAATACGTCGGCCATACCTGCACTTTGAAAAAAAAATAAAGGAGTGATTCACTGTTCAAAATGGATTGCTGTGCCTCTCTCTTCTTTCTGATTATCTAAAAGAAGGTTCCATACTGGTGGAAAGGAGACCATTCGTTTTATATATATATAGTGCTGATAACCAATGTATGTTGAAACATTGTGATTGAATGATGGAAACGATTTATTATATTATTGTTGTTGATTTACAATCTATGCACAAATAATTGAATTGGTCAACAGAACTGTTTGAGCAATAATGCACTTGCACTTTTGTCATTGTGAATTTTTACATCTAAAGGAGTTATACACATTTTACATTAGTGATATTTGTCTTTTGCACTTGCGCTTTATTCAGGTGAATTGAGTCAACATGCACAATTTGAAGCTTTAAGCCTCCGAGACATACCATTTGAAGCTCCAGTCAATTGGGTTAACCAAGTTGGCATATGTGACAAAAAAAACAATAGAAATGAGTAAAATGTAAAAAATTATTGTAAAAAAATCATTAAAGGAATTTTTGAAAATAACATAAATCATTATTAAATAAGAATCAGGACTTTAATAAAGGTGATGAATTATGATTAAAGTTTGTTTCTTAACAGATATGTCGGAGAGTATGTTTTCTATGTCAGTTGGAACAGGAAACATATATAAATATATATATATATATATATATATATATATATATATATATATATATATATATATATATATATATATATATATATATATATATATATTCACTGAAAAAACCATAGGTTATAGACCATATATAGTTAGGGATTAGCATTTAAAAAACCTTATTTTATTTGCACAAAACCATTGAAATTCCATATATAGTTAGTTGCACTAACTATATATCGAGGACCCGCAATCCACTGCTAATGATGTCACATATTACATCATTCATGACATGGTCAGTGACATCACTGATGACATCTCAAACGACATCACTGATGACATCACTGATGACATCACTGATGACAACACCCAGTGACTGTATGTTTCTGTAAAGTTAAAATATGTCTTACATATTGAAGAATGAGTGGATGTATAAGTGTCTGGATGAAGGATTTAGTAGGTGCATGACTGACTGTATGAGAGAATGATTAAATGTGTCTCACTGAGTGTATGGGTTAGTGATTAAAGTGTCTTAATTTGGCAATCATTATTTATGTTGTTCTGTAAACTGCTGCATGTTTAAATCAGTAGCTATATCAGTAACTGTATGGGTTATTGAATGGGTGCCCAAGTATTTGTATGGGAGACTGAGTATGTGTGTGGGTGGCTGGGAGGTGTATAACTCTGTGCATAGATGTGTGAGCAGTTGATTCCCTAGGTGTATGGGTTCAAAAGTGCATGTAGAAACAGCTGTATGGACAGTTGACTGTGTGCATGAGTATATTGGTGAGTGAATGGATATCTCAGTGCTACATGTCAAAGTAAGTACATATGTAAAACACACTCCATGTGAGAGTTGACATATATAAATAACTGAACATAAGAGCCAGTGAATGTGTGAGTGGCTGTATGAATCATTGTGAACTTGTATCAAGGATTGTATAAGAGAGTAAATATGTGTTACTATATGTTTGAATAAGTAAGGTGTGTATAACTGTATAGTTGAGGAAATGGAGATGTGATTGATTCTTTCCATGACTGACTAGGTGTGTGAGTAACTCCATGGATGTGTGACAGTCTGTGAGTGCCTGTTTACGCTGAGTGTATCTAAGGTTATATTAGAGTCTGAAGATGTATTATCACATAAATGATATCATCAGTGATGTAATCAGTAATGTCAAATGAGATGTCAGTGATGTCATCAGTGATGTCATTTGAGATGTCATCAGTGATGTCATCAGTGATGTCATCAGTGATGTCATTTGAGATGTCATCAGTGATGTCATCAGTGATGTCACTGACCATGTCATGAATGATGTAATATGTGACATCATTAGCAGTGGATTGCGGGTCCGCGATATATAGTTAGTGCAACTAACTATATATGGAATTTCAATGGTTTTGTGCAAATAAAATAAGGTTTTTTAAATGCTAATCCCTAACTATATATGGTCTATAACCTATGGTTTTTTCAGTGAATTTTCAAGGTTTTGTAAATGCAAATTCCTAACTATATATGGTCTATAACCTATGGTTTTTTCTGTGAATTTCATTGGTTTTTTAAAAGCTAATATCTATAGCTGTAAAATATATTCTTTATTAAGTGACGTATCATGTAGCCCGTGAGACGCCTCATGATGCATCGCATAACCGTGACGTATCGTCTCTGCAGCGCAAACCAAACCCAAAACGTAAGCGCGCCAGAACACGCTTAAAGATATAGATATATTTTTTTAACCTTAATTAGACAAAATCCACACGTGCACATATCACAAACGTTCAAAAAACACAATATGTCGGACTCCCGTTACGCTGCCGGTTAGCTGCCCGGTTAACGTACCAGGAAGCACCTTTACCGCGAAAAATCGCAATTTATTTTTTCTTTTGCCCCGCAGGGAACTTTAATAGCCCCCTCATCAATCCTAGGGGTTCAGGAGGGGTCTGCCTTACCCCTTTCATTCATTTACACCTTTTTTTTCCACCTCTTGTCTCTCGATCCCACAGAGAGACAAGATGGCGGCCGCTCCAGACTGTTTACAATGATAACAGCCAATCAGCTTCTCCTCAGACTCCTGTTACACTGCCGGTTAGCTTTCCGGTTAGCTGCCCGGTTAGCTGCCCGGTTCGCGTACCAAGACGCGTCTCTACGGCGGAAAAATCGTTTTTTTTTTGTTTTTTTTTGGCCCCGCGTGGCTTTATAATATCCCCCTCATCAATCCTATGGGGTCAGAAGGGGTCTACCTTGCCCTCTTTCCTTCATTTCCCTCTTTGTTTTGGTCTCCTCTTGTCTCTCGATCCTACCGAGAGACAAGATGGCGGCCGCTCCGGACTGTTTACAATGTTGACAGCCAATCAGCTACTCCTCAGACTCCCGTTACACTGCCGGTTAGCTTCCCGGTTAGCTGCCCGGTTAGCTGCCCGGTTCGCGTACCAAGACGCGTCTCTACGGCGAAAAAATCGGATTTTTTTTTTTTTTTGGGGCCCGCGTGGCTCTATAATATCCCCCTCATCAATCCTAGGGGGTCAGAAGGGGACTACCTTGCCCCCTTTCCTTCATTTCCCCCTTTGTTTTGGCCTCCTCTTGTCTCTCGATCCTACCGAGAGACAAGATGGCGGCTGCTCCGGACTGTTTAGAATGTTGACAGACACCGGAGAGCCAATCAGCTTCGCTTCGCAAAGTTCCGATACGCGAAAAGTTCGCGAACCGGAGCGCTACCCGGAGCGCTGTTACAGATATATATCTTGTTTTAAACGTTAATTTCTCAAAATCCACTGAAGCACATATATTGAGACCTAGCAAAGGCACATCGGGCTAACAGTCCCTACAATTTTGCCAAGTTTCGTGGAAATCCATTCAGCCGTTCGGGCTAAAAGTGAGGCCAACCGCCCTATGGCAATTAACATGGGAAAAACGCGTTTTGGGACCCCCCTTTTTTCTCAGCCCCCCTTGACGAACCCCCCCCAAATTTCCAGGAGCTGCTCAGAAACAAAATGTGCCATTTTCCTGAAAATTTCAGCCAATTCCGTCCACAAACGCCAACGTTATTAGGCATAGAATTTTCAAAAGTTCCATAGAGAAAAAATCCTAACTATATATACCTACTGGCTATCGCCAGTAGGTAATGTATATATATATATATATATATATATATATATATATATATATATATATATATATATATATATTCACTGAAAAAAACATAAGTTTCACACCAGTTATAGTTAGGAATTAGCATTTAAAAAACCTAATAAATTCACTGAAAAAACCATAGGTTTGACACCAGTTATAGTTAGCTGGAAATTTTACTGACATAAAACCATTGAAATTCCCACGTTATAGTTAGTTGGACTCACTATAACTTGCGCGTGTAATGCACTGCTGATGACATCACATATTACATTACTCATGACATGGTCAGTGACATCACTCATGACATCACTGATGACACCATCCAGTGAATGTGTGTCTTTCTGAAAAATAAATATGTGTTATATATGTATATGTAAAGGTCGATTTAAGAATAAATGTTTAAATAAGTGTCTTAATGGATGTTTTAAAAAAAAATTGATTAGTTAACTGGCTTATTAAGTGTATATTAGTGAATACATATATTAGCAAGTATTGTTTAAATATTTAAGTGTTTCACTTTGTGTATAAGTGGCTGCATGGGTTGGTGAGTAGCTACATGTGTGTGTATATGGGTTATTAGATGTTTATTTTAGTATCAGTATGAGTGTCTGTATGGTTTGGTGGGGTTTTACTTAGTACATGGATGCATCAATGACTGACTCACTGTTTATGTGTTTGGAAGACGGCATATGTGCAGGACTGTATGGATGGATGAGTGTGTATATGTGTGTGTTAGTAAGTGAATGACTGTCTCACTAGTGTCTTTATCAGTAACTACATATGTTTTAATCTAGTATATGTGAGTATTGATGTATATAAGTGAGTATATGTGAGAGTGAGAGATTGAAAAAGTTCTTGTTTAAATAAGAATGTGTTTCTATAAGTGATTGTTTAAGAGAGTAAGTATGTGTAAGTTTCCTTAGAAGTAAGGTGGTAGTGTGTGTATAGCTGTATATGCAAATGGATGTTCAATAGTTTATTTGCATGTGTGAGTATGTGTGTGAGCAACTTTTGGAAGACTGTCGGTGTGTTACAGGATGTATAGGTGTATCACTACATATGATGAGAGAGTATATGTATGAGTGACTATATAGAACTGTTGGTGAATGAGTGGATGTGTATATAAATGGTGGAATTACTGAATTCGTTGTTGTAACTGGTATGGGTATCTCCACTTTTTTGAAAATATTAGTTCTATTTTTGAATATGTGTTTCAAGGGTTACTTTACAGTGAAAGGAGGTCTGTCACTCTGTCACAAGGATGGTGTCATCACTGATGTCATGAGTGATGTCACTGCCCATGTCATGAGTGATGTAATATGTGATGTCATCAGCAGTGCATTACACGCGCAAGTTATAGTGAGACCATCTAACTATAACGTGGGAATTAAAATGGTTTTATGTCAGTAAAATTTCCAGCTAACTATAACTGGTGTCAAACCTATGGTTTTTTTGTGAATTTAATAGGTTTTTTAAATGCTAATTCCTAACTATAACTGGTGTGAAACCTAGCAAGCATTACCAAAAAGCAAGACACAAGCCAACAGCAAAGAAACTCAGGGCCTTATTTATGAAGGCCTTGCGCCACCGGTGCGTCACTTTTTTTGCCATGTTAAAAGTGACGCACCGGCGGCACAAGGCAATCATAAATAAGGCCCAAATGTAAATACCATTGATTTGCCCCTAAAATCGTTTTTTGAATAACATTTTAGAAACACAGCGCAGGTCCTATGTACAAGCATTCAATTCCACTACTGAAACCTCACTATTTCACAAAATACAAATCCTCTATCTTGCAAATGTTGATAGCAAGCATTATCAAAAAGCAAGACACAAACCAACAGCAAAGAAACTCAGGGCCTTATTTATGAAGGCCTTGCGCCACCGGTGCGTCACTTTTTTCCCATGTTAAAAGTGATGCCCCGGCGGCACAAGGCAATCATTAATAAGGCCCAAATGTAAATAACATTGAGTTTCCCCTAAAAGCGTTTTATGAATAATTTTTTAGAAACACAGTGCAGGTCCCATGTACAAGCATTCAATTTCACTACTGAAACCTCACTGTTTCACAAAATACAAATCCTTTATCTTGCAAATCTTAATATCAAGCATTTCCAAAAAACATGCCACAAACCAACAGCAAAGAAACTCAATCTGCTTCCAAAACTGAGGTAACGCAAGTGACATCATTGTAAAAGGTTCAAATATATTTCTTCACAGAGGCA
Organism: Lissotriton vulgaris; assembly: GCF_964263255.1. Lineage (NCBI taxonomy): Eukaryota > Metazoa > Chordata > Amphibia > Caudata > Salamandridae > Lissotriton > Lissotriton vulgaris. Next base: position 211,344,196 of record NC_141690.1, on the reverse strand, counting down.
GACACTATTAATTGCTTCTCAAAAATATAAAAGCCATTCTTTTACCCCAAAATCGTTTTTTAAATAACTTTTTACAAACACAGCACACGTCCTATGTACAAGCATTCAATTTCACTACTGAAACTTCACTATCTGCTTCCAAATCTTCTCCATAGAGCAAACAAGTCTCTGTCTAAATTAAATGAATCATTACTTACCTTTACAAATGCTTTGGGAGATTGAGAACAGTGTCAGACACACACACCAATTTTTCTTTAGCAGAGCAAAAGGTATGCACTCAATACACTGAAACCAAGACTGGCACAGAAAACCTATATTTCTACACACATATGCCTCATTTCAACCAATCAAAACTCTTCCTTCACTATTTTCAAACCAACACCCTTCCCCCTCTCAGACCTTTCTATCTGTTACCATAGCAACTCCCTCCTAACTGAACTCTCAGGTTCAAAAGTTTATTCTACAATGTTGCAAATTAAGTCAGCAAGGATGTTTGACCTCTCAATACACCAGCTTATCAAGGGCATTATTGCTTTAATTGACTTTTTCTTAACCATTCAAATTGCTTCTTTCGCACAACACAACCATGCACCCTAACTTTCAGTTTTCAACTATCTGAATCCACCAATCATTGCTTGTGATTCAAGAGCAGGGAAACTCCACAATTATTTTTTCGTAAACCCCTACTGTTCCAACTGCCATTTCATTCCCACACTTCATCTGACTGCACCAGAACCTTCTCTCATCATGCATTCTGTGTGGATTATTGGACATAGCTACATCCACTGGGCTCAAAGGTATGCAGCTAGCAGAAATTTTCACAACCTTGATTTATCAAATGTGGAAATCAAGTGGATTGGGCAGAGAGGATTGAGATGTCACCAATTGATACCATTGGTGAAAACCTTTTTGCATCTGCCAAACCCTGACCTCTTAATAGTGCACTGTGGTGGAAATGACTTGGGCACTTTGACTGGGGTTGGTCTGGAAATGCTTTTAAAGGACACCTTTGATCAATTGATGACACTTTTTCCACAAACTGCCTTGGTATATTCCAATTTATGCCAAAGACAGAAATGGAACTGGTCCAACCAATTTTGTCCACAATTTGAGAAAGCACGTAAACATGTGAATAAATCTGTTTCAGCTTACATGAGATCTATGGAATGGGTTCAATATACAGCAATAACTTGCATTACAACATGCAGGACATCTACAGAGGAGATGGTGTGCACTTCTCAGATGAGGGGAATAGAATATTCCTCCTGAATTTAAGACTGTGCATTGGAACCTACTTGTAGGTACCTAAATCAGCCACAGAACCCAAAAGCTCTTTTCAGAGCTACCCTACCTCTGATCACTCAAAATGATTATCTTTCTCTAACTTTTTTCACTATTTTTCACCAAAGTACGCTCCCCGGTGCGCTCCCCAGGGTGCGTACCAGGCGCTCCCCCCCGCAATTTCTTTTTTTTTGTTGGCATATAGGCCCCTCCTAAACTCCCCTCAGAAAACCTAGAGGGTCAGGGGCTGTCTACTGTACCCCTTTTTACCCATTCCCAACGTTGTTTGTCCTCCATCTTGTGTCTCAATTTGACCGAAACACAAAATGGCGGACTCCCGTAGCGCTCCCGGTATGCGTACTGCGCACCGGTAAGCGCTCCCAAAAAAAATGTGGGAAACGAAATTACATAAAAACCACTGGACAGACTTTCACCAAATATACCATAGACCCTACTACATACCAGTCCCTACCATTATCCCACATGATGGTATTCCATTGAGCCATTTGGGCTGTAGCCCTGTCTAAATATCCTGAGGTAAATTACATGACAAAAACACATATGGAGTGTTACAATTTACAACCAATTAAAATGTTACTTTCATTTCCTACTTTTTTTTCCTGACATTTGATTGGTTATGTACATGAATATAAATGAAAAATGAGAGGGAAACACAGCCATTTTGACTACAACTACCTGATATACATCTTTAAAACATTTTCTCATTTATCTTCATCACCTTTCTATCAGGTAAGTTATAAATTTGTGAAGGGGCACTTTAAGTTCATTTGTAAAAACGTTTTCTGACAGTTATTTACTGTCCCTCTGTTATAAGTACAGATTGAGATAGGCTTCTCTGTTATAGTTATAGATTGAATTAGGCTTCTCTGGTATACTTATGAATTATATTAGGCTTCTTCACATACACTTTTTTATATTTTGACTTCCTACCTCATACAATACACTGCCCAAAGATAACTTCACTGTTAAAAACTCAAAAGTACCTGTCTGAACTTAAACCCAACAGTGCCCTATCTCTACTGATATATTTATTTTTTATGCAATTTACAGCAAGAAAATGGAAGGAGAACAAAATAAAATTAATATTTCATTTGAAATTTAACTGGAGAACAATTCTAAGGAAGAGATTGATGAATTAGACTTTTTGGATCAGTCTCTGAACCAAGACTTACTTAATTGTGTGGAGGAAATAGAATCATGGAATCCAAATGAGGACATACCTGACGAAATAATGTTGGAAATTCTTTTAGATTTTGAAAAATCACAGCAATACATTTTTATTTAAAAATTAAAAATTGTTCGAGACATTATTCTTTTTTATATGTAAATTATGAAATAGTACCAAAATAGATGTAATATAAAGTGAGACTTATAGTATACTGTACAACTTTTTTATGTTACATAGTAATTTTGCTCATAGTTACTTCCTTTCTCCCACTATATTATCTCCAATGTGTATTTAATATCTCTTTATCATTTCCTGCCTCCATGTTGTTTCTGCTTTCCTGACAGACTATGGTATGAATTCCATATACCACAATAACTTCTGTAACAACATGCAAGAATCTACAAAGGAGACGGTGTACATTAAATTTTAGACTGTGCATTGGTACCTACATGTTGGTACTTACATAAATAAAAAAATAAAAAAAGAACAATTTTATTAATAAACCTAAATTTTTTGAAAAGTCTGTCATTCTTTTTTCCCCATGGTAAGCTCCCTGGTGCGCTCCCCGGTGCGCGTACCAAGCGCTCCCCCCGCAAAAATCTAATATTTTTTTTTTGCCCCACGGGGCCCTTTTATGGCCCCCACATCAAACCAAGGGAGTCAGGGGGGGTCTACCCTGCCCCCTTATGGTCGATTCCCCCTTTGTTTTTGCCACCTCTTGAGTCTCGATCCTACCGAGACACAAGATGGCGGCCGCTCTGGACTGTTTAGAATGTTTACAGACACCCGAGAGCCAATCAGCTTTCCGTGCGCAAGTCGCGTAGCGCGCCCGGTGCGCTCCCCGGTGCACGTACCGGGGCGCGCTTATAGATATATATATTTTTTTGAACCTAAATTACTCAAAATCCACTGGAGCACATATCTTGAGACATAGCAAAGGCACATCGGGCTACCAGTCCCTACAATTTTGCCAAGTTTGGTGGAAATCCATTCAGCCAGTCGGGCTAAAAGTGAGTTCGACCGCCCTATGGAAATTAACATGGGGAAAACAAGTTTTGGGACCCCCCTTTTATCTCGGCCCCCGCTTGACAAATCCCCCCCACATTTTCAGGGAAGGAGTGGAGCAGAGCGGGCCACGAACTTTGAGAAATCCGCGAAGATTCGTCCACCGGCGCCAAAGTTATTCCCAATAGAATGTTGCGGATTTCCTATGGAAAGTAGATCCTAACTATAACTACCTACTGGCGACCGCCAGTAGGTATTATATATATATATATATACCTGCGCTGCTGAGTTTGCAGGAATAAACCCTTTTGCCAAAAACTTTGGGACTCGTTGGTCTTTGTTTAAACAGCTGAATAGCTGGGAGGAATTTGAACTGACCTTTTCCATTCATATATATAAATATATATATATATATATATATATATATATATATATATATATATATATATATATATATATATATACCAGTTCACATCCTTTGAAACACCGGGACCCTCGGACTGCGGTGCAAACCAGGGTCAAAGGCACCCTGTTCGTATTTCCTTTCACCACACGCTAACCAACGTGTAAATGCACTCGACATCCAGCCAATAATTACCAATGAATTAAGCCATCCAGCAAAGTTCGTAAGTGTGTTCTTTATTCCAGCATGGAACACAGTTCATAGAACTAAACCTTGGTAATTATTGGCTGGATGTCGAGTGCATTTACACGTTGGTTAGCGTGTGGTGAAAGGAAATATATATATATATATATATAAATATATATCTTTATGGTTCGGAAATAGAATTTAAAAAAACCTTAGAAATTCACACAAAAAAACAAAGGTCAAAGGGACGTTATAATTAGGTTTTGATTTTACACACATAATACCACAGAAATTTAGCCGTTATAGTGATCTGAAGAAAATATAATTCATTCCCTAAGGAAACTATAACTCGCAACCCTGCTATGCAAAGTTTTCTCAGTAATAATTTTATTGCAAGTGTTGCAGTGATAATATCAATTATGCCCAAAAAAATGCCATGACTGATGTAATATGTGGGGTAATTGGCAGTACACGCAAACGGAGCTGGTAAAGGGGTCCCCGGGCTGAAATCGGACCAATCTTTTCATCTGTTTCTCTACCTTCTTCAGTGTGGGCAGGAAAACAGATGAAAAGTCCGCTCTCAGGGGGAGTGGCTAGCTGTGGAGAGAAATGGCTGCTTGCTAGAGCGGCACCACCCAATTGCTTCATTAAAGGCCCTGAATATCCAACTCAGGCATCCAACTCAGGCATCCGTAACGGGCCCAAGTGGGGTCATGGTGTACCCGCTTGGTGCTTAGGTGCGAGAAATGCCAGTGACATATAACTGGCCAGGACTGAATAAACTGCCTGGTGAGGCCTGCTGAAGGTTTGGGATCCCCAGTCTAGAAATCCCAGGCAGGTCGACAAACAACGAGTGCAAGGGGTGGAGTTAACAGCACCATTCGGCAGGAGGACGCAGCTGTCCAGGTGCTGCGTGGCTCTGATGGCCAGAGTGCTGTGGCTATGACCTGCCTATGATAAGACGAGGATCTAGCAGCACTGTGAAAGGTGCGGGTGCATGGTGACTGTGATGAGAAGCAGGCAAACTCCAGGGCTGGCGATGTCGAGGCCTAGAAGGCCGCAGATCAGAGTAAGAGGTGACACGACTTTGGCTCCAGAAAGGGAAGTTGATGATTGGGAGGGAGGACGAGAGGGGAGTGCAGCCCTGGTCAGTCCTAGAGAAGCAGGAGGTCGGAATAGTGTGGGGGAAGAGACTTCACCCCCACACCCCTCTGACATGGAGACAGTCTCTCGGGGTGTTCCCCCCTCCCGTCAACCCCCCTTGACATCTTCATCTCCTCCGCCACCGGGTTTCATATACAATGCAGCACATGTGGCAGACCATGGATGGCGTGGTGAGGTTTCATAGGCTTCTGGTCCGGGTGGAACACTCAGAAGGTGGTAGAATTCCGTCTATGGAGGCAGTGCAGTCAAACCTCAGAACATCAGGCCACAGCCACAACGGCAATGAACTGACTTGAGGTGGGGTAGCCACTTGCCCAGCGGGGGAGGCTGATCAACTCAGTAACCCAATAGGCAAGCCTGTAGAGGGAGGGTAGAAGTGAAGCAGATGCTGGTGGCCCGAGACATACCTGGACTGACATGAGTGGGCGGCAGGGGGAATCACTCTTGTGCATCGGTATGGCTCAGAGGTGGGACTTCCCGGGATGGCGGGATCCTCTGTGAGGATGGGTGGGAGGGGCCAGGGGCTCCGCTGCACCCTATAATCTTGAGATCGTTTAACTGTCGTGACCGGGATGTGATCTTGCAGGTGGTCCAGAGTGCACCACCACTCAAATGTGAGAACTCCCTCATCACCTTCTTCTCTGACTTTACCATGAAGGAGCACCAGAAGCGCTGGAGTACCCTGGAGGTAAAGAAGGCCCTCCATGTAAAATATACCACATATTCTGTGCTACTCCTGTGATGCTCAGAATAGCAGCTGACGGCAAGGTCTGGTGTTTTTCTAATCCAGAGAAGGTGTAGAACTGGCTCGATGGATGGAGGATCGTCTGTAGGCCTCAGCTGATGAACAGGATTTTTGCAACAATGGAGAGAGGCAAAGTGAGTCCTGCCTCAGAACATGCAGAAGGATCCCCAATTACAACAGAACAGTCCGTTGCCACGAGGCAATGCCATAGGGGGAAGGAGTGACAACCCCATCGCCCCAAGGAAGCTGTGAAGCAGGAGCACAAGGGTCTGGTAGATTTGTAGGCTGGAGCCAGTATACAGCTAAGACCTAACTTTACTTTTTTTTGGATTTGTATTAGTTGCATGCTAGATCATTGTCTGTGTTAAAGTTGATAGAGAGATAGAGAAAGAAACTGGATGCTGGAAGTCCGGACACCACACAAGGAGATAAGACAAGAGAAGAACTAGCTGCCGCATTCACAGATCACTACGAACAGCTATATACGTCCACCTCGATTCAAACAGGGTCAGACTATGTCGAGCTCCTTAGGGATGCCTGCCTCACCAGATTATCGCAGGAAGAGAGAGAGAAGTTAAATAAGGATTTGACAGGTGAGGACACCAGGCAGGCCATTAGGGTACTACAGTCAGGCAAAGTGGCAGGACCCAATGGCATACTAAATACGGATAGCAGCGCGCTGCAGGTCTAAGAGTTCAAACTGACTGGCATACAGTCAGACAATAATTTATTTTCTAAACGTTCAACAGTCAAAATGACACAGTCTTGATCATAGGTAGATCTTTCAAACAAATTGTTGACACGTAGATGATTCAGCAGAACAGCCAACATGTGTTTCATCTTGATGCAACTTTTTCAAGGCTGTTAACAAAGAAACCATATGAAAATCAAATTTGAATGCAGTATCAGGGGAAATTCTTATTGATATTAGTAGTATACCACAAAAAGTGAAATTAATAAATCATGCAAATGAGGAACAGGAGAAAAAAGGGATGTTAAAGTTAGGTGATGGTAGGAGTCTCACAGACCTAGAGTAGAAACAAGATTGGTGTGTATTCACAAACAAACGAGCGCTATTGTGCTGTCAAATTAGAAACCCAATTTAGAAAGGAATTGCTCGGGTGTATGTACCTTAAAGGGTCATAATCAGACCCAGCGAAGGACTCAAGCCTCGTCTCCCTCATTTGTATACTTCGTGGGACTGAAACATTTCTAAATTAGTATAAACTTACCAAATAAAGTACAGCTCTCCGCCCACAAGCAAATCTTAAATGGCAGCGTTCTGGAATCCTGCCCCAAAGAACTTCATGGAGCGTCATTCATGTGTGATTAGTGTAACAGAGCAGGTTCACGCATTACGTTACCGCCATTTTGGTAGTTTGTTGTGTACTATGAACGTACAATAATGGCAACGTTAACTAACATGAGTCATCCAATAGGAGAATCAGAATACTGGCGGCTACAATGGTAAAAGTGCGACTGTGACAATCTTCAATTTAGAACATTTAAGGAGGGAGTCACCTCCTACATATTACATGCTGATCCGGTCGGGTCAGGAATAGGAACCCAAAAGATAAAAAGTGACAAGTAGAAGATTAAAAGGTCCATATGGTAGAACCACAAGTCACTACGAATACACACTCAATCACGATCCAAGAGTGGCACCGTATATATTCAGTACATACGATACCCACAAGTTTAGTAGAGGGCGCCCAAAGAAAAGGACAGCTTGATAGCCACATGAATGAGGTGATTATTAGAAGAGGAGGAAAGAATTAGGATTGGTCTCCAGTTGGAGTAACATGTATTTTTAAACAATTAATTCTGATCCAAAGATAAACAATGGGACTCCAAACAATCAAAGGGACACACATATCCCAGATAGGAGAAAAAGGAGCATAAACATAGGGATTGTTCATAGAGACAGTATCCCACATTCTCAACAGAGTCATAATCCATTAACATGTGTAGCCAACCCATTGCGGCAAACACTTCTTCTATAGTCAAAAGATCTTCAATAGAATACGGGCAACAAATTACATTGCATAGTCATTAAAACAATGCTGTCCTCATACAACGTTAGTGCATGAACAGTAATGACAGTGAGTGCCAAATCATTGTTATTATAATGAAATTACGTATATGAGGAAAGATTCTAGTTTACACAAATTCCAATCTGTGTTTCCTGTTATGTTAGGAAACACAGATGGCTCACTGTTAGCCTAAACTTTAAGAAATACAAACACTTCCTTATGAATGTCAGGGCCGCATTCCACCGCTTGTAATTTACAAATCCAGAAGGCCTCCAGTTTCCGTAAGCGTTGGACTTTGTCTACCCCCTCGGTTTGTCCTCAACGATTTTAAGTCCATGAAATTTAACACATGACAGTTCTGCAGAACCATGTGTTGCATTGAAGTGTACCGCTAGGGTATAACTAATATTGACTTTTGTAATGGCCCGTGAGTGCTCCTGTATTCTCTCTTTTACAGGTCTAATTGTGCTACCCACATAGATGTTCTTACATACGCAGATAATACAGTATACCATATATTTGGTGTTACAATTCATGAATGAAGTAATAGTGTGTTATATCTAAAGCGCTTGATCTTGTATAGCGTGTGGGGACAAACTGAACAATGGCCACATTTGTAGAAGCTAGCTGGTGGTGTGTCTAGCCATTGTGTGTTTTTTCTACTTGCTCCTGGGTCGTAAAAATTTAAATGTGTGTGTGTCTTGTAAAGCGCACTGCTACCCGGAGGCGTCCTGGCGCTATAGACCGCTGGGGAACCCGTCCTGGATTTCCCTGTGAAATGTTCCCTCCTGGGAATCTCCAAGGTGAAACCAGGCATCTCCGGCGTTTGTGGGGGGCAGTTATGGAGATGAGGCAAGCTAATGCCCAGAGTTACCGAGTGTGATCCCTGGTTAGAGTAGGCACCGAGGCGAGAATTATCGAGTCCGCTGACCCTGGTTCACGACCCTGCTGCTTCGGGAATTGAACCCTGGTCCCGGGCCGTCCTCTGCTTCCGGGTCTGCCGCCTCTAACTAGTGAGCCACACCACTCCACTCAGAGAGAGAATATTACGTACTGTTTGCCCTCGTTTAAAGATGATTCTTGGTTTCTGTGTTATGACCTTATTGATATCTGGGTCTACCTGCAGAATGTGCCGATTCTTGTATAGGATTTTTTATAGCTTATTGCTGGAAGAATTATATGGGGTAACCAAGGCCACTCTTTCTTTATATTTGTTGCCCTTACCCAGCTTGGGTTTGTATTTTAGAAGCTTGTCTCTTTTAAGGCCAAGTGCCTTCTTCTCAGCTACATCAAGTAACTTCGTATTATAGCCCCTTGTCTTAAACAGGTTATATTAGTTATATTATGGTATATGAGAACGGATAATGCTAGTTTACGAAGGTTGTCGGGCCATTCAAATTGTATGTAAACATGACATGTCTAAACTACAAAGACTTATGTTCCCGATTAGACTGCCCATCCTCATGATGGAACAGTCAGATTACGCATCTGTAAGCTTTTTTTATCGTATCATGTAGGGTAATATAGCTGCTTTTACTCACATTGACAATACGCCCATTGGACTGGGCCTATTATTTGTCATCAATTGTAAGAGAGGGCTTTGGAATTTTTTATATATTGTTACAGACTAGCTCGGTTTGAATTGTTATTACTGCGAACAGCATTTATATTATTCAATAGTAGATTATTAAATAGTGATTTGTTCTGTTTTTTTAAACAATTTGATACATTTTCTCTTTCTCTAGTGACTAGCCGTGTAATTTCTACCCCCATGATCACAGAAAAGATGGAGTAGTTTGTAGTTACTCGTTACTATTTAACTCCAACCACAGGGACCACGTGGTGTTATATATGCCATTGACTGCTGTGTCAGAGGTGAATACTTACCTGCTCCTTATTTCTCTCTTTCGTTTGATCACATTATTACTTATTTTTCTAACAAATTCTACTTCATTCATTCTTCTTATGGGTGTTTTGTTTGCTTTTTTTCATCACAATCCTTCACCATTTTGGGTACATACACCTGGGCAATTCCTTTCTAAATAGGCTTTCTAATTTGACAGCACAATAGCGCTTGTTTGTTTGTGAATACACACCAATCTTGTTTCTACTCTGGGTCTGTGAGACTCCTACTATCACCTAACTTTAACATCCCTTTTTTCTCCTGTTCCTCATTTACATGATTTATTAATTTCACGTTTTTGCGGTATACCACTAATATCAATAGGAATTTCCCCTGATACTGCATCCAAACTTGATTTTCCTATGGTTTCTTTGTTAACAGCCTTGAAAAAGTCGCATCAAGCGACGAAACACATGTTGGCTGTTCTGGTGTATCATCTACGTGTCAACAATTTATTAGAACGATCTACCTATGATCAAGACTGTGTCATTTTGACTGTTCAACGTTTGGAAAATAAACTATTGTTTGAATGTATGCCAGTCAGTTTGAACTCTTAGACGTGCACCGCTCTGCTATCCATATTTTGTATAGGCTATTTGCATGGGATTTTTACTATCGCGCATTGAATAATATTGTGGGTGCCACGATATTTGCATTGAGCATGCCGTAAATATATAATTGCTGCTAACTTCGCAAAAACGACAGAGGTGCTGGCTGTGCTTTCAATAACCACTGCCACTTTTCTATTTCCCAATGACATACTGTTTGAGCTATACAAAGGGCTGGCATCGGCGGTGGCCCTGCATATGCTTAACATGTTTTAGGAGGTATTTAAACAGGGTGGCCTCCCGGAGGACCAAAGGTTGGCCACTATAGAAGTCATTCCGAAAAAGGGCTAACCTCCTGATGAGCGCGGGTCATACTGCCCAATTTCACTATTAAATATTGAGGCTAATGTACTTGCGAAGGTATTAGCAACCAAACTCACTGGTGTCATTGTGTCCATAATCCACCCGCAGCAGTCGGGCTTCATGCCCCACAGGACCTCCTGGCGCAACATAAAGCGGAGTGATGCATGTAACGAAGATGATGCCAGACGAAGATGCAGTGTTATTATATCTGGATGCATGTATGGAATTCGATAATATTGAATGGGTGGTGCTGGAGAGGTTTGGATTTGGCCCCAGGTTTTGTGCCTTGGTGCAACTTCTATATTTGAACCTGCTTGCTAGAGTGAGAGTGAAGGGGGTGGTATCAATGCCAGTGATGTGACACAAGGGTATGAGGCAGGGGAGCCCACTTTTACCTATATTATTCACTATGGAAATGGAACCACTAACTGTTTGGGTCAGGGGTAAACCATGAAAACAAGGAATTGTAGGAGGTGACTGATGGGATGAGAAAATATTGCTATATGCCAATGACATACTGTTGTATGCTACATACCCACGGTCTTCAATCGATTGGGTTCTACATATTTTCCAGTTGTTCAGTGGATATTCTGGCTACTAGATAAATTGGGACAATCCCTTTTCTATGTGCTAGTCGGTAATAAGCAGGCTTTGCCGTTCCAGCACTATGGCTTTAGTGATTAAAAATAAGGGTCAGTATTTGAGCATAATAATTTAGAAGACGGACAGCGAGTTCCTTGAGGATAATTTGTTCGCTCAGTTGGACAGATTGTGCAGGGATTTGCAGCACTGGAGGCAGTTGCCACTGTTCCTTATGGGGCGAGCTGCTCTGTTTAAAATGATGGCGCTCCTTAGTCTACTATATGTCTTACAGATCATGCCCTGTAAAATACCACCAATTTTTTCAGGAAAGTTGACAGCTAAATCTGACTGCTTTTGTGGGATGGAGGTAGTTCTAGAAAAGCCCTGCACAAACTGCAGAGGGGGCTATATGAAGGCGGACAAGAGATCCCTGACATCAGGAAATACTACTGGGTGGCCCAACTGATGAAAATTAATGTGTGAGTGTTTATGGGGTGGGAGGAGCCAGCATTCAGGGTCGATCATTACTCGATGGGACAGAGGGGGTACCCAGCGGAACTCTATCAATGGCGGTTTCAACACCAGGTGCCACCACACACACAAACAACAGTATGTATATGGAGGGAGATGACAAAATTTCTGGGCTGGGTATGGAAATTAATGGAAGGTACTCTGTGGTGGGATAGCGAACTACTACGAGAATTGGGCGGACCACAAGATTTCCGTTAGTGGGAAGTAACGGGGATTGACTACTTAGGGGACAGAAGAGGATTGACTTTGAAGACTTGAAGAAAGAATACCAGATTACTGACTCTGAACAGTTCAGATACATTCAACTAAAACATGCGCTCAGATGTCACATCTCTGAAGGTGAACAATTGGGAGAGTACGCGCCACTGGAAGATAGGATCCTACTAGGTCCTATGATTGATAAGGCCACATTCCTAGTCTATGAGAAAATAATGAACAATACACCGGATCCTTTGAGGGCTCTCTGGAAGATGTGTGTGGCTGAGCTTGGGGTTCTTGAAGACGACGACTGGGTGGAGGCGATGCAGAGCCCCAGGGAGGTTGCAGTTCTGCCATGGTTTCGCCTTAGTAATTGCTTATCTTAAACAGATAATTCACCTCAGGGGCACTATTGCAGCATACAGGCCTCACAGATACTGACCTCTGTACTCAGGGATGTGGCAAGGAGGGCACTTTTCCCCACATACTGTGGACATGACCCCGAATTCAGCAGTATTGGAGGGAGGTAACACAGATAATGTCCGAACTGGTGGAGCTGGAGGTCTCACTAGAGGCTAGATGGCACATACTGAAGGCCAAATCTGGCTTATGCTGGCAGATGTAGTGGCAAAAAGAAATGTAGCCAGAGCTTGGGGGACACCAGCCTCAGGGTTTTGTAGAATTACAAAGGATCTAGACTGGTGCTGCACAGCTGAAAACGTGGTGTACAAAGTAGGGGGTGCCCGAAGAAATCGGGAAAGATCTGGGTAATTGGAAGGAGTATAGAGGCCTCCGAAGTCAGTGCAGCTAGCGATGGCAGGATGGTGAGAAGAGTGCCCAGAATCTCCAAATGGAAGTGATGGTCATTTTAAAGTCTGGTCTCAGCAGATTGGAGCATTTTCTGTGTCAGCATGGACACCGCTATGTCATGGGGGTAGGCACCTCAGGACATAGCATATGAGCCAGCCCAGGCGGACGAGGTCCACAGGGCCCTTAATGTTCCCCACAGCATTCTATATGCGGGCGGGCCCTGGGGAATGTGGTCCCCTGGGCTAAAATCAGCCCGGGAAGATGGTGCATGTCCCCCTCTCCCTTTTTGATTACAACTGAGCCCCCAGGGGATGGGGTCCTTGGGTCCAAAATTGGCCTGGGGAGGGGGCCACACACACCTTCTGTCCCCAAATATATGTTGTTTACCCCTGAAACCTGGCCCTTCCTGGGGACACACAAAAAAATCACAGGAGACCATCCCTGTACTTTTTTTTATTTTATCACTGAGCCGCCATGAATTTGCAGATTTAAAAAAAAAAACTTTATGGCCCCAGGCCTAAAGGGGTTAGGTCATCCTATCCTGCCCCCCCTTTTTTTAGCCTTTTTGCCTTTGGCCAAGTCCCAAGAAGGCTGCCAGCACTTCCTGGTTGAAGTGGTGGCAGCCAATCACGGCATTGCTGATGGCGTGTGGATCTGCAGATCCACTGCGTCTCTAGATATACATACATCTTTTTTTGTAATAACTACAAAACTATGGAATATATTTACACCAAATTACAACAAGCATTTGCAATGCAATTGGTGTCCAATTTGCTAGAGTTTAAGTAATTAGCGTTGTAAATGACAGTGGGGCAAATGCAGTGCTTAATTTGCAAAATATGGAATGCAGGTGCTCAAATCTTTGTCGGAGGCCACACCTACTTTTCTCTGGCTCCACCCACTTCCTCCATTGGCTCCACCCACTCCCTCTATTAGCTCCACCCACTTCGTCAACTGGCACTGCGAAAAGACAGATGAATTTCAGCAAGGGAACCTTCCTCATAGTAAGGTTTTGATAGGAGGTTCCCCTGCACTGTGAAAATTTAAAGCACAAGTTTGGAATAAATTAGCTGAGATCACTAATGCATTGAAAAAGGACAGTTCCAGTGCTCTATGTCCTCTGACGGCCCACACACCTATAACTTTTCAGTTGCTAATCGCACCACAGAAAACAGTTGCAAACGACCACTCGCAACTGTGACTCGGCACACACGGATAAATGGTATTCGGTAAGAGACGGAAGCACTCCCTGTCAATAAAAGTTGAGGCCTGTGCAGCTCAGATCCGAAGTCAATGCTTTCAACTTAGCTTGGTGTGGTGCTGCTGCTTAAGTCTGTTGACAGTTCGGTCGTGACACCAGGGAAAGCAACAGCACTCCGTGCTTAAAATGTCATCAAAACCCAGAAATTACCTGTTTGGTTTTGAGTTTGTCATGAAGATGTACTAGGTGTTGGTTATGCCATGTACATTAGCTGTGATAGAGCCAGTACATACGACCTTCTGAGCAGGAATGTCCTCAAGGTTTCTGCACAGGCCCAAACATTCTCATTTCTCGAAATAATTTTCTGACTCATTCCGGCGCTGCAAATATTTAGTGATATACTTTTTATTAAGGGTAGGAGTAAATCCATTTCCGTCAAGGGTATAGAAAAGGATAATTCACAAAATTGGTCGGCAACTATAGTGAGGAGTTTTTGAACTGAGAAAAAAAGAGTAAAGAAAACCTTAAAGTGTAATTGCACATTTGGGAAGGAATTTTCCTTTGTACAACGATACACTATTTGAAATTATTGATGTGGAAATGCCTCTACATTTTGGTATATTGAAATTGGCAACAGACAGACTTTCATCTGGGTATCTGCAAGCCTGCATCTGCCAATGCGGTTTCAAGAGTCCTTTGGGGAACCCTTGTAAAATTAAAACATTTTTACACAAATGTAAAAAACATAATTGGAAATATACTACTGTTTCTGCTCAAACTGGTACTAAAATTGGGGACGTCCGTGTAGGCCAAGAGTGTACATAACACTTATTACACGGAGAGAGGATGTGGCCTCGAAGTTGATAGGACTTGGTTCGAGCCTCTGCAGGTAGGCTATACATCTTGTGATTCTGAGCAAATCACTCCCGGTGCCTAGCGAAAACAAAACATTAGGTCTCGCATTTGTTCAAGTTAGAGCTGCTGTTGGCCTTGAAATTGACAATGTTTCTTTACTTTTGATTTTATGTATACCAGTGTCACTAGCGCTCTGCAAATATAATAACTCCACTGTAAATAAAAATACAAAAATAAAAAACATTGTCATTTTCAACACAAACGGCTCTAACTTTAACAAATGTGACACATATTGCAAATCGGAGAACCATAATCCAGGCCTTGGTCATGAGCCGCATGGATTATGGCAATGCCTAGCTGGCTGAGGTGGGAGCCACTTCCTTGCAAAAATTGCAGGTCATTCAGAATACGGCAGCGAGGCTGGTCCTGAATATGCCGGTAGGCCTTCCCTCTCGCCCACTGCTACGTCAGCTGCACTGGCTGCCGATTAAACAAAGGTCGGTTTTCAAGATATGTTGCCTCACTTTCAGCGCACTGCATGGCCAAGGCCCTCAGTATCTCCAGGACAGACTAGCAAGATACATTCCATCCCGCCTGTTAAGATCCGGCTCATTGCAGTTACTCCAGGTACCCCGTATTAGACAACAGCGATCAGGAGGCATGGCATTTTCGTACATCGCCCCTAAATATTGGAACAGTCTCCCCCAATCACTACGAGAAATCCCTTCATATCTCAGTTTCCGGAAACACTTAAAAGCATTTCTGTTTTAACAAACTCCTGCTCCTCAACAACTCCGCCAATGAGGTGACCCAGAGTATAGCGCCGAGATGCCCCCCAGTGATTCGTGCGCTATAAAAGAGAGAATAACATAACATAACATAACATAACAAATGCCTTTCCTCTTTCTTGCCGTTTCTGTCCTGATCCCAGCCTACCATTGAAAATGAGCGGCTTGGTTTCTGCATGCCCCTGGCTCTTTTCTAACACCGAGTATTGTCGAGGCAGGACTAAGTTTTACCTTGGCTTGACAGTGTGAATGCTGCCCATTTCCTGAGTGACCGTTCAGTAGCTGCTCAAGGAGGGGGTGGAAAAGTTTCCCGACAGTGCCGCCCTGTATCTCGAGGCCGGTTAGCTCTATTGGTTGGAGCGTGGTGCAGCGCTAATTACACACCTACGTAGTGGGAGCGATCCCCGTATGGGCCAATGTTTTAGGGGAATTTTGACTCGCCCCTATGCAGCAGCAGTAATACTGTCCCGCCTCAATTTGGAAAACTGGGTAAAGTTAAACTCGAAGCCATCATGCCAAATTGTGTGAACTGTGAAGCTGCAAAGAAATCAATTCACACCTTGAAACTCTCCTATTTACCACACTGGGTAAGGTTCACATGCCAGATCCGGAAGATAAGAAGGCGGCGGCGGCCATCAAATCATGTTGCACTGACTGATTGCATCACACTATCCGTTGTGCCAACAACGCTGTGGAGGTTCTAGATATAACACCCAGAGGGTATCGCTTATCGGCGCACGGGCCTACAGCACCACGCACACAATCACGGACACAGAGACTTTCGTTGCTGGTATGGACAGGAAGTCACGTGCGACTTCTCTCCTTTTATTTATAGCCTTCTGGCCACGCCTGGCCAGAAGGTGATACATTTTGTAGTAGTGCTTCCGGGCTCTAGGGAGACCCTCGGAGCACTAGAGTGCTACATCCCTTCCCAACTTGGAAATTTGAAAAGTTCTAAATGAACTGTTCAACATGCAAAGTCTGCAAGTCTTTGACTTGGTTTGGGGTTGGGCCTGAGGTTGTAGCGCCACCTGCCTCTTGCAGGTGTCAATTCCTGAGGATACCTCGGTGACGGCGGGATTGTCGTGTCTGTTGCAGCAATGGGTGAAGGTGTGTCTGTTTCTCCAGTTCCTCCTTCTTCTTCCCTGGTTGCAGCCTCTTCATGTACAGTTGTTTGGTCTTGAGCCGGTGAGATGTGTTTGAACCAAGATATGTTTCGGGTTACATCTTCTCCATTCCGGCTGGCCGTTATCGCAGTGCCTTTTGTTTCTTTGATAATCCAGGGTTCTAGTTCGAATGGTGTTCGGAATTTTCCTCCTGGTCTTCGAGTACGGATTAGTACTGTTTCTCCTGGAATTAAAGTTCTAGTTTGAGCTCGTCGTTTGCGACTCGCTTTCTCGTTTGTTCTCTCTCTCCGCTCCTGGGTGTTTGCTGGCGAGTACGGAGCTGGAGTCCAGTTGTCTGCCATGGGGAGTAGGTCTCTTCTCGGCCCGGCTAACATCAGTGTCCATGGCGAGCGTTGCGTTGTGCTGTGCGGAGTGCTCCTGTACTCTCTTAAAAACAGTTGGAGCGCTTCCTCCGGGTCACTCCCTTCAGCGGTGGCTATTCGCAGAACTTTGTTTATTGTCCTCATAAATCCTTCCACCTCTCCATTGGCTTGGGGCCATTGAGGCGTGATTCTGTGGTGTTTTATGCCCAGGTTTTGTAGAAACTCTTTGAAATCGCTTCCCTGAAACGGGGACCCATTGTCTGTCTTGATGACGAGCGGGACTCCAAACATGGCGAAGGCCTTAGTGAGGATAGGACGGATGTTTGAAAACTAGTGGAAACTGCTAGGTCCACGATGGGGTATTTGGTAAAGCTGTCGACTAACA
The DNA here is from genome assembly GCF_964263255.1 of Lissotriton vulgaris. Classification (NCBI taxonomy): domain Eukaryota; kingdom Metazoa; phylum Chordata; class Amphibia; order Caudata; family Salamandridae; genus Lissotriton; species Lissotriton vulgaris. The sequence goes on along the minus strand of NC_141690.1, from coordinate 211,326,537 downwards.
CCACCGTGACTCTCCCATCTGGGAAGCTGCCAAAGTCTAGACTGAGCCACGACCATGGGGACGGAGCCGGGCCTTCCGTGATTACTGGAGCTGGGGCGTCGGGGTTGCTGGTTATTTGGCATGCCCGACATTGTCTTACCACAGCGTCGACGCTGTCTTCTAGGTTGGGGAACCACACTTTCTCGTGCATCCTGGCCTTCATCCTTCGGGTGCCCTGGTGTCCCTCGTGTCCTAGTACTGTCGCTCTTTCTTGCAGTGTTTTTGGGATTACTACTCGGGAACCTCTAAGTATGAGTCCATTGTCTGCGCTGCTCAGGTCGTTGTGGACTCGCCAGAAGTGGGTCAGGCGTGTGCGGTCCGTCTCGTTCCAACCACTGACATTTCTCAGGAAGTTTTTGCACGATCCTGTCTGTATGGCTTCCTTTACGCGTTGAATGACCGCATCATTGGCATACTGAGAGATGATGGCATCAGCTGTGAGGGCTCGGGGGCACAATCCAGTAGACAGCATGTTTACGAATGCTTCAGTCTGGAGCTCTTGCTCAGTGGTGTGATTATCCTCCTGAGAGGGGTGACGTGAGAGGAAATCCGCCGGGTTTCTTGCTCCTGGGCGATAAACTAGATCCATTTGATACTGTTGAACTTGGACTGCCCATCGTTCTATCCTCGGTGGGGGGTGAGGAGCGGTGCCTCGGAACAGAGGTATCAAAGGCGGGTGGTCCGTTACCATCCTGAACGGGTGTCCGGATATGTAGAGGTGAAAATGGTTGCAGGCCCAATTTACTGCCAGAGCTTCTCTTTCGATTTGCGAGTATCTTGATTCTGTCGCTGTGAGAGCCTTGCTTGCAAAAGACAGAGGGGCCCATACTCCTGGTTCTGTTTCTTGTGAGATTAGAGCTCCTAGGCCAACTGGGCTTGCATCTACTAGTATGTCCGTGAGTTTGGTAGTGTCGAAGTACGCCATGATGGTTCCATCCAGCAGGGTAGTTTTGATCTGGTGGAACGCTTTGTCTTCGGTGTCTGTCCACTGCCATGGGTTTTCCTTTTTGGTTAGGTTCCTTAAGGGCTCCATAATCGTGGACAGATTGGGAATGAATCTCGCACAGTATTGTGCCATGCCCAGGAAGCTCCTCACTTCTGAGGCGGTGGTAGGTGCAGGGGCGTTCTTGATGGCGTGTGATTTTCGTGGGTCTATCTTGGCTCCTTCTGAATCAAATACATAGCCAAATTATTCAATCGACTTTCTGAAGAATTGGCACTTGTCCTTGTGTAATGTTACACCATATTGTGCTAACCTCTGCAGTGTGGCTTTCAGTCTGTGATGGTGCTCTTCACTCGTTTTGGCATGAATCAGAATGTCGTCGCTGACATTTAGCACCCCTTGGAGTCCGGATAGTATCTCCTTGATGGTGTTCTGAAAGACTTCGGCAGCGGACAAGATTCCGAAATTTAGTCTTTTGTATCTTCTCAATCCCATGTGTGTCGAGAAGGTCGTTATGTAGCGGCTTTCCTCTGCTAGCCTTAGTTGGTGGTACCCTGCGTTGAGGTCTAGCTTGGAGAACCACTGGGCTCCATTTAAATCTGTCAAGATGTCGTCTACGGTGGGCGTGAGATGCCGCACTCGTCGTATAGCTTTGTTGGCGATCCTCATATCTATGCAAATCCTGATTTTTCCAGGTTGGCGCGGTTTCTCTGCTATCACCATGGGAGACACCCATAGCATCGGCCCAGACACCTTTTCTATTACCCCTTGCGCCTCTAAGTGGCTTAAATCTTGCTCCACAGTGGCACAGAGGTGAAACGGGATCCTTCGGTGTCTCAACGCGACTGGTTGTATCGCGCGGTCTATATGTAGCTTGATAGGCGGTCGTTTAATGGTTCCAAGGCCTTCAAATAGTGAGGGAAACATTTGTAAAATGTGTTCTGTTTGGAGCGCTTTTACTGCGTTCGCAAAGCGATGAGTCGGAGGTCTTCTCCGGTGTTACTTCCAACTAGTAGGTCCGCTTCCTTGTCTATCACATGGAATGTCGTCGTTACCCCATGGTCTTCAGCTTGGACCTGCACTGACATCTTCCCTCGCAGCGGAAGTGGCTCTTGGCTGCCATAGGTGAGGATTCGGGCTCTGGAGGGGACCAACTTTGGCCTTGGCTTCAGGGATTTGTAGTGTTGGATGCCCATTACATTTACTGCGGCACCTGTGTCGATGACCCCGGTCACTGGTGACCCGTCAATTTGTATTTGGCACTTCGGCTGAGGTCTTCGTCTTTTCTTAAGCTCACTGACAAATGACATGTCATTACATTCGTCATCCTCTTCGGTGGATGACTCATCGAAATGTGGCTGCGGTTGTCGTTGTGTTTTGGAAGACCGTGATGATGAGGCGTCATCTCGCGATAGTTGTTTTATGGCTCCAGTTGCTGTCTTCTTCCCTGAGAAACTTCGTCCATGAAATCCTCCCCTGCATACACTCGCAAAGTGGTTGGGCACTCCGCATTTGGAACATGTTTTCCCAAGCGCTGGGCAGCCATCTTGATTATGCTCATCTCGACCACAGTATCCACATGGCGCTCGGCTCTGTGTTCTGGTCGGCCACCTTCCTCTGCCTCCTCGGCCAATGTTGCGAGCTGCGTCTACTCTCTCCGTCTTGTTCGTTGCTCCTGCATCTGAGCGTGGATTAAGGGCAGCTTCCATCGCGGTGGCGCGGGCATCTGAGAGCTCATGTGATCTGGCGAGGATTAGTATTTCTTCGAGGGATATGCGTGGTTGTCTCAAAATTAGTGTTCTCAGATGTTTATTGCGACACCCCTGAATAAGTTGCGCAGTTACTTCCTTCTTTTCGTCGTCTTCTGTGCATGTGCTTATGAGGTCTCTCAGGCGTGCGTGAAACGCGTCCATTGTTTCCCCTTCTCTTTGTTTGGATTGCCTGAATTTGAAGCGTTCATAGTGCAGATTTAATTGGGGATCAAAATGGGCATTCAGCGCGGCAACGGCTGCGTCATAATCCGTGTCTGCCCCGGTGTTTGGCAGGTGTTTGAACAACTTATAAAGTTCTGTGCCTCCAAAGTGTAGTAGTAGGGACCTCTTAACCTCATTGTCTTTTTCCCTGGTGGCAGTGAAGTAGTTGTTGAGTTGCCCTAGCCACACTGCCCAAAGTGGCGCGGCCGTGCCTGGGTCAATTAGGTCACTGAAGGGTGGTAGGTCTTGGAAATGGGAGTGTGCTGACGGAACCGGTGGTTGTGCTATGGGGACAACTGCTTGAGCTGGGGGCCCTGCTTGTTCCACTGGAGCTGCTGCTTGCGGTGCTCCTCCTGTTGCTCCACCTTGGGGGTTAGTGTTAGACATGATTGGGCCTGGTGCTTATGTTTTTATTTCTTTTCTCCTTATTTTTTTTCTTTTTTTTCTTGCCTTTGCCCCTGCTTGTTTATTCCTTTTCCCCTGGTTCCTTGCTCTGGCTGTGCTTGTTGCTCGCTCCCTCAGCCGTGTCTTCCTTAGTGCCTGATACGGGTCCCCTTTTCGAGCTGTCTGTTAGTCTCCCGCCTTTTTTTGTGACATTGCACTTGCTTGTGCTTGTTTTCTGGGTGTTTCCTGCTTGTGCGGCTGCTTTGTCTTTCAGCGCGATGCCTCTCAGCCTTGCCTGGTGCCTCGCGCTCTGATCTGCGCGCGTATTCTCTCGGCGTGCATCCCTATTCGGATCTCATTTCTCCGGGTGTCGGCCTGACTCCCTCTGCGCATGCGCGCACTGCTGGGCCTGCCGGTGAAGCTCTCCGGCTCGATGTCTCGGCGCCTCGGTCTCCTGCCACTCGTGCTGTCTTGGGGTTCTTGCCACCGGTGCGCCACGCAGATTCTTGCATACGCTGCTTACCGGTAGGTGCGTTCTTTCTTTGCTTCGCGAGCCAGTCCCCGTCTTCTTTGCTTTCTGGCATTGGCGCTGCTGCCGGTACCCTCGAGCGGTGGTGGTCTGGACAAAGTGGCGGTCGCAGGTCGGGTCGGGCGATATAATCTTACCCTCGTCGCCAGTGTGGGGGTTCTAGATATAACACCCTGCGGGTATCGCTTATCGGCGCACGGGCCTACAGCACCAAGCACACAATCACGGACACAGAGATTTTCGTTGCTGATATGGACAGGAAGTCACGTGCGACTTCTATCCTTTTATTTATAGCCTTCTGGCCACGCCTGGCCAGAAGGTGATACATTTTGTAGTAGTGCTTCTGGGGCTCTAGCGAGACCCTCGGAGCACTAGAGCGCTACAAACGCCACACCAGACCCGAAAAAGAAAGTGAAACCATTACCATCATAGGGATTGGCTGTGCGCCTTGTTTGAACAAGTAGTCAGCGAGCGGCTGGGACTGCGCGGGTACTGGTAGGCTAGGGCAGCAGGGCCTAGTAGATAGTTTTATCTTCTTTACCCCGCAGCCTGCGCACTGTGCGCAGCCTCACCGTTTGTCAATACTTCCTTGGAAAGTTACAATGATTTAATATGGGAATGGTTCTGCGGCTGAGATGTGATGAGGTGACCCTACTGCTCTCTGCACCACGCCACCGCCACCTACTGTGCTGCTGGCCTTGTGTGCACTGTCTTTACATTAAGCAGTGGCTTCAGGTGGTATTTCATGCCAGACTGTGTTGAGAAATTAAAAAAAAAATCTTTTTAAGCATGAATGAGGCAATCTTCCTACCCTATCCCCCCCAAATGCAGGCCAGTACAGTACTGTGGGCCGCGGAGCCAGCACGATACCGATGCGGCCGGTGGGCCTGCCCTGGCTTCAGTGAATCTGAAATTATTAAAGCATTTTGCATATTCCTGTAATCAGTATTATTAGAGCTGCCATGCCTCCGCCCCCCTGGCCCTCCCCCCCACACGCCGGTGATCATACAACCGGACTCTCACTCAAGCAAGTCTAATCACACACTACCAAATAAAAATACAGCGTGCGTTGGTTTTTACACGCATGGTATGAGTACTCTCTTTCTGACGGCATTGGAACTGATGGCAATATTTACTTCAGTTGGCTTAGCGTTAGCCTGCCACTTAGCTTACCTCACTCACGGTGGTACAAACAGTAGTTCACTTAACAACTCACACTGTTTTATTAACTTCCTTCAATCTAACCGTATCAGTGATGTCATGAGTGATGTCACTGACCATGTCATGAGTGATGTAATATGTGATGTCATCAGCAGTGCATTGCACGCGCAAGTTATAGTGAGTCCAACTAACTATAACGTGGGAATTTCAATGGTTTTATGCGAGTAAAATTTCCACCTAACTATAACTGGTGTGAAACCTATGGTTTTTTCAGTGAATTTAATAGGTTTTTTAAATGCTAATTCCTAACTATAACTGGTGTGAAACCTATGTTTTTTTCAGTGAATATATATATATATATATATTACCTACTGGCTGTCGCCAGTAGGTATATATAGTTAGGATTATTTCTCTATGGAACTTTTGAAAATTCTATGTCTAATAACTTTGGCGTTTGTGGACGGAATTGGCTGAAATTTTCAGGAAAATGGCACATTTTGTTTCTGAGCAGCCCCTGAAAATTTGGGGGGGTTCCGTCAAGGGGGGGCCGAGAAAAAAGGGGGTCCCAAAATGCGTTTTTCCCATGTTAATTGCCATAGGGCAGTTGGCCTCACTTTTAGCTCGAACGGCTGAATGGATTTGCACGAAACCTGGCAAAATTGTAGGGACTGTTAGCCCGATGTGCCTTTGCTAGGTCTCAATATATGTGCTCCAGTGGATTTTGAGAAATTAACGTTCAAAACAAGATATATATCTGTAACAGCGCTCCGGGCTGCGCTCCGGTCCGCTTACTTTTCGCGAAACGGAACTTTGCGATGCGAAGCTGATTGGCTTTCCGGTGTCTGTCAACATTCTAAACAGTCCGGAGCGAGCGGCCGCCATCTTATCTCTCGGTAGGATCGAGAGAGAAGAAGAGGTGAAAAACGAAGGGAGAATTTAATGAAAGGGGGCAAGGTATACCCCTCTTGACCCCCTAGGAATGATGTTGGGGTTATTAAAGGGTCCCGTGGGGAAAATAAAAAAAAATTGATTTTTCACGGTAGAAGCGCTTCCCGGGCCGCGAATTGGGCCGCAAACTGGTAGCGAAACGGGAATTCGCCATTTTGTGTTTCGTTTTAATTAAATTACTAGGTATAAGGGGGTGCGGGAGACGTATCCTAATCCCTTATGTTTTCTGAGGGTGGCTGAGGAGGCTCATATATGTTGATATATGTCTTCCAGCGGCTGTGCGTGCGCCATCTTATCTCTCGGTAGGATCGAGAGAGAAGAAGAAGTGAAAAACGAAGGGGGAATTTAATGAAAGGGGGCAAGGTAGACCCCTCTTGACCCCCTAGGAATGATGTTGGGGTTATTAAAGGGTCCCGTGGGGAAAAAAAAAAATGATTTTTCACGGTAGAAGCGCTTCCCGGGCCGCGAACTGGGCCGCAAACTGGTAGCGAAACGGGAATTCGCCATTTTGTGTTTCGTTTTAATTAAATTACTAGGTATAAGGGGGTGCGGGAGACGTATCCTGATCCCTTATGTTTTCTGAGGGTGGCTGAGGAGGCTCATATATGTTGATACATGTCTTCTAGCGGCTGTGCGTGAGCTTTTTTTTTTTTTGCTGCGTGACGTCTGTTAACGTTCGATTCGATGGAAATCAGGAAGTGTTGACCGCCAATTTGTCAGTGCGATAAAATATTTTGTTATAAATGAATCCTTATTGATAAACATTGTCTGCGCCATCTTGCCTTTTTTCCAATGCCACAATTTTGTTGTGCACGGCAGCCATTTTAGATGCCTTGACCAGACCCACTCTCTGCACGCCGTCGATTCTCAGCACGGCTCCCCACCCTCGCAAGCATCTCCCCCACGCACTGGTCACCCCCGCTCTCTCTCTCATGCATGGGCCATAAACCTCCCCCCATCTGCGCTGCTCTTCCCTGAGAATCACACCCTGTGCCCGCCCGACACCTCCCTTTCACCCTATTCACTACCGCACCCTCTGACACTCCTCTTCCTCTGTGTCCGATTGTCCAGGCCGGTCCCAGGCTATCACCTAGCCCTGCGGATGTAGTTTATGGCCCCAGCTGTAGAGAATCCAGACATGCCAACCCTCCCGGTTCAGGCGTGAGACTACCGATTTCAGTGCTAGTCTCCCGCCTCCCGATTCCTGCAAGCAAAAACCCGATTCCTCGGGGGTTTCAGCTGACAGGGCTTGGTATTGTGTTACGTGCTAATTCTTCCAGGAAACGTCAGAGGGCCGATGCAGGGGCTCTAGAAGGGGTGATAAACCATTTAAGCCTCATTAACAAGCGCATGGTCTTTTAAAGATCTGTGAAGTACTCGGGGCGGCGGTGTGTGTGTGCCCTCTTTCAGGAGCGGGCGGGGGGGGCACTGCCAGCAACTTGCCAGGCCAGGCAGTGTTCAACACTTGCATCACCCTTTCTCTGCCTGCTATTGCGCTCCATGCTTCGGAAAGGTAAGAAAAAGAACGTGCATTTGAGTTTGAAATGTCCGATCCTGTAGCAGTACACTTGCAAAGCCCACACATGACAATAACCCGATTCAAGGCCCCATTCACCCGATTTTTTAAAAATATATAGCACTCCAACAAAGTAGGATTATAAAACTTTATTAACTTATAAATATATCGAACGCAACAAAAACTGTAAATACATTTAAACATTTTGTGGCAAAAAGAAGCAACAATGGTCAGTAGCTGTCTTTTGTGCGAATAGTCCCAAGGCAGCACAACGTGCTGAGTTCTGGACGGCACCCAGGTGATGTCACCTGGGTGCCGCACTGGTTTTTGGTTTCCTACAATGCAGCTCAGAAAAACAGCGTGGGGCGTCCCGGGTGGTGCAGGGGGAGGCCTCGTCAGTAGCGGTCTGTTGTGCGAATAGTCCCAAGGCAGCAAAACGCGCTGAGATGTGGATGGCACCCAGGTGATGTCCAGTAAACTGCCGCACTGGTTTTGGTATCCTACAATGCTGCTCCGAAAAACGGCGTGGTGCGCCCTGGGGGGGGGGGGCGTGGGGGAGGCGGCGTGAACGGGCCTCCCCAGGTGGCGGCCATCCAGCTGAGTTGCGCCCGCTCTTGCGGCTACAGCGTCTCGCTCACCATGTAGTTGAGTTGCGCCCACTCTTGCAGTGCAGCGATAGGCGGCTGCCACAGGACTCTTAAAATGGCGGACGGCTCTTCGGATTTGGGCCTGGTCCACTAAAATGGCGCTGGGACACCTTGGAACTCGGACGCTTGCCTGCTAGGGCTTGGGCTCCATTCTCGAAAGCGTCCCCTCAGCCGTGAAGATTCTACAAAAGTCTTGGGGGCCCTCGACTCCTGCAGGCTTCCGGTGGGGAGCGGCTGCCATGATTGCTCGCGGAATGACCACGACGGAGCCACGAGATGGCGGTGCTCTCATGCTGACGCCAGCTTCAGTCTGAATCATCCAGAAACAAGGTGGGGCTTTCATCGTTTGGGAAGAAAAAAAATGTTCTAAACCAATGAAAAGTGTTATTTTTAGGTCATATGACCAAGCCTTCCATCATTAGGAAACCAAAAGTAAAATGAACCAATGAAAAGTTTTATAAACAAGTCACATGACCTGTTATGCGGCATAGGGCTACAAAAAGCGTAGAAAATCCGTTGGCACGTGAGGCGGCGTCAGTAGCGGACCGATGTGCGAATAGGCCGAAGGCAGCATAACGCGCCGAGATCCGGATGGCACCGAGTTGGTGTCCAGCAAGTTGCTGCACTGGTGTGGCTATCCTACAATGCTGCGCCGAAAGTCGGCGTGGGGCGCCCCGTTGGCCTGTAAGGTCGCGTCAGTCAGTGGGGGCTGTGCGTCTCCCCCAAGATGGAGGCTCCTCGGCTGCAGTGGGGCGCCCCTTAGCGTTTCACTCACCGTCCAACTGAGTTGCGTCCGCACTTGCGGCTACAGTAGGCCGAAGGCAGCACAACGCGCCGAGATCAGGATGGCACCGAGGTGGTGTCCAGCAAGTTGCCGCACTGGTCTGGCCATCCTACAATGCTGCGCCGAAAGACGGCGTGTCCAGCTGAGTTGCGGTCACTCTTGCGGTACAGTGACTCGAACGCGCCGAGATCCGGATGGCACCGAGGTGGTGTCCAGCAAATTGCCGCACTGGTGTGGCCATCCTACAATGCTGCGCCGAAAGACGGCGTGTCCAGCTGAGTTCCGGTCACTCTTGCGGTACAGTGACTCGAACGCGCAGAGATCCGGATGGCACCGAGGTGGTGTCCAGCAAGTTGCCGCACTGGTGTGGCCATCCTACAATGCTGCGCCGAAAGTCGGCGTGGGGTGCCCCGTTGGCTTATGAGGTGATGTCAGTAGTGGACGGATGTGTGAATAGGTCGGAACCAGCACAAGGCGCCAAGATCCGGATGGCAAGTCCTGGATGTTGAGTGCCATAGTTGAGAGTTCTGAGCAGTGTTTGTAACACTGTCTGAAGCTTATTTGCACCTGCTGCAGCTTCATTATTGCCCTGGTGTGGCCAAAGATCGCCCATGACATAGGCAGCCGCCTCCCGAGGTCCGGTGGAACTTTTTTCCTTTTCTTTTCTGCATCTTGTCCCATAATCCGTTTGACCTGAAGACACGACCAGGTCCCTGAATGTGTGCAGGGGGACGTTATTGATTGAATCAAAATGGCGGCTTCACACAAAGCTGACTCAAGCGTTGCTGTTGATGCTATACAGACAAAAATTGGTTTTCAGTTTGTACATTCTTCAGGATTTTTTTTTCCATCCAAGGCTGATTGAGAGTTTGTAGAACAATGGCTTCAGATTTTCAACATACTACTCTTTAACATTCTTCCTAAATGTAACAATGTGAGACTCACTAGGAGAACGGCTGTTTATCTTTCCTTTCAAAATGCTGCCAACAATATTTTCTGAATGGAAGACACCATCTTGTAGCATAAAGGGCCGAAAGGGGTTCTGGTCTGGCCGATGGTTGGTGGAGACATTTTGACTATATCTTGCACCTGCCCGGCCTCGCCCAAAATGGCGCCGGTATAAATGGGACTCGTAACTCCTTGTTGTGTACTGGTTGAACAACCTTGATATCACCAGATATGAATGCAGTTTTGATACTCATGGCGGGTGGGGACGAGAATTGATTGAATATTTCGACATCCCTATTGATATTAAGTTCTGATGTGTTATTGATTACTGTACTATTGAAAGTTCGAATTAACGTCACCCATGGTACTTGCCCGCAAATGTATATCTAGATAATTTTTTTGTAAGTGGCCCTGTCGTATTTTAATTACAAAATGTACGTCCACCGATTCCGCAACTGTTAGACACCTTAGTTCTTGCAACCTAATGGCCCGCTCGTTACGTTCCTCTACAGTGTAAATGTCTCCTCATCATATACGATTTCAGTTTGCTCCGTGGCCGGCCCACGTGGTTATAGGCCCGTATTTGTATACTGACATTTTGACAATAAAGGTTTTTAAAACAAAACATGGTAGTAGTATTTACATTGGTAAAGTTTTTACTTTTAGTCACTGTTTTCGAATCAGTAAAAGGCAAGTGAAATAAAGCAGTCCAATTACATGACGGATAAAAGGTATAATACGTAGGAACGCAGTATAGATAAATGGTCAAGGGCAGTTGTGTTTTCCACTCCTGCAACATAAAGTGATCGATAAGAATCTGATAATCAGGCGTATCGGCGACTAAGACAGCAGGCCGAGCCTCTTTTACTCAACGGCTCCGTCATGGGACGAAGAAACGCCCTTTTTCTCGAAAAAGGAATATATTTTACTTGCAGGAAAGTTGTAAATTTTCCGGGAAAGTACATTAGCCTGGAACATTATAATATATATGTTTAAAAAAAAATAATGTTCGAAACCAATAAAAAGCGTAATTTTTAGGTCATATGACCAAGCTTTTCATCATTAAAATAACAAAAGTAAAATGAACCAATGAAAAGTTTTATTAACAAGTCACATGACCTGTTATGCTTACGTTACGCGCTGCGCGCCGCGCCCCGGATCACTTCCGGGTGCGCTAACGCGGCGTGTCATATAACGCATTACGCGACAACGTAGGTCAAGAATATAGTCAAAATGTCTCCACCAACCAGCGTTCGGAACACAACCCCTTTCAGCAGTCCAAAAAGTTCTGTTAAATGACAATAGAGGGGACAGGCAACAAGAACCATCAGTCAAAGAGGGGAGGGCAAGTTCTTCTCTACCGGGTCATGTTGGGGCGCTACCGGAACTGATCGAATTGGTAGTCTACAGTGTTTCTGGATGTTTCAGACTGAAGCTGGCGTCAGCATGAGAGCACCACCATCTCGTAGCTCCGTCATGGCCATTCCACGAGCAATCATGGCAGCCGCTCCCCACCAGAAGCCTGCGGGAGTCGGGGCCCCCAAGACTTTTGTAGAATCTTCACGGCTGAGGGGACGCTTTCGAGAATGGGACCCAAGCCCTATCAGGGAAGCGTCCGAGTTCCAAGGTGTCCCAGGGCCATTTTAGTGGACCACGCCCAAATCTGAAGAGCCGGCCACCATTTTGAGAGTCCTGTGGCAGCCGCCTATCGTTGCATCGCAAGAGCGGGAGCAACTCAACTACATGGTGAGCGAGACGCTGTAGTCGCAAGAGCGGGCGGTAAACAGCTGAATGGCGGAAGAGGCACAGTGTAGCAAAAGCGGGCGGAATGGCAACTAAAACGGTAAAGGGGCGCCCCACTACAGCGTATCTTCAGGTCAAACGGATTGTGGGACAAGGTCCAGAATAGAAGAGTCATCAAAAGGCAAAAAGTTCCGCCGAACCCCGGGAGCCGGCCGCCTATGTCGGGGGCGATCTCAGGCTACACCAGTGCTATAAGACTTGGGGAGGGGGTCGGAGCCAAGCGTCTTCTCCGAGTCCGTGCCATCACATCGCCCCTCGGGGGCCTCCGTCAAGCGGTTTAGGGAGGTACCATTTCAAATGCAGTCAGGTCCACAAACGGCCCCCACTTACTTTGAGAATAGTGAAGCTGCAGTACGTGCAAATAAGCTTCAGACAGTGTTACAAGCGCTGCTCAGAACTCTGAACTATGGCACCCAACATCCAGAACTTATGCCATTTGAGAATGGCAGTGACATCGAAGCAACTCAGAGTCCAAAATCATGAACGTACTTTCACGTATGAAAATCTTACTTGGGGAGGGGGCAGGAGCCAAGCACCCCCTCCCAGTCCGCGCCACCACACCGTATGTTTTTAAATCTGAAGCCATCGTTCTACAAACTCAACCAACCTTGGATGAAAAAAACTAGAAGAATGTACAAACTGAAAACCAGTTTTGGTCTGCATAGCATCAGCAACAACGCTTGCTATCAGAGTGCATGAGTTTCATGCTCGATCGATTGAGCTAGCCGGATCGGGCAACAAAAAGTATAAAATAGTTATGTAAATAGTTATTTAATAAAATGTTTTACCCTGTTACTTTGCTGGTGTGTTGTATATATTTTTAATATTTGCATAGGGTTTGTCGTTATTTTGGGCGGGGTGGGTGACGGAGCCGAGCTGTCTTGCAGCCCTCATGTTGTGGAGCTCAGTTCATCTCACTATTTTCGTATTTCTCATGAAGGGTTGTTCCTAATGTTTCTATTTTAGCGAGGTCAAAAAGAGATCCAATTAGTGGCCTACTGATTTTGCTCGATTACTTTTATTTTTTTACACGATTTTTCACTATCTGCAAAGACTAAACAGAGTATTGCGACTTTGTGCTTGTTTGTAAATAGAGAATGAACCAAAGAGAATCAATTGTAAAACAGTAAATGCTTGGATAACAATCAATCAAATGGAGAGACAAGCAGGCACGACGGATTACAACGGGGGTAAAGGCCTGCGTTAACTACCCTTCACTATCTGCAAAGAGAGAGTACTACTAAGAGAAAAGAGGGGAGGGGGGGGCAGCGTTCAAAGCACATCAGCGTGCATAAACACGAAAAAGTTTTTACCTATCACGTACTTGACATTTGACAGCTTTTGATATTTGCTATTAAAAAACCATTGAAATTCACAGAAAAAACCATAGGTTATAGACCATATATAGTTAGGAATTTGCATTTACAAAACCTTATTTTACTCACACAAAACCATTGAAATTCCATATATAGTTAGTTGCACTAACTATATATCGCGCACCCGCAATCACTGCTGATGATGTCACATATTACATCATTCATGACATGGTTAGTGACATCACTGATGACATCTCAAATGACATCACTGATGACAACATCCAGTGACTGTATGTTTCTGTAAAGTTAAAATATGTCTTACATATTGAAGAATGAGTGGATGTATAAGTGTCTGGAAGAAGGATTTAGTAGGTGCATGACTGACTGTATGAGAGAATGATTAAATGTGTCTTAATGAGTGCATGGGTTAGTGACTAAACTGTCTTAATTTGTGCATCATTATATCTGTTGTTCTACAAACTGCTGCATGTGTTGATCAGTAGCTATATGAGTAACTGTATGGGTTATTGATTGGTTGCCCAAGTATTTGTATGGGAGACTGAGTGTGTGTGTGGGTGGCTTGGAGGTGTGTGACTCTGTGCATAGATGTGTGAGTAGTTGATTCACTATATGTATGGGTTCAAAACTGCATGTGGAAACAGCTGTATGGGCGGTTGACTGTGCATGAGTGTATTGGTGAGTGAATGGATTTCTCAGTGCTACATGTCAAAGTAAGTACATATGTAAAACACAGTACATGTGAGAGTTGACATATATAAATAACTGTGCATAAGAGCCAGTGAATGTGTGAGTGGCTGTATGGATCATTGTGAACATGTATCAGGGATTGTATAAGAGAGTAAATATGTGTTAGTATATGTTTGAATAAGTAAGGTGTGTATAACTGTATAGTTGAGAAAATGGAGGTGTGATTGATTTTTTGCATAACTGACTAGGTGTGTGAGTAACTCCATGGATGAGTGACAGTCTGTGACTGTCTGTTTACACTGATTGTATCTAAGGTTATATTAGAGTCTGAAGAGGTTCATGGTATTATCACATGAATGATATCATCAGTGATGTGATCAGTAATGTCAAATGAGATGTTATCAGTGATTTTATCAGTGATGTCATTTGAGATGTCATCAGTGATGTCATCAGTAATGTCATTTGAGATGTCATCAGTGATGTCATTTGAGATGTCATCAGTGATGTCATCAGTGATGTCACTAACCATGTCATGAATGATGTAATATGTGACATCATCAGCAGTGGATTGCGGGTGCGCGATATATAGTTAGTGCAACTAACTATATATGGAATTTCAATGGTTTTGTGTGAGTAAAATAAGGTTTTGTAAATGCAAATTCCTAACTATATATGGTCTATAACCTATGTTTTTTTCTGTGAATATATATATATATATATATATATATATATATATATATATATATATATATATATATATATATATATATATATATATATATATATATATGCATACGACATCACGCGCTGCTACTGCGACGCAATCCAGGCCACACCAGCAATACTCGTCCAAATGGATTTTATTCAAAGTAAAAGTTTAGGCATAACGCGTTTCGAGTCTCTTGACTCTTCATCAAATGCCAACAGCTCCAGCAATGGGTTCGTTAATGATTTTAAAAAAACGTAGCTTAAAACACTGAAGAGGGACCACAGTCTTTAATGTTCCGGTTTTAAGGGGACAGGCATCAAAGTTCGTGATGGTTACAATTTCCATAGTTTGTCTCTGCTGCAGAGGTTAGTACCTTCCTTGTTCAATTGTTCATAGTACCGCTTTGCACAATGTTCATTCATATACGGTTACCTTTGCAGCTTAGTCTCATTCATTCCGTTCTTTGAGACTGCAATTACCAGAATCCTCCTCACCTGTCCCATTCACATTACCGGGCTCCAGTGTAGATATTGGCAAAACTCCACTGAACACTCTGTGCGCCGAGTGCGAATCACGCAATAAAAGGGAACATTTCCATGTCTCGGCCACGTTGTGCTTGTATGGTTTTGCGACCATCGATGTTGCAAGTCTTTTCAAGTGTCGAGTATGCCGTGCTTCAGAGAAAAATTCTTCCGCATACCCTAGCTGCATCAGATTTCGTTCGCCCGACCTCGGCGGGCCTCACATGGTGGCCTCATCCATCAGGTTAGTCTCCTGTCACTATATAATTTCTATGGCAAAATGAAACCCCTAATTAAATGTATTAAGTGTTACCACTTTATTCCAATCAAGATGACTTCAGGTGTGCCATACTTTTGTCATAAGTAAGACTGTTAGCGCTCTAGTTGTTCTTTAGAACACTCTAGGACATTCTGTCATTGGGCTATAGTTGGGCTACATCTGGCTGATATTTGGGCTACATTTGTTTTTTTTTTGTCTCTGGTGGCCATCTTTGGGCTACATTGGGCTACATTGGGCTACATTTGGGCTCTAACATGTATATAGCCCAATGTAGCCCAATATATATTTTTTCAAAGTTTTTTTTCTTAAAAACCACTAAAGCACATAAAAAAATAAAAAAAGAACAATTTTATTAATAAACCTAAATTTTTTGAAAAGTCTGTCATTCTTTTTTCCCCATGGTAAGCTCCCTGGTGCGCTCCCCGGTGCGCGTACCAAGCGCTCCCCCCGCAAAAATCTAATATTTTTATTTTTGCCCCACGGGGCCCTTTTATGGCCCCCACATCAAACCAAGGGAGTCAGGGGGGGTCTACCCTGCCCCCTTATGGTCGATTCCCCCTTTGTTTTTGCCACCTCTTGTGTCTCGATCCTACCGAGACACAAGATGGCGGCCGCTCTGGACTGTTTAGAATGTTTACAGACACCCGAGAGCCAATCAGCTTTCCGTGCGCAAGTCGCGTAGCGCGCCCGGTGCGCTCCCCGGTGCACGTACCGGGGCGCGCTTATAGATATATATATTTTTTTGAACCTAAATTACTCAAAATCCACTGGAGCACATATCTTGAGACATAGCAAAGGCACATCGGGGTACCAGTCCCTACAATTTTGCCAAGTTTGGTGGAAATCCATTCAGCCGTTCGGGCTAAAAGTGAGGTCGACCGCCCTATGGAAATTAACATGGGGAAAACACGTTTTGGGACCCCCCCTTTTAATTCGGCCCCCGCTTGACGAATCCCCCCCAAACTTTCAAGGAAGGACCGGAGCTTCGCGAGGCAAATTTAAGGAAATTTTCAGGCAGATTCGTCAACCGGCGAAGTTATTCACAATAGAATTTTGAGATTTTGCATTGAAAAAAATCCTAACTATAACTACCTACTGGCGACCGCCAGTAGGTAATATATATATATATATATATATATATATATATATATATATATATATATATATATATATATATATATATATATATATATATATATATATATATATATATATATATGTAGCAATTCAAAAGGTTAACATCAGAACTCGTGAATCCCTGTTAGATCAGACGCCTAATATCAGGTCTGAGAGTGGCCTTGAAGATAATAATGAAGTTCCTAGACTCATAACGGCCTACAGTAAACAAACAAGGCAAATAAGATCCATCATGTCACAAAGGTGGCCAGTCTTATTAACTGATCAGGTTCTAAAACCTAGACTGCCTGATGGTCCTACTGTGACCTTTCGGAAGGGCCCTTCCTTGAGATCACATATTTGTCATGACTTTCCCGAACTCAGGAAAAAGGAGGACTGGATGAAATCACGTCATGGTTTCAAACGCTGTACTTCATGCAGGGCGTGCAAATTTGGCAAATCTACTACTCAGTATTATACACCATTCAGTGCTGACCCAATTAACATCAGGGGTCAGTTCACCTGCAAAACTGAGTTCGCCATATATGTCCTGACATGCACATGTGGACTCAGGTATGTCGGCAGTACACGACAACCTGTGCATGTCAGGATTCTTCAACATCTGCGGGCCATCGTGAACAATGACTCATCTTATCCGGTGGCAAGGCACTTTAAGAGTAATCATAAAAATTATTTACAGTGCCTATCCTATTTTGTCATCGCCTCTATAGATAAACCTGTGAGGGGTGGGGATTGGGACAGGATGCTTAGGAGACTTGAGTCCCAGTTTATTTTGGAATTAGACAGCAGATTTCCAAATGGGCTCAATAATACTGAAGATTTGTACGTTTTCCTGTAGTTCTTTAGTGATTTTGGTTGCTCTAATTCTCTGGATGGGTAACTGGACATAATATCGACTACATATTATCGAATGGACAAAATATCGACGGAAAAATATCGACATTACCTAAATATCGACTATAGGAATATCGTTGGACAAAATATCGACTGAAAAAATGACCCAAATATATTGAATACAAATATATCGACTCAAAAATATCGACCAGACAAAATATCGAAATATAGTGAAAGTAAAAAATATCGAAAATATGTAGAAAAAAATGGTTAAAAAAAATATATATATATAATATTTAAAAAAATAGTAGTTAATGTTTAGGAGCGGGTTGTGGGTTTATAGGGGAATAGGGTGGGAAGTAATTTAATAATAATTAATTATTCAATATATGTTTGGTAATTGTTTTAATTAGATTTTAATTGGTAATTAATTAATATTAATTAGTTAATTGTTTAATTAAGTATTTAGCATATAGTTTAATTGATTAATTGATTATTTAATTATTAATAATTATTGTTTTTTTTTATTGATTTGTATATTATTTTAATTGATAATTTGGTTATTAATTATAAATAATTAGTGATTTATTTTATAATGAATTAGCATATTATTGAAAATTTTACATTGCTAACAAATTAATTATCATTAGTTAATGATCTTATTAATATTTTGCATATTATTTAAATTAATTAATTGGTAATTAATTTATAATAATGACTTAATTACATTAATTGGATACATTTAAATGTAATGTATAAATGTATGTTCATGTTAATTAATTAATTGGAATTAAACAATATTAATTAATCACATTTATTATTATAGATAATGTGATAATATATTTTCTTTTTGTTTTTGTTAAATATTATTTTTTTGTTAATTAGATATTAATGTTTAATGTTGTGTTCATTATCATTTATAGTGTTCATGGTCAGTTTAATAATTTTTGGTATAGGGTAATTTTTTAGGGTTCTGGGTAATTTTTCTGTTCGTGATTAAAGGTGTATTTTGTGGGATTTGGGACATTTTTAAGTTTTTGGGTAAAGGAGTTTTGAAAGGGTGAAGGGTCAGTTTTCTGTTTGTGGGTAAACGGGTATTTGTAGGGTTCAGGGTCAGTTTTCAGTTTGTGGGTAAAGGAGTTTTTTTAAGGTTCAGGGTCAGTTTTCAGTTGTTGGGTAAAGGTGTATTTTTTGGGATCAGGGTCAGTTTTCAGTTTGTGGGTAAAGGGGTATTTTTGGGCATCTGGGTCAGTTTTCAGTTCTTGGGTAAAGGGGTATTTTTAGGGTTGAGGGTCAGTTTTCAGTTTGTGGGTAAAGGGGTATTTGTAGGGTTCAGGGTCAGTTTTCAGTTTGTGGGTAAAGGAGTTTTTTTAAGGTTCAGGGTCAGTTTTCAGTTGTTGGGTAAAGGTGTATTTTTTGGGATCAGGGTCAGTTTTCAGTTTGTGGGTAAAGGGGTATTTTTGGGTTTCTGGGTCAGTTTTCAGTTCTTGGGTAAAGGGGTATTTTTAGGGTTGAGGGTCAGTTTTCAGTTTGTGGGTAAAGGGGTATTTGTAGGGTTCAGGGTCAGTTTTCAGTTTGTGGGTAAAGGAGTTTTTTTAAGGTTCAGGGTCAGTTTTCAGTTGTTGGGTAAAGGTGTATTTTTTGGGATCAGGGTCAGTTTTCAGTTTGTGGGCAAAGGGGTATTTTTGGGCTTCTGGGTCAGTTTTCAGTTCTTGGGTAAAAGGGTATTTTTAGGGTTGAGGGTCAGTTTTCAGTTTGTGGGTAAAGGAGTATTTGTAGGGTTCAGGGTCAGTTTTAAGTTTGTGGGTAAAGGGGTATTTGTAGGGTTCTGGGTCAGTTTTGGGCTTTGGGGTGAAGGGGTATTTTTAGTGTTTAGGGACAGTTTTGGGTATTTTAGAGTGCTGGTGTATAGTGTAACATAAAACACTTATACATTAAAGCTATTATAGGAAAATACTAAATAATAATACTTGACATTATTAAGTTTTACTTTGATCTAAAAAATATATGTATTAGCATGTTTCCAGACAGTAGCTAGAGTGGAGTTGGAATTCTAATTATTAATTGGTTAGTGTCCAGCACCATCATTGATATTACCTACACTGGAGTTGGATTAATAAATAAACATTGGTCAGTCTACACCACATTTTATGATATTAGCTTGAGTGGAGTAGGAATAGTAAATAATTTTTAGCTAGTGTCCTGTAGCTTCTATGATATTAGCTTGACTGGAGTAGCAATAGGACATATTAAATTGGTCAGTGTGCAGCACATTTGCATACATTTGTTCATTACTGTCTTTTAATATTAAAAAATAATGCAACATGGATGTTTTAAAAAAACTTTATTAAACAATTATTTCAATTTTTATTGTGTACTACAATACAATCACAAACAAATATAACATCACATTTTTTTGACTTTTAGTATTCACAGAATAACATATTTACAGTTATATACATGTTGTCAATCATAAAAATAAATTTGTTTACAACATTCTTTCAGTAAATTTTACATATTCCCATCAGTCACTTACAGTTTCAAGTATTTATATAGAAATACATAAAACAATGATTTGTTATACATTTCTTACTTTAATATTTAATAATGTTAATATTAAATATTAATATTATTAAATATATATAAAACATTTTTAATTTTAACAAGTAACATGAGTATTATTACATTTGTTAGAAGAAATTTAAATACAAAATAAAATATTTCTTGGTGTATATTTCTGAAAATGTTGTTTTTACATTCAACATAGAAATCGATTCGGTTGTAAAGTTTATAATTGTATAGGGAAACAATATGTTTAATAATAATATCTGGTATTGCCAAAATATTAGTTAAGCTATTATATACTTTTGTTATAGTTAGAAATTGTTATAAAACATTTTGTCATAATTAATAAAAATAATTATTATTTTATTAATTATTATTATTATTATTAATTAATAAACATAAACATTCTTTTCTTATTTTCAAAAATATATACATTGATAGATAAAATAAATAGTTTTTTCTGGCCATTGTTTATATAGTAAATGGTTCAAATTGTTATATTAATAACAATAAATAAGTTATATTATTTATCATTATTAATTATTACCATAAACATTTATAATGTTTACTTAAAAATAAACACAAACTTATTCATATAAATATACACAATAACCAAATATTTACATCTTTTATTCAAAGTGTTACATATTTTTTTAATATTATTAATATATAATAATTATTATATATTAATTTATATTAAATATATTTATTTTTCTTAAATAAGGAAAATTGTAATGAGTATAGTGTATTAATTTGTTACATTATACATGTGTATGTATTATATTTTTTACATATTTTCTATTATCCTTTTACACAAATGGGTTAAGGGGACTACTTTTTTACCGCGTAAGGTTATTGCGCTCCATTCTGGACTGGAGAAGCTCGCGGTTGGGAGTTGCTTCGCGTGGAAAGAGGTAAGGTTATTTTTACCTACAAATTATAAGTAAGTGGTCATGTTTGAGGGTATAATCGAACTTTGTAGTGTTTTTTGGTGTATGTATTAATAGTTTAAGTAGCGTTTGGGTGAAAAGTCTCCGTTATAGATGTGTCGTGCTTTTTTTGCTTCAAGTCTTATTTTAAGTGTTCGGAAATGTCTTCTTACATGGTTAATGTTAATTGTTAGTATATTTACAAATGTGAAGGGGGTATTTGTGGGTGGGTTTCGTTATGTATGTTATTTTACAGGTTTCGGTTCCTCGCATGAAAAGTACATGGAAGGAAGCGTGTTTTTTAACGGAGAAACAAATGTTTGAGTTATTATGCTTATATTTTGACATTTATCTCCTATTTTTCGTGTTTGCCAGGAGCGGTTTTAACACTTTTTCTACCTTTTTCGTTTTTTTTTGAGGGTTTCGATTCGGATTGATACATTGATATGCGTGACCGTTTTTTAGAAATTGTGTGTATATCACTTTAAATACTAAAGTGTCCACACTACTGTTTTCGGAATTTCCTGGAGCGTTTTTTTACGTTTTACACTTTATTTTCGGGTTTTTGAGGGTTTCCCATATTGGAATAGTAAGATATTGGATTGGATTGTATGGATTGCTTTTTCCTTGATTGCGTCTCTCATCTCCAAAAATTGTAAGTATTTAATTTACAATTTTGATTGGGTGGGAAATGTCGATTTTTAATGTTATGTGTATGTGTGAATAAATTATAAACATTGCATATTTGTTACGATATTTTTTTCATAATTTTAATAAGTTTGTGAAACAAATATGTATTATTTATAATTGATTATATATGTTTATGACATGTAAATTTTACTAATATTGTAAGAAGACATTCGTATATTTAGTTGACATTTTTATAGTAGACTTTTAGCTATTATTGCCAGGTATTCTAATCCTCTAGTTGTAGGGTATAGTGTGACTTGACTTTGAAGTAGTCGGAACATTTGTTTTGTTTGTTTAGTGAGTTTTGGACCTATTTGTGACACTGATTTTTCCATTCTTAGTTCCTGATAGCTTTGTTCTTTTTTCAAAGCTTCTAGAAGGTTATGGAACGTGGGTTTGCCTCTGTTTGTAGTTGCTTGGAAAGCATTATGCCACCCTTCTACACTGTTGTTAGTTTTAGCCTCTTGGTTTAAAGTACTAAGATAGACATTCCACCAAGGGATTTGGAATTTGGGCTGGCGTCGATGTCCAGATCTGTGCAACCTTCCCACCCAAGTGTCTTCAAAATAGTCCAGTAATGGGGTTAGTTTCTCCTCATTCTTCTTGTAATATGCGCTGTCAATTAATAAATTGTAATGTTCAGCTACATCTGTAACAGGGACGTAGGCCAGGGCTATTAACTTTTTAACTTGATAGGCAAAGGTGCTATCTGTAGAGTAGAGTATACTTAAAGTAGATTTTTGGAGATGCCTCCATATACTCTGATTAAAATGATAATAGCAACCCTGGATTGCTGTGTGGGGAAATGTTCTCAAAATGCTATTAATCATAGCTAATTCGAAATCAATAATTATTTTTTCTGGAAAATAATTATTGATTTCCGTTTTGAGAACATTTAATATTTCGGTGTAAGTAGTTTGCTGTTTGTTGGGTAGCAAACAGTAAATGAAAGGTATGTTAGAATTATGGTATAAACCGTGGATGGAATACAGTTGATAAAAAGGTTTTGGGCAGGGTTTAAATGTTCCATCCATCATCCATTGGGGACACTGTTGGATTTTTCGTAAATTACTTGCAGTTGCAAACATAATTATTCTGTTTGTACTGCTTTCATTATCAAAAAGAATAAATTTATCTTTATTGTGAGTGATGGCCATTTCTGGTGAAATAATAATTTCTTCAAAAGTTGTTGGGTTGGGTTGGGTTGTGCTAGTGAGTCGTTTAGTGCGTGCAATTGTGCGTTTCAGGGAGTCAATAGAGGGTAGTTGACCTGAAGCATGGGCTGGGACTTTTACCAGTTCTTCTTTAAGGATTTGGGTTGTTGGTTTGTCACTTTGTGTGCTAGCACTTTTAATACTTTCTAAAGCATCTCTAATTTCAATTTCTGTGACATTTGGGGGATGATTGTGTTCCCTAGTAAATAGCACATTAGTTTCCTCAGTAGTGGCCCTCCCATAACATTTGTTGGAGTAATATTTGGTACACTTCCAAAAAACTTTTCTACCACTTTGTCTTTCCTGATTATATACATAACCCATGTAGCATAATAGTAATTTATTTTTCTGAGACATGACAAATTCTGCACCTTCAGTCATTTTGATTTACTTGTTCTAGGAAAGAGTAGAAAGAAACAAAATCAGAACACATTTTTTTCCTTTTGTGGTGCTAACATCATTATTGATGCATTTATACTTACAGTTAATCAAAGTAGTAGTCACAGAAGCAGAAATGTCTTTTGAAGGATGTTCTTGTATGTATGTATTTATTTGCTGTTCGTATGAAAATATAGAAAAACAACGTTAATGTTTACACATAACAAACGTATTTCCTACTCAAAAGCAGTTGTCATTTTTGCTTACTTGTACATTGGATGTAAACATTACATATACTTACTTGTTTAAATAGTAGAGTAGTAGTAATTGCTGGAGTACATCAAGTTAGTACAGGTTTGATCTGTAGAGTAGATAGAAGAAATAAAAGCAAAATATTATAATTTTTATATTGAACCATTTGGAAATGGAAAATATTTAAAAGTATACTAACTTCTAAATAAGTCGTTTTCTTTGTTGTAGGTAGAATAGCTGTATGATGTATTTAGAATATCTGTAGAGGAAATATAAAATAGATAACATGTTGTTAAGAACATAGTCTGTGTTATTTTTGGCAGTTTTTGAGAAATGACAAGTATACTTACTTGTTTTTACAAGGCTATTCTTGTATATTGGATTAGTTTGTGTTGGATGTTTTCATAGGATATGTAGAATAGATGTATGATGTTTTCAGAATATCTGTAGAGGCAATTCAAAATATATAACATGGTGTTAAGAATATAGTTAGCGTTTTTGGGGCCCACTTTTAGACAAATTACAATTATACTTACATTTTTCTGAAGGGTACTCTTGTGTTTTGGTATAGTTGATGTTGGATCTTTCTAATGATCTATAGGGAAGATGTAAAAAGCAAGATATGTTCATTCGAAATGTGCAATAATGAAATTGGCAGTTTTATAACAAACACATCTATACTTACATGTGTAATTAGTGTAGTTTTATCCTTTTTGGTGTCGAAATAGGACAATCTCAGTATATCTGTAAATATAATGTTTTTAAAAATTAAATACTCTTGTAAATTAGTGTTTAAAAACAGCAGTTGGTGTATAACAGAGCATTATTATATACTTACTATCTGATTTTGCACGTGAAGAAATATGACCATGTAATAGGAATTGTGTTGGAGTAGTTTCTATCAGAAATGTAGGAAGAGATGAAAATAAAATAAGTGTAAGACTTAGGAGATGTAAGGAAAATAGTGCACTTCTAATTTAGATTTCTACAAAAATGCTGTGTTACTTACTTGATTAATTAGCTAGTGAGCTGGATCTTTAAAGATGTTTATTCTGCAACAAAATCTTCAGAGTGTTGGCATCTACTTTCCAGAGAGGTAGCAGCAACAAATGGTAGAATGCATGTATCCCTTTTATAGTATATGTATTATGTGTGCTTTGATTTGATTGGTTGTAGGATGTAAGGAAGCATTGTATAGGCTAGTTTGAATTTTTTTTAGTTAATTGGAGTGTTTGTTGATGTGAGAATGGTGGTATGTGGTGATTCCCGCATTAAAGCAGGTTTGTTTTTAAATTAAATATATTTTTATGTGAAAATAAGTAATGAAAATGTTAGTTAAATGTAAAGAATATCTAGAAATTGATAAAATGCATGTAATAGAATGTATAGGAAATGTGTATTAATAGTAATTTTATGTAAGTAACAGGTATTATATGTGAAATGTATTTTGTATATATATATATATATATATATATATATATATATATATATATATATATATATATATATATATATATATATATATATATATATATATTACCTACTGGCGGTTGCCAGTAGGTATATATAGTTAGGATTTTTTCTCTATGGAACTTTTGAAAATTCTATGTCTAATAACTTTGGCGTTTGTGGACGGAATCGGGTGAAATTTTCAGGAAAATGGCACATTTTGTTTCTGAGCAGCCCCTGAAAATTTGGGGGGGTTTTGTCAAGGGGGGCCGAGAAAAAAGGGGGGTCCCAAAACGCGTTTTTAACATTGAGTTTTCCATAGGGCGTTTGGCCTCACTTTTAGCTCGAACGGCTGAATGGATTTGCACGAAACTTGGCAAAATTGTAGGGACTGTTAGCCCGATGTGCCTTTGCTGGGTCTCAATATATGTGCTCCAGTGGATTTTGAGAAATTAACGTTTAAAAAAACAGATATATCTGTGACAGCGTCCCGGGTAGCGCTCCGGTTCGCGAACTTTTCGCGTAACGGAGCTTTGCGAAGCAAAGCTGATTGGCTCTCCGGTGTCTGTCAACATTCTAAACAGTCCGGAGCGACCGCCATCTTGTCTCTCGGTAGGATCGAGAGACAAGAAGAGGAGAAAAACAAAGGGGGAATTTAATGAAAAGGGGCAAGGTAGACCCTTCTTGACCCCCTAGGAATGATGTTGGGGTTATTAAAGGGTCCCGTGGGGCAAATAAAAAAAAATTGATTTTTTTGCGGTAGAAGCGCTTTCCGGTTCGCGAACCGGGTAGCGGATCGGGACGCGAAACGGGAATTCTCCATTTTGTGTTTAGTTTTAATTAAATTACAAGATGGAGGAAAAACAATGTGAGAAATGGGTATAAGGGGGTACGGGAGACGTATCCTGACCCCCTATGTTTTCTGAGGGTGGCTGAGGATGCTCATATATGTTGATACTTGTTTCCAGCGGCTGCGCGTGAGCGTATTTTTTTTTTTTTGTTTGCTGAGTGACGTCTGTTAACGTTCGATTCGAAGGAAATCAGGAAGTGTTGACTGCCATTTTGACACTGAGAGTAAATATATTGTTAAAAATAATTGTTATAAATTAATCCGTATTGATAAAAATTGTCTGCGCAATCTTGCTTTTTTTCCAATGCCACACTTTTGTTGTGCACGGCAGCCATTTTGGATGCTTTGACCAGACCCACTCTCTGCACGTCGCCGATCGTGACGTCTGTTAACGTTCGATTCGAAGGAAATCAGGAAGTGTTGACCGCCATTTTGACACTGCAAGTAAATATATTGTTAAAAATAATTGTTATAAATTAATCCGTATTGATAAACATTGTCTGCGCCATCTTGCTTTTTTTCCAATGCCACACTTTTGTCGTGCACGGCAGCCATTTTAGATGCCTTGACCAGACCCACTCTCTACACGCCGATCCTCAGCATGGCTCCCCACCCTCGCAAGCATCTCCCCCACGCACTGGTCACCCCCGCTCTCTGTCTTATGCATGGGCCATAAACCTCCCCCCATCTGCGCTGCTCTTCCCTGAGAATCACACCCTGTGCCCGCCCGACACCTCCCTTTCACCCTATTCACTACCGCACCCTCTGACACTCCTCTTCCTTTGTGTCTGATTGTCCAGGCCGGTCCCAGGCTATCACCTAGCCCTGCGAATGTAGTTTATGGCCTCAACTGTAAAGAATCACACCTCTTCAAAGGAGTTACAGTAGATCAAGGCCCCCACCTTATGAGATCCGTCACACCACACGCGTTCCTACTATCTGATAACGATCCTGTATTGTGATTGGGGAGGGGATTCTCACTGTGAGGGTGTGTGGGACCGAGCCTGAAGCTGAAGATTCCAGGGATGCCTTTTTGTACATCAAAGTCTTCACAATTATGTGTCACATTAAAAATAAATAGCACTCCAACAAAGTAGTAGGATTATAACACTTTAATAACTTATAAATATATACAACGCATCAAAAACAGTAAACACGTTAAAAAAAATTTTTTTAAACAAAAGCAACAATGGTCAGTAGCGGTCTGTTGTGCGAATAGTCCGAAGGCAGCACAACGCGCCGAGATCTGGACGGCACCCAGGTGATGTCCTTTACTTGCCGCACTAGTCTTGGCATCCTACAATGCTGCACCGAAAAACGGCGTGGGGCGCCACGGGGGGGGGGGCGGTGTGAACGGGCCTCCCCAGGTGGAGGCTCGTCTGCTGTAGTGGGGCGCCCCTTTAGCGTTTCACTTTCCATTCAGCGGTTTTCCACCTGCTTTTGCTGCACTGTGCCTCGTCAGTAGGGGTCTGTTGTGCGAATAGTCCGAAGGCAGCACAACGCGCCGAGATCTGGACGGCACCCAGGTGATGTCCTTTACTTGCCGCACTGGTCTTGGCATCCTACAATGTTGCACCGAAAAACGGCGTTGGGCGCCCCGGGGGGGGGGGGAGGCGGCGTGAACGGGCCTCCCCAGGTGGAGGCTCGTCTGCTGTAGTGGGGCGCCCTTTTACCGTTTCAGTCACCAATCAGCAGTTTTCCACCCGCTTTTGCTGCACTGTGCCTCATCCACCATTCAGCTGTTTACCGCCCGCTCTTGCGGCTACAGCGTCTCGTCCACCATCCAGTAGAATTGCGCCCACTCTTGCTGGCTGCTACAGGACTCTTAAAATGGCGGCCGGCTCTTCGGATTTGGGCCTGGTCCACTAAAATGGCCCTGGGACACATTTGAACTCAGACATTTGCCTGCTAGGGCTTGGGCCCCATTCTCGAAAGCGTCCCCTCAACCTTGAAGATTCTACAAAAGTCATCGGGGCACCTGACTCCCGCAGGCTTCCGGTGGGGAGCGGCTGCCATGATTGCTTGCGGAATGGCCACGACGGAGCTATGAGATGGTGGTGCTCTCATGCTGACGCCAGCTTCAGTCTGAAACATCCAGAAACACTGTAGACTATCAATTCGATTTCAATCCAATGAAAAGTGTTATTTTTAGGTCATATGATCAAGCATTTCATCATTAGGAAACCAAAAGTAAAATGAACCAATGAAAAGTTTTATAAACAAGTCACATGACCTGTTATGCGGCTTTGGGCTATAAAAAGCCTACAAAATCCGTTGGCCTGTGAGGCGGCGTCAGTAGCGGACCGATGTGCGAATAGGCCGAAGGCAGCACAACGCGTCGAGATCCGGATGGCACCGAGGTGGTGTCCAGCAAGTTGCTGCACTGGTGTGGCTATCCTACAATGCTGCGCCGAAAGACGGCGTGGGCTGCCCGGGGGGGTGGGGGGGGGGAGGCGGCGCAAATGGGCCTTTCCCCCCTCCCTAGGTGGAGGCACCTCATGTGCAGTGCGGCGCCCTTTGCCATTTCAGCAGAGTTGTGGCCGCTCTTGCGGTACAGCGACTCACCCACCATCCCGCTGAGTTCCGCCCGCTCTTGCGGTACAGCGACTCACCCGCCATCCAGCTGAGTTCCTCCAAATCTTGCGGTACAGCGACTCACCCGCCATCCAGCTGAGTTCCGCCCGCTCTTGCGGTACAGCGACTCACCCGCCATCCAGCTGAGTTTCGGTTACTCTTGCGGCACAGTGACTCGAACGCGCCGAGATCCGGATGGCACCGAGGTGGTGTCCAGCAAGTTTCACTGGTGTGGCCATCCTACAATGCTGAGCCGAAAGACGGCGTGGGGTGCTCGGGGGGAAGGCGGAGCAAACGGGCCTCTCTCGCCTCCCCAGGTGGAAGCACCTCATCTGCAGTGGGGCGCCCCTTAGCGTTTCACTCGCATTCCAGCTGCATTGCGCCCGCTCTTGCGGCACAGTGCCTCACCCCCCATCCAGCTGAGTTGCGCCCGCTCTTGCGGCTACAGCGTCTCGCTCACCATCCAGCTGAATTGCACTTACTCTTGCGGTGCAGCGAAAGGCGGCTGCAACAAGACTTTCAAAATGGCGGCCCGCTCTTTGGATTTGGGCCTGGTCCACTAAAATGGCCCTGGGACACCTTGGAACTCGGATGCTTGCCTGCTAGGGCATGGGCCCCATTCACGAAAGCGTCCCCTCTTTTGACTGATTGTTCTTGTTGCCTATCTCTTCTGTTGTCATTTAACGGAACCTTTGTGGACTGCCAAAAGGGGTTCTGGTCCGACCGTTTGTTGGTGGAGACATTTTGACTATATCCTGGACCTGCCCGGCCTCGCCCAAAATGGCGCCGGTATAAATGGGACTCGTAACTCCTTGTTGTGTACTGGTTGCCCAACCTTGATATCATGAGATACGTATGCAGTTTTGAAGCACATGGCGGGCGGGGACGAGTACTGATTGAACATTTGGACATCCCTATTGATATTAAGTTCTGATGTGTTATTGATTACTGTACTATTGAAAGATCGAATTAACGTCACCCATGGTACTTGCCCGCAAATGTATATGTAGATAATTTTATTGTAATAGGCCCTGTCGTACTTTAATTATAAAATGTACGTCCACCGATTCCGCAACTGTTAGACACCTTAGTTCTTGCAACCTAATGGCCCGCCCGTTACGTTCTTCTACAGTGTAAATGTCCCCTCATCATATACGATTCCAGTTTGCTCCGTGGCCGGCCCACGTGGTTATAGGCCCGTATTTGTATACTGACATTTTCACAATAAAGGTTTTTAAAACAAAACATGGTAGTAGTACCTTTTTGGTAAAGTTTTGAATAATAGCTACTGTTTTCGAATTAGTAAAAGGCAAGTGAAATAAAGCAGCCTGATTACATGACGGTTAAAAGGTATAATACGCAGGAATGCTGTAAAGATAAATGGTCAAGGGCTGTTGTGTTTTCCACTCCTGCATCATAAAGTGATCGATATTCATGCCTATCAGCGACTAAGACAGCAGACCGAGCCTCTTTTGGTCAACGGCTCCCTCATGGGACGAAGAAACGCCCTTTTTCTCGAAAAGGGAATATTTTACTTGCAGGACAGTTGTAAATTTCCCGGGAAAATACATTAGCCTGGAACATTGTTAGTGATAAACTGTAAATGCATCTGGGTCCTTTGCTTTACAAGTCAGAGTGAGAAAAAAAAGGTGGGGCTTTCATCATTTGGGCAAAAAAAATGTTCGAAAGCAATGAAAAGTGTTATTTTTAGGTCATATGACCAAGACTTTCATCATTAGAATAACACAATTAAAATGAACCAATGAAAAGTTTTATTAACAAGTCACATGATCTGTTATGCTTACGTTACGCGCTGCGCGCCGCGCTCTGGATCGTTTCCGGGAAGCTGCGCCTCGCGCACCGGAGCACTTCCGGGTGCGCTAACGCGGCGCGTCATATGACGCATTACGCGACAACGCAGGTCCAGAATATAGTCAAAATGTCTCCACCAACCAGCGGTCGGAACACAACCCCTTGCAGCAGTCCAAAAAGTTCTGTTAAATGACAAGAGAAGGGACAGGCAACAAGAACCATCAGTCAAAGAGGGGAGGGCAAGTTCTTCTCTACCGGGTCACGTTGGGGCTCCACCGGAACTGATCGAATTGGTAGTCTACAGTGTTTCTGGATGTTTCAGACTGAAGCTGGCGTCAGCATGAGAGCACCACCATCTCGTGGATACGTCGTGGCCATTCCGCGAGTAATCATGGCAGTCGCTCCCCACCGGAAGTCTACGGGAGTCGGGGGTCTCGGTGACTGTTGTACAATCTTCAAGGCTGAAGGGAACTCTTTTGGGAATGTGGCCCATGCCCTAGCAGTCAAGCGTCCGAGTTCCACGGTTGCCCAGAGCCATCTTTGCAGGCCAGGCCCAATTCTGTGGAGCCGACCGCCATTTCGTGAACTCCGTAGCAGCCGCCTGTCGCTGTACCGCAAGATTGGGTGCAATTCCGTTGGATGGCGGGTGAGACGTTGTAATAGCAAGAGCAGGCGCAATTCAGCTGGCCGAGCGAGGCACTGTGTCGGAAGAGCGGGCGCAAGTCAGCTGGTCGAGTGAAGCGCTGGGGTGTAGCTGAGAAACCTCCACCTGGGGAGGTGGGGGAGGCTCGTTCGCGCCGCCTCTCCCTTCTACTGCACCCCACCCGTCTCCTGGCGCAGGTATATGTGATGGTCGGACCAGGGCACCGCAGGACGTGTCTTTAGGTCAAACGGATTGTGGAACAAGGTATGGAGCAGGCGCAATTATCTCGGGGGCCTCCGTCAAGCGGTTCAGGGAGGCACTGCATCACATTGTTTTCCAATGCAGTCAGGTCCACAAACAGCCTCCACTTACTTTGAGAATACTGAAGCTGCAGCAGGTGCAAATAAGCTTCAGACAGTGTTACAAGCGCTGCTCCGAACCCTCAACTATGGCACTCAACATCCAGGACTTATGCCATTTGTGCAAGGCAGTGACATCGAAGCATCTCAGGGACCAAGCAACATACCATATCCAGAGTCCTTCCCACAACCTCTGCCTTCCTTCTTACCTAGTTATTGTTCTTTCACTGCCACTCCAGGCTTTTAGTCTGTGGATGGAAAACCATGAACCTACACTCACATATGAAAATCTTAATATTGATGCTTGACTGAGGCCAAGGAGATCAGAGTGCATGAGTCTCATGCTCGATCGATTGAGCTAGCCGGATCAGGCAATAAGAAGGTGGTGGTGGGGGTGGCGGCATCAGCAAGGCATCCTCCCATACAACTTGCCGGACATCAGCTCTGGATGTACTGGGGACGAGTCTTGGCGCATGGTGTCGTCCCCGGGCAATTTGCACAACGGTCCTCCACCCCTAGGCTGCCAGCTATGCTACCTCAACAGGAATAGGGATGGATGTTGCAGCAGGCTGCCATGTAAATAGTTATTTAATAAAACGTGTTACCCTGTTACTTTGCTGGTGTGTTGTATATATTTATAATATTTGCATGGGGTTTGTTGTTATTTTGGGCGGGGTGGGTGGCGGAGCAGCCATCATGGTGTCGAGCTCAGTTCATCTCACTAGTTTCATATTTCTCATGAGGGGTTGTTCCTAATGTTTCTATTTTAGCGAGGTCACAAAGAGATCCCATTAGTGGCCTACTGATTTTGCTCGATTCCTTTTGTTTTTTTAAAAGATTTTTCACTATCTGCAAAGACTAAACAGAGTATTGCGACTCTGTGCTTGTTTGTAAATAGAGAATGAACCAAAGAGAACCAATTCTAAAACAGTAAATGCTTGGATAACAATCAATCAAATGGAGAGAGAAGCAGGCACGACGGATTACAACGGGGGCAAAGGCCTGCGTTACCTACCCTTCACTATCTGCAAAGAGAGAATACTCCTAAAAGAAAAGAGGGGGGTGGCAGCGTTCAAAGCACATCAGCGTGCATATACACGAAAATGTTTTTACCTATCACGTACTTGACATTTTAAAGCTTTTCATATTTGCTATTAAAAAACCATTGAAATTCACTGAAAAAACCATAGGTTATAGACCATATATAGTTAGGAATTAGCATTTACAAAACCTTGAAAATTCACTGAAAAAACCATTGGTTATAGACCATATATAGTTAGGGATTAGCATTTACAAAACCTTAATTTACTCGCACAAAACCATTGAAATTCGCATATATAGTTAGTTGCACTAACTATATATCGCGCACCCGCAATCCACTGCTGATGATGTAACATATTACATCATTCATGACATGGTCAGTGACATCACTGATGACATCACTGATGACATCTCAAATGACATCACTGATGACATCACTGATGACATCTCATTTGACATTACTGATCACATCACTGATGATATCATTCATGTGATAATACGATGAACCTCTTCAGACTCTAATATAACCTTAGATACAATCAGTGTAAACAGACACTCACTGACTGTCACTTATCCATGGAGTTACTCACACACCTAGTCAGTCATGCAAAGAATCAATCACACCTCCATTTTCTCAACTATACAGTTATACACACCTTACTTATTCAAACATATACTAACACATATTTACTCTCTTATACAATCCCTGATACATGTTCACAATGATCCATACAGCCACTCACACATTCACTGGCTCTTATGCACAGTTATTTATATATGTCAACTCTCACATGTACTGTGTTTTACATATGTACTTACTTTGACATGTAGCACTGAGAAATCCATTCACTCACCAATACACTCATGCAGACAGTCAACAGCCCATACAGCTGTTTCCACATGCACTTTTGAACCCATACATATAGTGAATCAACTACTCACACATCTATGCACAGAGTCACACACCTCCAAGCCACCCACACACACACTCAGTCTCCCATACAAATACTTGGGCAACCAATCAATAACCCATATAGTTACTCATATAGCTACTGATCAACACATGCAGCAGTTTACAGAACAACAGACATAATGATGCACAAATTAAGACAGTTTAGTCACTAACCCATGCACTCAGTGAGACACATTAAATCACTCACTCATACAGTCAGTCATGCACCTACTAAATCCTTCATCCAGACACTTATACATCCACTCATTCTTCAATATGTAAGACATATTTTAACTTTACAGAAACATACAGTCACTGGGTGTTGTCATCAGTGAATTCATCAGTGATGTCATTTGAGATGTCATCAGTGATGTCATCAGTGATGTCACTGACCATGTCATGAATGATGTAATATGTGACATCATCAGCAGTGGATTGCAGGTGCGCGATATATAGTTAGTGCAACTAACTATATATGCGAATTTCAATGGTTTTGTGCGAGTAAATTAAGGTTTTGTAAATGCTAATCCCTAACTATATATGGTCTATAACCAATGGTTTTTTCAGTGAATTTTCAAGGTTTTGTAAATGCTAATTCCTAACTATATATGGTATATAACCTATGGTTTTTTCAGTGAATATATATATATAAATATATATATATATATATAGTTGAGCAAGAGCCCTTGAGCTTCAGAGGAGCACACAATGCTGCCCCTAGCTTTAACTAGCCTTTGTTTGCCTCGCTATCATTAGCTTCCTGCATATCTTCCCTCATTAATCTTGTCCCTTTCCGACACGTTTCAAGGCTGGAGCGCCTCGTAATCATGGAATGCTTAACAGAGAGGTCAGAAGGCAGCGCTGTGTTTCACCATTTAATAAGTGGAATGTATCCTCCCTCAGTGGACGTGGCACATTCTGGAAGCATGGAATTCTGGTAGTTAAAGTCCTTACAGCGCTGCTCAGTGCTTGCCTTTAGTAGGTTCTGACATTCTGTGACAATTGTGCATTAATTAATACCTTGAGTAGGTGGGAGTGTCCAGGCTTGCAAATGTTATCACCCTTGAGACAGCATGCTATTCAGAGAGGAAAGGTTCCTTTCCGACGCCGTTTTCCCGATCTTTCATGGTCTTGCTGAAACTGGTGCCTCCTCTCACGGCCAGGGCAGCCATGTAGTGTATGGTTGAGCAAGTGCCCTTGAGCTTCAGAGGAGCACACGGTGCTGCCCCTAGCTTTAACCAGCCTTTGTTTGCCTCGCTGTCATTAGCTTCCTGCACATCTTCCCTCATTAATCTTGTCCCTTTCCGACTCGTTTCGAGGCTGGAGCGCCCTGTAATCATGGAGTGCTTCACAGAGAGGTCAGAAGGCAGCGCTGTGTTTCACCATTTATTAAGTGGAATGTATCCTCCCTCAGTGGGCGTGGCACATTCTGGAAGCATGGAATGCTGGTAGTTAAAGTCCTTGCTGTCATGAGTGATGTAATATGTGACATCATCAGCAGTGCATTGCAGGCGCGCTTGTTATAGTGAGTCCAACTAACTATAACTTTGGAATTTCTATGGTTTTATGTCAGTAAAATTTCCAGCTAACTATAACTGGTGTGAAACCTATGTTTTTTTCAGTGAATTTAATAGGTTTTGTAAATGCTAATTCCTAACTATAACTGGTGTGAAACCTATGGTTTTTCAGTGAATATATAAATATATATATATATGAGACCTATAGAAGAAGAAGAATCTTTGTCATTGATTAATAAAAAACATTACAATCATGAAATATTTAAAGTACATTAATTTTTTTTAAATTAATTATATATAATCGTAATTCAACAATTGTGTTTTCTTCAGTCATCAAATGCAGGACAATACATTACTAATTTTGTAGAATTTATGGGGATAACATAACATCCAACCCTAAAGTTACATTTCATTCTGCATTTTATATTTCAATTCATTTATCTTTCTTTATTAAAACAAAGCTTTTTTATATATTACTAAAATCTTTCATAAAACTATTGATACTACATTACTTTTTAAATTCCTGAGCTAAAGTGCCATAGTTAAGGTGCCATTATACATCTCATTTAAAAAGTGCCATTCTTACTTAAAACAATGTTCTATATTTTTATTTAAAGGAGTAAAATATTTCTCACTTGTCAACATACACCATGTCGGTCAAGTAGTTGATAGTTAAGGGTATTACCGCTTACTAAAACCATATAAAATTTGAACTCCTAATCAGACTAAGCATCTTCAAAATATTTTTTGGTTTAAGAATTCCAATTAACGATTCATGTTTTTATGTCTCACAGCACCTTTTAAAAGATGGAATATCAAGAAAACAGATTACTAGTCATTACAAACTACCCTTAGTATCAGGAGGGCGCTCAGAAGTTATCTTTTTTTCTACTATGAGGATGAACTTTATAAACTGTGTAGCCAAATGTGCAGATTTCCCAGAAAGGCAAGTTATAATTGCTTGTCGACATGTAATCACCCCTTATTCGTTAAGGATTGACTTTAACAGGGTTTTCCTCTCCTGTTACAATCAAGTATAAATGGATACAATATGCAATAATGATTCATTTTGAAAGCCGCATAGTCTACAACTGTTTGATGGCCAGTTTTGTACCCATAATGGAATTCAGTCCTTTGTGGGATATCGCACAAATCGTAACAACAAGAATTTATCTCTTACAAATGATTTTATAAGGGAAATAAGATATGGTTGTGACTCCAATTTGATGAATGCATTGATGACTGACCAGACATGGGTCCCTTGCTCAATTGCCACTGGATTCAAGCTAGTCTTGCTGATGAGGGCTGTTTGCCAGAAACCGGTCCCAGGATGCTTGTTTCCAGTACAGGGAAGACATGGCTTGGCAGTGGGTCTGGACTGTTCTCATGAGGCACAGGGTCAAGACTGATGTGCATATAGCTGTGTCTGAACTTGGGTGGCAAAGTGAGCTAAAGAATGATAATGGATTCTACCCAGATCTGGGGGTGAGTGTTTGAAAGGTTTCAGCAGTCCATTCATCATCTCCTTGTGTTTGCTTTGTTTATCCTACGCTAGCAAGGAAAGCCCAGAGGTGGGTTCCTTGCTCACTTTGCCACTGGATTCAAGCTAGCCTGGATTATTAAGGATGTTGGCCCAAAACAGGTCCCAGGATGCATTGTTTCCATCCAGGAAAAACATGGCTTTGCAGTTCGGGCTGGACTGTTTCCATGGAGCACAGGGTAAAGACTGATTTGCATATAGTTGTGTCTGAACTGTGGTGGCAAAGTGAGCTAAAGAATGATGATGGATTCAACCCAGATCTGTGAATGGGGGTGAGTGTTTGAAAAGTTTCAGCACTCCGTCCATCATCTCCTTGTGTTTGCTTTGTTCGCCCTAAGTTGGCAGGGTATGCCCAGACGTAGGTCCCTTGCTCACTTTGCCACTGGATGCAAGCTAGCCTAGCTGATGAGGGCTGTTAGCCCGAAACTGGTCCCAGGATGCTTGTTTCCGATCTGGGAAGACATGGCTTGGCAGTTCGGGCTGGACTGTTCCCATGAGGCACAGGATCTAGACTGATTTGCATATAGCAGTGTCTGAACTGGGGTGGCAAAGTGAGCTAAAGAATGATGATGGATTCAACCCAGATCTGTGACTGGGGGTTAATGTTTGAAAGGTTTCTGCACTCCGCCCATCATCTCCTTGTGTTTGCTAATGACTGACCAGGCATACCTTTTTTTTTGCAAACTCCTTCTTATTCAATATAATCGATAAGAAGTTGGCTGATTGATTTAATATCTGTCTGAATGCAGTTTTGTTTCTAGCTATAAACTCAAAGGGCTGAGACTTAACATTATTTAGGCTCTCAGTTAGATAAGATCTCCCACCACTTGCATACTCATCATAGTCATGCTTCATTATTTCCTGCCAGCAATGGTTCGCCAGGGTGCTGGGGTCAGAGGAAAAAAGCAAGTATAAAGATTTTAAAAATGCAGATTTTCTTATTAAGGTTTGTCTTTTCAAGCCAAATTCCAATCTGACGTTGGCATGCCTGACATTCTTTGGAACCCTGAAGACCGATTTAAAAACATTTATTTGTAAATTATCAAGAATGTTGGCGTCTTTACCTCATGAAAATAACTGACCAATGAGGGAATCAGGTTTGATTTCATTACCTTGAGTAAATGCTCATGGTTCAGACATACAGACGTATCTCTCGACTGTCTGAAAGCAAAAGACTTTAACTTTTAAATTGAATAAGTGCTTTTTGAAAGACAATGTGTCATCAAATGAGATACCTTGATACTTATAAAACTTTACTTTTTCAATCTTGAACCCGTTAATATTCCATACTCTCATATCTGATTTAGTCAAACCTATCATCATTATTTCTGTTTTTTTAGTATTCATTTGTAAACCATTAGCGAGAATATAATTATTAAATGATTCTATCAGTCTTAGTATGTCGATAGCAGTATATCTTAACAATGTAATGTCATCTGCAAACTGTGAATATTTTATGTTTTGTCCTGCAAGGTTAGGTGAATGAGCATTAACATGTTAAAACTATGAGGGTAAATCGGCCATAAAAAAGTAAAAAAAACATGGAGCTAAGACACATACTTCTTTGAGACCACCATGTGTTTCAAGTCGGTGAGTAGTACAACTGCCGTACCTGGACCCACGTATTAAAGTATAGTAATATATTCATATCTACCAATTATTTCTAAATACCCCATGCGGATAAATTTGACCAACGTAAATTATAGGAGACCTCTTCAGCCACTAATGACTTGGTGATTTTTATTAGCACCCTGACATCATCCAGTTATTAGCACCCTGACATCATCCAGTGAATGTGTGTCTTTCTGAAAAATAAATATTTTTTATATATGTATATCTAAAGGTCGATTGAATAATAAATGGGCAAATAAGTGTCTAAATGGATGTTTTTTTTGTAAAATTGATTGTATAACTGATTTATTAATTATATCTTAGTGAATACATGTATTAGGGAGTAATGTTTAAATATGTAAATATCTGTATCACTGTCTCACTTTGTGTATAAGTGGCTGCATGGGTTGGTGAGTAGCTACATGAGTGTCTATATGGGTTATTAGTTGTTTTTTTGAGTATCAGAAGGAGTGTCTGTATGGTTTGGTGCGGTAATTACTTAGCGCACAGATGCATGGATGACTGACTCACTGTTTGTATGTGTTTTGAAGACATCATG
This sequence comes from Lissotriton vulgaris, assembly GCF_964263255.1. NCBI lineage: Eukaryota > Metazoa > Chordata > Amphibia > Caudata > Salamandridae > Lissotriton > Lissotriton vulgaris. Next base: position 211,288,422 of record NC_141690.1, on the reverse strand, counting down.
TGTGCAGGACTGTATGGGTGGATGAGTGTGTGTATGAGTGTGTATGGCTGTCTCAATGGTATCTTTATAACTACATATGTTTTAAACTAGTATATGTGAGTATTGATGTATATAAGTGAGTATGTGATAGTGAGAGATTGGAAGAGTTCCTGTACAAATAAGTATGGGTTTATTTAAGTGATTGTTTAAGAGAGTAAGTATGTGTACGATTCTGTAGAAGTAAGTGTAGTGGTGTTTGTATAGCTGTATATGCAAGTAAATGGATGTTTGAAAGTTTATTTGCATTTGTGAGTATGTGTGCGAGTAACTCTATGGATGAATATCAGTGTGTAACAGGATGTATAGGTGTATGAGTAGATATGTTGAGTAAGTACATGTATGAGTGACTATATAGAACTGTTGGTGAATGAGTTGATGTGTATGTAGATGTTGGAATTACTCAATAGGTTTTTGTAACTGGTATTGGTATCTCCATTTTTTTTAAATTGTAGTTTCTATTTTTGAATGTGTGTATCAAAGGTTATATTAGGGTGAGAGGAGGTCTGCCACTCTTTCACAAGGATGATGTCATCAGTGATGTCATGAGTGATGTCACTGACCATGTCATGAGTGATGTGATATGTGATGTCATCAGCAGTGCATTGCGTTATAGTTTGCTGAACTAACTATAACGGGGGAATTTCAATGGTTTTGTCTGAGTGAAATGAAATATAACATGTGTGAAACCTATGGTTTGTTTCAGTGACTTTCTAAGGTTTTTTAAATGCTAATTCCTAACTATAACGTGGCTGAAACCTATGGCTTTTTCAGTGAATTTCTAAGGTTTTTTAAATACTAATTCCTAACTATAACGTGGCTAAAACCTATGTTTTTTTCAGTGAATTTCAAAGGTTTTATAAATGATAATTTTTAAATGTATTTATTTTATACGGATTTACTACATTGTTTTAAAGTATTTATTTTTAGATATTTTATTTTTTAAATTACATTACATATTTTTAATATAAATTGCAAAATATATATTTTTTAAATATTGAAACTGTAATATTTTTTTATTTTTTAAAAAAATGTATTATATTTTATATAGCAGGCAAAGATAGCCTATGGAAGGAAATTCAAGTTACTGGTAAGTACATTTAAAAAAACTTTTCAGGATCAGTACTGGGCTGAAAGATGCAACACTAAGGTCTCTCCTGATAACAGGTGAGTAAATTGGAATTCGTAGATCAGCTGATTTTAGAGGAATTTTTAAAAGTTCCAAATCTCCACACTTAAAAGAATTTCCAAGTGAAACCAGTCAATGTTAGCCTATGGAAGGAAATTCAAGTTACTGTGATTATGGTTAGAATTACTTTTCAGGATCAGTAGTGGGCTGAAAGATGCTGTACTGAGGTCTCTCCTGATAACAGGTGTGTAAATCGGAATTCCTAGTTTGGCTGATTTTAGAGGAATTTTTTAAAGTTCCAAAACTCCACACTTAGAAGAATTTCCAAGTGAAACTAGTCAATGGTAGCCTACAGAAGGTAATTCAAGTTACTGTAAGTATGGTTAGATTTACTCTTCAGGATCAGTAGTGGGCTGAAAGATGCAGCACTGAGGTCTCTCCTGATAACAGGTGAGTAAATCGGAATTCGTAGTTCGGCTGATTTTAGAGGAATTTTTTTAAGTTCCAAAACTCCACACTTCGAAGAATTTCCAAGTGAAACCTGTCAATGTTAGCCTATGGAAGGAAATTCAAGTTACTGTAAGTATGGTTAGAATTAATTTTTAGGATCAGTAGTGGGCTGAAAGATGCAGCACTGAGGTCTCTACTGATAACAGGTGAGTAAATTGGAATTCGTAGTTTGGCTGATTTTAGAGGAATTTTTTAAAGTTCCAAAACTCCACACTTAGAAGAATTTCCAAGTGAAACCAGTCAATGTTAGCCTATGGAAGGAAATTCAAGTTACTGTAAGTATGGTTAGAATTACTTTTCAGGATCAGTAGTGGGCTGAAAGATGTTGTACTGAGGTCTCTCCTGATAACAGGTGAGTAAATCGGAATTCGTAGTTTGGCTGATTTTAGAGGAATTTTTTTAAGTTCCAAAACTCCACACTTCGAAGAATTTCCAAGTGAAACCTGTCAATGTTAGCCTATGGAAGGAAATTCAAGTTACTGTAAGTATGGTTAGAATTACTTTTGAGGATCAGTAGTGGGCTGAAAGATGCAGCACTGAGGTCTCTCCTGATAACACGTGAGTAAAACGGAATTCGTAGTTCGGCTGATTTCAGAGGAATATTTGTACGTTTCAAAAATAGACACTTAGAAACTTTTCTGGTGAAAACCACACAATAGATTCCTATGGAAGGCAATACAAGTTACTGGTAAGTACGCTTAGATTTACTTTTCAGGGTCCGTACTGGCCTCAAAGATGAAGCACTGACGTCTCTCATGATAACAGGTGAGTAAATCAGAATTCGTAGTTCGGCTGATTTTAGAGGAATATTTTGCTCAATAGTGAAGGAAGGGGGCATGGCCTGAGGTGATATGTGTGCAAACAATCCCTGTGGCGCGTTTTAAGTTGGAGAAATAATTCCTCTTCAATCCTGAGGTCCCCTGTGGGCCAACTAGCTCACCAGGTACCTCCAGTATGCGCCAGGGAGCTGCATTGCAGAGAGGTGTTCAGAGGCCACACCCCCTTTTTACAACACTCTGCAATGCAGCTCCCTGGCACTTGCTGGAGGTATCTGTTGGGCTAGTTGGCCCCTAGTGGACCTCTGGATTGAAGAGGAATTAATTTCTCAACTTAAAATGCGCTACAGGGCATGTTTGCTCACATATCACCCCAAGCCCCGCCCCCTACCTTCACCACTGTGCAAACGCATCCCGTAGCGCATTCTAAGTTGGGGGATTAAGTCCCCTTGCATACTGGGGTCCCTGGGGGCTATCTAGCCCACCAGGAACCTCCAGTGTGCGCCAGGGGGCTGCGTTGCAGAAAGGTGTAAAAAGGGGCATGGCTTCATTACACCTCTCTGCATCGCAGCCCCCTGGTGTGTTTTCAGAGTGGGAACTAAATCCCCTTGAATACTGGGGGTCCCTGGGGGCCAACTACCCCACCAGTAACCTCCAGTATGAGCCAGGGGGCTGCGTTGCGGAGAGGTTTAAAAAGGGGCATGGCCTCATTACACCTCTCTGCTAACACAGCCCCCCGCATACATCACGATGAAACCCCCGGGGATGGCGGCCCCTGGCATCATTACACATTCCCCCCGGGGCTGCGGGGGGCCGTTTGACCCCCGCTATTATACTTACTTTGCCCCGGGAGGTGATAGTCCCCAGGACAGTGTAGGGGGATTGGGCCCCCCACACTTTTTTAATAAAGTCCCCAGGCTAATTAGAAAAAAAAGCAGACCGGGTCTTTTTTTTCACCGGGTACGCGTACCCTACGCGTATCCCGTGATTTAAAAGAAAATATATATATATTTTTGGCCTTGGGATCCTTGTGGGACCCCCTGAGCTGGCCTAGGGGTTTAGGGTGTTTCTACCCTGCCCCCTTTTTGCATTTTTCGCGTTTCTTTTTCTGTTTTCTTGTGCCTCGGTTTTACCGGAATAAAGTGCTGAACCAACATATTGCACAAAAGTACCATGTGTATTCAATGCATAAATGCAGTTTAACAGTTAGAGATAGGACATTGTCCTTTACTATATCTCATATTAAAAACTTAAAAAACATGTGATACTGGTATTAAAACTACAATATGTAAAATTCATTATGACTAAAAACACCCAGTGTAAAAAAGTGCTGATCAGATAAAATTAGGTAGTAAAAAGTGTATACAAAATATTAAATAGTAGTTAGTGTATATTTACAAAATAGGAGGAGGTAAGGAGCTATCTGTTTTTATGAAAAGGAGGCCAACAAGGAACTTGACTGGCCACCTGTCTCGCCTATCAGATAAGTCATATCCTAGGTCATATTAGAAAAAGATATGTATATATGTTTAAATATACAGTCTCCTATATATTCATTTGGTCCACTAGGTAACAGGGAACCTGACTACCTAGGGGAAGTTACATCCAGAGCTGATACTTTGTTTACAAGGACTCCATGTTTACATCATAAACCTTATCATATAAAATGACGAAGATCCTCTGTGATGTTAAGCCCATTTGGCCACTTACTATCATATTCGAGAATCATACGTGACTCCAATTGTCGGAGTTTTAGTTCTCGATTACCCCCTCTTCTTGATTTGGGAACTGAAGCCACAACATAATATGATAGACAATTAATGTCTTTGTTGTGTGAGCTCAAAAAATGGCGGGCGACAGGATAAGCAGGATCTGAGTGTAAAATGGCCCGAATATGCTGCAAGATTCTGACATGTACCGGTTGTATAGTACTGCCTACATAATTGAGGCCACAGGTACATGTCAGTACATATACAGCATATTCTGTTTTACAAGTACATTGGCCTTTAATAGGAAACTCAGTGTCGCTGAAGGGAGTTTTGTAGTGTGTCTTATTTATTCCAAAATTACAAGCTCTACACGTAGAGCATTTTCGGAATCCCTATATATATATATCCAAAAGAAACTGTGATAACAACAGGTATATTGTCCCCGATCAATAAATCACAGCGCTCTGTTATGTTTGTTATCAATAAAGTTTAGTGAATAAACCGCAAAGTGCAAAGTGAGCAAAGTAACGCCCAAGTGGGCAATATCTGCCCATAGTTTAAACCAGAATATAAACAAGCCAAGCTTGTGATCAATTCTGCCCCAATGGGCTAAACCGGTCCTGAATTTCAACATGGACCAACTATGTAATGACAAACACATCAAAGTGTCGAAAAGATATTACAGCTATCATGCGTTTCGTATTCTCTAATCGTAAAAAAAACAAATGGAGAAGACATTCATTAAAACCACAGTTTACAACACACAGTTAAAAAGGCATCTCTCTGGCTGTTATCTATCAGAGCATATTGGCCCATAGGGAGGAGACCCGCACAGAAAGCCAGCGAATGCAAGGAGCTTGTCGCAAACTCCCGAATTCGGTATGGAGGATTGGGAAATCATGCTCTGAGTTTGCCGCAGGTTCAATGAGGCTGAGACCCGTATATCAAACCTGGAGGATGAACTTGCGGCGCAGAAAGCAACAACAGAAACCCTGCGCTCCGCTAAGGGAGACACCCTTTGGAAAATCACGGATTTGGAGAACCGCCTTTGGCGCAATAACCTCTGAGTGTTGGACATTCCTGAGGGGGCCGGAGGGCAGGATGCACAGAAATGTATCATCAAACTTTTTTCTGAATCCTTCCCCATGTTAACCCAATGGGATCGGAGCAGTGAGACTCAGAGGGCACATAGATTCCCATTTGTTCAACGCAATAGACCAGGCCAGAATTCTACCAGACCTAGGGCGATTTTAATATCTGTAAATAACTTCCTGGTGAGAGAAGCAATATACGACCAGATCGAAAGAAGACTGGGAAGAGGATATCGTTTTTTGTATGCCCTGATTATTGCCCTCTGACCGTAGAGAAGAGATGGCTATTAGGTTAGCTCATCACTCCATTTCGGGATAAGGATGCACAAGCCTTTTTGTTGAACGCAGCTAAACTCAACATTATTCATAATGAGCATGTGAAGTTTTTTACAGCAGAATTAGCGGATAAAGAGTATTTGCAATCTTTATAAAAGGGGAAAAGGGAAGTAAAAAAAAGGGGGAGGTGGGTAGGCAGGGGTCTGGGGCGTAATGGGTGTGCCTGAAACCGGACATGCATTTCGAAGTGTTTGCTAGAGGATGTTTTATTGATTTTCAATTGTTTGATTCCTGCGCTTTCACTGTCGTTACCACATTGCTGCTAACTTCTTAAGTAAATCATTGCTGCTAATTTTTTAAGTAAAATCATTTTAAAATTTCACCTTAGTTTTTGTTCTTTTTAATGTTTCCACTTGCATTTGCACTGTAAGCCAGCCGGTTGCACTCCTCGTTCCGTTCCACCGCAGGCTCTTTGGTTCCAATTGTCGTGGAGGGAGTCAACTTCCAGTTTTGCTGAAGTTGAGATTGGCGTTCTAGTCGCCTCCTCACCCCCGCTGCGTGACTAACCGAGCACGCAGCGGACGCGCGCATCGGGCGCGCCGGCGGCATGCGAAGGCATGCCAAAGGTAAGCCCGTCTGCGCCGTCCATGCCCCGGACGGGCCTAGGTCCAGCCATGCCACCAGTTTTGACCTAGGAGCCGTGGCGGGCCGGCACGCCTATAATCGTGCTGAACTGCTATCAATGGACCCAGTCACTAGCGCAGGTTTGAAACACTGTGATGATATTTTAGATCTGGCCAAGGGGTGTCCTAGTTGCAGCTTCCACTTTGTTACTAATTTCCCTAGTAGGGGCTTTACAGTAGGGAAGGAGTTGGGCATTCTGGCAGCCCTTATTAACGCTCGCTCAATGGTGAGAAATGCAGAAAATATCTTCGAGCTAATTGTTGACTATAAGCTCGATGTATTGTTTATTACCGAATCATGGCTCAGGGAGTCGTGTGAGCCGGTGGTTGAACTCGCTGTCCCCCGTGGGTATCATTTAGCACGTGCTGACCACACGACGAGGAGAGGGGGGAACCGCTGTGGTGTTCAGGGAAAACTGGGCCTTTGCATGCGAAACCACTGCGGATGTGTTGGAGGGCGAGGCTTCGGATTTTTCATTCATCCTATTGCCCCACTTCCTGCTGGGGGGCACGCTCATTTACCACCCTCCCGGCCAGATTGGTGCTTTCCTCAAAACTCTGGAGGAGACCATCGCTGTACGGGTTCTGCGCTTCTCTAAATTCCTCCTTTTGGCCGATTTTAACATCCATTTAGATACCCCGGAGGCCCCTGATGCCACAGCTCTACTAGACCTTCTGTCCATGACACAGCTGACCCAGTGGGTCTCCAAGCCTACCCACTCCAGGGGTCATTTGATTGATCTGGTATGTTCTAATTTCGAACTGCATACGGAAGATCCATTGCTTGTTTCCTGGTCTGACCTTTCTCTGATTACCTTCTCTTGAGATATGGGGAAATCTTCTCGCAGGCCATCTTTGCCATCTGGCCCTCCCTCCCATAAGATTAATATTCTGGGGTTAATAGAGGCCCTTAATCACTCTCAGGTTGACCTCGCTGCTGACCTGGAGGGGGCGGTTGACCGGTTTAACACCTGGGTTAGCCAGGGAGTCGAATCCTCAGGCAAACCTTTGCCTACCAAGGCTCACCGGCCTTCTCCCTCTCAGCCCTGGTACTCCCTTACTTTAAAGGAGATGAAACTGGGCTCCAAGAAGTTGGAACATCAGTGGCGGGTTGCCTATTGCCCAGTATCTAAGTCCGATTTGCGCACAGCTCAGAGAATTTACTATACAGCTGTCAGGAAAGCTAAAAGCAATTTCTTTACTGATAGAATAATGAAAGACAATAAGAATGGCAAAGAGATTTTCTCTATTGTTAAAAGATTTATGTCATCCTGTGCGGAGCATAAGGCCATCCCAGCCTCCTTAGGATGGTGTGAGGAACTTTCAGTATTCTTTATTCATAAGATACAATTAATTCAAGAAAGCCTAGGTCTATCAGTGCCACTTTCGAACTCCCCCCATATCCCCTCTCTGTATCTCCTCCAACACACTACTCTCGCAGTTTGCTTTGGCTGAGAAGTCTGACATTCTTACTGTCCTTAAATCTCTCAAGTCAGGCTCTCCCTCTGACCCCTGTCCAGCCAGAGTCCTAGCTGGGGTGGCTGATATTGTGTGTACTGAAGTTATGACCATTGTCAACTGGTAACTTCAGTCAGCGGTTGTACCGGGATAATGGAAGCAAGCCAAGCTTCTTCCTCTCCTTAAGAATCCGACAGCGGATCCCGCTGTACCAGCCAACTATCGCCCGATATCTCTGCTACCAGCATTGGCCAAAGTCTGCGAAAAAGTGGCTTTCCGCCAACTGGAAGCCTTTGTGGAATCTTCTGGGGCTCTACATCCGGCCCAGTAAGGCTTCAGAACTTCTTATAGCACAGAGTCGGCGCTGGTTGAAATGGCAGAGGCAATCAGGGAGTTCCTGGATGGAGGCGGCAGAGCGGCTCTGACTCTATTGGACCTCTCTGCCGCCTTCGATATGGTTCCTCACCAGCTTCTTCTTTCCCGCCTATCTGCCGTTGGCATCTCTGGGGCAGTGTGGACCTGGCTGGAGTCCTTTTTAGATGCCCGCACTCAGCAGGTCTGAATACCTCCTTTTTCATCCTCGGCCAGGGAGGACTCGACTGGAGTCCATCAGGGCTCGACTCTGAGCCCTCTGCTTTTCAACATCTATCTGACTACATTGATCTCCCTGGCAGAAGAGCTGGGTGCCAAAATCATGGCTTATGCTGATGACACCCAGCTTTTATTCACCTGGAATGGCCCCGACCTGTGCACTGGGGCTGCTCAGAGCTGCCTTGTCGTCGTGTTTACATGGCTGGCACTGGCTAAGCTCAAGTGCAATGAGGGGAAATCTGAAATCCTGCTGTATGAAGTTGAAGTTGAAGTTGGGGGAATTTATAAAGCGCACGTATACCCAAAAGGTTTCATGGCGCTAATTTGATCAGGACGCAGCAGAACAAGGCGGCAATTAGACCACAAAGGCCCTAGTAAATAGCCAGGTCTTCAGACATTTACAAAACTCCAAGTATGAGAGGGAGGATCGTATATTATTGGGAAGGGAGTTCAAGAAACGAGGGGCTTGGAAGGAAAAGCTCGACCCCCCCATGTTTCTTCCTCACAAAGCGTGGAACAACCAGAAGATTTTTAGAGGAGGACCGACGGTTTCTAGAAGGAGTATATACTGTTAGCCTAGTTGCTACATAAGAAGGAGCTAAGCCAGATAATGATTTGAAATTAAGACACCCCAATTTAAATAAGCATCAATGGGTAACGGGTAACCAATGCAGTTGCTTGAGTAGTGGGAGAGCATGATGGTATCTAGGCCGTCTATAAATCAGTCTAGCTGCATGATTTTGGACAAGCTGTAGCCGGCATAATTCATATGTGGGAATACCAATCTAAAGGGAATTAGCGTAGTCAACACGAGAGATGACTAGAGCTAGAATGATAAATTTGAGGGCGTCAGTGGTGAAAAAACGGGAAACTTTACGAATAGTCCAGAGGCATAGAAAACAGGACGAAACGACCATACTAATTTGGGCATGCATCGAGAGGTCGTCGCTGATTTTAATGCCAAGACTTTTCACAGACTTCGTAGGGGAAGGGGCAGGGCCTAGAGAAGAAGGCCAGTAATTAGTAGTCCAAGGGTTGGATGGGCCTCCGAACAAGACTAGTTCCGTCTTGTCAGGATTTAACTTTAGGTAACCAATTTCCTCCACACTTTGCTGATGCCTTGTGGCCCTCTGATTTTCCCCGTCCACTTTTGGAGCCTGGTCCGTCCAAAAACTTGGGAGTCTGGTTCGGGGAGGATCTCAGGTTCTCTGACCACATCAAGAGACTAACGGGTGTCTGTTTTGGCACACTCAAGTCGCTTAGTAGATTTTTCCCTTTGCTCCCTCAGCCGGTGAAGGAAATGGTTGCTCGGGCACTTTTTATTGGCAGCCCGGGATACTTGGTGAATAGACTCCAATTGATCCAGAACGCGGTGGCAATACTCTTATTTAACATCTCATAGAGATCCAGTATAAGGTCACTCCTGCGTGACCTCCACTGGTTGCCTGTGGCCCAGCGGGTGCAGTTTAAGGCCCTCACCTTAGCCCACAGAGCACTGCATGATTCAGGACTTTCTTACATTAGGAAACGTGTGGCCTTTTATACTCCTCGCCGATCCTTACGTTCTGCCTCTCACCATCTGATTGCCACCCCCCTACTTCCGGCGCTCCAGACTGGGGAGTCAGTCACGTTCGATCAAGGTAGCCACACTCTGGAACAGTCTCCCCGTGGCTTTGCGCCACACCCAGGACTTCCGTGCCTTTAAGAGACTTCTCAAAACTCACCTTTTTAATCAGGCTTTTTAAATCTTTCTCCTTCCGCACGTCTGCAGTCCTTAACAACAACTTATATGCATAAACATACACGGAAGATAGATGGGGGATAGGGCACACATGGTGATATACGGTTTTGCTCCTTGAACGTATGTGGCTTTAACGATATTAACAAAAGGCAAAGGGTAGCGAATGAATTACAGGTGCTCCAGGCAGACTTGGTATGCATCCAAGAAACTCATATCCCATGGGCCAAAACAAAGTTATTGGCGGAACTTGGTTTGATGGTATTGGTGTGTACTGAGCAATCCACCACCACGCGGGGAGTAGCAATATTGGCTAAGAACCCATATACAAGGGACAGGTAGAGCGCTAGCAGGTAAACAAGAGAGGTGGGCTATCATGGAATGTATGGTTGGGAATCAGAAATGCACAGTACGCTCTATATATGGTTCAAACTTTGACGAGGCCCTAATAATTAAAGGGTTGAATATGTGACCTAAACATACATCTTGAATCTAAGGCTCTGCAAGAGGATAGCAAGCCCTACAATGGGAGGAAACCTAAGGTGTTTAAGGCATTGCTATCCCTATTGGGTGATCATTGACTGGTGGATGCATGTGAGGCTTTAAGAGGTCTGTATCCGGGGTACACCTTTTATTCATGTCCACACCAGAAACTAGTGAGACTTTATTTTCTTTTATCGGGTCTTTTACTATCTGGTGCTAAAATTCAGGTATACTCACGAGTTTCTTCAGATCATGGACCTTTAGTGTTAAACTAAAGTACGCTCAGAGCCGGAATTAAGCCAAGATCATTTTTATTTGACAGGAAGCTGCTTTTAGACGAAAGTTATCAGGCACACATGAGAGTGTGGGTCAAGCAATTTTTTCTAATAAATCGTAATACTGCAGGGACCGGGTGTGTATGGGACACTTTTAAAGCGAGCTTTAGGGGGGAGACCCTCAGTTTTGGGCTTTATAAGCAAAAACCAATGTGAGCATCATTACAGGAACTATACGCCAATCTTACTGTGGTAGAAGAAAAATTACGCAGGGGATACATGCTGGTCATGAGATCTCCGCCTTGCAACTGGAAGTAGCCTGGGGTAAGGCCAGAATAAATCTTCATTGGAGTAAAGAAATAGCCAAAAAACACTTTATCAATAAGAAACAGAGCTACCAATATGGGGAGGCAACTGGGCGATGTTTGGCACAAAGGCTGAGATCAAAGGATGCGGCCCAGAGGATTAGCACAGTGCTGGATTCTAGGGCCAATCTTGTAGAAACTGATGTGGGGATTTTAAACGTGTATCATGATTTTTATGAGGCGCAGTACACTGGGGAGGGTTATGATTGATAAGATGAGGAAAAATTGCTACAGAGCCTTAATTGCAAGAATTTGGATTTGCAAGATGCAGAATCGTAAGAGGCACCCATTACTATGGAAGAGATGGAAACCACATTTCAGCAGACCTAGGTAGGAGTTGCTCCCCTGACTTGGGATGAAGCAAGCATTATTATTTTTAAAAAGAAAGATAAACCAGCTGAGCAGCCGGGCTCTTACCGCCCGATATCACTATTAAACTCAGATGGCAAAATGTATGCTAAAATCCTTGCGATCCGGTTGGCTGAAGTATTAACCCCGTTGGTATTGGCTCGACAACATAGGTTCATTCCTAAGAGGGGTAAAACTAACCATATCAGCATGGTGGTAACCCTGTTGGATAAAGCTAATACTACAGGGAGCAAATTCAGTTTGATTTTATTAGATGCTGAAAAAGCGTTCGACCGGGTCGCGTGGGAATTTCTATGGCTGTATGTTGTTTTAAACAAGGCTTCACCTCAGCCATTCAAGTCTTATATCGTCTTCCAACAGATAAAATCTGTATAATGGGTCTGGAATCTGATCCAGTTTATATCACATGGGGAACAAGGCAGGGATGTCCTTGCTCCCCCTTGCTGTTCTCATTGTACAATGATCAGTTTTTAACGATGTAAGAACAAAGTGCAGGGATAGAGTCTATAACTTGGAAGCAAGAACATTATTGTGTGTTTGCGTATGCAAACGATGTGGCAGTGGTTACTCCTAACCCTATTACAGCTATGCCAAAAATAGAGCAATGAGCACTAGAGTTTGAAGCTGTTTCATGATACAAACTCAATGTGGCAAAAACACAAATCTTATGCTCTAATCTTGCTGTATTTGATGACCATCGGGATCTGAAGGAGGTATCATACCCAGGGGTGGCATTGAGGTCATGCTTAAAATCACTGGTAGAGGTTAATTGGTGCAATATTCTAAACGTTGTGCAGAAGCAAGTGGATCGCTGTGAATGTTTACACCTATCACTTATGGGACGATGCAATGTCCTTAAAATGCTGATACTGCCCAAAGTTTTATATTTTTTTTAGATCTGTGCATTAGAAATCTCCTGTGTCCAACTTACAGCACTGCAGTCAGTTTGTTCGAGGTTTCTATGGGCTCAGGGTAAGCCTCGTAGAGCCAAGCGCTATATGACACTACCTCGTGAAAAAAGCGGCTGGGCAGTGCCTGATTTTGCCCTATATTACTTTGTATGTATGTTACAACATATGAATATCTAATTAACGGGGGGACAGAGCCTATTAGTGTTGCTGAGGTTCCATCTATGTATCAGATGCAATCGGGTAGTGATGTAAAAAATCGGCTGTTTATTAACCTGGAGCCCAGTTACTATAAAAAAAAAACAGGTTTAAGGTTTTAAACGCTGCTTATAAGGTGTGGAAGGTTGTGCGAAACTCTATAGATTGGGGAGGGTCTCTCAGTATACTCCGCTTACAGCTGAGTATACTCTATTCTGGGATAGGATTATAGAGAGATGGCGGGCCAATGGTATTTATTATATGGGTGATTTATATAACAATGGGGGGTTAATGTATTTTGAAATGTTAGTTGATAAATACAAACTTTCCTGATTTGAATTTTTTAAATACCTCCAAGTTCCCAATTATTTATATAAATCATTGGAATATTGAGGTGAATCCCCTTGTTGAAGACGTGAGGAAATGTGCATGTATTGTCACTTCATACAATCTATTGTTAGACACGAAGGTTGGTGACTTAGATATCCACAGCGCAAAATGGGATAATAGGTTAGGGTGCCTTGGCACTCGGGTAGATGCTTCTATTGAACTTGCAGGGAAGCTATTAATATCTGCCAGTCTCCGTGCACAAAATTGTGAGACTTTGTTTAACCTTTATTATACCGCAGCCAGGTTATTAAAATGGGCCGGGACAAACAATGGAAGAAGTTTTCGCTGTGGAACATATGACGCTGATATCATGCACATCTTTTAGACATGTAGGCACTTAAGCAACTTCTTGGGGCATTTAGAGAAGTTACTAGCAGAAATTCTGGGGAGGGCCAGTCAGATTGTCAGATGCTCAAGTATTCTTGGGGGTAGTGGATAGGGAAAAGGCGATCGGCTGGCTCATAAATATCGATATCTGATTTTTCTGGCTACAGCTGTAGCCAGGCAATGTATTGCCTCAATGTGGATCCAGAAAGATGACCATCATTTGAATTATGGAGAGCTAGATTTTTAACCATGTTTAATTTAGAACACAGTCTATATGTTCTGAAAGGTGGACAAAAAAGGAAACTAGGCATTGAGATTTGGGGGCCGGTTATCTCCTATATGGATGAGTGATGTAGTATGTCGGGTACACACCTTGATGGCCTAAGCACTTGCACTTTATGGAATCGTCATACATTTTAGATCTGTAACATAACTGTATGCATTGTTAATTGCTTTTTAAGACTGAGTTGTGTGTTTTGTTCTAAACCATTGACTATCATGGATTAATAAAAAAAAGAAAAAAAGAATTTAAAAAAAGAAAAAAGTGTCAAAAAGATATTAGAACTATCCTGCGTTTTGTATTCTCCAATCATAAAAAACACAAATAGAGAAGAAATTCATTAAAACCACATTTTACAACACACAGTTAAAAAGGCATAAACCTGTGCAAAACGGAAAAAGGGATTTTTTGCAGAATTTCAGACTTATCCTAGGTGCACTGCCATTTCTTCATCCACATTTAATCCATTTGGATAAGGGTGTTAAATTTTATGATAATTTTGGACCTCTTTCCTCTTTGGGAACTGTTTCAAGCACTACAAGCAAACAAAAATTCCCTCAGACCAGCTTCACAGGGAACGGCCAAGTCTTTAACTTCTTTAGTAAAATTGTGTGTGATTGTTGCCCCGAAAGATTAGCCTGGAGAGAGTTCCAAACGTTGGCGGCAGTAAATTAAAAAGCTCTCCACCCCATCTCTTCCTTTTGAACCTGGGCACCATGAGGAGATTATTTTTTGCTGACCTAAGGTTCCTCGAGAGCACATAGTGTTGGAATAATGTCCTAATGCCCACTGGGCCCAGGCCATAGTAGGCATTATGAGTGAGGCAGAGAGCCTTAAACATAATTCTGCGAACCACCGGGAGCCAATGCAGCGAAAGAAGAGAGGGCGAAACTGAGTGATGTTTGGGTGGATCCATCACTAGCCTTGCAGCTGCATTCTGCACCAGCTGTAATCGACGCAGCTGCCCTTTATTGATACCTAAATAAAGGGCGTTGCAATAATCCAATCTGGATAATATTAATGCAACAACCACCCTTTTACGGGCATCAAATGAAAGGAACTGAGAGATTTTCCTTATAATCCGGATGAGCCCAAAGCAGGTGGCCACTCTCCTAGAGACCTGCAAATTCAAAGATAAGGAGTCATCCACCCCTACTCCCAAGTTTTTTCCATGGGGAACAGGAGTAGGACAGGTGCCCAAGGAGTAAGCCACCACTACCTAGACCAGATGCCTGTCCTGTCTCCAAAAATAAGGACCTCCGTCTTCTCGCCATTCAGTTTTAGATAGTTTTGTACCATCCATGATGAGACTGCTTTCATGCAGCTTTTAAAATTCTGTGCGGAGTTCTTAACATTCTGTTTGATCGACACCATTATTTGGGTGTCGTCCGCATAGGACAACACTTGCAACCCAAATGATTTCACCACCGTTGCAAGTGGGGCCACATAGATATTAAACAGTGTGGGGCTCAGGGAGGAGCTCTGAGGCACTCCACAAACAAGGGGGGGCAGCATCCGAATAAAAACTTCCCAGCTTGACTGTTTGAGACCGCTCAACCTTAGAAAATAGGCGAGCAGGCCCAAGGCCAGGCCCCCAACACCTATCTCCCTGAGACACTCCACCAATCTCAAGGGAGACAGGGTGTGGAATGCAGCAGTAAGATCCAATATTATCAGAAGGGTGGTATGTCCTGCATCCACCTGCACTCGTACATTATCAAGAACCGCAGTGAGGGCAGTCTCCGTGCTATTTGATCTTCTGAATCCATGTTGTGAGCCATCCAGAATGTGATGTTCCCTCAGATAGGAACTCAAGTGAAAGTTCAAATGGGATTCTAGGATCTTTGCTGGAACCGGCTACAGGGATATGGGACGGAAATGTTTTAGATTAGAAGGACCTAACGAAGGCTTTTTTAACAATGGCATAACCACGGCCGCCTTCCTGGTCAAAGGGTACTGGCCCAATGAGATGGCTAAATTTAGGACAGTAGTGAAATGCGGGATAAGAGCTGCTTTCGCCAATTATAGAACCTTTAGAGGACAGGGATCCATGGTCGATCCCGATTTGACTCCTTCCAATTGGTGCTCAACTATCTTGGGAGTAAACTTTAGAAAAGCACATAGACTAGGAAGTGTCATGTTGCTGGAGCTGTACATGGAAGAGATTTCAGGCAGGGCACCAGATATCTGATTATGATTTAAAGTCTTCAACTGTCCATGTATATCAGATATCTTGGAGCAAAAAAAGGAAGAGAGACTGTCGCAAAGCTTCTGTGATGGCTCCACGGAGTCAGAGGCCGTAGGCACAACCAGGGAATTAAAGGTGTTAAAAAGTTCCTTAGGCAATTTAAGATCCTCTGTGATCTTTGAGTTATATTTTCCCTTTTCCTCCACAATAGCTGCTCTATATGCCTTCAGGGATTGTTTGTGTAACTCCCTGCCCAAAGGGGCAAGATCCCTACGTCAAAGTCTCTCCTTTCATCTGCACTCCTGCCTCAACTTACGCAATTGGTCCAAGAATCAGGGCACAGAAGGCTTTTTTCTAGCTGAATAGAAAGTTTTTTGGGGGCTAGCGTGTCCATCACTACTAAAAGCTTTTTAGAAAGCTTATCAGCGGCCAAATCTGCAGTTAGATGTTCTGAGAGGTGAAAATCCATAAGAGCATTGGTAACCGCTTCATTGTTGAACAAATTGAGATTTCGTCTGTCCACAGCTTTCAAATTTACAGATTGAGAGTTACCAGATGTTGAAACCCTTATTTTAAAAGGAATAGCATAATGGTCTGACCAAGCTAATGGACCGGGCTCTCCCACCGTGAACCTATGATCATTGGAAAAAATCCCATCTAGGGTGTGGCCTGCCACATGTGTGGGAGATTTAACTAATTGTGTAAAACCACAACCATTCATACATTCCAATAGTGTTTGAGTGTCATGACTTGTATTATTTTCTAAATGAAAGTTAAAAATCCCCGAGCAGAGTAAAATGCATCAGTTCACCATAAGGAATGCTTTGGACCAGTGAAATGGGGTTACAGCTGTCAGCTCTCAGTAAGCTATTCCCTGCTGTGGGTTTTCTAAACAGGCGACTCACTAAACTGTTTCTTTCGACATTTAATCTTTGGTCAAGAAACTCAATCGACTTGCTGTTTGTGTGGCTACTGAATGAGAGCTTGAGTGAATTGTCATTGAGAATGGTAACAACGTCCTGAGCTTTATCTTAGGTTCCATTCCAAATACAAAAGATGTTGTCAATGTATCCAACCCAGAGGATGAGATTGGTTTTAAAAAATGTGAGGTTATTACCTACCTTCTCCCCCCACCAGCTGAGGTATAATCCTGCAAACTCTGGGTTTGTCTAAAGATTGTTTCATCAAACACAAAAAAATTGCCTGTGAGATAAATGTGGATCATCTCTATGATCATTTTTGTATGTAAAAGATGCAATATTGATCTGTTTTTTAAAAGATGTCTACATGTAGACCCCAGCTTCGCTGGTGGTAAATGTCGAAAGACACAGTACAATCCATAGGGCAAAGAAAAGCATATTGGAACATATGCGTGCCATCGTAATAGTCCAGCCCGGCTTGGCAGTTCGGGCTGGACTGTTCCCATGAGGCACAGGGTCAGACTGATTTGCATATGGCCATGTCTGAACTGGAGTGGCAGAGTGGGCTAAAGAACGGTGATGGATTAAACCCAGATCAGTTGACTGGGGGTGAGTGCTTGTATTGTCATCGCTCAGTCCATCATTTCCTTTGGTTTTTCTTTGTTCGCCATAAGTTGGCAGGGTATGCTCAGACGTGAGTCCCCTGCTCACTTTGCCACTGGATTCAAGCAAGCTGGGCTGAAAACAGCTGAAATGCCAGAAACCGGTCCTCGGTAGCTTGTTTCCGGTCCAGGAAAGGCATGACTTGGCAGTTCGGGCTGGACTGTTCCCATGAGGCACAGGGTCAGACTGATTTGCATATGGCCATGTCTGAACTGGGGTGGCAGAGTGGGCTAAAGAACGGTGATGGATTAAACCCAGATCAGTTGACTGGGGGTGAGTGCTTGTATTGTCAATGCTCCGTCCATCCTTTCCTTTGGTTTTTCTTTGTTCGCCATAAGTTGGCAGGGTATGCTCAGATGTGAGTCCCTTGCTCACTTTGCCACTGGATTCAAGCAAGCTGGGCTGAAGACGGCTGAAAAGCCAGAAACCGGTCCTCGGTAGCTTGTTTCCGGTCCAGGGAAGGCATGGCTTGGCAGTTCGGGCTGGACTGTTCCCACGAGGCACAGGGTCAGACATCATTTGCATATGGCCATGTCTGAACTGGGGTGGCAGAGTAGGCTAAAGAACGGTCATGAATTAAACCCAGATCAGTTGACTGGGGGTGAGTGCTTGTATTGTCAACGCTCCGTTCATCATTTCCTTTGGTTTTTCTTTGTTCGCCATAAGTTGGCAGGGTATGCTCAGACGTGAGTCCCTTGCTCACTTTGCCACTGGATTCAAGCAATCCGGGCTGAAGACGGCTGAAATGCCAGAAACAGGTCCTCGGTAGCTTGTTTCCGGTCCAGGGAAGGCATGGCTTGGCAGGTCGGGCTGGACTGTTCCCATGAGGCACAGGGTCAGACTGATTTGCATGTGGCCATGTCTGAACTGGGGTGGCAGAGTGGGCTAAAGAACGGTGATGGATTAAACCCAGATCAGTTGACTGGGGGTAATAATGATAGGCATTACTCAATGGCAAAACACTTCAAGTCACATCACTTTCAGAATTGCAATTTGTGGAAATTTGTAGTGCTTGATACAGTTCCCAAACAGGAAAGAGGTGGGGATTAAACAAAAGAATTAAGGAGATTAGAATCCAAAATGAAAATCAAATTTAACATCCTCTAACCAAAAGGATTAAATATGGATGAGGAAATGGCAGTGCACCTAGGCTAAGTCTGAAATTCTGCAAACATGTAATATTTTCCTTTTTGTACAGGTTTATGTCTTTTTAACTGTGTGTTGTAAATTGTGGTTTTAATTAATTTCTTCTCCATTTTGTTTTGTTTCAGATTAGAGAATACGAAATGCAGGAGAGCTGTCATTTCTATTTGACACTTCGATGTGCTTGTCATTACATGGTTGGTCCATGTTGAAATTCAGAACTGGTTTGTTGTGTGGTGTTTTAAGCTCCAATTGAATGTATCAGATCCATGCCCTTATATAGGTACAATTCACACTGCCCTTATATAGGCATAGAAATCAAGCCCTCATTTAGGCATAGCCCATGCTACCCAAATACAGGAATGGCTACTTCCACCGTACCAAACATCACAATGATTTCTTGGAAAACAAGCTTAAACAGTTAGGAAACTTCCCCTTGCTTGCATATTGATTTGTACAAGAACTCAGTTACTTTACAGAGAACAACTATTCCCTAGGGGTTCTTTCCTGACGTTCATATGCCCAACTTTACGTCAAACTATGGCATTCCTAAACACCTTCAAGGTATAAATATACCTACACTTGCACTAGCAAGATACAGTGTTTCATAGCAGTTCGAAGACCTACTTGCCCGACGCAGCTTGCTACAGCAAGTGCAGAGGGAAGCCGACTCTCCAGCTGACGCACTGATCCGGAAGCTGCCTTTCTCCTGCCGAGAATCCAGCTGGAGTGTTTCCGGCTTGCCTTGCGGGGTGTTGGAAAATCGAGTCCCGATACAGAGCTATCTGACCTCCTTCATTCTAACCAAGGTATGGAGCTGATTAGAACCTAGAGAAACCTTTGGTAGATTCTTGGCAAAAACTAAACCTATGCTACACAATATTTACTTCTTCCCTCGTACCACACTTAGGTTAGGTACATTGGGTTAGGCGTATTTTTGAAGCGCCAGTTGAGTATTTTAGTCAATGTTATTTATGTATGTATTTTTATATGGCTTAGAAACCACACAATGCTCTTACAGTATTATTTCATATTACTGTTTACGCAGTGCGCATTATACTTTGCAGTCTGCATAACGATTGTAGCAGTTCACCTCTCTTGCATGAAAAAGAAGACTGTTCAATAAACCATTTTTATTGAAAACGCCTGTCTCACTATTTCTCTGCAACTCTGTAGAAACGAAGCATGCACAATTGACTGAGTGAACTACTTATCTATTATTTCCGCGACTCGGAGAGATATATTCTTATTCTTGGGAAACAAAGTTGTCATGTTTATGCAATTGTCAGAAACTAATCCCTTCTTGTGTATTCGAGAAAGTTTCTAGTGACCTCTAAGTTAGCTGGCACACACACAAATAAGTTTAGTATATTCGATAGAGATCTAGTTGACCTCAGTCCTATGTCAAATCTATAGATATATTATTCCAATACACAGAGCCTATTGGGAATATAGGAACTTCACTACATGGCGCCCAACGTTTGGTAAGGCACTAATTTAATGCTAGATACTAAAGTAACTCAGTCGTGCTTTTCTCAGAGACCCCTTTTTCAGTAATACTCCAATAGACGTCTGGAGTGGGTAAAGGGATAATATCCGCCATAGCTGCGTAGGACAAAAATCCTATGTATTAGTTTTTTGTTTTTCAACGTTAAAGGATACAGTGTTCCAAACTATTGTGCACCTTATCTTTGTTTTCTTGAAACTTGCTTTGCAAACTTTCAGTCAACAAAATGTCGAAAAACGGCAAGAACACTGAGACCGGTGGAGCTGCATCTGATGCAGCCATACAAGCTTTAAACTACAGGTTTCCAAGAGACCAACGATAATGCTATTAGCATTCCCGAAACTTTAAGGAAAGCCATCACTATAAAACACATACAAAATGGCCTATCAGCAAGAGGTTGTAGGGTAGTTTTTGTGAAAGAGGCACATGAATATCACCAGACATAGGTATTCTATTCACGGAAAGTCTTCCCTGAAGCAAATGCAGGAACAAAAGTGTTTCACTTCTACAAAGTATCTGAACCACAAGAGGAATACATTCCTTTCAAGGATATTGAAATTCCATTAACATACCAAGAGCATGCGCTTTGGTTTAAAGGCGCCCTAAAAAATATACATCACATTACAAGGCTTGGTCCACCAGGTAGACCAGGAGCAACAAGGCAGATATTAGCCATCTATACACCACATCCTGCCATTGAAGAAATGTTGGATGAGGAACTATTAGTTCAACTAAAAGAACTGATAAAAATGGATAGACAATTGGTTCAATATGTCATGCAGATTTTTACTGTCCAAACCGCAATAAGGATTCCACAACACATCCCTTATATGGAGAACACAAATAAAATTACACCACAGACTTTACATTCAGTCGTTGGTAAATTACCCGCAAAACTGGAACAAATTCCATTCTGAATAGCTCTAAAAATTACTCAAATTGAGGCAGTATTTCCTGATACTACCCTTCATGAGAAACACAGAATTTTAACAATCGACTTACCTATGGAGATCGCACTACATCTGTAGGACTGCGACACTTGGGGTACAGTCTTTGCTGCAATCTACACCAAAACACATGGTGTTCCGTCTATGGCGGTAATATCAGACGTCCTGAAACAGATTCAAAATAAATACGGGCAGAGCCTGCTCTAAATCTAGTTATGAAACTACTGAAAGATTTCAAACAGGTATCAACCATAATATTAGCTCATATTAAAGGCGATAACTGAGCAACCACATGAACTGGCCAGAACAATCGAGAAATCCTATGAAGAATTAGGAAGAGACAGCTTGGGTGGGAAATCAGTTAAACCTCAACTGCCAGAAAGTCCTGAAAAGGTTTTATTAAAAACACTCCTACTTCTCCTAAAAAGAAGTGGGAGAACACTAAACAAACTTTTAAAGATAAGCGTTCTCAATCCTGAGGTAGGTCTCCTCAAAAGGAGCCCTCTGAAAAGATGTATAACCTCAGGAATAGGGATAATTTGAGAAAACCTGGTAGATATCAAGATACTGATACACGTTCCTCTTGTACCTTTCATACTTCATCACAGAAATCCAAAAGGAGAGGACGGTCAAAACAAAAGGAAGAAGGCGTCAAGTCCAAAGACGATCAACACGTTCGGAAAAATAAGAAAACTCAATTCACCAAAAAGAAGGTAGCAGGTCTAAAAATCAGACATGCCGAGGATCTTGAGGGCACAACTCAAGAACGGGGAATGGGCTCAAACGATGTTGTACAGCGCAGCAGAAGTCACCATTGTAGTGGGGCTGAGCCTTGCATTCATACAGTGTTAAGTTGGCATGAGCTTCTTAGAAGTTTAAACACTATTTTACTTTTTGCTTTCCTTTGCACACGGCACACACATTAGTTATTGTTTCACGTTAGGCTGAGAGTTTTGCTTCATATGAGAATAACTTGTTTTTCCACATTGCTAGACTTGCTTCGTAAGCATACTCTGAACAGTGAGTGCCGAGGCGTTCAAGGTTATCAACACTGTTGCTTTTGTTCGAACTGATCAGCACACGTTCTAGACATACCATATATGC
Organism: Lissotriton vulgaris; assembly: GCF_964263255.1. NCBI lineage: Eukaryota > Metazoa > Chordata > Amphibia > Caudata > Salamandridae > Lissotriton > Lissotriton vulgaris. Next base: position 211,266,358 of record NC_141690.1, on the reverse strand, counting down.
AGCTGCGGACAGCTCACATACTGGTGCCTTTAATAATACACTGTGTAGGCATGAGTGAACACACTTGGAGAACATTAATATGCTGAGAGCTTGTGCTAAACTCGATGTGATTCACTCCTGCTAAACTCTGAGGTATGGGGTCGCCTATGCAAGCCTAAGGGACCTTCTTTAGTTATAAAATAACCTACTAGTAAGGGAGGGTGAAATATAGGTATATATTTAACCTGTTTCCATTTAGCATTATAACATGCTTTCTCCCTTTGTATTTTATAGAATGGTAACTATGCTGACAATCTTATTTCTTATAATATATCTGCTTGTATTAGCTAAGTTGCTGCACCTGTGATCACAGTGTTGAAATAAACATTTAAACTTGCTCATATCTCCCTTTACTCCCTGTTCTGGACTGGTATGAGAGTATAATGAAAGAGTGCTCATGTTTCCCACTGTAGTGTAGTTCCTATATTTCCAATAGGCTCTGCGCATTAGAATAATATATCCTATAGATGTGACGTAGGACTTATGTCTACTAGGTCGCTATAGAATATATTAGACTTAATTGTGAGTGCCAGCTAGCTCAGAGGTCACTAGAAACTTTCTCGAGTTCACAAGAAGAGATTTAGTTTCTGACAACCGCATAAACATGACAACTTTATTTCCCCAAGATAAAACTGATCTTCAGAGTCGTGGAAACAATAGACAGATATTTTACTCAATCAATCGTGCATGCTTTTTTTCACCAGAGGTTCAGAGAAATAGATAGACAGGAGTTTTCAATAAAAGGATTTATTGAACAGTATTCTTTCTCAAGCATAAGAAATGAACTGCTACAATCGTAAAACTGGTTGCAAAATATAATGCATAGAGTAAAAAGAGTAGAATAAAATAATAATGTAAGAGCATTGTATGGTCCCTAGACCACAGATGAATACATACATAAATAACAAAGGCTAAAAAGTACTCAATGGTGCTTCTAAAATACGCCTACCCCGGTGTACCTAACCTAAGCTTAGTGCGAGGGAAGAAGTAAGTGAGGTGTAGCATAAATTTAGTAAATTTGCCAAGAATCTATCCAAGATTTCTCTTAGGGATTTAATCAGCCACGTACCTTGGTTTAGAATGAATCTCAGGACCCGATTTCCCAACAACCTGCAAGGGTAGCTTGGAAACACTGGAGCTAGATTTCTTGGCAGGAGAAAAGACAGCGTCTCTCTCAGTGCGTCTGCTGGAGGGTCGGCTTACTTCGGCACTTGCAGTAGCAGGGCACGTCGGGCAAGTAGTTAGACGAACTGCTCCAAACCACCGTGTGTTTGCTATGGTAAGTGAGGGTATATTTATATCTTGAAGGTACCGAGTTTGACGTAAAGTTGGACATAATAACGTCATTAAAGAGTCTCAGTTATTTGAAAACTCCATGAGTTCTTGGACAAGTCAGTATTCGAGCAAGGGGAAGTCCTTAGCTGCTGAAGCCGAGTTTTCCAAGAAATCGTTGTAGATTTTCGGAACTAGTGGAAGTAGCCCTGCCGTATTTGGACTGCATGAGCTATGTCTAAATATGGTTATGATTCTTATGCCTATATAAGGATATGGTGATTTATACCTATATAAGGGCATGAATCAGGAAAATTACAATAGGGTCATAAAATGTTATACAACACCCACTCCACGTTATCATGTTCAGCTAAGTTCAAGCACTAAAACATATAGCATGTGTTTACAATCCCACCCAAAAGTACAATGCATTTGAAATGGTTGCACATGAAAAGATGAGCATTTGTACTGAACATATTTAAAAGCAATAATTTCATTGTAAGCCCATAATATGATATTGGAAATGCTAACTGAATGAATCAAGAAACTTCATTAATGAAATGGCTCTTGGTTACAGATTTTTTTTTTTCGAGACCATCCCATAGCAAAATATACAATCTATTTTTGGTTTGCGAATTTAGGTCAATATTGTTTCTAGGAAGTATTCAAATAATTCTTGTTCTCTAAGAATAGTTATACATTAAACAGATTGCCAAAGTTTATTGTGTTTTGGAAAAAAGTCAAGTCAAATCGTAGCAAAATAGAGTTCCAACGTTAGAAGCTTTTAGTTTTGAGAAGAGTGAAGGTCGAATTTCAGAGTTGAAAGAACACTGTGTGCTAACTTCAAAAGTTATTCTCGGTGTCAGGAGAAAACATTAAGTCGTCAAGGCTGGCAAAGAAGTCTTCTACCACAGTAGATGAAAGTTGAACCACTTCATTAAGAAGGTCAATTGTACACAGATGTGAAACATCACCGTCTGCGTCAGTCGCATTAGCAATGTTCGCAAAAGATGGTACCTGTGTGCCTGTTGGTCCACGTATCTCACCTTCAGCTGGCATTGCCGGTGAGATCTCAATGAATGCCGTCATCAGGATTGGTAGCCGTTGGGGGCAACACAATACATGAGCAGTTACTGGACCCAGTAAAGTGTCAACATCCGTTGGCATTGCCGATGGAAGTGTTAGACAGATATCCAACACACATTCCTCTCCACAAAGCAGGCATCGTAGAACAGGTAAGATGCAATCTTGCCAGATTGGTCTGAATGACAGGAACCATGTGGTATTCAGATCTCTCAAACGAGCCAAGCCAAGGATCTGTGTTATTCTTTCACAATACGTCATTGCCAGAAGAGCATTCTCCATGGTAATTTGGGTATCGCTGGTGGCCGGACTTGCCATAACGGAGCAGGAGGAATAAAAATAGTATCCCTGCTACGAGCCCCAAGATGGCCACCGAACACAGAATGCATGAAGTTAGGAAAAATGCCCAGGACTGCTTCAGAGGGTGCTAACAGTTCTGAAAAAATCATCTTAAATAAATGTACAATACTGCTGGTATCAGACATGTTTAAGATACGACCTAACATTTCTGAGAAATGTATGGGGCAGTTTGTTGATAATAATGCATGTATCTCTGCAGAGGACCTTGCAATTTGTAGATCATACGTCTCTCTGGACGTGGTCAGTGGCACAGTTTTTTTAATAAAAGAATGGCTTTCATTCTGCTTAAAGTATCAATTCGTATAGAAGAGATGTTCAGTGAAGGCCATAGTGGGCCTCCCCGTCTGTCTTAGTTTTTGGAAACAATACTTGCATACAACAAGCGACCCTGGCTGACACACTAACAAGATAGGCTGTCACTGGCATAATTCCACAACAGCTGTGATCATTCAGCATTAAGTAGCTTCCATTGGAAAGCTGCCTAAAATTTGGATCTATCACTTCTACCGGGGAACCCTGCAGGTGGCATGATAAGTTGTTTGAAGAACCCTCACAGGCTCCATGTAAATTAATGCCTTGACACAGAAGTGTACCGCTTAACGTGGTTTTGCAATTTTTACCCAAAAGAAATACCTCCTTTTCCCCACTCCAACATTTGTGTGAGCATGGTAAATCCCAGGTTGACATTATGTACTCTTTACCCAAGCTTTCATACTGGCCTGCTGGTATGTGTTTTAAGCAACACTGAAACTGGAAAATCATCACTGGTATTGTGATGGTGCCATGTATTATCTATTCAACTGATGGTTTCTCAGAAACGGTCAATGGTAATCTCTCCAGTTTTTCTGTGCTCAGTACCGTATAGTCTGCTCCCCTCTGTGCCAAAGAGATTTGTTTATCTGTAAGGTTAAATACAGTAAACAATGACGTGGTGTTGATTAGACGCCAAGGCACATAGCCAGAACGAAGGTTTTGTAACGTCCAGCCTATCGGTATTGTAGAACGCAATTGAGACTGGCCATGTTATAACATTAGCAAGCCCTGTTTCATTATGTCAATGACAGAGGATATAATGCTGTCTAAAGAATAAATTCTGGACGACAGAGTTGTTAACCCATTGTCAACCTCAGAGAGAGCTTTCTCTAAATTAATATGATCAATTTCTCATATTCGTTCTGCAGTTTCCATTTGCGTGACTTTCCATGCTTCATTGTAAGCAGCGTATTTGAAATGTTTATGACGTGGTTTGTGAGGTCCAAATAGGAATTCTCTCAAATCAATGTCATTTTTAAGTAAAGTTAAGTGTTGTTTTATATCTGGGAGTGTGGATTTTTGTAGCCACTCAAGGCACAGTTTTCCTACACTGTAAGATGTTATTATCCCTGAATGTTGTCTCTGAACATGTCTTGGATCTGGCCTAGTTACTGTAAACCCTTGTGTCTTGTTCAGGAGTCTATCTTGACAGTTATTCGTGTCTGTGGGCCAGATTAACCATTTTTTCCATTCAGGATTACTTCTGTTTTGTTGTAAAATGTAATTTACGTCTACCTCCTCATCTGTAGTTCTATTACTATCAGGTGTCGGCTTAGGTATTGACGGTTTGTTTAAATCTTTTATCTTAACCAGACCAAGACAAGATGTCTGTTGAATAGTTTCATTTAACACAGTTTTTGTCTCAATGTTGTCTTTCCAAAAGTAAAAGCCTAATGTGGACAATTGAGCATAAAAGGCCGCAGAATAAATTTGTTTAGTATTTGTTAACATACTTTTCATGCCTGTTTTATTAACATTTTTAAAGCAAAAGCTTTCTGGATTTGTGATTTTAAAACCTGTAAAATATGGAAATGTTCTATAGAATGTTTTAGAGCTACCTTTTGGAGGTGTTGGACAATGTTCCCATTGATTATAAGTTAAAACATTTCTCGGGTTTGCTGATTTGTGCCAATAACGATGACCAAAATGATTAAAACAATACATTTCTTCATATTTTGATGAACCTTCTAAGTATTCATGTTTTGCACATTTTGCTGACATTTCAAAATCTGTCATCATGTTATTAACAGTTTCAAAGTCCCAATCATCAGAAAATGTACTCGGTGACACAAAATCACTCAAGGAAACCTTTAATTGATGTGGAATCTTCAGCAGCTCGACAGGGCCATAAATGTCATAATCAGTTCTATCCCAAGCTATACCACCAGGTAGAGGAACGGCTGTGATTTTCACTGATGACAGGTCTCTTTGTTCACGATGAGATGATTTGTTTGGTTTCAGGAGCAAGTTGATGTTCTTAGTACTTGCTGTGTCCATTTTACTATATTTTCCATCTATCAGCTTTCCTAAACTTAAAACAAGAATGAGCCATAGTAGGAGAAAAAGTACACCTAACCCAATCCAAAATTCAACCCATGGTGAACCCAGATATGTATTTGCAAGCTGGTGAAAAAGTTCTGTTACTTGTTCCTTGAAAGTTTTGTTTGTTGGCGTTGTTTCGGGCTTACTGGGATCCTCAGAAAACGTATCAAAGTTGATGAAATAGCCAGAGGCAATTCTGTCAATTGTTGGTATCGCATCTGGATTATTCAAAATCGCTGGAGCTGCTTGTTCCCTTGACATATTGGTATAGTAAGATGCTACATCATTGTAGACAGGAGTGTCTTGACAAACTGTTATTTGGGTTTCAAGAGGCACAAGCTCCATGGCTTTGTTGCATAGTCCTTCTTTTCTTACTTCAGATTCTTCAAAGGTGATGAATTTTTCAGTTTGAACCTCTTGGATAGTAGCAAGATTCGGTCGCCTGCTGCATCTTGGGAGTCCACTGGGCCTACTACTTATTATCAGCCACATGATGTGGTTTTACCAGGTCAATTGATACAGACCGGTTCTCCTTTCTTCCAGCAAGGGGCAGCAGTAACACTGTTCTTGATCCGTGGACTGCTAGTACAGGTACTGGTTTTCTGTAAGAAGGCCCAAATTCCTTCTTATCCGCTACTTTCTCTCTGACCAGATCCCCAAACTTTGGAATCCAGACAGGTCTTGCTGGGACAGGTGGTTTTTCTTCAATGGTCGTTGGCTTTTGTGTGGTGTTGCTTAAACTTCTTCTTGTTTCATTTACATCCTGTAAAACAGCCAAACGATCTTTGATATCAAAGGGTTTTTGTTCCACCACTGAAGTATGACGATCGAGGTCTTCAACCATCATTCTAGTACCAAAAAGGATTTCATATGGAGTGATTCCACCCAGAGAATTTCTTGGCAGGTTATTAAAACTACGTTTAACACTTATTAGCCCTAGCTGTTATAGATTGCTTTATGTCACAGTTTTTTCTTTACACAACCAAATTTCCCTCTGGATGGAATGGACTCGAAAACCGCAATGCAACGCCCAAGCTGGCCATGACCTTCTTGTAAGCTTTGGAGCTAAACACAGGACCTTGGTCAGAGTGTAGCGTGCCAATTGCATACGTGCCGAAAAAGACTTGCAAATCTTTTATAACAGTTTGTGCGTCAGCCGAGCGCTGAGGCCACCTCCAAATGAATCTTGAGCATGAATCCACTGCAACCATGATGTATTTATAGTTACCATCCCTTTGTAGGGGTCCACAGTGGTCCAGATAAACACATGCTAATGGTTTATCTGAAATCAACAGGGGCGTCTGCGCAGGACGTTTCACTGTAGACACTTTGATTTTCTGGCAGATTTCACATTCTAAAACATACTTTCTGGTTTGTTTCCTCGTGCGTGGCCACCAGTAGCTTTGTTTTAATAATGAAACTGTGGCGGAAACACCTGCGTGTGCAGAGGTGAGCCCTTCATGTGCTGCTAAGATTAGTCCTACCGTGTGTTCCATGTTTGGGATTACTCTATCCCCTACTCCAGGAATTCGAGCAAACGGAACATTATTTGCATCAGTTATATATGAGTACTTGAGTGGAAAGCCTTTTGGAAGTGATTTACCACTGTCTTTTATTGAAGCAGGGACAGCGTGCATTATTTTGCTGTCTATTTTAGTTTTTGAATGAGTGATTGCAGCTACAGAAGCCGTTTGCACAGCTGCCTTCACGGCTTCATCAGTCAATAAATTCCCTTCAACGTTAACGCCATCACGCTGATGACTCAGTGTATGGATCACGTGAGTCTTTTGTAGTTCTTTCTGTAAAAGAACTACTTGTTCCCAAAGCATTTTATGCTTGATTGTGCCACCTTTTGCGTATTTAAAACCATTTTGAACCCAGTTCTGCAGGTATTCATTGTAAGACTGGACGCAGTAATACGAAACGCACACTATGAGTGTGGGGAATTTGCGATCGGAATTTTCAAGCGCCATCTTGAAAGCCTGTAGTTTAGCTCGCTGAGCTGTACAGTCTCCAAGAGATTGAGTTTTTGTGACCAGAGGTCTGAATTTACCATTGTATCAGCGACCTTTAACAATCGTGCACGCAGCACTATAAGCTTGTTTACCCCCAATTGCGGGTTGTGCTGATCCGTCTATATATATTATACATCCGTAATGTTCTAGAGGCAGAATTTCAGAGGGCAGAGGACACTCTTGTTCGTATTGGATAAATTCGTGTGTCTTCAAGTAAGGGTCAGAAACGTGTTCAATGTCTGTTGCAGCAAGAGAGTTAACCCATTGCATCCATCTCGGATGTAGAGCTTTTGCATTTGTAATGCTTGCCTTTGTCACTGCCTCTAAGGCAGGTAAAGGAGTAACGACTTTAATGTGTTTACCCTCTGCGAGGGCTCTTTCTTTTGCTACTGCAGTCTAAACCGCTGTCAGAATTTTTTCTGTTGAAGTGAATTTCATACCAGCTTGTGTGCACAAGTGTGATTTGTAAGCTATTGGTACCTTTTCACCTTTATTAAAGGTTAGGTATGTGAATCCGCATCTCCCTGGGATGATTTGGATTACAAGGTTGCGTTTATTTATGCGTGTCTGTAAATGTGTTGTTGCCAACATGACTGTTTGCACTGAATGCAAAATCTCTGTGTGTTTTTGAGTCTAATTAGTAGGTTTGAAATTAGGTTTTATTAATTCATAGAGAGGTGTAACCCTTTCTGCGTAATTTAGAATGTAAGTTCTTCCGAAATTCAGGAATCCTAAAACTGACTGTAAGTTTTTCCGTGTTTTTGGCGGTTGGAGCAGCGGAAATTTCTCTAAAAAGTTTGCTGCCAGGCTTTTGCCTTCACTTGAAAGTTCATATCCTAAGAATAGGACGTTGAGGTGGGCAATTCTTGATTTTTTAAAGTTGAATTTATACCCTTCAGAGGCGAATCCAAGTATTATGGTGTTCCCCCCTTTCAAGTGCTTGTCCAAATCATCGTGTGTAAGATGGATGTCATCGACATAAGATAATGCCTCATCATCGTACATTTGTAGTAACTCTGTTACTCTGGCTAAAAATAACCCTGGACTATTCTTGAATCCCTGTGGGAGATGACAGAAGTGACGCTGTGTCCCCATAATTGAGAAAGCGGTCAAGTATCTGCTTTCAGGTACAATGTTTTGACAGAAAAAAACATTTTAATTATCCAATGTGGTTTTATGTTTTTTGCGCACGATGTTATTCATCAGTGCTGCACTGTGTGCATTTTGTACTGCCAAGGTTTTGCAACAAGAGTTTAAATGTCTGTAGCCCAAAACTAGACGATATGTATTGTCTGGTTTGGACACATGGAAACAAAGGATTGTTTATGGACGAGGTGCATGTTTCAATCATCCCTTGGTATTCAAGTTGATCTAGTATCTCCCTGACCTGATTTTTAGATTCTTGTTTAACTGGATACTGCTTCTGAGCAGTTGGTTGATTTTTTAACTGGATCTTGTGGTGAGGTAAATCCTCATCCCATCCCACATGATTTTTATATAACGCCTGTGCCTGCGCCACAGCCCATTTTCTAGCATAGGTATATTTTTATGACTAGGAATTTAATTTGAGAAGGCTGGCATAATGATCTCTACGCCATGTGGGCACTCCCTGACAAATTCAGGTGGCCAGTATTTTTCAGCCAGAAAGATGTCATAACCCTTAGATAGTTTTTCCCTTTTATTATCCTAGTTATATCTCCCTCTATTCGGAGTGTTATTTCGTATAACTTATGTGGTACACTAACCCTGTGTGACAGGGTGAACACTACACCCGAGGGCCCAGACGTAGTAAAGGACTGGTGGTCAGCCGTTCCCCTCTCACCCACCTGCATACCCTCTCCCAAGCAGTCTGATCCTCACCAGAGCATTGAACGGGGTCCGGATGATCACTTGGTATGGCATTGGGAGGACGGAATAGACACCGGCGCCTTTAATTTGGGATATCAGCAGGACGAGAGTCCTCCCACTGGCAGTGACATCGTGCAGGACCCGTCAAAAGAGGACGGACTCCGGAAGAGGACGGACGGCGTTTCCCTGGAGGCAGAGTATGAGAGAGGAGAGCAGAGAATGAGTTGAGAAACAGCGGAGGACAAAGAAGACGAGGGCACGAGTGACCGGAACACCTGCGGCGGTAATGGCAAGCCAGGAGGCCAACGACCCCACGCGTCGCCCCGCCACTTTCCCGCGGGAGGAGCGTGGCTCCATCAGGTACGGGGCAAGGTAGCAGGCTGGGTGGGACAGCGTACCACTCCTACTCCCTAATCACACCCGTGTAACCTAAGTCCCGTGTACATAGTTGTACATAACAGTCTGCATGTTTCCCCCCTCTCACAAGCAAATACCGCACCGCACCGCCTATGTACAGGACAAGCACGATAGCACTTGGTTACCTTCACTCCCGATCCTTTCGAATCTCAACCTAAGGATGCTCGTCCTAATACCTGTGCTTTGTGCTTTTGTTTTCTTTCTCTTCTGGTCCCTGGCAACATCCGGTGGGCGAACCCTATAACTCCGGAGAACTCCTGCTTGGAGCTTAACGGGTCCGAAAGAGGTCACAGACTGGAATACCTAAAGAACACCAAAACGGATCCCGCAGCGTTCGCAAGAGAGAGACTTACAAGCCGCCACAGAGGAGTGTTTCTAAAAATAAAGCCATCCCTTAAAAGTACTCATAAAGCCTCAGTGTCAGTTCCTCTTACCCCTCCCCGTGTCCCGGCGACCCCGCAACACCCTGTTATCCGCAGTTTCAACCTGAATGCATTCATTCAGGTCCACTGTCTCTAGATGATCCTTCAGGATCTTGTGAGCTATGGTAACCTCTGCTGCACTGTCCAGCATTGTCTGGACCCACTCCCCGTTCTTGAGTTGTTTCCTCAAGATCCTCGGCATGTCTGATTTTAAGATTTGCTACCTTCTTTTTGGTGAATTGAGTTTTCTTATTTTTCGTCACGTGTTGATCGTCTTAGGACTTGGTTGTCCTCTTCTTTCGGATTTCTGCGAGGAAGTCTGAAAGGTACGAGAGGAACGTGTATCAGTATCTTGATATCCATCAGGTTTTCTCAAATTATCCCTATTTCTGAGGTTATACCTCTTTTCAGAGGGCTCCTTTTGAGGAGACCTACCTCTGGATTGAGAACGCTTCTCTTCAGGAAGTGTTTGTCTAGTATTTTCTCACTTCTTTTTAGGAGTGGTGAGAGTGTTTTTAATTAAAAGAAAATCAGGATTTTCTGTTAGTTCAGGTTTAACTGGTTTCCCTCCCAAACTATCACTTCCTAATTCTTCATAGGATTTTACTAATATTCCGGCCGGTTCATATGTTTGCTCAGTTACATCAAGTTCATTTAGTTTTTTGATGGTTTGCCACGGATGCTGCTTCACCTTTAATATTAGCTAATATTATAGCTGAGACCTGTTTGAAATGTTTCAGCAATTTCATACCCAGATTTAAAGCAGGCTCGGCCCTTATTCATTTTGAATCTGTTTCAGGATGACTGGTATTACCGCCATGAACGGAATACCATGTGTTTTTGTGTAGATGGCAGCAAGGACTGTACCCCAAGTGTCACAGTCCTCCAGGGGTGGTGCGATCCCCATTGGTAAACAGATTGTAAGAATCCTGTGTTTCTCATGAGGTGTACTATTGGGGAATACTGCCTCAATTTGAGTAATTTTCTGAGCTAACCAGAATGGAATTTGTTCCCTTTTTGTGGGTAATTTACTGATGACTGATTGTATAGTCTGTGTTGTAATTTTGTTTGTGTTCCCCTGATGAGGGGCGTGCTGTGGAATCCTTATAGCAGGTTGGACTGTTAACGTCCGCCTGACATATTGTACTAATTGTCTATGGATTTTAATTAATTGTTTTAGCTGAGCTAACAATTCTACATCTGTCATTCTTTCAATGTCAGGATGTGATGTATAGCTGGCTAGTACCGGCCATGTTGCTCCTGGTTTACCTAGTGGACCAAGCCTGGTAATTTAATTTTGATGCTGTAGGCATCTTTATGCCAGAGCTGATGCTCTTGGTAAGTTAGTGGAATTTGTAATGTCCTCGAAAGGAACGTATTCCGCTGGAGGTTCCTCTATCTTATAGAAGAGGAACACATAAGCTGTGGATTTGCTTGTGGAAAGATAATCCATGAATAGAATACCTCTGTCTGCCGATATTCATGTGCCTCTATGACAAAAATTACCCTACCACCTCTTGCTGATAGGCCGTTTTCTATAAGCTTTATACCTATGGTTTTCCGCACATTTTCCGGGATGTTTATAGCATCCGCATCATCATGTCGGAAACCTTTAACGTCAAAACCTGGTTGGTTTGCATTTACTGCATCTCTACTGTTTTCTTTGTCACTGTTCGACATTTAGTTGAATGTCTTTGCAGAGCAAGTTTCAAGGAAATAACGATAAGGTGTACAATATTTTGGAACACTGTATCCTTCAACGTTGAACAAAACTAAAAACTAATAAAATAGGATTTTTCATCCTACTCAGTTTAAGGCAGATATTTTATCCTTCAACCCACTCCAGACGTCTATTGGAGTATTTTACGGGATAAAGGGGTCTCTGTGAAAAGCACGACTGAGTTACTCTAGTATCTAGCGTTAAATTAGTGCCTTACCAAATGTTGGGCGCCATGTAGTGTAGTTCCTATATTGCCATTAACCTTTGCACATTGGAATTATATATCCTATAGATGTGACGTAGGACTTATGTCTACTAGGTCGCTATCGAATATATTAGACTTCATTGTGAGTGCCAGCTAGCTCAGAGGTCACTAGAAACTTTCCCGAGTTCACAAGAAGGGATTTAGTTTCTGAGAACCGCATAAACATGACAACTTTATTTCCCCAAGATAAAACTGATCTTCAGAGTCGTGGAAACAATAGACAGATATTTTACTCAGTCAATCGTGCATGCTTTTTTTCACCAGAGGTTCAGAGAAATAGACAGATGGGCGTTTTCAATAAAAGGATTTATTGAACAGTCTTCTTTCTCAAGCAAAAAAATGAGCTGCTACAATCGTAAAACTGGTTGCAAAATATAATGCATACAGTAAAAAGAGTAGAATAAAATAATACTGTAAGAGCATTGTATGGTTCCTAGACCATAGATAAATACATACATAAATAACAAAGGCTAAAAAGTACTTAACTGATACTTCTAACATACGCCTACCTCGGTGTACCTAACCTAAGCTTAGTACGAGGGAAGAAGTAAGTGAGGTGTAGCATAAATTTAGTATTCTTTGCCAAGAATATGTCCAAGATTTCTCTTAGGGTCTAATCAGCTCCCTACCTTGGTTTAGAATGAAGAAAGTCAATCTCAGGACTCGATTTCCCAAAAACCGCAAGGGTAGCTTGGAAATACTGGAGCTGGATTTCTCGGTAGGATAAAAGACAGCGTTCCTCTCAGTACATCTGCTGGAGGTTCGTCTTCCTTCGGCACTTGCAGTAGCAGGGTGCGTGGAAGTAGATAGTCAAACTGCTCCAAACCACCGTGTGTTTGCTATGGCAAGTATGGGCATACTTATACCTTGAAGGTACCGAGTTTGACGTAAAGGAGGACATAATAACGTCATCAAAGAGTCACAGTTCTTCGAAAACTCCATGAGTTCTTGGACAAGTCTGTATTCGAGCAAGTCTGTATGTCCCTAGCTGCTGAAGCAGAGTTTTCCAAGACATTGTTGTAGATTTTCGGAAATAGTGGAAGTAGCCCTGCCGTATTTGGAATGCATGAGCTTTGTCTAAATATTGTTATGATTCTTATGCCTATATGAGGATATGGTGTTTTATACCTATATAAGTGCATGAATTGGGAAAATTACAATAGGGTCCTAAAATGTTATACAACACCACCTTACCTGAGGTATCCTAAGTCACATGTTCTGGGTTGTCTAATCATTGGTGACTTTGCTATAGGACGAAGAGCTAATGTGACACTGTCTGGTAGGGGATTTTGGGTATATGCCCCAATGTTTTTTGAATACTGAATTTTGCCTCAATAATGCCTCGTGGTGAATATTTATGGTGTACTGAGTTAGTGGTACGTCTGGTGTTTAGCCTGTGCTCACCCTGCGATGATGCATGGTGTGAACGGGCTGCACTCAAAGTATTGACTGTTGCATACTGGACTGCATGTACTTTGAGAGAAAAAAAGTACCATGGATGGTTATCAATTCTTCAGCAACAAAATGATCATAATCAGATGATTCTTCCAGTGGTGTAGCCATTTTAGTCTCCAAAAAAGAAATTCAGGTTTCCAATGAAGAAAAAGTGAGGTTCAAATTCTGACCTATACTGTCTACAGAGTAGACTGTCAATAAGTGTGCCTATGCACTTGCATCATGAATTTTATTATTGAATTACATCTATAAGTGATATAAAAGAAGTTCTTAAAGGAAGCATACTAAAGGGATATTGTATAGGGTTCGATAAATGTTATACTTAGTTTGGTATTGTACTCTGCAAATATTGAATTAACAGTCTAATTAATTGTGAGCTCTGATGACCACAGTGTAGGCAGGTGGCAGCAGTTAGCAGGAGCCCACTACCACGAGTAGAGCTGCACAGTATTGGTAATTCAGTGTGTGTGCAGCCAGCGATACTAAGTGGTGAACAGAGTTATTGACACCTTAAGCAACAAGGTTCTGTGGAGCCTGTGATGATGCGTGGTCCGAGCAGGACGCACAAATAGCAAACTCTTTAAAATCAAGTTTTCTTATGAATACTGGTTGTCCTTTTACGGGAGTACGTTGCAGTAGATCTCCAAAAACTATGATACGTTTTCTTCAAAATAGGACATCTGACTCAATACAGTCATGTGATGATGAATTATGGTGCACTGAGTTAGTAGTAGCTTTGGCACTGATCATGTACGTAACCTGCGATGATGAGTGGTCCGGGCAGGCCGCACTAGAAGCAATGTTTTTTGCTTAGTGAATTCTGCCTTAATAAGGGCACCTGGAGATGACTTGTGGTGCAGTTAGTTAGAGGTACCTGAAGAACTCAGCATGTGCGCACCCTGCAATGATTTGTGGTTCGGGCGGGTCACACTGGTACAATGTCTCTTGCCTACTGGAATGCGTCACATGCAATCTCCATTCCACCTGAATCATGAGCCCTCACAATGTAGATCGAAGGCAGTAGTCATCACAAACATCAAGAAATTCTTGTTGTCTTATCCTCTATCAAAATCTGAGGACATAAAGTACAATTATCTCTACCTTAAATAAATCAAGACTAAATTTCATGCTGTCCATAGTATAGATTCAAAGCAGAATTGAAGTTGTGAACCCTGCTGTCCACACTGTAGAACAAAGGCAGTACTGAGCACAGATATGGACGAATGATTTTTGTCTCTTATTTTAACAAAAGCTGAACACATATAGTACAATTGTCTCTGCATTAAATACATCAAGGGTGAATTCCCTACTGTTCGTAGTTTAGATGCAAAGTTGAATTCAGTTGTGAACCCTGCTGTCCGCAGTGTAGATCGAAGGCAGTACTTGACACAAACATCGATGAATGCTTTTTTGTCACAGTTAACAATGTCTGAGGACACAGTACAATTGTCTCTGCCTTAAATAAACCGAGAATGAATTTAATGTTGTTTGTAGTGCTGATGCACTTCTGGTATCAAGTAGTGAACTCTGTTGATCGCAATGCACATTTGAAGGCAGTACAGACATTGAGGAATGATTTTTGTTGCATCATTTAACAAAATTGTATCTGCCTTACATAAATCAAGGCTAACTTCAATGCTGTCCATAGTGTAGATGCAAAGCTGAATTCAAGTTGTGAACCCTGCTGTCCACAGTGTAGATCGAAGGCAGTAGTTGACAGACATTGAGGAATTCTTTTTTGCCACATACTTTAATAAAATCTGAGGACATAGTATAATTATCTGTACCTTAAATAAATCGAGACTGAATTCAATATTGTCTGTAGTGCTTAATCGCAACTGGTATCAAGTTGTAAACTCCACTGACCGCACTGTAGATCGAAGGTAGTAGTCAGCACAGATATCAACAAATAATTTCTGTCACTTATTTTAACAAAGTCTGAGGACATAGAGTACAATTGTCTCTGCCTTACATAAATCAAGGCTAACTTCAATGCTGTCTTTAGTGTAGATCCAAAGATAAATTTAAGTTGTGAACCCTGCTGTCCGCACTGTAGATCGAAGGTGGTAGTCGATACAAACATTAGTCTGCGGTGGTGTGGAGCTGAGTTTGCAATGGGCCTGTATCAAGGAGGCACGTGGTCATGGCGGCAGCCACGTGGCAGGGGGAGGACCTCCGCTGTGGTGGAGTCTCTTCTCTTTGCAGAAGTGATCTATGCCCAAGGCGTAGCCTAATTATTTATAGTCTTACGCCGAGGTTGCGTACGTTGGACCAGCCCACTCCGCTTCTGCTTCAAAGGGGGGGGGGAACACAGCTACATGACCGAAATATTCCCCAGTGTCTGAGATAGTATGGTTGTGTCCACTATGCAGTACACTACACGTATCAATGGTATATCTACACACGGAAAAGTGTTTGGTTTGTATAGTGAATTGTGTATAGCATTTCACAGGTAATCTTGGCGTTGTGTACATTATTGTTGATGTGCAAGTTCTTTCCCTTATACATAGTTGGTTGCCACATCTCTGAACATTGAGCTAGTGTGCTGTTGAGGGGATATATTATTTTGGGAAGGTTTGTTGTCCTGTTTTGAGATGCCTGTGAAATAGTAGAGGGGGAGGGTTTAGGAGGGGTGATTGTAGTGGTGGTGGAGTTGGGTATTGTGATTTTGTTTGGTGTTGTACGTGTATAATTAGAACCTCTATCACATATTGCTCTTTAAATATGGGTGTGAGTTGGATGTAATTCACACAGTACAGAGTCGTCGTCCTTACATTAGTTAAATGTTGATGTTAATTTGTTAGTGGTAAATGGAACAATTGCCTGTTTTTTAGATAGCATTGCAGATTTGGTTTCTTGTTGAAAATATGGGGAAGTGATCAACATTATAATTAGGAATTGTCATTCAAAAAACCTTTGAAATTCACTGAAAAAAACATAGGTTTCAGGCAGGTTATAGTTAGCAATTATCTTTTAAAAAACCTTTGAAATTCACTGAAGAAAACATAGGTTTCAGGCAGGTTATATTTAGGAATTAGCATTTAAAAACCTTAGAAATTCATTGAAAAAACCATAGGTTTCAGGGGTGTTATAGTTAGCTGGACCTATGTAGTGTAGACCACACTGGCAGGTTAACCTATACACTACTGAACGTGCAAGATGTGAACCTCAAATTCACCTGGACTTATGACAGGCACAAGGTAGTGTACCTGGATCTGGATATCGAATACAGCAGCGGCACGATTAATACATGTGTACATCAGAAGCCTACAGATAGGAATTCTTTACTCTCTTACAATTCTTTTCACCCCAGGGCGTTGAGGGACAATCTGCCCGTGGGGCAATTTTTGAGATACAGACGCAACTGCTCCTCGACCAACACCTTCTTAGAACAATCTGAAGAGTTGGCATCCAAACTCACCAACAGGAACTACCCCACCAAAGTTGTAAAACAAGCAAAAAAGAGAGCGCTCAACACCCCCAGGAGCGCCCTCTTGGAGAAGGTGGTGAAACAGAGAGATGAATGTGTACCTGTCGTCATGACATATGACCCTATGGCCACCAAAATTCAACAGTCTATTAGAAAACACTGGTCCCTTCTGTCCAACAGTGACTTCCAAATGCCACCCCCTAGATTTGCATTTAAGAGGGCATGCAACTTAAAGGACAAACTGGTACATTCAAGAGCCCCGAGTGCACACACTAACACTACTTCTACGGTACCTAACGGACATTACCCATGCAGGACATGCTCAGTGTGTCCACTGACTAAGAAAAGCATGAGTGTGACACTGGCATCGGGAAAGGAATGGTTTCTCAACCAGTTTAGTAATTGCAATTCTACACAAGTAGTGTATAGGTTAACCTGCCAGTGTGGTCTACACTATATAGGACTCACATCGCGGAAAATCAAAGTGCGAGTACAAGAACACCTGAGCACCATAAGAGCTGGCAAACTGACAACTAAGCTAGTCCAACATTGTTTCACAGAGAAACACACCTTCCAGTGGACAGTGTTGGAAAAGGTTAAGGGTTCCCCGCACAACATCGATGGGATCCTGCTGGCTAAAGAGGCCCGTTGGATATACAACGAGAAGACTGACCGCACTGGGCTATATGAAATTATAGAATGGAACAAGGTCAAACTATGACCGGTACATTTGTTTCTGGGTCCTTGTTAGACGCAACAGTTACACCAGGCTCCCCCATGGCTTGTTCGGGGGAGGGCTTTACATACCCTGTCCCTAGGAGGTGTGGTATGGGTTTGAACTCGATGTAGCTCACAGTAGGAAGTCCATTTTGGTATGGGGCACAACCACTTCCCTGTAGTCTCCGTTTTGTCTGCTACATTATCCAGCATATAGGAGGGGCAGCCGAGGTATACATTAAGCACTATGGAATGTACATCCCTTCCGTATTTGCAGTAATCGGGAGACACTAGACCTTTGTAGAAGGCTTTTAAACACCATATGAACACAACAGGCAGCTTTCTTTTTAACCCCGACACGTGTGTTTTGTGTATAAGATGGCAGTTTATGAAGTAATCCCTTGTACATCTTATACATTCTTTAAAAACTGTCTCAACATACAGTCCTGAGACATATTCGGTGTATGAGCTATACACTTCTGTGCTGGTGGTGTACTTGATTTATTTGTCCAACATAGCGGGGCAGAGTCTTCTGGTGTACTGTACACACCGTTTTCGTTTTCCCATATAGGCACTTGTACCAGGGTGATGACTAGGCTAAGATGGCCGCCGCACTCGGCACAGGGGTCACGTGATAGAAACCAAGGGGCGTGGTCCTGCCGCATTTCCGCATTTCTACGCGAGCTTCTGCGGTATCCGCACGGCGTAGGAAAGGCGTCTTCCTGTGTCGGGACGGTGAGGCGATTTGGGTAGTTTAGAAGGCAGCCCACAGGAAAGTACAATGTGTTTGACTGGGTTTAACGCTTTTGGCCTCGCTATGAGTGCATGGGTTTGTTTGATGTAATGGGTTCCACAGCACTCTGGGCTCCGAACGGGGTTCCTCTAACCAGACAGGGCTCTAGCATACTTGGGCTTACTGTGACTAATGCTGCAACGGACAGGGAGTGTCCGCTTTCCAAGCATGCAGATGAGGTGTTTCCTGTCAGGTTGATAGCTGCAGCGCGAGCTACATTCAGTGCTCCGTATCGATGTACACAGGGGGCAGTATTTTTCAGATGCTGGTCTGTTTTAATTTTTGTATAAACCCCATGTGGAAACGAATCAAGGATTGGGGTTGTAGATTCTACATCAGAAGTTGTTCAAGTGAATAAGGGCTATTTGTGACAAGGCAATATGGTAGTCTGTGTGCTGTCCATGAAGCGGCATGATGTAAGCTGTGATACATTCTCTTTTTAACAGAAAATTTACAGACTAAGGAAAAGGGAAAAACTTACGATTGGAGTATCCTGTTACGTTTGTGATACTGGAGCAGCGGGTATGACTAACTTGGTTGACTCCTGGTAATACTCCTTACACATCACCATTTGTGTCCATACACATTGCTAACCGTGGATTCTCATGTTTTTAACTATGTCCTTCTATCTGTTCTCTCTTGGCAGTACATAACAGAACTAGTGTCCAAAAGTGGAGTGGCAGGATATGAGTGCAGCCCTGATGAAACTGCTAAAAGCACTATAGCAGTGAAACATGTCGGCACTGGCATTAGGTAATGGTATGCATGAATAGCTACCAGCCTTTTTAATATAAACAGCACACTATCACCTCCCTATGAATAAAGTGGTTAAGGGACTGTGTGCTGTGTTTTTAGGCACTCTTTTATGTGTGTGTTTGTCACAAGCAGATTTGTCTGCTCTTCACTGTTTGTCACAATTTTTGTTGTTTGTTTTGGACACATCTTTTCTTTCTCCTTATTTCTTTTGAGAAGCAAGTGACTACCGATGATGAGACAGGGGCTTGTCTGGAAATTACATAACAGTTACCCCGATGGTGGTGTTTCCGTGAGGCGTCTCTTGCTTCTCGCACATTTTTTCTATTAAGATCTTAGTCCAACACTGTGTGTGGACATGTGCGACCAACTGTTTTTGGGTCACAGTTTATGTGGTTCTGTGGTACTGTCGGTGGGAACAGGTGTGTCTTTTAACTTGGGCGGAGTACAGTGTATCACCTCCTTATAACGTATATAAGAGAGTGCCTGGGAGCAGTACCTTTTGACTGCCCTTTTTTAGAGTCACTGATATTTCTTGACGCCGTTGGACTGGGTCTGTTGTTGAATTACAGGTTTAGAGTGGAGGGCGACCCTTTCCTTATCCCTCTTAGCTCCGAGTTAATGTTTGAAAGCCAAATCAGTAAGACCTGAAGGATGCATTGAGGGTGGCCATCGCCTCCAGAATTACCTAGTTTAGATATGTTCAATGGCAGTTGAACGAGAGGAGCTGTGGAGACTTGTGGCTTACTCCCAAGAAAGCTCTAAGGTTGTTAAAGAAAATGCTCAATCTCCTATTTCGCAATACGTTGATAACCTAACATTGGGCTCTGCTACTATGGGTTCCCTCACTACTGCCTTCCTAGACCACGAAGATAGCTACTTTGGAGGAGGTAATATTGATGAGATCGAACCTCTCCCAAGCCAAAACCCCTTTTCAAGAAATTTCGGTTTGAGATACTGACTCTACTGTCTGTCACTACCAAATGGTTGCATGCCTCCATTATTTCAGACACAAACTGCTCCTTTAGTCCGGAAGTCCATGTTCTCATCCTTTGCCCATCGTTTGGCTGGTTTAGAATAAAATGGATTCCACCACTCTGTTGCAATTTGAGGTTCTGAAGCTGTGGAGCAGCAATCTGTGTCCTTGGTAGTCTAAAAACATGGCTGTCCAATCAATAACTGGTTTCTTCCACTCATTTATTATCACTGCTTGTGTGCCAGGACACTCTAGCTTGAGTAGCTGTGCGCTTAATTAAACACACATTTTAATTTCATGTAAAACCCGCTATTGTTTTTGCGGTCTCCCATTTTTTGCTGAACATATGGAGACTCGGGAATAAAAGGCTAGCCGCTTGATAACTATATCACAGAGTATGGATGAGCCCTAATCCTACCTAGTCCTCAAAAATATGGGATTATGTCAACTGATGCAGAATCTTTTGTGATAGGCTCCTACATTTATTTCTTTCGTTTCATATGGTCCAGAGTTCGGTGCTCACACAGGGGTTGCCAAGCTGTCATGCACACTTTGGAGTGGGTAAACCACTCCTTCCCTGCTCCTTTGGCATCGGAGCAGCCCTGCCCCACCCACAAAGGTGCCGGCACCAGGAAAAAATAAAATGATAATAACCTCAAGTTATTTTTCCTTTCTCTCACTGCTGCAAAGAAGTGGGGCAATGCTCCTCTGCCTTAGCGGAGGAGCCGCCACTGTGAGACTTGTATTTTCACTTTTTCTCATCATAACTGTGGGCTTTCCTGTCCTTATATTATTGTTGCTGGTAACAGAAAACTTTCAAAAAAGTCCCTTTCGTGATCCAGGGCCATATGACGGGACAGACAAAAGTGGTTCTATTCTTAAACTTGCAGCAATAGATGGAAAGCGCTAGGAATACTTTTAAGAGTATGCACCGCACTCAGTTCTACTCCAGTAATCAGGCTAAACCATCCATCCTTGTAAGGTAAATCAAATAAATATAGACCACCTGAAGCAATGGCCAGTGCTTCTGCAGTCTTAAAGGGCAGCATATCAGAAACAGGGTCTCGCTTTAAAAAAAGAAAAATTAGAGGCTATTTTAGAAACCTGACTGTGTGTTAGAATTCTAATGGTTTACATAAAGGTCATACTGATCTCTACCATAAGATAACATTTTACTTCATGAAAGTTATTAAATTCAGTTCTTTATAAGGGCATGCTTGGATGGCAACGTTTTTTTCAATGTGCCATTGCCCTTGTTTAATTAGATACTCCATATAGATCAGGAAGTTAATTTTAATTTAGAAACAAATAATTATTCACAATCTCAGCACACATTTAAAATCTAACCTTAAAATATCACATTACTGGATGATTAAAATACCATTATAAGTTAGTAACAGGCAGAATACCAACGTTTGTACTCCATAAGTATGCACATGCTGTCTTTTTTTTGGTTCTGTCTACTGCATTTTTTTGCTGTCTAGTAAGACATTTATAGCTAGCGAGGGGCAAAAGGTAGCCCTTCAGCCATTATCTTTGTAAGGTCAATTCACATATTGCAAAGCCCACATCCAGCAGATATTCAGCAATTGTTGTATTTTAGCTATCACTCATGGCACAAGGATTTTTCTTTCTAATTTTACCTAGAAAGGGGCATTACATTGATAGAGCAAATGTATGAGTCCAAGCAGAGACAGGAGTCCATGTCAAGACACCTCACAGCCCTTAGTACACCCTAATATTCCCTCATCTCCTCAAGTATCCAGTGTATGAACACAGGCTGAACACAACCTTTCACACTGGCTTCCTTTGTGTCACTCTCTCTTTTTTTACGGGTTGCAACTTTTTAATGAGCAAACAGAAGTTATACAGCATGAACACCTTATGACATCCAAACATGATAGACTGGATGGTGCTGTACAGTTTACTGAAATTGGAAGTTAGGGGCATATGGCCACTTGCAAATAAGGAAGAAAAGAAAAGAAGCAGGATCCAAGAGAGACCTTTGTTGCTAACCCAGGAGAGACCCACCTCCCCAGTACAAGTCTGTCCCTTAGAAGTCATCTGTAGAAAGGGGCTAGTGGGTCAGGGGCCTTCGAGTAGGGGAGCGCAGGGGGAGTGGTACTGGGGGCGTTCCCTGTGGGGTGGAGTGGCGGGGTGTGTTTCCAGGGGTCGGATGTTGCAGACAGCAGGACTGGAGGAAGACCGGAATCATGTCGAAGGTGGAGATGCCCTCCGCTGTTGGGGCGGGTGGATCCCATGTCCATTGCTCGGAGGGTGGATGGGTTCTTGGTGAAAGATGGGACCAGCGGATCGGGAGCAATGTTGGTTTCCCTTGGGGAAGGATGGGGTCCTGTCGCTTATGGACCTGCTAGTCCATAGGGAGGGAGGGAGGGAAAGGAATGATTTAATGAGGGGGTGGGGAAGATAAGAAGGGTGAAGGGGGAAAGGGATGGGGTGGTGGGAGGAAGGGATGTAGGAGAGGCTGAAGAGAAAGACAAAGACGTGTAGGTCACAAGGGGGGCGTAAAGGAGAGACTGGAGGGTGGATGGAGAGTGGAGCCCATGAATGGGAAGAGGCAGGATGGAGAAAGGTAGGGGATTGAGGGGAGAACACAATTACATGGGTAGTGAGGGGTCAGGCGGGGGAGGGGGGAGAGGGGATATCGGTCATCTGATAAGAGAGCAGGAGTCAGTTATACGATTCAAGGAGGTGGAGGACCTGTGCAGGTTGCCTATCAGCGGTCTCATCATAGAGGAAGGGTGCCCACATCCATAAAAATCGCTCAGTCTGGTCCTGTAACTTGTAAATGACTGGTTTGCGTGAGGCTGTTTGAATCATTGCCTTCAACCAAGCTTCCTGGGCTGGGGGTTTGGGTGACCTCCACTGGCGGAGAATCCATATCTAGTCTGTAGCCAGGACTATGCGAAGGAAACAGTGCTGCGGGGTGAGAGTTCTGGTGAGTCCCCCATGTTGTGGAGGAAGATGACTGAGGGGGTGAGAGTGAGGCGCAGCAACATGGAAGCCCCCAAGACCAATCCAATGTGCAACTAGAAGGGTTGGATCAAAGGGCATGCACAGATGACGTGTGCTATATCACAGTAGTTATGTGTGCACCACCAGATGTTTGCGTGGGGGAGAAGTCCTGCTCTGTTCAGTTTTGTAAGTGTCCAATGCCAGTTGTGTAGCATTTTGAAAAGGCAGAACTTCGGATGGGCCTCTCTTGTGCCCTTATTCAGAGCTTCCAGGATGTCTGCCCAGTCTGCGTTCTCCCAGGAGGCTTGTAAGCGTATGCTTTTGTGAGCTGGGGTGAAGTCTTGTTTTTTACCTGAGGTATTTTTAGCAATATTAATAAATCCAATGTAATAATTTTTATGAATTGACCTACTATATTTTTACTTGTTGCCACCACTGAGGATTGCTCTGTGTTCTTTCTGCGCTCTGCTCCTGTTGTTATCTGGCGGTGCCCGTATGTAAGAGCGGATCGGACATCTTTTTGCTCGCGCTGTAGTTGTTTTTTTCGGAAATAGAGATAAATGCACACACTGACGTGACCGCGCAGGGTATGCTTTGCCGACCTGGGGTGAAGTCTTGTTTTTCACCTGAGGTATTTTTAGCCATTTTAACAAATTCAATTTATTAATTTTTATGAATTGACCTACATTATTCGTACTTGTTGCCACTATTAGGGATAGTTCTGTGTTCTTTCTGAGTTCGGCCTCTGTTGTTATCTGGCAGTGCCCGTATATAAGAGCGGGTCCACGATCTTTTTGCTCGCGCTCTAGTTGTTTTTTTCAGAACTGGAAAATAAATGCACACGCTGACGCAACTGCGCAGCGAACGCTCCACTGGGGTGCCAATGGTGCACCAAAGGCAAGCTTGTCTGCGCCCGTCCGTGGCTGGAATGCGCCTTGCTCCGGAACCCCTGGTCTTCCCCCCCCCCAAGCCTACTCGAGGGACCAGTTTTTAACTTTCAATAAAGGGGAGCAATGTAGTGTTCCCCCCTTATTTTGCAATCCTGACAACAATATATTGCTCTATCTCTGTGTGCGGAATGCAATTATGTTCCTAAGCTTCAGCTCAGCGAGCCCTTGGTCTCTGAATCCTCTGTGGCGGTGAACACCATTCAGAATACCATGAACTCCAAGCATGCCCTCACTTGTGTTTTATTAAACAACATTCCATCCATCACCTTGTGTGTTTTGCTGGTCACCCTATGTGGGAAGGGTATGTCCAGACATGGGTCCCATGGAGTCAAGCTATCCTGGCTGAAGATGGCTGATAGGCATAAACCAGTCCTAGGATGGACTGTTCCCATGAGGCAAAGGGTAAAAATTGTAAATTGATACTTGTATAGTGCACTACTCACCCGCAAGGGTCTCAAGGCGCTTTTATGAATACCGCTGTGGAACCCATCCTGGCTTTCCCTGTGAGGCGTCCACTCCTGGGCACCCCCAAGGTGGAGGCCAGGCATCCTTAGCGTTGTGGGGGCTGTTGTGGAGATTAAGCAAGTGTGGGACTCCATGATTGGAATAGGCACAGAGGCGAGAATTATCAGGTCTGTGGAATTTTGAGCCCAAGACCCGCCGAGGCGGGGAATTGAACCCTGGTCCCGGGCTACACCTCTGCATCAGGGTCTGCCGCTCTAACCATTGAGCCACACTTCTCCACAGGGCAAGGCTGATTTACATATGGCCATGTCTGAACTGGGGTGGCTTGGTGAGCAAAATAACGATGGATTAAATCCAGATTTGTGACTAGGGGTGAATGTTTTGCCATTGTGCAACATTCCGTCCATCATCTTGTGTGTTTTGCTGACTACCCAGCTCTTAGGCATTTCTAGAGCCTCAAGTTTGGGAGGGAGGGTCTTTTGCCTCCTAAACCACGAAAGCCCTCATGGAAGGCTCACCTTGTGATGCAGTGGGGGCACTTTAAACTCCAGACTAGAAAGACCTCTTCAGCTTACCAGCCTGGCCAGACGTCAGGCACTCTAGCGCCCTCCTTCTTCGCAGTTTTAAGTTTATCCGTAAAATACAGGTGTTTCTTAGCACTATAATCCCCGCCTTTAGGTGCACAAGCAACTCAACGGGCCTCATTTTGTTGACCCCAGGTAGATCAGAGTGAGGAGACAACAGATATTCCAACCTTGAGCTGTGTAAATGTAGTGCAGCCACCTATGGGACCAGAGGGGGTCGTCTTACACCCCCCAAAGAGGTATGGCTGTGATGTATGGAGGAAAGCAGACAGAAGAATGTGCGAGAGCCTATTATGAAAGTAAGGTGGATGAGAAAAGAGGACAGAAAGGAGTGTGAGCAAGGAGAGTAAAGAGCAAGAAAAGTGAACAGAGAGGAGGAAAAGCAGAAAGAGTGGGGAGAGATAGACCGGCTGCTCTACACACAGCTGATGCAGGTGCCTCACTGAACAGCGAGTTTAATGTTTGTTAGATATCTGCCTATTCGTGTTAAGAAAGAGATAAACATCGGTAATGTGTATTTCAATGCTTTATGTTTTTACCTCGGCCAAGTGAAAGAAGCAAATATAATAATACCTGGAAGCACCTAAACATTGCTTATGATGACATCACTCAGGTATAGGAAGTTACACTCTTCTACCATGTGCCTAGGTTTGCATTGTACTGCTAGAAAGCATTAACTAAACCTCCATGTACTACTGCTCTATCAACGGGGTTACTAGAGTTTTAGAGGAAAACATCAGAGTGCACACCGTGTTGGTTTGCTTTTATTTGCTTTTCTGGCTTGTAAGCTTCTTGCAGGTAGTCTTCTTGTAGGGAAGAAACCCAGTTAGTGGAATGGGTCTAAAACTAAGATCAAACATCAAATTTGGGCTCAGCGCGTGGATACATGGGGCAATTCACACAAAGACACGGATGGGTGAGTGAGCGAAATTCACGGAAATCATAAACATTTGCCCCACCCGGAAGTAAACTGCACATGAGATTATTTCCCTCCTCCAACTAAGGCACTGCACCAAACAAAAAGCTCCAAATCACTTGCGCCACTGTATCCGCAGCTCAAAGTTGCGCTCACCTGCATGGTTTCCTCCTCGTGCATCGCCAGGACAAACAAGGAAAAGGCGCGCAGGAAGGGAGGGGAGTAGGCGGGCAGTACAACACGCGGACGGGAGCCCACAGGAGTCAACCTCCTGGATACACTGTCGGAGTCAGCGCATGCGGCCTATGGAGATTGTGCGCAACTGTGCCAGCTCTGCTGCCCTTCAGCACCACCCCGTGTTCCTGCGTGAGTGTAAGGATCGAATTTAGCCCCCACCTCCTCCCCGCAGACGACACCTTGGCCCGCACACGCTCAGAGTGATGTGAAAACGGTAACTGTACCCAGGACAAGAACAACCAGGCTAACCAGGCGCTAGTACCACAGAGAGTGAATAAGGACAGCCTAATGCGCCGGTGAGGAATCTGCCAGACAAAAAGCAATCAAAGGGTCGCTGCGCCACAGGCCTATTTAACAAGCTTGCAGGGGGGGGTGAGCGCACCTGCGCCTTGCAGGGGAGGAGGGGGGCCTGCGCGATTCACTTGCGGGAGTGTTAATTGTTACCATATGGTGGCGCTCACTCCCGCAAGTGAATCTCCACACGTGCATGTGTTGCCCTTGAATGCAATGGAACGCATGCACGGTTGTGGGTGAAAAAGGGGACCGATGGTTAAAGGTCTCCTCCTATGCAGCGCTGCATAGGCGAGACCTAAAAAAAAATTCTTTATTTGCCATGTACTATTTGCCTAAACTGTTTAGCTACAAATATGCAAATGAAGGCAAGGGTTAAATATGCCCCTATTATATTTCACCACACCTCCTTACCTTATTAGTTTTACTTAAACTGTCTGAAGCTTGCCCTCTAATGGCACATTTGAGTATATTTTCTACTGCAGGTAGAGATGATAATGTCATGTCTAGTCAAGGACATGCTTTCAGGCTTACAGTTAGAATTCCACGGTTCAACTCTCCCTCAATCAATTGGCCCATTTGTCTAATCCCGCCCTATACCAATACCTTATATAGATTTTCTAGGACTAGCGCTAAGTTAAGCAAGGAGGGGGTCAATGCTTGCTCTGCTCCTGGATCATTACAAAGAATACTTGAACAATCCTTTGAGTCTAAAAAGGGCATGCCTACCCTGGCTGCCAAGTCCTTTTCTTCTGCCCACACAACTGAACACAGGAGGACTTCTCCCTACCAGGTGTCTCTTCAGCTGCTGCCTTTAATGGCAATGCAGGCCCTAGAGAATTTAAATGCCCCCCCTCTGTCTTGCTAGCATTAATTTAAAAAAGCATGGCATGCAAGCACAAATTTACTAGCTGCAAAACTAAAACAACTTCTCAGACTGATATTTTGCTTTCCAGGTATTTTAACTTGCTCCTGGAATACACACTATCTGAATTTATAGACCTGTTAAATTAGTATGAATTTATTTCCAATCAAACTTCTATTGAAAAGAATAAAAGCTTTGCCACACATGTTACCAAGACTGATTTGCATCTCTTTCGATTTGCATCATGGGTGAAAAACGATGGCCTTTAATGCAGCTTCTGCAATCACTAGAGGCTGAAATCTTTCCAGTACTGGACTGGGAACCCAAAGCAGCCCTGGAACAATGTGTCAGACCAGCCTCGTAAGTGCAGTGAGTAAGCCTGATCGCTACAAGAAAGGTTTGGGGTGTTCTTCCCCCCACAAAATGTGGCAAAAATGGTGCATTCTACACATTTGTTATTATATATTCAGTCAGTCAGTCAGTCAAAATACTTTTATTCGATTTTGGTAAAAATCATAAAAAGACATAGCATACAAAAGTTCATAGATACATTTGTAGTTACTTCAAGTACAATCATGTTAAAAAAGAGATTAAAATGCATGACCAAGGCTTAACAATACATCCTTATAAAAAAGGTTACATGTATAAAAATATCTGCGACAGCAGAGGCAGTGCAAATAGACAGTTTGATCTACAGTAAAAGAAAATCATTGTATACTGTCGATGGGTACATTTTTAGCTTTGATACGCGCTGCTGTGGCCAAGAAACTTCCCATACAGAAAATTATACGAATGGTACTCATCGACTGTAAATATAGGAGTGCCGGTTTAACTTGTCTGAAGACCGCCTCCCTTAAAATTGGGAGCAAGTATTTCTTTCGGGGCACTGAGAACAGTGTGCAAAACAGGACAAAGTGCGTGGTATCCTGAATTAAATGATTGTCACAAGAGCACAGGGGTCTGACTCTGGCTTGGCCCAGGATGGATAATTTACCAGTAGGTAAGGGATCAGATTTAATCTACATTTTGTCAAGAGGAACCTGTGGAAAGGTCTTGTGACTATTATAAGATTATATATTCAATTCTAATATATTTTAAAGCATATTAAACGATGACCTAGAGTGCACTAGGATTCAGCAATCTATGTTGGGGCTCTTCAATGATTCCCTCACTATTACTCCAACATTGCCGCTCATCTCTCTATAGCCTCTCTTTTACATGTATTTTATTTGGTTTATAGCACCTCTCATACCAGTGAAGGGTGTCGGAGCACTTTACAACATACACAAATATAGAAACTATTATTAATGCGTGTCTAAATCAGTATATAGAGAATGTTACAAAGACAAAGGGAAATACAAGGTGTAGGACTCACATCCCATTCATACTGGTAGGCATTTTGTAAGAGTGCTTGGTGTGGAAAAGCACAAACCCAGGAATCAGAAAGCAACACAGTGGGTAGGGTTGGCTTTACTATTAAGAATGTATTTCTACCCAAACAAACCGTTTTTTGCAACATTAGGATAATGAAAGACTCAAAAGAAAATATAAGTCTGTGACTTATACCATGTAGTTTGTGCGTAGCTCGTTGATGACACTTCATAGCTCTCTGTGCTAGATTAAGATGAAACTTATGAACTGCACAGTAACAAAGGGGTCTCTGTGACAAACACAGTAACCCACTAAGCAATGCACATACAATACTGTTCCATGATCTGTATGGTAAACGTCCTTTGCAGTAGGCACATTAAACCTCTGCGCTACCTTAGATAAGTCAAAACTGCCACACGACAAAACACCAATCCCTCTAAAGCAGGTAGATCAATCCACCAGAGTTATCTTGACACTTTTATTGTTGCCTGAAATCTACCAAGTATACATGGAACTCTGCAGCAGCTGCTTTCAAAACTGCTGCACTGCTAAAAAAACAAAATTGGTGCCCCACACTTCCAGCCTCCCGGGGAAATGCCTTATACCCTGTACCACAAGTTTGCCCTTGATTCCTTCCATAACTTTGTTGTTTGTTTCAGCACACGCAATGGTTGCTCCCAGACATTAGTTATGTGCCCGCTATGCCATATGACTCAAGTTAAACTTCACTGACAGGGTCTAAGTAGGCCCAATCTGGTCTGGGTTTTTTTGTGATCCCCTCGGGTAGGTACTGGGCCTTGCAGTTCAAGCTAGGCTGTTACTTTTGGAGCAGGACCAAGATTGATTCGCATATAGTTAGTCTGTGTCTAGAATACATATTATTGGAAACTGACATAGGAAAAGTGAAAGTAGATACCTCCTTATATAGCATGATCTTTGCCAAGTGTCAGAATAGATATTCCAACAGGTGAGCCAATAGTTAGCAATAGGCACCATGCTAGATCTTGGTCCCAGACACTTTTGTCAGCATGTGCACAGGTGGGCCAACAGTCCATCTCCAGTCTTGTATGCCTGCCAATGCAGTGCTTTCTGTTTTTCACTTATATGCGCCTCATTTCCCATGGCAGCATCAAACCTTAGCTGGAACCTGCAAAAAGATCTCAATGGAAATTTCTTCCTTGTGGATGCTGATTGTAGCCAGTCACGCCACCAACGCCAGGTGTCTCCAGGCATTCACTGCCTACGTTCAGTAGAGTAGAGAGGATACTTTAGACCCTAGTGCAAGAAGGGAAATCAGCAACTTTGGCTGTGGCCGGGGTAGTAAAATAAAGCATTGTCAGGGTTCAATGGGCCCTTTAGAGCTCCACTGCATCTGCTGCACCAATGATGGCTACGCCTGTGCCTTTATTCAGGCCCATGTATGGCTTAAAAAAGGAGCCAAAAAGCCTCCACCACACTGCTGAAAGGTAGACAGGGTTTTCTTTTCCAAAGGATGTTCTCACCACTGTAGTCTGGTATTCTCACTCACTAATTCACAGTTTTTTTTCAAAACACATTGCAGCAATACTGGACCCTGTAGGCTTTATCACTGGAGATGTTTCAATTTTGATATTTCCTGCAGTTCACTAGCCAAAACCCATTAATCCTGACCAATTATAAGTAAACTTCGTTAAGTCCCCTCAGATGGACAGAGAGCTTGGACTTCTGAAGGAACATATAGTCAATGCAATGATGCGCCCATCTCAAGGCAGACTTTACAGAGCTGATCGCCTCTCTCACCTACCTCTGCTTGATCTACAACAACTCTGTGACTGCCATGTGCACTCCTAAAAGAAATACTAGTGACTTTGTTATAACCATGTCTTAAATGTATGCAATTGGTGACAGTGAGATAGATGTTTAGAGGGCGTGAGCCTCCCAGAGGCACATGGAGTTGCTTGGTGGCTAGTGGATGCCACACCAGCACTGGTGATTTAGCATTTCCTGGAATCATTTTACAGTTTCGAGTAAGCTTCTAACAGATAGAACTCATTGGTGTTCTTATCACCAACATTTGTAGTAATTGTACATTTTTGTATTGGATGAGTTGATTTCCAAATACTTTCAAAACCTATTTTCCCATTATTTAAACTCTCATTAGCCCCTCAATCACATAGGTCCTGAGGAGTGCTCTGGTAAATATCTATCTATGTAGTAACTGGCAATAATTACTGATTATTAACTGCGGTCATTACTGCATCCCTCTCATATTTTTCCTCAGATAAAATTCTGCTCATCCAACAGCAAATCAAAATTTACTGAAGGGAAAATGCCAGATAAATTCAGAAACATGTCCATTTGAGAGGCACAAAGCAACAATTACACATGGAATTCCTCATGTTTCTTAGGAAATCTCGGAATAAGAGTCTTTGACAGGCCCAGTAAACATTTCAGCCACCTCTGGGGCATACGTACTGCTCGCACACAAACAGGCTCACGCACAGCACGCGATCGGTGCCTAAAGCTAATTTGAAATGCATAATGTTCATGTTATTTGGGTATGCAGATTCTCTGACTTGTATTCCTCCATCCTCTATCGCTCATGCGCACATGCTCTCAGTAATATTCTTATGACACTATATTATCACACCTGCATCTCAAAACTCGGATTTCATATTGATATAGTCACTTTACCAACGATAGATATTCTCCTGCTCAACAAGATAACACAACACACAACCACACGTGCATGAGCACGCAATCACATTCTTGAGCAAATACATTGCCAGACATCAAAATGCAGAGCCATCTACATACACACACCGACAGACAAACACACAAACACACATATCAGAAACATAGATGGCGTTTGTCTAGTTCATTCAGTCAATGACGCCAGCACAGAACTGGACCAGTCCATTTAGTGTGGAATAAAAATAACCACAATACCAACCCTGTCCCACCAATCCTGCCACCTCTCTCACACATATACACCAACAAACACACACAGACCGAGATGGTGTTTAAACACACAGGCACACCCAGACAGCGCGCGGGCACACACACAAACACACACACACCGCTTTGTAAAATAAACTTTTTTTCTGTGGCAATAAATAATAGAGTGCTGTGTATCTACCGCAGATGTGAAGAGATTTAGACTGCCAGGGGTTTCAGTAGCACATTCAAAGCACTAACAAAGCTGGGTGTAATAGACTCTCGCTGCCATTATCCATTCAGCAAGTGTAATAAATGACTCGGCCACAGCATGCCATATACCACCGGGTCCAGATAACAGCTGAAAGGAGAAAATTAAATTTTGCTTTTGTTGAAACATTATGATTTATGTATTTGTAATATAGCCTGTGGTGGGCAATTGGAAAAAAAAGATTACTGAGTATACTTCAGGGTTATAGATTGCAGCACAGGCCACTTAGAGTGCTACAAATGCTTCACTTCTTTATATTGTGCAGTAATAAGAAATACAAATTCCCATTAACCTTTTCATTCACATATGGGTCTATCTTTTCTACTAAAACTTTAAAAAAGAGGTTAGATCGGTTTCGTGCCAGAGGTAACAAATATCAGCCTGGTTTTGGAAGACAGTGAGAGGAGCCCTGCCCCCAAACCAGGGAGAATGATGAATACAGGTTGATGAACCTATGTGTCTTCCTTAGCATGGTTTTTGTGTAAAAATAGAGTTCCTGTACGTCGTGCTGGGTTCTTTTAGACGCTCTACATTAAGAGCAAGATGTCTTCCTCCTAGTCACAGTATCGAGACCCATAAAAATAATTATTTTTTTCCAATTGGAAAGCACGAGGCAGAAGTCGAGGAGTGTAGGCATTTCATTTATAATGTTGTGGACTTCATCAGGTCATGTTTTCTAGCACGCACTAACATGTAATGCACTTACCTATTTTTTTTAATGTTGCAGTTTATAATACTTGATATTTCACGTCATACTATCAAGTTTATATTTTAAACATTTCTGATGTTTAGTAAAGAGAGAATGAAAGACCATGAGGATAATCTTTAGTGCTGCACCTTCGTACCGTCGGCAAGCTGTTCGTGAATCATACCACAGGTGAAATTGATTCATAAAGCAATGTTTCTCTGTATGACACAGACTGATGCTCCTTGTTGGACTTGGCCCTTTTTGCAGCATCATCCCTGAACTTTTTGCCTTCCTACTGAATTTATTCTGACCTGTTGGTTGTTTTATGACTCCCTGGGACCTGGGCACTTTTTCACTTTTTCACTGCTGATCAGTGCTAAAGTGCATATGCTCTCTTTTGTAAATTGTTGTAATGGATTAGTAACTCCATGATTAGCTATTTGATTTACTTGTCAGACCCTAGTACAATTAGGTAGACCCTAGAAATTTTTTTTCATCCTCAGCACCACCAGGAAAATCCTTTTTTTTAATTGACAAAAACAAACTCCTGCTGTGAGAGTTTGTTTTTGTTAAATAAAAGATTTGCTGTGCGGCCTCTTGAAGCATGGCAGCTGCTTTGCGCCATGAGTGCCCAGGGCCTGTAAATCAAATGCTGCTGGTAGGCTTGCAGCACTGGTTGTGCCACCCACAGAAGCAGCTTGTAAAGTGTGGCTCAGGCCTGCCATTGCAGAGTCTGTGTGCCATCTGGGACTGCCATGTCGACTTGGCAAGTGGGCCCACTTGCCAGTCCCTAAACCTTCCTTCTTCTACATGTTAGTCACCCTATGGGCAGGGTGCATTGTATGTGAAAGGTAGGACATGCCCTGATGTGTGTGGCATGTCCTGATAGTGAACTACAGAAAATTTAGTTTTTCACTATTGCAAGGCTACCTGTTCCCATAGGCCAGAATGGGCAGTTTGATTGTAACATCTTATAATCCTAACTGACCCAGGCAACAGGGTGGAAAAATGAGTTTAGTATGCCTGAACTCAGAATGTTAAAATACATCTTTTAGTGTGGGTGATTTTTACATTCTGTGTTTGAAAATACCACTTTTAAAAGTAGGTATGTTCTTGTCTAACCATCCAGTATGCCTCTGCTAGGTTTGTGTATTCTATGTCTAGTTTGTGAGTGATAGGAGGCTGGAGAGGGCTTTGGCTCCAGCAGTCAGATGAGTAAGGGCTGGGCTGAATAGGACCTGGGTTGAATAGAAAGTAGGAGGAGGAGATTTCTTTTCACTTGCCTGAGCCTACATAGAATGGAGAGTATGGGGAGGAGATATCTTTTCAGCTACCTGGGCCAGGTCTGCTTTCAACAATGCTGTCTCCACCTTCTGCCAGGAAGCTGCACCAGGGAGGACAGAGCTGGTTTTAACTAGGTACAGACACTCTCTGCCTTCTGAGAACAAAGGATTTAGTAGTATAAATATTGGAGCCCAGACCACAAAACTTTAGATCACTTCAGGGAACCAAGACAAACCTTTGCTAAGGAGAGAAACCAAGAAAGCTGAAGGAGGAGACTGCCCATGTGCTGTGTGCTGTTTGGGGTTGGCCTGCAATGGTTACTTATTACCAAAGATAGGAGAAAAGGAAATTTGTGTGTACTTTGTCATCTTGAGGGAGATCTCCAAGGGCTTGCAGCTGAGCTTGCCTCCTGTTCTGAAGTCTCAGGGACACAAAGACTTCACCACCAGCTCCCCTGAATTTCCTTGCTGAGAATTCTGCCTGCCGAGAGTTGCCTGCTGCTGTTTTTGGAACCTTTAGAGACTGCGTGTCACTGAGAGCTGGAAGCGCGATGCAACAAGGAAGAAGGGTGTCGCCGCCGCTGCTGTTGCCGTAGCATAGCCGAAGAAGCGTGCCACCACCGCAGTTGTTTGGCGCCACATCACCGAAGAAGTGTGTTGTATCGCTGGAGAAGTGCATTGCCGCCAAAGAGGCTGCCGTCGCATTACCGGAGAAGCGTGTCCCAGGGCCTGTCGCGGCTCAAGGGTCCACCGGATTGCCGCACAGCCATCTGGCGTACACGCCTCGCATCCAAGTTGTCGCATCGCATCAAAGACGCCATTTTGTCGCATCGCACAGGATCATCGCATCGAGGCGCCATATTGTCGCATCGTACCAGGACGCAGTAAGAAACGGAGCAACAACTTCCCACGCTGTAAGAAAGTGGCATGATTGTCAACTCCCCTGCGCAGCAGTAAGAAACTGACGCAACCACTCCCCTGAGTGTAAGGAACGGCACATCACCTTCCCTGTGACCCTTTTATTTATTTTGCGTTACACATCTAAGGTACTTTGAGGGTAAAGTGTTGCATTAATCATCTTCATTGAACTAAGCTAGTTCTACCATTTTAAAGTCATATTCCGGATAGTGTATTGTGGATTTGTGTTGCTTGGTCTTGTGTTAAGTCTCGTAAAGATTACATTTTTTTCTATACTGCTGTGGTGTCCATTTGTAGTGTTTTCACTGTATTACTGTATGTAATCACAAATGCTTTAAACACTGCCTCTAAAATATGACTGTCTGCTCGTGCCAAGGTACCAAGGAGGTGAGCAGGGGTTATTTTAGGAGTGTATTTCCCTTTCCCTGACTAGAAGCCAGGGTACCTATTTGGATAGAGGTGCAAACCATTGCCAACTAGAGACCCCCATTTCTAACACTCCTCAAAGGCGAGAATGCAAAATTGTGCAAAAACCATAGGCAGGAAGACTACGCGCCAGAAGCAGCTGTTGTTGGAAAAGGGGTGGCGTCATCAACCCTGAGGTATCCAGAAGCTGGGACACACCTCAAAGATGCCACAATGTTGTGCCATGTCTGAGCGCGAGACTTATGGGACACAACAAACTCTAGAGCAGTCACTGCCAATTAGATGGAGATGTTTCCATTAATGTTTGAAACCAGAGCCAAGCCCAGTACCAGCACTAGCAAGAGGTGAAATGTTTACCATAAACTGGAAACCTGGAAACGGTGCTAACACCATACAATGAACAGGACTGTGCCAAGGTGAATGTGGGTAGCGACACCTAAGCTTTTTGAATTATATTTATAATGAAACATTGGGAGCTGTTTGTGCTTTCCAGCTCTTTCTCCTCTAGCAGAAAGTTGTTGATCCTTTTCACTGTTGGCAGACATGGAGTTATTGCAACTGCAAGTATTGTTAATTAACTAAGGCACCTATTTAGAGTTTCACAAACAGGGTACTCTGCCCTCTGTCTGTGTGCTCTATTCAGACTCGGGTGGATGGTCATGGACGGTCATGCTACCACCGGCGGTGAACCGCTGGCTTTGCTGGAGGTAACCTTCCACCAACAGCCCAATGGACTTGGGACCATCTGTGTAAACATGTGTGACCGTTCACCGTTTTGGAGCGGATGGTCTCATGAAATTTTTTTTCATCCTCAGCACCACCAGGAAAATCCATTTTTTTAATTGACAAAAACAAACTCCTGCTGTGAGAGTTTGTTTTTGTTAAATAAAAGGTTTGCTGTGCGGCCTCTTGGAGCATGGCAGCTGCTTTGCAAACTTTGAATGTCTTTAGAGAAGCTGCAATTATGGCCCAGAGATCATCACCTTGTATTGTGGGATCTCTGGTGGGCGATAGCCAGTCTGGGCAGTGAATATCATGACCTCTCCTCAGGGCCCTCTTAACAGCATTAAAGGTCCCAGGGGCAAAGCAGTGCATTGGGTCCTGCCTACATTTCTTTAATAGAAAAGTTGTTTAACTGAAAATTTCTGACCTCCGGCAGCGGATGCTTCTCCCACCTGGCCGCCAGGACCTTGAACACCCTCCCCAACCACCTACGGCAGACCCAAGCGCTGCTGACCTTCAGAAGACTCCTCAAGACTTGGCTTTTCGGACAGTAGCAGCATCCCCCCCCTAGCGCCTTGAGACCCTCACGGGTGAGTAGTGCGCTTTATGACTGCTATGATTTAATGATTGTTTGATTGATATTCTGGTCTGCATGGGGCACCAATTCTCGTGGGGACCTATGGCAACTGCCCAGCATGCCCATGAGTTAAGACGGCACCGCTTCTCCTGACAGATGGTGGGCACCGCCTCTCCTGACAGATGGTGGACACCGCCTCGCCTGACAGATGGTGGGCACCGTCTCTCCTGACAGATCGGCTGCAAAAGATATTTTTTGTTTTATGACTAGATACTGTAGCCCGCAAAGGTTGGAGTATTTAGTTAATAATACATACAAAAATGTCATCATCATATTAATCGATTGTTAGAGTTGGAGGACAGCAGTAGGCTATTGATTTTCCAGAGAATCTCCAGCCCTAGAGATTTTGTAGAAAGCTGCATCCATTTCAAAGGAAATAGGTACAAAAGCAAAGTGTATAATATTAGAGTGGGTCTACTCTTAACCATGACGCTCTTTATTGTTTACACAATTGTTGTTTCTAAAAACTGTCCACCATCTTGCCATTTCGAGAGTCATTTAGTATAAATTAATTTTTCCCAGCCCTTATTTATTTTTCAAGTTTCGTTAATAGGGGAAATCTGGGGGTTGGAGTAACTGTAAACTGAGGCAAATTTGCTCATTTTGGACACAGGAGATCTTGGTTGAAAATGTAGTTCACTTACTTCATTTTAATTGTTTTGTCCTGGACAAATCACTTTAATGCACTGTATCGGAATGTGCTTATCTGAAAACACTTACAATACTAAAAAGGCATTATTTGAAAAACATAAGAAAAAGTGTTGATGGATTTCTTGATCCAATGTACGCCAGTCATTGTCAAGGCAGGGAGTGTGTCATGACTGAGCTAGAGGGAGATACTAGGACACAAAAGCAAGCTAGCTTTGGACCTTCTTTCCCCTCCTGGTTCCTAGAAACAACATTGATGAGAAATACAGGATACCACTCACTAACCATTGTACTTTATTGTAGAGGAATAATTCCCTTTTATAAGTACTGATGTGGTCTGAATAATATTTCTTGTGCTGGTTGCTCAGAGCTCAGTAGGCATGTTAGGGGCTTTTAGATCACCAGCTGCTATTATCATTTGTGCACTGTTTGAAACGGAGAACCACATGAATGAAGGCAGTGTTTCGGTGGATTGGTTGAATGACAGGACTGAGACCCCAATATCTCTGAAATTGAAGCCTGCCTCCTTCTGATCTTGTTGAGAGACATCAGGTTCTCGCAGAGGCCATGACAGCACATTTTGGCATCACTTTATTCTCTCGTTTGGTTCGTGGTCTGGAATGAGTCTGCTGGCAAAGTGGTCTTTCATGATTGATTTGTGGTGTGCTCTCAAATGAGATTTACTATGTTCTCTGTCTATTGTCGCTTGAGTTTTCCTTCACTATTTTTCCAGTTACCTTTCCCGTCATCATATTGGCTCATTTGGGTCCAACCACGTTTTGCCAGCCTTCTCTGCTGATCTTGTTTTTTGAATTGTCAGGGGGAAACTTGCAATGAGTGTTTTCAAGATGTCTTGGAAAAGAGACTCAAGGAGCAGCTTGAATAATGAGGTTGGGTCAGCGAGTTATACAAAAGCTTTGTGGAATTTATTCAGATCAATTTCATGGATAGTTGAGGTGTTCTAGGCTATAGCTTCTCTCTCTTGGGTTGTCACATTTAGTCTTAATGTTAAAGGTGGTTAAGTATTGATCTGCCCAGCAATAGATTTTAACAGGTAAGTGTAAAATTGGCATGCAAAAGGTATCGACTGAACTAGGGGAAGACATGCTGACAAATGACATCACTGACAACATCACTGATGACATCGTTCATGTGATAATACGATGAACCTCTTCAGACTCTAATATAACCTTAGATGCACTCAGTGTAAACAGACACTCACAGATTGTCACTCATCCATGGAGTTACTCATATACCTAGTCAGTCATGCAAAGAATCAATCAGACCTCCACTTCCTCAACTATACAGTTATACACACTTTACTTATTCAAACATATTCCAACACATTTTTACTCTCTTATACAATCACTGATACAAGTTTTCAATGATCCTTGCAGCCACTCACACATTCACTGGCTCTTATACACAGTAATTTATATATGTCAACTCTCACATGTACTGTGTTTTACATATGTACTTACTTTGACATGTAGCATTGAGATATCCATTCACTCACCAATACACTCATGCACACAGTCAACCACCCATACAGCTGTTTCCACATGCAGTTTTGAACCCATACATCTAGTGAATCAACTGTTCACACATCTATGCACAGAGTCACACACCTCCCAGCCACCCACACACACACACTCACTCTCCCATACAAATACTTGGGCAACCAATCAATAACCCATATAGTTACTCATATAGCTACTGATCAACACATGCAGCAGTTTACAGAACCACAGATATAATGATGCACAAATTAAGACAGTTTAGTCACTAACCCATGCACTCAGTGAGACAAATTTAATCACTCTCTCATACAGTCAGTCATGCACCTACTAAATCCTTCATCCAGAAACTTATACATCCACTCATTCTTCAATATGTAAGACATATTTTAACTTTACAGAAACAGTCACTGGATGATGATGATGTTATCAGTGATGTCATCAGTGATGTCACTGACCATGTCATGAATGATGTAATATGTGACATCATCAGCAGTGGATTGCGGGTGCGCGATATATAGTCAGTGCAACTAACTATATATGCGAATTTCAATGGTTTTGTGTGAGTAAAATAAGGTTTTGTAAATGCTAATCCCTAACTATATATGGTCTATAACCTATGGTTTTTTCAGTGAATTTTCAAGGTTTTGTAAATGCTAATTCCTAACTATATATGGTCTATAACCTATGGTTTTTTCAGTGAATTTCAATGGTTTTTTAATAGCAAATATCAAAAGCTGTAAAATGTATTCTTCTTTTAAAAGAAAAATATATTTTATATGTTCTAATTATAATTGTTTTATGCATCTGCCAAACACTGACCTCTTAATAGTGCACTGTGGTGGAAATGATTTGGGCACTATGACTGGGGTTGGTCTGGAAATGCTTTTAAAGGACACCTTTCATCAATTGAGGACACTTTTTCCCCAAACTGCCTTGGTATATTCCAATATATGCCAAAGACAGAAATGGAACTGGTCCAACCAATTTTGTCCACAATTTGAGAAAGCACGGAAACATGTGAATAAATCTTTTCCAGTAGTTGTTGAGAAAATTGAATTTGAGCAAATTATATATCTATATGTGCTCAACATTCTATTGGGAATAACTTTGGCGCCAATTGAGGAATCTGTGTGTAATTTTCCAGAATTTTGGCCAGCTCTGCTCCGCTCCTTCCCTGAAAGTTGTGGGGGGATTCGTCAAGCGGGGGCCGAAAGGGGGGTCCCAAAATGTGTTTTCCCCATGTTAATTTCCATAGGGACCTTTAGACACGGCTACAGCCCGAACGGCTGAATGGAATTACACCAAACTTGGTAAAATGGTAGGGCCTGGTATGCAGATGTGCCTTTGCAATGTTTGGTGAAAATCCCTCCAGTAGTTCTTGAGAAAATTGAATTTGAACTTTTTCATATGGCATTTTCCATGGGACCTTTAGACACGGATACAGCCCGAACAGCTGAACGGAATTACACCAAACTTGGCAAAATGGTAGGGACAGGTATGTAGTAGTGCCTTTTCTATATTTGGTGAAAATCCCTCCAGTAGTTGTTGAGAAAATTGAATTTGAGCAAATTATATATCTATATGCGCTCACTGTACGCGTACGTGCGTGTACCCTTACGTGCGCGTACCCTTACATGCACGAGCGAGTTTCTGATTGGCTGGCAGTCGACTGTCAACATTCCAAACTGTCCAAACCAGGAAGTGTTGGCCACCATCTTGTTTTTCAGGAGAACTGAGGCACAAGAGAGCCCAAAACAACAGTGGAAAACGCGAAAAGGGGGCAGGGTACAGACTCCCCAACCCTCTAGCCCTTCTCAGGGGGTCCAAAAAGGACTCCCTAGGGCAAAAAAAAAAAATCGAGGGGTACGCGCATCGTGCGCGTACCCCGCGATTTAAAAAAAAATTATTTTTTTGCACTTGGTGGTCCTTCTGGGACCCCCTGAGAAGGGCAAGGGGGTCAGGGAGTCTCAACCCTGCCCCCTTTTTGCGTTTTTCACTCTTGTTTTGTGCTTTCTTGTGTCTCACTTCTCCTGAGAAACAAGATGGCTGCTCAGGTGGTCCCCGAAGGATAATAACATATATAAACGTTATCCACTAATAGAATTAGCATTTACAAAACCTTTGAAATTTATTGAAAAAAAATATAGGTTTCACGCCTGATATACTTAGGAACTAGCATTTAAAAAACCTTGCAAATTCACTGAAAAAACCATAGGTTTCAAGCCTTATATAGTTAGGAATTAGCATTTAAAAAACCTTGCAAATTCACTTAAAAAACCATAGGTTTCAGGCCTTATGTAGTTAGGAATTAACATTTTAAAAATCTTGCAAATTCACTTAAAAAACCATAGGTTTCAGGCCTTATATAGTTAGGAATTAGCATTTAAAAACCATTGAAATTGCTCCTATATAGTTAGTTGTACTAACTATATTTCGCGCACCCGCAATCCACTGCTGATGATGTCACATATTACATCATTCATGACATGGTCAGTGACATCACTGATGACATCTCATTTGACATCACTGATCACATCACTGATGATATCATTCATGTGATAATACGATGCACCTCCTCACACTCTAATATAACCTTTGATACACCCAGTGTCAAATACAGACTACCATTCTTGAAACCATTGACACACCAATACCAGTTACTACATACGCACTCACTGATTCCTAGGTCTACACACACATTCACTGTTAGACCTGACATCATTGGCCTGAGTCTCTCCTCCATTTTTTTCTGTTTGCCTCCTCTGTTTACGATGTTTTTGCAGGAATATTGCTTTGGGCACTGTGCCACTGCTGATCAGTGCCACAGTGCAAGTGCTCCCTATGTAAAATTGCTGTATTGATTGAATTCCATGTTTGGCTTATTTGGTTTACTGTCAGTCCCTAGTGTAGTGCACCAGGGTGCCTGGGCTTGTAAATACAAATGCTGCTCGTGGGCTTGCAGCACATGTTGTGCCACCCACAAGAGCGGCCTAGTAAAAGTATGTCTAAAGGTCTGCCATTGCTAACCTACGTGCAGTCTGGTACTGTCACGCAGACTGCGCAAGTACACCTACTTGCCAGTCCCTAAACCTTCCCTTAACCTCATGTTAGTCACCCCTATGGTAGGCCGGAGGGCAGGGTGCATTGTAAGCCTAAGGTAGGACAAGCCTGACTAGGTTGGCATGTCCTAATAGTGAATTATAGCCATATTAGTTTTTCACTATTGCAAGGTTACCTGCTCTCCATAAGTTAGAATGGGCTGCCGGGGTTATTAATGATATAATCCTAGCTGGCTCGGGGAGCATGGTGCAATGTCGAGTTTGGTATCCCTGAACTCAGGGTTTAATCACGCATCCATTTGTGTGGATGGTTTTTGGACTCTGGGTTTGAAAATAGCACTTTTAGAAAGTGGCTATTTTCTTGTCTAACTATTTCTGGTTTCTGCTGGTTTGGTGTGTGTGTGACAGGGGCTGGGTGGCTCCAGAGTTCTGAATGAGTCAGTGTGGGGTGAGTGGAACATTTGCATTGAGAGTAGGGGAAGTGTAGCTCCTTATAGCCTGCCCTGCCTGATACAATGCTGGCTCCACCTCCTGCCGGGCGACTGATTGCTCTACTCCTGCCAGTGACAATACTGGCTCCACCTCTTGCTGGGCGTCTGAGGACCCAGCCCTGCACAGTGAATAGGCCAGGTGCCTCTGCCTGGCTACACCCACAACAAACCCAGGATGAGGGGAATACCCATGCATGGACAAAGGGATCAAAGCCAAAAAGGGGTATAAGAGAAGGACTCCTGAACCAAGACTTTAGATCAATTCTGACAAGGAACCCTGAACCAAGGACAAGAAGCCTGCTGATCCAAGGACGTGCCTACCCCTTCTGCCAGAGTGCTGTTTGCTGGGGGGAAT
Source organism: Lissotriton vulgaris (assembly GCF_964263255.1). NCBI lineage: Eukaryota > Metazoa > Chordata > Amphibia > Caudata > Salamandridae > Lissotriton > Lissotriton vulgaris. The sequence continues at coordinate 211,223,848 of NC_141690.1, read as the reverse complement.
CTTGCAGTTGCTTCTTTATTTTTGCCAAGGAACCAGGAGAGAGGAACTGTATGTGTACTCTCAAACTTTGCTAAAGAAAATCTCCAAGGGTTGGAAGAGTGCCAGCCTCCTGTTGAAGTCACAGGGCCAAAGGACTTCATTTATTTGCTAAAAGTGCTTGTTGCTGGAACCTGAAAATCCAGCACCTTTGAAGAATCCAGCAATCTCGACGCCGACGGACGCCGCTGAATCCAGCTCGACATCGTGAGTAACGGCTCCAGTGTCCCGCTTCCTCAACGTCGACACCAGTAGCGACGCCAGTGTGGAGCGAGTTTGGCTCCAGCTCCAAGTAACCCCGTGTTGACGCCGCCGCTGATCGCATCGACCCCGAGCTCTCTCGATGCCGTGAGCGCTGCTCACTCTTGCAACATCATCATCGACATCGACGACGATGCCGTATCCTGCTTTGCCTCAGGAGCGCTGCTCCTGCCTGACATCTGTACTGGAGGACTTCAGTGCCGCCTACCTGGACGACATCGTGGTGTTCAGCGCCAGCTGGGAGGAACACTTGCGCTACCTCCAGGAAGTGTTGTTGGCCCTGCGCAGAGCAGGCCTGACAATCAAAGCCAGTAAGTGCCAGATTGGGCAGGGTTCAGTGGTGTACTTGGGGCACCAAGTAGGGAGCGGCAAGGTGGCCCCCCTGCAACCCAAGATAGATACCATCCTGGCTTGGGCACCGCCCAAAACCCAAACTCAGGTGAGAGCCTTCTTAGGTCTCACAGGTTACTACAGGAGGTTTGTCAAGGATTATGGTAACATTGTGCATCCCTTGACTTCGCTGACTTCCAGGAAGCAGCCACGAAATGTTGTCTGGACTGACGCCTGTCAGACGGCCTTTGACACCCTGAAAACTGCAATGTGCACAGCACCCATACTCCATGCACCCAAATTTTCTAAAGAATTTGTTGTCCAGACGGACGCTTCAGAGCATGGCGTGGGGGCTGTTCTAGCTCAAGTGAATGAAGAGGGCGAGACTTACCTGTAGCCTTCATTAGTAGGAGGTTACTTCCCAGGAAACAGAGGTGGAGTGTGATAGAGCGAGAAGCATTTGCTGTGGTCTGGGCGCTGAAGAAGCTAAGACCCTACCTGTTTGGGACTCACTTCCGGGTTCAGACAGACCACACGCCCCTCAGGTGGTTGATGCAGATGAGGGGTAAGAATCCAAAGCTGTTGAGGTGGTCCATTTCCCAACAGGGGATGGACTTCACGGTGGAACACTGCCCTGGTACAGATCACGCTAATGCTGATGGTCTGTCCAGATTTTTCCGCCTTAGTGATGAGGACTCCCTAGGTCAAGGGTAGTTCTCCCCACATTTCAGCTGGAGGGGACATGTGTTAGACCTGACATCATTGGCCTGAGTCTCTCCTCCATTTTTTTCTATTTGCCTCCTCTGTTTACGATGTTTTTGCTGGTATATTGCTTTGGGCACTGTGCCACTGCTGATCAGTGCCACAGTGCAAGTGCTCCCTATGTAAAATTGCTGTATTGATTGAATTCCATGTTTGGCTTATTTGGTTTACTGTCAGTCCCTAGTCTAGTGCACCAGGAGTGCCAGGGCTTGTAAATACAAATACTGCTCATGGGCTTGCAGCACATGTTGTGCCACCCACAAGAGCGGCCTAGTAAAAGTATGTCTAAAGGTCTGCCATTGCTAGACCTACGTGCAGTCTGGTACTGTCACGCAGACTGCGCAAGTACACCTACTTGCCAGTCCCTAAACCTTCCCTTAACTTCATGTTAGTCACCCCTATGGTAGGCCGGTGGGCAGGGTGCATTGTAAGCCTAAGGTAGGACAAGCCTGACTAGGTTGGCATGTCCTAATAGTGAATTATAGCCATATTAGTTTTTCACTATTGCAAGTTTACCTGCTCTCCATAAGTTAGAATGGGCTGCCGGGGTTATTAATGCTATAATCCTAGCTGGCTCGGGGAGCATGGTGCAATGTCGAGTTTGATATCCCTGAACTCAGGGTTTAATCACGCATCCGTTTGTGTGGATGGTTTTTGGACTCTGGGTTTGAAAATAGCACTTTTAGAAAGTGGCTATTTTCTTGTCTAACTATTTCTGGTTTCTGCTGGTTTGGTGTGTGTGTGACATGGTCTGGGTGGCTCCAGAGTTCTGAATGAGTCAGTGTGGGGTGAGTGGGACATTTGCATTGAGAGTAGGGGAAGAGTAGCTCCTGATAGCCTGCCCTGCCTGATACAATGCTGGCTCAACCTCCTGCCGGGCGACTGATAGCTCTGCTCCTGCCAGTGACAATACTGGCTCCACCTCCTGCTGGGCGTCTGAGGACCCAGCCCTGCACAGTTAATAGGCCAGGTGCCTCTGCCTGGCTACACCCACAACAAACCCAGGATGAGGGGAATATCCCTGCATGGACAAAGGGATCAAAGCCAAAAAGGGGTATAAGGGAAGGACCCCTGAACAAAGACGCTGTCATCGCACCCCACCTACGGGACATCATCAACACCTCCTTCGACACCGCCACCTTCCCTGAGAGCTGGAAGCACGCCGAACTCAGCGCTCTACTAAAGAAACCAACAGCGGACCCCACCGAACTCAAGAATTACCGCCCCATCTCGCTCCTCCCGTTTGCAGCCAAAGTCATCGAGAAGACCGTCAACAAGCAGCTGGCCGCCTTCCTCGAGACGAATGGATCCCTCGACCCCTCACAGTCTGGCTTCCGAGCCAACCACAGCACCGAGACCGCCCTCATCGCTGCCACCGATGACATCCGAGCCCTGCTGGACAACGGAGAAACAGCGGCCCTCATCCTCCTAGACCTCTCCGCGGCGTTCGACACTGTTTGCCACCGCACCCTAATACAGCGCCTCAGCAACATCGGAATCCAGGAGAAGGCACTGGAGTGGATCATCTCCTTCCTCACTGGAAGGACACAGAGAGTCCGCCTACCACCGTTCAGATCTGCAGCCACGGATGTCATCTGCGGCGTTCCTCAGGGCTCCTCGCTCAGCCCCACCCTCTTCAACGTCTACATGAGCCCCCTTGCGGCCATCGCATGCCAATACAACCTCAACATCATCTCCTACGCCGACGACACCCAGCTGATCCTCTCCCTGACCAACGACCCGCCGCCGCCAGAACCAACCTCCACGAAGGGATGAAAGACATAGCTGAGTGGATGACGACCAGCCGCCTGAAACTGAACTCAGACAAGACGGAAGTCCTCATCCTGGGCTCCTCGCCCTCCGCCTGGGACGACTCCTGGTGGCCCCCTGCCCTGGGCACCGCACCCAAACCGACAGACCACGCACACAACCTGGGTTTCATCCTGGACTCCTCGCTCTCCATGACCTGACAAGTCAACGCCGTCTCCTCGTCCTGTTTCAACATCCTGCGCATGCTACGGAAGATCTTCCGGTGGATCCCCACCGAGACCAGGAAGACGGTCACCCAGGCCCTCGTCACCAGCCGACTGGACTACGGCAACACCCTCTACGCCGGAACCACCGCCAAGCTCCAGAAGAGACTCCAGCGAATCCAGAACGCCTCAGCCAGACTCATCCTCGACGTCCCCAGACGCAGCCACATCTCCGGACATCTGAGAGACCTGCACTGGCTCCCCGTCAACAAGAGAATCACCTTCCGTCTCCTCACCCACGCACACAAAGCCCTACACGACCAAAGCCCGAGCTACCTCAACAACCGTCTCAACTTCTACGCTCCCAAACGCCACCTCCGATCGACCAATCACGCCCTCGCCGCCGTCCCCAGCATCCGAAGAGCGACAACAGGAGGAAGGTCCTTCTCCTACCTGGCCGCCAAGACCTGGAACACCCTCCCGACCGACCTTCGCCTGACCCAAGATCACCTTTCCTTCAGGAAGAAGCTCAAGACCTGGCTGTTCGAGCAGTAGCGGAACCCCCCCCCCCCCAAGCGCCTTGAAACCCACCGGGTGAGTAGTGCGCTCTATAAATGCCTTGATTGATTGATTGATTGACTTTAGATCAATTCTGACAAGGAACCCTGAACCAAGGACAAGAAGCCTGCTGATCCAAGGACTTGCCTACCCCTTCTGCCAGAGTGCTGTTTGCTGGGGGGAATCTTGCAGTTGCTTCTTTATTTTTGCCAAGGAACCAGGAGAGAGGAACTGTGTGTGTACTCGCAAACTTTGCTAAAGAAAATCACCAAGGGTTGGAAGAGTGCCAGCCTCCTATTGAAGTCACAGGGCCAAAGGACTTCATTTATTTACTAAAAGTGCTTGTTGCTGGAACCTGAAAATCCAGCACCTTTGAAGAATCCAGCAATCTCGACGCCGACAGGCACCGCCGAATCCAGCTCGACATCGTGAGTAACGGCTCCAGTGTTCCGCTTCCTCGAAGCCGGCCGCCGGGCCCGATCAACACCAGTAGCGACGCCAGTGAGTAGCGAGTTCGGCTCCAGCTCCAAGTGACCCCGTGTCGACGCCGCCGCTGATCGCATCGACCGGAGCCCTCTCGACGCCGTGAGCGCTGCTCACTCTTGCAACATCATTATCGACATCGACAACGGCGCCGTATCCTGCTTCGCCTTTGGAGCACTGCTCCTGCCTGACATCTGTCGACGCCGCTGCAGATCGCCCCGACTCCGAGGCCCGATCGATGCCGAAGACGCGACGCCGGACATCTCGACGCCGCTGATCATCGTGTGCTTCGCTTTTCCAAGGTACTGTGTTGTGGGGGGTCCGTGTGACTCCAGGCTCGACATAGCGCTCCTCGCGGTCGACGCCGAATCTTTGGATTAACTTTGCCTCAACGTCGTATGACTCCCGTGGGGGTTACATTGTTGCCAAGAACTGTGTTTTAAAGAAGAAGAGTTGCTTTTGTTACTAAAGACTTTGTGCTAAGAAGAAACTACGCTTGAACTATTATTTTTCCTTCCAAGAGTATTTATTAAGATTGTGGTATATTTTTGTTGTTATTTGGTCCTGTGCTAAGCCTTATATAAAAATCCTTATTTTTATAATACTACTGTCGTGTCCATTTGTAGTGTATTCACTTTATTACTGTATGTGGTCATAAATGCTTAACGCACTGCCTCTGAGATAAGCCTGTCTGCTTTGCCAAGCTACCAAGGGGGTGAGCAGGGGTTATCTAAGTTTGTGATCCCCTTGCCCTGACTAGAGGAGGTGAGTCCCTATTTGTCAGAAGTGTATACCTCTGCCAACTAGAGACAGCCAAGTCTAACATTCACTCATTCACCCATAGAATTACTCATACATACAGTCACTCATCAATACAACACTATCATATGCACTCATACACCTATACAGACACTCACACACTGCCACTCATCCATGTAGTTACTCACACACCTAGTCAGTCATGCAAAGAATCAATAACACTTCCATTTCCTCAACTATACAGTTATACACACACAACTCCTTACTTATTCAAACATATACTAACACATACCTACTCTCTTATACAATCACTGATACAAGTACACAATGATCCATATAGCCACTCGCACATTCAATGGCTCTCATGTATAGTCATTTATATATGCCAACTCTCACATGCACTGTGTTTTACATATGTACTTACTTGGACATGTAGCACTGAGATATCCATTCACTCACCAACACACCCATGCACACAGTCAACCGCCCATATAGCTGTTTCCACATGCACTCTTGAACTCATACACCTAGTGAATCAACTGCTCACACATCTATGCACAGAGTCACACACCTCCCAGCCACCCACACACACACTCAGTCTCCCATTCAAATACTTGGGCAACCAATCAATAACCCACATAGCCACTCATATAGCTACTGATCAACACATGCAGCAGCTTACACAACAACAGACATACTGATGCACACATTCAGACAGTTTAGTCACTAACCCATGCACTTAGTAAGACACGTTTAATCACTCATTCATACAGTCAGTCACGCACCTACTAAATCCTTCTTCCAGATGTTGAAAGTGAGCCCACATTACTATCGATGCCCGGGCGGCTGGTGCAAGACGCCTCTTAGTTCCCATTCTGAATAGTTACCAAATTAAGAGACGGGCGCTGGAAACAGGAATCACAAGAACAGGATTTATTACTCATGAGGAGAGCCTGTCATTTCGGACACGAAACACAGTGTCTTTCGGGAGGTGCTCTAACAAGTTCTCTGAGACATCGCCTTTTATACCTTACAAAACATTCCTTATTACAATAACGACATTGTGAAACAAGGAAAAGACATCCCCGTAATCCTTGTGTCAATCCCAGCCCACATATATCCACAATAGAGGCCCTTAACCTGCCGATAAGAGGAGGGGGCAATAACGCAGCTGAGTGTTCCGCCGATTCTTAGGATGTGTGCGCCTGATCGTACCCCAGGGGGTGGGGAGGCCAGGATCAATAGTGGGTCCTTTGAAGAGGGGTGACTCCATACAATAAGGGGCAGTAAACGGTATCTCCCGGCTTAGGCGATGGCTTCGGACCTGTGTGGACAGTCAATCGCGGAGGGAGGGTTTACCAACAGAGGGGTTATTCATGAAAGGAAAGGAGGTGTTGGTCAGGCGCGGCCGTGACTCCCAAGGACAGGGTCATGCGGACCTGTGCATGTGAGGGAGGGGGCAGCCAGGGTGCGCGGAGGGAGAGGGTCATTTGAGAGTGGGGGGGGTGTTGAAATGCGCGCAGGAGGGAAGCCGGGGATTTCAATGAGCGGGCAAAGAGGCCATGGTGCCTAAAATGGCTGTCAGGTACATGCGGGCACGGGCCTTTACTGGCGGAGTGAGGCGGTCAACGTCTCACGACATTCGTGGTGCGTACAGGGAGGGGAATGGGAAAAGACAAATGAACGCCGCTTATGTACATCAATTTTGTGAATTTCCACAGTTGCCGCTTTTTACATAACAAAGTTCATTTCCTAATTGATGGGCGTACATATAAACATGTGTGGTTGATGAAATAGCATTTGTCAATACTAACATATTGCATATAACCATGAACAGTCGATGCGATTGGCAGAATGCAGCACATAGGAAATTGCATTTGTTGGGTTCCTAACGTTCAAACGTACTACATAGCATAAATGCTTCTGACTTTCTCAAAAAAGTGACCAATGAACATTTTGACCAAGTAGTTGAGGGAGGAATTCAGTCCAATACATAAGATCTCTTCGTCACAGTGTCTTTTTAGCAGTGAGCCATCACTGGTAGGCTCTAGTCCGTGTCCTTTCGTTGGCGCTGTTGAGCACCGGCGGTGGAGCTATAGGTCCAGCTCGGATTTAACCTTTCGCGTTGCAAGGTGCGGTCTGTCCTCTGCTTGTTAGACCACAGTCCTGTTCCCTAACCAATCCTTTTAGTGGCGCCTTATGCTCGGCACCTATATTTCCGTGGCATAACCCCATTTCCACCTAAATGCTGCTCTTCAAAAAGTCACGTGGAAAAGAGGGTGTGTGGTTCAATAGTCGATGGGAGAGAGAGCGGAGTGGGGTCAAATTTCCTGGGACACACCAAAGGGACCAAGGGAGCAAAGGATAACAAGCAAGCAGGCCCATCAATCGGGCTTGAAAAGGGGGACGGAGGCTTCAGGCACACGTGGGTTAGCGGACAGAGAGCTTCAGGACAGCCCTTCATCCTTTCGTTTACCGCGTTTGAGAGTGCTGCCTCGTCCCGTATCTTGTTGCGCTGCGGCTCCACCTTTGGTCGAGGTTGCATGTGTCTCGTGATCTGCAGCCAGGCTGTGCGTCACGTCCGACCCTTCTCCTCCGGTGATGGTATATCTTTGAATGGGTAAAAACAAGTTTTAGAGAACTGGCAGGAGAAGATATTTTTACATTTGAATTCCACTCGCAATCCTAGCACCTGGGAGTTATGCTCATTGGTCATAGTCAGAAGTCTATTACCATGAAGTAAGTACGTGGGTATTTCTACTGTGTTCGCACCAAGTCTAACCGGCGTTCATTCATGACACATATGGACAGAGGTCAGACTCCTATCACTTGCGTATTTCATCAAAAACTCCAAAATTGGCAACATTCAGGGGAGACTCGTCCTTCTAACCCGAGCCTTAACAGTCTTACATTTCCCTTTAGAGCTGGCTAACTCTTTCAAACAGAGCGGGGGTCCAATCATCGAAAGACAGGGTTAAACAGGTTTTTCTCGAGGGGCGACAGTTACTCATGGTCATCAGTTATACATCGGGGACAGCAGCTGGGGTCAATCAAGTGGGGCGGGGACGCTTCGGGCATTCGCGCTTGAGTGCAAAGGGGTGGGGCAATCTGGGCATTGGGGGTCAATCTGGACATTGGCGCTTGTCTCTAACGAATTGAAAAATAGGGTGCCATTGACATATAGTTCCCCTATAAAAGGCCAGATTAGGGGACCTTAGTCGTCTTACCTGTCCTTTCTTTCTTAGCCAATTCGAGTTCATTCATTTTGCAGAAAGGAGGGGTAGTAATATGGCAAGTTACAATCGTTTTAGTTTCTGTCAATTTCGCTGAACACCTTCGTGTTCAATAAGTATCCAATCAGACTGGTGCCAGCGGGGCACAATTTTACCACAAAAAGGAAGATGGAACAGGGGGACTCTCGTAGAGAGTGAGAGTCGTCCGCAACCTAAACGAGCCATTCGGTACACGTATGACATGTAGAGAGAGAGAGGGAGAGAGAGAGATAGATAGAGAGGGAGAGAGAGAGAGAGAGAGAGAGAGAGAGAGAGACGTGTACGGAAATAGGTCATTTAGTGCGCTCACAACACAGAACAGCAGGGCTCAGGTAACAAAGAGACGCGAACAGAGGGGAGACATAAACCCATACAGTACAGACACACAAACTCAGACGAAGGAAGACAGTACATGTATTACATACAAAGAGATTCACGACAAAACATAGAACAGTTATTGGCCAAAAAGATCTCTTTTTGCATGCTGCGTCTCTTTAATATCCTATTTATCTACGGGCTGAGCTCTTTTTACCTTTTCCTCCTTTTTCCTCTCGCTTGCTATTTTTGAGAGCGTTCTCGATTGCTAATACTTACACCTCGGTCAGCCGGGTCAGAAATTAACCTGGTCGGGCTATTGCCCGCGGTTGGATCTTAAATCACTTTTGAGTTTCTCCTTTTGGCGAGAAGTTCTCCAGGCTGAGGCAACGGAGGGTATTGATCGGGAGAACAGTCGGACAGCTTGGCTATATCTATAAGAGTGCGAGAAGGAGGTGGTACATTTTGAACATCAACAACATTCCTACTTTCCCAGACGGGTGGTGCCTAGGTAAACTTTACCCCGGAACTTTCCTTGTCATTTCCCTATCTAGTTAAACGTCATAGTTGCACTATCTGGCGTGCTGGTTTGAGTCAAATTCCGTCATACAGTACTAACCCGTCAAGTTTCTATGTCAGTCCATCCTCCCAGTCGCTACGTTCTAAGGAGGAACAGTCATATCTAAGTCTACGTCTTTCAAAACTCGTTAGCATAAGTACTATGCTCAGATCCCCTCCTTCCCCTTTCGTCGGTCGTTCGATCATCCCTCCTCCATACTTCAACCGATGTCCCGACGTGACCTGCAGAAGGGAGGAGAAGAAGGGGGTGGGGGTAGCATTCAAAACACATCAACGCGCATAAATCTGAAAATGTTTTTACCTATAACATACTCGACCTATCTCCACGGGGTGCATTCTCTACCATCTCGGCGTTTAAGCCCAGAGGGACCAGTAGTGTTAGATAGATAATCGTCGATGGTCTGCGTATCTACATGAATCACTTGAGCGTGGCCTTTCAGGTCATGTGTAAGGGTGGTGGTCAGGTGGCATTTCCTCGGTATTGCTTAAGGGCATCTAAAACTTTTTTCTGCTATCTGTGGCATATAAGGTAACTGCTTAAGTATTGGGCCTTTTTACCCTTCAACCTTAATAAAGCTGCTTATTTTTTGCTTATATTGGAGACAGTAGTAACACATTCGAAACTCATTAATGCAACCGCTACAATTATACTTTCGTGTTCAGAAAACCTTTAATGAAAATGTTGGCGCACAGATACGGGCCTACAACCCAGTGGGCCGGCTACGGAGCAGACTGGAACTGTGCATAAGAGGAACGAAGTCGGTGGCCATTCATTTCATAAAGTGCAGCAGTGCAATAAAATCATATCGAACTTTCTTAAGGGGCGAGTATAATGCGTGTCAAGAATTCAAGCTTTCAATAATATCATCTCATTGTCCAACTATTTACTCAATACCTAACGTATATCAATTCATTGTCCACATGCTCAATCAGTGCCTATTTTATACCAATTCATTGCTTCCAACACATAATCAATATCCATCTTATATCGCTTTCTTTTCCAAGCACATAATCAATATCCATCTGATCTACTTTCATTGTCCAAAACTGCATACATATCTTGGAGCATCAAGGCTGAGCAATCAGGGTGCAACAAGGAGTTTGAAAGTTTCATTTTGTATCGGCGCCATTTTGGGCGAGGTCAGGCAGGTCCCAGTATAGTAAGAATGCCTCCACTGACTCGTGGTTGGACCAGAACCTCTTTTGGCAGTTCAAAAAGTTTTTCGCAATGGGGTAACAGACTAGCAATATGGACCATCAGTCAAAAGTGGGGAGGGAGGCAACAATCTTTCCTACCGGGTCATTCTGGTGTTCCACCGGAACTGAACAAATCTGCATCTTTGCAGGATTTTAGTCATTTCCAAACTGAGGCTGGCGCCGGCAGGAGTGCGCCGACGTCTCGTGGCTCCATCGGAGGACGGGGGCGGGGGGCGCCTCGTGGAGAGGTCGGCCCCCCCCGGCTCTTTTAGAATCTTCAAGGTTGAGGAGCACAGGGCGTGTGCCCGTCCCGGGCAAGAAAACCCGCTTTTTGATATGGACCCTCTTCAAGCAGGAGCGTTGGGGTGTCGCTGGAAGCCTCCACCTGGAGGGAGGTGGGGGAGGCTCGTTCGCGCCACCTCCCCCTTCCAGCGACCCCGCGCCGTTCTTCGGCTCCAGCGCTTTGGTATGGCCGTGCCAGGCAATGAAGATGGGGGGGGGGTCGGAGGCAGCAAGACCCCCCCCCCCTTCTGTGGCGGGACTACCTGCAACTCAAGTGTTGCCGCTGAAGGGGCTACCTGCAACTTTCCAAAGTTATCGCTGCGGAGCTACCTGCTTTGGCTCCGGTTTTGCTGACGGCCGGAGCTGGCGATAGAGAGGGGGGGGGGGGGTGGGTGGCTGAGGCAAGACAATCCCCCCCCCCCCCGTGGCCCGCAGGGCAGAAGGAAAGAAGGGAATGGGGAGACCATAACAACCTTCGGGCCGTCCGCCCCACGGTCTCCCCTTCCGATGGCGGCCAGCCGAGCCCTGCTCTGCACGCATCGAGGCCTCGCCTTCCGGATGGGCGTAACCGCGGACCTGTTGCACTTCGGGAGCTTCCGGAATGGGGGTAGGTATCTATTGATTTGTATCTATTTCATGTTACCGTTATTTGGGCGTGGTGGGCAATGAGGCAGACACGTTTGGAGCAGGAATAGGCAGCGGAGCCTAGCTACCTCGTGGCTGTCTTGCCGACAAGCTTTCGCCATTTTATATTTCTTATTACGAACTATTCCTAATGTTTCTTATTTTTAGTGAAGTCGAAAGCTCATCAGGGGGTTACTGACTTAGCCCGATTTCTTTTATTTTTCCTTCCTTTCCTTAGCGTGTTTCAAGCTAAAGTTTCTGTTAACAGGGTACGGTGATCACTTCATATTTTTATATGTCCTTTCATTAGGGGTACTCCTGGACGGACCAGATGAGTTACCTCCAATAAATGGTCCGGGTGGAACTAGATTATCAATCAGTGGGGAACACATGTCCCTTCATTAGGGTATCATCCTGGACGGACCAAATGATGTACCTCCAATTACTAGGGTAGCCTCCTGGACGGACCAGATGGCCTACCTCCAATAAATGGTCAATGAGTGGGGAGCATATGTCCCTCCTTTAGGGTAGCCTCCTGGGCGGACCAGGTGAGCTACCCCCAATAAATAGTCAATCAGTGGGGAGTGGGTAGGCCTGACGAATCATAAAGGGGCATAACCTACCCTTTACTACTTGCAAAGACTAGACAGAATATTTCTATTCCACGTTATTTGGAAACAGAAAATACCTCAAACAAACAATTCCTTGGACAACAATGTCCAGTCAATGAATCAATCAGTGGGGAGAAAAACAGGCATGACGGATTACAACGGGGACAAACGTCTGCATTACCTGCCCTTCGCTATCTGCAAAGGGAGACAGAATATTCCTATTCGTCTCTGTTTGTGGACAGGGAAGATCTCAAAGAGCAACAATCGATTATTAATCAATATCAAACAATCAGTGGGGAGAAAGGTAGGCATGACGAATCATAAAGGGGCATTACCTACCCTTCTCCATCTGCAAAGAGAGACGAACGTTCCTATTCGCCGCTGTTTGCAAACAGAGAATGTCTCGTTCTCAAGAAGAGAACCAATATTTCAAGTAGCAACCAAAGCTAAATGAACCAATAACAACAATATCAGTATTTAAATACCGATTCCAATACAATCAATCAATCAATCAATCAGATGGATAAAACCATCCTACCAATCAGGCGTAAAAACGCCCTACTTAATCTTACCCGGACCGGACCATGCGGACAGTTCTTCGTCTTCACCCTCCAGCGCCCGATCGTTCTCTTACTCTATGCAGCATTCCTGTGGGATTCCAGTCAGGACAATAGGTCACTCGAGAGAGGTCCGTTCAGAATCGGTGAAGTTCATTCAATCGGCAGCCGGACGAGGGCCCTCTCAAGGCAGGTATACTCCAATCATTTAGATGTTCACCTCATCGTCTGGATCTCTCTTACTGGACCTTATGTCACTGATGGACCCCGCGTTGGGACGCCAATTGTTGAAAGTGAGCCCACATTACTATCGATGCCCGGGCGGCTGGCGCAAGACGCCTCTTAGTTCCCATTCTGAATAGTTACCAAATTAAGAGACGGGCGCTGGAAGCAAGCGAGGTACCGTATCCACAGCAGGGCTTATTTCCCGGCTGAGCTAGCTGCAAGAAATCAAACAAAGTGTGTCCTAACTAGAAAGAGCCGCACAGCAGGTAGGTATGAGTTCGGCGTTTAATTGAAGAAAGCTGCAACAACCCGGTAAAACCAACAACACAAATGAATGTCATTTCGCCGACGCGTTTCGAGCGCTGATCGCACTTCTTCATAGGCACACTGATGAGAAAGTGTCCAGCAGGCCACAGCACCTGAATTATACATGACTTTCACCAGAATGGGCGGTGGCAGCTCGCGCTGCCTTCTGGTCAATGGAGTGCTGTGGCATCGAATCACCGTGGATTGCTTGCATGTTCTCACTATTGTCAAATTGTATTTCCCAAGTGGGTTGATGTGATATATATATATATATATAAATATATACATATATATATATATATATATTGTAACACAAAAGAGGCGGCACAACCGGATTTTTTAACTGAAGCCTTTTAATCAGCGCTTCGCCCCACCGACGCGTTTCAGCCACACAAGGCTTTGGTCACGGTCAGTAAGTCCTTCTACTATTTCCATTTAAATACTAGCCCATGTTAGCTCTAGGTGGCATTATGGGATTCGTAGTTTGGAACAAATTATCAATTAAAATTAAAAGAAAAGAAAGACTGGTGTGATTCAAACATTGACAATGTCTTTGTACATTATTTCACATGTTATATTCACATGGGCACGGTTTTTAGTACTTGTTGGTACTGGATTAGTTCCATATTGCCTTGAATTGTTGTTTCGGGTATAGTACCCTAGTGATTGGAGTTCTCACTGGTGTTGTTACAGTCACTCTAGATGTATATGGAGGTCCTCCCCAAAGTTCATTCCTCTCGGAATTTTTGTGCGAAGTCGGATGATGAGGCGGGACTCGATTTGTCTCAGTTTGCGAACAGTGTCACCTCCTCTTTCCATTTTCGTTAGCATTTTCAAACCATAGAATGTCATTGCTCTCCAGTCGCCATTCTGACAGGCACTTATGAGTTTTGCAGTTGCATACAGCATGTTTTTGTTTTTCACTGCCCTGATATGCTCCAGGATTATTTTTTTCAACATACATGTGGTGCTGCCTATGTATTTGACACCACATCTGCATTCAATGACATATACCACATTCTTGGAACCGCAGGTGATTTGTTGTTCAATCTGCATTATTTTGCCATCCGGTTCTACAATATTTTTCTTACTCGTTCCAATCTTGCACGCTTGGTGGGCTAGTTTGCCCCCAGGGACCCCCAGTATTCAAGGGGAATTAGTTCCCCCTCTGCAAATGCGCCAGGGGACTGCCTTGCAGAGACGTGTAAAGAAGCCATGCCCCTTTTTACACCTCTCTGCAACGCAGCCCCCTGGCACATACTGGCGGTTCCTGCTGGACTAGTTGGCCCCCAGGGACCCCCAGCATTCAAGGGGAATTAGTTCCCCCTCTGCAAATGCGCCATGGGGCTGCCTTGCAGAGAAATGTAAAGAGGCCATGCCCCTTTTTACACTTCTCTGCAACGCAGCCCCCTGGCACATACTGGAGGTTCCTGCTGGGCTAGTTGGCCCCCAGGGACCCCCAGTATTCAAGGGGACTTAGTTCCCCCTCTGCAAATGCGCCATGGGGCTTCCTTGCAGAGACGTGTAAAGAGGCAATGCCCCGTTTTACACCTCTCTGCAACGCAGCCCCCTGGCGCACACTGGTGGTTCCTGGTGGGCTAGTTGGCCCCCGGGGACCGACAGTATTCAAGGGGAATTATATCCCCCTCTGCAAACGCACCAGGGGGTGCGTTTGCAGAGTGGTGCAATCAGTCAATTCAAGCCCTGCCCCCTCCCTGCACCACTCTGCAAACGCGCCCCCTGGCATGTTTGCAGAGGGGGAAATAATTCCCCTTGAATACTGGGGGTTCTGGGGGCCAAGTAGTCCACCAGGAACCTCCAGTATGGGCCAGGGGGCTGCCTTGCAGAGACGTGTAAAGAGGTCACGCCCCTTCTTACACCTCAGTTGGCCCCCAGGGACCCCCAGTATGCAAAGGGAATTAGTTGAATAAATGAATGAAGCCCGACTTATATCGCGCTACTTAGCCCATTGGGCGTCAAGGTGCCTAATCCAAATGCTGTGATATCCCCGGAGCATGCTTACTGGTAGGCCTTTCTAAAAAGGGACAACGAGGGTTGCGCCTTAATATCAGCGGGGAGGGAATTCCACAGTCGGGGGGCCACAGTGGCAAAGGCCCTACCTCCCCATCTGACTTTCTTGATACAAGGGATACACAAAAGATTCATACTGGAGGAACGAAGGCTCCTACTGGGGGTATAACAAGTTAGCAGGGAGCCTAAAGCATCCAAAGGTCCTGCCTATAGTGCTCCAAAAGCCAGGCAGAGAATTTTAAACAAAATTCTGTGCTGGATCGGAAGCCAATGGAGATTCTTCCTGGCTAGTGTGGCAGAAAAGGATTTGGGGACGTCCAAAACAAATCTAGCTGCCGCATTCTACACACTCTGAAGGTGTTGAATAAGGCCCTTATTGATATCTGCATACAAAGCATTGCAGTAATCCAACCGGGAGGACACCAATGCGACCGCAGTCTGCTTACGGGCCTGAGGGGAGAGATAATGGATGATTCTCCCGAGAATCCTAATCACTCCCCAGCAGGTAGCCACAGTTCTATTTACCTGGAGGTTCATAGTCAGCGAGGTATCAAAAATAACGCCAAGATTCCTGGCTGAGTGCGATGGTATAGGACAGGCTCCCAACGAAGGGGGCCACCACTCACTGGACCAGATATCCTGGTCCTTACCAAAGACCAGCACATCAGTTTTATCGCCATTCAGCTTCAAGGAATTTTGAATCATCCATTCAGAAACTGCTTGCATGCAGTTCCTGAGGCTAAACGCGGAGGTACTGACCGAATGGGCCAGGGACACCATCCCCTGCGATTTTACTAACCTAGCAAGTGGGGCCACATAGATGTTAAACAGGGTCGCATTCAACGCCGACCCTTGTGAAACCCCAGATTGCAACGGTTTGGCAGGGGAGAGGAACTCTCCAAGCTTGACCCTCTACAAACGCGCCAGGGGGCTGCGTTGCAGAGAAGTGTAAAAAGGGGTGTGGCCTCATTACATATCTCTGTAATGCAGCCCCTGGCGAATACTGGAGGTTTCTGGTGGGCTAGTTGCCCCCCAGGTACCCCCAGTATGCAAGGAGAATTAGTTCCCCCACTGCAAACATGCGAGGGGGCTGCGTTGCAGAGAGGTGTAATAAGGCCACGCCCCTTTTTACACCTCTCTGCAACGCAGCCCCCTGGCACATACTGGAGGTTCCTGGTGTGCTATTTGGCTCCCAGGGACCCCCAGTATGCAAGGGGAATTAGTTCCCCCTCTGCAAACGTGCCAGGGGGCTGCATTGCAGAGAGGCGTAAAAAAGGGCGTGGGCTCATTACACCTCCCTGCAACGCAGCCCCCATGGTGCATACTGGAGATTCCTGGTGGGCTAGTTGGCCCCCAGGGACCCCCAGTATGCAAGGGGAATTATTTTCCCTTCTGCAAATGCGCCAGGGGGCTGCGTTGCAGAGAGGTGTAATGAGGCCATGCCCCTTTTTACACCTCTCTGCAACGCAGCCCCCTGGCGCATACTGGAGGTTCCTGGTGGGCTAATTGGCCCCCAGGGACTCCTAGTATGCAAGGGGACTTAATCCCCAACTTAGAACGCACTACGGGGCGTGTTTGCACAGTGGTGAAGGTAGGGGGCGGGGCTTGAGGTGATATGTGTGCAAACATACCCTGTGGCGTGTTTTAAGGTGGGGAACTAAATCCTCTTTAATCCAGAGGTCCCCTAGGGGCCACCTAGTCCAACAGGTACCTCCAGTAAGCGCCACGGAGCTGCGTTTCAGAGTGTTGTAAAAAGGGGTCGTGCCCTCTGAACACCTCTCTGCAACGCAGCTCCCTGGTGCATACTGGAGGTTCCTGGTGGGCTAGTTGGCTCACAGGGGACCTCAGGATTGCATAGGAATTCATTACCCAACCTAAAACGCGCCACAGGGCCTGTTTGCACACAGGTCACCTCAGGCCCCGCCCCCTTCCTCTACTATTGAGCACAATATTCCTCTAAAAACAGCAGAACTACGAATACCAATTTCTCACCTGTTATCACGAGAGACGTCAGTGCTGCATCTTTGAGCGCACTACTGATCCTGAAAAGTAATTCTAACCATACTTACAGTAACTTGAATTTCCTTCCAAAGGGTAACATTGACTGGTTTCATTTGGAAATTTTTCTAAGTGTGGAGTTTTGGAACTTTAAAAAATTCCTCTAAAATCAGCCGAAATATGAATTCCGATTTACTCACCTGTTATCAGGAGAGACCTCAGTGCTGCATCTTTCAGTCCACTACTGATCCTGAAAAATAATTCTAATTGTAGTTACAGTAACATGAATTTTCTTCCATAGGCTAACATTGACTGGTTTCACTTGGAATTTTTTTTAAGTGTGGAGTTTTGGAACTTTAAAAAATTCCTCTGAAATCAGCCGAACTACGAATTCCGATTTACTCACCTGTTATCAGGAGAGACTCAGTGCTGCATCTTTCAGCCCACTACTGATCCTGAAAAGTAATTCCAATTCTAGTTACAGTAACTTGAATTTCCTGCCATAGGCTAACATTGACTGGTTTCACTTTGAGTTTTTGGAACTTTAAAAAATTCCTCAAAAATCAGCCGAACTACGAGTTCCAATTTACTCACATGTTATCAGGAAAGACCTCAGTGCAGCTCACTACTATTCCTGAAAAGTAAATGTAACTGTACTTACCAGTAACTTGAATTACCTTCCTTAGGATATCATTACCAGCTATATAAAATAAAAATACATTAAAAAAATATTAAATAAAAAAAATATTACAATTTCAATAATTAATTTTTTTTTATTCAATTTATATTAAAAATGTGTAATGTAAATTAAAAAATAAAATATCTAAATATAAATACTTGAAAACAATGTAGTAAATTAGTATAAAAATGTATCTTTTAATACATTTAAAAATATCATTTACAAAACCTTTGAGTTTCACTGAAAAAACCATAGGTATCAGCCACGTTATAGTTAGGAATTAGCATTTAAAAAACCTTTGAAATTCCCTGAAAAAACCATAGGTTTCAGCCACCTTATAGTTAGGAATTAGCATTTAAAAAACCTTAGAAATTCACTGAAAAAACCTTAGGTTTCACACGTTATAGTTAGCTGGACATTTCACTCATTCAAGTCCCCCGTTATAGTTAGTTCAGCTAACTATAACTTGCGCGCCTGCAATGCACTGCTGATGACGTCACATATTACATCACTCATGACATGGTCAGTGACATCACTCAGGACATCACTGATGACATCTCAAATGACGTCATGAACACCGAGGAAGGCTTGACGGCAAAACGCGTCTGTTCAACTCGCATTAAAAGAAATTTACAACGCGTCCCCCTGTGAGTGCGATTTATTTTGCGATATTGTGCAAGATTGGAGCGTTATAGTTAGCGGTATTCCACTACCGCACATCGCACCCGCCGACGAGTGCTCCGTTTGGGAAGTGGAAACTGAGCGTGCATATATATATATATACCAGTATGAGCGTTTTAATATCATGGATCCGTTTAAACCATCAAATGTACAACATTTTAATGAAATGAATAATGCAACTTTAACGTATGGTCAAGAAGTATATCGATTATCTCCATTGTAGATACTGTCACATGATGCACTTTAAATTAGCCACATTGTCATGTGTACAAGCCTCTCCGGAGGTGAAACGGTATGGCGGGTTGCAACAATTAAAAATATCCAGCACTTATCTTGGTGGTCCGTGTCTGCGTTGTTACGTTGTGAGCTGCAATTACTTTCGCCGTGGCTGTGGAGTTCTCAATATATATATATATATACAGGAACCATCAAAGAGCAGCATAGTTCAAATCAATCCAGCCAAACGCGTTTCAGGTGTAACCCTTTCTTCAGTGGCTTCTCATGCAAAACGACTGCAAATGCTGCTGGGAGTACACTTTTATTTCCAAAACGTGCCCATGTGGGCATGGCCATCTGCATAGCCTTGTGGGTGATGTAGTGTACCCCCATAGTATTACCAAGTGGGTGCTTTTGCCGCAGTTCAAAGTGTCCATAAATAACATAAGCACATCTCCATGGCGGGACCTGCCCTGCTTTGTTGCTGAAAACCGGAGCTGTTTTGAACTGGTTTCCCCTGTAAAGTCACCACTTCGTCTTCTTTCATTAAGGCTAGACACTGCAGTAGTGCCTTCGCTGACCCGCTCACATAATATATGTATATGTCTATATATATATTTACTAGCAGCCCGCCCCAGCGTTGCCTGGGGCAGAAGGGGGCTGGGGGCAGCATTTCAGGCTTGCGTGCACTCCCGCCCCGGCCCCCGCCTGCCACGACATTGTCTGTGTCTCAGACAATGTCGTGGCGGGAGGCGGCCGAGGCGAGAGTGCACGCAAGCCTGAAATGCTGCCCCCAGACCCTGAGCCTTACCGCAGTTGTTCCGGCCCATTCTCCTGCACCGGCTCTCTCTCCTCCCGTGTCCCAGAGCCTTACCTGAGCCGCCACTCCTCCCCGAGCTCCTCACTTCACCGTCGCTCCTCCTCGTCATCACGTACGTTGCGGTCAGCGCTACGTCGTGGCCGTCAGCGTCGCGGCCGGCGCTACTTTCAGGGCACTACTTTTTTTTTAAAGTTATATTTTTAAATTTACGTTTTTTTATTTTCTATAGCCTATGTCCATCTGCACACCCTGAGGATTACAACAATGTAGTGGGTGTGTGGATTGGCGTTGTGGTTCCCGAGTTTACCTTGCCAAAAGGTTTGTGTTCTCTCTTTATAATAGTAGTAAATATATATATATATATATATATATATATATATATATATATATATATATATATATATATATATATATATATATATATATATATATATATATATATATATATATATATATATATATATATATATATATGGTGGGCTTGTATATCATGCTGTAATATGGCATGACTTTGCATATGCAAGATGTTAGGTGATGACGTCGGCAAACAAGCCCCGATCTGCAAGGCTGAGGAGTTTGTTTCTTTTAGGGGTAGTGAATTCCAGATTCTGATTGCACTTCCTGAGAAGAAGTCTGCCATCAGTAGTTTTCTTTTAAAGGATGGAGGTTGAACGGCCATTGCTTCTGTGTTTCGCGAGCCGCTTGGTAGTTTGAATTGGTCCACAGATAACAGGGAGTCAATGGTGCACAAGCTTTATGAGTGATGTATACTGTCTTGTA
Source organism: Lissotriton vulgaris (assembly GCF_964263255.1). Lineage (NCBI taxonomy): Eukaryota > Metazoa > Chordata > Amphibia > Caudata > Salamandridae > Lissotriton > Lissotriton vulgaris. The sequence continues at coordinate 211,203,513 of NC_141690.1, read as the reverse complement.
GAAAGCCATTGCTTCAATTGACAACCATCTGAGAGTGATTAGCATGGGTGTAATGTTGTCATTTCTTTTGTCCCTGTAGACAAATCGCACCACTGAGTTTAGAACTGTTTTGAAGGGTGTGAGATGGGTTTTGGGGAGACCAGTCAGTAGGGAGTTACAATAGTCTATTCTGGATAGCACCAGTGTATCAGCAAGAGATTTAAGATCTTGCCCTGGAATGTAACAGCAGATTCCCCACAGACTACATAGTTGAAAATCAGGGTTTTTGACCATGCTGCTTATTTGGGGAAGACGGTTGAGTCTAGGATGACTCCCAGAAACTTAGCACTGTCGACAATGGTGGGTTTACAGCTGAGAATGTTGTGTATGCCCATCCAGGATTTCAGCTGAGGTGTTGATTTTGAAGGGGAGGTGAGAAGACATTCAGTTTCAGAAGTGCTCAGCTGTAGGCTATGTGAGGTCATCCAACTAGCGAGATATATTGTATTGTGAGGAGAACTTTAGATATAGTTGTGTGATATTTGCATACTGATGACAGATGATCCCTAACTTTTTAAGAAGGACTCTGAGTGGCTCGATGTGAACATTAATGGTTGGGGCAAGCATAGACGCCTGGGGGACCTCACGGCCCAAGGCAATCGGTGAGGAAATATAGTCATCAATTTTCACTCACTGCAACTTGCCCAGGATGAATGAAGCTGTTCATTTCAGGATCCTGCCATAAATGCCCATTCGATTTTTGAGTGCATCTAGGAGTGTGTGGTGGTTGACCATCTCAAAGGCTGATGATAGGTCATGAAGTATAAGAGGCAATGGTTGTCTGTGCTTAGAATTTGAAGAGCATTATCGATCAACTGTAGTAGACCAAGTTCTGTGCTGAAGTCCTGATTGAAACTAGATTGGAATTCGTCGAGGAGGTCATTGTTTTTTTTACATGTTTGGTGTATTGCTTTGCTACACATCTTTCACATGTTTTTTTTAGAGGAAAGGCAGGAAAGGCGGATTGTAGATTGGGTGATAGTTGTCATTAATATCAGCAGAGGGTTTTTAAAAAAAGAGGGGTGAATTGCTCAGTTTTGAGGCAATCAGAAAATGTTCCCAGGCTAAAACTGAGAAAGACCAGTTTTGTCCAGTGGGCTAACATGCTGGTATAGTGGTCTTTTTACATTTCACCAAGGATTGGGTATACAAAGCAGTTTAAGGTTGTTGTTTTTGTGATGATTAGAAACAAGTCTTCCTCTGTAATGGAATGAAAAAGTTGCCAAGTCTCTTTGGATTTGTACTCCTGCAGTAAGGTAGGCTGGAAATTGTGATGTAGTAGCCATTGACTTTGGAAGTCGAAGAACTGTAGAAACGTTTCCACTTTAAATGGTGGGTCTACAAATTTGCTGGATGTGGGCATGGAGGAGTTGTTGGCAATTCTGCCCAGATTGGAGAGTTGCTTCAGTCAGTTCTTCTCTGAATTCAGCAGGTACCTAAAGTGGTTGGATTTTGCCCAGAAAATGGGTTTTTTGTATTGGGACCTGGCATTTCTCAGGCAGGTGAGGTTGGTGGTAGAAGGCAACCATCTTCATGTTGTTTCTAAGGTCCTTAAGGATTCCTTTTCTTCATAAAGGGCCTTGCTGAACCATGGTTCTGATAGCTTAAGATTTTTTTTTTGCTTGGAATGGAGCTAAAATGTGAAACGCATCAGAGAGGCATGCAAAGCTGTGGCAGGTAGTGTTGTACACATTTGCAAAGGGGTCAATGGGGGAAAGTATATTGTGAACAGTGTTGCCAAGAGTAGGGACGTCTATGTTTCTGGTATCATGAAACAAGGTGATTGTTTGTTTTGGTTGACCCATTATCATGGTGAGTGAGTCGTCCGGTGAAGGAAATGAGGAAGTGATCATACCAGTCTACCAGTATCTCATCATTCACTGAGAGCATATCGTCTTTGGAGATTGTTAGATCTAGTATGGAGCCTTTAGTGTGTGTGGACTTCATCAAACTAAGCGTCATTTAAGCTGAGGAGATCTAGTTTGTGCTCTAGATGAAGGGTTTCAGGAGACAGGGGAAGAGGGAGAGGAGTTTGATGGGGGCAGGGGGTATGAGCTATGGGAGACTGGAGATGTAGAGAGAGGGGTTTGACTGGAAGGTGGGATGGAGCACCGTGTTGTGAGATATGTCATGTGGCCTGAGCGGTGTTGTGAAAGTGGTCTTAATGGTGGGAGTTAAGTGAGGTAGGGCTGTTTGCCAGTTACCGTGTGCTGATTTCAGGAAAGGGGAAGGCGATTGTGGCCATCAGAAATGGTAGTAGACAATGTAATGTTGAGTTTGTCAATGAATATGTTGGACCAGGATGTAGTGTTATGTGTGAGGAAGATGAGGTCTGTTTTAAGCTCTCCATAACAGCTGCTGTGATATTCATCAACAAATAGTGTTGTGTTTTAATCTTTTTGCTGAGGCTTTGGAGAGATTATGGGGTATATGATCTAGACATTGTGAGGCCAGGGATGCTGTACAGTCAATTAGCTCATTAGCACACAGTAGAATGGGCTATGTATTGGACTTTAGTTGGAAATAGGCTTACAGAGCAAGAACGTTGACTCAGAATAATGGGCCATGGCAAGGGGGCAAGTAGAGTATCACAATGTGTGTGAGGTTGTAATAAATAGTGGTCAATAGCTGCTCAAGTTTTGATATAGTGGGATGTTCCAATTGTGATTAGCAGGATTGCATAGCCCAATAGGACCAGAGAGAGATAGCCCAAATTTGAAAGAGATGCATTTGATTTGGCAGTGGGAAGCACCCCCGAAAGAGAAGCTGGCAAGACATCCAGTGTTTTTGCTTGTTTCATGGCACAGGTTTGTCAATTGATCATAAAAATCAAATGGCTGTCTAGAAGGCTTGTTGCTGTATCATCAACATCTGGATTTTGGGCCTGCAGTGCTTAATGCATACACCAGGAGGCCACTGTGATGCAATCTCTAGTTGCAGCCGCTGTTGCGTAGGTCCTGCACTGCATGATTCTTGGTTGGCCAAGTACTGAGAGTACAGACAATAATAGTTAAAGGGGGATGTCTTGTGCATGTCCCAGAATCTGTTAATGATCTCCATGGCAGTTTTGCATTGCAGATCCTCTGAGATGTGCATTACTGCAGGACATATCGAGTCAAGCCTTCCGCTCGCTCCACCTCAAGCAGCCCGGTTAATGTAGAGTTCAAGGGGCTCCTGCTCCCCTGTGAGACTGTACACCTCAGCTTTCTTACTCAAAGGGAAGTACCGGTCAGGCACTGAGGTGTGCCTCCATGGGTTGCCACTGCCAACCTTGCTGTTGTGGCTACCTGTGCTCAAAATGTCTGGTTCTTATAGGGTCAGACAGTCCAGGCTGCATCTCTCATCCTTTCCAGCAACATCCATTTCTCCTTGGTAATTCTTGCCATTCAATCCACCCACCCTCTTCCTCTCTCTGGCCGCTCACTGAGCCTTAAGAGGTTTCAGGGAAGGGAAGTGATCTTCACCACAGTTCTCTCCAGGTCAGCAGTGGGCTTATGGTTTATAGGCTGCAGTGCTGTACCCAAATCCTCACCACATCTCTACCCTCATGTGGGACCCCTTGCTCAGTCCTCTCAGCGTCATCAGAACTTGCGAAAGGATCCTCTGCAATCTTTCAACTAACCAATGTCTTTTTTCTTTCCCCCTTTCAAGACAACCCAAGGGGAGGAGGGCCAAAAGAAAGGGAAAGGATAAGGTAAAGTTGAAGACCAGGCTAATGCTGGCACCTGCTGTACCGCGTCCACCACATTGAGTGCTGAAGGTGTTCCGAGGTCTGTTGGCATGTCTAGCATCAGTTAAGCTCAACACAGTATTCCTTTGGCTCTAAGGTTGGTGCCCAACCTTTTTTAACCCCATACTAGGTAAATGGCATACTGTATGTTGGGGGTCAAGTAGGGGAACAGTAGAGCCACAATTTATTATGATTTTGCAAAATGTGCCTAAAATCATGCAGTCGGCTTACTTAAATAATTAATCAAACATATTGTTCTGCATTCAATCATGCAACACATTTTCTGTACTTTAATCATTTTTAAACACCCACATTAATGCTGTCTGGTAAAAGTTCCACCTCATCAGTTCCTTTTTTTTAAAACGTTGTTCATCCATTTGAGATCAAGAAAAAGATAATCAAGCAGTAGGTGATGGATTAATTAATAGCAAGTGCTATAAATAGTAATGATGCATAGAAAGTCGCAATGACACCGATCACATAATTCCAATGATTCTTGGAAGAATGAGCAATGTTGTGTGACTGTAAAAAGACATTCCTTTAGTGGGCACTACCGTTCAGTGTCTTCCTCTTCTCTCCTTATATGAGCCTGATTCTCTGGTGGAGGCTAGGAAGTTCAAGAATGCCTACCGTGCAGGTTTGTTGGGATATAGCCATTTGGCCACATTTGGAAAAGATCAGGGCAACTGCAGCGGCCTTCTGCGGGCTGTGAACCCGGGAGAAGGAAGAGGAGAAGTCAACAGTCGCAGCTCTAACCATCTCTTAGCCAGCAAGCCAATAAAACCACAGCTGCTGCAGACAGTCAGTCAGTCAGTCAGTCAAAAATTTTACTTTATTTGGTTTATCACAACCATAAAGCATACATGTACAAAATTCTATTAAAATGACGGTAGGTTAAAAGTTCATATAGTTAAAATTTGTTTTTGCATTCATTAATTAAATACTTCCTCCCCTGCATTATCTGTGATCTGTTTCTATTTTTTGGAGCAAATTCTCTACAGAGTTCATAAATTTTACCCCGCGGCATATTAGAATGTTTGAACCTGCTCCCATCCAACTGGTCACAGCTTGCCTGCAGGTACGGATCTGTTGCATCTTAAAAATAGGTTTCAGTAAATTCTTCCTCTTTTCTATGGAAGATTCACATGTGCACAGGAGGTGACACAAGGTCTCACTGTGGTAGTCACATAACCTACAACTTCGTCCCTGATGTGTGGCTTTCCATGATGGAATCAAGTCTTTGGAGCAGTGGTCTCCCATTCTGAGGGCCATGAATTTTGTTTTTAAAGATAGCCGGAAGTGCGCTATGAGGTAGGCTTGAGGTTTTAATTGTTTGTAAGAATTTAAAACGGTCCATGCATGGCGCCGCTTGGCCAAAGTCTTTTTATCTTCTATCAAAGATAAAGCTTTTGCATTTAATTTGCAAATCTTTTTGAAAGATGATTCTTCCAGTGGTTTCTTCCAGATCTCCTCTATTTTGAGGGTTTCTAGTGATGTTCGTAGGTCATTGCCCCATGAGTTGGCTTCATGTCGGTCATATTGTTTTTTAACTTCTTGCCAACATAAGTTGTTTAAAGAGCCCATTTCCGCAGATCTTAGTTTCCAGCACCATTTTGCTAGCGCCGCTTTCCGTTGGTATATTTGATTTTGTAAACCAAATTCCAGTCTAATTTGGGCCGGGGCTGCTCCTTTGTATAGATGGAATACAGATTTGTATATTTTTGTCTGGAGAGTGTTTAAAATTGCTGCTTCTTTTCCATGCCATATTTCCATTCCGTATGAGAGTGATGGTAAGACTTGGGCTGCCATTACCTTTAACAGGTGGGCGTATGATGGACATTGCAGTTTGTCTTGGAGGACTTTATAAGCGAAGCTCAATGATTGAGCTTTAGCGGTGATGATTCTTTTTTGGTCTGAAAGTGACATGTTTTTGCTTATTGTAACTCCCAGATATTTGTAAGCAGTTGTTTCCTCAATTTGTCTGCCGTTTGTGTACCATTTAAAAGATCTTCTACAATTGCCCGCTAGTCTCACCACTTTTGTTTTTTTGATGTTTAGTTCTAGGCCTTCTCTCTCAAAATAATCTGTTAATTCTGATATTATTCTTTGTAGGCCTATTGGCGTTTGACTTAAGACTACTATGTCGTCGGCATATTGGAGAAACTGAATACTTTCATTGGCTAATTTTGGCGGATGTCCGTTTGCATTCTGTAGATGGTCTTTTAGGTCGGCCAGGTATATATTAAAAAGGCTTGGGGAGAGCACGCAGCCCTGTTTGAGGCCATTAGTTATTTTTAATTTTGCGGATATTCTTCTTCCGTCTCCCAGTTTTATTTTTGCCCATGTTCCGCTGTATAGTGCCATTAATGTTTCCATTAATGCCGGCGGTAGACCCCAAAGAACCAGTTTTTTCCATAGGCGTTTTCTGGGGACTCGGTCGAAGGCGGCTTTCAGGTCTATGTAGCAGGCTATTAGTCCAGTCTTTCTTTTCCCTGCTCCTTCGATTAATAACGACAGTGCTGACAGGTTGGTTAAGCAGCCCATACCTTCCCTGAAACCGGTTTGGAATTTAGGTATTATATTATTGTCTTTTATCCAAAGTTGAAGTAGGGACAATATACAGGATGAGAAAAGCTTCGCCTCCACGTCAATTAAGGCTATTAATCTGTAATTCCCTGGTTCCATTCTACATCCACTTTTATGAATTGGATGGAAGATGTTTCCTTGCCAGGACGGTGGGATCTTTTTTTCTTTATGAATATAATTAAATAGTGGAGTCAGGTATTTTGCCCAGAAGTCGGTGTCATATTTGAATAGGGCGTTCGGCATTCCATTTGGGCCGGCAGCTCCTTCCGCTTTCATTTTCCTTATTAGTGCGGTTAGGTGTTTAATCGTTGTCAACGGTGCATGTTCCTCTTGGGCAGCGCTTTCCTGCTGGACGTTCGTCCATTGCCCGGGGACTGTATCTTTTTGTTCTAGATCTTTTAGGTTTTTGATTGTTTCAATGTTGATTGGGTCGCTCTGGATGTTGTACAGATTGTTAATATAAGCGGCCCATGTTGTTTCACTTATTCCTATATTGGCTTGTTCACCAACTACTTTTGAGAGTTTATTTATTATTTTCCAAAATTCTCCGCTATTTGGAAGTTTACTTGTTCTTAGAAGGTCCACCCAGATTTCTTCTGTGTAAGCTCTTTTAGCTTTTCTGCAGTCCTCTTTATATTCTTTCCTCGATTTTTGTATGTCGTTATTATCTACCTCGTTTCCTGACCTTCTTTCTGCTGCCCTTATTCTTATTTTTTTCGCAATTTCCCTTTTCTTATCTCTTAGTTTGGTGTTGTACCATGGCTCTTTGTGTGCTTTGTGACCATCAATTACAGGTGTATTTATTGCAAATTTTCCTAGCACAAGTTTGTGTAGATTTTCCCAATTTGCTACAGGTGATTGGTTTTCCATGCCCGTAGAAGAACGTTCGTGTTCTAACACTGCGTCCATTATCTCCTTTTTTACTGGGCCCTTGCTTTTAAGTTTTTTCAGTTTGTATATTTCCGGAATTGCGGAAAGGAATTCTAATTTTGTTTTCTCTTCGGTGTTTAACCTCATTATTGTCTCTTGTGGAAAGTGGTCGCTCTCTGGTCGAGATTGGATACCAAAATATTCTATGTTCTTTTTTAGTTCAGTGCTTGTTAGGGTGAAATCAATTATGGAGTTCTTTTTCCCGCTGGAGAAAGTGGTTTTGGCAGGTATATCTCCCTCCATTTTTCCATAAAAGGATTGTTAGACCTAATGTTTCCAGATCACTCCAGATATTATGGATTTTATCCTTTTTGTTATTTGTTTTTATCAGATTACAATTGAAGTCACCAGAAATGAATATCTCGTGCAATTGGTAAGTTCTGTGTAAAGATTTTATCAAATTTATCAAAGTTTGAGCTTTTTCAATTTTGGTCGACTTTTCTGGATGAATGTATAGATTTATAATAAGTAAACTCCATCCTGGGCTCTTTTTGTTTGCTTTCGGCTCTACTTTGATCACTTGTATCCAATTCTCTCCTGAGTCGAGCAGTTCTGTTTTCCAGTCAACATTGTTGGTAATGAAGATTGACAGACCTCCCCTTGGGTGTCCATACTTTGCAAATTTTTCTGCCATAATGTTATGTTCCTCGTATCCCATGATTTGCCTCGCGGTTACATTCCAGGTTTCCTGGAGTAGAATTATTTCGAATTTACTCAGGTAATCTGTTGTTTCTCTGTCTTGGGACATTTCTTTGAAACCATGTACGTTCCACGAGCAAATCCTTATTTTTGTTTCTGGTATTGGGGATAAATCGGCATTTTCTTTTCGATTATTTTGTATCAATTTGCATGCATCAGGATCGATGAAAGTTTAGCGCCTGTGTCAGCCAGGTCCAGTCATTGTGTTCCTTCAGACCCTGGTTTGGTTGCTTTGTTTTGGAACTACTCAGGTCTTGTTCCGAAATAGATTTATTTCTTGCTCCTTTCAGGATTGTTTGGGTTTTTCCCTTTACGTTGTTAGGTTGGGTAATTTTGTTGATTAATAAGGGGAATGGATATTTTATTGGGGTCAGGCGTTCTAAGGTTATTCCCCATTCTGTGAAATGTGTCCTAGTTGAGAATATGAGTTCTGCTATTTCTTTAGATGCCCAGGTGGTACTACTTATTTCCGAGCCCATATCTGTGTTTCCCTGGATAAATTCTACTGCTTTCAGGTCACTTGTTGTTATCCCCCTCAGTATTGGTATCTCTTCGCATAATCGAAGGATATTTCCCCTGTTCAGCGTATCTGCGTTTCCTTTTGTTTGGAATTCCGGCTTGAACAGTAATTTGCATTCTGTTTCCCTTCTTGCTGTTTCAGGGTTTCCGGTTTGGTAAATTCTCCTTTTTCCATCTGTTGCATCAAATCGAATGTGGGTTATGTTGTCATTTTGGCCGGCCATAGATGTTGAGTCCGGACGAATGGCATCTACTGTGCATGCTTGTTGTATTTTGTCTTGACCTGTTTGGAAGTTTCCTTCGTTTTGGCTTGTTTTATTGTTTGACTCAGCTTCCTGGTCTCTGCATGTTCTTCCATTATTTCCTGCTGTGATGATCAGGCCAGTATTTGATTTCCTCGCTTGATTAACTTTTGTTTTATGGTTTTGCTCTTTTCCCTTTTTTTCCTTGGTGTATGGTGAATTTCCTTCAGTATGCTGAATTAATCCTTTGTTGTCCCATGTTTCACATTCTCTTTTTGAATTATTTTCCTTTGTTTTTTGTTGTTCTGACACCTCTATATAATTCGATTTTAGCGTTTTGCTGTTTTCATTAGCTTTGTTTGTGCTTAACCGTTCCTCATCTTTTGATTTTCCTTGTGTGTTTGTTATTATGTTAGTTCTAACTGGAGGTTTTGTTTGTTCCTCTACTTCGTCTGTGTTTATTTCTTTGTTTCCGTCTTCTTTGGTTGGGGTGTCTGTAATTGGAGTGTCTGTAATTGGGTTTATTATGGCCTCTTTTGTCTTCTGTTTAAAGATGGCAAAGAATTGTTTTGCCTGCTTACTTTTGATAGCGTTTTTTCGTGCCTTCCTTGCCCGTTTCCGCTGTCTTTTTGTTAGAGGTTCTGATGTGCCCGATGAACCCATTGTTTTGTTTTCTCCCAGACCTCCCTTTATTTGTTCATTTTTTTCGGTATCGTTTAAAGAATTTTCTTCCTCGATGTTGTGACTTATTCGGTTTTGGTTTCCGTTTTTATCTTCCTCTGTGTTTGGATTTTCACCTTTGCTGATTTTCCCACTTGTTACTGCTAATATTTCTTTCAAGATGTCTGGTAAGGTTGCTAATTTGTCTATTATGTCCTTACAAACGCAGTTTTGGTCTATTAGTTTCTCTTTCCATTTTTTATCTTCCTCCTTTTCTTTTATGATGTATGACGAAATTTTTTCCAATTTCAAATTTATTCCCGCTATGTGAGATGCGATTAAATTCATCAAATCTACCTGCACGTCCAGTTTGTTGGATTGAAAGTTTAGCGCGTTAATTGCTTGTTGTAAACTTTTTAGGAGCACATCCCCCCAAAGTGTGGATTTTCCTTCCTTTTGTTGTGGGTGTACCCCTGTTGATCTATTTAAACTTTCTAAAGAAGAAATAGTTATAGGGTGTTCTTCTTTTATTGTGCTCTTTATTATGGCAGAGTCTTGGCTCTTATCCTCCGGTTTTCTTATTGGGCTTGATGTAAGGATTATTGGAGCGGTTGTTATCTTCCATTCTTGACCCTTAGCTTTTCTTTCGCCAATGTTATCCGGGTATTCCAATTTTCTCAAATTTTCTAGGCTCAGTTGCGTTGGGTCGGCCTCCTTGTGTGTACTTTCTTCGAGCATTCTACGCAATTCTGTTTCATCGAAGATCGAGAATGATTTAAACCACTCGATCTTTTGTGCGCTTTTCTGCAGATTTGTTTGGGATCCTAGATTGCTCTGATTTACGGAGGCTGGGCTATTTTCGTTAGCCTCATCTGATGTTTTGTTAGGTGTTGACTTTGTTTGGTTTTGAGGTGCATGAACTTGTGCCGAGGTTTTTATCAGCCAATTTTTTTATTGTCGACTTTTCTTTGAGGTTAGGACTTATACTTATTTCCGAGTCATTTCTTATCTTGCGTTTTTTGCGTGATGCAATCGAGCCGATTGGATTTTTAGGGCTTTTTAGAAATTTTGCGTCATTGCATTGTCTTGTTGCCCCTTGCTCTTTTAAGAAATGAAAATTGTGTTTCAACATTTCGCCTCCGAACTTGAAAGGTTCCGCCATATGTGTAGGTGCCTGGTCAGAATGTTTATTCCTGGTTGACTCTTCTGTATTACTTTTATTCCCTTCATCTTTCTTCTCTTTTACTGTCATCCTTCTTTTTGCTTTCTGTATTCGAGTTTGTCGAATTTTTCCTGACCGCATGTTTGACAAATTTTCCGGGATTTTGCCTTTTCCTGCTCCTCTCCTACGTTGTCTTTCCCTGGAATCCCCAAGCCCGTCTGCCGCCTGCGCGACAGCTGCCGTCGGGGGAATAACCTTGGGAGTATGAACGGGGATTGGATGGTTGGAAAAATAGCTTTTTGGTAAGGAGTGTAAGAATTTGTTTCTATGTTACTGCAAATGGACTCCGTTTGAATGGCTGATTCCGCTTACTCAACCCGCCTTTGTGACTTGTTATTTCTTGTTAGTCCGTCAAAATGTACCTTTCTCATAGGTATCACTCTCCAGCCCCTTTGCTCTGGTGCCAAGACTCGGTTGGCTGGGCTAATACCAAAACAAGTGCCAGTGATTACTGCCGTCCCTCTCAATTTTTCTGTCCCCTTAGACCCTTGAACCCTGTTCCTTTACCACTCCTTACTTGTTTCTTGATTGAGTCCAGGGGGGTGTCACTCGGCTTCTGGCACTTTGCCTCTGCCTCTTGTGCTGGCTCTGTCTTTGTCTCGGCTCTCTGATCTCTCGAGGTTTCTCAGGGTTTCTCCAGGTTGATGCTATAAGTTTCGGGATCCTGCGCGACACCTCTGCCTCCTTTCTGCCCCTTACTCAGAAAAACCAGCTCGTGACCCAAGATTATACTCTGCTGTTCCGCCTTGTTGATTGGGGGAGGTCAGGTCCTTCCTCGAGCTTCAGTCTTCAAAGTCAAGGGAATGAGTTGGTGATATAACGGCTACAAGGTTGCCCCGGGCTCCCCCGGCTTGATGTCCTCAGCGCCTTGAGCCTCTTGGGAGACGCTTTTACATTGATTTTTCCTGAGAAGTACGTTTTCTCAAAGATACGTCTAGGCCGCTTGTCTAGTGCCAATCCGCTGCTTCAGCTTTTACTGAATCCCCCTCTTAGTCTCAAAAGGGGCTCAGAGGGCTTTCTGGTTTTCCTTGGTTTTCCTTGGTGTCCTGGAAAAGTTCTTTATTGATGCCGTGCCTTTATAACCCCCTCTTAGACTCAAGGGGCTTGGGGGGCTTTCCTGCTGTTTAAAGCCCTCTGCCACTATTGTTTCCCCTCTGCCGCTGCCGCGTTGGTTCTACCGTGCCGCGCCGGCTCTGTCTGCTCCGTCAGCTCTGACTACTTGCACTGCCCGTGTGCCTTGTCACAGCTCTCGCGCCTCCCCCCCCCAGCTGACGGCAGCTGAATGCTAGGCGGCTTTTGTGGCACTTACTTCAGCGGAGCCGCAGTGCCCCGAGATGCCGTTTGCACCGTGGCTCGATGACTTAGAGCTTGGCGGCTTTTACTACAGCGGAGCCGCGGCGCTCCGAAACTCAGTTCGCTCCGCTGCTCGGTGGCGTTTTGCGAGCAGTTTGTTAGCAGTTTGGGGGTGGCTCGTGGCAGCTTGCACTCAGCTCCAGCCACGGTTCGGCAAAAGGAACGCCGTCTCTCACCTCCCGCTGTTCACCGCCGCCGCCGCCGCAGCTCTCCGACGCTCTCCGCCACACTCCGCCTCTCGCCTCTCGCCTCTCGCCTCTTGCCTGCTCCTGCTCCTCTGCTCCTCTGCGGAAACGCTCTCTCTCGTGTTGCTGCAGACAGTCGAGCCACACAGCTCCCACAACCCCACAATTATGTCTTCCTGCTTAAGGGTCAGGCACATCTGGCTCAGGGGGAAACTAATAAAGATTCAAATATTTTGACCAGCGATTTTATTACAGGAATTTCAATTTTATGCCCCTTTTTTAGTTTTCTTTTGTTTCTGTCTGGGGCTGCATGGGAGAGGAGTTGGTGGGTGGAATGAGTTGGGGAAAGGTTAGAGTTTGGTTGGGTGTAGGGAGCAGTGGTTTTATTGCTGGTAGTGTGGATGATATGAGTTGAAGAAGGGATAGATAATGTTTGTGCATTTAAGTTTTATGGAGTGGTATGGTATTGTTACAGTTGGGGGACATGGGATGAGGTTGGGTGGATTATATTCATGTATTCGTCGTTTAGTGAGGCAGTAAGTCTGTTTTAGGTGGTGTGTGTTGGATAAGTAAGGGAAGGGGTGGATTTGTTTTGTGTGTATTTTAGGGATTAGGAGTGGGGATGGGTCTATTGCAGTTGATTCGGGTGATTTGGGTAGCTGAGTTTTCTTTGTTAAATAAATATATTGCCTTATACATATTGATCTTTTTCTTTATTGTTTTAGTAGTTTGCTTTAAATGTACTGTTTGTCAATCACCAGGATAAAGGTCCACCAACCGATAGAGGCCCAAACCTGGCCAATCATAAAGTCAACAGTCGCAGCTCTAACCACCTCTTAGCCAGCAAGCCAACAAAACCACAGCTGCTGCAGACAGTCGAGCCACACAGCTCCCACCGCCCCACAATTATGTTCTCCTGCTTAAGGGTCAGGCACATCTGGCTAAGGGGGAAACTAATAAAGATTCAAATATTTTGACCAGTGATTTTATTACAGGAATTTCAATTTTATGCCCCTTTTTTAGTTTTCTTTTGTTTCTGTCTGGGGCAGCATGGGAGAGGATTTTGTGGGTGGAATGAGCTGGGGAAAGGTTAGAGTTTAGTTGAATGTAGGGAGCAGTGGTTTTATTGCTGGTAGTGTGGATGATATGAGTTGAAGAAGGGATAGATAATGTTTGTGCATTTAGGTTTTATGGAGGGGTATGGTATTGTTACAGGTGGCAGACATGGGATGAGGTTGGGTGGATTATATTCATGTATTCGTCATTTAGTGAGGCAGTAAGTCTGTTTTAGGTGGTGTGTGGTGGATAAGTAAGGGAAGGGGTGAATTTGTTTTGTCTGTATTTTAGGGTTTAGGAGTGGGGATGGGTCTATTGCAGTTGATTCGGGTGATTTGGGTAGCTGAGTTTTTTTGTTAAATAAATATATTGCCTTATACATAATGATCTATTTCTTTATTGCTTTAGTAGTTTGCTTTAAATGTACTGTTTGTCAATCACCAGGATAAAGGTCCACCAACCGATAGAGGCCCAAACCTGGCCAATCACAAAGACCAAAAAAGAAAATCATCATCCACTTGCTTTACAAGTGCTGGACCTCTCTTCCTTGCCTTCAATATCGGAAATATGACTATGCCCGGTCTCTGCCTTTATTGCTTGTCAAATGAACTTACAAGTATTAGCGACATGTGTGTAATGCCCTCCCCTATGACTCACTACTTTGTAGTAACACCTATCAAAAAAAATGCCATGATATGCTGCAATGCCCTAAACCAAAACCTCTGCCTCCTGCTCACCTGAGCAGGTGTAAAGTTATACATAATGATTTTGGGCCATATTATAAAGAACAGGCGTAACTTTATTGCTGCTTTAGCGGCAGGAAACTGCTGCTAAAGCGGCAATAAGGGGCATGATAATATGCCCTACAGAATTCCAATAGAAGCCCAGGTTTGATATCCTTCCCACCAGAACCTAGGCTTCTATTAGAACTCTCTAGGGCATATTATCAAGCCTCTTATAGCAGCTTTAGCAGCAGTTTCCTTCCGATAAAGCGGCGATAATGTTATCGCCCGTTCTTGATAATATGGCCCTCTGTTTCGAGGAAGCCTACAGGAAACTTCCCCGCCGTACATGCATTGAAGGCAAATTACACACATATTCATGGTTGGTCACTGTGAGTTAATCATATATTTTAGACAACATTAAGTAATGTAAAACATGAAGCTGATGGGTAGTGAAAAGAACAATTTTTTCAGCGAATATTGAGATTGTCATGCTTGTCATGCTTAGTTGAGATAAATCAATTGTAAAACCTTTTAGGCAAGTTGTAAAATTAAATAAATGTTGCCAGTTACCAGGATATTTTATCCAATCATCATGTTTTGGTTAGCGCCAATGTTTCGACCCATAATATTTTGCTTTAGAGTAAAGTGAGTTTTCTTCAGGACAATAGGAGGTGGATACATCCTGTACAAATGAGAAGAAGGGTAAGATGTGGGGAAATTGTGTGCACACATCTAGACTCATAAAGTGTTTCCTGAGAGCACACAGAGTGCATATTTACAAACCCCTATCGCCCTCAGAGCTCCACTTTTTTTACACTGCGGTGGCGTAGTGCCATTTTCAATATTTACAAGGTGGTGCTAAGCCACTTAACGTGTAAATATGTGCCTTTCTGCCGCAGCAGCAAAGGGGTGTGCATTGGGTGTTGCTGTGGGCTTTCCACCGCAACACCTATTGCTTTTTGACACTGCTCCAGATTTATGAGCCTGAGGCAGCACCAAAACGTTTGCAATACAAGAGCATACGTTAGAATAGCACACAAGGAGAAATGCTTCTATTTCTCCTCGTTTTTGCTTTTTGTAAGTGTGCTGCATTCTGCATTACACAGAGAAATAGCAAAAAACTATTAATTAATGTTTATGTGCAGGAAGGTGTCCCTTCTGGCACATAAATAATCATTAATGACAATTTGCTACTTCTATGTGTGCTGCAGAATGCAGCACACATAGAAGTAACAAATAGCCATTAAGGATTGCGTATGTGCAGGAAGGGCTACCTTCCTGCACATAAACAACGCAGGCACCCTTGCACTTTAGTGCAAGGGTGCCTTTATTGGCGGCTAGGCAGTTGATCTTAGCACCAGCCCTAGGGACAACACAGGGGTGTGCCCTAGTGCAGTAAATAGCATCCCTGTGTTTTGAAAATGTCAGATTGCGGTGCTGCCAAATTTTTGGGCCATTTTCTAGTAAACAGGCCCCAAAATCTCAAGAAACTCTCCTCCACTGTAATTAGAAGAAGATAATCAACCAAATTGTCTGATCAAGTGATCCCAAAGCTGCTGTTAGACCTGATAGCCTAAGGGTGATCTTCCCCAAACTGTTTGCCTGTTTACCTCTCCTATTTGCTGTATTTTTTATGTGGGCCGTATGACTCTGAGCACTTTACCAAAGCCAACCAATGCTGGAGTGCATTGACTTCTCCCCTATAACATGGTTTGTTTGACTTATCTAAAAGTCCCTATTACAGTGCACTACATATGCACAGGGCCTGTAAATGAAATGCTACAAGTGGGCCTGGCTAAAACAATCATTGGCTAAAAGAATCTTTGTGATCATTTGATTTTAAACATCTGACTATATTAATCAATAAAGAACAACGATTTCGACTATAAGAAAAAACTGGACCTGCTTCTTCTACTATTCATCATGGATGTTTGATGCTTTACTGAACTGTAATGAGACTTCACATTGATGGGTACTAATTCCAATTCTTGTTTCTGATTGTATTTGGGTGCACTTCCTGATTTTCTAGCACCATCGCTATACTATTAAGCCCCCATAGGTAATAGGTGCAGGGCTCTTGCCTCAACCCTCTTTGTGTTTTGTTGTTGGCCTGCAGCACTGATTGTGCTACCCACACAAGTAAACATGTCTTGGGCCTCCCTCTGCAGAGCCTGTGTGTGCTGTTTTACTGTCATGTTGACTTGGCATTTAAAACCCATTGCCAAGCCTGAAACTCCCCTTTCTTAACATATCCCAATAAGGTAGGCCATTGGTAGCCCATATGGCAGGGTGCTGTGTAATTGAAAGGTGGGACATGTACTGTTAGAGTTTGCATGTACGGGTAGTGAAAAGCACACAAATTGGTTTTCACTACTTTGAGCCCAACCCCTCTCATAGGTTAACTATGGGAATTCCTTTTACACTTATAAGCTTTAATTCCTGATTGAGAAGGTGCAGCTCTGTCATGTATTATATGACTGGAATGGTAATGATAAATCCTCTTTTCTGGCAGTTAAATTATCATTACTATTTTATAAATGCCACTGTTCTCTGCTCCTAGCCTTGTGTGCCTGCAGCCTGTCTTCAATAGACATATGGGGTGGGTGACAGCTGGACTTTGTGCATTCCCTCCAGACAGTCACACACAAAGGAAGGTTAGGTGTGACTAAGTGGCCATCCATATCCTGATGGGTCATCCTGGACAGGATGGGAGGGAGGAGCTGACAATAACACTTGAATAGGCAGTGTCCTGTCCCCACACAAAGGACTGCATACCCCACTGTAGTGAGCCTAGAGCCATAGCTGGGAGGGAGAACCCCTGTGCACTTCAAAGCCCCTCTTTGAAGTCACCTCCACTTAAAAGGTACAACTGAGTATAAGTACTGGGTCTCTGACCTCACCAGAACTCTGTCAAGAGGAAGGGCTGCTGTCCCGCGAAAAGGGCTCCTACTCTACTGGACTGCTGCTCTGGTAGAACTGCTTTTCTACTGTGATGCCCTGCTGCCTGCTACCCTCTGCCCTGCTGAGAAAGAACTGGACAATTCTCTTGAACCCAGTGATCTCTAAGGGCATGCTATCTTGCCTTCTGTTTCATGACTCAGGGATATCAAAGTCTTACACCCTGCTCTTGTGCCTGGCCCAGTGGAAGTAGATGCAGATGCCTGCTGCAGTGGAACCGATGTATCCTTTGCCTATGAGTAAAATCGATGCATTGGCGCTGCTGCGGGGACAGAATCGGTGCATTGCACTTAGAACCAGTGCATTTTTATTTTTCTTTTTTCCCCTGAGTTTTATACACCACAAACTTGACCTGAAGGTGTCAGAGCGCTTTACACTAGCACAGTTGCATTACAAACAGACATATTCTTTTTGGTAGGCACAGAGGGATTGAGTGATTTGCCCAGAATCATAGGATGCTGAGCGTCTCTTGCAGAGACTTGAACCCAGTTCCCCAGCTTCGAGGTCAACCACTCTAGCTGTTTCACTACATCCTCTCCCCTAAATTTGCATTGCCATCTGAAACAACGAACCGGAACCTCTGCATCACAGCAACTGCAAAGAGACGATCAGCGCATCCCCTCAACTGTGTGGAAAAACCCAGTACATTGGCTTCTGAACTAACGCATCTCGGAAACCAGGGCTTTGTCTTCTAAACCAGCACATCGCAATTATTCAGGTTCAGCGGGTCTATTGTGGCTTCTGTATCCGGCCGGCACTCCATCGCGCTCAGCCTGACCTCTTGACTTTGCCCCAGTTCAGCGCGACCAGATAATCCTATGGGATCTTTTTGCTTATAATAGCTATTTTTCCTTTTTAATCTTTGACAATTCATATCTCGACTTCTATTTATTGGATTTTTGTCATTTTGGTCTTGTTTCATTTATAGAATCATAATTTATTTTTCTAAACTGGTGTGAAGTTTTTTTGTGGTATATTCATTGCGTTATTGTTGGAGGTGTGGCACAACTACTTTACACCTGGCCTCTTAAGTTAAGCCTTTCTGCTCTGTGCTAAGCTACCAGAGGGTGATCACAGGTTAATGTATAGTGTATATCTGACTTACCCTGACTAGGATTGTGGTTCCTGATTGGACAGGGGGGTATACCTCTGCCAACCAGAAACCCAAATTGTGACAGTTGTCCTAAAAACAATAGCTAGACGAGGTTATAAGCAATATCACAAAGCTAGCAATTGGATTGAATACATTACTTTTATTCATGGTGGTTGCAAACCCTACACACCAAATTGTATAGTAAAGTCTGAGTCTGCAGACTCCTTGCACTGCCTCTGGTGAATGGGAGGAGAGGACAATTAGTGGTTGTTAGACCCGCTATAGCTTACAGTATAGAGGTGGCTAAAATTACTATTAGTTTACTTACCAAAGTAGGAGGACACTATGGAAAAATGTTTTCATCCACCTTAGTCTGTAAACCAAATCCAGCATTAGCTAATGTACGTGCATGGAGGAATTAAGAGAAAATGTGAATCGCTGCCTCGAAGTGCAGCCCTACCCTGTGCTTGCATAATCTGGAAGAAGAGCTGCAGACACCAAGACCTGGTTTATTCTGCTAATAAACGTGGGAACTTGTCAGTGTGCACACATCATGGTATGTAAGGAGATACATTGTGTCATACAGGTCTGAGGCTAAATACATGGGTGGAATATGGTGATCAATAGAATTCGATGAGGCTTTGTACGTCATGGAGGAAGAGATAATGTATATGTGGTGCCCCTTCAAGACTCATGGACACCCTATAACCACATAGGGAGGCTGCCACAAATAAATACAAATAATTGAAAATAACAATCATGGCTCAGACAGCCAAATCCAGAAAATTTTGGAAAAATCTAAAAAATTAGGAATAAATATTTTGTTCCTCTCCTGGGTCCATGGGACCCCTGTGAAAATCAGAGTGTGTCACATTTCCTTGTAAAAAGATTGCAACACCAAGCCATTTCTCTTTTCGTGTCTTTAAGTGCTAGAACTTCATGGATGTAGCACTACTTAGAAATATTAGGCGCTGGCATCTCCAACTATGTGAGTATCCACTGAAGGAGTTCCATGGGAGTCTTCTAGGCTGCAGCCAGGCATTATTGCTCGTAAGCGATTCACAGTCATTTTTCTAGTGGACATTGTAGATTTTCCAATCATTTGGAATGTTGAATCTTGATCATTCTCTTTAATATTCATTGGGTTCCATGCCAGGAATTACTTTGAGACTACTTTTATTTGTAAACACACCTTTGAACTACTTTGCAGAAAGGAAGTAGATCTACACACATAAAGGTAAGTTGGAGGATACTTTATTCCAGCCAGTTACAGGAACTCCCCGGCAGCAACTGCCAAAGTATGAACACAAGACACAGAACATTCCACGCAGGGAATGTTTATGTACAAGGGTTCCCAAGACAAAGAACCAGATCCCAACACACCTCCCCTCCGTCAATATAAAAACAAAGACAGAAAATAAAAGAAGAGATAAGAGAAACAGAAAAAATAAAAAGGAAACATGAAAACAAAGATAAAGAAACAGGAGAAACAAGATACCATAACCACAAGCAATTGCAAATCATAATCACGAGATTAAACAGGCAAGCGTTTTGTCTATTGCATATTATAATCATGAAACCTGACAGGTAAACGTTTGGACCTAGATGACACTCTCTTGGAAGGAACACAACCTGGAAGAACAACAACACCCCTACCAAGAACATCAGAAGACACCTCAACGGTAGGGGAATGAGTGTCCAATCTAGTATTAACCTTATCAACCATGAACCAGATCCCAACATTTGCCAATCCAATATGGAAGTTATTCACTTTCTGTTATTTCTGTTTACACTTGGCTGGACGCATCGCTGTGTCACTCCGCATGCTTTTTGTTCACTCCAGTGGGGTCCTGTCCTATCAATTCTTTGTGCTACTGTCCTACTTTTCCGTTTATTCCTCTGCTATTTATTCTTCTGTATTCCAGACTTATTCAATGTAAATAAAAACAATAGCCATTGTCTGTACAGACTACAATAAGTCCAAAAATGCTAAAATATATTTCAGCTCCTAATAATAGGTTAGAAGATACAATGCTCCCTGCAGAAGGCTTTTAAAGGTGACAGAAATGGTTACTCGTCAAACAATGGATGTCTTGGCAAGCAGCATACGCATGGAGAACAAAGAGTAAATGGCTGCCTAACAGATACCCACTGCCTTCACAAAATGGTGGACGAGCACATGAAATGAGGAGACATGGAAGACAAAGAGAAAATGGGCCTGCCCTAGAGCCTTACACTCCTCCCATCAGCAACCCCTCCCTTACCTACCCTAACAGATTGCTTTCTAATGTTGGGCAATCTTACAGAATCTGGTGTATAGACCCATCCATAGGCCCATATATCACCAGAAAGGCAGAAATGCTTACTTAAACAATTATCTCAAATACAAAATGACAAGACAGTAATATGGAAACTGACTGATTATTTAATATGAAATGTAAAAAGATCCCAACACAAACAGCCCTCGTCAACAATAACTCAGCCAAAAACGTTTAAAAGTTGAAGAAAAAGCACATTTATCAACCATTAAGCATGCAAGCACACACACACACACACACACACACACACACAAAGACAAAATATTTGCCAGACAGATGGCAAAGGAGAACAAGGATGAGAACAAAGGACAATTGCTGGTTGCCTGAACCTGGAGAAACCGTATGTAGAATTTCACTCAGTATAACAGCTCAGTGACAAACAGCACATGTAACAGGCACATATGTTGGGAACACTTTGTAGGGCTGGTCCTATGTATTGCGTAATGGCCAACATTACATGACATTAAGTTGGCATAATACAAACTTTGCCTGGATTTAGTTGACTCCATCTTCTTCTAAAATCGACCTTTCATCTAGTCGCCTACGGTCTCCCCGGGCTCCTCTTAAAGCCCTCCCTCTTTAATCAGCACCTGCCCCACTGGCCTGTCTCCCTAGAAATCAGCAGTTCTTCTCTTGCCTGCCCCTCAATCCTCATGTGCCACTCAACTTCACGCACAATCTCAAGCTAGTGAGAAGCTGAAGTGGTTTATTCTGAGCAGTTAAAATCAAAGAAGCTTTTCCCACAAATCCATCAGTGCCGCAGCCGTCTGCTCAGAGAGAAAGGCACGATGTTAAATGGCCTTTTAAAAACCCTGCATCTTAAATGGAGAAATCAGCCCCCGCACTGAGGGGCAATAAAGGCAAAGTAGGCCGCGTCAGCCGCGGCTGACATATCCTTTCTAGCAGTAGGCATTCCCTGATGGAAGGTGGCATGTGTCTCTCTCCCTCGCAGGCCTACTAGTAAATAATCATCAATTTACGCATTGTGGCACACAACTCTTGGCAGCAAATTGCTTCTTTAAGGGTTTCCTTTTGGCCCACGATGGCTTCTTTTTACTGTGCTGAAATTCCACTCCATTATTTTTCTTAAAACATTCCTAAACGTGAAGGCAAATAAAATGGATCATTTGCATTAAGTAAGTGGCCTGTCAATAGGCTCCAGTCGGTGCTAAGCCTTTTTGTTTCCCAACACACCCTTGATGAAAGAGAGATAACAGCAGAAACAAACCTTGGAGAAAAGAGGCAGTGTAAAACAAAATGATGCAAATTACAGACATTACTTGGAGACACATTCGTAATTTTGTTTCTGAATCAGTTGCTCACATTATTTGTCAGAGCCCTAACTCAAATGATATTTTCAAGGAGATAGGTTTTAGTATGAATAAACTAAACAATTGCATTCTACTAAATAGGTGATCCTAAGGCTTAAAAACATCACAAAGGTGAAAATGTTGTGTAGATTTACTATTGTCGGGAATTCACGAAAATTCCCAGGAACCCACATGGAAGGTTGCATCAGGTGGATTCCTGGAAAGTGATGTGATTTTCAATCAGGTTCCCGTTCCCGCTGCATGGAGTTCACAGTGGAAACCTCTTCTTCTACTCTCCCTGCACATCTGGGGGGTTGCATACCCTTTCCCACGCAGAAAATGGTGTTTCTGCCAGCACTGTGCTGGAGTACAAGTCCCAGAATTCCCAGGCTGGAACAGGGAATGGCAGGAGTTCTGGAATATCCACAAAGGCCCATATTGTGAATTACAAGCAATGTGGCAGTAAGTAAAGCTGCTGCGCTGCATTGCGTGAAAGGGAGACTGCTGAAATGCTCCATATTAACAAAGGTATGAGGCATTTCTGCTCTGTCCCTGCACTGGCACACTGTGTGCTGCCTAGCACCAATGCAGGTATCCTTGCACCATATACAATCCTTAGAGACATTTTCCTCTTTCTATGTGGGATGCAGAATGCATTGGACATGGAAGAGGAAGTGAGAGAGCGCAAACTGACCAAAATGTAGAAATGCATCACACTTACACGTAGTAAGCACAAATCATGAAGAGAAATGCCATGAGTGCTGATAGTATCCAAAGTTATATTCTGAAATGTGTAGTTAATATAGAAGTTTAAATAGAAGTGGAACTAATACAGAGTTGTGTGAAGTAATGCGATTTTATTAAAGCGTGATTATTCCTGAATCCATGTTGTGTAGCTGCTAGAATATAAGATGGCATACGGAAACGTTGAAATGTGGTAGGCCTCAGGGCCTGAGCAAGGCGGGAGGGGGAAGGCGATTAAAATATACAATATGGATTGCACTAATGTTTAGAATTAATGAGTAGGCTTTTTGATTTATAGATGTGTTTACCGAAATCAGTAGAAAATGAGTACTAACATGCTAATAATTAAAGAGGAAGTTGAATGCTATAAAATGTAGTAGAGCTGGAAAGTTTTAATGTTGATTTATACGTATTAATCTGGGTTGGGGAATGTTGCAAGGCGGTTGGAAAACCATGAGAATTGGGAGTAGGCTGCAGATGTCTGTCTGGAAGAGAAAAGGGGGTATTCAATTATTAATATAATGAATAGAAACTTGTTCAAGAAATGGACCAGACATGGAGGAGGGTTCCGGAATGTTTAAGGGGTATCAACGGGCCGGAGACGAGTCTGAGAAGCAAGGTCGACTCTAACCGCAAGGCCTCATCATGGAAACAGCCAGAAGCTACACCACGTGAGGGGCGTCTCACGAGGGGCGTCCTGAATGTTGTTGTATTTTTGTATTAGGGACAGCACCCCTGGGTGGAGTTAGAGCAGACGCCTGAGGACCCTTTAGAGAGCGGATGGGTAGGCAGAGAGGGGTCATGACTGGAGAACTATAGGTTTTCACCAAGAGTTCGAGAGTGGGTGGCTTCCTTTAGGAGTCATTCACTGCTGACACCTTTGATAGGTTGAGACTTGGTTAAGTAGGGATACCATCTAGAGCAGGGTAGGGAAAGCCTAACCTGTAATTTCCTTCCGCCTGTAATGAGCGATAGATTTCAATACGTGTCTATGCTAACGGCACTATTGTTTTTAGAACTGGTATTGATAGTTTCCGTTGTTCGTCTGAGGGCTTTCAGAGAACACGTGTATGTAGTTGGGCCCGTGTATTTGGTGAATCTCATCTTGAGATGCTTGTACCTACAACTTATAATAAATCTTTGAAAGCTAGAAGTTGTTTGTGATCCTTTAAAGCAGAGTCCTTTACTGGGGGAACTAACTTGGTAAGAGATGCACTTTCTTTCCTCAATGACAGGCAATAAAGATTCAGTCGACCAGACCGGGGTTTTAGATCGATAGTGATAAGGTATTGATCAAAATCTCAACCCTTCCAGTTGGTAGCTATAGAGAATGGTTGCCTTCTTGAGGAAGGTGATCTAGGCCAGGTTAGATTACCCCAAGCCCCCTAGAGACCGATGATCGGAAGAACCGCCCGTGGAAGAAGGACCGGATGACGTGAAGCAGAGAAGCAGCAGTATCGGTCGAGAGTGAGTATAAAGGGTCATGCGTGTTAAGATTGCGGTGTTTTGTATTGTATCTATGTGTAATGTTTGGCGGAGTTGAATGACTGTAGAGAGACTGTGGAACAGGTTGTGAGCGCGCGCAACCGGTGGAAATCTTAGGCTCAAGGAGAGCTTAAGTGGTTCGGGTGTATCGGACACCCAGAAGTAATTGTTAACCAGGGTGAAGGGGGTCATGAGGTACCAGTGACCACCCGAAGGACCAGATAGGGGGAGTGAGTGCGCGAGTAACAGACGCTGGTCGGAAGTTACTGTGTGCGTAAAGAACCTATCAGAGTGACGACAGACATCTCGTCAGTTGTGTTGACAATTACAGATAGACTGTGGACGTACAGTCGAGGGAAGTGACCGCTTGGTCGGAAGTAGTCATTTTTCGGTGTATGAATGGGACGCATGCATGACCGCGAGGAGAGCTGAGAAAGGAGGGGTGCTGCTGCGAAGCGGAGACTAGTGACGTCAGAAGGTGCCGCGCTGGGATTGGTCGGCCGGTGAAAGACCGCGCTGCGATAGGCCAGCTAGCAAAGCCGCGCTAGGATTGGTGGATTGTCATCAGGAAGTAAACAGAGTATTCAAGCTGGAAATCTTGCGCATAATTATGAAGTGTTTTAAATGGTTAAAAGCGCTGTTCAAAAGAGAACGTAGGGGATCGTATGAAGGGGAAGAAGCCCCGCCGGAGGGTACGCCAGCTCATTACATGGGGGTAAATGTTGGGCTGCACACGATTCTGTGGATCTCAGAGTGGAGTAAGATGACAGATGGAAATGAGGAACTCACGTTCCCGAAGTACGGGACGTATAGATTAGAGGTGCTACACAGACTAAAAGCAGTTATGACCGCGACGAGACCCTTGCCTAGACCAACTCAGTTCGAAGCCCTTAATGCATGGATTAGGGCAGCGCATGAAAAGAACATGAACCGACGACAAGAAAGAGTGAAACGCTCGGTAAGGGCAGTACAGGATGCCAAGTGGGATGAGGATGCTAAAAGATGGAGGGCGCACAACATGGAAGTAAACAAATTGTATCCAGTGTTAGAAATGCCCGGGAATAAAAGCCCCCTAGAAGAAGATGACGAGAGCGAGACAGAGGATAGCCTGATAAACAGATTATTGACAGACAGGCCGCCTCCGTATAACAGAGCAGAAGGAGATGCCGACAAAGGGGGGGGCAATGCAGGAGAGCATGGGCCGCTTCCCAGTTCCGAATGGGATCCTGCTACAAAGAAAGAACTGTCCCAGCCTAGCCAGGTGCAACAGGTGGTCGGGAGGTTTGTGGTGCAAAGAGCGCCAGAAATGGAGTGTGCCACATCCTACGCGTTACCTGATGCACTGCAGGTACCTGTTACCATAGGTCCTATAGTATCGATATATGACCCAGACAGAGCTAGAGGGGAGGAACGGGTAAAGAGGGACAGAGAAAGAGCAGAGATGGCAAGAAGGAATGATACGATCAACTCCCCAAGCCAGTTGCCGATACCAAGAGAGTGGAGTACCCCAGTACCCGCGGCAGGGGAACTGGGGAACATTAGATACCCAGAGGATATGAGGGGACCAGGACGGAAATCCTTTCAAGAGTTAAACGAGTACATGAAGCAATGGGATGAGGCAGTTGAGGCTCACAAGAGCATCATAGTGGCGGAAGCTGAAAGGGAAAGGCAGGACAGCAGAGCCCGAACTCACTGCGGGGCTGAAGAGAGTAGTCCGGAGTGGGACGGGAGGGAGAAAGACAGTAGGAGAGGCACCCATTGGGCCCGGAGTGGAGGTAGATCAGACCTGGAAAACGGAGGGGTGTCTCGCCCACTATGTAGTGATGAAGATAGAAGGGCTCGGGAGTACAGAGACAGCTTTAAGTGTATCCACTGCGTGCCAGACAATAGAGAGCAGAGTGGGAATTGCGAAAGGCCATACCATAGTCCCTGTGATGACGGACATGAGCGCAGCCCAGGGAATAAGGGAAACCAAGAAGGATCGTATCAGATACTGAGTGATACAAGGCCAAGAGGGGATGAGGACCGAAGGGAGAATAACAGGGAGTCCTACTGTGAGAAAAGAGGAGAGAACGGACAGAGTAAGATAGGGGGTAACAAGCCTGTGTTCCATCACCTTCCAAGATCGGATGGCCGAGCATGGGATCTGGAGAGATGGGAACAAGAGAGAGCACTCCCCAACTCTCCCGAACCCAAACGAAGGGCCCGGAGTTGGGATGGGAGAGACACCTGTGAACCTCCCTCGAAGGAGATATTACGAGCAGAAATAAAAGCCAAAAGGCTCGATGTCTCCAGCTTAAAGTCAGATCTGGATGACATGGTAGATGGTACCCTGCCCTTAGAAAGAATAGACATGTATGAGCAGGGTGAAATTCTGTTCATAGCAAAGGACGTAACTCGAAAGGCGAGAGCAACCCATGAGAAATTAGTGGAACTAGCAGGCAAGTACATGGTAGACCTGTCAAGAACCAAAGCCTTACAGGGCAACCACAGGCTACATTACACAGACCGAGACCTAGATGAGAGGCGAACCATCGGATTGAAAACACACATAAGGGAACTGATCACTGGAATAAGGACATGGAGGGCCCTAGATAAGTGGGAAGAGAGGTGGTCCAAGAGAGGGACCGTCAGGAGAAGCACACTCATGATGACACCAGGAGGACAGCA
Source organism: Lissotriton vulgaris (assembly GCF_964263255.1). Classification (NCBI taxonomy): domain Eukaryota; kingdom Metazoa; phylum Chordata; class Amphibia; order Caudata; family Salamandridae; genus Lissotriton; species Lissotriton vulgaris. Next base: position 211,176,989 of record NC_141690.1, on the reverse strand, counting down.
GGGAGTAGAGACATACCCTTTGAGGGAAGTCGCAAATGGGACCTACGTCCACGTCCCTTGGAGTAGGGGGGATTTAGCTGCTTTTACCACCTCTTTCCCCAAATTGCGGGAGAACCCAGTGGAGTGGTATAAGCAAGTTGAGAGATTCGTAAAAATCTCAAAGGTCCTATGGATAGATTTGAACACGCTGTTTGACATAGTAGTGCCAGGAGATTTGTGGACCGCATGCAAGGTTAGCGCTGAGTGGCCCACCATAGAGCCCGAGAGAGATGCTAAGACTAATGGGCCGTCCGAGAGTGTGATGGCAAAGTTCGAGAGAGTAATGACTTGGCTGAAAGATAAAGTGCCAATGCAAGACATAGATTGGGTAAAAATTGACCGAACCAGACAGGAACCCAAAGAGACAGTTCACGAATACTATGAGAGATTGCTGAAGGCGTTCAAACAGTATAGCGGTCTGGATGTAATGGATCCAAAGGACATAGGGCAGTTTGTGTCCAAGTTCGTCTTGGGTCTGAGACCGGATATTAGTTTAATGATACAGCAACACTTGATCTGTTGGCAAAATAAACCCCTAGACGAAATACTGAGGTATGCCAGGTACTGCTGTGATGAGATAGACTCTAAGGCTAAGAAACTAAAGGAGAAACTGATGGTGGTACAGATGCAGGCAGCAGGGAAGGGGGGACAGCAGCAACAGCAACCAGGAACAGGTACTGGAGGAAAGAAACAGTACAGTCAGAACAAAGGCAATGAGGAGAACTCCACCTTTAGACCAAGGATAGATATAACTACCTTAAAGAAAACAACCAGGTGCCACCAGTGTAACGAGGTGGGACATTGGAAACGCGAGTGTCCCTATAATGTGGAGATAGGAGACGAAGAGGTAGAAGAGGAAGTGACCCAGAGTGCGCCTGCAAGAGGGGTAACGCAGTACCAGGGAAAGGTGCTCAAAGGGGGGGGGCCACCTCCCCGAGCTCAGTTCCCGCAGCCCCCCAGAGTAGGGACTATGGGTAAGACCTATAGACAGATGCCACTGTTTGTCGGAGGAGAGGAATGCTATTATGTGGACCCACTAACTGGACAGAGGGTAGAAAGGGATGACTGCACCCTCGGGGCAGCTCTGGAGGTGGATCAGAGGGGACCCTATGTTGAGGCCGAAGTGGCAGGGTTCCCCACGACATTTCTAGTGGACACAGGAGCCACCAGATCCACGATCAGGTCAGCCGCCGTGCCAGGCCTGCCTATGTCTGGAGAGACCATACAAGTAGTGGGGGTCGCTAACAGGAGAATGACCAGTCCTCTGACGGAACCCGTGCAGGTGAAAATAGGGAAGTACAGTGATGAGCACCAGTTTGTGGTTTGCGATTCTAGTCCTGTATGTCTGCTAGGAAGAGACCTTTTGTGCAAGTTAAATTGCACCATATATTGCACACCACAGGGCGTGGAAGTACTGACAAATGATGATGATGCTGACTTTAAAGTCGCTAACTCTAGGATATGTGTGGAACTGTACCCCACTTTGACAGTAGACGAGCTCCCCTGGGATCTGAGAGAGACCGTTGCTCCAGAAGTATGGGATTTCACTGGGGAAGAGATTGGGTTGGTGAAAGGAGTAGACCCAGTGAAAATTGTAGTGAAACCTCATGCTGAGTTCCCAATAACACCTCAGTATAAATTGACACCAGAAACGATTGCAGGTATACAACCCGTGATTGAGTCCATGATTAAGCAGGGAATACTGAAGGAAATCGTGGGTAGTCCATGTAACTCCCCGATTATGGGTCTGCAGAAACCTAATGGGAAATTCCGGATAGTGCAGGACCTCAGAAAGATTAATAACATAGTCGTTTCGTGTTGTCCAGTGGTACCGAATCCATCAGTGATACTGTTTCAGATACCGTTCCAAGCGGAATGGTTCACTGTAATTGATCTTTGTCAGGCTTTCTTTTCGATCCCTTTGGACGAAGAAAGCCATTTTCTTTTCGCATTTAAGCTGGAAGGTCGCGTCCTAACATGGTGTCGTATTCCTCAGGGGTATACAGAGAGCCCATCGATCTTCAACCAGCTCCTGAAGAGAAATCTTGAAAGTCTAGTACTGCCCCAGAGGTCAGTTCTGGTCCAGTACATAGACGACCTCCTAGTGGCGTCAGAGACAGAGGAAGCTTGCAGGGAAGACTCTATTGCTTTGTTAAACCATCTAGCCGAAAATGGGCATAAGGTGTCCCCGGGAAAATTGCAGTACTGCCTGACAGAGGTACAGTACTTGGGACACCGAATTGAGAAAGGGAAACGGAAGGTGTCACCAGACAGGATAGAGGCCATCATGAAGATGAGTGCGCCTAAAACGCAGAGAGAAGTCAGGATGTTTCTAGGAATGGTGGGATATTGCCGACAGTGGATCGCAAACTTTTCACTGAAAGCAAAGCCCTTACAAAAACTGACGCACAAAGAGGTGAGTGATCCGGTACCATGGGACAAAGACTGTTTGATGGCGTTCCTGCAGCTGAGAGAGGACTTGTGTCGTGCTCCGGCTCTGGGAATGCCAGATTACGATAAACCATTCTTGCTCTACTGCTGTGAGAGAGAGGGATGCGCACTGTCTGTGTTAGTCCAAATCCATGGGAATGCCCGTAGACCAGTCGCATACTTCTCGGCTACTTTAGACCCAGTAGCCGCAGCGTTGCCCGGATGTCTCAAATCCGTTGCTGCAACAGGTGTCAGCATTGAGAGGTGTGAGAATATTGTTATGGGGCATCCGTTGGAGGTTCATGTGCCCCATTCTGTTGAATTATTGATGACCAGGACTAAAACTCAGCATCTGACGAATAGCAGGCTCACGCGCTATGAGCAAGTCATTCTTGCTGCAGAGAACGTGACCCTCAGGAGATGCTCTGTTTTAAATCCTGCTACCTTGATGCCACTTCCAAATGATATTGAGGATGATGAAGAATGTACAGACCATGACTGCCTCGATGTGACTGAACTATGCACCAAACCAAGACCCGACATCGTAGATGAGCCACTGACCGACCCAGATGAAATTTTCTTTGTCGATGGCTCATGTGTAAGAGACGAAGTTGGGCAGTTAAGAGCAGCTTACGCTGTTTGTACAATTACTGGAGTAGTAGAAGCTGGATGCTTGGAAGGAGTACACTCCGCTCAGGTAGCCGAGATTATTGCCCTAACGCGTGCCTGCCTGGCAAGCAATCAAATCCGAGTCACCATATACACTGACAGTCAATATGGTTACGGGGTAGTTCATGATTACGGGCAGTTGTGGTCTCAAAGAGGTTTCATGACTTCTTCAGGCTCTCCCATTCGCAATGGAGAGTTTGTGCGCCTGTTGTTAGAGGCATTGCAGTGTCCAGCAGGTATCGCAGTTGTGAAGTGTACCGCACATACCAGGAATATGGACTTCGTGTCACAAGGCAATAGATATGCCGACGAAGTCGCACGGTATTGCGCGGAAACAGGGTACTCTTTCACCGAGGTGGAAGTGGGTGGAATAAATGTAAGGACTGAATTAGCTATGATATTGGAAACTGTTGATACTTGGGACGAACTGAAGGAAATGCAAGAAAATGCTCCTGACTGTGAAAAGGAAACATGGCAAAAGGCAGGATGTGTAGTGGGGGAGGCCCATTTCTGGGTTTCAGCAGATGGCAGAGCAGTGTTGCCCAATGAGATGGTGAGCCCAATGGCCCGACAAATACATGGTCCTGTCCACTTAGGAAGAGATGCTATGCTGAGAGTGTTTAGACAGACCTGGTTCAACCCCAAGTTCAGAGTAGCAGCCGAAGCAGTGTGCCAGCGTTGTGTGACGTGCCAGCAGTTGAATGTAGGGAAGAAGACACCAGTTGCACTGAGCCACATAGGGAGGTCAGGAGGTCCATTCAATCGAATGCAGATAGATTTCATCGAAATGCCAAGGTGCAGCCGCCTCCGTTATATCCTGGTGGTTGTTTGCGTTTTCTCTAGATGGGTTGAGGCATATCCTACACGCAGGTGCGACACCCTCACAGTAGCTAAGATATTGCTCAGGGAGCTTATCCCGCGCTTCGGGGTGCCGGCCTCTTTGGAATCAGATAGGGGAACGCATTTCAACAGCTCGCTTGTGAAAATGATTTGCGCAGCTTTAAATATTGATCAAAAACTACATTGCAGTTATCGACCGGAAGCTTCAGGAATTGTGGAACAGATTAATGGCACCATCAAGGCCAGAATTGCAAAGGTGTGTTCATCAACATCCTTGAGTTGGCCTGATGCGCTGCCATTGGTCCTTATGAGTCTCCGTAGTACCCCGGATAGGAGAACTGGTTTGTCTCCTCATGAGGTACTGATGGGAAGAGCAATGAGGTTACCTTCTGTCCCAACTGCTGCATTGATTAGCATCACAGATGATATGATCCTGGACTATTGTAAGGGGCTGTCTGACGCCATTCATTCTGTGTCCCTTCAGGTGCAGGCTGCCGAGGTACCATCGTGCCAGGACCCTTGTCATGACTTGCTTCCTGGGGACTGGGTCCTGGTGAAGAAACACGTGAGAAGCAGTTGCTTGGATGTTCGTTGGCGTGGGCCCTTCCAGATCATCCTGACCACAAACACAGCCGTGAAAGTGGGAGGCCTGCCCAATTGGATCCACGCGTCGCATACGCGGAGAGTTCCAGCACCTCTGATAGAAACAGCTCCTCTCTCGGATAGACGTCCAGCAGCGGACCGAGAAGCCATAGAGGGGGCTAGCCAAGCTGTAGAGGTGCCAGCGGAAGCAGGGAACGAGTCTGACCAAGCTGAGGACGGTCAGTACAACAGCGAAACAGACAACGCTACTGAAGGAGAAAGTAGCTGGGAGTACGAGTCAGACACTGACAGGTCTGACAGAGAGCGTGAATCAACGAGGAGAAGACGGAGTAGAAGGGTACGCGGAGAAACTGATTGGCCGCAGAGAAGGAGCTCTAGCCTAAGGTCAACTCTGGAGAGAACCCTTCCTCCGATATCAGAAGACTCAGACCCAGAAGACGGTGCTCAGGGCGCTGAAGCACCAGAGTTGAGGAGGTCAAGAAGAGTGCGTGTGCCTAACAGAAGATACTCCACCCCTGAGTGGACATATCTGGCGACAGATGGCTTCGAAACCAGTGACGGGGAGGATCAGAGCGGTGGTGGTGTCCAGTTCTGAGCCCATCGTGACAGTGGAGATAAGATTGTTAGTGCCCGGTGTCGAACAAGAAGGGTCACTGACATTCATGCTCCCCCGTCCTCCCCGCCTCAGCAAGATAAAGGACATGTTTCTCACAGAATTACAATTCCCTGATTTTGGTTCAAAGATATCAGCCGCAGAAGAGCACAATCTTCGTCTGGAAATATTGAATTTTGCTGTCGAAGCTGCAGGCGAGCGCCTGATAGTGGATGCTTAAAAGACTTTGTAAATAAGCGTGAAGAAAAGAAGATTACCTAGCGCCTAGGAAGCAGAGAATCTTAGGGACTTTCCCTGAGTTGATGGAGAAGGGCTAGGGTTGTCTATATTGAACTAAAAGGAACTTTGGCGGAAAAGGTGGCAGCTTCCAGTTGCGTGGTTCTCAAGACAAAGGGAGTAAAGAGACTGTAAAGGAACGAAAAGAAAGGAACTTTGTGTAGAGTTGCGAGAGAGCCACACTATCTGACGAAATGGAGGCTGGTACCCAAAACCGCAGAGCGAAATGTATAATAGGTACACTAATAGTAGGAGTGATAATATTAATAGCTTTAGTAGTGACTGTATCCTATGTAAAGGGACGTGAGGAAGAGACAAAGGTAACTGATGTGAAATCTGTAGAGGCGCTTACACCCACCGTTGCTGGTGGGAAAGGGGAAAACACACAAGAGAAAGCGTTATTAGCTGCAGAAGCCCGCAGGTTACATATAGATGAGTCCCAAGGTGACTTTAGGTCAAATGCTTATGCAAAATTATTGTATGAATATGTAGATGCCATGGAGGTCAAGGACTGCTATGTCTGCATGCAGTTGCCGGCATCTGTGGATGAAGGCATTCGTTATCATCACCTCCCGCTGACATATGGCATTACATGTAGCTTATTACTTAGTATATTTTATGGGAGAGATAGTTTTGAATACTATTTCTCCAATTATGACTCAGTGTTACCAGAAGTCCCAAATTATAAGCAAATGAACAAATGGGACTACTGGAAGAGTGAAGACAGATTGGCCAAGTTCTTCATTCCTTGGATTACATTAGACACTTCACATGCCCGCAGAAATAACCTGACATGTAAGGTGTCAGAGGTCGAGAAAAAGTTTATAGGGCAGGTGGATGATCGGAATAGGAGACAAAAGATTTTGAAAAAATCAGGACAAGGGAAAACAGATTGGACCAATGAAGAAAAGGTACACAAAAGAAAGGGTAGTAGTGGTCCAATAGCTTTAGATAGAACGCAGAGAGGAAAGTTATGTCTCCATAGAGCCAAAACGTATTATGAAAATGTATACGTGGGAGAAGTTAGCTGTGAACATGCTTTCAATTTAGAGTACTACACCAAGGACTTTCTGAAGGGAATGCAAGTGATTCCAAATGTATATTTCGTATGTGGAAGAAATGCCTACGTGAAGCTACCTGATAATTGGTATGGCTCATGTTACTTGGCAATTATCTTCCCTAAAATATACCATGCCCAAGACTTAGAGATCATCGAGGGCAAGACATCATCGAGGGAAAGGAGAGATGTAGGAGGTGTAGAAATGGTTGGAGATGTCTTTGGAGCTGTGTTCCCTTTACTAGGATTAATTCTTAATGATGTCAAAATTAGACGACTAGCAACAGTTGTAGACAGGTTGTCTGCCAGTACTGCTCAGTCCTTAATGCTGGTAGAAGGAGAGATGCAATCGATAAGGGCTATGGTTCTTCAGAACCGTCTTGCCTTAGATGTCCTATTAGCAAAAGAGGGCGGAGTCTGTAAGGCTTTGAAGGTCCAAGAATGTTGCACTTACATTCCAGACAATTCAAAGCCCCTTGAAAAGGTTATTAGGAACATAACTGATATTCACAAGGAGATCGAAGACTTGAGCAGAGAAAATGTCTGGGAAAAGGTGGGCCAAGGGATAAGTGACGCAGGAGGTTGGCTCACCACCTTAGGCAAAAGCTTTGTGTGGAAGATCCTGAAACCTATCATCATAATATTGATCTGTGGGATTGTGTTGTGGGGATTGGTGAGGGTATTCAAATGGTACAGATCAAGAAGGTCAGAGAGAGCTCGGAGAAAACAGCTGCAGAGATTGGCTGCCATACAAGATAGTCAGTACCGAAGTCTGAGGGCTTTGGAAACACAGAAACGAGTTATGCTAGCAATCACTGCAGTTTAAATGTTAATGATGACCCCGAGAGGTCATCAAAGGGGGGAACTGAGAGAGCGCAAACTGACCAAAATGTAGAAATGCATCACACTTACACGTAGTAAGCACAAATCATGAAGAGAAATGCCATGAGTGCTGATAGTATCCAAAGTTATATTCTGAAATGTGTAGTTAATATAGAAGTTTAAATAGAAGTGGAACTAATACAGAGTTGTGTGAAGTAATGCGATTTTATTAAAGCGTGATTATTCCTGAATCCATGTTGTGTAGCTGCTAGAATATAAGATGGCATACGGAAACGTTGAAATGTGGTAGGCCTCAGGGCCTGAGCAAGGCGGGAGGGAGAAGGCGATTAAAATATACAATATGGATTGCACTAATGTTTAGAATTAATGAGTAGGCTTTTTGATTTATAGATGTGTTTACCGAAATCAGTAGAAAATGAGTACTAACATGCTAATAATTAAAGAGGAAGTTGAATGCTATAAAATGTAGTAGAGCTGGAAAGTTTTAATGTTGATTTATACTTATTAATCTGGGTTGGGGAATGTTGCAAGGCGGTTGGAAAACCATGAGAATTTGGAGTAGGCTGCAGATGTCTGTCTGGAAGAGAAAAGGGGGTATTCAATTATTAATATAATGAATAGAAACTTGTTCAAGAAATGGACCAGACATGGAGGAGGGTTCCGGAATGTTTAAGGGGTATCAGCGGGCCGGAGACGAGTCTGAGAAGCAAGGTCGACTCTAACCGCAAGGCCTCATCATGGAAACAGCCAGAAGCTACACCACGTGAGGGGCGTCTCACGAGGGGCGTCCTGAATGTTGTTGTATTTTTGTATTAGGGACAGCACCCCTGGGTGGAGTTAGAGCAGACGCCTGAGGACCCTTTAGAGAGCGGATGGGTAGGCAGAGAGGGGTCATGACTGGAGAACTATAGGTTTTCACCAAGAGTTCGAGAGTGGGTGGCTTCCTTTAGGAGTCATTCACTGCTGACACCTTTGATAGGTTGAGACTTGGTTAAGTAGGGATACCATCTAGAGCAGGGTAGGGAAAGCCTAACCTGTAATTTCCTTCCGCCTGTAATGAGCGATAGATTTCAATACGTGTCTATGCTAACGGCACTATTGTTTTTAGAACTGGTATTGATAGTTTCCGTTGTTCGTCTGAGGGCTTTCAGAGAACACGTGTATGTAGTTGGGCCCGTGTATTTGGTGAATCTCATCTTGAGATGCTTGTACCTACAACTTATAATAAATCTTTGAAAGCTAGAAGTTGTTTGTGATCCTTTAAAGCAGAGTCCTTTACTGGGGGAACTAACTTGGTAAGAGATGCACTTTCTTTCCTCAATGACAGGCAATAAAGATTCAGTCGACCAGACCGGGGTTTTAGATCGATAGTGATAAGGTATTGATCAAAATCTCAACCCTTCCAGAAGTAACATGAAGAGAGTTAATGCTACTTTTCCCTGTTACGCTTCGCTGAGGAAGTTGGAGCATTTTGAAACATTCTCAGATTTCCTAGCTCCAGTAAATTCACCAAAATCAGTGGGTGGATGCACGGGGATGCCTCCGAGTTCAAAATGTGATGTAGCGCAGCGCAAGTGGCCGCATTACGGTACAGTTCTTTACAAAGCCACACAAGGTGGCCCAAACCTCCCCTTGTGTGGCTTTGCAAATATTACTAAAGCCTTTGCGTTGTCCTTGTGTCACCTTGTATGACGCAAGGGCAACACAAAGGCTTAATTAATATGTCTATGTGGGAATATTTGTAGAGCGTACTGTTACTCCAAAGAGTGTCCTGGCGCAGGCTGACAGGTAGCAACACGGGAGAAGGAGCTTAGGGGCAGGAAAACAGCCATGTTTTCAGTTTTTTCTAAAACAGAGAAATGGATTCAATGCGTCTCAGCTGCAGTAGCATTTTATTCCAATGGCATGGTCCCAGGACGGAGGGAGACTAGTCTCCTGAACCTAGATTTTTTTAAACTTGGGACATTGGCCAGCAAGAGGTCGGTGGTGCGTAGCTGTCTATAAGGAGAGTAGAAAGATATTCTATGTTTAAGGTAGCTTGGTCCTTCCCCATAGAGTGCTTTCTGTGTGATAAGAAGAGTTTTAAAAATTATTCTTTTCCTTACAGGGAGCCAATGCAGGCTCCTCAGAAGGTGTGACACGCGAATTACGGTTGAGCTTAAAAATGGTCCCGGCCATTTCAGCTGGTTGGAGGCCAGCCACCCGAAAGCAGACGCCAGGCAGGAGATGATTAGGGCACCCGGGCAAGGATTGTTAGCCTTCCATGTAAACAACAACTGAGTGTCCTTCGCATAGGACACAATGTTGGCCTCATATGATTCAGCCACCTCAGCTAAAGGAGTGAGGTAGATGTTAAACAGGGTTGGGCTCAAAGCCGAACCCTGTGGGACCCCTACCTCCAGTGACCGTGAGGAAGCTGCAAAAGGGTTGTACTAGACCTCCTGCCCCCTCCCCTCTAGAAAAAAAGCCAGCCATTTCCAGGCCAAACCCCTGATGCCAATTGTGTGAAGCCGGGTCAAGGGCATCTGATGTGACACCGTTTCGAAGGCGGCCAACAGATCTAACAGTATCAGCAATGCCTTCTCACCTGCCTCATAGCTCAGCCAGATAAAGTCCACCACTTCTAACAGAGCTGTTTCCGTACTGTGATTTGGGCGAAAGCCCGACTGGCTAGGGTGGAGCAAACTAACAACAACGGGTTTTGGCTCTTATCAGTAAGGCTGAGCCCAATAACCAAAAAAGCAACAATTAACCTGCCAATACTGATATGTCCCAGCAACCTCTGTTTAAAAATACTTTATTGTAGTTTATAAAAAAGCATTTTTTCTCTTTTGTTTTTACTACAACTATGTATTTTCGCATATAAATCATTACAAACACCACAACACAACTTGTACAGACAAAATATGAAAATATTATTGATAACCCGTCCTCCTGTGGTATCTGGGTGTACAAAGACACCACATCTAGTGTAACCAGTATGCTTCTTCCTGTCTCAAAATTCATAGATTTGACCTTGTTTATGAAGTCTGTTGTATTGAGGAGGTATGAGGGTGCCTCTACCATAAATGCTTTCAAAAAAAGAAGTCCAGGTACTTTTATATTGGCTCTAGTACAGATTCACACCCCAACACAATTGGTCTCCCTGGTGGATGGGTTTAATTTTTGTGCACCTTAAGGAGGATGTACAATAATGAAGTTCTTGGGTGTTTCTTATTTAAAAACTCAAATTCTTTTTGTCCCACAATTCCATGATCATATCCATTAGTTCTCCTTTTATTTTCAACCGTTGGGTCTTTTTCAATTTTGCGGTAACATTCTTTGTTTCCCAGTTGTTTCATAACCTCTGCAATGTAGTCTGTGATACTCCATACAACGATAGAGCCCCCTTTGTCAGCCTGTTTAATGACTACTGATGTGTCATTTGTTAGATTCATAATCGCCTCTTTTTGTGGTTTAGAGATATTATGTTTCACAAACTTCTTTTTCTTTTTCATATTCGTGATGTCTGAAAGGACCATTCTTTCAAATGTAATCACTTCCTTTGGTATTTTACTAGAAGGTGGACAAAATGTGGACTTGTTTCTAAGTCATGTAACTTCTGTGTTAAGAGGTGTTACATTTTCAGAAAAATACATTTTTAAGCAAACCTTTCAGCAAAATTCGATAGCCTCAGACTTCATCTTTACGAAATTTGTATTTTTTGTGGGAACAAAAAATAAGCCTTTCCTCAAAATGCTGTCCTAAGCCTCAGTCAGAGGGCGGTGTGATAAATTATAAATGGGGGACGGAGCTAGGTTTTGTAGTACTGCCGCCTGGTTGTCATCTCCCATGGCTGGTTGATATGCCTGTTTCTTCCCTGTGGCCTCTGTTGGCCTCTGCCTAAAAAAGGCACAACTTGTTGTCGTTGATTGTTCCCATGACGATTAGTATTAAAACGTCCTTCACTACTGTCAGTTTCACCTCCAGAGGATGAAGATATATCTGATACGGAAATTAGTTTATTCCTTGACCTTCGTTGATAGTCTGGGAGCAATCTCTGTGATTCAGGGCAAAAATAGAAATCTATTTGTAAATAATGATAAGTATTTTCTAAAAAGAAATTCTTTTTGTCCTTAGTAAATGTTTAACATAAAAGGAGAGGTTACACAGGTGTTCGCACTAGTATGCAAAGCTTAAGTGGGAGTCAAAAACGCATTTGACGGGGCGTGTCCAAGATGGCGACCTAATCGTACGTGTTCTCTGAGGCTCCCCGTCCTAAACCCTGCCAAAAGCCCTCATATGCATTGCCTTATCTCTCCAATCCCCCTAAACAACCCTGAATTTGCGGGCCGGCGGCGGCTGTGGCACCCGGAGCGCCGCCGCAGCACTTACTTCGTTCAGGCGGCTTTTTGGGGCCGAGAAGATCCGACGGCGCTCCCCTGAGATGGCGGCCGCCGGACACTAACGGCCGCCTTGTGGGTCTCCCGCTCCCGCATCGGCCACCTGAATAGAGGGGCAGCTGCCTGGCAGACCCGCAGGGGCGACCCACAATACTTGGCCCAGGCCGGAAGCCCTGATCGATGCTGGTATCAAGCACCGTGACCCGGCCGGAGAAGGGGTGCGACCCGGCCGGGAGGCGCGAAACTCGAGGCCCCGGCTTTGGGGCCTGGGGCGGAGACTCCGGCGGCGCAGATTCCACGGGGCGGCCCCCACTGACAGCAGAGGACGCCTGGTGCCCCCGGTGGAGAGCAACCTTCGCTGAGGCTGCAAGCACACAACGACCCCTGCGGGGACTTGAAGACTGGCGCCCGCGGCTTTGGTGAGCCACTCCGACGCGGCTGGAGGAGTGGAAGGGCCCAGCCGGGTGACACGAAATCTTTGAGGCCTAATACTGAAATCTCCCGGGACACTGGTGGCACGGGGCTGCCGACAGCCGCGGGCACCTGGGGCCCCCCACAGAGACCTGCAGGACAGAGACCACAGAGGGGCCGTCGCTCCCCCGCAGGGCCCAGCAACTACCTGGGACAGTGGCGCAGGGGCAGACAGACAGAAAAGGCGGCGGAGAGTGTTGCAGACACCGGCATCACGATAGAGCTGCGTCAGAGGAGTGAGGAGGTGAGGAGGTGAGGAGAGGGTGTTGCGGGAGAGTCTCGGGGGGCACAATCGAGCTCCCGGGGTGCGGTCAGGCTGGGCCGGACGACGGCGCTCTGCTGAGAGTCAGGGACACAGCGCTGCGATTCCCAGTGTGGTCGCAACACAGTTGGGCACCATCTACTGCGCGTGAGGGGGTTGTGTGGACACTTGAAGGCCATCTGAAAGCCGGGACTGTTCTTTGTAGGGAGACACCTGCCTTGCCACTATACCTCACTCGAGGACTGAGGGACCCCCCTCTTTTCATCCACACAACGAGGCATAGGCACACAAACACGCCCCCTGAAGACAAGCCTGTGGCGTGAGCACCTCCTGTTGCTTCCAGGCCCTAAACAACGCAATTGCGTCCGGTCGCCCGTAGGCTCTAAGCGTCCCGCCCGGGTCGGGAGAGTGGGAAGTTGCCAACCGTTGACCACTTTGGTGGTGCGGGGCATGGCGGGCCAACGAGGGAATAAAGGGAACCAAACGCTCCCGGAGATGTTGGCCAAATCTCAACCTCGACCCAGCAAAGACCCACCTTCCCCGAAGGTCACGGGGACCCCGCCGGACTTGCCCAATGATCAAGTACCCATTACCAGATCCTTCCTGGAATCGCTATTTAATTCCCTTAGGGAGGACTTTAAATCTTTGAAACAGGAGGTGGCGGGAGAGGTCCGGGAGCTACGACAGATGTGGAAGGCCTCGGGGAGAGAGTAGTCGCTATTGAAGAGGCTGACCAAACCAGAAGTGATGAGATCGAACAGCTCCAACAGGAGATCTTGCGACTCACTGATCAACAGGTGGACCTTCAGGCCCACGCGGAAGACCTCAAAAACCGTTCCCGTCGCAACAATATACGGGTCCGGGGAGTCCCTCAGAAAACGGAAGGGTCGGACGTTACCAGCTACTTACAGGATCTTTTTCGGGACATCTTAGGCGAATCCGCCGATTTCAACATCCGCATCGACCGGACACATAGGGTTGGACTTCCTCGAAGAGCCTCTGCCCCACCGCCGGATATCTTGGCCTTTCTCCCGGACTTCCCACTCAAAGAAAGGATTCTACGAGAAGCTCGACGCGCACAGCCCCTTCACTTTAAAGGTCACCCTGTTGCCTTATATCAAGACCTTTCGGCCATCACTTTGCAAAAAAGGAAGGAATTCAAAATAACGACGGATTTCTTACGGCAACAGGAAATCCCATACTCCTGGGGCCACCCGTTCAGACTGATTTTTGAATGGAACGGCACCCTGCACCAAATGCGCTCACTCAAAGACACATGTTCGCTTCTGGGTCTAGAAATGGACAACGATGATCCAGTGCCAAAATCGTCACAGGGACCTTCCAGAGGCGGGTGGCAGATGGTGGGCCGCAGGACATCACCAATACATCGGTTGAAACCTGCCGCCTCAGTCATCACACAAGAAAGGGCAACGGCCGAGGTAGCTCGAGAGACATCACCTCCTGAATAACTGATGCACTCAATGGAGAGATTACCCACAGCACACGCTTTGATCAAATGTTGGGGGGGTGACGGACGGGGGGCCGGGTTGGCCGCCATTGGAGATGACCCCTATAAGTGACTTCACCACGGCCCTGCAGAAACTAGCAGGACTGGGACTATACTTTTTTCTGATCTGGGGGTTGGGGGGATTGGGGGGGAAGCCATCCTGACCTGCATGTTGGGGCTTTAGGCAGAGGATGCCTGGTTGAGAGTTGGAACGGGGGGTAGGGGAGGGAGGGGCAGGTTTGGGGGGGGGGGTACTGGTTGTTTTTGGGGGGTCTGTGGGGGGGTGGTTGGGACCCGGACCGGGGACGGGGTTGAGGGTGGGACCCAGTGTGCCAGGGAACCTTTCGGGGCTAACTTGCCATTCGATTCATCGCAGGCTACATCAGGGAATCTGGATCCGCATAGCTCGAGGTCTTTGCGCTCTCCCATGATGGAATCCAGTTTGAAGGTACTGACTCTTAATGTCAAGGGCCTGAACAATACGATTAAGCGGAGGGCCGTGATCTCATACTTGTAGAACTCTGGGGCCGACATATGCCTACTGCAGGAAACCCACCTCCTACTCAAGGACTGGCATAGAATGCGCTTGCGCGCTTTCCCCCAGCAGTTTTTCTCCTCGCTCCCTACTAAGCAGGCAGGTGTTGCCATTTTGGTCTCCATGGGCTTCAGCGGCTGCGTAGGGGACAGGGTGGGGGAGATCAAGGGCAGATTGCTAGCATACACTTTCCTCGTGGGGGGACAGCGCTTCACGATAGCCTCGCTATATGCCCCGAATTCTGGTCAAGAAACCTTTCTGAAACAGGCTGCCTCTGAATCCTTTTAATCCCTTAACTTGCCTCTGCTTCTAGGGGGGGACCTTAACTTAGTAATGGACTCAACCAGGGACAGGTCGGGTCATCGATATGGTGCCACGGGAGCCATAACAGCCACAGGTAGGGAGTGGTTACACGACAAAGGTCTGGTGGACCTATGGAGATCCTCCCATCCCACCACATCACAATACACATTTTACTCTCACGTCCATCACACCTACGCCAGGCTAGACCACTTCATGGGCTCCTCTGAATTGCTCCCCATCCTGAAAGACATAGCCATTACTCCTGCGGCGCTGTCTGACCACGACGCTGTGGAACTGACACTACAGGTCCCTAGGTCCAACCGCCCTTCTGGTACTTGGCGGCTGCCCGAGACCCTATTACAACGACTGGATGTCACCAAGCAACTACATGCATGCCTCACTGACTATTTTAACATTAACGACACTCCTGGGACTCCGGTGACTGCCCTGTGGGGGGCCTTGAAGGCGGTAGCTCGGGGCGAGCTCATTGCCATCGCGGCAGCAGAAGCCAAAGATCGCAAAGCGAACAGAGACGATCTTACGGCCCAGGTCTCTGAACTCGAGAGGGTCCACAGCCGCACTAGCGCCCCGAGAGTTTGGAAACAATTGAAGGCCGCCAGGGCTCAATTGGACGTGCAGAGTTTGCAGCTCTGCGCCTCCGTCATTCTTACTATGTCGGGGGGGAACAAAACAGGATGCCTGCTAGCTGGCGCCCTGAGGGCGAAGGCTCAACGCTCCCAGATCACCAACCTAACAGATGAACTCGGTCGGGAGGTTTTGGGCGAGACCCGGATTGCGGAAGCGTTCCGGACGTTCTATGCTCCTTTGTTCAAGGCGGACTCGGTCTCGCCGGAGGACGTCCGTACCTATCTAGCATCGGCAAATGTAACGGAGCTGTCTCAGGAAAATGTGGATTCCTTGGATGCCCCTATCGGTCTAGATGAGGTCCTAGCCGCTATCTCCCGCCTCCGCCCTCTTAAGTCCCCGGGACCGGACGGATTCTCATCCGGGTTTTATAAAACTTTCAGCCAGTTGCTAGCTCCGGTCCTCACCTGGCTCTTCAACACCTTTGAGGGGCCGAGCTCTATACCTCCGGACATGCTGTCCGCCAGGATCATTGTTCTGCCTAAACCGGGCAAAAAACCTACCTGCTGCCCCGCATGCCACCCCATATCACTCCTCAACCTAGACCTGAAGATCTTTACGGGGATCCTGGCTGCACGCTTGGGACCGTGCCTGCCCGGGATCCTGGAGCCTGATCAGTCCGGCTTCGTCCCAAATCGCAATGCAGCGACAATACTAAATGTATTTTACACCTGATTGATAAAGCCCACTTCTAAAACTCAGACTCAGCGTTACTAGCTATTGACGCGGAGAAAGCGTTTGACCGAGTGGACTGGCTCTACCTTCAGCAGGTCCTTCAGCGCTTCCGGGTGGGAGATCGCTTTCAGGCCTGGATCGCAACTGCTACCACCGTCCCCAGGCTCGTGTCCGCATAGGAGGCCTGCGCTCTGACCTGTTTGAGATTCAGAGGGGCACGAGGCAGGGGTGCCCCCTCTCACCCCATCTTTTTGCCCTCTATGTAGAACCTCTAGCGCAAAAAATCCGCGACAACCCCACCATCCGAGGGATGACCTTTGGTCGGGAGCCCCACGTGATAGGTCTCTATGTTGATGACATCATCGCTGCCCTGGACCACCCGGATCGATCCGTCCCCGCCTTTCTGGAGGAATTGGAGGCCTTCGGGGCTGTCTCCGGCTTTAAAATCAACAAAGGGAAGTCCCTCATCTTACCCTTGGGCAAGAATGCACAAACGCATAGCAATTCGCCTGCTTACAATGGTGGAATCCCATGGGCGGCACGTCTCCCATACCTGGGCATCACGCTCACCGCTTCCACAGCATCCAGGCTAACTTTCAACTATGCAGCCCTATCCTCCCGGATCCGATCCGATCTTGGACGCTGGTCTAAACAGCCGCTCTCCCTAGTGGGCCGTGTCGCAGCGATCAAGATGTCGGCCTTGCCTAAAATTCTGTACCTTTTCCAGACTCTACCAGTGTTACCTCCTGCGGGTACCATCCAGGACCTCCAGGCCATCCATCATTTTATCTGGGAGGGTAAACGGACGCGCCTACATAAACACATGACTTACTGGAGCCCGGATGAGGGAGGATTGGGTGTCCTCAACTTGTTGCAGTACTTCCAGGCCGCGCAGCTGAGATATCTGGTCGGAGTCCGAGAAACGCTGGCTGTTCCAGGAAAGGGCAATGGCAGGCACCTCCCTATGGAAGGTCCCTTTCCTTCTCAGACAACACCGACCACGATATCTCCTAAAGTCCCCTATCACTCGCACTGTCATGCAGGTCTGGAATGCGGTCGCGGTTAAAAGAGGACTTACCACCTTCCCCTCCCCTCTCACGCCTGTTCTGGACAACCCAGAGTTCCCACCAGGCAACTCTCCCTTGGCCTTCGCACAATGGCGAGACATTAGTAGCTTTTCCACTGGTCACCTCTTCGACCTGCAGGGTTTCCTCTCCCTTAAGGACATTACTCAAAGTTATGACGTTACCTCTCCTAACCTATTTCAATACTTCCAAATCCGACACTGGCTTACCCACCCTGACGTCGAACCCCTGGTTGGCAGACCCATGACTATCTTTGAGAAATGGCTGGTGACGAAACACTCAGACAAACACCTCATAACAGATCTCTACAAAATGCTCACCCCCATTTTCCCATTGGGCAAGCCAGCAGGCCAAAAAAGGTGGGAGGCAGAACTTGGGAGGGCCCTATCACCCCAAGAATGGCGGTCCGTCCACTACAGGGCCGCACACACCACCCGCAACACTGCATCCAGGGAAGCGGCGACAAAACTGGCCATATATTGGCATCTCACACCGGTCAGGCTCCACAAGGGCAATCGTACACGGAGCGTGCTCTGCTGGAGGGGCTGTGGGGAACCGGGCACCCTGACTCACCTCCTCTGGGAATGCCGCGAGGTCCAGGAGTACTGGAGGGCCGTCTTGGACGAGTTTGACTCCACATTTGACACGGAAATCCCTAGATTCCCACCATACACTCTCCTGGGCCTACCCAATGCACTCACCTTCCCCCTGAAGTCTCAGAGAGGTCGCCAGATGGGGTTGCCATGCAGGCTGCAACACAACAAAGCCTGTCCCTGTGGGGCTCCGCCACCAAACCCACTCACACGGGCTGGCTACACAAAATATGGTTTACCCTGGGCATGGAGCGCATTCACGCCACACTCACACAATCCACAGCTGCTTATCGGAGAGTGTGGCTCCCGCTGCTCTCCCTTCTGTCCAAGGAATTCAATGAGATCACATGTCCCAAGTACCTATGCATTTTACGACTCACAGCGACCACAGACGACCCTGCAAAGTCGCCTGAATGATGACATTGACCACTACATGACTGTAATGATGCTTGTCCCACATGTTCGGCACACTGGGGGGGGGGGTGGGAGTAGGGGAGGAGGCTGGGGGGCGGGAGGGGGCTAAAGTTGGGGTATTTCTTGCTTATGGTTTTGTTACTACACCTGGAAAAAATGTTCATACTCTCATCACTACGTTACTATTTTGCAAACTGCAAATTACCAAATATGTGATTATTGGACACTGTATTTCTCTCTGCCTGGTTGCCTTATATGCCTACTACGCATCTCTTGCAATGTCTTGTATACTAATGCTCATGAACCCAATAAAACACATTTGAAATTAAAAACGCATTTGACAAGGTGCAAGTCGTAGTGGCAGCAGTTGCAGAGCCCCTTATCTGATTGTTTGTTTCTTGTGCAGACTTACAAATTGAAAAAAACAGCAGTGTCTACCCTCACAACAAAGAATTATTAAGGTATGTAACCACTTACAGCCATTTCTATGACTCAAGTACTGCCCGCCAAGGACTCTCACATTTTTTTAACTGCTGGGTTTTCTGGCCCCCAAAGCTACAAGAATCAACAATTTCAAGAATGACTGAAAGAATCATCATCCTAAAGGAATTAAGTAAGTCAAGGTGCATTACCTAATGAAGCGACTCTAAAAAGACCGAACAAAAGACGTTTTTTTTGCTTCTTTTCTTTCTGTTTTTTTCAGATGCTCAGATGAGATTGGCTGATCTCAATAAATAGGTAATATTACTGATATCCCCTTGAAATAGGCTCAAAGGAGTAGAATGCAAAATTTTCGAGTTAATTGTAGACGCATAGGGTAATACAAGCTTAATTCTCTTTTCTTTTTTAGCTCTTGGTCCTGAAGAGAACCTCAAGAAATCAAATGTGGGGTCCGAAATGCGTCAACCGTGGTTTATCCAAACAAGAGTGACTGAAATTTAGTATCCGACTTGTTTATAAAGTTAAGAATATAGATAGAAACTCAGAGTATCTATTTTTAGGGATTTCTTAGAAATTGTACACTGTTTGGTCTTGCTCTATTGTAAGGTTAAGAAACTTTAAGTGATGTTAAACCTGTCTGGGCAAGTTTGTCTCATTGTTTGTGTTTTTGAGTGTATTGTCTTTGTCTTTTTATTACATGTAAAATGTGTCATTTAATGTAGTATGGTGTATATGTTTTGATCATTTTTTGTGTTCTTTGGTCAAAATCAAAATCAATAGTATTTTAATATTTTGTCGGGTCAAGTTGTGGTTGTGTTTGTAATGATTTATATGAGAAAATCGCATAGTTGAGGTGAAAGCAAAAGAAAAAAATGCTTTCTTAAAAAATACAATAAAGTATATTGGAATAGAGGTGGCTTGTCAATTGCACTGAGGCTGCATGTTGGCAGACTAAAATGGTCCCCATAGTGGTACACTATGTCTGCCTTCCCCTTAGTAAAGTTAATCTTTCCCTTCAGCATTGTGGTCTTCATTTTGATTAGTTACTGCAAGAGGGCCATCAATGTAACTCTCCCGCTATTTTTTGTTTAGATTTGTTTTTGCCAGTATGTAAGTGCAGCATGCTTCAAGTTCAGATGTGGTTGTTTTCCTGTTTCTGCCATTCATAATATTCTACTATAAGTTGTTATACACCTGTAAGAAATGTGGGGCCTGATTCACAAAAGTAATCTGAGACAAAATCCTAACTTTACGACTTTCGGAATTCACAAAGGCATTTAGGAGTCGTAAAGTTAGGATTTTGTCTCAGTTAAACTTAAGTTTCGGTCTTAAGTTAAAGTTAAGACTAAACCTTAGGGTTAACTGAGACAAAATCCTAACTTTAATACTCCTAAATGCCCTTTGTGAATGCCAAAAGTCTAAAGTTAGGGTTTTGTTTCACCAAAACGTAAGTTTTGGTCTTAAGCTAAACTTAAGACCAAAACCTAAATTTAACTGAGACAAAATCTGAACTTTACTACTCTTAAATGCCCTTTGTGAATACCGAAAGTCATAAAGTTAGGATTTTGTCTCAGATTACTTTTGTGAATCGGGCCCTTGGTTATTAGTTGAGCAGGGTGGAAGCCCCACTCAAATAATAAACACAATCATTGTTAGGGTGTAACACAAACAGTCACTAAATTGACCTCTGCTTGGTAGCTTGGCACAAAGCAGTCAGACTTGACTTAGAGGCAACGTGTAAAGTATTTCTGTAGTTTGCATGTAGTAATAAAGTGAAAACACAACTCAAGAAAAATCTGGAACCAATTTAGAAAAATACAAGACAATTTAATGAATACAATTATACCAGAATGACAAAAATCCAGACAGTAGAACCGCAGATATTGATGTTTAAAATATTTAGTGAAATTATTGTCTAAAAGCCCAAGCACTACTTGCAGGCATCTGGTTGCACTAGACTGGGGGAAGGTACTAGTTCAGGCGACCACGATAAAGCGCGGGTCAGATACAAGAACCAGATAAGTTCTGCTGAAAAGTTACTTTCTTAAGTCCAGGGCAAAGGGTGTTGTTCATATTGGTCATAGGATGCTTTCGCAGGAAGAGCAGGTCTAGCATCGCAGACGATTGTTGCTGTAGCTTCACATTGGGAGATTGTCCTGGACGGTCGCTGTCAGTGTGAAAAGGCCCTGCATTGCTGGTCCTCGTGGACAGTCTCTTTCTGCGCGAATAGCAGATCTCACCGAAGATTTACCTCAGTGGAAGTTGCAGGTGGCAGAGGTTTTGCACAAACAGGCCCATTCAAGGTCACTAGGAGGCAAAACTTTAGGATTTACTCCTTTTCTTCCAGGAAGAGTTTCTATTTATGCCAGTCTCGGGGGGAGAACCTCTTGGGGATCAGGATTCAATACAGCAGAGCGAGAAGCAGGGCTCAGACACATCCTAGCAGGTCCAGTTGCAACTGGCCAGTTGCAGGGAGGCCTCTGGAAGCTTGTCATGTCCCTGTAGCTTGCACAGGAGGCCAGCCAACTGCCCATTGGAGTCACTCGGGATAGCCTGGAATCAAGGCAATCTTCCTTCTTCTGACAGCAAGGCAGTCCTTTCAGCAACAGGGCATTCGTTCTGGCAGCAGGGCAGTCCTTATTCAGAATATGTCTTTGCTGGGTCCAGGAGTGTTCTGAAGAGTGGTTCTGAAGGTTCTCTTTTTATACCTAGTGCTTGCCTTTGTGTAGGCAAATTTCCTGGCTTAACTTCAAAACTGGTGCTGGTCAGTTCATCACCTCCCCTGTTCCTGGTTCTAAACTGTTTAGTGTGACAAAGACGATGTCAGGCCTGCTGTCAGGTGCCTTTCTGTGTGTTGTGGCTAAGATACTTTGAAATATAATCGGGGCAGGGTACAGCTCTTCCCCAACCAACCTGCCAGGAAGACCCTCTCCCAGCAACACCCAGGTGCAATTGTTCACTGTCTGTGCCCAATATGCATTTTTGACATGCCCAGGCAGCTGGAAACTCCTAGAAAGGCCTAAGAAACGTTGGGTGAGAAAATGCCAATTTTCTAAATGTGGTATTTTCAAAATGATATACTATTCTAAAATGTGACGTTGCCATTCAAGAGGATTTAAAATTACTATTCATTTGAGTGTAAACAGAATTTGTCTATCTGCTCCCAATCTGAAGTTAGCACTTATTAAATGTAATAAGGTTGGTCAGTGTTAGTCAATGGGAGAGATAGGCCTTACAGCAGTGAAAAACAACTTTAGGAGTCTTTCACTGCCAGGACATGTCAAACTTAAAAATACATGTCCACTTTTTAAATACTATGCACCCTGCCCTATACGCCTTTTGCGCCTATCTTAGCTGTGACTTATTACTATTAAAAAGGGCAAGAGGGTTATTTTGCTACGTAGAAATTACAGTTCAAAACTGTACTACAGGGTGCAGTAGCAGGCCTGTGACATGTTTTAAAAAGTCTACTTTAGCGGGTGACACAATGAGTGTTGCTGCCCAGCAGTAGCATTTAATTTGCAGGCCCTGGGTACATGTGTTACTATTTACTGGGGATTTACAAGGACATCAATGTGCCAATAAGGTGTAGGCCAATTTTACCATGTATTAGGGAGAGAGCATAAGCACTTTACCACTGGATATCAATGAAAAAGTGCACAGTCCTAAAAGCCAACAAAATCATGTTCAGCAAAGGAATTCAAAAGGGGCCGAAAATGTGGGGTGACCATACAAACAGGGTCACCTACAACAATACGATACAGGATGCCAAATTTGAGGAGCACTGAAGTACATTCCCATATTTTGTTTGCAACATTTCATGCATGTATCGTGATCACATGAATCTGTATATCAGATTGCAAATGCAGGCGTATAAAATGACGTTTATAATTTGCATAAGAATTCTAGTTTTGTGATCTGATGTATTGTGAGGCTGTGATTTGGGAAAAGCCTACCTTCATGAGGAGATCAATCTGAGAAAAATATGTTTTATCTGAATTGGGCCTTCGCATATGCCTATTTGTTGAGGTGATTTATGACTAGACAACTGATTATCGAAATTTGAACTATTGCAGATATATGTATGCAATTCACATACATTCCTGCCATAAGGCTGTCTAAATGCCACTTGCACATTGAAAGCACATGGTGAATTGGCTCCTTATTTGGTACATTCAGATTAAAACAAATATAACAATAACAAAAATATTTAAAACTTAGTATTTTGTTTTGTTTGAGCAGTTATTTGTTTGTTAAGCATCTTTTAATCCATAACAATGTAATTGGGTGTACATATATATTATATTTATATTTATATATTTATATAAATATATATTATATTGTAAAAGAGTAATTCTCCACCAAACTAATCTACTATTAGTCTTTAGGTCTATAAGAAATAGACATGCAGGTCACAATGTCAGGTCCAGACCCTTGCAACTGATCTGGAAATGGTCCGACTTCTCTAATAAAAGAAACATTGAATGCTGCTATTCTGTGTTACCTTCTAAGTCAGTTAAATTTTGAGTAAGAACAACAGATTTACAAATTAGCAAATTAAATGATAAACCATCATGAATATTAAGTATTTTTTTTTATTTCTTTATTGATATTTATGTCAGCAGATAGTCAGAGAAAACGAAAAAAAGAAGTACAATCCATCACATTAAAATCAGATTATGACCATGATCCCCACTCTCTTATAGCAATGTTATTCCATTAACACATATTAAATCACAGGTTCATATATTAAATCCTTTTTTACAAAGGAGACCACAGTTTCTGACCCATTAGCTTTTTTCTCCTTCCTTTTGATTTGTATATCGCAATCTCCAAATAATATGTAGAAAGTAATCTAGTTTGCCAATTGCTGAAGACTGGTGGATTCATATTGAGCCACTGAAATGTTATGCATATTCGAAAGATAGACATACAAATAAATAAAAATCCTTCCTCTGCTGCAGTCCTAAGATTAGTTGAGCTTTCCTGTAGCCCTAGAATAACCTGTTCTGCCGAAAGTTGAATCCGAATACTTAAACTAACATTAAAAAAATATTCAACATCCTTGATAAATTGACTCAGTTTGGGCCACTGGAAAAACATATGAACAGCATCTGCCGCAATTAGCCCACACCGATTGCATTTATTCACTCTTCTGGATTTTCACTTTGCTAACTGTGCGGGAGAATAATATAAATCAAATATGGGCATGAAATGTTGACTTTTTAGCGAGCCACTAATTAAAACTTTTGTAGATAATTCAATTATTCTGTCCATATCTACTTTATCCACCCCCAATTTGTTTTGCCTTTTGTCCTCCCAGTTCGTCAAGTCATCCACAAGATTTAAAGCCATTAATTGATAAATGGGACCTATTCTGGATCTTGCTCCAATTGCTTCAAGGACCTTAACTTTGGTAATTGAGATTTGATCGAGCCACTGAAATGTTATGCATATTCGAAAGGTAGACATAAAAATAAATAGAAATCCTTCCTCTGCTGCAGTCCTAAGATTAGTTGAGCTTTCCTGTAGCCCTAGAATAACCAGTTCTGCCGAAAGTTGAATCCGAATACTTAAACTAACATAAAAAAAATATTCAACATCCTTGATAAATTGACTCAGTTTGGGACACTGGAAAAACATATGAACAGCATCTGCCGCAATTAGCCCACACCAATTGCATTTATTCACTCTTCTGGATTTTCACTTTGCTAACTGTGCGGGAGAATAATATAAATCAAATATGGGCATGAAATGTTGACTTTTTAGCGAGCCACTAATTAAAACTTTTGTAGATAATTCAATTATTCTGTCCTTATCTACTTTATCCACCCCCAATTTGTTTTGCCATTTGTCCTCCCAGTTCGTCAAGTCATCCACAAGATTTAAAGCCATTAATTGATAAATGGGACCTATTCTGGATCTTGCTCGAATTGCTTCAAGGACCTTAACTTTGGTAAATGAGATTTGATCCTGAGTTATTTTCTGCTCTAAAAAATTACGCAACTGGAGATATTTAAAAAATTCTGTCCGAGCTAAATCAAATTTGTGCTGCAAAAACGAGAAAGAGGCTATCTGATTCCCTTGGAATAAATCTCCCAATTGACGTATGCCTGCTCGGTGCCATCTCACAGTGACCTGATCTCTAAACACATCTGGTAATATAAGGCAGTTATTCAATGGAGTGTAATAGTTTAGGTTTGAGTACAGGCCAATTCTCTTTTTTATTTTTCTCCAGATTTCAAATCTCGTCAAAATGATTTTAAATTTAATTTTTTTATAATAGCTTGGCTCAATTATACGCACAACACATTGTCGGGCCTCCTCGCCCAATACCATCTCATATATTGAAGGACTGACCGACTCTTCCATTCTTACATCCTACTTGAGCAAAACGCCCATATGTTGCAGAAGAGCTGTCCAATAGTATAAACGAAAATTAGGTATCCCCACCCTCCTCTAGCCCTAGGTAAGATACACCATTTAATAGCTCTCCTAGACCTATGGTAGCTCCAGAGAAACCTTGAACAAATTATATCAATTTGAACAAAAAAGGATGTAGGAAAAAGCAGAGGGATCGTACGAAATAAATACAAAAATATGGGAAAAATTAGCATTTTTAAAACATTACTGCACCCATAGAGAGATAAATGAAGATTATTCAGCAGTTCTAAAGTCTTATTTACTGAAGCTGTAATTGGGTCAAGATTCAACCGGACAATATCATCTATTTTTGCGGTAATTTTGATGCCCAAATTTGTAGCTTCTGATTCAAAATTCATATCATTTGGGGGCCCCGCTTCTGAGTGAAGTAGCTGAGTCTTGATAATATTTAATTTATACCCCAAGTGCTCCCCAAATTTGTCGGCTGCTTCCACTATCTTAGGTAAAGCAGTTTTTATATCCGAAGTTACAATTGCAATATCATCTGCATATGCGAATACCTTATACGCTATATCATGTATCCAAACTGGCTCAATTCCAACATTATTTTCTAAGTTTTTAAAAAAAGGCTCAATGTACAGAGCAAATAACAAGGGGGAGCAGGGACACCCTTGTCTCGTCCCCCTTGTTATTGCTACGTTTCCAGAGAGTGTACCCGAGATATGGATTGAAGCCTTAGGCTGAATATACAGAGCTTGTATTGTCTTAGAAAAGTCCAACGGGAATCCCTTCCAGGCTAGGATTGACCATAAAAACCTCCAGGAAACCCTGTCAAATGCTTTTTCTGCATCTAACAGGGCTACCGCGACAGGGGAATTAGTAGCTTGCGACCAATCCAGCAAGAAAATGATTCTTTTAATATGATCAGTTGTATCTCGTTTCATAATAAACCCATGTTGTCTTTTAAATACTAAGCTAGGCATAAGATAATTTAACCTATTAGCTATTATCTTTGAGTAGATCTTGCTATCATCATTTAAAAGAGAAATCGATTTATACGACCCCATATCAGTGTCCTCCTTCCTTTTTTTCTGAAAAAATTACTATAATTGCTTCGGACCATGAGTCTGGAGGGTTACCCAAGAAAGATTGTTGACATATTTCTATTAAGTCTTTTTTAAGTAGCTTTCTAAAGGTGCGATAGAACTCAAGTGGTATGCTATCAGGACCCATAGCCTTACCAGGAGCTAAATTTTATAAAGCTATTTCCAGTTCTTCCCAGATTATAGGAGCGGACAACAGCGTTTTTTGCATATCCGTGAGTACAACAGTCTCTAGATCTCTCAAGTATCCACCTTCTCCATAGCTTAATGCCTCATCCGCCTGTTCACTATATAATCTTGATAAAACCTTTGAAAGGCGCCTAAGACGCCTTCTTTAGTTTCTTGCATCACACCGTTTGTGTCGAGAATCTTGGAGATATCATTAAAGACTGCTTTCTGCCTAAGCCTTTTGGCCAAAATTCTCCCAGTTTTTTCGCTAAATTCATAAGATTCCTCCTTATGTTGGATATATTTTAACGTGATTTGATCAGCGATATTAGCATACACAGTAGCTCTTTTTATAGTAAGATCTCTTTGGGCCGCAGTAACGTCCTGACCAAGTCTAATCATCTCGGCTACATTTTGTTCAGCTAACAAGACCATTTTGGAGTCCATCCTATGTTTAACGAATAATTTTTTACGACGTGCGTTCGAAAAACTAAGGGTTTCTCCCCTGATTGTAGTTTTAAAAGTATCCCAAACTATCTTATAAGAAGCAGTTCCTTTATTAAATTTAAAAAACTCCTGTATCACCTTAGCCATAAATTTACAATAATCTTCATCCAATAACAGAGTTCTTTCAAAAGACCAAGCCTGATTTCCCTCTCCTATCTGTGAGCCCAGATTAAGATCAAGTATTAAGAGACTATGGTCAGATATGAGTTTGGGCAGGATCTCTACATTGACCTTTCCTATAAGTTGCGACAAAATGAAAAAGTAATCTAAACAAACAAATTTGCTGTGCGGGGGCTAAAAAAAAAGTATAACCTGACTTATCTGCATATAATAAGTTCCAAACATCATGGAGCCCATGATCTAAAATTAGTTCTCGTAAAGCAGTGAATATCTGTTGCTTTCTACCAGTATACAACATATTCTTTCTTATGTCCAAATTGGCCTCTAGATGAATATTCAAATCACCACACATAACCACTGGTTGGGGCCATTGGGCTAATTCCATGTTTAAAAATTTCATGAACTCAGAATCGTCCAAATTCAGACCATATACAGAACACAGCGTCACTCTATGCTGATCAATCCTAAATTCACAAATTGCACAATGACCCATTTGTCTTCCAAATGCTTTAAACATAAACCGAGTCCCTGTTTCATAAGAATAGCTACCCCTCTCCTAATGTTATGTTATGGTATGTTATGTTATGTTATGTTATGGGAACTTATATCGCGCACAGCTGCTCCAGCGAAGGAGCGTCCTGGCGCTTGACAAGGTAGACAACACAACACAACTAAAAAGGCAGCAGACTAAAAAGAGCCAAAAGCTAAGAAAATAGGAAGGTCTTAATGGCCCTACGAAATGAAAGAAGATTATCCAGGGCACGAATCTTTAAAGGAAGGGATTTCCGCAGGGCCGCAGCACGCACTCGAAATGAGCGGCCTCCAGCTCGACTAAGCTTGAACCTGGGAACCACTGCAAGTTCATGGCCCAAGGAACATAAAGAGCGGGCAGGAACATAAGGAAACAAAAGATTCATAAGAATCTGGGCAGAGGAGCCCTTGAGGAGATTATAAGAGAGACAAAGCACTTTGAATTGAATTCTCAGCTTAACCGGCAGCCAGTGAAGGGCGCGCAAGGTGTTGGCAGCGGAACAGAACCTGGTCAAACCCACCACTCCTCTGGCTGCCGCGTTCTGCACACGTTGTAAACGAGTGATTTCAGCCTGGTTAACCCCTACCAGGAGGGAGCTGGCGTGGTCAAGCCGAGAAATCACCGTCGCCTGCACCACAAGCTGCCTGGTCGAAGCGTCAAAGAATTTCAAAACTGGTCTTAGACCACGCAGGATGCCAAAACAGCATGCTGCAGTTCTCTTAGTGTGACAAACAAAGCTAAGGGCAGGATCTAACCACACCCCGAGATTTTTTATCTCTGTTACCGGAGTCGGGGTGGGCCCAAGTTCAGGAGGCCACCACATATCGCCCCAGAGTTCCGCCTGCTTGCCAATGATCATGGTCTCAATTTTTTTGCGTTCAGTTGGAGACAGTTGGAATTCATCCAGCTGGCAACCACCCGAAGTCCATTCTGAAACCTTGGGGCATCCAGGCGAGAGACCCCGCTGAACATGACCGCCAGCTGAGTGTCGTCAGCATATGAGACCATAGTCATGCCCCACTGCTTGACGACATCAGCCAACGGCCTCACGTATAGGTTGAACAACGTGGGGCTCAGCGAGGATCCCTGGGGAACCCCAAGGTCCAGAGGATGTAAGTTGGACTGGTGGGGCGGAATAGCCACGCAAAAAGATCGATCTGCAAGAAAAGAGCGGAACCACTGAAGGGCGGCCCGACGATGCCAGCTTCCTCCAGGCGCTGAAGAAGAATCCTGTGCGAAACGGTGTCAAAGGCGGCGCTAAGATCTAATAAAACAAGCGCCGCAGTTTGACCCGTATCTAGCACAGTGCGCAGGTGTTCCACCATGAAGAGGAGGGCTGTCTCCGTGCTGTGACCAGCACGGAAACCGTTCTGCGTAGCGTCCAAGATATTGGCCCGCGAAAGATGGTCTGAAAGGGCCATATTCACATGAGCCTCCGCTACCTTCGCAGGCCACGGAAGAAGCGATATCGGACGGTAGTTCTTGGGTTTGCGAGGATCCAGAGAAGGCTTCTTCAGGATGGGCGTGACCACCGCCTGCTTCCACTTGGTGGGGACCATACCTGAAGCAAGCGAAAGATTAATCAGAGGACAGACCGGTAGAAGACCGAAAGATGACGGGTCCCAAAACAAAGCCGGTCTTAGCGGATCTGCCGGAGAACCAGACTTAATTTGCTGAGCCAGCTTATTAAAACTCTCAGGTAACAAGCAGGGAAAAGTATGCAAAAAATCGTGCTCTTGAGGACTAAGAGAGACTCCACCATACGGCATAGCAGTAGGGAAGGCTCGATAAATGGCTTGGACCTTCTCAAGAAAGAAGGCCGCCAGGGTCTCACAATGTGAAATGGAACAAGTTTCATTCACAGAGGCCTTTTTTGCCATCAGATCTTTAAGAGCCTTAAAAATGGTTTTAGAAGGATTCAAGCTATTGCGGAATTTAAGAGCATAGAACGCCGCACGAGCTCTACAGACAGCGCGGTGGTAGGATTTGATGGTGGCGAGATACGAGGCTTTTTTCCTGGTAGCGTATGTTTTCCGCCATTCTCTTTCTGTGCGTCTGCACGTACTTTTTAGTACACGTAAGGATCCATCATACCAAGGGCTAGGGTCCCTTGATCCACATTTGCCCAGAGTCATCGGAATGAGGAAGTCGAGAGCCCGAGTGACCCACTCACAGAAGAGGTTATAGCCCATTTCCACATTGTCTGACGGGCCCAACGGGTCCTCAGACAAAATGCG
This sequence comes from Lissotriton vulgaris, assembly GCF_964263255.1. Taxonomy (NCBI): domain Eukaryota; kingdom Metazoa; phylum Chordata; class Amphibia; order Caudata; family Salamandridae; genus Lissotriton; species Lissotriton vulgaris. The sequence continues at coordinate 211,147,255 of NC_141690.1, read as the reverse complement.
GTAAAAATCCTCTAACTTGAGTTTATTCCAGTGTCGTCTAGGGACAACTCTAGCCATAGGTTTAAGAGGGTGCTCATACAATGGGCACTGAATCGTCACTAAAGAATGATCAGTCCAGGCCAGGGGGGTAGAAGTTGTAACCCTGGCCTCTGCAAGATTCGTAAAAGAAGGGTCCAGAGTATGTCCTCCAACATGAGTTGGATAAGTGACCAGTTGAGACAGTTGAAAGGCCTCCAAATCAGCCAGAGTGCTACTGACAGCAGGGGCCGTCAAATTATCAAAATGCAAATTCAAATCCCCGAGGATGGAAAAATTGGCGCATCCTACAGCCAGCGTACTAATAGCGTCTGGAAGTGCCTCCCTAAACGCCACGTCACTGCCTGGAGGGCGATAGATCAACATGCCAGAAAAAGAGACGTGGGGGCTGATGGAAATCTTAAACGAGGCACTTTCACAGCCAATAATTTTTAGGCCTCTCCAATCAGAGGGGTAGCAGGACCTGACAGCAAGCGCTATTCCTCCGTCTCTAGTGGAGCGATTAAGCGTGTACACTGAGTACTCAGAAGGGAAAGCCCAATTGAGAATAGCCGTGACAGCCTCCTGCAACCAGGTCTCAGTGATACAAAAAATATCGGCTGACTCATCCTTGATAAGGTCATGGATTGCTTGGTAGTGTTTCACCAGCGACCTAACATTCAAGTTCCAAATACTAAGCTCACACAAGGAGCATTTACTTCTAGGGACTGATGCCTTACCCAAAAAACGGGAAAGAGCGGGGGTACAGAGCGACCACCTACCGCAAGCACACTGGTAGGGGCCACACAAAGGACTCACCGGAGCCGCATCATACCTAAAGACTTGCTGTCTGATGGACAATAGACCGTCCCTCGAGTAGCTGATCATCGCATCCACCACTGTGCCAAAGGATAGAAGTCCTGCCCTGTCCAACGCGTCCTTAACGCAGACGGGCGCAGACGGGCAGGACTCTGGCACAACTCAGGCGCAGCGAAGGCACGCGCCGCGGCGCGATCCCCCTGCGCTTCGTAGGGAGCATTAAGTAGGCGTCCCTCTATTCATCCGGCGTGCTAGAGCACTCGCAGGTGAGGCCTCCTAATCAGTCCACACCACTCAAAGATGGAGCCTAAAAGAGATCCCCACCCCAGGAACTGGACCCGCTCAAAAAAGCGGTGAATGTACCGATTACAGTGCTAGTGAGGGGAGAAATAATTCCCTAGTTAAAATCAGGGGAAAAGCAACAGAAGGAAACACAAATAATAAACAGGTCGTTTTAAAATAGCAATGCAGCAGATAAAGCGCGAAGCGCAAAGCAGCGTTCTGATACCTTGTCAGGGCTGTCCCCAGGGCTGGTCGCCTTAAGTAGGCGTCCCTCTATTCATCCGGCGTGCTAGAGCTCTCGCAGGTGATGCCCCCTAATCAGTCCACACCATTCAAAGATGGCGCCTAAAAGAGATCCCCACCCCAGGTACCGGACCCGCTCAAAAAGCGGTGAGTGTACCGATTACAGTGCGAGTGAGGGGAGAAGTAATTCCCTAGTTAAAATCAGGGGAAAAGCAACAGAAGGAAATACAGATAATAAACAGGTAGTTTTAAAATAGCAATGCAGCAGATAAAGCGCGAAGCGCAAAGCAGCGTTCTGATACCTTGTCGTTCTAATCCCTGTCTGTTTAGAGCAAGCAACAACTTCTAACCCTAAATGTTTTAAACATCCCCTTTTGGCCCATGCAATATGTGTTTCCTGTAAACATAATATATCAATACTTGATAAGTGAACAATTTTTGCTATTTTGCTAGTACATCCCTTTTTTTTACGTCATTCAGCCCACAAATATTAAGCGTGCAGATCTTTAGTTTCCTAACCATTTTTCGAAAAAGTAGGAGATATCTAGCAAATGGAAACAGAACAAAATAGATAACACATCTTTTGGCTTTTTTGTATGACCAATCTTCACATGAAACCTTTTGACAAAAAAAAGAGTCAAATTGCTTTAACACCCTGACTACTACTGCTGACTATTGCAGATATGTGTATGCGATTCACATACATTCCTGCCATAAGGCTGTCTAAATGTCACTTGCACATTGAAAGCACATGGTGAATTGGCTCCTCATTTGGTACATTCAGATTAAAACAAATATATCAATAACAAAAATATTTAAAACGTACTATTTTGTTTTGTTTGAGCAGTTATTTGTTTGTTAAGCATCTTTTGATCCATAACAATATAATTGGGTGTATTATATATTATATTTATATTTATATATTTATATAAATATATATTATATTGAAAAAGAGTAATTTTCCACCAAGCGAATCTACTATTAGTCTTTAGGTCCATAAGAAATAGACATGCAGGTCACAATGTCAGGTCCAGACCCTTGCAACTGATCTGGAAATGGTCCGACTTCTCCATTAAAAGGAACATCGAATGCTGCTATTCTGTGTTACCTTCTAAGTCAGTTAAATTTTTAGAAAGAACAACAGATTTACAAATAAGCAAATTAAATGCTAAACCATCATGAATATTAAGTATTTTTTTTATAACGTCCCAACTTCAGTCCAAAATGTAAATATAGAAGGACATTCAAAAAACAAATGTTTTAACGAACCATTAGGCAATTTACAATACCGACACTTTGAAGTCTAAAGGAGTTTAGCTTGAAACAATCTCAGTGGGGTCCATAGACAATTATATAAAATATGTGAGTTTGTTTGATAAAGCGAAACAGGTAACCATCCTGAAATACTATTAAGCAAAGTAGTTTTCCATGTTTCGTGAGGTAATTATAGAGAAAGGTCATTATTCCAAAATGTCAGAAGCACATTAATGTTGTTAGCTTTAAATGTAATCATCTTTTTATACAATAGTGAAAAACCATGAGGCAAAGTGGAGAGAGTTTGAATAGAAATTGATAAATCTGATTTAGCATTAGAAGGTATATAATTAGGAAATTAATCTAAAATGGAATTGCATTAAAATTCATATTTGAGTAAATCAGAGGAAGGTAAATTACATTTTCTCTGTAGAACATCAAAAGAGATAAAAGCATTGTTATAATAGACATTTTTGAGGCAGAAATACCAGCTTTAATCCATAAATGTCAAAATCTAACATTTTTAGTAAGTTTTGTGCTTGAATTATACCATAACTACATATCTTCAGTAATGAACATGGATGATTTAAAAATTAAATCAAAATCATGTAATATTAACTTAGTGGATTTTAAAATATCAGTTTAATTGAAAAATATCAATGTATTAGACATCGTTAACAAAGAAGGTAAAGGAAACAGATCAATTACACTCTTTTCTATAGAAATCCATGTAGGAGGTTAAGCAAATGAGAATGATTAAAACAAAGAGAACTTTGCTTTAATATAAAATCTTTGTGATAACAAAAAAAATCTGGTACACCAAAAGCTCCATTACATTTATGCAATTGTAATTTTTATAACTAATATTAGGTGCTTTATTGCTGTAAAGAAATTTAGAAAGGAGTCGATCTATATCTTTATAAAACTTCATAGGAAATTGGGTAGCAATCATGGCTAGGGAATAAAAAACAATTGGTGCTATAGTGATTTTTATGGAGTCCATTTTTCCCCACCACGAAAGATGAATGGAAGACCATTTAGATATTTTATTCTTAATGTAACTGAAAATAGAATCATAATTTAATGATATTGTATTTTTCATAGAAGATGAAAATAAAATGCCTAGGTATTTAAGTTTTTTTCTCTTTGCCAAATTATATCCTTCATGGATAACATATCTGAGTTGCAATGAATATTTATGAGAAAAAAATCTGTTTTATTGGTATTTAACTTTGGAATAAGATGAAATAATCTCAACTAAAGGAGGGAGTGAGGTGATAGGATTACTAACAAATAAAAATACATCATCTGCATATGCTAACATTGTTTTAACAGTAACCTCCTTAATATTAATTTGATTGATATCATTACATTTCCTAATGGAAACAAACAAAGGTTCAATAACAAGAAGAAATAGGAGTGGGGAGAGGGGACAACCCTGTCTGGTACCTCTGAAAAGAGAAAATTGATTTGAAGTTTGGTCATTAATAAATAAACGAGCTGTAGGAGTAGAACAAGGAGCAGATATCATATGAACAAATATATCACCAAAATTAAATGAAAATAAAGTACAAAATAAAAACTGCCATTGAACTGTATCGAAGACTTTTTCAGCTTCTAATGCCAACACTCCTGATGGTAAAGGTAGATTGGACGTTTGTTCTATAACATGTAATAATGTTCTTATATTACTTGCAGAATATCTATTTCTCATAAACCCAGACTGATCTGGATGAATGATAGAATCTAAAACAGAGGTTAACCTAGTTGCAAGTATTTTGGCATAGAGCTTACAGTCTTGATTTAATAAGGAAATAAGACGAGTAGGGTCTTTATTAGGTTTGGGTAATACAACTATTAAAGCTTCAGTAAAAGAACCAGTAGTAGTCCCTGTGAAACTAAAAAAGGTAAAAAAATTAAATAAATGAGGATTAAGTTGTATTTGAAATTCCTTATCAAATTCTGCTGGAATGCCATCTGGTCCTGGGGATTTATTTTGTTTAAGAGATTTAATGGCTAATCGAATTTCATCTTCAGTAACGGGCAAATCTAATTCATTTTTAGTTGAAAGGAAAATCTTGGGTAATCCACATATAGATAAAAAAGAATAATTTAAAGAAGAAGAATTAAAATTAGGTTTATTATATAAAGTAGTGTCATAATTTAGAAATTCATTAACACCTTGGCTGCTATGGGTTTTCCCGCTGGGTGCTAAAATATCAAGATCCCCATTATTCATGACAAAGCCAGCTCGTCATAAGCACAGGGCAGGTAACACCCATGACGAGCTGGCTTTGTCATCAGCACTGAAGGGGTTAACAATATCATTTTGCAATAGGGCAATTTTCCCACTGGGGCCATAAATCAAATTTATTTGATTTTTATCTTTTTTAATGCGTAGATAATTGGCTAAAAGCCATCCAGATCTGTTAGCATTAAAACAAAATTTCTCTTTGGAACTGGAGAGTTGAATACCAGATCTTCTGCTAAGGATGGAATTAAATTCATATTTAAGTTTTTGCAATTTCAACCTATATTGGGGGTCATTGGAAATAATAAAAAGCCTTTCAAATTTTGCAATTTGCTTATCCAATTCTTTAATTCTTACATTAAAAGCTTTATTTTCATGTGCCATAAGAGAACTAGGACCACCTCTAATATACGCTTTAAAGGTGTCCCATCAAATCATTAGGGATATAGAACCTTCTGGGTTAAAACAGAAGTACTCCTGAAGAGCATCTAAGATTTTTAGTTTGTTTTGTTCATTGAGAACAATACCAGTATTCATTCTCCATCTGGATTGTGTTTTAAAATTTGAGTTAAATTGCAAAAGAAAAGATATTACAGCATGATCCGATATATAAATATTACAAATAATAGGAGTAACCACAGAATTAATTAATTGTCTGGAAATTAGTAATCAAGGCTCGAATGTAAGTTATGTGGGTTAGCGAAAAAGGTATACATTTTTCCGTAGGAAAATGTAATCTCCAATTATCAATCAATTTTTTAGTTTTTTTTGAATAAATGTTTTTTATTGGTTTTCAAGCAGTCAAACTTACATTTAGGTAAACCCACAATCACCCTTTTGCATCTCATCAGGCCCCTACGCTTCCTTAAAGTCCAAATCACAGTCTCTGCATAGCCGAAGCTAAGAACTATTGTCTATTCTACAGAAGTGTCCAACAGTGGGGCATGAGGCTGTAGTCTTTTGATAGGCGGTGTGTAGTTCCTTATATAATGAGAACCGCCAACTATATCCCCCTCCCACCCCCACACCCCAACTCCCCCTCCCATCCTTCCTGGAACCAGTGTGCCAATGCGCTTTATGGGAATGGAGATGGATCATCTCCTAAGAGGTTTCTTTTGTCTGCGGAGGGTCAGTGAGTCTAAGTAAGCGGAGGTATTTGGGACATGTGACTTCATTGAATTCGAGCACCAGCAACAACAGTATGGGGCTCCAGTCGGTATGGAAAGAGGCTGATGAGTATGTGAGGTTAGCTTGTATTTGTTCCCTACCAATAATGTACCACTGTTTATGTAACCACCCAATTTTGTTGGTTTAAGGAAAGATTTAAAAGTTTAAAAAGCTTTTGGAGGTTGAAATTTAGTATTAGTGAAAGAAGATCTATCTAATAAAGGATCAGAAATAAGGTTGAAGTCTCCTGCACCTATAGGAGGAACATTACCTAACTTGAATACTTCAGTAGTTAAATTAGATCAAAACATAGGATCATCAGCAGTTGGACCATAAACATTAAGTAAAGACATAACAGAATCATACATTTTAATTTTAACTATGACATATCTACCTTCTAAATCTGATGATTTACTTAAAATTTAACAATGTAGTCTTTTAGTAAAAACAATAGCAACACCATTTTTTCTACCTTTAGTAGGAGAAAAGATACTAGTATGAACCCACTTTTTCTTCATATAATCTAATATTTTATCTTCAATATGTGTTTCCTGTATGAAACAAATATCTGCTTTACAACTTCCTAAATAATCTAAAATCTTTGTAAATATTACAGTATGTCTCAAACCCTTGACATTTAAAGAGGTTATTTTCACATTATGAACATTAGCCATAATAAAATAGAGAGAAAAAAGAAATGAGATTTAAGAAGAGGAGAAAAGTTGAAGAAAAATATGGAAAATAGTAGTTCTAGAACATTGTATAAGGAAAAGGAGGGAAAGAGAAAAGGCAAACAAACATAAAAAAGATGACCACAAATAAACATTAATAACAAATTTGAAATGCACACACGCCTTACAAGCATGACCAACCCGATGGAGCCAAGCAGGGAGACAACAATAAAATTAGTCGGAAATACATGTTAAAGCAATATTCAGGTAACAGAGTCATGCGTATCCATAGAATGCTGCGAATTTTGAAAGGAGTTTGAAAAATTATCTTTCCAGATTATCTTTCCAGATTAACATTGTTGAAGGATCAAATAGGCCATATTTAAATCCAAGACTTCTCAATTGAGGATGAATGTCAGTAAATTCTTTATGAATCTTAACAGTCTCTTTGGCGAAGTCTTGGTGAATAAAAATGTTTTTACCATTAACCAATAAGGATGGAATTTCCCTTGCTGCTTTCCTAATCAAGACCAAATGATTGTGACATAAAACCTTAAAAATCATTTGTCTTTGCTTAGTGTGGTGAGGATTGCGATGAGATGGAATCCTTTGTGCTTTATCAATTTAAAATTTCTCCGGAAATGTAATGTTTAAAAGACCAGGTATTAGATTCTCCAAGTATAGTCTGCAATTAGAACCTTCAACATCCCCTGGTAAATTAAAAAATATGCAAATTGTATTGCCTATTACGATTTTATATGTCCAGAAGAAGAGCAGACATAGGAGAAATTTTTGCCACAAGTGGTGTATAAGCATCAAATTTAAGTTTGTTATCATGTATTTTAACCCGTTGGCTGCTGCCATCGGCCAACGGTCGTCGCGTGCACTACCTTGGTAGTGCTGCGCACGTCCGTTGGCCGACGCTGCCCCACCCGTTTTTCAAACGTTCAGCACTGGAGCTGAACGTTCGATGCAGCCAACGGGTTAATTGAATTATCTGTATTTTTCATGACATACTAGCCATATCTTTGGCAGGCTTTTAATCTCTGACGCAATGGTATCAGTTTTGGCACAAAGTGCATGAAGATCGTCAAGAAATAAATCCAAGGAAGGCTCACTAGATTCCACTACTTTAGATTTTACTGGTGGAGGAGAAATCTGTTGTTCCTCTTATTATGAGGATTTTGCGCATTTTTATTCTCCATTTTCCTATTATAAAAATGAAAAGAGTAAATAAATGCAAAGTAGAAGAAAAGGAGATAAATGCAGAAAAAAGCTTCAAAGAAAAAGCTGGTGCAGCAGCTCAAACAGACTGTGGGGGTGGTTAGGCCAAAGCCCGGCCCTTTCCTGAGAACTTGCTCCACCCCCTGACAGGAAATCTGGGCAGTACCTTGAAGCAGAGCTCGAAGCTGAAACAGGAGGGAGAAAAACACCACTTCTGACGGTCTGAACACCAAGGAAAATCACCACAGCAGCAGGTAGGGCTTCAGAAGATTGCTATACAATTTTACCAGTAAGTTTTGACTGGAAATAAATGATTTGTTATAAAAAAAACTGGCCCCTCCAGTATGGAGCTCCCTGGGAGGTAGCCATCTTGTTTTCGCGTGCTCGCGCGTCTTCAATGCTGCTATTCTAATACCTGTCCCTTCCCTTCTCATCACCTCAAACATCTGTCCTGTCCACTTCCTCCTTGCTCTTATCCTTGAACCATATATTCCCCAAAAGCTATGCTTCCTTTCTTTCTTCATTGTCTTTTTATTGTGCATGAATTGGAACTAGACTTTGGGTAAGCAAAAGGAACTGCAGGTGAGGTAGCTGCTAAAGATGTAGAAGGTGAAGGCACATCTGATTGTTGCTTGATACTCTGGATGTTTTTTTACTTCTGCAGTGATCCATGTCCTTCTGACCTGGCCATAGAATGTATATGCCAACTAAGGGCCTCATTAGGATGGTGGACGGACATGCGTCCATCCGCCACCCCTGAGGTCGAGAGACCGTCTGCAGGGGCATCGGCGGTCCCTCTGGTGCAATTAGGATGTGACCGCCACCCTGGCGTTCACATCCTGGATCTTTAACCTTGCGGCGGGTGCTGCTTAAAGCAGCACCCGCCACAAGGTTAAAAAAGCATGTTTTACATTTACATGCACAAAGCGGCAGGTACTGCGCGGTGCCTGCCGCTTTGGGCATGTCAATGCAGGGGGGTACCATAGGTACCCCCCATGTGCACCACCCACCCCCCCCTTCACCCTGGGGGCCCGCAACGGGCCCCCAAAGAAAAGACCGTATGCCTTGCCGCGGAAAGGCATGTCCCAATGCAAATCCTAATATGGCTGGCGGTGTCTGATAGACACCGCCACCATATTAGAGGTTTTCCGCCGCGGTCGGAAGGCGACTGCGGCAGAAAAGCCCCCCCAGCCATCCTAATCTGGCGGGGGGTCTTTAGAATCACTGCAGCGGTGAATCCGCATCCTCCGGGCTGGTGATGGCTTCCGCCGGCCCGGAGGATGCAGATTCACCGCAATCCTAATCGGCCCCTAAGATGGGTATTTCTTCTCTCCCACTGAAGCCAGTTAACATGGAGCTGGTCTGAAACACTTCACTAAGCTGAAATTGTGAGCAACCATATATTATTGACCGATACAACATACATTTATTAACAGACAGGATCACGATTTAGCTTTTTCACTCTAACTTACTCCTAAGAAAAATGGAGTATCTGCTTGGCTGTTGTTTATACCTCTTTAGAGTGCTTGCTTTTTCAGCTTGGAAGTGTTTAGATGGTGAATGTACCTTACGCAGGGGCTTTTCATCCAGTGGACAAAGATCATGTTTTCTCCCTTAATGGAGAACTCAAATGATATTGAGATTCTTGTCGCAAACAATTCAAAAGTAACCAACCACGATCCCAGAGTGAGTAACCATTGATCTTGTGTTATCCCCCTGTTATTTCCCAAAGGAACAGATTTTTTACCCTGCACTGTCCTTTGAGGAACACAGTTCACTTTTAAAAAGAAAGTCTTCTGTTGGGAAGCCCCTCCAAAGTCCAACACTTTACATCTCTTTTGAGTATGTTTGAGTTTGGAAATGCAAACGCAGGGATGGTGGTCTGCTGTCCCTGGAAGGCCACATCCCTGCAATCAATCACCAGGGGTCACAAATTGCAACCTCCCTAATTAATAAGCATAATGTCTATAGAGAAATCCTAGGAACAAGATGGAAATGGTCATTTTGCTCTGGCTGTGAGCTGCAGTCATGACAATCTCTCTTTTTACTTGAATTTTTGGAATTATGTCTCAGAAACCAGGCTTGAAGACTTTTGGAGTCAGTCAACCTAAGCTATTGAACTTATTTAAAAGTTAGGGTTTAGAGAGACTGAGGGGGTTATTTATGAGAACCTTGCATCACTTTTGCACCACGTAAAGTGGTACATGCATAATGCAGGGCTCTGAATCAGATTTATGAAGCCATGCAAATCCACCCTGTGTGGCTTTGAGGGGCCTCATAAATCTTGAGTAAGGCAACACAGTGCAAACCGCTGCATCTCTTTACTTTGCACTCTGGAGGCATTCCATCTGTGTTGCGGTGGGTGTTACCATGCAACACCCATGGATTTTGATGCTGCCTCAGATTTACAAAATCCTGTAAACCTGGGGAAGTGCCAAATCCTTACGAATCCTGAGGTAAGGCGTAACAAGGAGAAATATCTTAAGTTCTCCTTGTTTTTGCCTCTTTCTATGTGTGCTGCATTCTGGGGGAAATGCCTCTTAGGTTTGTTTCTTTGCCGGCAGGTACCCCATCCTGCAGAAAACAATCCTGAAATCTGACCAATTTTGAATTTCTGACATCATTTCCTTATTATTTTCCCAGTCTGATATTCGTTTCAGCAAAACCCTCATATGGAACCCAATGTACCCCAATATAGGCATAGGTAGTTACGCAACCTTTTACCTACATCTGTCCTACCACTGTTCTACATAACGGGCCTGTTGCTGTCCTTTTACCTAGTTGGGTGCTACATGACTAAAAAACTAGCCTCATGTAATATGAATGAGGATTTCTCAGTATCACAGCAGGATTACCATCTTCTGAATAATAACTTTGTATAAGGGACAACTCCGTTGTCATTCTTGCCCAACATGCCCACAGTACACTCCTAGGTAGAACCCCTGAGGGTACCTTTCTGGTATATAAGCACTACATCTTCACTACACCTACATATGTGCAATGTACCTTTAGGTAAATCTAGTTAGGGTTTGCATTGTAGGAGTACGGATCTTTACTGTTATGTATCTATATGCTTGCATCTATTCAATGTTTTAGCACTATGGTAGAATTCTACATTTTCTTTGCTCTACTGGTGCTCATAATCATATATATATGTTTATGCCTAATGGTTGTTGCAGCACACATATTTTATACTAGAATTACCCTGGTTCAATAAATACTTATTGAAAACGTCTTCACCGTTTATTATGTGTATCTCTCTAAGTCAAAGTAAGCATGAGTGACTGAGCGAAAAGTACTGTACTGTTTCCACAATCCCTGAGTGGTCAGGGTTGTCATGTTCATTAGTTGCCAGAAACTATTTGCTCCTTGGTAAGAGGGGCTCATAGTCGCACTGTGAGCTAGCTGGAATACAAACTAACATATCCTTCAGGGGTGCTTGGAATCAGTCTAAATACACAGATCCTATATAGATTTGTAGGAACTACAAGACATGGCGCTGCCAATGTTAGTTTGGTTCTTATTTAACGGTCAAATCTGAGTAGTTTAGTCGTGCTTTCTCAGAGCCCCTTACTCACATTTACCCAGAGACGTCTGGAGTTGGAAGAGAAATATCCGTCACAGCTGAGTAGGTATATCTTATATATTGGCTTTAGGTCTATTCAAGCTTGAAGGATTATAGTTCCCTACATTGTGCATAAAATCTTTTCTCATTTTCCTTGACACTCTTTTTAACAACGTCTGTCGAAGAGAACGCTTCGCCAATATTACATGCAAATGCAGCTAGAGATGGGAGCAGGAAGGTGCTATAAACATTTCAGAAAATGTCAGAAATGCACTTACTTTAAATCTAGCAGAGGTTGGAGTCTCAGCATGAGGTCGGACTGTAACATTCATGATTGAGGCACACAAGTCATTCAGTATTCTATTCATGAGTTAAATTCCCACCTTCAGACGCACGCACAAATACATTTAATTCTTACACCCAGATGAAACACTGGAAGAATATTGTTCATATGAGAACACTGAAGTTCCGCTCCGTTACCAGGAGCATATAAACTGGTTTAAAGGCGCCCTCCCACAAACCACAGATAAAGTTAGACTTGGTCCTCTAAGTAGAGGCGGAGCGACTTGGCCGGTTCTAGCGGCTTACACACCACATCCAGGCATTGACACATTGCCAATAGCAGACTTACGTCCAGTTCACAAAGAAATATTAAAGCTATACAGATATCTTACACAGTTCGTTATAAGAACACTCACACAAACCAACAAAAATTACCCCAGCAGGTCAACTACAAGGAACTGCACCTAAAATGACCCCACAAACACGCATTTATGGGAGGAATGGCCACTAAACGAGAGCAAATGCCTTTCTGGATAGCACAGAAAAAAGCACAGTTGGAAGCAGTGTTTCCACACACAGGTCCAAAAGAAAAACACAGAATACTGACAATTTGCTGACCAATGGGTATAGCTCGCCCGGTAGAGGATTGTACCACTTGGGGTACAGTTCTCACTGCCATATATACCGAAACTCATGGTATCTCTTCAATAGCAGTGATACCAGAGGTATTAAGAGAATACAACATGAGTATGGATCAGAACCTGCTCTGAACTTGGGGATGAAGTTATTAGGCAGTTTTTCCCAGGTATCTACAATTATGTTAGCAAACATAAAATGGGAGGCAGCAGTGGGGGCCACACGCCAACGACTGAGGGAATGCACTACTGCACAACAGGAGCAAGAATTACCAAAAAGTATCGAAGATACATGCGCCGAATTAGGTAGACATAATTTTGGAGCTAGATCTATGAATCTACAAGTAATGGGAAATCCTGAAATAGAAAACACCAGATCTTTCTAAGAAGAAATGGGACAATAAACAACAAAACAAATAATAAACAGAATGCATCACAATCACAGGGTGGGTCTCCTAAACAGGAACCCTCTGACAGGAGGTAGAACTTTAGGAACCACAATAGCATTAAAAAACCTGACAGGTTTTGGGATACTTATACATGTTCCTCTTGTTCCTTTCAGGGTTCTCCAAGAAACTCGGACAGAGGGAAGGACAGTCAGAACATAGATCAGAAAAGCGAGCCACGTCAAGAGACACACATGCACTTTAGACTTCAATATCAAAAAAGAAGATGAACCAAAATCAAAACCTTAATTTAAAAAGAAGAAAGTAGCAGACCTTAGGATAAGAAATGCCCAGGCGGTTGAGGACTCCTGTTCTGAATGGGGAATGGGCTCTGGTGATGCTAGACAGCGCAGCAGCAGTAACAATAGCTTGTGGAATTTCTGGTGACAGCGGTGTTGAATGAACATATCATGGTGGAAATACCTGATACTAGGGTAAGAGTCCAACACCAGTTATATGAAATAACACTCCATATAGAGGGGGACACACCTAGGAAAGTTAAAGGTCTCTTTTGGGAGAACCCGTCCTTTGGATAAGATATTCTGTTAGCAGAAAAAGATTGGCTGCCTGAGTTTGTTATGGATTGCCCAAAAGGGGAAACAATAATTTTACCAGCCTTCTCTGACCTCGTTCCAGAATCACTTACACATTCATATGCGCAGGAGTGGGTGATAGCACTAGCTCCTGCATTATACCACAATCATGTAGGGTGGGATGCTGAGTCACCTCACCATGAAATCCCAGTAAAAAACACTACATCTCCACAGAGACTGTACCCACTAAAACATGATGTGAAAACACAAGTCAGGGAGATCTTAGATCAACTTGAATAACAAGGTGTAATAGAGAATTGCACTTGTTCCATGAACAATCCTTTGTTTCCCATAATGAAACCTGATAATTCATATCATCTGGTTTTAGACTACAGGCATTTTTACACATGCACAAAGAACGTTTGCAGTACAAAATGCACACAGTGGTGCATTAATGAATAACATTGTGCAGCAAAAATACAAAACAACACTAGATATCTCAAATAGATTTTTCTGCCAAATATAGCATCTGAAAGAAGATATTTGAAAGCATTTTCAGCCCTAGGTTCTTAACGCCAATTCTGTAGATTGTCCCAAGGGTATAAGAATAACCCCAGGCTGTTCTCAGCAAGAGTAACAGAGCTGCTTCAAAATTTTGATAAGGAGGCATTGTCGTATGTGGATGATATCTATCTTACGGACGATGATTTATTGGATCACTTGACCAGAGTGAACAACATAATTCTGGGGTTCGCCTCTGAGGGCTATAGATTTAACTTTAAAAAAACAAAAAATGCCCACCTCAATGTCCTATTTTTGGGATATGAACTTTTTAGAAAAGTGTGCACTACTCCAACCTCGATAGACTCTAAAAAACTTACAATTCATTTTAGGATTCCTACATTTTGGCAGAACATACATTTTGGTTTACGCAGAAATAGTAAAACCTTTCTACGATTTAATCAGACTTGATTTCTCAGTTAAACACTGGACACAGGAACATTCAGAAATATTACGTTCCCTACAAGCTGACATGATAGATTCTAAACACTTATGTGTGTAAACACTACAAATTTAGTGATCGTGTAATTGCGGGTCAATCCAGGTATACTTATCTCACCTTCAATGAAGGAAAACTGTACCCATTGCATACAAATCTCATTTGTACACAAATGCTGAGATGCGCTTTGCATCCACTCACATTTTATTAACAGCAGTACAGACTGCTGTAGTGAGAGAAAGAGCATTGGCTTAGGGGAACAAATAATTGTGGTAACTCCATCACCAACCTTAGATGCTGTTACAAAAGCAAGCATTCCAAATGCAAAATCACTGCATCCAAGGGGGATACAATGGGTTAATTCTCTCACTGCAACAGATGTGGACTACAAGTTTGACTCTACATTGAAAACACTGGCATTTCTGCAGTACGAACAAGAATATCCTCCCCCAAATGAAATAATGTCTCTGGATGTTATGTTATGAATTTTTCAAGTGCACAATTACCACAGGAGTGTCTTGGCACTGTTTGAAAGGCAAGCTATATGTTGTTTAAATGTTAAATAGCCAGGTTTGTATCTCCTTCCTAAAGGACGTTAGTGAGGGAATTGCTCTGATATGTGGTGGGAGGCTGTTTCAGAATTTGAAGTATTGTAGACTATACCTATTGCAGCCCATTGCATCTTAATACATTTGGGGTCAGCTAGGAGGTTAGCTTTAGGTGATCTGAGATCTCTATTGGGCATATAGCGTTTAAAAGCTGATCCGAGAAAATCAGGCCCAGAGTTATGCATTCCTTTATGAGCTAAGAATAGGGCTTTGAAATTTGCACGACTGTGCATGGGAAGCCAATGTAGCTTGCGAAGTCCCTGCGCGATGGAGTGAAATTTGCAAAGCTTTAGAATCATTCCAGCCGCTGCATTTTGGACTGATTTAAGTCGTCTCATGTGCTTTTCTAAGATGGTTAAATAGAGACTATTGCAGTAGTCCAATCTGGGTAGGACTAGATTTGTGATTAAGGTTTTTATGTGGCTGTCTGGAATAAATGGCAAGATCTTCCTGATCATTTTTAAGTAGGCTGAGGACGTTATAGCCGATATTTGGGCACTCATATTAGGGTTGTTATCAATCATAACTCCTAAGTTCTTAGCTTTGGTGACAGGAAAATGAGGATGAGGCAGATTCTCCGGCCACCAGTTAGGGGACAAAGCTGGGGAGAGCTTCCCGAAAACAATGATCTGTTTTACCTGAATTGAGTTTCAGGCATTGTCTACTCATTCAGCCACTGACCACTGTGATGCAATTTCGGATCTTGAAGGGCTGGATGAATCATTATTGGCTGAAGCAATTATCAACTGGGTATCATCGGCGTAGGATGTTACCTGCAGGTTGAAGCTTTTAAGAAAAGGGCCCAATTTTGTTACATAAATATAAATTGGCTCTTCGTCCCGTCTCGAGCTCACGTGCAGCGAGGAGGTGCAGCTTCAGAGCACAGGAACAAGAGGATGCCTTCTGGTCTTCCGTCCCCTTTTATCCGTCTTCAGGGCGGGCGTAAACCCGCCCCTGCCTGCCCCGAGGGTGTGGCCAGCCGCGTCAGTGTCTAGGCCAGCCCACTCCAGGGCGGGAAAAAGCGCGCCCCGGCTACGCCGCTTCGGGCATACCAGCCGAGACTCGCCTCCCGCCCAAAATGGCTTCCCGGGGGGATCGTGGTGCTCTGCCATACGTTCGGGGGGACCGAGTGGTCGCCCCTTTCCATATGGCTGAGATACCCGCCACCCCCTCTCAACACAATCCCCAAAGGAGGGAAACCGGAAACGGTTCTTGAAGTTTTTGGAAGAGGGAGGGAGTGACCCTCCCCGGCCGTATTTATTAAAACAAAATTAAACATTAAATCAACAGTTTCATATTAATGTACAATTTCATTACCACATTGCGATGTTTGGCTAACCTTAACAGATTCTCTAATACAGAGGTTCTCCTAGCCGAACTAACATCCTACAAAACATTGACTTGAATATTTTGAAATTGTACATCCTAACGTTTAAGGGCCAACGGCAAGGTCGTAACCGGTGTCAAGATCCCTAACCAGAAATACCCCCCCCACTTGTGAGGGGCGACAGCACAGAGGCGTACCTCAAGTGCAACTACCAATTTCCCTTGACTTGACGGGGGCACCAATAAAACTCGACGCCACTTAAAGGTCGTTCGAGGACTCGTGTGAGGTATCTAGAAGGTAGCGTAGACCCCCCCCAAACCCCGCACAACTTACCACATCTGCCGTCGCAGACGTCACTGGCCCCGGGAAATTCCCCAGGAGGGGACTGTAACCCCTCCTACACAGGAAGGGGCCTTGACCGCCTTTCCTTTTCTTTCGGCGACCCATCCTTAGAAGGGACCGCCTCCCCGTTGAGGGGCCAATGGCCACCTCTCCCGAGCGCTCCCATCCGTGTTGGGTGACGCCCACTCGTAGGGATCTTCCAATTAGTGCTCACCGATCATGACCTTACCGCCACAGGCCGGATAGTTGACCGGCTATCCGGACCCCCCACAAAGCTCCTACCTAAAGGTCATGTTATAACGTTTTTAACCATGCTAAGAAGTCTCCTATGAGTAACTCATTCCCCACCCGAGACAAATGCACACCATCCCCCAAATACATACTGTCATCATTAATACAGCCATGCGAAATAGAATGCAATGTCCCGGACCGGAACAACCTACTTATTTTGTTATTAAGCTTTCTAACAGAATGATTCAAAGCAGGAACAGAAATAGCCCCCCGCCACACCTTTCGTGGGATCATATGGGACCACGCAATTGTGCACCCCGGAACTCTCCTCGCCAACCAACTTACAGTGGAAAGCATTGCCTCCAGGAGAAGTCGTCTACCGGTGGTGACCAAATCATTGCCCCCTAGATGTACTATGACTATAGACGGCGGTGACCTCGTCCGCCCTAAAAAACCCTCGAAGAATGCTTGAAACTGGTCAATACAGAGACCGCCTCTTCCGAAGAAGGACACCCTGTACCCGTATTCCCCAGCTACGTGAATCAAGTCACCTGCTTTGAATACGTCCGCGGCACGCCTCACGTATGAGTGGCCCACGACCCACACCTCCTTTTTCACAGCCGGTGATGTCTGACCGCCGGCTCGGTGTTGGGTCGACTGCATAGTCCGCCCCGCCTCGTAGGCTTGCGCAACTGAAAACCAAACAAAAACAAGAGGCGTGAGTACATCATTACAGCTTTACAACATGTGCAACCGTACATACCTCTTATAACAATTGGAGGACCAACGCCCCACTCGTTTCACTTGTTCAACATTAAGACCCCTAGCTGTAGCTTCTGTAGCAGCCCCTATCCGAAAGGAATGGGTCCCAAACTCGCCCGGGTTCAAGCCCGCAGCGGCAATTGACATCGCAAGCACCCGCTGAAACTGAAATTTTGTCAGTGGGGTGGCGTCCGCGTGTCTCAACAAGGTCCCCCCCCATGATGCCACCCTTCGTGCTAGGTAGTCTTCTAAACACTTTACCGGACACATGGAGGACCCGGGAATCCTGCGTATGATTATGCAGTCACCCATCCCACCTTGATCGGTCTTGGACCTGACAAAGGAGACAGTCATTGTCTCTCCTTTGATCTGAACGTGTTCCCGGCACAAACCCCCTGTCACATCCTGTTTGCTCCTTGCCACCAATTCGCTTACCCGCATCGCCCCATGAAATGCCAGCGTAAAAGCGGCTCGGAACAACACCGTCTCAAACTGAGATGAACATGTGACAGGGAGTGTGGCCAGCAACTGGGCCAACCTATCCAAACCTATCGGGCGCCTCTCATCTACTCTGCGACCCTCAAGGCGTTGCCACCCACGCAGCGCTTTCTGTACAACGAAAGACGCTGTCGGGTCCTGGATACCATGAGCCCTGGCAACAAAGGAAATGGCAGCCCGATGCCTCTGGGCCGTAGCCACCGATTTCCCAGCCCTACGTAAGGACATCATAAAATTCACTACCCATTCCTCGTGGCCCCAAAGCCCCTCTCTACCAGACCCCAAAAAGGCTAAATAGGACTGAAACGCCCCTTCATATGCCTTCCTCGTTCTTGGTGCTAGACTCTCTCCCACGAGGTGACGAAGTTCGGGGCACCGAGAGACCAGAGAGCTTCGGGAAAGGGTGCCGGCTCCGGGTCCGCTGTGGGAAGGAAACCCGAGAAAGCCTGTATTTGAAAACGAGACAGTGCATCAGCCGCCCGATTCATTACCCCCGGGACATGTTGTGCTCTGAATAGCACATTCAGCTGCATACACAGTAAAACAATTTCTTTGAGCAGTCTTAAAATCAGTTTACATCGTGCTGCCTGGCTATTGATGCACTCGACCACGGTCATATTGTCAGACCAAAATACCACAGAGTGATCTTTGAACCCTAGGGGCCAGGTTCTCAGGGCCACCAAAATGGGGAAAAGTTCCAGGAAAGCAAAATTAGTTGTCAGTCCATTGTCATGCCACCATGCCGGCCACCTTTGTGCCGACCATTTTGTGCCGAAGATGGCACCAAAACCTATGCTACCTGCCGAATCTGTCCATAGCCCCAGCTCTTCAGAGGACACGGCCGGTTTGTTCCAGACGACTCGACCATTAAAATCCGCCAGAAATGCTAACCAAATGCGCATGTCCTGGCGGACCTCAGCCGATAGTCTCGTGCGATGATGACCCTCCTTTAGGCCGACCATAGCTTGGGCAATTGAACGGGAAAAGGGGCGGGCCATCGGTATAACCCTCAGGGCAAAATTCAACTGTCCCACTAACTGCTGTAATTGATGCAGCGTAACTTTGGATCCATTTACACACATCAGCAGGGCTGCCCTGAATTTCAACACTTTGTCAGATGGTAAATGAAAACAACCTTCACTGGAGTCTAACTCGATCCCCAGAAACTCGAGGCAAGTCGCAGGACCCACCGTCTTACCTGGCACACCAAACTGCTTCATTAACACACAAAATTCGGCCAAGGCCTGGCCACATTCGAGATCCCCGGCTGCCCCAAGGAACAAAAAATCATCAAGGTAATGCATTACATGTTGGAAACCCGTCTTCTTTGTGAAGACCCATTGTAGAAAACTACTGAATTTCTCGAAATAGGCACAAGATATAGAGCACCCCATCGGCATACACCTATCCATGTAATAATGACCCTGAAACATGAAACCCAGGAGACGCTGGTCGTCTGGGTGTACCGGGAGCAACCGGAACGCTGACTCGATATCTGACTTCGCCATCAGCGCCCCGGGCCCCAGGCGATTCAAAATGGCTACGGCCTCATCAAAGGATGCGTACCGCACCGAACACACTTCCGGGTCTATTGCATCGTTCACAGAAAGACCACGTGGAGCTGATAAATTATGAATCAGTCGGAACTCACCCGGGTCCTTCTTGGGGACCACCCCTAAAGGAGAACAAACAAAATTCTGCACCGGGGGTACACTAAACGGGCCGGCGACCCGACCTCGAGTAACCTCTTTCCGGATTTTATCTTGTACCACGGTCGCATGCTGCAGGACCGAAAGTTGATTTTTACACTTTTCCACACCCTGAAAGTCCCATACTGGGATGCGGAAACCATACGAAAAACCGTTCCGCAGCACCCCAGCAGAAGTACGATCCGGGTATTCGCTGAGCCATGGAATCATCGCCAAGGTATCAATCGGGGTAGGTAAAGGCGCCCCTCGGACTATGTTAGACCTGTTTGGCGCCTCCTCTACCCCCGTTATCACCCGTTTTGGCTCTGCACGTGGACTCAGGATGGGACGACCCGCACCCACTACATTCGTGTTTAAATTTACACGATCCCTGGGGCCTAGTACATTTACCTCTGTTGAAATTCCAGCAAAACCCCCTTTTTCCTGTATTGCTGGCAGGTCTCGAGTAATCGTCGGTACCCGTACCTGATCGAAAGGGCGTCCCCGCATATTGGCGGGAGGATTCGCCAACATTACTCCCTACCAATGGCATTTTCAACATACCTGTCTCCTTCATTTTATCCCATGTCAAAGAATCATAACAATCCCAGGTTAAACTTTTATTATGCTCTTTAGCCTTTCTAAAAAGATTGTCGTAGCAGAACCAATGGTTACCCTGGTGTGATGTCGAGTACCCCATGATTCGCGACTGATAGGTCGGCAACTCGGAAAGCAACTCGGGCCTACGTTCCCCCAAGATCGACGTAAAAATCCCCCATGCGTTGCCCCAATTGCCAATATTCTCATTCACTTTAAAGGCGGCCATTTTTGCGCGCCAAACACTCGGATGCATGAGGTCTTTCTGGCCTTTAACATGCTCCACCTCATAATGATCAACAAGCAACGAGAAGATGTTCACATATTCCCCCGCCCAAATCTTCTCTTTAATTGCCAAAGGCACATGTTGACCCAACCTTTCTCTACGAGAGGGTGCTGACTCATCCCTCGCAATCGGCAATGGCCGCTTACCTGCACCGGACGCTGCCTCTGCGGTCGTAGTCGTCCCTTGTGGCTTGTCAACAATTCCAGCCGGCGCGGACACCTTGGCTGCATCCCGTTTCTCACGCAGTTGCTTCATCAGCGCCTGCGCGTCGACAGACGTGGCGCCCTCACTACCTTCGCCCAACCACGCTGCTAGTTGTGCTGCCAGTTCGGGCGGCATATCTTCATTGGACACAGGGGTGACCACCACGGGAATCGGATTCCCCTCCACTGGTACTGGGGTTGGCGCTTCGAGCGGGGTACAGGGAACCGGGACGTCTCCCCCAGCTGCTCCCCTCTTTGGCCTCTTGGCTCTACCTCCTGGGGCTGCTCCGGCCGGAGGACGTTCCGGCCCCCCTTCCCCCTCTCTCTCTGCCACCCGCTTCTTCAGCTCGGCCATCTCCTTCATGAGAACCCGAAGCATCTGTTCAGTCGTCATGCTCTTCCCACCTTTCTTGGGCATTTCTCCGACAGAGTATCTGAAAGACAAAAGAAAGATTACAACGCTCAAAATTGGCTCTTCGTCCCGTCTCGAGCTCACGTGCAGCGAGGAGGTGCAGCTTCAGAGCACAGGAACAAGAGGATGCCTTCTGGTCTTGCGTCCCCTTTTATCCGTCTTCAGGGCGGGCGTAAACCCGCCCCTGCCTGCCCCGAGGGTGTGGCCAGCCGCGTCAGTGTCTAGGCCAGCCCACTCCAGGGCGGGAAAAAGCGCGCCCCGGCTACGCCGCTTCGGGCATACCAGCCGAGACTCTCCTCCCGCCCAAAATGGCTTCCCGGGGGGATCGTGGTACTCTGCCATACGTTCGGGGGGACCGAGTGGTCGCCCCTTTCCAAAAAGAGTGTTGGACTTAGAGATTAACCCTGAGGGACTCTGCCAGGCAGGGAGAATGGTGTAGATTGAATTTCCCTAATGCTACTGTTTGTGATCTTTCTCTGAGAAAAGAGGTGAGTAAATTCAAAGCAATCCCCTTCACCCCTATTTCCTCCAGACAGTGGATAAGAGACGAGCCCTCCAAACTTTACTGTAATTAACACAATTGAAGGCGCTTGAGAGAACCATGATTCCCATATAGAGTAGCCCCCATTTGCCACAGTATATTTATTCATTACGAAACTGAGGTTTAAGTAGTGCTCCACAGTACACATACACTTATGGAACCCATACTGACTTAGTGAAAGAATCTTATGTTCTGCTACCTAGGAATCTACTCTGAATAACAACATTCTCCCTGTCACTTTTACCAGAGTCCAACAAAGAAATTGGACAATAATATTTATCTCTCCTCTATTTACTTTATTAAATATCAGAACAATTAGCGACAGGGACCAGGTACCTAGTTTTCCTGTCCCGAATACCAAATGTAATGTGTTTTCCAGAAGGGGCACCCATATGTAAAAGTTATCTTTAAATAGGTCAAACAGTATCTCATCTAGGCTAGATGCTTTCTTATTGTGACTAGTAGTAGTAACTTGCCTTCATTCTTCTAGCATAAAACCCAAAAAACGTGCCCAGATTTACTTGGCCCTAACTTGCATATGGATTTACTAAAATAGTCAATCCAGTTCTGTGGCGAAACAACCGTGACCATACCAACCACTTCCTGCCTACTAAACTATGGTTGGTTTATCACTAGCCTGTGCTTGCAGGTTGTACATAGTTCCTCTTAGACTTTCTCCTTAATCTACTCCTTCCTGGTTTCAGTCCTACCTGCATTCTGTTACCAGTGACATATCCCTATTATTACTGCTGAAAGCCATCTTTAAATTCCTGTGTGCAATAGTGGAACTCTTATTAAACCATCCATACTGTTTTGGTCTTCGCCGCACAGATTTTCCTGTTAACCATTTTTTAAATATTTTTTTTTATATTTTGTTAGATCTCCACAACTGCTTTCTTAATTTTTGAGCCATCTGCCTCCTCAACTAAACCGATAATAAAAATAACCATATTTAGTTTTGTATTAGAAAAGGTGATGACAGAGAAACAATATCATCTATACTCTCTGGCCATATTGGAGAAAACATATATCAAATATATTACCCTCATAAGATAAATTCATCTGTAAATCGTAAAACCCAGTCTAAACTATCTTCTATCACGATGAGCCCACATCAGCACATGCCCATCCCCACAAGATATTAAACAAGATTTTTTTTAAACATTAAATAAAACATACTCCCCCTTGTACAACACCCTCTTCCTGCCCCCACAAACTGATTCTCTAAGATTATTGTACCATTTCCTAAAGAAGACCCTTAACCCACCTAAAACCTCCCTGAACTCTACAAAAAGTGCTTGTACATAACCTCTGTTCTTCCACTCTTGTGCCTACCCTCCATTCTCCTATGACTTACTAGCCCAGCATCTCCAGTTTTTATGGTATGTAACACACCTATTCATCCAGGCTTCTCATTGACTAACGTTCTTCATTTTCTTGTCCATTGCTCAACGCTGGGTCTACAGGAGACTTCCACTGGGTAGTAACTAGTGACCACATAATCATCAATGTAATAAAAATACAATTCCCAACTTTGAGAGTTTTTGAAAGTGCCTGTCTACCAAACTCAGGAAGACTACTATCAGTGAGGGATAAACATTCTATTAGATGGTCCAGCTACCACCCTGGATGCCCCTTCTCAAAAACATTTAAGGGAATTGCAGGACCAGAATCTCGCTCAGAGCTACATTTTTGCCACTTTCCAGGTACTAAAGGGAACATTTTATTGAAAATCTTGGCGTCAGATAGAGCATCTACCTGTTGTTAAAAAAAGCAATAGACTGGAAGTTTGCACCCTTAAAACAGGTGAAGCTCAAGCTAAAATACTTCTCACACTGATGGTAACTTACATCAATCCCTGTATGCTTCATCCATTTACTTCTCACCACTTCTACTAACCAGGTAGGGCCTGGACTCAGTGCCTGATATCAAACTCTAAGAGAAAGATTGACTCCACTTACCCTAAACAGATCCTTTACATTCTTCTTGGAAGACTATTACCTAGGAGCACTCTTATTTGGGCCTCTAATAAGCCCTGTTTGAATCAGAGAGATCAGAGTAGGAGCCACAATACTAATCCGATTAGGTCAATTACTGGTTTCCCACTTTTGGGGATGTTGATCAACCCCACTAAAAAAAGGAAGAGTCTGATACCCGCCCGGCTGACAAAAGACAATTAAACAAGGAAGTCAGAGATTCTGAAAGAGTTGCTGAAAAAGTCCTATAAAACTCTAGGCCAAGACCATCTTCCCCATGAGCCTAACCATCGGCCACCTGTCCTATATCCTCGAGAACCTCTCTCTGTATAATTGGATTATTTAACTTTGCTGAGGCTTAGGACATCAGAAAGGGCAAATCCAGATCTTTTGTTGCTCAATGGCACCCAATGCCCCATCAACTTTATCTCACGGTACAGGGTAAAGGGATAATGTTAAAAAATCTACCTGATTTCTTCAGCCTTTTCGGTGAGTCCATTCGTTCATGAATCACTAACCTGTAAAATCAAGTTGGGATTTTTGCTCTCTTGGCTCACTAAAAAACAGCCTACATATTCTCCTTCTTTGTATACCTGACGCTGAAAAGTCTGGTTTTTTATTACCAACTTTTGGAGTCAGAAATATATAATCCTATACTTTATTTCCTGCAATCTATCTCTCAGTAGACTATTGGAACTATCAGAGAGTGCAAATTGATATGCTCCATCAGTGAATTATTTCCTTGTCCCTCTTAACTCTCGATGCTATCAGAGAGATAAATACCCCTCTAATAGTACACTTAAATGTTTCCTAGACAATCAATGCCTCTGCCAAAAAATCATTTATTAGAAAAAGACTGGAATATCAATGTTTAACTGATTCAGACACTCAGGCTGTAAGAGCATGGTCCTTTCCATGATCCATCTAGACACATTTATTTGCAGAGGAACTAAACAGCTAAATACTACTGCTGAAAGGTCTAAAAGGCCACCAACATGGTGGGATATGCCTATAGTGGACAGGAAAAATTGTTCTAAAAACAGATAGATCCTGGAAGTAGAAATGTTTAGAATAGAAGGTAGAAAATAAAATCCCACTGATATTAGATCCACTGAGTAATCTTCCTTAGCCTGAGAAATTATGGACATAATTGTCAATAACAATCAAGTTGTGAAGACAGGCCTGTTGGTCCCAGCTCTTGTGGGTCCCACATCTTTCCCAAGCTGTCCTCACTTGTGGTCTGCAACCTTTCATCTCCCAAGACCACATCAGGCCCTGAGGTCTCTGGGGTATCCCTCCATTGCCGCCTAACTTGGCTATCTTTACCTGTACCAATGGTTTCAGTGATTTTAGTGGGTTTCTCTGTCACCGGGAGAGCCTGATGGAGTGTTGAACCCCCTTTCTCCACTCCGACATGATCACTGAAGTGCTAGAGCTCTGATCTCTTGGAATCAAAATTGGTAGCTATTTCTGACCTCTCCCTGTTTCAAAAGAACTTGTGTCCATTGTAGGTCCTGCTGTTACAGCACCCTTAAAACACAAAAGTCTTGGACGGCCTGCTGGCTCTCGTCTGGATTTAGCCATCGTCCTTTACATACCAGGAACCTCTTCTTATCCCATACAGTAGGGGGAAAAGAAGAATCACCCCTATCAGGAGAGAGTGTACTACACCCTGATATATCAGGTCTCCACCTCCACCCCCGTAAAAAGAAAAAATGAAAACACAATGGAGTGCAATTAGAAAGAAAAAATGAAAAGCACTCACCAAATTGGAGCTCCTCTTATGTCTACAGTACCTTACAGTACTTTGCTAGGAGGTGACAAAGCTGCTTACCAGATACAACAAAACTAGGACATTGCCACGAGGGGTTGTAAGAAAACATGGAGAGAGGGTAGGGAGAGATGTGGAGCAGGCAACCTCATATAACTAAGGGCCTCCTTACGATGCCGGTGGGACCCCCACTGTCAGTCCATCGGTGGCTGTCCCACCACCATCGGACCCTGCATTACCGCCCGCCACATTATGTTGGCGGGTGGATGGAGGGCGGTCGGAGAGACCGACCGCCATGGATCCAATGGACTCAAGGAGCCTGTCGGGCTGTTGGAGGGACCTCAATCCCTAAAATGGTGGTGGTGCCTCTCAGGTACTGCCAAAGGGATTACAATGTCCCTTTCCGCCGGCCATTTCATTGCGGTTAACCCGCCATGAAAAGGCAGGCAGAAAGGAACTTGGGAGCCACTAGCAGGACCCTCTCTACCCCAGGGCCTCCGCTGTGGGCCCTGGGGGGGCACCATATCCCAGCACCTTGTCGCGGGCACCTCATGGTACCTGCCACATGGTGCAGGCATATGTACAGAATGTATATTTAGTACTGTGCCGTGTGCTGTAGCCCGCAGAACACACTGCAATATTAAATATACACATTGCGACCACCTTGAAGGCGGTCGCATTGTAATGTAATGTAAAACAGCTTTTTTATAGTGCATTTGTTCACTCCAAGGAGCATCTTGGCGCTTAATACCAGCACAGGATGGAAAAGGTGGTTAGCTGGAACAATTCCCAGGAACTAAATTCTTTACACTAAAGCTCAACAGGCAGCATCGGTAAGCGTGAAGACCCAGGTCTTCAAGGCTTTCCTGAAGAGGGATTGTGATACCAGTTGCGGGACCGCTGACAGCTAGTATGGCGGTGCCATTTCCAAAGGGATGGCAGTCGAACGTAAGGCACAAGGGCTTTCATACCAAAACCTAAAGAACTCCATTTCGCCATGGGGTGAAACACAAATGGCGACGTAGCGAATTACTGGTGTCAGTTTTCAGGAAAGTCTCAAAAACTTTACCCCCCAAACCAGGGGCCTCTTTTGTTCCCTAAGTCTCTCCCCTTAGCACTCCTCCATCCCAACACACAACCGCCAAATAACACCTGCAATGGACTGCTGTCAAGGTTACATTCTGCACCTGGAACTAGTAAGGAATCTACGGCAACTGAAACAGTTGTCGCTGCAGCGTTACTGGGTAGTTCAACTCCTAACTGACCACACTCTCCTCCATGATACTGGCTTTCAACCAACTCTCGTCGCAGCCCTGGGTGACCCACCTTTCCCTTCGGGGTGCCACCCTCTCATCACCATCATGCCCCTCTGTGCATCACCATCAGAAAGAGCAAGAGAGAGAGAAAGAGACACCCCGCTTCCTTGCACATGGATCTTCAGTGTCGGAGGAAAAGAGTGCTGAAACACAGATGGATCCATCCATATTCTTCTTTGTCGATATACATAGAAACCCTCCGGACTTATCTTGCACCATCTTAGAGCTGGCCATTACTCCTCAGCACCGCAGTGTTGTTTACCGGCCCCACATCATTGAAATCATCTCCTTTAATCCTCATTTGATAATAATACTAAGGGGATTACAATCACTAACACAATGGGGATGAGTTTTACAGGCAACCAAATGTGGTGTAAAGTTATCTGCTGCAAAGATGTAATATTTCATGGACCCTACCCCCACCTACAACTGTAGGTGTGAAAGAGGTGGGGGAATTACAAAGCTTGTGGGCAAATACAAATTTATTTTTTTAGAAAGCAGTTATTCATTGCTTCCCCATACTCTTGGGGTGGAATTGAACAAAGACATGCATTAAAATCCCTGCCTCACATTATGTATGACTCTGTGTTCCCTTTGAAACACACATTGTCTAAATCCCTTTCAAGCCTCATCTTTCTTGATTTAAGAGATTGTTGTTAAAATTCACTAACACTATAACAGAAATATTGATTAATGATAACCGAATAATTTGGTAATATGGGCAGCTAAAATGAAAAAACAGTTTGTCAGGTAGCCCTGCCAAAATGAAATTACACAAACCCCCTTTGGCCTGATCTGCTCTTTTGGGTACTGCGATGGTGTCCTAGGTCACATATCCATGCATGTACACACTTGATTTAGCCCATGTCTCTTAAAAATACAGGATGGAGAAACCTTGTGAGACTAACCACATTCCTGAGCAGAATCTGTTTCAGGCCAGCATGACTGATAGGTCTACATTTCTAATACTACCTGCTATAGCAGCCCTGTCACTCACCCCCACTACATCTACTAGGTGCACTAGCGTTATAACACAAGTCCCATTAGCTCCTTGTAACAGGTCCCCCATATCAAAACACACATCCTGTGGCGCTACATCCACTTGACAAATCGTCCTATCCTACCTGACTGTTACCTCATCCAGCGTATATTTGGCATTAACTAGTCACTCTACATTATCATGGAAACTAAAGGTGTTAATCTGTTTCTAGTCACCAAAGTGAATGCCTCGTAAATGGGGTTACATTTCAAGAGTTAGATGGAACATCAATTTGTGTCTCCCCTGGGTCTAGTTGATGTAAGAAACTCAGAGGAGGCACCATAAATTGTGTACTTGAGTTCTGCTTATTACTAAGCCTAGACAGAATACATTCTACTAGTCATGGAGACCTAAAGATCAAAACCACACATTCCCCCATGTGTTGTTTAGCACCCCTCCCAAACCATTAAACTCTATGACAACAATAATAAATGCAATCAAATGGTAAAAAACACCCATCCAGTTTCCCAACCAATGGATTGCCATGTTGTTTAAATGGACTAGATTTGTCTTGAATTTGTTCCACAAAAGAGACAGACCAGAATATAAGTGACTGCTTTTGGTGGCAAATCTATTCTAGCCAGAGTATCAGTCAAGCACTTGTGATTATCCCTGAATTTCTGTGACACGTCATTAATAACAGAGATCTGTTTAATTCCTAGAGCCCTTACCTTAATGTGCCCACATTGGCATTGATATGGCCCTCAATTTTATCATCTGGCCTTATAGAACTATCTCTCTTTTAAAAAAAAAAATACCATTTTCAGCTGAATCATATTAAAAATGGAGTACATGAAAAATCACTAGGATACATAAAGTAAAAATAAATAATCATGAAGCTTTTTCAACTTGATTTACATAGTTTACGACAAGATGCTATTAAAAAATGGCGGAACTTCCATCAGTAATGTACATATAAAAATCGTAAAGGGCGTTCATGTCATCCTCTGATTTCTACCTCATGCAAAACTGCATAGACGCAAGATTAAAAAGTGCAATTGTACCTTAGATACAGAAACTATTATAGCCAACTAGCTTTCTACATTCACAATATATCAGCTATCAGGTTTAATCACACGCGTGATATACAATAAATATTACTGAATAGGCACCAGTAGAAAACTGCACCAGTGCTTTGATACAGTACATACTAAACAGGCATCATAACTATAAGAATATAATATTACAGAACCTATACAACTAACAATGCCCTACTCTATTCCCGTCTTCAATTGCCTCCATTAACGTAGGCAATAAACCTTTTGGTGCCCCCCACCATTTTTGCATACGCCTCTTCAAACTTTTATGTTCGGTTCATTTTATTGAGCCACTCTTGGTACATGGGTACTCTTGATGACTTCCTATTATCAACGATCGGGCTACAAAAGAAGATTTTGGGATTAATGCCTGACCCCCTTTACTTATTACGGTGGCCTGCCTTTGCCTTAAAAAGCCAAAAAGTGCAACACTAGCCTCTGTATTGAGCCTAGTCCGTAACCCTAGACTCGGGGCAGAAAACACCTTAACCCAGAATGGGGCTACCAACCCTATTTTGCGAGTTGGTAGCCAGGCCCGGACTGAGAACCAATACCGGCCCTGGCAAAGTGCACGGCCGCCCCCGCCCCCCACCGGGGGGAGGGGTGGGGGGTTGGGGGTACGACCGCGCTCGTTGCCAGGGCCGGTTTTTGGCCGATTTTGTTACAGGGCCGATTTTTGGCACTGTAACAAAAAGGCCCCCAGGGGCACAAAACCGGCCCCCATCCATGCGGCCCACTGGGGGATTGCCTGGTGCCCGCAACGGCCAGTCCGGGCCTGTTGGTAACCTATTACTAACTCGCAAAATAGGGTTTGCGAATTGGTATTAGGAAGGGGTGTGCCAAAGGTGTCCCTACCTAATAGCGAGTTGCAGGGGCATGTATGAATGTTAAGCAACCGGAATACGGTTGCCAAACATTTATATTTTACCAACTCTGCGAAGGAGGTGGTAACCCATTCGCAAACTGGAAGCTTTGTGAAAGTGGGTGCCAATATTTTTTAGGAAGAGGCAGTGCTCCCTACTGACTACTGCCTGCTGTTAAAAAATTAAAAGCTAGCTTTTCATGGTGGAGTGGTGTGGCTCACTGGTTAGAGGTGGCAGACCCGTAAGCAGAGAACGGTCCGGAACCAGGGTTCAATTCCCGACGTGGCAGGGTCGTGGACCAGGGTCAAAACGGACTTGATTATTCTCGCCTCGGTGCCCACTCTAACCAGGGAACACACTCTACAACTCTGGGCATTAAGCTTGCCTCATCTCTACAATGGCCCGCCGGGGATGCCTGGTTTCACCTTGGAGATACCCAGAAAGGGACCATCTCACAGGGAAAACCAGGACGGGTTCCCCAGTGGTCTTCAGCGCCAGGATACTCCATGGAGTCGCAGTGCGCTTTACAAGTACACCTACATTTACATTTGTGCTTTTGAAATGCAACCCTTTTGCCTTAAGGGAAGCGGGCAACATTTAAAAAAAATGCTTTATTCAAAAAGCAATCACAGACATTGTAGTCCGCTGACCTCAGCAGTCCCCAATCCCTGTGAGTGCAGGTCATTCCCAATGGGTCGCAAATTGCAACCTGCCTCATGAATATTAATGAGGCAGTTCCCTTGGGACCGATTTGGGGATCGCAAACAGTGTTAAACACACATTAGTACATCACATTTTGCGAGTTGAAAAAATGGCAATTAGAGGCTCACGAAATGAAATGTTCATGCATCTGACCCCAAGCGAGCACAGTAAAAGTGTTCAGCGAACAGCCCCACCTCATGGATTTCCCATCCTCTGCAGATCCGTGTCTGCACAAACACCATCAATGTCTACTTCATCTCGTGGGCTTATGATGCTGTGGGAAGAGTTTTGTTTGCTTGAGTCAATGTTTTCGCAGCAGTGCTTCATCCAAGTATTTTTAGAAGGTTTCTTTTGATGTGCAGCAGACTTCTGCCCTTCAGAGAGGCAGTATTCCCTTGCTGGTTCTGTTTCATTCTGCACAAGCATAGAACATGCTGAGCAAATACAAAATAGACTAACAGGTGCTTGCAAGCCTGGCTTCCAGTTAATGATCCTCTTGTTATGCTAATTGCTGCTATTCATTCCTTAACAACCCTAGGACGAGGAGAGAAGCTAATTGCACACAATTTAAAGCATTACAGCTAAACAAAGAAAACATTCGCTGGGTTAAAAGGGTTAAAACAATAGTATCATCTCTCCATTTTCAGTCATAAACCAACACTGAGTGTTTGGTAACAAAAGAACGCTTCTCTACAGCCAGCTTCTACCTTTTGTTCTCAAGATTTGTTTCTCTAGAGTAGAATTTCCACAATTTAGGACCCACGACCTGCAATTCAGGGTGCAATTATGTAATCAGAGTTTCGTTTTTATATTTCTAACCAAAACAAAAAAAGATAAATTATATTCCACGGGGAAATATTTAGCAATATATAACGAAGTTTAATAAAGAGAGGTGTGCAGATTTGTTATACCATTTGTATAGTTACATTCCTAATTCCAACATTTCAAAATGTCCCTTTTAGTTGCATTATCCCAGTGGTGGCAAGTTGTTCCAAATACGGGTCCACAAAATGGAAATATGTAATAATGGTATTTTAATGTGATTGGAAACAACATTTCTTGTAAAAATATAATGTGGTGTGTTATATTTTTTTAGAGCAGGAAATATGGGTGCGAAGGGGTTAAAAACTTCACATATAATGTGAAATATATTTCTCAAATAACTTGCCTTCGTCACATTACAGATGGAACGAACACACAACTTACTGGTGACAGGACCTGAACACTAGTAAAAGAAGAAAAATTCGCGTTCTCGGAGTAATTGTGTCTCTCTGTGAGAAATGTTCTATTCAGACAAGCCTCCTGCACACAAAACCCATTTGAAATTTAGCGCATTGCGAACATTTTCACTTAATGCAAAATTTGGGAATTACGCTAGATCGCGCAGCTATAACAAACTTTTGTGCAGCCCTGGTGCTAGCATTGCTTCATACTTTAATGGAACAAGGTACAATGTGTGTCTCTTGTGTTGTGGGGGTGGTACTGGGACATTGCCAAAAAAGCTGTAGTTGTCTTATTGTCCTACTTCTGCGGTCCCCCGCCACACTTAAGTTGCATAGTATTGAAATGTTCTTCATGATTTAGAACAACTTTTTGGCAGTCCTAGCACTAAGGCGAATAGCATTGGTGGGCTATTTAAGTGAGGGCAGCCCATACAATAGAGACATTCTAAGAGGGACCACCGTTAAAACCATGGGGGCTCAGACAGAGACTCATGGGCCTATCTCCCACTCACATGACACATGTGGGGTGCATTCGATATGGGACCCATGCAAATAACCCCCCCCCCGCTTTGGGGAGTGGGGGGTAATCAGAATTCACACAAGCGACAACAGTTCCTCGAGGTTGGTATTGCATGGTGGATTTGCGTTTTTTTCCTATAGAATGTAGGAGCCCTTGAATGGAAATATGTGCCCGTAAAATGTATTTGTATTGGACAATGACAAAAAATGCCGTTTTGCCATTGTTTTTTTCTGCTTATGCCCCTGTGTGTTCTTTGTCCTGCTTATGATTACTATTAGTATATTGTTTATGAATCATTTTGCTCATGCAACGTATTTTTGGTTGTGGCTATAAAAAAAAAAAAATATATATATATATACATATATATGTGTGCCCTGCCTGCACTGCATCTGCAGCTAATTAAATAAAGCTTTACGTGCATAAACCACCCTGATCTTTGGGCGGAGCTCATGAAAGACTGGCCTCACAAAAAGTGAGAGGCATGACCCCCACACAACTGTGCAGCTGCATTATCTGAAGTTGGCCCTCCGCACAATCCATGCTGCCCTAATATGCAGCGGTGTACAGGACTCACATTAGTATAGTGATGGGGACCGGCTGAAGTTAAGAGACTGACTACCCTGCACACTGAGGCTGGAATGGAGCGCAGTAGGCCATGCTCATGTAGGTCATGAGTCATGAATTACAGGGGATTTCATTACTGATAGCCAATTGATCTTTTCTGCCATCCTCCTTTACCAGCTCTGTTCCCATCAGTTGTGGACCAGCACTATATCTTACTGTATCCTTTTGTGACTAAGGTATGATCCAGACCTATGTGTATCATTGCTCCTAAATGCATGTTTTGCGCTGAAAATCGCAAGTTGCATTCCAGGTGGGTCTTATGCACAAACTGATTTTGTGACTCACTGCATGCACAAGATATGCTTCCCCCCCCCCACCATCAGCTCTGAAATGTTTCTGAATGTGGCCTTTGTGCATGGCTAGACTTATGAAACAATTGTTGTGCTGGGAAGAAAAACTAAGCACATTTTCAGAAATTTTGCATCACATTTCTATTTTTAAGTGAAGCTTTTCTACGAGAAAGGCTGAGCGTGATAATAAATGAGGGTATTGATAGCAAAATGGAGTTCCTTGCCCAGCATCACACAATTGTTGTTTGAGGGATGAAGCAGTTACTAAAACACAGGCCTCTTGGTATAAAGACAACATCTCCACCCACATGCTTGTTTTAGACACAATGAGCATATGAGTCAACACAGACTACGCGATGGTCATTGATCTGTTTTCTGACTCGTCGATCTCGGTGGTTCATGTTTTGTGTTTCTTGTGTTAGATGTTTGCCTCTTCTCTGCTACCTGGCTCTCCCTGTCTTTTATTTCCTTTGGTCTGTATATTTGTTGAGAAACTGTTCGATTTTCTTTTCTTTTCTTTTCGGCAATGGTATACCATCTGTAATAGTTGCTAAAATAAAGGTTTTGGATAACTATTTACTGTTATTGTATTATATCATGTCTGCTTTTATCACCGATGAATGAGCCTTTTTAGTTGTCACTTGTCTGTTTTTATGATATTGTTGTACCATAATTAACTGTAGCCTAAAGGTTATCCAAACACGTGTTCAAGGTACCTGTACTACATATGAAATTTGAAATAACCAGATATCTATAGTATTTCCAAATAATACATAGCCGTTAAATGATTCTCGTGAATTATGATTAAATAAGTACCAATTCATCAGATTTTTTTTTAAATTCCTGTAGATTTCAGTAATTCCTGTTTGTATTGTAATAATAATCAAAAATGTCAATAAAAAATTGCCATCCATATTGGTCGATACATCTGCAATCTCAGAGCAAAATTATATAACATATTGAGTGCTAAAGAAAGCCAGGGGAATCAAAGGTAGGATGATGCTAAGAGACCATTAGAATAACGGATTTGAGATGTCAATAGAATATGGTGTATGCTATAAGCGAATAATGGCATTGGTTATAATTATAATTTTTTAGTCCATTATCTCACTAATAAATGAATTCATATTAATTTGCTGAACTTTGCTGGGCTAAAGTATTTTAAAGCTCAACATTAAATGTTGGTGCTATTCATGATATTTGCACATGCACTACTCAATGTGTGCGTGCATTGAATTTACGTTCAGCAGCGGATTCAACCTCAAAAGCCACTGATAGGAAGTTATAGTCAGAGTGGCCCAATGATACTAAATCTCACTGCTTTGCAACATCAGAGCATCCCTTAATATGACTTCTGGACTAGGAGCACTAGTTCTAGTGCACCTTGATAAAGGCAAACACTTCTTGCAGCACCCTTTACTCCTATCTGACTACAACGAAGCCGCTCTTTGTTCAGCCCGAAGAATCATCATGGGCGTAAGAAGGTTTCAATGTAGTTGTAGAACAATAACAAAAAAAAACAGAAGATCACATTTCTATATAAGTCAACAAGAATGACAAAATCCATACTGCAAAACCTATCTCATCATCAAATTTACAGGAGCATAAATACGTATCAGAATCAAATAATACATAGAAATAACAAACAATTACTTTGTACATTTTTAAAAAAGCAAGGAATTTTAAAACCGTATACAGATAAAAAAAAAAAATTCGCACAGCAAAACACACTTCAGTATCGGATAACATTTGTAATTGAATCAGCGCAGGTCTACATCTATTAAAACACTTTTTTTTAGAATTGGAATAGAAAAATCTAAGAGATAAAAATCAATAATGTTTGCTAAAAAAGTATAGTGCACAAGAGTCTGTGAGGAATTATCATTATATGCACAACCGCAAATTGAATTGGAGCTAAACTGACCTGTAGGAAAAAAAGATAACTTTGAATAATACCCATCCTAATGGGAATTTTCAACTGGAAGCCCAAAGTCCACTGCTAGATAATTCAATGTGCAACTAGGGACCCCTTGCACATGATAACAGTTCTCGGGACAGGGAAAACACTATTGTATTTACAAAACCTCTAGCCATCTATGTACATATTCAAAGTTTATGATTACTGTATATAAGAGCAAGCAGACTGATTGTTAAAAAGTGAACATACTTTATTATTATCTCAATATGTTTTTAAAAACCATGATATACAGGTATTGATAATATTATCGGATGGCTGAATAGCAGGGGGTCCCTATTTGATACTCATGAATTTTGAATATGTACATAGTTGCCTGTGGTTTTGTATATATACCATAACTAGAGAATTGCAAGCTCAAATATGTAAAATTATGAGTTTCAGCCAACTCATCCCTCTGATAAAATGGGTTCTATTTTTAGCTTTCCCACACATCATTGTGAAGATTTTCGTAAGGCTAAGTTTCTGATATTTTTCCTCCATATACGAGACAAAGTTATCA
This sequence comes from Lissotriton vulgaris, assembly GCF_964263255.1. Lineage (NCBI taxonomy): Eukaryota > Metazoa > Chordata > Amphibia > Caudata > Salamandridae > Lissotriton > Lissotriton vulgaris. Next base: position 211,111,535 of record NC_141690.1, on the reverse strand, counting down.
ATCAGGCGCTGTCAGCGGTTAACGGTTCTGCATATCAGTGCAGCATCTTCTGCATATAGGAGGACAGGAGTTGGTCACTTGCCTACAGTAGGGGCATCAGCATTCACCTTTTGCAATGTCTCATCCACCTCATTAATATAGAGTGAAAATAAAAGAGGGGCGAGAAAACAGCCTTGTTGGATCCGCATGTAACCCTAAATTGTGGTGTGCATTTACCCCTAGGACCATATCAAACATGGGCAATCAAACATGTATACAGTTACGACAGGAATGCAATAAGCTCTGTTGAGACGCCCATTTTTTACAACATCTCCCACAATTTAGTGCAGTTAACTAGATTGAATGCACTATTCAGATCCGCAAAACACAGATGAATATGACCCTCTTTGGCTGTCGTATATTTACTGCTCAAAAAATTTAAGATAACACATTGCTCCATCCTGAATCCATACTGCGAGTCAGGGAGCTCCTGGTTATCAGTAGCCCACGACTCCAACCTTTCCAAAAGAACTCTGCCCATTATCTTGCCCGTTGAATCCAGAGGGATATTGGACGGTAGCATCTTGCATCCCTTTCCCCTTTTTTGAAGATTGGTACTATTATGCTCTCAGTCCAATTTACAAGCAAATAGCCACTAGATGCTGCATTGCATATTTGAATCAAGATGGGTGCCAAGAGAGAAATATATGATTAAAAAGTATCTCTGGGTACTCCGACAGGGCCAGATGCCTTCCTATTGGCATCCCTTTCCAAGGCAACATTTACTTCATCTAGATTGAGGGCCTGGTTACGAGTTTTGAGGTAAGAGAACCACCGCTGAAATGGTGTCAGAAGCCCCATCGCCTAGTTGGCTACCTGCCTGCCGTATTACAATGTTGGTGGATTGCAGAATGAAAGACTGCCGGAGCAATGCTGTCACTGCCTGCCATTCGCCGACTGCCTCAACTGTGAAATGGGAAAAGCAGCTGTCAGAGGGTGATACAGCAAGTTTACAGCCGTCGGAATTACGAGTTGGTTTTCCAATGAGTCGATTGCGGGATGACCACCTGCTTTAAGCCATTAAAATCAGAGGAATAGAGGTGCTTACCTCACCCATTTCCTTTTCTTACCATCTGTCTCCCATGTGGATCCTTTCCTCCAGGGCTCCCCTTCACAGCAGCATCTTGACCCCGAAGAAAACATCCCTGTTGGCACCGAAATCCAGGTACGTCGGTTTTGCAGTATTTTTCCATTGATTGGACTGGGCACATATGGTCCAGACTCCAGCAATGGATAAGTACTGGCAGTAGGTATTTTTTCACTTGTCATGAATATGTGCACATTTAACACTCTTGCAGTCACAAAATACACACCTGCATTGACATATATAAAATAATATTCCCTGCCATCAAAAACACTACCGCTGGTCCAGCGGTGACATCGTAATAAGGCAAACTCTGACCCAGGTCGCTCCCCATGCCACCACACGGCCGCCAGCTGCCTTGTATCTGCTCCCTGCCGCCCGCCTGTTTTCCTGCCATTTCCCACTCCCCCCGTGCTCACCATTGGTCACCCCACTCCCGCCTCCCAGCTGCTCCTCCCTCTCCCCCTCTTATGGAGGCCGCGCAGTGGCCATGCGCAGCGGGCGCGCCGCTGGTGCGCCAAAGGCAAGCCTGTCTGCGCCAGTCTGTGCCCGTCTGCGCCCGTCCGCGCCTGGACCGCTCCCCAGTGCCAGAATCCCTGGACCCCGCGAACGCCACAACACCAGACTCCGCTATGACGCCAGCACCCTCTTTGCACTCAACGCCGGCCGAAACCACACCTGCTTCCAAGCCGCCCCGAAATGGACTCACGGACCTTTCTCCTGCCACACCTGCAGCTTCACCTGCGACAGAGCCATCAAACATCCAAGGACTGGACCCATCCAACTCCACTGCATACTCCTTAACACCCGCTCCGCACGCAAACACGCCGTTGAGTTCTGGGATCCACTCGACACCTCCGCCCCAGACGTGGCCTTCCTGACTGAGACCTGGTGGAACGACTCCTCAGTGCCCGACATCGCCATACCCATCCCAGACGGCTACAAGATCACCCACAGGGACCGCGTCAACTGAATCGGAGGAGGAATAGCCATCGTCCATAAGTCCACCCTCAAGGTCGCCACCTACGCAGACGACACCCTCCACACAGCCGAACATCTGCACTTCCGGATCCACACCGACCCCAACACCACCCTGAGTAACACTCATCTACAGACCACCCGGACCCTGAGCTCAATTCAGCGACTCCATCGCCGACCTCGCCAGCACCCACACACTTGCCTCCACAGACTACATCCTCCTCGGGGACCTGAATTTCCACCTGAGAACAACAACGACGCCAACTCCGCCACCCTGATCGCCAACCTCGCCAACCTCGGCCTCAGACAACTCGTCACCACACCCACCCATGCAGCTGGCCACACGATGGACCCCGTCTTCTCCACAGGCATCCATGTCACCTTCGACCACACCACCGAACTCCACTGGACCGACCACCGCTGCATGCATTTCACCTTCAATAAACCAACCACGCAACACCTCACCCAACAGCTACCTCGCCGCTGCTAGAGCAAAGTCACCGAAGACCAGCTGATCACCACCCTTGCCCAAAACCAACCCACCGACCCCACCAACCCAGACACCGCAGCCCGCAACCTCAGATAGTGGATCGATGACTGCGCCAACACCCTCGCCCCACTCAAGAAACCCTCCAACAACCACGCCAGCAAGAGAGCCACCTGGTTCACAGACGAGATGCAGAACTCCAAACGCGCATGCCGGAAACTGGAGAAGATATAGCTCCACGAATGCACTCCGGACAACCACGCAGCCCACAAAGACGCCACTCGCAGACATCACCAGCTCATCAGATTAGCCAAGAGATCCTCCTTCAAAGACCACCTAGATATCAATGCACACGACAGCAAAGAGCTTTTCAGCATCGTAAAGGAACTCTCCAACCCCAGCGCCAACACCAACGACATACCGCCCTCACAAGAACTGTGCAACTCACTGGCCATCTTCTTCCACCGCAAGATCGCTGACATCCATGACAGCTTCAACACCATGACTGCCCAACTACGCCAGACCCCACCTCCCCTGTGAACACCACCAGCGCCAACAGCCTGACCTCCTGGTCCAACATCAACGACGGCGAGACACGCAAGGTCATGAACTCCATCCACTCAGGATCTCCGTCAGACCCGTGCCCACAACACATATTCAACAAAGCAGATGCTGCCATCGCACCCCAACTACGGAAGGTCATCAACATCTCCTTCTAAACAGCGACATTCCCGGAAAGCTGGAAACACGCCGAAATCAACACCCTCCTCAAGAAGACCAAGGCGGACCTCAAAAACTTTCATACCATCTCCCTGCTCCAGTTCCCGGCGAAGGTCATCGAGAAAATCGTCAACATGCAACTGGCCCGCCTCCTGGAAGACAATAACATCTTGGACCCGTCCCAGTCCGGGTTCAGACGAAACCACAGCACCCAAACAGCCCTCATCGCTGCCACAGACAACATCAGGTGCCAACTAGACGATGGCAAAACATCAGCCCTCATCCTCCTGGACCTGTCAGCCGCCTTTGACACGGTCTGCCATCGCACTCTAAAGACACGCCTCCTAGAAGCCGGAATCCAAGAGAAGGCCCTTGACTGAACCACGTCCTTCCCCTCGGCAGAACCCAGAGCGTCTGCCTCCCGCCCTTCTGACTTGAGGCCACCAACATCATCTGCGGCGTCCCCCAAGGCTCATCCCTCAGCCTGACGCTGTTCAACTTCTACATGGCTCCCCTCGCACAAGTGGCCCGCCAACACAACCTCAATATCATCTCCTACGCTGACCACACCCAGCTCATTCTCTCCCTCACCAAGGACCCGCACACCGCCAAAACCAACCTACATGAGGGAATGAAGGCCTTCACCGACTGGATGAGGAACAGCCTTCTGAAGCTGAACTCGGACAAGACAGAGGTACTCATCCTCTGACCCACCCACTCAGCCTGGGACAATTCCTGGTGGCTGACCACACTGGGAACAGCACTGACACCCACCGACCATGCACGCAACCTAGGATTCATCCTCGACTCCTCCCTCTCCATGTCTAAACAGGTCAACGCCGTCTCCTCCTCCTGCTACAACACCCTCCGCATGCTCCACAGGATCTACAAGTCAATCCTGACTGAAACAAGAAGAACGGTGACACAGGCTCTCGTCAGCAGCAGACTGGACTACAGCAACGCACTCTATGCAAAAATCCCAGCCAAACACCTATGACGACTACAAGGCATCCAAAACGCCTCCGCCCGACTGATCGTCAACGTTCCCCTCCGCAGCCACAGCCACATCACCCCCCACCTGAGACACCTACACTGGCTCCCCGTCGACAAGAGGATCACCTTCAAGCTCCTCACCCACGCACGCTAAGCACTCCACAATGCCGGACCAGCATACCTGAACAGCATACTTCTACACTCCCACCCGCCAGCTCCACTTCACCAGCCTCACCCTCGCCGCTGTTCCCCGCATCTAACGAACAACCTCCGGTGGCAGATCCTTCTCCTATCTCGCCGCCAAGACCTGGAACACCCTCCCTATCCACCTACGGCAGACCCAAGACCTACTAGCCTTCAGAAGACTCCTCAATACCTGGCTCTTCGAGCAGTAGCGGCACCCCATCCCCTCAGCGCCTTGAGACCCTCACGGGTAAGTGGCGCGCTTTACAAGAACTCTGATTGATTGATAAGGCGGGCAGGAGGGCGCTGCAGTCTTCTTGGGACCACAACCATGGCAGTACGGTAGTAACACCGCCAAACTCATAATCAGGCCATGAATGATTTTAGGTCTGAAGGCCCAGCAGGATATATATGTCATCAATGGTCAAATCTTCAGTCTCATCATTAGGTTACAAATCCCACCATAATGTCTAAGCCAATCTGTCTGCTGAACAAGGGCCTCGAACCTGTGTGCTGTGGAGTCCTTAAGAAAAGGCTGATTCATTGTTTTCCAAAACAATGTAGTGTCTCTCCTTTCAGCCACATGTTCCAGATTGGCCCAGGCCCTTACTTGTAATTCCACTTTCCTCTTGTCAAAGGCCTGATTATAAATACATCTAAAAATGTTAACCTCTTCCCTATTTCTAGGTATGGTCTGTAGGACTTTCTTGAGCTTCCGTTTCCCATGTGAACAGTGATAGTCAAACCAGCCACTATTCTTTTTCTTAGTAACCTTCTGGTGGATCCTAACTTACCAGTAATCATTGCATTATTTTACAAAAGGCAGATATAGTTTGGTATGGGTTAGTATTCCATTCAGTGCAAATAGCAAATTCGGCAATATTATGTTTTACTACACTTTATAGGCAAAGAGATACATTTATGCCCGTCCACTTAAGGTTTACATCATTATTGCCCTGGGTTTCAATGTGTGCTGCTAATTGCACCCCATCCTCATGCTCAGTCTTAGTTTTAAAAACTAACAGTGATGGTTGATGGTGACTATAAGCGCTTGGAACAACCTCAACGGATTTGATCAACCCCAGACCATTTTCTGAAACCAGAACATGGTGAATGATCCATCTATGACCATTGTCCAGAAAAGTTGGGATCTGCTCCATCAGCTTTAGATGACATAGAAAAATAATCTCATTTAACGGCTCTCCATGAGAATCATATATAAAATTAGATTGATCATTTTTAATTTCACCCGTGTATCCACAGGTCTTTTCAGCTAAACTGTTGCATTTGCTAATATCAACATCCCCTGCCCAGATGTTGATACAATCAGCCTCAATTCAACTTGCAAGGGGCTACAACTCCCTTTCAAGGTCAACCTACTCAGCTGTTTGTGCTTTTGAATATGTTATTATAGAAATGTATTAAAACAATAATACATTTTTTGTCAGTCTGGAAATATAAGATCTGAAAGTAGGGTGAACTGGTGTAGGACTTCTTTAGTGTTAATAGGACTACACTGGAGATTATTACAGCTAGTCCTCCATTTGCCCTTCCATTATTTGAAGGTATTGCTGGTGTAAAGATGGAGGTTAATCCATCAATATGGAAACCCCGACCTGCCAGGTTTCCTGCATGCAAACTTATTGAGATTTTTGTTATCAAATTTAACCATTCTGCATTCCTCAGTTTATTTTTAACACCGGTCATATTCCATGACCTAATGACTAGTTTTTTCCTCATGTAGGTGATCCAAGGTAGCTTGGTTATAATCACTAATAGGTGTTTTGTGTCCTCGTTCAAGGTGGCAGTCTGCTCTAGGGTGGAAGTCTCCTGTAGTCAGTCCTCCTCACTACAACCTCTAAGTGGTGCAAATTTATTAGAAAGTGGAAGGGATATGTGCATTCTAGGTTTAGATAGAGAATGCCCAGAGGTGGGTACATTAGGAACGATGTTGTTCGCAGGAGGTTTATAGAAACAGCCAAGTGTCCAGCTGTAATTTCCTCAATTCGGTTGCCTCTAAGGTGTTGCCTGCAACAAAGATCAAAAAGGAAGGATTTTACCTCAGATGGAGAACAAACATTGACAACAGTGCAGTCTCCCTGGCCTAGTTTTCTAGACCTGCCAAGCCAATGTATCCTTCTCACCGTTATTATTTCATGATATAAAAGTTTGTATCACAGATCTGGTCCGAATTCTAATGTACACCCTCATTTTTTTAAGTCTCTCCAGGTCTCAATAGATGGGAATGTAATTTTGGCAGACCTTTCAAAATAATAACACACAGAGTAGCATCCAGTAATAGATGCAAAGAGTCTGATATGAGTCTGATATGGGCTCCAAAAGTCTTAAATTAATTTTACCATTGTGGTATGCAGGTGCTGCCTCCTGGGGTATTGAGCAAGAGGCAAAGGTTACTCGAGCTCTTTCCATGGGAGTGGTGCTAATTATCTTGCAACATGGTGGACCAACAGCTGTCTGATCATTGATTCCTGAGCCCGTAAGTTTGATGTTAGAGCTAAAGGTAGCTGGTAATGTGGGGTTGATCAGAGTTCTTCTATAGAGTTAAGAGATTATTAACTGACATCTCTTATGTAGAAACTCTCTCCATTGTCTCCTTCATCTGGAGTAGGAGCTTTCTTTCGATGTTATCCAACTTTGCGTGCACTCTTTTCAGAATCACCTCCAGGTTTTGGGAAAGGGTTGAGTCTTACTCACTGTCCAAACCCTGTAGTTCATTACCCTTTCTATTGGTTCATGTTGGGCAGATAGGAGTCTTAGGCCCAATGGCCTTAAATTCCAGCAGTTGTCAGCTTTTTCTTTTCTGGAGGGGAAGTCAGCTTATTACTATGAGAAAGTTCAAGTATCTGGAGAGGATTATTCGAAGCACAGGGTGACTCTTCACTGGCATCCTCAATAGCACTACATGGGGAAGTTTTAGTTGCAGCCAGCCTTTCTTCTGCATTAGCTATTTCATTGTTTATAAGACCCATTGCTTTGGTAAGGTAGTTTGTAATGGCATTGGTGGTTTCCCTGGGCATGACACCTTTTCCTACAGAGCGTTGTGGTAATTTCTGCTAGCCCATATTGGTTACTCCTTAGGCAAGCAAGTTTATTCACAATATGCGTAAGTATCAATAGACAAAAAAGGGGCGCTTTTAACAGCTTTGGTCCTTGGGCCAAGAGAGAGGCCTCGGCCGGCTTTCAATGATCACAGATGGGCACAGACAGGCATGGGCGTCTGCAGAAATGTTTCTAGGGGGGCGGATTTTAACTTTATCACCATCCTCCGACATGATTGAGCACAAGTATTAAATACATTAAAAAAAATCATATAAGACATAGAGCTTAAAAAAACAAAGAAACCCATAGGGGGGAGAGAAAAATATTGTGAGGCGCCACAGCAGATGACCTGGCAACTACAATAAAACAGAGGGAAAAACAAAAAATGGCCGAAAAAAACAAAAAAAATCTAAATCCAGTTGATGTGGTTCTAGAGCATGGGTACTCACAAACTTTCTCTCGGGGCCAAATTTACAGTGTGGTTTGTGGCCGAGGGCCACACCAGTGGGGGCGGGATCAGTAGGGCAGGAGGGTGGAGCTAGAGCAGCAAAAAAAACTATGACCATGAGGTTGAACACATGCCCCTGCAGCGGATGCCTTTGTCCACTGAATCACCAGACCCGGCATACACACATTTTTCTTTCTCTCTCTCCGTCTCTCTTTCTCTCTCTCTCTCTTTCTCTCTCTCTCTCTCCATCTCTCTGTCTCCCTCCCTCTAGCTCTGTCTCCCTCCCTCTCTCACCCTCTCCCTCCCGCTCTCTCTCTGTCTCCCTCTGTCTCACTCACTCTGTCTGTCTCTCTCTCTCTCCCTCCCTCTCTCTCTGTCTCCCTCCCTCTCTCTCCCTATCTCCTTCCCTCTCTATCCCTCTGTCTCCCTCACTCTCTCTCCCTCTGTCTCCTTCCCTCTGCCTTCCTCCTTCTGTCTGTCTACCTCCCTCTGTCGCACTCCTCCCTCTGTCTGACTCCCTCTGTCTGACTCCCTCTGTCTGTCTCCTTCCTTTTTTTCCCTCTCTCTGTCTCCCTCCCTCTGTCTGTCGCGCTCTGTCCGTCGACCCTCTGTCTGTTGCCCTCTATCTGTCTCTCTACCTCTGTCTGTCTCACTCCCTCTGTCTCTCTCTCTGTCTCCCTCCCTCTGTCTCCCTCCCTCTGTCTCCCTCTCTCTCTGTCTCCCTCCCTCTGTCTCCCTCCCTCTGTCTCCCTCCCTCTGTCTCCCTCTCTCTCTCTGTCTCCCTCTCTGTCTGTCGCCCTCTGTCTGTCCCCCTCTGTCTGTCTCCCTCTGTCTGTCGCCCTCTGTCTGTCGCCCTCTGTCTCCCTCTCTATCGGTCTACCTCTCTCTGTCTCCCTCTCTATGTCCCCCTCTGTCTCCCTCTTTTTCCCCCCTCTCGCGGTCTCCCTACCTCTGTCTGTCTCTGTCTCTCTTCCTCCCTCTATCTGTCCCCCTGTCTGTCTGTCCCCCTCCCTCTTTTGCCCCCTTCCCTCTGTCTGTCTCCCTCTGTCTCCCTCCCTCTGTCTCTCCCTCTGTCTCCCTCTCTCTGTCTCCCTCTCTCTCTATCTCCCTCCCTCTGTCTCCCTCCCTGTCTCCCTGTCTCCCTGCCTCGGTTTCCCACCCTCTGTCTCCCTCACTCTGTCTCCCCTCTAACTCCCTCACTCTGTCTTCCTCCCTCTGTCACCCTTTGTCTACTTCACAAGTCTTTAAAAGACCATTTACTTGTTAATGAGGCTTTGTTGTAAATCACCCGGCCCCCATACAGCAGAGTTTCTTGCCGCGCTTCTGTGGCAGTGTTTGCTGACATTCTTTATTTAAAAAAAACACAGGTAGGATGTCTGCAAGGCACGTTAAAGTCAGACCTCCCATTGTCATTCTTTATGTGATGATTAGCAGCAGACAGAATGACAATGGGCCTGTCCACAGTCTGCTCGAGGTCGGGGAGGGGCTGCTGCAGCCTCTATAGTTCAAAGAGAAGTGCGAGAGGCCCCAAGTGAGAGAATGTTTAAACTCCTGGGGCTTCTCGCAGGGGAACTGCACAGCCTGCTGTGCTGTAATTGTGAAAATTAAGGGGACAAAAGGCATCCGTAAAAAGAATGTTGATGGCCTCCCTGCTCAGGCTGCTACAACAGCAACGTGCCCTGCCTGAGTGATAATTACACATTGTCACTGAGCCAGCACCGTACTTAACCAGCAATCCAGGGGGGGCAAGTGCCCCCCTTTGCCCCCTCCTGCGGAATCTGGAAATATCGAAATCATATTTGATATTTTGGCTACGTTTGATTCTCTCACTGATAGGTAAATTAGCTTGAGTTAATAAAAATCATTCCCATTATATACCATCACATTTACTCACAGACAGAGAATGGATTAACCCCTTTGATCATGGGCGGCTCTAGGCTCATGGCGGCTCTGGGCAGGGAGCGTAGGTAGGGGCCCCCCGAAGAGGGAGTCCGGGCGGGGCGGAGCGCAGAGGCCAGTGAAGAGGGGAGGGGTCAGGGTGTTTGGAAGTGGAAAAGAGCCAGAGGCTGCCAAATCCCTGCCATGGGCCGCCACGCAAATATGTATCCATCCTCAATGGATTATTATATTAAGGATATATATATATTGGCGAGGTGGCCCCTGGGGTTTGGTGGCCCTGTGCAGGTGCACAGCTTGCACATGCCTTAGGCCGCCATCAGCCCTCTTTTCTAGCATTGCCAAACATAATTAAACGTCACTAAAGGCACCTCTGGTTCTAAAACCAGGATGGAGTGTGGTAAGTCCCTTTTAAAGGACGTTTTTTCTCACCCACTCGTGGGTGGCATGCTTCATCATAGGGTAACCTCTTCACCCTGTGACCCTTGTTGGAGTGTGGGCTACAACCCCCTCACTGAGAGGGAGGAGCTCATGGATGCGTTTTATGTAGAGAAAGGGTATCCTAAAACCTTGAGATGAGCAGGGTGTGGAGGGAGTGAAATGAGATTGAGTGTGAGCTAAAACTAACTTCCTGGTATGCCACAACAAACTTTAATAGGGCATCCAGAGGTCAGGATTAAAAGGTAAAGCTATGGCAGGGAAATTTAACCTGTCAGAGATTAGTAATGGTCAACATGCTTCAGCCTTGCACCCTCAGTAGAGGTGTAGGGGTTTTCTTCTGGACCAAACGTGAATAGTGAAGTGAAATAACCATGCATACCAAACTCAGTAGGTGGTAAGAAAGGCATACAACCAGCTAGCGAGTAGAGTAACCACTCAAAAGTGCCGCTGGTCAGCGTCTTCCCTAAAAAGAGACAAAGTGTTAGATAAACAATGTATAAACCATATCACCACGCAGTCACTTGAAAATCACCACTTGTAAATGCTGTAAATGCATTCATTCATTTATAATAAACTTTATTTTGGTCGTTATTACCTCAAAAGTACATCGAATACATACACATGAGTTAAAAAGGAAAGAAGTCAAAATAAAATAAGAATATAAAATGACCTGATAATACACTTACATATTTTTGTTTAGGTAAAAATATGAATAGGCATCAATAAATACAAAATTAAGAGATAAAAATAAAAATACAGAAATTCACAAACAGAATATTCTATACCCTTAAATACGGGGACACAGATCGTATCGAAGGGAGGTGGACTGGAGTGTAAACAAGAATTCATCCATGGAAAGTGTATAATGCGGATAGCAGATAAATAAATAAATACAACATTTATAAAAAATTCATAAAGCGAAGACCACATCTTATCTTACAAATGTTAAGATAGTCCTCCCGTAGGAATTGTTCCCTGCTAGAGGTTACTTCTACACATGAAATTTTTACGATAATTGTGGAAGTAGACTAGATAATTCACAGTTCCTCAAACAGTGAGACACACATTTTTGTAAAAACAACATAACAAAACTATAGATTTAAAACCATCATTCAGTGACCATGGGAGAGTGGACTACCCAACTTGCGGAGCAGTGAAATAGTTACAATTCTTATATAGGAGCATCTATCGCTTGTTGGAAAGATTTTATATAATGCCTACGAGAGCACCACATAGAATATAAAAAACCTGCCACTGAATAAACAATTGGGATACTTGTGTCATACTTGAGGATCCTAAATGCCTCTGAACAGTGTCTGGTTCCAAGGTTCCTACAGATCTGGCCAGCCAACGTTTTCTTGCTTTATAATGGCCAGGGCAACTGAAGAACACATGAAGTACTGTCTCAGCAGGGCAGTTGCATGCCGGGCAATTTGAGACTTGCAAACCCTTCCATTTGTGGGTGAAACAGAGGAGTGGCAACACCCCATACCTAAACTGGAGGTACAGCTTTCTGGCAGCAGCTGGTTTAATGACATCTAGGGCCGGCTCATATAGAGGCCTATCTTTTATCTCTGGTAATGTTGATGTCAACTTGCCTATTCGGGGGCAGCTATGGAGCTGTGCCAGAATATGTTCCTCAGAAAGGGTCTTTAATTGTTTTCTAGAAATTGAGGAACAGGCAAGCTCAGGGGCCATCCAGAGTTCTTGCAACACCATACTGATGAATGTATGTTTAATGTATGCTAACCACGGCAAATTGGCAGCCTCCGCAGTTTCATTACCTCTAAAAGTTCCTCTCGATAGGAAGAGAGTTGTGGGGTTACCCACAAATGACGCCAATACATTAAGGGCTTGAGGTTAAGTAAGTCTGAAATTGCCATCAGCCCCAAATCTAATTGGAGAGGGGTTAATGGGGTACTCTGTGGGAGATTCAACAAGTGTCTTAAAAAGTTGTTCTCTACCTGAGGTAAATTCTCGGGACCAGAGTGGCCCCATAATTCAGCCTCATATATAACCCCTCCCCGAGCTTGCACCTTGTAAATTTCGATCGCTGGACTGATTGGTTTCAAAGTGGACTTGCAAAAGTCCTTCATAATCCCACCTGAGGATTGAGACAGTTTTAGGGATGATTTGTTAATGTGTTCGACCCAGTCTATTTTGTCTGTAATAGTGATCCCCAGATAAAGGAAAGAGGAAACTCTTTCTAAAGGTTTACCATATAAGAGGAGATTAGGGTGTGTGCTCTTGGAACTATTGAACGCCATGAATTTGATTTTCTGCAGATTAATTTCTAGACCTCTTTCTCTGCAAAAAAATTCAAATTTATTGAGGATGCTCTGTAGCCCCATAGGCGATTTAGATACTAATAACGTATCATCGGCAAACATCATTGCTGGGATCAGTTGAGAGGATAGCTTAGGATCATCTAGGTCTTTAACAGCTAGTAGTAAATCTATTACGCCATTAATATACAAGCTAAAAAGAGTGGGAGCAAGGACACAGCCCTGTCGGACACCACGCTTAAATCGGGATGGGACCAGTTAGCTCACCATCCTAGCCAAACCTAATTTGCGCAAAATTGTCCTCATGTAGCCGTTTAATGAGATGGGTTAGATATTCTCGAACCCCCAGCTCATGTAAAACTGACCACAGTTTTCCCCTTGGGACCAAATCAAATGCTGACCTCAGGTCCATATGGCTGAGATACCCGCCACCCCCTCTCAACACAATCCCCAAAGGAGGGAAACAGGAAACAGTTCTTGAAGTTTTTGGAAGAGGGAGGGAGTGACCCTCCCGGCCGTATTTATTAAAAACAAAATTAAAACATTAAATCAACAGTTTCATATTAATGTACAATTTCATTACCACATTGCGATGTTTGGCTAACCTTAACAGATTCTCTAATACAGAGGTTCTCCTAGCCGAACTAACATCCTACAAACATTTACTTGAAATTATGAAATTGTACATCCTAACGTTTAAGGGCCAACGGCAAGGTCGTAACCGGTGTCAAGATCCCTAACCAGAAATACCCCCCCCACTTGTGAGGGACGACAGCACTGAGGCGTACCTCAAGTGCAACTACCAATTTCCCTTTGACTTGACGGGGGCACCAATAAAACTCGACGCCACTTAAAGGTCGTTCGAGGACTCGTGTGAGGTATCTAGAAGGTAGCGTAGACCCCCCCCCAAACCCCGCACAACTTACCACATCTGCCGTCGCAGACGTCACTGGCCCCGGGAAATTCCCCAGGAGGGGGCTGTAACCCCTCCTACACAGGAAGGGGCCTTGACCGCCTTTCCTTTTCTTTCGGCGACCCATCCTTAGAAGGGACCGCCTCCTCGTTGAGGGGCCAATGGCCACCTCTCCCGAGCGCTCCCATCCGTGTTGGGTGACGCCCACTCATAGGGATCTTCCAATTAGTGCTCACCGATCATGACCTTACCGCCCGACCAAAATAAATACGACAATGCTAACTAACCTATTAAACTAAAAATACATTGGCTACTACGACCGTACTAAAAGCATGCTTATAAATGAACACTAAAGCCGAATTTCTTTAATCACAAGACATAAATGAAATAGACCATTCTTTATTACACACTCAAAATCCACACGATAATATCACAACCTGTAAACGAATTTAGAGTTATCCATCAACTTTTATTCAAAACAACTGGCTGTCATCAGGGGCTGGTGGGTGGGTCAAAATTGGCTCTTCGTTCCGTCTCGAGCTCACGTGCAGCGAGGAGGTGCAGCTTCAGAGCACAGGAACAAGAGGATGCCTTCTGGTCTTGCGTCCCCTTTTATCCGTCTTCAGGGCGGGCGTAAACCCGCCCCTGCCTGCCACGAGGGCGTGGCCAGCCGCGTCAGTGTCTAGGCCAGCCCACTCTAGGGCGGGAAAAAGCGCGCCCCGGCTACGCCGCTTCGGGCATACCAGCCGAGACACGCTTCCCGCCCAAGATGGCTTCCCGGGGGGATCGTGGTACTCTGCCATACGTGCGGGGGGACCGATTGGTCGCCCCTTTCCATATGGCTGAGATACCCGCCACCCCCTCTCAACACAATCCCCAAAGGAGGGAAACAGGAAACAGTTCTTGAAGTTTTTGGAAGAGGGAGGGAGTGACCCTCCCGGCCGTATTTATTAAAAACAAAATTAAAACATTAAATCAACAGTTTCATATTAATGTACAATTTCATTACCACATTGCGATGTTTGGCTAACCTTAACAGATTCTCTAATACAGAGGTTCTCCTAGCCGAACTAACATCCTACAAACATTTACTTGAAATTATGAAATTGTACATCCTAACGTTTAAGGGCCAACGGCAAGGTCGTAACCGGTGTCAAGATCCCTAACCAGAAATACCCCCCCCACTTGTGAGGGGCGACAGCACTGAGGCGTACCTCAAGTGCAACTACCAATTTCCCTTTGACTTGACGGGGGCACCAATAAAACTCGACGCCACTTAAAGGTCGTTCGAGGACTCGTGTGAGGTATCTAGAAGGTAGCGTAGACCCCCCCCCCAAACCCCGCACAACTTACCACATCTGCCGTCGCAGACGTCACTGGCCCCGGGAAATTCCCCAGGAGGGGGCTGTAACCCCTCCTACACAGGAAGGGGCCTTGACCGCCTTTCCTTTTCTTTCGGCGACCCATCCTTAGAAGGGACCGCCTCCTCGTTGAGGGGCCAATGGCCACCTCTCCCGAGCGCTCCCATCCGTGTTGGGTGACGCCCACTCATAGGGATCTTCCAATTAGTGCTCACCGATCATGACCTTACCGCCACAGGCCGGATAGTTGACCGGCTATCCGGACCCCCCACAAAGCTCCTACCTAAAGGTCATGTTTTAACGTTTTTAACCATGCTAAGAAGTCTCCTATGAGTAACTCATTCCCCACCCGAGACAAATGCACACCATCCCCCAAATACATACTGTCATCATCAATACAGCCATGCGAAATAGAATGCAATGTCCTGGAACGGAACAACCTACTCACTTTGTTATTAAGCTTTCTCACAGAGTGATTCAAAGCAGGAACAGAAATCGCCCCTCGCCACACCTTTCGTGGGATCATATGGGACCACGCAATTGTGCACCCCGGAACTCTCCTCGCCAACCAACTTACAGTGGAAAGCATTGCCTCCAGGAGAAGTCGTCTACCGGTGGTGACCAAATCATTGCCCCCTAGATGTACTATGACTATAGACGGCGGTGACCTCTTCCGCCCTAACAAACCCTCGAAAAATGCTTGAAACTGGTCAATACAGAGACCGCCTCTTCCGTGGAAGGACACACTGTACCCGTATTCCCCAGCTACGTGAATCATGTCACCTGCTTTGAATACGTCCGCGGCACGCCTCACGAATGAGTGGCCCACGACCCACACCTCCTTTTTCACAGCCGGTGATGTCTGACCGCTGGCCCGGTGTTGGGTCGACTGCATAGTCCGCCCCGCCTCGTAGGCTTGCGCAACTGAAAACCAAACAAAGAGAAGAAGCGTGAGTACATCATTACAGCTTCACAACATGTGCAACCGCACATACCTCTTATAACACTTGGAGGACCAACGCCCCACTCGTTTTACTTGTTCAACATTAAGACCCCTAGCTGTAGCTTCCGTAGCAGCCCCTATCCGAAAGGAATGGGTCCCAAACTCGCCCGGGTTCAAGCCCGCAGCGGCAATTGACATCGCAAGCACCCGCTGAAACTGAAATTTCGTCAGTGGGGTGGCGTCCGCGTGTCTCAACAAGGTCCCCCCCCATGATGCCATCCTTCGTGCTAGGTAGTCTTCTAAACACTTTACCGGACACATGGAGGACCCGGGAATCCTGCGTATGATTACGCAGTCACCCATCCCATCTTGATCGGTCTTGGACCTGACAAAGGAGACAGTCATTGTCTCTCCTCTGATCTGAACGTGTTCCTGGCACAAACCCCCTGTCACATCCCGTTTGTTCCTTGCCACCAGTTCGCTTACCCGCATCGCTCCATGAAATGCCAGCGTAAAAGCGGCTCGGAACAACACCGTCTCAAACTGAGATGAACATGTGGCAGGGAGTGTGGCCAACAACTGGGCCAACCTATCCAAACCTATCGGGCGCCTCTCATCTACTCTGCGACCCTCAAGGCGTTGCCACCCACGCAGCGCTTTCTGTACAACGAAAGACGCTGTCGGGTCCTGGATACAATGAGCCCTGGCAACAAAGGAAATGGCAGCACGATGCCTCTGGGCCGTAGCCACCGATTTCCCAGCCCTACGTAAGGACATCAGAAACTCCACTACCCATTCCTCGTGGCCCCAAAGCCCCTCTCTATCCGTCCCCAAAAAGGCTAAATAGGACCGAAACGCCCCTTCATATGCCTTCCTTGTCCTTGGTGCTAGGCTCTCTCCCACGAGGTGACGAAGTTCGGGGCACCGAGAGACCAGAGAGCTTCGGGAAAGGGTGCCGGCTCTGGGTCCGCTGTGGGAAGGAAACCCGAGAAAGCCTGCATATGAAAACGAGACAGTGCATCAGCCGCCTGATTCATCACCCCCGGGACATGTTTTGCTCTGAATAGCACATTCAGTTGCATACACAGTAAAACAATTTCTTTGAGCAGTCGTAAAATTAGTTTACATCGTGCTGCCTGGCTATTGATGCACTCGACCACGGTCATATTGTCAGACCAAAATACCACAGAGTGATCTTTGAACCCTTCGGGCCAGGTTCTCAGAGCCACCAAAATGGGGAAAAGTTCCAGGAAAGCAATATTACTCGTCAGTCCATTGTCATGCCACCATGCCGGCCATCTTTGTGCCGACCATTTTGTGCCGAAGATGGCACCAAAACCTATGCTACCTGCCGAATCTGTCCATAGCCCCAGCTCTTCAGAGGACACGGGCGGTTTGTTCCAGACGACTCGACCATTAAAATCCGCCAGAAATGCTAACCAAATGCGCATGTCCTGGCGGACCTCAGCCGATAGTCTCGTGCGATGATGACCCTCCTTTAGGCCGACCATAGCTTGGGCAATAGAACGGGAAAAGGGGCGGGCCATCGGTATAACCCTCAGGGCAAAATTCAACTGTCCCACCAACTGCTGTAATTGATGCAGCGTAACTTTAGATCTATTTATGCATATTTGCAGGGCTGCCCTGAACCTCCCCACTTTGTCAGCTGGTAAACGAAAACAACCCTCACTGGAGTCTAACTCGATCCCCAGAAACTCGAGGCAAGTCGCAGGACCCACCGTCTTACCTGGTGCCAATGGCACACCAAACTGCTTCATTAACACACAAAATTCGGCCAAGGCCTGGCCACATTCGAGATCCCCGGCTGCCCCAAGGAACAGAAAATCATCAAGGTAATGCATTACATGTTGGAAACCCGTCCTCTTTGTGAAGACCCATTGTAGAAAACTACTGAATTTCTCGAAATAGGCACAAGATATAGAGCACCCCATCGGCATACACCTATCCATGTAATAATGACCCTGAAACATGAAACCTAGGAGACGCTGGTCGTCTGGGTGTACCGGGAGCAATCGGAACGCTGACTCGATATCTGACTTCGCCATCAGCGCCCCGGGCCCCAGGCGATTCAAAATGGCTACGGCCTCATCGAAGGATGCGTACCGCACCGAACACACTTCTGGATCTATTGCATCGTTAACAGAAAGACCACGTGGAGCTGATAAATTATGAATCAGTCGGAACTCACCCGGGTCCTTCTTGGGGACCACCCCTAAAGGAGAACAAACAAAATTCTGCACCGGGGGTACACTAAACGGGCCGGCAACCCGACCTCGACTAACCTCTTTCCGGATCTTGTCCTGTACCACGGTCGTATGTTGCAGGACCGAAAGTTGATTTTTACACTTCTCCACCCCCTGAAAGTCCCCTACTGGGATGCGGAAACCATACGAAAATCCGTTCCGCAGCACCCCAGCAGAAGTACGATCCGGGTATTCACTGAGCCAGGGAATCATCGCCAAGGTATCAATCGGGGTAGGTAGAGGCGCCCCTCGGACTATGTCAGACCTGTTTGGCGCCTCCTCTACCGCCGTTATCACCCGTTTTGGCTCTGCACGTGGACTCAGGATGGGACGACCCGCACCCACTACATTCGTGTTTAAATTTACACGATCCCTGGGGCCTAGTACATTTACCTCTGTTGAAATTCCAGCAGAACCCCCTTTTCCCTGTATTGCTGGCAGGTCTCGAGTAATCGTCGGTACCCGTACCTGATCGAAAGGGCGTCCCCGCATATTGGCGGGAGGATTCGCCAACATTACTCCCTACCAATGGTATTTTCAACATACCTGTCTCCTTCATTTTATCCCATGTCAAAGAATCGTAACAATCCCAGGTCAAGCTTTTATTATGCTCTTTAGCCTTTCTAAAAAGATTATCGTAGCAGAACCAATGGTTACCCTGGTGTGACGTCGAGTACCCCATGATTCGCGACTGATAGGTCGGCAACTCGGAAAGCAACTCGGGCCTACGTTCCCCCAAGATCGACGTAAAAATCCCCCATGCTTTGCCCCAATTGCCAATATTCTCATTCACTTTAAAGGCGGCCATTTTTGCGCGCCAAACACTCGGATGCATGAGGTCTTTCTGGCCCTTAACATGCTCCACCTCATAATGATCAACAAGCAACGAGAAGATGTTCACATATTCCCCCGCCCAAATCTTCTCTTTAATTGCCAAAGGCACATGTTGACCCAACCTTTCTCTACGGGAGGATGCTGACTCATCCCTCGCAATCGGCAATGGCCGCTTACCTGAACCGGACGCTGCCTCTGCGGTCGCAATCGTCCCTTGTGGCTTGTCAATTACCGCAGCCGGCGCGGACACCTTGGCTGCATCCCGTTTCTCGCGCAATTGCTTCATCAGCGCCTGCGCGTCGGCAGCCGTGGCGCCCTCGCTACTTTCGCCCAACCACGCTGCAAGTTGTGCTGCCAGCTCGGGCGGCATATCTTCATTGGACACCGGGGTGACCACCACCGGAATCGGATTCCCCTC
This sequence comes from Lissotriton vulgaris, assembly GCF_964263255.1. Classification (NCBI taxonomy): domain Eukaryota; kingdom Metazoa; phylum Chordata; class Amphibia; order Caudata; family Salamandridae; genus Lissotriton; species Lissotriton vulgaris. The sequence continues at coordinate 211,092,188 of NC_141690.1, read as the reverse complement.
CACGGGTACTGGGGTTGGCGCTTCGAGCGGGGTACGGGGAACCGGGACGACTCCCCCAGCTGGTCCCCTCCTTGGCCTCTTGGCTCTCCCTCCTGGGGCTGCTCCAGCCGAAGGACGTTCCGGCCCCCCTTCCCCCTCTCTCTCCGCCACCCGCTTTTTCAGCTCGGTCATCTCCTTCATGAGGACCCGAAGCATCTGTTCAGTCGTCATTCTCTTTCCGCCTTTCTTGGGCATTTCTCCGACAGAGTATCTGTAATACAAAAGAAAGATTAAAACGCTCAAAATTGGCTCTTCGTTCCGTCTCGAGCTCACGTGCAGCGAGGAGGTGCAGCTTCAGAGCACAGGAACAAGAGGATGCCTTCTGGTCTTGCGTCCCCTTTTATCCGTCTTCAGGGCGGGCGTAAACCCGCCCCTGCCTGCCACGAGGGCGTGGCCAGCCGCGTCAGTGTCTAGGCCAGCCCACTCTAGGGCGGGAAAAAGCGCGCCCCGGCTACGCCGCTTCGGGCATACCAGCCGAGACACGCTTCCCGCCCAAGATGGCTTCCCGGGGGGATCGTGGTACTCTGCCATACGTGCGGGGGGACCGATTGGTCGCCCCTTTCCACAAATACTAGGAAAAGACTGCCACCCTCCAGACACACGGTTTTCCAGTACAACAGCTGCAGTCTGAGTACTTGATCCTGGGGGGATATTTTTTCCCTAAATCCTGCAAAGGGGACAGAATCATCTGTTCTTCCATCCAGTTTTGTAGCCTGAGCAGCAGGATGCGCGCAAAGATTTTTTGGGAAATATCTATCAGGCTAATAGGCCTGTAGTTGGTTGGCAGGAGAGGAGAGCCTTTTTTGAAGATTGGGATTATTTCCGCACCAAGCCAGATGGACAGGATCCCCATACCCTGCAATATAGCATTGAATAAAACCCAAAAGTATGTGGCCCAGACAGCTGGCTCGCTGCGGAATAGATCCCCCGAGATCTTATCCAGGCCTGGCGCTTTACCTGGGGCTATTTTCTCAAGGGCTCCCTTGATTTCATCGAAGCTTATACTAGTGCTGAGGGTGCTGTCTTGGGGGTGAGCAATAAACTCTAAATACGAGGGGGAGACATTCCCCGAATGACATCCCCCTGATGATACACCAGGCAGCATGTCTTCCTTGGAATAAAGGAATTGGAAGTGTTCCCGCCAGACCTCTTCATCCAAGTTCGAGTCTAGTGATGTCTTTGGTCCATAACTGTCAGAATTGACAACACCCCAGAAAGCCCTCATATCCCTGTCCCCGAGAGCAGATCTCAGTGCATCCCACCTCTCCATTTCCCACACCTTTTTTGCTTCGTGAATTGCACCCTTGTATATCTTCCTTGCTGTTTTTATTTTTGGTTGATCGTTGGTGGTAATTGAGGCTACTAAAGCTCTTTTAGCCATGCGGAAGTGATCGCTGAACCATGCGTTGGGGGACTTCCTACATGGACGATTTATTGTTTATTTTGGAAAAAAGAAAGTCAATGCGACTTCTCCTAATTTGGTGTGATTTTTTGCCACCATCTCCATGTTGGGACCTTCCTCAATTGTGGCCATTGAATTTGACGCCACCACAAGAACAGGGATTAGAGCTTCATACAGGGAACTCAGTTTCTCTTCTGAGTGACAGAAATGGGTCTATCTCACTCTTCTCCTGCAATTGGTAAGGGACAATTTTGTATTACAAGGATCAACCAGGGGTAGCACTTTCTTTTGGTTAAAAGATTTAACTTCCAAAACTAGTGCGTAATGGTCACTTTCCAGCCGAGGGACTATTTTAAAATCAATAAGCCTGTTCCAAGATTTTGAATCAATTATGATGTAATCTAATAAAGAGCCTTGATCTTTTCTATGAAAAGTATAACCACTAGACGTATCGGACGATGTTCTACCATTGCATGCTCTTAACGAATACATAAGGACCAGAGAATTCATCTGGATTGCCAGGGGGGACTATTTTTTGACCGGAGGGCATCTCGTCTCCGGGATTGCCCAAAATGTATCTTCGTCAAAGAGGCTATCCGGGAGAATTCCTTCCAACGGCTCAAAGTGACAATTGAAGTCCCCTCCTAGTATTACCATGTGACTGGCAGCAATGGAGCCTAAAAATGCAGTTAATACTTCCAATGTAGCCGACTCTTTACCCAGAGGTGAAGGTCTGGAATAGACATTAATAAGAGCTACAGGAATCTTGGACGGGAACTGAAGTATGACACACAGTAAGTCTTTAGAGCCTGTGTCTAACTGGTTAGCCATACAGCCTAAGTGAGTATCCATGTACTTAAGACTCCAGGTGGTCTTCCTTTGCCCCAGACAATGCAGGTATATTAAAAGTGGCAAAACCCGGCTTTAAGACCTCCTCTCTTGCCCATGTTTCCTGGAACATCCATATCTCAAATTTACTGGTACATAAATCCCAGTCCGGGTGATCTATCTTGTTCATCAGACCTGCAATGTTCCATACTTAGACCCTTGATGTATGACAAGTGGGGGAGATCTGTTTTCTGCAGGGGCAAAGGTGGAGGTTGGAAAACATTTTGGGGTGATTCATTAACATCCCTAGCAATGTCAGTCTGGGGCGCGTCACCACATGGGTGGGAGCAACCGGGGGAGCCGCTCATGCTCCCACCGGTTGAATCCACACCCATTGGGATACTAATCACCTTGGCGACAGTCTGTGTCTGGCTTTCTAGTTGTAAAATGCTAATTGGTGTCTTGACTACGGGGTAGTTTTAGGTGGGTCAATCCACTCCATCAAGGCAGCTTAACCTATTTCCAGTGGGAATATTAAAACTAAATTGTTTTGCCAGTGGTGGATTGGGCGAGGGGGCGCACCATTTGGCTGGTCAGATCTCCATTGCAGCTCTTGGTGCCTTGGGACATGGGGGGGGGGGCAAGTAGGGGGATAAAAATAACCTAATGGAAGTAGTGAAATTCCTCCCTTCTCCCTCCCGTCCTCTCCAGCTAAAACTCTTTGAGTCACCTGTGTATTTCTAAAATCTATTATTATGCAGTCGCCATGTATGTCCTTGTGTCGTCTGCCAATCCAACCTACCCTGCGGGTAGTTAAGATCTCCACGTATTTATAGCTAAAGGGGGTGTGGTTTACAAGCCAAGGAACGCATTTGTTTTTTAACTCTTGGTGGGATTCGGAGTAGCCCCTTCTAAGTTTGGGAGTTCCTGCTAGGATGAGAACATATGGGGTAGATGCAGGGGGTAAGTTTATGACTGTGGGGGGAGAAAAGTAGTGGGTATCTTCTAAATTCGTAAGCACGTCGTCCCCAGCCTGTCTATTTTTTGATTTCAGTTCTCCTGTTTTCCCCTTCAATAAGGACAAGAGAGTTTCTGAGATGGCGTTCCCCTGGGATGGGCCTACCGCACTGCCTATGTTTACCTCCAATGCCTGACAACCCCCATTGGTTTTCAGAGCGGGGCTTGCTCGGTAGTGATTGGGAGTGGAGTAGCCAAGATATTGCTAATGGAGGGCGGGGGAATAATTCTAGCGTCAGAGCCAGTAATATTATCAGTTGCCCCCCTTGTTCTAACCCAGTCATTGAAAATAGTGGTCAACCCATTAATTCTGTCTTGGAGGGGTCTTAATTCATCCTTTACGATAACCCTCATTTGAATCTGTAAATCTACCACTAGCTTTGTAACCCTTGGAGGCTGGTCACTAGAGGGATCTAGACTCTTATCTACGGCCCCCCCCCAGAGATTTCATTGTCAGTGATTCTGGGATTCGTTTTTTTCCTTCTTGTTGTAACTTTCGCCTTGGGGTTGGGTTTAGATTTACATTTCCTTTCCTGTTGGGTTGGCGTAGTGGTCCTAAGTTGTTCTGGACTAACTGATTCAATACACACATGTTGATCGCTAAAGGACTCCGATACTGGGGACCATGTTGATTGGGGGGGGGCTGGGTTCAAGAGATACTAAATGTAGGTTTGTAGTCAAAGATAGACGCCTCTCCGTCCTCTCTATTTCAGTGGCTACTGCTCCCATGGGTTTTTCCAGCATTCTAACTATGGAAGTGGGTTTGCTAGACATTGGTTTAGGTGGGGCTAACATCAGTTTTTTTCCACACATGCCCGTTTCCCCATCATGCGCAGCTCTTTTAGTTGAGCTCACCTGTGAGGTACGGTTGGATTTAAAACAGGGAGAGTTTTTAAGCTATTGCGCACACAATCAGATTGGAAGATCTGTTCAATTCACATAAATGTCAGATAATATAAAACAGACTAAAAAAACAAACAAAAAAAAAACCCATCCAGGGCTAAAAACGTGTACTCGTACAGATCTTTTAAGTCTCGGAACTATGACAATGAAAGGGACTCAATGCACCAGCCTTATACAGGGGGAAACCAATGCCAGTTATTTCATAAACTGAACTCGATCAACTGTACCTTGCTTTCAAGTCCCGAGAGCTGGAAGTTAGATTTATGGCCCAGCCCAGCCTCTTCCGGTCTCTGACGGGCGCGGACGGGACGGCCCTTGGCCCGGGCTTTGCCCGGGTAGCACCCGGGCATGCCAGCACGCGCCCCGCGCTGCGGGAGGGCCGGGCCGGTTTTGTGGGCCTCTGGCACTCTGCGCACACGTCACTTGAAGCGCGTCGCGCGAGGCCCCCTGGGAGTTGTTGTCCTGGGCCTCGCGTAAAGCCTAGGAAGTCGGCTACCCCTCTAGCAGCAGGCAATGGTGGCTGAAATAGGGGCTGGCATGGCATAGCACTTCTGGCTCGAGTTATGGCCCCCACAGATGAATGCTGAAGGCCGTTACCCTCACGGCTGGATCCGGTATGTTCACGTCCCCTGTAAATGCAGTTGTGGCCTGTTACAGTATAAAAGTGACTGTTCTGAGTGCTTACCCGTATTATTGGGTGAGCTAATGGCACCTTAACCTCGGCACACTCACTCGAGGTGCATAGGAGGAGAGCGGGGAATAAAAGCTTGACTGTACTGTGCAGTCATAACAAAACATAAACACACAGTTAACTAGATGTAAATACAATTGTAAAAGCAAAACATTGGCATGGGGACTATTATGTGAATGGCATAGTCACTACCATTCCTAAAATCATATTTTATATTTTGGCTATGTTTTATTCTCTCACTGGTATGTAAAATAGCTGGTTTCCGAAAAAAATTTCACACTATATACCATCACATTTACTCACAGACAGAGAATTGATTAAACCCTTTGATACATCACCCCTTTTTTCTAGCGAGTTAGTATTGACAGTAGGAGAATTGTCAAACACCCCATGCTTTAAACAGTCAATGCAAAGTGTACTGACAGGTATATGTAAAAAGAATGCTGTCACCAAGCATCTTGGATAATGGTGAAAACATGACAATAGATCTTGGAATGCTACTGCAAAACGTGTCAACCAAGTGTTCAGCATAATAGGTGTAGATTTGAAACATCTCCTTGAGAGTAACAACACTTTTAGTGACTTTGGCACTGCAACATGTTCCATGTTAGAATGCTTCCTTCTTGGGAAGGTAAGAAATGTTGAGGAGCAATTCAGGAAATTTTATTTTACAAGGCATGAGAAATGGCTTGCAGTGATGCATAGAAATGTCCCTTCACCAACCACGGCATTTGAAGTCAATGAAGCATCACTGTGGTACTCTGCACAGTTTCTAGATCCCTTCCATAAAGTGGAATTTTCTTTAGATTTTGAAAAGTACTGCTTCATTTTTTACCTCTTCAATAACTCTGAGGGGATATGCGCCCAGTTCAACACATATGAACCTGGACCAGCGAATCACAATCTTCAGGTACACCAGTATTGGAATGGAAAGCTATGTCAGTGGCCAGAGTTAGCAAATTGTGCACTGGCTGTCTTGGCGTTGCCTGTGTCAAGTGCCAATGTTGAGAGGGCTTTTTCACAGATAAAGTTTACATAGGAAGGAAAGAGCAAGCGCGCATGACCAACGACTCACTGAAAAAGTATTGTATGGTGTATTACAATATGTCAGATTCGTAAAAATGTATTTAGACCTCATGTACACTGTAAGTACACTGTCTCTATATCATGCGCTATTAGTGCATAAAGCCAGCAATAATAAAAACAAAACGTTCCATTAACACTGGAAAATACAGTGTTTTTTTTTTAATGGCACGCTAATGTGTAACCACTGAGCACCACTGTTTTCTTAAGGTATTGAAATCACTGGGAAAAAGCTGAAAAACCCCCACAAGAATTATCCAAAAATATAAACTGAAAACAGGACCGCCTAATTATTTTCAATTCAGAACACTCTACCATTGAAGGTTATAGATGTTGGTGATGTTTAGTGTGTGTGTGTGCGTACATGAAGTATTATGTGCTGTGGTAAACTTTATTGACAGTTCCCGTTTGTTTAGGTGCCATTATTAACATAGAAGCTAAAGTGCCTTCTGCTCCATAATACTTGTGGCTTGATTAATGGTGTGCACTCTGAGTCTATCAACACATTTGCAACTCTTTAGCACAATGCTGCAAGACGTTGTAAAATTGAGGCACTGCAAATGTGTGTGGCTTGCTACATGCTGATTTAGGCAACTAGCCTGCACATGTGTTTACGACAGAGAACGGGGAATTTATTTTTGGAGTTTTATATAGCGCTAGCCAGACCCGAAGGTATCGGAGCGCTTTACAACATTTGTCAATGACAGTCAAGTATACAAAGAGTTGCAGAGTAAACACAGTGTTCAAAGGTGGATCATTGATCAGTATAAGTCATGTAGCATTCAGATGCAGAGTAGTGAAATTTGCAGTAAAAGTATGGGGGAGTACTGTGAGGGTCTCAAGGAAGATGCTGTAAGGAGTGATCTTTTCGAAGTGACTGGGTCCTCTGGTTGGTGGCGGAATATTATTGTAGGTCCATTGTTACTTCGTGAGGGCTCGATTGAGGAAGAGCGCTTTGAGCTGGCTTTTGAATACTTTGAAGGAAGGGTTAGACCTGAGATGTATAGGGATGGCATTCCAAATTCTGGGTGCATTTCCTGAGAAGGACCGAGATTTACAGCTAGATTCATGAAAGACCCGTTTTGCGAGTCTTTAATAGCGATTCATAAGGAATCGCTATTAAGGACTTGCAAAACGGGATTCATGTAGGAATCGCAAAAAATATTGCGATTCCTACATCTTCCTTATTTGCGATTAGCAAATTGCTAATCGCAAATAAGGAATAATTCCCCATTCATTCCTATGGGCCTAAAGGCCCATAGGAATGAATGGGGAGTTATTCCTTATTTGCGATTAGCAATTTGCTAATCGCAAATAAGATAGCGATTTCAAGGGTGGCAGGGGTGTCCAAAGGACACCCTGTAGCACCCCTGAAATGCAAATTCACACAGGTGTTGCGCACACACATGTCCAAATGACATGTGTGTGTGTAACATGCAACAGAGAAAAATGCACTAAAGTGCTTTTTTCCCATTTTTCGCTATTTACCACGAAGTCAGACTTCGTGGTAAATAGCAACCAAATATTGCGAATTCGCAATTTCAATTTGGTTAATGAATTGCATTTAAGGAATCTCTAATAGAGATTCCTTAAATCCAATTCCTCGCAAATATGCGATTTCGCAAATAGCGATTTTTGCATTTGGGATGATGAATCCCAAATGCAAAAATTGCACTCGCAAAGGGCCAGATTCTCAGAATCTGGCCCTTTGCGAGCTCAATTTAGATTGATGAATCTGGCTGAAGGTCTTTTGTTTGCAGGTTTTCAAGGGGATGAGTAGCAGAGTGTTGGTGCTTCTGAGATTTCTTGTCTGTCCTGCTTTATTGAGTTTGGCAGCTAGATGGGTGGGTTTACCAGTGTGCAGAGCTTTGGGTGTGAGACAAACCCGTCTGAAGTTAGCCCGCATTTCTATTGGGAGCCACTTAAGCTCTTTTAGAGGGGGGGGAGATGTGTTCGTATTTCTTTACTCCCGTTATCATTCTGGCTGCAGCATTTAGGGTTGATCTGAGAGGAGCAAGGTGTAGTTTGGCCGTGCTTCTGAGGGTGGCGATCTCATAGTCTAATCTGGATAGCACGAGGGATTGCGTGACTTGCTTAAGGTTGCTTGTTCGGATTAAGGGTTTGATTTTGTTCAGTAGTTTTAAGTTGAAGAAGGCACATCTTACGGGGTTCTTGATGTGTTTGACCATGTGAGGTTGGGGTCTAGAGTGATACCCAATGGCTTCACAGAGTCTACCGGGATGAGAGTACAGTCAAGAGCATCAATAGACTTTATCCACTCCGTGATTCGGCGGGTCTGTTCTTTGTTGGCTATTTTTATTTTTATTTTTTTCTCAGAAATATTCTGTTCTTTGTTGGCTATGAGGAGGATTTCCATTTTGGCTTGGATGAGTTTCGGATGGTTTTAACACAGCCATTTTTGGACTTCTATTAGGGTGTTATTGAGTCTTTGCATGTCTGCTATGGTGGAGGTTTTGAGGTAGATCTGGGTGTCATCGGCATACAGGTGGAAGGGAATATTCGCTTTTTTGAGGATAATGGTGAGTGGCTCCATGTAAATGTTAAAAAGTGCGGGTGAGAGGACTGAACCTTGGGGAAAACCTCTGATTATAGGGTGTAGGTCGGACGTGAAGTTTCCGATTTTTATTCTTTGAGAGCGGTTTTGCAAGAAGGAGGTGAACCATTGTGATACCACCCCTTCTGCTCCTACCCTTTCCTGGAATACGTTGATGAGTATTTTGTGGTCGACCGTGTCAAAGGCCGCCGAAAGGTCTGAGGGTATGAGTAGGCAGCAGCTGTCCTTGTCCAGTGATTTGAGAACGAAGTCAATGACATTTAAGAAAGCCGTCTCTGTGCTGCATCCTTTTCTAAAGTCCGATTGGTGAGGGTCGAGGAGGTCGTTGTTGTCCATGTGATGGGTGAGTTGACAGAGTACACATTTTTCTAGTAGTTTTTCTAGGAATGGGAGATTGGAAACAGGCCTGAAGTTATTGAGATCGTTAGGGTCAGCAGCTGCTTTTTTTAGTAATGGTGTTACCTGACCGATTTTGAGGCAGTCAGGCATGATTCCTGTTTCCAGGGAGCTATTTATAATTTCTGTCCAGAGAGGGGCTACGGAGTATTTGAGTTTTTTTGCCAGTTGTGCAGGGAGGGGGTCCTCAAAGTGTGAGGAGGGCTTGGATCCGGTAGTTAGTTCAATAATTGAGGGGTTCAAAGGTTATCCCGATGTTGGTGGATTGCCTGGGAGGGTTCATGTTTTCTTCGTTAAGTAGCGGGCCTTCATTTGGGGTACGGGAGTGGTCCGTAAGTGAGAGCTCAATCTTTAATATTTTTTATTGAAGAAATTGGCAAGTTTGTTACATAGGTCTTTGGAGGCCGGAATTGCAGAAGGTGATGGTTTGGATGTTTGCTGTCTGATGATATTGAAGAGTTCTTTGAGGCGGTTTTTCGCATTATTAAGTGTATCGCAGAAGAAGGTGGATTTTTCATGTAAAATGTGCTTATTATATTTCCTATGTTCCTTTTTGAGTAACTCGAGGTGGGTTGTCGAAGGGTTGTTGCGCAAAGTCTTTCTGCCGCTCTTAGTTGCCTTCTATCCAGGTTTAGGTCAGTGTTGAACCATGATCTCACTGGGAGGGTCTTGTTTTTTTTCTGTTTCAGGGGCCTATTTTGCCCAGCATGTCAGTCAGAGCTGCATTGTATTGTGAGGTAAGTTCTGTTGTTCTGTCCTGTCTCCTGCGTTGGAGGGGAAGAGTGTACTTAGTCTTTCTTCTAGTTTTTCGAGGGGGATCTGTCTCAGGTTTCTCGTACAGTGAAAGTGATCATTCGAGCGAGGCGGTCAATGTGTCTTTTGATTGATATGGAAGAAGATGATATGGTGGTCTGACCAGTCGACAGGGAGGGTACAGTCGATGGTGATTGCATCTTCAGGACCTATGATGGCATCCAGGATTGAGCCTTTGTTGTGGGTTTGTTCGGTGCAGTGTTGGGTCAAATTGTTATTGTGAAGGAGCTCATTTAAAGTTTGTATCAGAGGGTTGTTAGTCTCATTCCAGTGAAGGTTTAGGTCTCCTGGTATTAGGTTGTTAGCGTTTGAGAGTGAGCAGTGTGAGATCAGGTCAGCCAGCTGTTCACCAAATACGGAAGTGTTGCCTGGTGGGCGGTAGATGAGGTGACAGTGAAGTATTTTGTTGTCTGATGTTTTAATGGTGGCGGTTAGGTATTCCAGTGTGTGGTATTTGAAGGAGTCAGTTTCTGTTATAGAGATGTTCCTTTTATGTATGATTGCGGTCTCCCCACATCGCTGTTTTTTTCTGTCCTTGTTGATGATAAAGAACCCCGTGGGTACTAGCATATCGAAGATGGGGTGTGAGAATTCGTTCAACCATGTTTCTGTGATGAACGTGAAGTCTATGTCATGTGTTAGGATGGTTTCTGCCAGTTCGGTTGCGTGTTTGTCCACAGATCTGCAGTTTATGAGCATGCAGTTAGCCACCTTCTTGTTGTTGAGTTCCTTATTTGGGGGAGCCATAGGAATATTAGTGAGGTGCGCTGGAGGTCTCGCTGTATTCAGAGCGGTAAGTTCTCTACCAAATCCAGTGATTACTGGGATCACAGCGCTGGGGGCGACCGTTGGAGCTGCTTTATAGGATTCAGCGAGATTCAAAGGGCAGAGCCCTACTTGTATTTCACATATTTGCCTTGTGTTCTTGTAAGATCATATTTCATGTGTTTTCATTAAACTGAGAGAATAAACCGATTCCATGAAAGTATTCATTTATTTTCCTCTAACTGCAGAAAATTGATAATATAAGGACCGAGAAATATGGTCTATATGAGGACGGACATATATATTAAAATTATGCAAATGTATTTGGTCCTGTGCAGATGGCCACTGATCATGGCAATATGAGGTTGGATCAAAAAACAATTTTTATCATGTCTGCACCTTAAGGTACGTTTCGACATTCCTTCATATACTACACTCACCAAGACATGCAGTGACATAGAAAAATCTTAATGAAGTAATCTCTTTACTCCAGCCTTGCCCACTTTTTTTGTCAAACACAATATGGTTATTGAAGATATCTCTAAGCGTAGGGATCAATATGCCATGTGCAAAGCCCTCTTCCAAAACCAAAGGGGTACCATTTGTCATGCAAATATATCTCAAAATGTATAGGAAGTCACAAAACCTTCTGCCTCGTTAATATTTATAATACAGGAATAATTTTACAGCCCCTTACAAACGGCTGCAAATACAGGGGTGGAGGACATGCCTTTGCGTTGTATGCTTGGAAATATTTTTAGGTCTCACCTTCAGCTTTAGATGAGAGCTATTACATGCAATACAACAAATATATAGTAGTAGCCCCTTGCTTATGACTGGAAAACTTTCCTGTCTGTCTCACTTCCCGCCTTGTACCTCAATTACTTTCCTTTTAAATTTTCGATACATTGCTTCTGATGAGATGATTTGTATCTTTCTAACACTGATGTGAGGGAACTATTTTTTAATTGATCTTTTAGTATTCCATAGGAGTGCCTCCCCTGCTTTATTTAATTTTTAAGGTTTTTTTAGGTCTTGCCACCACACAGATTTTAGCTGTTGATTGTCGAGGACCTATGTAATACTTACACTGGACTTTAGGTCCCACTATCACTTACCATTGGTTGGTTTTCGTGTCAATCTTCTTTGCTTCCATATTTGAATTCAGTGGCTTTCCTCTTGTGTTTGTTCCTCCCCTCAGGCGTAACTCCTTTACCATCTTTTGGACTGGATAATGTTCACACCTCAAAATCAGGGAACTACCTTTTTCTTTTACTTCCAGCAGTTCACTGGAGTACATTTGTTTTGTTGCTCTCTCCTCATTGTCTGCTGCTTTTGCCTCACATCCTTGTGCTTTCTGTGTTGCTTACCCACCATAGCTTGCTCATTGTTTTCAAATTCCTGTGTCCCACCCAGCTGTTCTTGTTTGTTTCATTTATTTACGTCCCACACCCTGTTGCTTTACCCACCTCTGATGAAGGGCATCAGTGTTTGCTTTCCTCCTCTCGATGCTCTACCATTGCCTCACCTCTTAGTTTGGGGTTTTATTTTTGGAGAACTCAGTAGGTATACTATGCTACCAGTCTGCTCCTTTAAAAAAAAAATATCTATTAATGCCCTTTTAAATGTTAATTCACTGCTCCAAGATTTGTGTTTGCTATGTTATGTTATGTTATGTTAGGGATTTGTTAAAGCGCAAAACAGCTGCCCCAGCAACGGGGCGTCCCGGCGCTAAACCATGAAAAACAACTGAGGGGAGGGGAGGAAACAGCAGGAAGTCTAGGTCAGAGGGAATCCTGGAATGATAATTTTTTTTTTTATGGCACAGCACCATAATGCATACATGTGAATATGTGGAAATGCATGTGTGCACATATGTCATGACAGTGGCTCATCATAGCATAGTGACACACATACATGCTCATGCATTATGATGAATGCGCACGTATTTAACATCACACGTTTGTTTGTAAATGCGGTTCTGAATCAACAATTAAGATAATTAAAGAATTTTCCTATTTGCCAATACAGAATAGCATCACTAGAAAGCATAGGCAAAGCTAAAAGGTTGGGTAACGTCATGGAAAGGCAAGACATGTTGGCTGTTCCCACTCTTTTTTTGAGAACTAAAGGACCTGGTAAGTAGGGTACATGGAGATGCAGCTGGAAGGGAAATCAGAGAGCTATTTGAAATTAGAGTTACTTATTTTTGTAGAAAAGGAAAAAATGGAATACAAAATGCCTTTCAGGACACCGTTTCATGAAGTGTGTAAAACACCGAAAAACAGGGGAGGCTGCACATACAGGAACTAGTGTTCAAATAAAATGCACAACAATTGATTCCAACACCAGTGTGAAGCTGCAAGGAACAGTGGGACAGCAGGTCACAGCAGTTCATGAAGCAATATCTATATTAAATACATTATAAACATAACCTATGATTCCCTATTGGATGAAAACACAAAATAAGTAGCATAAGATCCAGGGCTTGTATTATTAAAAATGAACGTAGGGTGATTTTGGCTTAGTAAATTCGAAAATGTTTCTAGATCAGATAGAGTTTGGTTTGGCTGTGAGGCGGGATGTATACAAGGCAAGGTCTCTTTTATTGAAAATCAATGTACATGTAGAGGGGACACAGGGGGATTCGACTCAAACATAAAGAAGCACTGATCAGGTGTTACACTAACCACTTATTTCCTATAAGTGATAATGTAATATTGACATACTCTAGGAGCTGAGAGCAGAGGTGTATTGCACTCAAGAAACTACCAGGAAATGTACCATTTCACCGGACAGTGTGAAAAGGGAACATGATGAGGGCAAAAATATAGTTATACAATGTGTTAGTTTTTTTCTAGAAAGTGGAGCAATTTATTAAGAGTTATTAATTTTAGAGAAAGGCATTACAATGTGTTGAAAATGCTTTATAAATGCATTTAGTGGATTATAATTTGGTTAACAATAAATATTATTTCAATAGACTGCTGACTGGAGCAAGGATAAATATATATATCTATAATACCGGCTCCAGTTATAGGGGAGGTGTCAGGGGTTCAAATCCCTCTTCCCCAGGATTGTACAAAGCCCCCATACAGCAGTACAGGTCCTCCTATTGTATATTGGGAAGTGTGTTGCTGCCTGGGGGAGTGGCTGCCATTCCTTGTGGATTGAGCCCCACACCCTTGGTCCTCCCCAAATCCCTGAAATTCCGCCTCCACTGAAAAGAGCTGTGGAATCAGGTTTTAGAATTTTGCAATTACAATTCTGTCCCGAGGAGAAATGTTGTACTTAGTCACAAAATCTATCATCATTGCAGAAGTGTTTAAATGTGCACTGAACATGGATTTTTCCTGTAAGGGGGATGTGTTTATCATAATCTCACCAATCAGAAAGCCACAATGCAATGGACCAACGAGAACCAGCTCAAAACTGCATTCTTTTACATTTCTGGGACTCCTTTACATGTTTTTGTTGCTTTTTACTGATATTTTTGCATAAAGTACAATATCAGCCGGTCAAAAGTCCAAACAAAACATAGCTCTTTGTAAGCACATTTGAAAGCTGTTCCATAATGCATATTCCTGTTACCCAAAAATCCTAAAATGACTGAGGGTGTCATACTTGACAAAAGGCCTCCTGGCAGATGTGCATCAATTCTCCTGCAAGGCTAAAGTTCACGGTCTCGATGACTGTCCCCTCCCTCCACTCATTTCTATCCCCGCCCCCCACTCTGAAAACAAATGTCATTGGCTAATGCACATCTCCCTCCAACAGCCTGAGCACCCCACTGGTGCCTGAATTGAATATGTATGCAGCAGATTACACAGCTCGTTGATAGTCCTGGCAGGGCCCCTTGTTACTGAGCATGACCGCAGCTAATCAGATAAAAGAGATTGTTTACATTAGTGAGGGTGGCATTTATGTGGGAAAGCCTCTCAAAAGTGAGGCAAAATCACTCTTCGTGTAATTACACCATCAAACGCCTGTTAGAGATGTTATTCTAGCAATTATAGGCTCGAGCCTACTCTGGTATCAAAATCTGATTGAGCACAGTTTTGTGTGGGTAATTATACTAGGGCCGGATTAGGCTACCAAATGTTCTGCATGAGCTGGCCCCACGAAAGCATGTGTCTACTTCCAGACACATTCCGCTCAAGGCTAAATGTTGCAAGCGGCCATTCAAAAGCACCGAGGGCGTTTTGATGCAAACACACTTTTCTTTCAAATTAATGTTTTATTGACTTTGATTATTATAATAGAAAGTTATATATAGGCATTTAAAATGTCAATGATATTAGAATGCAATGGCGCACAAGTTACTCTATGCCCTGAATAGTGCAACCAATATATTTCATGCTTCGTATTCTGGTACTGAGGAGCAGATTTACAAGCCCCTTGCGCCTCTTTGCGCTGCCATTGTGTCACTTTTTGTGACGCAACGGCAGCGCAAACAATGCGTCCTATTTACAATGTGATGCATCTAGGGAGATGCGTCACGTTATAAAGCCTTGTGTCACATTATACCTGCGTCAGGTATAATGTATGCAGGGGGGCTTTCCTACGCAGAAAAGTCTCATAAAAGTGTCACAGTGAAATCTACAAGATTTCACTGCGTCACTTTTAGGACACCATTGCGTCAAAACCTTACGCCTGCTTGAAGCAGGCGTAAGGAGTGACGCAGAGTAGTGGGAATAGGCCACAAAATTCATTGCTGTAGTTGCGTCGTGCTTGCAACACGACTCCAGCAATGCGTGACTTTTGTCCCAACAGATGCGTCAGAATTTCTGACGCATCTGTCAATCCTTCCGCCATGGTGCGTTCCATGGTGGTGCAAGCATTTTTTCAGGTCGCGCAAGGAAAATGACGCATCTCTACAGATGCGTCACTTTCTTGTAAATCTGCCCCTTAGTTTCTTGTGTTAATTAAATGAAAAAAATAATTGTAATGAAAAAAAACAAGCATTGGGGAAGTTAGGGGGTTGGTATTTGCATAATGCATGCAGGTCAACGCACCCACCCTACAGCGATGCATCCACACAAAAATGAACATATAGCAACAAAGCTACATGCATCCAGCCACACACAAAGACAACCGTGCACAACGACAAACCACATAGACACTCAAACACATGCAAGTAACTATGCACACTTACAATTCATGTACAATCACTGATGTACTGTAACCGTTAATTTAGCACCAAACAGATACAGACACCCACATGTCACATATTAGGAAGCATGCACAACTACATAGTTTGCAAATAGGCAAATGCCATGTGGTGAATCCTTTAACCACAGCTAACCTTTTTGGCCAACAGGGTTTTGTTTGCTGGCATTTTAATCTACTAATAAAGGCCACAGGACCAAAAGTGACAGAAAATGTCTGATGCTCTGTGTCACTTGGCAGCTATTAAGCAATGGGTAGGAAATAAAAATGTATACATTAGATTGTTATCCTGCAGTTAATTTAATTTTCTGGTTTCAATGGTTCCCCTTTTGAATTCTATGTCAGGACTTGGAGCCAGGAGTATGCATTTCTTTCTTTACTTTTTTTTTATTCAGCAGGTTCAAAGATCAAATAAACAGCGAACACTATACATCCCATAAACCAAAGGGAAATATGTCCATGACATCCATTATTCATTCATAATGCAGTCTGCATGCCCATATAAATCCATGCTCCACAAAGTCCTTCCTCTTTCTACACTGCTGCGTCACTTAAGTCCCTCGCTACCTCAATGACTCTTGAGGGTTGTTCTAGGTTATTGATCATTTAATGTTGATTGATTCGTTGTGGTGACATTGTCATTGCACAGTGTTTTTTCCTTCTCTTTACCAGTTTGCGCTGTGTGAGTCGCATGGTAGGCTTAAGGACAGAGCGTGTTTGATTCCACGTGGGTACTCCAGGTGGTGCTGTTTCGCGCTGTCAGAGGATCCTGTCAGGCCCGTTGTGGCCTCATTACCAGTGCACTTCCACAGAGCACTCAACCGACCGACATCATGCGCTAGGGCAACAGCAGAGGTGGCCTGGCTTAGTTTGGACCCCTGCTTGTAGTCACTCGCTACCAACCCTTCCTAGACACCGCAAACACAGTAAGACTCTATAAGAACCTCAGGCCTTGTTCAGCTCACGACACCTGGTGGCTCCTTCCTTCCCATCTCTGAGCACCTGCTGGGCTGTCCTTTCTTATTTCACAGGGCGTGAATTGGGTTTTCTTCTGCTCTCCCCCGTACTAAATGGAATCCTATAGGGATCACTGGTACTCACCTACTTTGGCCTTTACAGAGGAATGGCCGCCTAAATATTGCTTTCCTGCAGAGGTTGACAAGCTCCTCCCCAAGGCTAATGACAGAGAGCTTGCACCCCCTCAGGAGAGCGTGGACAAGCTTACTTCCCAGGTCTTTACTGGCTAAGGAATCCTTAGAGACATGCGGGCAGGGACTTGTGGCTTATCTGCGACGAGTTCAAAAAAGGCCCAAAAACATGACATGAGCCACCTGGAAGTCCTGGAGATAGTCAGAGGTTTCCACATAGAGTTCTATGGAACTATGGTTCAGACGGTAAGCCCACATCCACTGATTTTTTCGGAGCAGGACATGTACCTGATAGACTCCGAGGTACAGGAGCTACTCTCCAAGGCTGCAATTCTGAGGCCGGTACTTCATTCTTGAGGGTTCCTTAGCAATCTTCTCTTAATAGAAAAGAAGGACAAAGGAGGGCATCCGATAATAAACCTGAGAGGATTCAAGGAGTGGCTCGTTTAACGCCACTGAAAGATGGAGGGCATTCACCTCCTGAGAGATCTCTTGCTTCAGGACGACCGGTTAGTACGCCTGGACCTCAAGGGTCCGTACCTTACGGTCTCCATTTTTACCCCTCATTGCCATTTTCTGTAATTTGACTGGAGAGATCAGATTTTTGAGTTTCAGACTCTCCTGTTTGGCCTTTCCTCAGCACCATGGTGCTTCACAAAAGTCTCTTCTGGCAGTTTATCAAACAGGTACACCATCATTTTTAACTTCTTCTCATCCTTTTCTCATAATCCATTCTTATTAATTCCATATATTAGCATATTTCCTCAAACGGGATGTTTAAGCCATTTACCAGGTTTCTTATGTTGTCACTGTGTCCATCCGGACCTCTTAGTAAAAACACGAATAAAACATTCTTCTTTCAGGGCAGTGTTTATTTGTAAAAAACCCAATGCATTTCGTGCATTATATGCACTTCTTCAGGGGTCACTGCGCTGAAATGCATTGGGTTTTTTACAAATAAACACTGCCCTGAAAGAAGAATGTTTTATTCGTGTTTTTACTAAGAGGTCCGGATGGACACAGTGACAACATAAGAAACCTGGTAAATGGCTTAAACATCCCGTTTGAGGAAATATGCTCATATATGGAATTAATAAGAATGGATTATGAGAAAAGGATGAGAAGAAGTTAAAAATGATGGTGTACCTGTTTGATAAACTGCCAGAAGAGGCTTGGGAATGCTGTGCGACGGATTGGTGCGTAAAAGCGCTTCATAATGGTGTCATGTTCACAGAAGTGTGGTTGGGCATCACACTGTACAAGTCTGCACGCAAAAAGATGGAAATGAAAAAAGGTTTTGGATTACTATGATAAAAGTGTGAAACACAGGAGTGCATCCCGTTCCCCATGTTTGCTGCTTCACAAAAGTCCTCAGGTCTGTAGTGGAGGCAGGGGGTCAGGTTAATTATTTACCTCAACAATATTCTCCTGATGGATCAGTCATGCACCCAATTGTTGTCCCACCTGAACATGACTTTTGTGCTCCTACAGAGGCTGAGGATCATCCTTAATGGGCAGAAGTCAGATGTATCCCCATCACAGGCCATAAACTTTCCATGATTATTTATAGACACCAACTCAGCCATGCTGAGTCTCCCAGAACTGAAGATCATTACGATCAAGAAGGACTAGACCATGGTCCTGAGAAGGGACAGGATCTTCTTCAGACAGTTGGCCAGGATTGTTGTCTTATTATTATCCTTGATTGAAGCTATCTTTCCGGGTCCTCTGCACTACAGGGCATTGCAGCATCTGAAGGCGTCTTACCTACGGAGAGGCCTCACTTATTCAGAGCTTTTTTCTCTGACAACGAAGCCAGGATGGAACATCATTTGTGGATAGACCACATGGAGCCATGGAACAGTTGGGGCGCTCTTCGTACCTCTCCCGGATCTGACTATAGAATTGGACACCAGCCGACATGGATGGAACAGGAGTTGAATTTACACTCAACTGCCTGGAACATCTGGAGGGGCCATTTGTAATTGGCTCTCTGAAACGGTACAAGGTCTCCTGCGGTGTCGTTCTAAGGAGGAACAATACTAGAGCAGTACAGTATATCAATCGACTGGGGGGTAACCGCTCATGAACACTGGCGGAGTTGGTCAAGGACTTTTGGCACTAATGTCTCCAATGCCAGATTTTGGTGATGGTGGAATACCTTCAGCGGTCCTAAAACACTGCACTGGACTGGAACTCCAGACATTTCAAGGACGCCAGCGACTGGCAACTGGATCTAGTGAACTTACAGGCCCTGATGGACTGGTGAGGGTCCATGCACCGTAGATCTGTTTGCTTCCAGACTGAATACCTAGATTCCCAGGTACGTCAGTTGGAGACCAGATCCAAAAGCATTGGTGGCAGATGCATTCCTGCAGTATTGGAGATCAGGTCAGACCTATGCGTTTCCACAGTTCTTCTGATTCCCAGGGTGAGACACCTGGATCCCATGGGGTTGCCGGTTACAGACATCTTGAATTTTATGGCAGAACTGTCTAGCTCGGAGTTTGCCTATTGCATAGTGAATTCTTTCCGATGGGCACTCTCAGCAGAACATTTCCCCATCAGTAATACTTCAGTGGGGAAGCACCAGTGGGTGTGTAAATTGCTTAAAGGCATCAGAATGTCTCAACCCTTAGAACCCAGCTACGACTGGCAAAACAATCAGTATCTTTCTAGGAAGGAGATTTCAGTGAAATTGGCTATTTTGCTGTGCCTTATATCTTGTCTGAGAGATTCTGATGTCAGCGCTTTGGACATCCCAGTGAGGGTTTTTACCCCAGAAGGGGTCACCTTCTCTATATCTAGAAGAACTAAAACTAATACCAGGTCAGTAACTTACCCAATGTTTGAGTGTCATGCCAAGCTTTGTGGTGCAATGCCTTAAAGCTTACTAGGAAAAGATTGCAGAGGTAATGCCATTAAGTTAGAGACAGTTGTTGATTGACATCAAGAAACCATTAAGGGTGGTTTCATCTCCTTCCATTGCCAGGTGGGTAAGATGGATTATGGTGGAGGCAGGGCTCAATACCTTTTCTGAGCCCATTCGACAAGGGGCTCTATGGCATCCAAGGCAGTTCAGGTAGACATTATGAATGTGGTGGATTGGCCTTCGGAATTCACTTTCAAAAGGTTTTATTTCAGAACAGTCCATGACACTGCATCTCCGGTGGTGAGTAAGCTTTAAACATGGATAATCCTATCCTCCGGTCCCATCATAGAATAAAACA
This sequence comes from Lissotriton vulgaris, assembly GCF_964263255.1. NCBI lineage: Eukaryota > Metazoa > Chordata > Amphibia > Caudata > Salamandridae > Lissotriton > Lissotriton vulgaris. The sequence continues at coordinate 211,072,129 of NC_141690.1, read as the reverse complement.
TTTTCTAGCTAACGCAAAGGAATGTTTCAACTCTATTAAGGACGCAAAAGCGAGTATCATCCTGTCCTTTGCATAGTGACAATATGACTTCCCTCCCATTCCTATGGATTTACAGGGGATATGTTCTGCATATTTGTGGTTTCATATATCGTGAGAGTTTGTGTTACAAGAAGTATCACATGTTCAGAGCTATACCTTTAACAATGCTGATGTCTTAATAACATGGAGTGCTGTTATGCTTATAGTTTTGGTAACTGTTTATTTTCCTGATATGTATTTACTGTTTTCCTACCAAATACTAATTTCAAGTTGTGACTTGATTACAAGACTTACATTTTCATTCAATTCTGATATGAGAATGTCAATGGGTTTGCCTAGTCTGATCTCGGAGTGTGTTTAATGGAATTTGCACCATTCTTAGGTTCTGATTCCAAGGCTGATTGATTCTCCGTGAACTTTAATTTCCAACAGTGAAGAAGAGGAAGAACTTCGTGGAGCATGGGTTTATATGAACATGTGGATTGTATTATCATTGGTTAATGGTTGTCATGGACATATTCCCCTTTGGTTCATGGGATATGTAGTGTGTGCAGTTTTTTAAATTTGATTTGTGAACCTGCTGAATAATAAAACGTGAAGAAAGAATGCAAAATCCTCACCTCAGCGTTTTTAATAGAATTGAAGGTTTCCTTTATGTTAGTTAGGACATTTTTAATTTTTGCTTGATAGTTAGATACAAAATAGGATTTACCAGCCCTATCAGGATTATGAATAATGTGGAGCAGTACATTTCTGATATTTTTACCTACGGACATTTCACCTATTATTTTTTATTTTTTATTTTTTTTTAGAGTTTTATATAGCGTGAACTAGAACCGAAGATATCGGGTAATAGAGCGCTTTACATAGCACCAGTTTCGTTACATGAGGACACATTCATTTTTGGTAGGCACCAGGAAATAAAGTAATTTGCCCAGAATCACAGAATGTTGAGAGTCGTTGCCGAGACTCGAACCCGGTTCCCCAGCTTCAACGTCGACCACTCTAGCCGTAAGGCTACATCCTCTCCCAACCTATTGAGAGCAGTTTAAAAGGACAGGCCAAAACATTGGTCCAAAGTTGATAAAAAATATGTGGGAAGCTCGACCGAAATTTTAGGACCCTTTTCTCAAGGGAAATCTCATAAATGCCCTGTTTCCCTCAATCCAAAGGTACAGATACTGTGATGCATTGGAATTCAATTAAACAAAGGTTCCAGCAACTACTGGAATAATTCTGGACTGGGCTGTTGATGGAAAGAGCTGATGGATGAGTTCAGTTAATGAGGCTCTAACTCAAAGTATCCTGAGACTTATTTGTCAATATTATTCTGGGAACTTCACACTGGCAATGAGGAAGAAAGGTAGGTGTTAATTGACCTCAATATGGGCAGATGATTTCCCTGGCTTGGATCACTGTATGGTAATGAGAAGCTTATAATTCAGTACGTTGGAGGCACTGGAGATTGTCAGATGCAGGTGGGACACTAAGTGAAGAAGTTGGTGTGCTGGTACATTTATCTAGTCTCAGGGAAAGTGAATGAAAATTTGAGGCATTCGAGTAAAGAAACAGCTCCTCAGGAGCCTGCCTGCATGAGTTAGTAAGCTCAACTCCCTGTGAAAAAAGAAGGAATCCGGCAGCCATCTTAAAAGTTTGGGAACAAAAAGAGAAACAAGCGCTATCAGTTTTAGAAAGATTTAGGAAAACAAAATATTTTTGCATGTTACACTGTAGTAAGCAATTCTATGTTGAAGTGGACTTAGTGCGCAAAGGTAGTTTAGTGTAACAGTTGGTATATGAAAAATAGACAAAAGTTGTATGTGGAAGGATACATCATTTTGGCGTTAAGCTTAATTTGATTCAATTTAAATACTGTGACAATTTGACTGTTAGATATAAGTAATTGTTTAATGTAGTGTGAACTATTTTTAGAAGTACCATCTTTCATCAGAGATAACACATGGTTGTTAAACATATTTTAAATAAATTCAAAACATTACTGTGCCACCATTTCTTCTACAATCACTAGGTTTTGTGGTCTAAATGGAAAAAAGTTTACTTGAACTATTCTCAAGTTTTGCCTAGGACTATGCATTTTAAAAACCATCCCCTCCTCTTGGAAAGGCTTCCCCATCTCCCTGATTTATAAAGGCAGCAACGACTCCGACCCCATAAACTATTGACTCATAGCGCTCCTTGACACAATATTTTACTCACTGTCTCCTCGAGGTGCTATCACCATGGGCAACAGAAAGGAGTCTGATTCCCTTCAACCAAACAGGGTTTGCTAAAGCAGTGGGAACAACAACTAACCTGCTGGCTATTTGAACAACATAGAACAACCAAGCAGCACCTCTATCTCTGCCTTATATAGTATAATGCATCTTTGATGAACACAGGATAACCAATCAGCACCTCTATCTCTTGTTTATAGACTACAAGGCAGCTTCCGATCAAATGGATAGAGGCAAGCTGTGGAGCAAACACGGCATGTGGAACATACCGAACCCACTGCTCTAAACCGTGCTCCTTCTCCACACTGACACCTGGGTCAGAATGAAGCTAGGAGATGGTGCTCGCCTATATAGAAACATCCCTACCCTAGGGCTAAGGCAAGGGTGCATATTAGCCCCCACACTCTTTAACCTTTTCTTAGCACATCTCCAAATCAGCCTAGCCTAGGTAAATTCACACACCCCTAAATTGGGTAATGTTGGAACTGTCCCTTCTTGCAGGGTCATCCCCAAACTTTTAGCTTCTTCCTCCCTTATTTTTCCGGACCCGTGGCTGTTGGCAATAGGACTCTGAGCACTTTGCCACTGCTGATCAGTGCTAAAGTGTATATGCTCTCCGTGTAAATTGTTATTGTGATTGGATATACATGATTGGCATATTTGTATCACCACAAAGTCCCTAGTAAAGTGTACTGGGTGTGCCAGGGCTGGTGATGACAAATGCTACTAGTGGGCCTGCAGCACTGATTGTGCCACCCACATGTATAGCCCTAAAATGGTGTCTCAGGCCTGCCGCCGCAGTGCCTGTGTGCAGTCTGTGAACTGCCATGTCCTCCTGGTCAGTGTCCCCACTGACCAAGCCTAACCATCCCTTTTTGTGCACATTGGTCACCCCTATGGAAGGCGCAAGGTACCCCCCCTGGGCAGGGTGCAATGTATGTGAAAGGTAGAGCATGTACTGGTGCAGGTGACATACTCTGGTAGTGAATGGCAGCCATTTTCATTTTCACTATTGTAAGGCTATCTTGCTCCATAGATTAACATGGGGGATGCTGGCTACCGTGGCTACCAGCATTTCTTCTCATAGGAACAAGATAGGACATAAGAGTCTAGTATCCCTGAACTTAGAAATTATTAACACATCTTTTAGGAAAGGTTGTTTTTAAATACTGTGTTTGAGAACAGCACTTTTATAAAGTTGCTGTTCTCTTGTCTGACCCTTCTGTGTGCCTTGGCCTGTTTGTGTATTGACTGTCTGGTTTGAGAGTGACAGGGTCTGGGGATTCCCCAGGAGGCTGGCTGAGTCAGCCCTAGGCTGAATGACTGCATTTGCAACCTGAGTGGTGGGAGAAGTTAGCACCTGGGCCTGAATAGGGCTGTGCCTGCCTGCCACAATGCTGGCTCCACCTCCTGCTGGGCGTCTGACGACCCTGCCCCTCACTCTGAAAGGAAAGGAGAAGCCAGGAAAACAAAGTACTCAAGAAACACCCAGAACTGGTTCAGACCAGGCTCAGGGCCCACATGCACAAAGAGAACAAAGACGTTTAGGGGTATCAGTACAGGACCCCTGACAACAGAAAATTAGATCATCCTGGAATCAAGAAGGAACCTCTGCCAAGGAGAAAGCTGAAACTGAAGAAGGAAGATTGTCCAGCTGTTGCTCTGCTGGATTGCCCTGCTGTTGCTTTGCTGCCAAGGAGAGGGGAAGGACTTTACTGTACTGTGTCCCCCTGCTTGAAGGAATCTACAAGGGCCTGAGAAGAGCTGGCTCCCTGTTCTGAAGTCCCAGGAACTAAAGGACTTCACCCCCAGCTTCCCCTGAGCTCTACTGAGAGAGTTCTGTCCTTCCTGGAGTGCTTGGCCCATGTGTGGTGCCTCTGGAAGTTGTACCTGTGTTGGGAAGTTGGAAACTAAGCTTGACAGACTTTCCAAACAAAAAGTTATCCATCGCTTGCTGCGGAGCGCATCCCCGACATTGCGAGAAGTTTCCCGCCGCTACGAAGGTCGAGATCGTGGCACGCCTGTTGCCGCTGTCAGAGCCGTTGCATCCTTCGTTTGAGGGATGCACCTGATCGGTGCGGGAAGTCTAACCGCTGCGAGTGTCGTCACAGAGCCTGTCGTCGCTGGGTGAGATCGCCACACCGCCTGCTTGCGGACCGCATCACGTCGCTGTGAGAGTCATCGCCGAAGCCAACACATCGAGGAGCTGCGAGAGAGAAGATCGTCGCACCTCCAAAGATCGTCGCATCGTGCCTTTGCGAGAACAAACTTCCTACGGAACCTACGCACCGGAATCCATACAAGTGGCCTTCCTCCCCATACAGACCAAATTCGTCGCAACACGCCCGCTGCTGCAGCGGGGCTGTCGCATCGCCTCCCCAGGGTCTCAGGAGCAATGCATCGCTTGTTTCCCACCGCACCAGCTTCTGTTTTTGGAACTTTGTCGCAACATAAGGTACTGTGTCTGAAACGTGACGCAACTGTGAACTTTTCACGCAACTGTGGATTATTTTATCGCAACCTAAAGAACTTTTATTGCAACCTTAAGAACTCATTTGAAACCATATTCTTGAACTGTGTATGTTGGATTTTTGTCGTTTTGGTCTTGTGTAGTTTTGATTAAATACCTTTATTTTTCTAAACTGTTGTTGAGTCAGTTTGTGGTGTTTTCACTGTGTTACTGTGAGTGTTGGTACAAATACTTTACACATTGCCTTCTGATTAGCCTTGACTGCTCGTGCCAAGCTACCTAGAGGGTAAGCAGGGGTTATCTCAGAGGGTTTCCTCCTTGCCCTGACTAGAAGCAAGGGCCCCCATTTGGACAGTGGTACCCACCCCTGCCAACTAGAGCCCCCCATTTCTAACAGGTAACATCTTGCTGAATGAATGATGTACACAGAATTGCTGCTAATTCGTATACAATTTGGCCTTCAGAGACTTTTGAAGGCCACAGTCTCAACACAAATGCCATGGAAATCAACTTGAAGAAGTCTAAAATTATGATCCAGGGAAACCATCATTAAGCCTCTATCAGTGGTTTTGGAAAAAGACAAAGTAGAGGCGGTATCACTATACAAATATCTGGGTATGCTAATTGATAGGCAAGGCTCTTTCAAACAACATCGGGAGCTCATGCATCTAAAAGCTAACACTCCCACAGCAGCCTTCAAATACCTAAAGTCAGCCATGGAGTCATCACCATTTACACCACTTCTGAAAATAATTCAGTTTGAACTAGTTCCAACGATCCAATGATCGCTTATGGCAGTGAAGCATTAAGGGGCAGAGATGCATCCCATGTGGACAATGTTATCATCAAACTCTTTCAGTCAGTTTTTTCCCAGTTACGCCATGTGTCCCCACTCCCCAGCCCAGCTGAGCCTGGAATTTGGCTTAGTCCTACAATCCATAGCGAAACAAGGATCTTTTATCAAACTCTGCTACACGTTAAAGATTACTAATAATGGAACCCTGAACTTCTACCTTTGGGAAGAAATTGGCAGCAGAAACCATTCTTCTTGTTCTCTAACTACCCTTGGTCTAATTGACGAATGGGAGTCAATGTCCAAGCTCCATGTGTGATGTAGTCCTTTGCATGCTCCCTGGCTGTGAAGGATGCTATAAGCGGCAACAAGATAGGGGATATGTGTCCTGAAATACCAGGCTGTTCTCCCTGAGAATTGACAATGGTCCAGCAAACTGCTTGTGCGTGCCAGGTGCACCCCAATAAGCAGGCCAAGGGTGACGTATGTGGAGTCAAAGCACTGCTTCAGCTCTCACGAATCCCTTGAAAGAGGTGAAGTCCATACAGAGGAGCACAATTGGAAGGCCCACCAGAAACTCACTGGTAAGGCCACAAGAAGAGATACTGTGTCACAGAGTAACAAAGAGCCATCATCGATGGAAAGCAGAAGTTAAAGGCATTAACAACCAGGTACAGGAGACACATTTAGTACTCTCAGTCAAGAAATAAAATGGTGCCCTACGACCTTCAATCTAGCTTGCAAGCACAGGAGTTGAGTTTGTGTCAGAGGTGTGGATTGCTTGTTGCAGCAGAAGCTGTCCGAACATCACACAACATCCACTATGCCAAATGGAGGAATCAAGAAGCGCCAAATGCAGCACAGCCACTTTCCTGAAACCACCCCCACAGTTTCGGACCGCCAAAAAAGCTAAATATTGGCGCCAAATGGACTGCCTGGATGGTAATGTTCGAGGACTTCATAGATGTTCTAGGAGAAGTAGATGACAAAAATATCATCAAGAACTTAGCAGGTGATGGAGTAAAAGAAGTGAAAAAGAAAATGTCACTAGGTGAAGGAGTATCACAAGGTTAAATCAAGAAGATGTTGGAGACCGAGTTCAATCCAATGCCGAATTTCAGTTATGAAAAGTACATGTTCAATTAAGCGAGACAGCAACCAGGTGAGACGATGAATGAGTTAGTTTAGAGACTTGGCAAGCTTATTAAGAACTGCAAATTCACTGATTTCAATGATGAAGAAGCCATTTGTCTGAGAGTCATTGATGGTTTCTTGTCTCACGAGAAACACCTAGTATGGAGAAAATGTTCATGATTGTGAGAGCAAGAAACATGCTGATCGACAAGCTGCTGATATGAAGGCCGGTGTAGTTCAGAGTGAATCAGCGTTGCGCAAGAAAAGTTCACAAAACTCAAGAGAGAGGCCTATAAGGTGATGTCTACGAAGGAAAAGAAGTTGTGTTTCCACTATGGATCCTCCTTTCCACTTGAAAGCAAATGCCCTGCCATCAGACAGAAGTGCAAAGGTTGTGGGAAGGAAAACCATTTCATGACAGCAAGCAAAAGAGAAACTAGCATCACGACGCCAGAAAGGTCCAGAAATGCTCCAGCCACTCCCACAAGGCCACACAGCAACATCAACTGAGGCAAGTGGAAAGAAAACAAAATTGATCGTCGTCAAAGTCATTGTACAAAAATTCTTTAATGCCATCAGTGAGTGACAATAATGAAGATGGATGTGCGCTATTGATGTTGGACACCAAATAATGTGCACATTTAGGACTGCCTACTTGCAGAGAGGAACACAAATCTAAATAGAATCAGCTTGTTAAGCAACAAAATTCATTGGACATTACCCTAAGATCACACTCAAAGTGAACGGGTGCGCTATCACAATTATTTTAGACAGTGGTGCATCGCTAAACATTATGCCAGCAGAAAAATACAACGAACTGTCCCTGACACCACGTCTTACACCATTGAAAACAAAGCTGTACACATGGGCAGCTTCTACGCCATTGCCATTCAGTTTCAGCACTGCTGCTGCATGGGACAGATCTCTATCAACTACAACCTAATTGCAGACTCCTAGGCCCGCAACGCCCACTTGCCTGTTTGCTGGTTCTTTACCTTTGCCCTCGCTGGTGTGGGATTCAGTCCCCAAGCATTCAACCTGACTGCAGAGGAGAAGTGGCCAGGTGCTGATGCAGTAATAGTGCCAAGGGACTCCCGCAGTGTGGGACTCTCACACCAGGCCGTCCGAGGTCCACAAAGCTCACTTGCCTTTTTGGTGGTGTTTTGCCTGTGCCCTCACTGAGGTGGGACTCGGTTTCCCAACATTCACCCTCACTGCAAAGGAGGAGGGGCCTGGTGCTGATGATGTAAAGGTGCCAAGGGACCTTCACAGCGTGGGACACACGCAGGTGTGCTTGGGTCGCACCCTTCAGAGCTCAGAAGAGGCAGGGCTGGGCCACTTCTTGGTTAGCTGATCTTCCACGCCTGAGGCCTGTGCTTTGACTTTATTGGAGTAAAAGGTGATTAGATTGGCAAGAGGAAATCGGGAGGGGGCTCCATTACAGCGCCTCCCCATTCTGCACCTACCTCACTCAACAGAATGATTCAGAGTTCTAGGGTGGCCAATAATAATGAAATAGATCAAGCAGAAAGGAGGCTGTCTTTTACTGCAGTGGCTAGGCCAGGTCTAAAATATAACCCTCTTGCCTTCCCTTGCTCTTCAGCCCCCTGTTTAATATGCAAGAGTAGTCAATCCCATCCTCCCCTGCACCAAACACAGGTGAAACACCTTTGCTATCGAGCTGCCACTTTCCCGACAGTTAACATCTTCGTAGGGAGGCCAAACCCACTAAGCATTTAACTAGGCCTAATGTTAGTAAAAAGGTCACTCAGGAGACCCAGTGTGCCCAGCCCTTGCTCCAGCCACAATAGAAGCTGAGCCAACCCAGTTGTCTGTGGGGAATGAATTGGATAAGGAGAGGTGGGACATTGTTGGGCCAAGGTTTTTGGGTGGGGAGGTTTTGGGCAAGGTTATGGAATTTTTCTGGCCAGAGCTGCTCCTGATAATCTCTAGACTGGATGCCATAGACCACTCTTTATTGGATCTCAAAAAATCAAGGGCTGTATCGGAATAGGCTTGTTGTTATTATGCTGTGGCTGCCCCGAAGAGGCCGGCAACTCATGCAAAAAGAGCTTAATTCACAGGGACACCTCTCCTACCGATTGTCTACCCCCACTGTAAATTCTATCCCTGATGTCCCAAGTGTTGGTAAAAACCACTTAAACCCTCATGCTAATTCTCACAGTCATGGGGGACTGAAGAAAGTATCAAAGGATCCCACTCGGAAGGCCAACTCCCCAACACGAGCCAGGGCCAAGGACCTGGAGAAAATGGCAGAAGGGGGGATGTTCAAGTGTAAAGACAACCGGTTATAAGATTGCCTCCAGCCTCCTGCCCATATGAAATAATTCTTGCAGAAGTTCCTGGTTTGAGGACGGTACAAAAAGAGACTCATAGAGCTACTCAATAAGACTGTGAACTGGCTAGATCATCATAGAAGCCTTCCACTCACCTTGGCCAATACATTTTGTTGACAAGGAGGGTGGGTTGGATCGGCACTGGGCTGGTGAATTGCCACGGCAAAAAGCTTACCTTTTGGGTGTTTGAGTATCCAGCTTAAACCCAGTAATATTGTATTACTGTCCCTGGGATATTTTTACAAGCCCGACCCTCAAGCCACTTGCCTCTCAACCAAACCAGGGAGAGTTGTGACAGCAGCCCCAACAGTGCCTTTCATTAGTCTTGCTAGGCCATTTGGGGTTCCCCCTTATAACAGATTTGATGTCCTAGCAGACATAGATTGACTCTACAGAGTGGAGGTCGGCTCTTTTCAGGCTGATGCCGGGGAAAGTGTGAGGTCCGTGGAGGTTAGCACAAAAGAGGCGCTAAAAGGGGAATAGGCCTCCATTGGGATCTCTAAGAATAAACTGGGAATACTCAGCATGAATGTTGCAGGGATAAAATCACTATTAACAGATGAGCAGGGGCTGGAATTATGTACATCCTATGAGATAGCTTGTTTCCAAGAGACCTGGGATGTGGAGGGGACTTCTTTCATGGGTGTGTTCACTGCCTTTTGGGCAAGTGCTGTAGCCTCCCTGTATGGTAGAGCTAGGGGGGCCTTGCGACATTTGTGAGCCTAGGGTTAGGCTGTGATATGGAACATTGACTCAGGAAATATTTTGAGAGTCTGTTACAGCTGGGGGTCTCTAGTTGGCTGAGGTAGGTACCTTAGTCCAAATAGGGACCCTTGCTTCTAGTCAGGGAATGGAGGAACACACTCTTAGATAACCCCTGTTCACCCTCCTGTAGCTTGGCACGAGCAGCCTGGCTTATCTCCAAGGCAATGTGTAAAGTATTTGCAACCACACACCCAGTAACACAGTGATAACACCACAAATGTACACCACAATGATTTAGGAAAATAGTGGTATCTTTATCAAGAAGAAATACGTTGAGACCAAAAGATAAAAATATCCAGCATATGCGTATTCGTAATATTTCACTGGGCCAGTTATTAGGCCATCAGTCACTTGTAGGTTCTTGCTATATTAATGAGCAGTTCACGAAGATCTAGTGCAGTCCTAATTCAATGCTATGCATTTCGTAAGGCAGTTCGTAATGTAGTAAACAAGACAGTCCTTGATGCAAGTACTAATGTGGTTTGTAAAGCAAGTAATAATGCAGTATGTAATGCAGGTACTAATGCGGATCGTAAAAGCAAGGAATAATGCAGTTCGTATTGCAAGTACTAATGCGGATCGTAAAAACAAGTAATATTGCAATTCGGTACAGATCGCGGTGCTAGTGAAGGTCTCTATGCCACTCTTCGCTGAATCATGGTCGGCGACTGCCCAATACTGTTCCGACCCAGGTACTGCCACTCCTTGGCGAGTATGGGCCGTGATACTGACTTGAGTGGAGGCTCGCGCTGCAAAGATGGGAAATGCTGAGAGCGGTCTCTAGTTGCACGCACTCTGCCCCAGGAGGTGACACATGCACACTCGCTGAGCGTTACCTGGGGGGTGCAGTCTCTCTCTTCTCTCCTTGCGACTTGGGCGTCACGCTGCGAGGCTTCGGTTGGCGCCGGCTGTTCCTCGCAGTGAGAGTCGGGCTACTAGGCGACGGCCTGTCAGCTGATCGGCTCCCGGCGCGACTCCGTTGATCTTGGGCAAAGGACCTCGGACCCACAATGGTGAAGGTTCACAGGTCTCTCCTTGGCAAAGGCAGGCTCAGGCTGGCGGCATTGATTTCTCATAGCTCCCCCTTGGGATGACGGTTCGGGACTATGGCGATAACGATCACAGTACTTCTGGTCACGCTGTTGATCGAAGTAGTACAAAAGGGGGTGGTAATGGACCACCCCCTCAGACACTCACACCCAGTCAAAAGATCTGGGTTTAACCCATCACCGTTCTTTAGCCCACTCTGCCACCCCAGTTCAGACATGGCTATAAGCAAATCAGTCTGACCCTGTGCCTCATGGGAACAGTCCAGGCCGAACTGCCAAGCCATGCCTTCCCTGGACCGGAAACAAGCTTCCGAGGACCGGTTTCTGGCATTCCAGCCGTCTTCAGCCCGGCTTGCTTGAATCCAGTGGCAAAGTGAGCAAGGGACTCACGTCTGAGCATACCCTGCCACACTTATGGCGGCCAAAAGCGGTACAAAAGGGGGTGGTAATGGACCGAGCATCTGAACCAATCAGACACTCACACCCAGTCAAAAGATCTGGATTTAACCCATCACCGTTCTTTAGCCCACTCTGCCACCCCAGTTCAGACATGGTTATATGCAAATCAGTCTGACCCTGTGCCTCATGGGAACAGTCCAGCCCGAACTGCCAAGCCATGCCTTCCCTGGACCGGAAACAAGCTTCCGAGGACCGGTTTCTGGCATTCCAGCCGTCTTCAGCCCGGCTTGCTTGAATCCAGTGGCAAAGTGAGCAAGGGACTCACGTCTGAGCATACCCTGCCACACTTATGGCGGCCAAAAGCGGTACAAAAGGGGGTGGTAATGGACCGAGCATCTGAACCAATCAGACACTCACACCCAGTCAAAAGATCTGGGTTTAACCCATCACCGTTCTTTAGCCCACTCTGCCACCCCAGTTCAGACATGGCTATATGCAAATCAGTCTGACCCTGTGCCTCATGGGAACAGTCCAGCCCGAACTGCCAAGCCATGCCTTCCCTGGACCGGAAACAAGCTTCCCAGGACCGGTTTCTGGCATTCCAGCCGCCTTCAGCCCGGCTTGCTTGAATCCAGTGGCAAAGTGAGCAAGGGACTCACGTCTGAGCATACCCTGCCACACTTATGGTGGCCAAAAGCGGTACAAAAGGGGGTGGTAATGGACCAAGCATCTGAACCAATCAGACACTCACACCCAGTCAAAAGATCGAAGTAGAGCACAAGACTGCTCTGGGACACACAGTCACAGGGCAATTCTAATGAAGGTCTCAGGCTGCAAAAAGCACACGCAAACAGCGTAGCGATGAATCACTTGAAAACTTTGATGGTCCTGAGTTTCCACAACATAGAGCCAGCTCCTCTCTGGCCCTTGGAGACAAGTTACTACAGGACACAGCACACAGCAAAGTCCCATGTGCTCTCCTTAGTCAAATCAGCAAACTGCAGGCCAGCCCCAGAACACACAGCAAGGGCAGTCCTTCTCTTCAGTCTCTTCAGATGTTCTTCTTTGGCAGAGGTTCCTCTTGATCACAAAGTAGTCTCAATCCTTTTTCAGGCTTGAGTTCAGTCTTGAGTTAATTGGTTTCAGCTCTCACATTTATACCCCTAAATGCCTTTGAAGTCTTAGTGTTCAGGGGCGCTGAGCACGGTCTAAACCATACCTGGGTGTCTTCCTGCCAATGCACACCTTTCTTCTTTGATAGTCACGGTCTGGGTCTCAGACACTCCGCAGGAGGAGTAGCCATTCTTATGTGGCAGCAGCACAGCCCTCTTCACATCAAAGGGGCTACTCCTCCTACCACACCAAATGCAGTCTCATCTACTCCTCTATGGTGTCAGGACACTTCCCAGACCCTGTCACATCCAAACCCAAACAGTCAATACACAACCAGGCAGAGACACTCAGGATGGTTAAGACAAGAAACCAGCCACTTCTAAAAGCATTGTTTCTAAAGACACAATTTAAAAACCATCTTCACAGAAAGATGTGTTATTAAATTCTGAGTTCAGGCACACTAAACTCCATCTCTACATGTTATGCCTATGGCAAGATATGATGGAAACATGTGACACAGCATTCCCAATTCTGTCCTACAGGCAAGATGGCCTTGCAACAGTGAAAACCGAATTTAGCAGTAATTCACTTTCAGGACAGGGTACACACCTCAGTACATGTCCTACCTTTCACATACACTGTACCCTGCTCATGGGGGTACCTTGGGCCTACTATAGGGGTGTCTGATGTGCATAAAAAGGGAAGGGTAAGGCCTGGCAAGTTTGTGCACTTGTCAGGACAACAAGGAAGTTAATAAACTGCACGCAGGCACTACAGTGGCAGTCCTGAGATCTCTTTCTAGGGCTACTTGTGTGGGTGGCACACTTAGTGCTGCAGGCCCACTAGTAGCATTTGCATTACCGTCCATGGCAGACATAGTGCATTTTACTAGGGACTTTACTAGTAAGACAAACATACCAATTATGGACAGCCAATCACCATAACACTTTATACAGGGAGCACTTGCACTTTGATACTGATCAACAGTGTAAAAGTGCCCAAAGTATCTAAGTTGACAACACAATGTCAGAAAAAGGTCTAGGAGGAAGGCAAAAAGTTTAAGGAACTTTAGCCAAAAAGGGCCAAGTCCAACAGAGTCCTATAATCCTATTATCCTTCTCACATAAGGTCAGGGGTTTGTAATTCACATTTATAACTCACCCTCATCAGAGGTAGCACTAGAAGCATAATTAAGAACCTTTTTGGAAAAGACCCTACTTGATTGGTCTTTTTCACTTATAATTTTGCTAGTAAGGGATTTGAATATATATCCATGTGTCTCATGTATGACCAATAGCAGGAAGCAATATCAGTGTGAGAAGCCAGTGTAGGTTCATTTTACTCACTACTGTTATGAAGACCTTTAAATCTTATGGTATCTGAATTTGATCTTTTTAATCTTTTAACCAAAGATAGGTATGATTCCCCTGGTTTATCCCTGATATTTAAGGGTAGAGGCATTATTTCACCAATTGATTTTATCTTTGTATCTACGTGTGTGATCCCTTTCCAAATCAAGTTTAGGAGAGCGTGGAGCATCTTTAGCTACAACAACCCAACCTCGGCTGAATTTGGCAGGGTCGATTTTAGGGCTAAGATTATTAAAACATATGAAGAATTTCTTTTAATCAAGGAGCAAGGCAGATGAATTGGATGGAGTAGGATTATCCCAGAGGTTTTAATGAGGAATTTGGTACAAGTGTGTAGCCCTGATTTGAGGTGTGCCTTAAAATTGGTTCCCCTGACCAAGCTCTTGTGAACTCATTTTATAACATCCGTTAAGAGGTTCAGACTGCCCTAACTATGAAAGGTCTGCGGTCAGATAGATATGGCCCAAAATGGTTTGACAAGAACTGCACAATGGCTTATAAAGAATTAAAATTAGCTGTCAAACATAAGCCAAAATCAAATATAGCAGTATAAATGGCCAGAAGGTTAAATGCGCAGGCACGTAGGAATCAAAAGATAGATCTTAAGAGAGATCCTTGGGAAAGCTTAAGGAGGCCTTTAGCTTTAGAGATAGTTCAGCATTTTGAAAAGTTGTGAACTAGCCACTATTTTATGAGGTAGCAGCACTGAATATGAGTAAGACCATACCATCTCAGAAATGGGTCGCTCACTTTGAACATATTTATGCAAACAATAGTGATCCTACTCATATTGCAATGTCTGATAGGGAGACAAAGTTATAATTTGAAATGGTTTATGTAAGGGAAGGTATAGTGGTCCTCACACCGTGGAAAATGCCTGGCCCAGATGGCGTACCTGGGGAACTTTTCAAATCATATACTGGCCTCAAAATGCAGTAGCGCAAGCCAACATTTCCTCATCATAGAAGCAATCAATTATTGTCCCAATTTTTTAAAATAGGAATCGAGCAGACCCGGAGTGCTATTGACCAATTTTGTTTATAGACGCTGAAGTGAAAGTTTTGGGTAGGGTCCTGCTTAATCGTTTGATGCAATGGGTAAATAGCAAGGAAATCATGTCAGTGATCTCATATTGTTTTAGACCAGGACGAAGAACTGTAGGAGAAAATATGAACCTTTATCTTTTAATTACCAAATGTACAAGTACTAGAAGAGACCTCAGCACAGCGTTTGATACAGTGGTTAGATCAAAACTGTGTGTAGTGCTGAGGGACATGGGGGTGAATGATGCCATCATAGCCTTTTTGCACGAGTTGCACACAGAGCTTGAAGCCTCTGTTAGATATGGGCCATTGGAAGAATGCCCTATGCACTTTAAAATAGGGAGGGGGGGGCGCAGAAATGCATATTGGCTCCAATGCTTTTTATTCTTTATATGAACAGGCTAGATCAGTTTTTAGAGGTGCACTGCGAAGATGTACCGAAGGTGAGAAAAATAAATGGCTTCAGCCCTACCTTACACAGATGATTGCATCCTTATAGCATGTACAGTTAAAGGCTTACAGTTTTTATTAGATCAATATTATGGAAAATTTAGCATGAAAAATTAATTAAACTATATCGTACACCATGACAGTAGGCCCGAAAACCTCCAAAACTAAAACATATCCAAATAAGGATCATCGTATTTGAAATGTGGACACATTTTTTTACCTTGATATCTTGTTGGGATCATAAAATGAACTGGGATCCTTTGATGATATCACATGTCCTATCTTTTTAACAGGGTAGCCTACAGTATCGAGGCTTTCTCTAGGTACCTAGGTTATAGCCATAGTAAATCTTTATTATTTCGCTATAATGTGAAGTGTGTACGAACTGCATCTTTTGGGGTGAAGATCTTGGGGTATAGGACTTGTCTCCCAGCACAAATAGCTGAAAATAAATTATTTAGGAGAATGTTGCATACCAGAACAGATCGTGCATGAAGAGTTGGGTGCAGGTTTTAGTGCAGATTACATGCAAATTCGCCCCATAATTCCATATGGCTTAAAAGTGACCTAGAGTTCAATAGGGAGATTTTAAGAGGCTGCTTGAGCATGGTTATATAAAAACAACTTTGGGAGAACTATACAAACCCCAACTCTATAGCAAAGCAGAGCTGATCTCTAAATCAGATATACATTTTTCACACATATTCCAAAACAAGGGCCATAGGCTCACAGTCTAAGAGTATTTGTATGCAATACACAATGGCGAAATCTATGAGCAAAATACAATTGTATTAAGCGTTGAATATGCCGGTTTTGCATTACAGGTTTTTAATGTATTTTCGTTTGAACCTGTATCCACAATTATTATTGGGGTGGCACAAGCCGTCAGACCCCCCCCTTTTATTCATGTCACATGGCCTCTGCACTAGACACTTTATATATTATTTTGATCTGTCCTAAATGGGCAGGCCTATGATATAAGTATTTCCTTCCTCTTCTTTTGCCTTTAAATTTTCAGCAAGCAAAACCAGCCCCATTGTATTTGCAACTTTTAGATAATTTTAATGGATAATGTTATGTATCTTGGTTTTTACCGGGGGTGTATCATGCTTATTTATAAAATTGTATTTTAATTAGTGAACATGAATTTATTGATGATACCAAATTGCTTTCATTGTACCTATACGATTTGCTTTTCCAAATCGAATAAAGATATTTTGAACTCTCTATTTCCTTTAATGTTTCATGGACTTGGGAAACCTAAGACAATGAAGGTGCAGCTTCCCATCGATAAAGATATTTGCCTTGTGGCCCAGTGACACTGCTGCATTGCTTTCCACTTACAGGAAGCCGTTGAGTAGGAACTGGAAGCACTATTAAAGCATGACATCATCGTACACTCCGCTGGTCCTCCGCCATGGGCCTCTTCCATTGTAGTGTTAACAAAAAATGACAGTGGAGGTTCAGTGCCCATCTGTGTTTATATGTGCCAGGCTAACATAGCCGTTGAGGAAAAGAGGCATCCAGGTCCACATCGCGGATATGATCGCACAACTGAATGGTGCCAAAGTTTTTTTCGATCTTGATTTGAACAAAGGCTACCATCAACTTGAGCTGGAAAAAAACTGTTTATTTTACTACTTTTTTGACTCATGTTGGTTTGCCCAGATATAAATGACTCAGTTTTGGTGTGTTATCAGCGGAAGACATTTTTCAGGATGTGAGTCTTTGAGTCATTCAACCTGTCACACATACTTTTAACTACAGTGATGCTATCCTGATGTTTAGGGCTACACGAAAGGAGCACGACAAAGCACTCACACAAGTGTGCCATATGCTTACTGATGCAGGTACCACTCTGAACGCAGAGAAGCGTGACTTCCACAAAAGCAGACTAAAATTCTTTGGCCATGTCTTTTCTGAGAAAGGAATGGCTCCTGACCATGAAAAAATACAAAAAACAATTTGATGGACAGAATGTAGATCAATGTCTTACATTCACCCCAGTACAAGGATCTGGGCCTAAATCCATCGTTTTTTGCACTCCACACCACCCTGGGTCAGATAATGGCTTTATGCAAATCAGCTCTGACCCTGTGCCCCATGGGAACAGTCCAGTCCGAACTAGACTGTTCCCATGGGGCACAGGGTCAGAGCTGATTTGCATATCGCCATTGTCTAACCCAGGGTGGTGTGGAGTGCAAAAAAACGATGGATTTGGGCCCAGATCTTTGGACTGGGGTGAATGTGTGACATTGATCCACATTCGGTCCATCAATTGTTTTGTATGAAAAAATACAAGCATTGTCATCCACTTGCCTCCCAGAAGATGTGTCCAGGCTGCGATCCTTTTTAGGTCTGACCAGTCACTGATTCAGATACAGTCACAATTTTGCCACCATGACTGTGCCGCCGAGATACTTAACAAGTTGGAATGTTTTGTTTAAATGGTCTTCTGAGTGTGACAAAAGCTTAAAGAAAATCGAACATGCAATTGAAAATGAGACTGAAGTGATCTATTATGAACTAAACTACACACTGAGATTGCATTAGATGCGAAGCCTGGTGGGGTTGGGCATGATACAACACCATGAACAGCAAGATGCTCAGAGACACATTGTGGCCTACGCTAGGAGTCTATATCAGACTGAACATACTTATTCTCAACCCGAAAAGGAGAGCTTAGCAGTAGAATAGGCTTGTGAACACTTCCACATGTTTTTGTATGGAAAGCATTTCACCCTTATAAAGGACCACCAGGCGTAGCTCACCCTTTTTGGGAATCCTAAGGCCAAGATGCTCAATCACATTGAGATGTGGGGGTTGTGAATGCAGGAGTATGATTACACTATTGTGCATAAGCCTGCATAAAACTTTTCACAAGTGCTGTTAACAATGTCACAGAACAACATCCAAGGCAGTAGAATCGGACGTTAACTTCATAGTAAAGCCTAGAACACCTACAGCTTTAACCCCTTCCACACTCATGACGAGCTGGGCTCGTCATGACGTAGCCTCCTCGCACGCTGATGACGAGCCCAGCTCGTCACGTAACATGCGCTTTTGAATATCTCAGCGCAGGAGCAGAATTCCGCTAGCGCGGATGCGGTTAACTATTGAACAAATCACCACTGCCACCAATGTTGATCAAAACATGCTCAAGCTCGAAGGCAGTATTGCAATGCATTCATGAACAAAGCATATTCAACTTATCACAGACGAAGTTGAATATCAAAAGTTTAAGAATTTTCAGGAAGAACTTTTCATCACTCAAGATAGTATCGTACTGAGAGGGTCGAGAATAGTCATACCTGAGAGCCTAAAGTAACAAGTAATTGAAATACCACACGAAGGATAATGTGGTATTGCTGCCACCAAGATAGCCCTCAGGGATCGAGTGTGGTTTCTGCAACTTTTAGATCGAGTTGAAAGGGAGCTGAAAGCATGCCTTTCACCCAAGATTACCCAACATGCGATAAATATGTCTGACCTTCCGAAACATGCGTGTAAGAAACTTGAATTTGACTTCTTTGGGCACCTCAGTAAAGGACATCATTTCATGGTAGTTATAGAATGGTACTCACGTTTTCCCCTAGTGGAAGATTTATCGTCAACCACCCATGACAGAGTTATTGACAGGGTGGATGATATTTTCGCAGCGTATGGTGTTCCTTCCATTCTTAAATCTGACAATGGCCCACCCTTCAATAGTAGAGAGTTTGATTACTTTCTTGGTCGTTTGAACATCAAGCATCAGAAAGGCACGCCTCTTTGGCACCAGGCAAATGGCGTGATTGAACGATTTATGGGTACCTTTAAGAGAGTCATTCTACCCATTGCACAAGTAGGGATTGACCTCAAGTTTGGTCTGTGTCCAGACCTCTGTGCTTATAAATCTACTCCTCATTTTACAGCCTGAGAAAATCCTGCCACTTTGTTGTTGGGGAGAACCCCTGGAACAAAGCTTCCACAACGGACCAATAGCCGGTCATTCGACCCAGATGAGGATTGTGTCAATGACATTTCTTCCAAGAGCAAGTTGAAGTCTTATGCTGATAGCCACCAATGCCCTCAGGATAACGTTTTTGAAGGAGACCCGTACGTTGGCAACAGACCTCTAAAATGGATTCTCCACTTGACGCTGAGCCCCAGATAGTTCTGACCAGTAAAGAACACATGGTGGCCACTCAGCACCCTGGAAAGACAATAACCAGAGACTCATCACACTTTAAGCATCTGCCTCGATCTTTGTCATCTCCAGATGTCACGAGTGAGGTAGTTCCACCTGAGTGCCTAAGTCAAGCATCTGGTTCGTCATCTGAGATGTTAGATGAGGGCCCCTTCCTCCACATCATACAACCCTGAAAGACTAGTGCGAGCACCTCAACGATTGAGGAGATCTAATATTTATATGTTGTCTGTACCTTTTATTTAACAAAGGGGGAGATGTAGTGTCACAGGCTTATATGCATGAGGACTCTTGTGGTCCTCGGAGGACTCCTTACAAGCATTACCTAATCGATTAGGAGATATCTTGATGTGTCTGATTGTGGTCAATAAAGTTCAGAGCGCAGTACGTTCAGTTAAAAGATGTTTGCAGTTGAATAAAGGTGTGCAAACTAGAGCATCATGTGTGGCGCATTCTTTTGCTTGCTGCCGGGCTGGAGAGATCGATACACCACCTGGGCTGTCTACTGTCACTCTTATACCTAGCATGGAGGCCCGCCGACTTTGCAGAAAATCTGCATATGCAAAGCAAATTAAGACAATCAAAGAACTATATTAGGATCAGTGTTTAATCAGAGGGGCCTACGCTGCTGCATGCAGGCAATTATAGCTTGTTTCAACTCTTCAGACATACAGCATAACTGTAGATTGACAAAATATCTGATCAGACTAGACCAGCAAAGGAATCGCCTGACAGTTCAATATCTGCAGAGAACCAAGCACTCTGAAGATGCTCCTAGCATGAGTCTGTGGAGTGGGGGTTAGGGCGGGCCGGAATAACAGGCGTGGAGGCCGTATGAAGTGCGCTATGATTAGCGAGAACTTTATTGGTTAGACAGAAAGTTAGTCCAGGAAGTACGGTTGTCCGGGTAGAAGTCCAGGTACGGGTGTAGAGATGAGATTCCGGGGAGGTGTCGTCGGTAAGGTGTCCGCTGCTGGGCTGAGGTCGTCTTTCCGTGGTGTAGGTAACGGTGTGCCCCTCGGAGGTAAATAAAAGAGACAGGGCGGTTAGTCCAGAGGACAACGAACCTCGTAATACTGTCACCAGCACCGGGAAGTGAGAGGGGTTTGAAACGGTCGTGAGGGAGGGTGGTAGGGTAGATAGAGAGAGAAAAACGGGTAGTGGGTAGAGAGTGTGGTCGGGAGGGGAAAACAGTGCGCAATTCTATACAGTGTCGGTGCACGTTTGTACAGTGAGTGTGGTTCGGGAGACTATTTACGCTATGTACACTACTACAAAGGGGAAACATGGAGAAAGGTAACAAGGTACTCACGTGCCCCGCCGTAACTCTCCTCCGAGTTACGGCCGCTCTCCAGCCACCTCCTGAGGACACCAACAGTCCTCACATCAAACGTCTTCTTCTTCTTCTTCCTTTCGGCTCTTCCTTTCTTCTCCGCTTTCCGCTGCTGGTTCTTCGCGTTCTGCTAACTCCTGCCACGAGTCCGCTGCTGGGAACCCTGAGTCCTCCGAGTCGTCGGCTTTTCTACCATCCGGCCGGAATCCAATAGAATGACTTCCGGGGTCAGGTGTGGTCACTTCCGGTCCTTCAGTACCCTCCACACTTCCGGGGTCACGAAAGGTCAGTTCCGGTCCGCCATGTACCGGTGTTACCGAGGGCGCCTGTGGGGAGATAGAGAGAGGAGTAGTTCCGAAGGTATGGGAGTCCACATTGGTTCGCCGCCCCCTGGAGGTAAGGGTCGGCCCTTCACAGAGTCCCAGTTAGCCTAGCCACTTTAATGCAACCACAAGCCGCATATAAAAAGTCAGTGGGTAACGCTACTGAGTACACAAGTACTGTGTCCTTGCACGCATGAAATCCGGACTCCACTGCCACTTTAGCAAAAATATTAAAGACTCTGACCGTAGCTGCTTTGCTCCAGCAGATAGATAAGCTCGGCACACCAAGTACTTTATATTGACTGAATTTTGCACAATTGTTTCTGTTCACATTTGCATATTGAAATTTTTCACAATGATTACTTTTAAAAAAAAAAGTTTTAACTAATGTATTTAGTGCAAAGGTTTTAATTAACAAAGCACTTGAATGAAATTAACTTTTTTCTTCTTTTGTTTGGGTCATCACCTTAAGAGCTTCCCATTCCATCCCTCTGCATGCAGTGGATCTCCAATTGTTGTAAAAGTAGGCTGTCGTCATCTCCCTCAACTCCCCCCAAATAAGTCGTCCTTTAGGGCTTCCCGATGCAAACGCCACAGAGGGAACCGTGGAATAACACCCCGTTATCCCCACTCCAGGAGCACCGGTGTGGGGACAACACTTGTGTGTGTAGTGCCACTACGGCTGCCTCCCCTGAGAACAGGAATCTAATCCAATGTAAACTGTATGTGTGGGGATGTAGCAGGTGTAACCTCCACCCTCTGGGTGCATCGTGCACCACGCATCTGTATAGCCAACCTGTCTATGACCACCCGAGCGCTGCCGGTATGTTCGGTTTAGAGGAGAACTGGGGGGGGGGTGCCTGTCTAAGGAGCTGTCCAACACACAGTTAAAATCCCCCCTCTCACACCACCGGGGTTCCCACATATGGCAGCAGAAGAGTCTCCCTAAGCTGAAAGAAAGCGCCCTCCTCAACATTTGGGCCATAAACATTCAGGAGACAGACTTCCTGACCATCTAGCTCTGCTTGAACGAGGACATATCTCCCCTCTACATCAGCCCTGCTGCTAGGCATTCTGAATGGCACCTGGAGGGCCATGCAAATAACCACTCCCCAGGCATAACTGGAGTAAGTCGCAGAAAACATCTGACCTCTCCCTTTTCTCTGGAGCTTGGAACGGCTGATTCCGTTAAGTGCATTCACTGCAGCATAGGAATTTGAATGCTGTGTCTCCGAAGGTAAGTGTATACCCTGTACCGCTTTACAGAGAAGTGAAGGCCTTGTACATTCCATGTTACAATTTTAAACTGAGTCTTCTAGCAATCCATAATCATGGATCGCCTTATCACATTTGCCCCGCAAATGCTGCCAACGAAAACATCCCTGAAGATAAAGCATCCCCTCACACCCCGGGTATACACCACAATAACAAATTATGCTTCACCAGTCATATGACTACCCCCAACTGTAATCTAAAACCCAAAATAAGACAGGTTATAATCAATCTCCAACCACAAAACACATTTCACATGCCGAATCACCATCAACCAATATACCTAACAATCACACAGCAGGCAACCAAAAACCTGAACCATGCTGGGTAGAGGAGGAGCCCCAGCACAGCACAAGAGGGCCATCACTTGAGCACACCCTCCTCCCCTAAGCCACACAAGCATGCAACACTTAGTCAAGTCCCACTCATGCCAGCTCACAGTATAAGGAAATGAGAAAAAGATGATGTGGGAGTGGGGGGCGAGGGGAAAGGGGTAGGCCTGCATATGCTGCCGTTCTGTGCTCCTCCTGCAGCAGTGTTCAAGCAGCTGAGCTCTCCCAGTACACACACGCCACAACACCCTCAAGGCACTCAACAGTATGCGCTCCAGGCAAACAGCGCACTATTGCGGCGCTAATCAAAATGGTGCAAATGTCTGCAAAGAAGTTGCGGGAAGTCAGGGAACCGAACCCTGCGGGGTGTCCTCCACAGATCACTGACAGAATATCGAGGAGAAGAATATCGACCTGCCAAAATATCGAGGGTAAAATATTGAGTGACAGAATATCGACTTCCTATCTACAAACAGGTAAGTACAAAAATATCGAATCCTAAATATCGTTGTCAATAATTAAGGCGCCTAATAGGATGGCGGACGGTCCCGAGGCGTAGGGACCGTCCGCAGGGGCAGCGGTGGTCCCTCCGATGGAATTAGGATGTGACCGCCACCCTGGCGGTCACATCCCGTATATTTAACATTGCGGCGGGTGCTGCTTTAAGCAGCACCTGCCGCAAATTTAAATATGCATGCTGTGCATTTGCATGCACAAAGCGGCAGGCACGGTGCAGTGCCTGCAGCATTGTGCATGCAAATGCAGGGGGGTACCATAGGTACCCCCCATGTGCACCCCCCACCCCCACTTCACCCGGGGGGCCCGCAACGGGCACCCAAAGAAAAGACCCTATGCCTTTCCGTGGCGGCAAAGTCTGAAGCACATCCTAATATGGCTGGGGGTGTCTGATAGACACCGCCACCATATTAGAGCTTTTCCGCCACGGACAGAAGCCGACCGCAGTGGAAAAGCGGCGGATGGTCTTCCCGTCTGCCGATGACCCCCCAGCCATCCTAATGTGGCGGAGGGTCTTTTCATTCACCGCAGCGGTGAATCCGCATCCTCCGGGACAGCGGTGGCCCGGAGGATGCAGATTCACCGCAATCTTAATGGAGCCCAAAATTTGCTAGTATTGACTTTTTTAAATGTCCTAAAAGTAATATAAAATGATTTAAATAATAAATATAATTAAGTAAAACATAGTTAAAAATTATTTAAAAACCTTAAAATAATAAATAATAAATGTAATGTATATCAAAACTGAATTTGTATTTTTTACAATGTATATTACCTTAATAATAAAATATAATTAATATGTTCAATTATAAAATATTAAAAACATAATTTAAAATATAATTACATATATATATATATATATATACACACACACACACATATATATATGTATATATATATATATATATATATATATATATATATACATATATATATGTGTGTGTGTGTGTATATATATATATATATATATATGCTAACGTTGGAGAAAATGGCAAATACAATTCGATTGATCCTTTGTAGAGAGGTTGTTTTAAAGAATTGAACTGTATTTATTATTTTAATAAGTTCAATGGCACTTGGGCAGTTTACATGTTATTTTAAATTATATAATCAACATGTTTATTGAAAATATCTGTCGTGTGTCAATAGCTATAGGTCTTTTTGAAAAACGTTGTGAATGCGAACGGTAAAAACGCATTAGGATGTTTTCAGTGTTTTTGCACATGTGATCTATGACGCCAAGAGTGGGAGGGCCACTTTGCACTTTAAATGTAGACAATGGTGTTTTCAAACTGTGACACGTGATCAAGGGCTTACGGGCTTGAAACGCGTTGTGTTGGGTCACTTAAAATAAAATCACTGCCCACTTGAAATACCTCGGAGGTCTGTGTCTCTTTCCTCGCCTGTCTGCTGCTGCGGAGTATCAGGAAGTGGTTCAAGTGTTTCCAGGTGTCGATTACGAAGGGCGGTTACCTTCGTTTCCAGACCTCCTCCCTACGAGTCGGCGGCTGAGTTTAACCGACGAGCACATGGATCCGTGGTGGATTGTTATCAGCTGCCGCCTACCCCGTGAAAGTTTGTGAAAGACGGAACTACTGGGAAACTGCCGAACGAGTACGCGTGGACGGCTGTTCTGCGGAAAGCGGCAGAGAACCGGTGAGTCTAAACAACATTTCAAGAAGCGGGAAAACGTAGAAGGGGAGCAGCGGTATTTCACCGCAGCGCAGCGGGGGAAAAGAACAACTTTTTTCTCTGCACGCACGCCGGGGCTTTAAATCTAAAGTGACCCAACAATATCAGCAGAAGAAATGAGGGAAAGAGAGCTAGCGGCAGAGGCGATGTTTTGCAAACAAACTAAAACCGCTAAAGATAATGTCTCGCCGGCTAGCGAGGAAATTGACAAGGACAGTGATATTGTGAGTCTATATAAAGAACTGGAGAAAAAGCGTAAACTTGAGATTACCA
Source organism: Lissotriton vulgaris (assembly GCF_964263255.1). Classification (NCBI taxonomy): domain Eukaryota; kingdom Metazoa; phylum Chordata; class Amphibia; order Caudata; family Salamandridae; genus Lissotriton; species Lissotriton vulgaris. Next base: position 211,046,983 of record NC_141690.1, on the reverse strand, counting down.
AGTGGTGGGAACACCGATCACTATCAAAGTATGCTGAAGTGGGAAGGGTGCCAAGAGGACTACGCATTTTACTAGCACCCAGCTTTGATAGACCTAACCCCAATATGCTACGAGAATGGGGGAAAGTAACCTTGCTGCTTCAATGAATCTAGTCAAAATCCTGATCAAATATGCTTACATTGATCGGGAGGAAATACTAAAAGAAATTGACGTCATTTTGGAAAAAATTAACAAATTGGGAACAACTGAGCAAAGTACTAAACTAGAGGAATTCATGTTAGAACATCTGAAGAAACATGAGGAGAAGATTAAAGTAAGAAAAGCAACCAAGTTTAATCGAGACTCGGAAGACTATGAAAATGGTCAAATCTTTACTTTCTCCAGAAAGTTTGATCCCATAAAGCGCCAACAGTACAAGGAAAAAGTTAACAACGAGGATATGAGCAGTGCCCGTCAGAATATTGAAAATGAGAATGGGGATAGCCTAGACACCATCTCACTCACTAGTGCGTCCAGTACAGAATCAATTCCGGTAGTGAGAAGAAAAACTATCCTCAATGTGGGACAAGAGATGGATTTTTTAGTCGAGGCGAGACTGCAAACTTTAAGACCTCGACGGAACCAAACAACCGCAAATGTCGGCGAACCAAAAGAAGACGTGACCAACGCAAAAGAAGCAAAGAAAAATACCAACAAAAAAACAAAAGCGAAATGGAGAAAGAACAAAAAACAGTAAAAGATAACACTGTCATTAATTTATCCAATGTCGCTTTATCCAAGGCTGAGGAACAGCTGTTGGCCTTGGGTCTCAATTTCTGCCCTGGTGACAACTTTAAATATGCGAGAACACGCACTGATGTATACTGTTACATCAGGAAGCTGAAATTGAAAAAGTTCTTTGCTCTTAAAACATCAAAAGACATTGGAGATAACAATGAGGCTGAAGAAATTGAAAATGAGTCTACAGTTAACCTGACAGCATCGGACATTCCCCACCTACTATTGGTACACGACTTAGCAGATGATTCGGACAGTATAGGAGAACAAGAATACGAAATTGATCAGGCTACCCAGGCACGACTACGCAAAATTAACCACAAACAAGAAGGGGCTGGGCTCAGCCCCTTCAAACCAAAATCCAATTTTGTACCGATTATGCCTAAGGACAGCATTGATGTATTTCATGATCTGGTTATCAATGATCTCAAAAAATTAAACTATACTGTCCTCAAAAACAGATGTGAAAGGAATTTGTTTTTTAGAAGGAAGGCATATTTTGATTTGGTTAAGAAATTGGAAAATAATCAAGAGGTGGTGGTCAAAAAATCTGACAAGGGTGGGAACCTGGTATTGTGGCCTAGAAAAGACTATATAGCCGAAGCATCTCGCCAACTTCAAGATGTAAAATGTTATGCTAAGTCCACTATGAAAGAGTACGAAAAGGCTAAATCAGCTTTACACAAACTGTTAGCGTCATGGAAAAGACAAGGTCTCATTTCCACAGAGGAATACAAGTTTATGGTTATAGAATTTCCGGTGTTACCAGTGCTGTACTTAATCCCTAAAATACATAAAAATGTTGTCCCCATTCCAGGCAGGCCAATAATATCGGCTATTAATAGCTTAGGGGAACATGTAGGCCAGTACATTGATTTTTTTCTTCAGAGCTTGGTGATGTCATTATCCAGCTATGTTAAGGACACTGGCGATTTTTTACAGAAAATTAATAAGCTCCTATGGTCTGAGAATTTGCTTCTTATCACTTTGGATATAGAAGCACTATATACATCCATAGACCACAAACAAGGACTAGCTTCTGTGAAGTATTTTTTGGAAAAGAGGTCCAGCACACTGTATGAACACAACAAAATTCTATTGCAGCTCATCAGTTGGTGTCTGAACAATAATTATTTTTTGCTCGACAAAGATCTATACAAGCAGTTGAGAGGAGTGACGATGGGGGCCTGCTTCTCCCCCAGCTACGCATGTTTACATGTGGGCTGGTGGGAGGAGCAGGTCCTCAAAACCGCCTTTCAAGAGGAGTATAACACACATATAAGATCTTACCTGAAGTACATAGACAACGTGTTCATTTTGTGGGAGGGAAGTGAGGAGGAAGCAATGTTGTTTATTAATAAGATCAACAAAAATGAGTTTAACTTAAGATTCACTTCTCACATTGAGAAAAAAGAGATTGAATTTCTTGATGTTAAAGTCTTTGTCCATGACAATAAACTTGAGAGCACCCTTTATAGAAAAGCCACTTCTGGTAACATTACTTTGCATGCAACCAGCTCCCATCCAAAACACCTCATTGCCAGCATCCCATATGGAGAAATCCTAAGGATAAAAAGAATCTGCAGCAATGAGTAGCAATTTGAGAAATGTAAACTAGAACTGGTTGCTAGACTAAAAGACAGGGGATACCCTGCCAAAATGATTGAGGAAGCTGAAGAAAAGGCGAAAACTAGATCTAGGACAAGCCTTTTCTCTTCAGATGAGGAAAGCCCTAATACAACTATTTCTGATAGTCCTCTGACTATAACTAATACTCCTAGATTGATTACAACCTACAATAGGGAGGAACGTCAGATAAGGTCTATAATTAACAAGCATTGGCCTGTTGTACTGACAGATAACATCCTCCAAAGTAGAATCGCAGCGAAACCTGTGATTACATTCAGGAGAAGTAGTACTATGGGCACGAGATTAGACAGAGTGTCTCCGGAAATCAAAAAAAAAAAAAAAAGTCACTTCCTGGTTACCATCTAAGAAGGGCTTTACCAAATGCACAACATGTAGAGCGTGCAATTTTGGGTGCAATATGTCATCGTATTCAACACCTTTCAGGACTACTCCTAGTCTGATAACTGGCAATTACAACTGCAAAACCGAGTATGCTGTGTATGTCCTGACGTGCACCTGTGGGCTGCGCTACGTGGGTAGTACGAAGCTACAGGTGCACGTCAGGATATTGCAGCATATTAGGGCCATTCTGCACAGCGATGCAACATATCCTGTTGCCAGACATTTTAAGAAAGTGCAAGCCAATAACATCAATTGCCTTTCCTACTATGTAATTCATGCTGTGAGTAGAAAAAGGAGAGGGGGCAATAGAGAACGCCAACTCCGGCAGCTAGAAACCAAATACATCTTGAATCTAGATTGCAAATGGCCCAAGGGATTGAACACGACGGAAGATATGCGCAGCTTTTTGTAAAATATGCATGGCTGCCATTGCCTTGACACGTTGGTTCATCAGTTGAGTTGTCTGTAAATAGTATCATTAAATCTGTCCTTGTAAATTATATTGTATATAATCTGCATATTTCACTTTTCCTCATATCAAATTTCTTAAAGTATATTTTTTGAATTTTTATATACATTCAAATGTTTTTAGGATCCAAGAGGATCGTTTTATCTGTATTAATTGATGAATTAATAAAGTTTCTGGTGTACAGATGATTGGACCTAGTATATACATTTGAGAAATTCACACCATTCACATTTGCACTTTATATATTTAATGTTATGGTATGCACTTTTTGCACTTTCTTGTCAGCCTCTCCAGTCCTTTAGACTACATAGTGTGCCTAAACAATTTAAAATTACTAGAAATAAGAAAACCGTTAATTGAGAGCGCATCACAAGGTGTGTAGGTTGGTTATAAACGGATTTAACCGGTTATACATTTCCCTATGCTAACGTTGGAGAAAATGGCAAATACAATTGGATTGATCCTTTGTAGAGAGGTTGTTTTAAAGAATTGAACTGTATTTATTATTTTAATAAGTTCAATGGCACTCGGGCAGTTTACATGTTATTTTAAATTATATAATCAACATGTTTATTGAAAATATCTGTTGTGTGTCAATAGTTATAGGCCTTTTTGAAAAACGTTGTGAATGCGAACGGTAAAAACGCATTAGGATGTTTTCAGTGTTTTTGCACATGTGATCTATGACGCCAAGAGTGGGAGGGGCATTTGCACTTTAAATGTAGACGATGGTGTTTTCAAACTGTGACACGTGATCAAGGGCTTACGGGCTTGAAACGCGTTGTGTTGGGTCACTTAAAATAAAATCACTGCCCACTTGAAATACCTCGGAGGTCTGTGTCTCTTTCCTCGCCTGTCTGCTGCTGCGGAGTATCAGGAAGTGGTTCGAGTGTTTCCAGATATATATACCCGGGGTATCTTGTTCAAAGGTTGCTTTATTCAGACAAGACAGACGCCCTCGCGTTTCGGCATTCAGCCTTTCTCGATGTCAATGACCCAAAGACATTGCCATGTTTTTAAACACACCTTGTGGTAAAGGAAGGACTACTGGCTAGCTGACAATAACCAGCGCCATCTTTGAGTGGTGAGTATTTACAACGATGAAATCAACTTGCATGCACATTGTCTACTTTTAACATGCATTAATACCACCCTTTGCGCAAGTATTATCGAAAAGTGATTGTACATACATTATAACCACATCACCTGTTCCTTTTTAGTACTTAATCTCGAATTTACCTGATTTGCACATAAAAAATTGAGCCGTGTATCGGCAATTATCCTTCCCTACCTATATTCAAGTCTGTTTATCCAAACCAAAACAAATCAACCATATGCTAGTTATAATTACTGTACATTCTATCCATTGTTTTCCTCTAATGTTTCCTGATTACCATTGCAATAGAACTTTCAAATCGAATTCATATATTTCATAGTATTGCGGTCAGAGGACCACCAAGGTTTCTCATGACTTCATTTCTTATATACACTCATGTCACGGATCAATCATCAATCCAAAAGTGAGAAATATATACAAAAGTGCACATTTCATTTGAAAACATTCCGCCCCTGTTAATTTCTATCTACATATATACATATATACACTCCTATGTACAAATCTACAGGTGACGGTCTGTTTTTCACATCTTGCAGTTGCAAATTTACAATTTATTCATGTACCTATATGTACCATCATTTCTTTGTCACTATTCATGCCCCAAGGTGTTTTTGTGTGGATGTCGATGATATACCTGGACTCCAATCTACGCAGTTTCTTAAGTCTGTCCCCCCCTCTGATGTTATCGGGGACTGAGTCCAACCCATAGCACAGTAGCTGATTACGGTCACTCTGGTGTTTCTCTGCAAAGTGTCTTGCGACAGGGTAGGCTTGGTCCACCTTGTCAATCGCTCTCATGTGTTCTAGTATCCTGATTTTAAATGGATGTACCGTGCTACCGATGTACTGGAGCCCGCACAGACACACTAGACAATACACAACATACGGTGTGCTACAAGTGATAAACTTGCTGATTTTTTTCACCATACCGGTGTCTTGAATTATGTATGTGAGAGCTCTTTTGCTATTGCTGCAAGCTTTGCATTTATGACACGGGAAGAAACTTCTCATGCTTTTTAAGGTATTCATTTTAGGGGGTATTTTCTCTAGGTGGCTACGTACCAATTGGTCACGGATAGATCTTGCCTTCTTAAATGTGACTAGGGGAAAATTCGGGACATCATCACCTGTTACATTATCCGCTTTAAGGATATGCCAATTGTTTCTCAGCATTTGTTTCAAATGGTTAGCTTCCGCTGAGTATGGGGTGATTAGTCTAAATTTGCCTGCTTCAGTTTTTTTGTCTTTCCTCTCATCCAACAGGCTCTCCCTGGCCATAGCTTTCACTTTGCAAAGTGTTTTATTCAATGAAATGGGGTTGTACCCTCTAATGACAAATCTGGCTATACTTTCAGTGGCTGCCTTCTCAAAATCACAATCACGCATGCAATTTCTTCTTAATCTTAATAGTTTCCCCGTAGGGGATACTTTGCACTAGTTTTGGTGCATGGCTGCTGGTTGCATGCAATATCGAATTTCCAGCAGTGTTTTTTCGATATAACGATGTTTCGATCTGACCACCAATAATCTGTACTCTAAGGTCCAAATAGTCCACAGAACATGGACTAATGATTCCTGTAAAGTGCAGGTTTAGATTGTTGTCATTCAAGATTGTGATATAATTGCGGGCAGTTTCCTCAGTCCCTTGCCAAATGATAAATAAATCCTCGATGTATCGATGCCATTTTATCACTCTACCACTTGACATGTTGTCCCTGTAGGTCCTGGGTACCTGCTCCTCCCACCAGCCAACGAACAAGTTTGCATAGCTGGGAGCGAAGCAGGTACCCATCGCCGTGCCAGACACTTGTTTGTAGTATGTAGTTTCGAAAAGGAAGATGTTATTGTTCAAACAAAATTGCAAGAACTCAATTAACATGCAGTTATGTTGGGCATATCTAAGTTGTCTTTTCTTCCGATATACATTGACTGCCTCAATTCCCTTCGAATGTTCAATACAAGTGTAAAGACTTGTTATGTCTAGGACAACAAATATATAGTCAGATTGCCATTGCACATTTTGGATTTTAGTTAAAAAGTCCTTGGTGTCTTTCACGTAGGAGGTTAACTTTTTTACCAAGCTCGCCATGTAAAAATCAAGAAACTTCGAAACACGTTCCGTCAGCCCCTGAACAGAAGAAACAATGGGCCTTCCAGGGGGGTGCAGATTGTCTTTATGTAACTTGGGGATGTGATAAAAGGTCGGGCAAATGGGATTAGAGCTGCGTAGATATAAATGTTATTCATCTCCAAGCATTCCTTTTTTGTACCACTTATTTATCAGTTCATCATAGGCTTGGATGCTTTGTTGGTATATTTCAAAAGTGGTTTCTTGGTAACAGCTTGCATCCGATAATTGCCTCATTGCCTCTCGATGATATTCCTCCCTTGTTTGCACCACAACGTTACCCCCTTTGTCTGAGGGCCAATTTTTCTTCCTAGGATAAATTTAATCCACATTTCTCCGTCTTCTGTTTCTTACGGAACTGTTGCAGATCTTTAATCATTGCCTCAGAGAAAGTGTCCAGGGCATCAAATGGCATTTGCGGATTGAAGGTAGAGCATGGTTTGTATGGACTTTCTTCTCTGTCCTGCTCAATGCCGACATCTATTGCTCGTTGCACCACTTCTTGGCTATTTAGTTCTTCTGTCATCACCTCATTTCTGAGGTCTTCAAGTGTTTCGATTCCTGCAAGATCGTTGACTGCAAGGCTATCCGTTGCTGTTAGTCTTGCTACTAGCTTTTTGCTTGTTTTTAAATGAGTCCTAATTTTGAAATACTTGTGTAGTTTCAGCTTTCTCACGAAACTAAACAGATCAATACTGGTCTGGGTGTATTCCAGGTGTGAATCAGGGCAGAAGGTAAGGCCCAAACTTAGTACTTTGTTTTCTGCATCAGTTAGTGGTTTGGTTGTCAAGTTTACCACTGTGAGATTGGTTGGACCCATTATCTCCTGTCTGCGGTTGGTCCAAGTCGCGCCCTTTGGCTTTCCTGCCGCTGCCAGATCTTCACGTCCTCCTGCGCTGACATTTGCTTCTGGGGGCTTGTTTTTTCCTCCCCGTAGCAATGACTGCCTGATGACTTGAAACTCGGTCTGAAAAGGGGTCTGCTTATCTGAGCCGCTCGCCACAAATGCGGCTTGTTTGTCGCTTGATTCATTACCCGTCAGATCAGACTCTGATGTTTCCACTGCCCGTGTTGGTGCTGTTGTTTTAGAACTTAATTCTTTTCTTGGGACATCGAATTTCTTAGCATATGTTAATACTCTGCCCTGTGTATAGTCTCTTTCGTCTCGTTGAAACTTTTCTTGTTTACGCATCTTAATTTTCTGCTCGTATTTCAATAACCTGGTTTTCATTTGATCCATTGCTTCAGTTATTTTTTTATCGTCTTCCTCCTTACGTAGGTCCTCTTCCATCTGTTTAATTTCTGCCAAGGTTTTGTCACGGTCGCTCCACGCATATTTTATAAGCAGTCCCAAAGTGCCTTTGCAATAGTGGGCTGCGTGTTCCGCCCAGTCAATCAATAGTTGTGGGTCTGGGTTTTAATACGAAGGGACAGTATAAACTCGCAATCCTCTTGGGACTCGGTCCACCTCGATATAGCCCTGCAAACTAGTAGCCTCCCACCATTTTCTGACTTCGCACTCATACAAGCGCTCCAATTTAATCATAGTTTCATTAAATTTGCTTTTTGGGATCTGGTTTGTTTGTTGGTTGGAGTTCCACCCACAATCGATCTTTTAAACATATCTTTGGCATCCTCATGCCTGGTTGATTCACAAAACATGCTTGTGTCTAAGGGCTGTTGTCTGGGACACAAAAGTTATTTATGTTCTTATAATATTGCGCAACTATTTCCAGGAAAAGATGCTCTTACGTCGCGCTGCCACACATCACTGTCTTTTGTTTAAAGCAGTAGGAGAAACTTCTCGCTTACCCAATGCAGGTCCTCGCGGCTCACCGCGCCTCCTCCGAAGCGCCGCTCCTCGCTTTCTCCCGCAATTGGTGCCGCTCGTCAATTCTCTCCCTGTGGCCAAACGCGGTGCTCCACTTCACGTCCGTTCCGGACACAGCTCCGTAGTCCCACAATAACGGTGCACTCTTCGACGGGTGCGGATAGCGGACGCCGCTAATATTAACGCTCAAATTCTCCCGTTTTCAACCAAAGAATTCTCCGCACTCCCGGGGTTTCTTTTTCAAAGGTTGCTTTATTCAGACAAGACAGACGCCCTCGCTTTTCGGCATTCAGCCTTTCTCGATGTCAATGACCCAAAGACATCGCCATGTTTTTAAACACACCTTGTGGTAAAGGAAGGACTACTGGCTAGCTGACAATATCCAGCGCCATCTTTGAGTGGTGAGTATTTACAACGATGAAATCAACTTGCATGCACATTGTCTACTTTTAACATGCATTAATACCACCCTTTGCGCAAGTATTATCGAAAAGTGATTGTACATACATTATAACCACATCACCTGTACATTTTTAGTACTTAATCTCGAATTTACTTGATTTGCAAATAAGTAGGGAAAGTGTCGGATAGCAGGCGGATAAAAATTACTATTCCCACTCTAGCAAGTGGAACAGTAGAGAAAGTGTTGGATAGCGGGTGGGTGAAAATTACTATTCCCACTCCACTGAGTGCAACAGTAGGGAAAGTGTTGGATAGCGGGTGGGAATAATATACTACTCCCACTCCACCAAGTGTAACAGTAGGGAAAGTGTTGGATAGCGGGAGGGTAAAAATTACTATTCCCACTCTAATGAGTGCAACAGTAGGGAAAGTGTTGGATAGCGGGTGATTAAAAATTACTATTCCCACTCCAATGAGTGCAACAGTAGGGAAAGTGCTGGATAGCGGGAGGGTAAAAATTACTATTCCCACTCCAGTGAGCCCAACAGTAGGGAAAGTGTTGGATAGAGGGTGAGTAAAAATTACTATTCCCACTCCAGTGATTGCACCAGTAGGGAACATTGTGGATAGTGGGTGGGCAAAAATTATTATTCCCACTTCAGTGAGTGCAACAGTAGGGAAAGTGTTGGATAGTGGGAGGGTAAAAATTATTATTTCCACTCAAGTGGGTGCAACGGTAGGGAAAGTGTTGGATAGCGGGAGGGTAAAAATTACTATTCAAACTACAGCAACTGCAACAGTAGGGAAAGTGTTGGAGAGCGGGTGGGAATAATTGAATATTTCCACTCCACCAAGTGTAACAGTAAGGAAAGTGTTGGATAGCGTAGGGGAATCATTTAGTATACCCATTCCTGCAATATAATTAACATTAATTAACAATTAATTATTTTTTTCAAATTAATTTACCTCACACCATTTTCCTGTGTAAACGTCACCTACAATATATTTATATATTAGTAAATTAACAATATTAATAATAATTCACTCATTACAATCAACAGTAAAATTAACAACCATCAAATCTAAATCACACAATTAACACTATAAAATAACTTTTCATAAATATAATATAAACAATATAAAAAATGATATTAAAACTAAAGTACTTCCTACCCTACTCCCCTATCAACCCTCAACCCACTCCCCAAAAAAGTACAACATTAACATATTTACAAATTAGTTATTAATAATTAATATCTAATTAATTACTAATTAATAACAAAATTAACACAACATATTTACCAAATACATTTGAATTATTAATCAATGTATAAGTAATTAATAATACATTAATTAACTTAATTAACAATATACATTATTAAATACTAAATTATTAATTAATTAATTAATTAATTAATTTCATTTCAATTACTTCCCACCCTATTTCCCTATAATCCCACAACCACCTACAGAATTAAATCACGAAAAAACGAAATGACATATAATTAATTAATTCTAAATAATACAAAAAATATATATTATAATTAATTACTTACCACCTTTTCCACTATAAACCCACAACCCGCTACAGAATTAAATTACGCAAAAAATATTTAACATAATGTTCATTACTTTAAAAAAATTCAAACATACATTACAAAAATAATACACACTTTTAACACATACACTAACACTTAAAACACTAACAAAAATAGATATTTTTACCAACTATATTATGACTGTCCATATTACTAACTTGAATATTATGAGAAAGAATATTTCTTACCTGCATTTCGATATTCTGCACCACTATATTTTTGTAAGTCGATATTATGACCACTCGATATTTTAAACTTGATATTTTTGCCGTATAGATATTTAAAATTCAATATTGTGACTTATTACTGTCATCCACAACTTCACCAGGACTAGTTTTGGAATTTTGATACAGTCACTGCTTCCACTAGAGCCCTGGCTTCCTCCTGCTCAATCTGTAATCGTGGTGTGTCAATGTGGGGCAGTGGACTGTCATCATTCTCTGAAGTCCGGCGCTCCAAATCCAAAGAGCCATCTTATCGGACTTCAACCCTCTGCTATATTACTTTCCTCAAAACGAAAGGTGATGATGGACGGAGTGTTGAACATTGCAGGCACTCACCCCAGTCAACTGATCTGGGTTTAATCCATCATCATTCTTTAGCTCACTTCACCACCCCAGTTCAGACATGGCCATATGCATATCAGTCTGACCCTGTGCCTCATGGGAACAGTCCTGCCCGAACTTCCAAGCCATGTCTTCCCTGGACCGGAAACAAGCATCCTGGGACCGGTTTCTGGATAATAAGCTGTCATCAGCCAGGATAGCTTGAATTCAGTGGCAAAGTGAGCAAGGGACCCACGTCTGGGCATACCCTGCCAACTTAGGGTAAACAAAGCAAAACCAAAGAGGATGATGGACGGAGTGTTGAACATTGCAAGCACTCACCCCCAGTCAACTGATCTGGGTTTAATCCATCATCATTCTTTAGTTCACTCCGCCACCCCAGTTCAGACATGGCCATATGCAAATCAGTCTGACCCTGTGCCTCATGTGAACAGTCTACCCTGAACTGTCAAGCCATGTCTTCCCTGGACCGGAAACAAGCATCCTGGGATCCAGCTAGCTTGAATCCAGTGGCAAAGTGAGCCACTAAGTTGGCAGGGTATGCCCAGACGCGGGTCCCTTGCTCACTTTGCCACTGGATTCAAGCTAGCCTGGCTGATGACAGCTCATTAGCCAGAAACCGGTCCCCGGTATGTCTGAGATACCTAAAGGTGCCAAATGAAAAACACAAACGCAATTCAATTTGGTTAAGAACTGGAAAGAGAAAGGAAGAAAAGAAGCTATTTCAAAATGCAAGGGTGCCAGTTTGAGCACGTGTTAAATCACAATGATTGTCCTGCTCAAAGAGCTCTTTGTAACAGATATGGAAAGAATGGTCATTTTGTGAGATGTTACAGAGCTACATCTCAGGTGAAGAAAACAGATGAAGTGAATGAATGCTGTGGTGAAATAGTGTTACAACTAGGTGAATGTATATCTGATAATGCCAGTAAGACTGTATGTCTGGAAGGTTCAAATGTTGAAATGCATTTTAATTCATGTTCACATTTCTTTTTAACTAACACACCCAACCCCACCAGTCAACGCAGATCCTGGACATTTGACCATAAACTGCTGGCAAATACCCAATATATCTCTCATATAAAACTTTGGACAACGCAATTCTTTGAGGCCAATCGCTTTAGCGCATCGAGGAATGTAGTGTGGGATAGCTTCAAAGCCTCCCTTAGAGGCGAAACCATTAGTTTTCAAAATCATGCAAGAAAGCAGCTACTTGAAGACTTCAAGCTAAAGATGCAAGCTCTAGCGATTGCTGAGCAACAACATATCTTACAAATATCAAGAGGCTGTGATGCAAAACAGGAGATGTATCAGGTCATCGCTTTAAAAACAGACCTTAACCACAATCTTAGCCAGAATGCGGCTCAAACGTACAGAGTACATAGAAAAGATGTCTATGAGAGTGGAGAAAAAGTCGGCAGACAATTAGCACTTCGCACTTGACAAAAGACCACCTCCAAAAATATTACTTCTATTCAGGACAGCGGACAGGTATATACCCAAATTGATGACATTGCCGAACAATTTCAATTATATTATCAGAAGTTATATTCCGAAGGTGCCGTGTATACCGAAAGTGATTCCGTTACTTATCTACATAGTTTACTTAATTTCCCTAATGCTGAAAAATGCCTTGATGATGTTTCTCGAAGAGACCTAGAAAAAGAAATCACAATAGAAGAAATGCTCACTGCTCTATCACTAATGGCTTCCGGTAAGGCCGCAGGCCCTGATAAAATTCCTATTGATTTATATAAAATCCTGTCCCACCAGCTAGCGCCGCTTTTCCATGACTTATTTCTAGGCATTCAATACAACGGGATACCTCCCGAATCTTGGAGGGAAGCTAATATTGTCGTCTTTCCAAAGAAAGGCAAATCTCCGGAACTAGTTACGTCCTACCGTCCAATATCATTAATTAATTCGGACTCCAAATTATACTCTAAGGTGATGGCTGTCAGGATGAGCAGGGTCATTGAACATCTGGTCTCCCCGTGGCAACATGGTTTCATCCCAGGGAAAGGGACTACCAACCATATTAATAGAGTTATTACTTTGTTTGATTCCATGTCTGCTACGGACGGCCGGATGTCAATGATCCTGTTAGATGCCGAAAAGGCCTTTGACCGCGTCTCTTGGTCCTTCCTATGGGCAGTTATGTCACACCATAATTTTGGCCCCAAATTTGTAAAATCAATCAAAAGCATGTATCACTCCCCCAAAGCTAAGATTCAGCTACACGGATTTGTTTCTGGCCATATCAGCATATCCAGGGGCACTAGACAGGGGTGTCCTTGCTCCTCTATATTATTTGCATTGTATATCAATCCTTTAATTTTAAAACTCTTGGAGACTCACTTAATTAAGCCAGTGGTCTGCGGACATTACCAAACAAAAGTATTGGCTTACGCAGACGACATAGCTATTGTTACTCCTGATCCCTCTGAGGCTATTATCACCATTGAAAACCTCACCACCGAATATGGTAAATTCTCAGGTTATTCCCTTAATAAGGGGAAAACTTTAATTATATGCACTAACAATATAGTCTGCAATGATCCTAGGGTGACGAATAATGCCACATATTTGGGAATTGTGATCAGCCCAGATATTAAAACTATTATTAAAACAAATTTTGACCCTCTTCTAGATAAAATTAAAAAGGATCTTGATCGTGTGAATAGCCTATATCTTACAATTATAGGGAGAGCCAACTTTTTAAAAATGAATGTCCTACCAAGGTTTCTTTATTTTTTCCGGGCTATCCCTTTAGCCGTTGATGATAATATTTTGAAAACATTAAATTCACTTATGTTCAAGTTCATCTGGCAAAACGGCAAGATCAGGAGGTCACACAAACTGCTGTCTCTACCCTTAGATAGAGGAGGTTTAGCTATTCCTAACACAACTTTGTATCATTGGTCTGACTCTATGCAGATCTTTGCTCCCCTGATTAAAACTAAAAGTGCAATTGACCACAGCGTAATTCAATCTATTCCTTCTATTTATGAGCTTATTCTGGGGAGTAACGCTGACGGCTTGTTTCTTCGCTACACAGACACTTCTTACTATAGAAAATATCGACAATATACAACTATCACTAATGCTTTTAAAGTTTAGAAGAAGATCCACAAACATATGCAAATCACCAAGAACACCAGATATACACCTTTGTGGCACTCGTCTATCACCTCCAATATAGGTTTCGATTCTACAGCTAGAAAATGGAAACTCCTGGGTATTTTAACGGTTCATGATTTCTTGATTAATGGGATTGAAACTTCCTTTTCTGACTTAAAAGCGAAATACAATTTGCTCAATGGAGATTTTCTTAAGTATGCTCAACTATTTACTAAACTTAAATCTAATATATCAATTCTAGATCTCTCAAATATTCAATTATTTGAGCTAGTGAATAGACCCAATACAAGAATCGGCACCCTTTATGATACCCTTATGTGTGAAATTCGAGATGATCTGGAGAAAACAGAAGCAAAATGGGTAATGAAGTTCGAAAATCCTGATGTTGACCTGTATAAATGTATAGAACTATCTAATCGCCTGCTCATGTCTAGTAATCTTAAAGCCCAGCTATATAAAACTCTGTTTAGCTTGTATTATACCCCTGTTAAATTATATACCTGGGGGAAAAGAGAAAATGATCTTTGTCCAAGATGTGCAATGGGTCCGGCAGATAACATTCATATGTTTAGTAGTTGCTGTAAGCTCGATTTAGTTAAAAGCATGATCGCAGATTATTGGTTGGTAATATTCGGCCGTAGACTACCCGAATCTGACTGCTTATATTTAATGGGTCTTGATGGGTCTTTAACGCTTACCAGAAGCGAAAGAAGACTTGTCTTTATCGGAACGGCTATATTAAGAATAATCATTTCAGCTTGTTGGAAAGACTCTGTCCCCCCTACTTTCCAAATGTGGCTAGCTCGCTTCCTAGCGGTTTGTAATTATGAGACATAGATTTATGCTACTAGGGGATTGAAAGCTAGGAAATTGGGCGAGGCTATTTGGAATCCTATACTATGATGGCGGGAAGGTATTAATCCTACCATGAGAGGTAGCCAGTAATGTTTCTTTTTCTTTTGTTTTAACGTCTTTTTATGCTCCGTCGTATTGTTATTACTTCTCCCTGCTTATGTAAATTTCTATGTTTGGTGAAATTACACCTACAGATCTTTTTCCTTTTTTTTTTTTGGGAGATTTGTTGCTGATGTTTAAATTTGTTTTTTTTTGTTTTTTCTATGAAATGATGTGTATCCAATGTACTGTCCTGGTTCAAATAAAAAAAAAGAAAAAAAAATTAATTCATGTTCACATTTAACAATAATTCCACAGGAGACTTATCAGGGATTGGAAGGTAACTGCAAGGTCTTCAAAGCTATGGATAAGAAACCAGGCATATATTGTGGACAAAAAATTCCAAGGTGTAGGTATTTCTATGAGTGTGTTGAATTCAAGGAAAGGCAGGCATCGGGAAAGATTTATGCATCAGAGAAAAGGGAGGACACACTTGGCTGGCCTATTCACAGGGATCTAGGTGTTTATCTAGATCCAAATACCAAATATCAAACTCAAATTGGAAGGCAAAAGAAGAATGCATGAATGTTCATGAAGGTTTTGAAAAAAAAATAGGGTGCCAGTAGTCTTATGTGCACAGGATTAAATTAAAGAAAGATACTGTGCATTTTTAAGATGAGAAGATTACCCTTTGGAGTTTATGATCAGATGAAGGCTGAGCTGGATACATTGACTTGCCAAAGTGTTATTGTTCCTGTTGAGGCGAGTGAGTGGTTGGCACCTATTGTGGTGGCCGAGAAGACCAATTGTGATATACGATTGTGTGTGGACTTGAAGGCCCTCAATATGGTAGTGGTGGTGGATTGTCATCCTATTCCCAATACATCAGAATTGTTGGTGGGTGGAGCCAAGATTTTCACTACCTTAGATATGGCCTCTACTCCTGTTCAGGTGCTTTGGCATTAAGAGTCACAGGACGTCACATCATTTATCATGCCCATAGGTACATATACATTTGTGCATATGCTTTTTGGCTTGGTTTCAGTGTCCTCAGTCTTACAGAGGATATGGAGAATTTAAAGAATGGCACACATTATCAGGATGATGTTTTAATTTTTGGATTGGCATGAAAGGTACATAATGGTAGATTATGCCGAATAGTTTTGCAGTTCAGAGAGAATGATTTGACTTTGAAGACAGAGAAATGTAAATTAGGGAAAAAACGAGGTTTGTTTTTTGGGTCATATATTATCTTGCACAGGAGTTTCTCCTAAAGGGGTGAATGGTAGCGACTGTAAGATGAGTTTTCCTTCAAATAATGACAAATTGCATCATATCTGGGTTTCGTTGGAACTTTATGGATGTTTGTGGAAGGTCTGGCAAGCAAGACTGACCAAATAGAGCAATTTTTAAAGAAGGGAATTCCAAGAGACGAAGAGGTGTCTGCAGAGGGCACCAAACCTTCAAGCATTTGTACCAGGAAAGAAATGTATGTCAACACAGATGAACATCTAAAGGGTCTGGGTGCAGTTTCTTTTTCTAGGCACTCACTAAGAGAACAGGAAAAGTATTATTTTTCCATAGAGAGCGAGGCACTTTCTGTACAATGGGTTTGTGGGGTGACAAATTTGTGGTAAAAAAACGTTCATAAGCCTTTGAGTGAGATTCACATGAAGAAAGGATTAGATACTGTTTCCTCAAGAAAACGTTGTAGAGTGATTGATTTGTAGGAATTTTAATTTTGTGTAGAATATATTCCAGGCACAAGTAATATTGCTACTGATTGTTTGTTATAGGCTTGTAGGTTTAGACTGCAAGGATCAAGATGAAGGTTACCAAGAAGATTTTTTTTCAGATGAGTGTATGCTCCATTACGGGTGGTGTAATTTTGGAGGGAGAGTGGGTTCAGAAAATGGAAAATGGTACAGATTTGATGAAAACAATGTTGAGTATTAAGAATGAATAGCGCAATGGTAAAAAAGAAAAATAAGTGAAGCTTAAACCATTTTGCAAGTTGAGAGAGGAGTTGATTGTGAGTCATGGATTACTGTTCAGAGGTACCCTTTTTTGGTTCCACTTTTGTCTTTAAGGAATAGAATTATTGAACCCAGGAGAATATATAGCCATAAATTTACTTGGTCCCATTTGAGAAGAACATGCAACACTATACCTGTTTGTTGCAATTGATTTGTACTCAAAGTGACAAAAGTGAAGTGTGCACAGGATATTAGCTCAAAAGGGGTAATACGATTTTTGGATGGTATGTTTCAAAGAGAAGAGTAGCCCAAATCTATTCTATTAGACAATGGAATGCAGTTCTGCTCAAAAGATGTGGAAACATGTCTGATGAAACATGATGCGACACATAGACACATAACAAATGTGCCCTCTATCTTCCTGAAACAAATGATGTGGTACAACGTTTTAATAAAATGTTAAAACATGAAATTCAAATGGGACAGGTAAATGGGGTGCCTTGAAAGGATAAATTAAGAGAAGGCTTATTTGATTATAGGATGAGTCCCCATGCTATTATTGGACAGTCTACTTTTGAATTGTTCAGGGGAAGAAAGCCTTATACTTGTATTTCCCCTTGATGGATTTTATGGCAGAAAGGATGTTTAGGAAGTGGTGATTGGAAAGAGATAGAGAGAGAGACAGAGAGAGAGAGAGAGAGAGAGAGAGTATGTCAAGAGAAAAGGAAAGTGTTGTATGATAAGAAGAATGCTACTAAGTTTGTAAATTTTAAAGTGAGTAACTTGGTTAAGATCAAGGGTCCTGTAGGATGTGCAACTTGGTCAAAGTATACAAGTCAAAAATGTGGTGGAAGTTTAAAAAATGCTGTAGGAAATGCTGGCAACAGAATTTGGGAAGGTTTTTAGGTATACTTCACAGCTTCAAAGGGATAGTGGTGATGAATGTTTGGAATCTGGAAAGGTGGTGTTGGGTAATGGTAATCAACAAGATGGTTATGTAAATAGAAGAAGTTCAAGAGTTACACGAAAGCCTGCTCACTTGAATTAATATGTAAGAAAGTGTTCAAATTTGCAGTAAAATGGATTGCATCAAATTGTCTTTGTAAAACATTGTTTTTCTTTCATAAGTTCTGTTGTAAGCTGATTTATGAATTGTGTTTAAGTTTCCATTCATGAAATGTTCATTTATAAAGATTATACATAGGCTATGCTTTAGTTGATTCATAGTCAAGTTCATTTGCTCTCTTGGTTAATGTTGGGTGTGGGAAGAATTGTTTTTGTTTGAAAAGATTTTCCATAATGTGTTAACTGAGGGGTGTGATGTATTGGAATTCTATGGAACAAAATTCCAAGCAACTACCACAAAGATTCTAGATTGTGCAGTTGCTGGAAGGAGCTGGTGGATGAGGTTGTTTAATAAAGCTCAAACTCAAAGTATCCTGATTAGGCCTGGGTGGAGTTCCTCTACACAAAACCCAACTTAGTGACAAAAACTCCACGTGGTCTGCGGAGTTCCAAAAGTGGCAGTCTGAGGTAAGTCGCACTGCTCAAGCTGCTTTTTACAGCATGAACGGCACCATGCACAGAGCAAGAGGTCGCAGCTACTTTCTGCCACTCAGGTAGATGTTCTACTTGAGTGGCAGCTTCTTCAACGCAAGCGGTAGGTTTCTCAACACAAGGGGTAGTGACCTGCTGTGACTGCCTGTGTTGAAAAATCTCACTGATAGGTGGTCCAGCATTAGATTTTCCTCACTTGCGCTTGCCAACTTAATGTTGGCGAGCTATAAGAGAGGACAAACTCTGCTCTGCGGCGTTATGCAGAGTTTTTTCAGAACTCCGTGCTCTACACCGAGCGGGGAGTGAGAAAAACTTTGCAAACTCCATGAGCGGAGCTGAGTTTACCTCCAAGGCCTAATCTTTAGAATTACTTGTCTATGTTATTCTGGGAGGTTCACAGATACCTAGAAGGTATTCCTATATTTCTCAGATTGGCACACACTACGCTTATGTGACTGCTCTACTTCCCACATTCAGTATTACAAGTGGGTACATATGAGAATAAAAATTCTCAGGGTAGGCAATCAAAAGTTCTTTAGGATGTTTATATTGAGGTAATTGTGGAAGGTCATATTCTACGTATTGTCTTCAGCAATGTGATTGATGATATCACTGGTGGTGCTTGGTGAAATAATTGATGTTATAAATGATTCCACGTGAGATATCATCTGTAATGTCCTTGATGATGTAATTTGATATAGGATTAGTGAAGTTATAGGTAGAGTAGTGAATAGAGCATAGTGTGGGTATGAGGTGAGGTGTGTGCTGCTTACTTTAATTGACAACTTTGATTGGTTTTAAGGTTTTACCATGTAATGTAATTTTAAAATAATTCTTAAATAGCAATTCTGAGGTTTTTGTTTACCAAACTTTAATTTAATTTGAGTAAAGATACACTTACCTTATCATTAATTCCTGCTGTGTTGGTGTCGGGTACAGAGATTTACAGTAATCCAGTCTAAAGAGTATGGTAAACTGGATAATGATCTGCTGTGTTTGGGTGTCGAAGACCCAGAGCAGAGGCTTAAGTCCACATAAAAGTCTTAAACAGACACCAGCCACCGATTTAGTCTGTGTCTGAAAGGTCTATCAAACCAGACACCCAGATTTTTTACGGTCTCCTTAGGCAGTAGGGGTATCCCCAATGCAGGAGGTCACCTACGATCGCTCATAAATGGGTGTCTCTTCCAAGGAGAAGAATCTTTGATTTGTTAGCTTTCAACAGCAAGCAGTTGGCCGCCA
Source organism: Lissotriton vulgaris (assembly GCF_964263255.1). Classification (NCBI taxonomy): domain Eukaryota; kingdom Metazoa; phylum Chordata; class Amphibia; order Caudata; family Salamandridae; genus Lissotriton; species Lissotriton vulgaris. The sequence goes on along the minus strand of NC_141690.1, from coordinate 211,027,254 downwards.
TCTAGTCCGCAATGGCCACCATGTCACCCTGGAACTTGATCATGTTTTGGTCAGAGTGGTTTGACAAAGAGATCACAAGCTCAGTATCATAAGCCTAAAAGACCAGGGAGAGGCCCCTACATGTTGCTACCACCAGTAGGGGTTGTATGTATATATAATTAATTGATACACAGACAATAGTTATAAATATTGTGTGAATATCTACAATTTTTCCTTTCTCAAAAAAATGTATTCATACATAATATTTGAACTTTGTGGTGTTGAAATGAAAGAAGAACACTTTTGAGCCCTTACTACATTACTAGTGTGTTTTCCATGTCTATGAATGCACTGGCACTTTAAAAATGGAGGTGGTACACATCAATGTTGTCATGTGATCAAGGTAGGGATCTGCCAAAACACATTGTGATGGCGGCTGGTGGGGTTTCCGAAATAAATTTAAATTAGCACCAAACCGGTCTATGCTCGTCCTTTCGTGGTTCAAGCAACTCTTCGAGGTGCGAGTTTTGTGGTATATATATATATATATATATACACAAAAATAACGTAGGGGTCAAAGCATATCCCTGTGGCACCCCATGGCATAAGGTATGTACCTGAGAGCTGTGGGGGTAAAACCACTTGGAAGGATCTTTCTGACAAGAATGATGTGAACCAAATTAGGGCGGCACCTCCAATATCTATCTTGTGTAGGCTTTGCAGCATAATCTTATTTGGTAAAGTGTCAAATGCGGCGCTAAGGTCAAGAAGGATCAGAGCCGAGGTATTGCCCTCATCCAGGGAGCCCCGCAGGTGTTTGGTGACTGCCAGCAGGGTGGATTCAGTGCTATGGAAGAGTCTAAAGCCATTCTGCGAGGAGTCCAAGATTTCATTGGAGTCCAAAAATTCGGTAAGAATAGAGTTGATGTGGGATTCAGTCATTTTAGCCACAAAGGGAAATAGGGAGATGGGGTGAAAATCTTCTGGCTTAGAAGCATCAGAGTCAGAGTAATGAGCGATCAGAGAGACTAGTCAGAGCCTCAGGACCTTCATTGCCGATAGGGGGGGGTAAAGATTTTGTATATACTCTCGACCTTCTTAATTAATACTTACAATTTCCTGCTTATAAAAAGGTAGGAAGTAAGATATCATTTAAATAAGACTTTTTTGCATTCACTTTCTGCTTACCTGGTGAATTTAAGAAAAATGTCTTCAATAAATGACAGCTTGGGAGGCTTCTGTTACTCGTCCAAATTCTCCTTCAAAATAGAGGAGTTATCATCATCTTCCAACTGATATATAACCTTGGTCTGAGGTTGTGCAGCTATGTCCTGCCCTGAGGGGCGTTATTAATCAATGCCAGCCCTGGTGTTGTCCAGCCACACAGATGGAGGACTATAGTGAGACCCATCAGGTTGACATAATGTCAAACATTGCATTCCCCACAAAACCCAAAGGTGAGCATATAAAACGACGTGATACACACCACCATTTTTGTGTCAGAGAATACACAATTCCCAGGACGTATTTATTATACATCATGAAATCGACATTTTAAAAGACTGCAATTTTTCAGACATATTTATTTACAGTATGTACATCATCATGAAATATCACATGGTCATAGCTGTACATGAAGGACCTGGTTGATAAAGGTCACTTAGGGCCAGATTCACAGAACTAACTTAAGACTAAATCCTAAACTTACTACTTTTGGTATTCACAGAAGTTAGGATTTTGTCTTAAGTTTGTCTTAAGACAGACTTAAGACAGATTTAAGACAAAATCCTAACTTAAGTCTGTCTTAAGTCTGTCTTAAGACAAACTTAAGACAAAATCCTAACTTCTGTGAATACCAAAAGTAGTAAGTTTGGGATTTTGTCTTAAGTTAGTTCTGTGAATCGGGCCCGTAGACTTTTAGGTAAGTTTACACTTTTGAGTGACTCTAGAACATTTTGGCATTCACAAATTAAAAGTATTATTTACTACTAAAAAAACGGATCCAGGTCCAGCACTATACATCCAACCACTGGTAATGCAACACCGTGTTATAGAAAAAAACAGAAGTAGGGATTTGAAATAAACCCCAGAAGAAATAATAATACATGAAATTACATTTTTTTTTTAAGTTTAAAAAGTACAAAAATAGTACATATATTATATATAATTGCCAAAAACATATATAATTAGTACGTATATTATTTTATTATGAGATATTTTAGTGACCTATTTTGAGTAAAAAGAATAATAAAAAAAATATATATTTTATATCAAAAAATCATTAAATTAATTTTAATTAGTTCTATACCTCACTTTTAATAATGAATAATGCACATTACACTACGTTTTCTTTATGGAATTTATGTCTTAATTTAAACTTTAGGAAACAATTTTAATTCAATTTACTATAGTTCATTTAATTGAAGTATTAGTTCAAAATTAATTTAATAGTGCATACATCTGTCATAATAAAACTTTCCCTGACACCCAATAGGTGATAGTCATCTGAATAGAGTGGCAGGAGTGTGAATGTAGACACAATATCTGCCTTTGCCATAGGGGCTCTGGGACCCAGCTTTCCTAATCATTGAGGATCTCAACCATATCAAGGGCCCCATCCAAAGAAGTGTATTTACCAGAGTGGCATGATGGCTCAAATGCATTAATATTCGAGACTCCTCTTGGTGCCAACAAATTGTGAATGAGTCTACACTCCCCAGGTTTTTTTTGTGGGAACTAAGCCTAAAAGTGAACAGGCAAAATCTACTAACTGCATTCTCAAATGATCCCATTACTTTTCCCAATTTTAGTTCCTTTCAAATCTTTTTCTGCAACCTCCGAACGACCGCAGAAGTCTGCAAAATGCTGTCCCTTGTATACTCCAAGCGGGTATTCTGAAACTGCAGGCAACATTATTACATGGCTACATATATAATCATGGGTTCAAAGCATGTAAGGACACAGGAAACAGATATTTTAGCACTGGTCTGAGATGTCTTCAGTTCTGCTCACTTTTTATCTCTAGATTTTTTTAAAGAATTTAAACTTTGGATGCCCTGCTTTCCCATAAGAGGAACAGTTGTGCTTGAATTTGCAAGACCCTTGTGTACTGGTACACACTTTCTTGTTGAAGGCTCATTGTCTTCAGGCTTTTTGAGCATCATACAATGTAACCTTGAGTTGACCTCTGTCTGATCACAAAACATCCCTGGGTTAGTGGCGTTCTTTTATCTGAATACCTTATAATAGTCTTTCTAGTAGGACCCACCCCCCTAAAACATGTTTCTATTGTCCTCACTATTTCGTTTAGGTAATATGAAGTCTCTGCGCCCAACACTGGGGATGTGTCAAGGAGTACTTGCTAACAAAGGGTGAATCCCTTGATCAAATTATTTAAAGTTTCTTCTATTTGAGATTTCTTCAGTTATTGCACACATTCCTTCAATTATTTAGCGTCTTCAGCTAACAACTTAATTATTGTGAGTTCAAAGACATTGATGTAGGCTCCCTTTCACATCTCAACATTCATCTCCTCTGACAAGCAAATTCCTAATCTGCGCATAGGGGTGAGTAGTAAGTCATGATCACTGCTACACTGGGTTTCCTCCTCACCCTTTTTTCTTTTAGTCACCTCAATGATCATGTTAACCATAATAGGTTATTTACGTATCCCCCACCCTTAAGAGAAGAGGAAAACAAAGAGGTGTATCTCACTCTTCCTTACAATGAGTTAGGCTTAACTAGATTTAGAGTGTTGTGAGTCAGAAAACCATATCAGAAACACTCTTATTTGGAGAGGTTATTTGTAGGTGCACAGATCTTAACCCTGTTCCCTCAGAGCAGTAGACCAATACTGCAAATGGTATTATAATGATTAGTTATGTATGATGTGCAACAAGTACACACCTTTCTGTATAATAATGATAAGAACTAATATTATTATTATTTCAGCATCCACCTAATAAAAACAAATGAATATTAGAAAAAGCCAAAGCATTTTACATCACACATTCCTACTGTCTTTAGTAACTAGTCTAAATCTTACCAATCTTTATATCTATAATATTGTTACCCTCCCAACGATGGCTTTGACTGAGTTGTTAGCATCATCTGTTTTTATATTATACCATGTCATGTACTATCCCCTCACCTTCAAGAAGCTTTGCAGTCAGATGTCTGCTTTCCCGAATTCTCCCCAAGCAACCCAGTCCATGTGTCAGCTCCTGTCTAAATCTTTAGTACCTTTATACCGTCTTCCTCAATCATGGTCTATAGAGCGAGGAGGGGGGAAGGTGTGTGTGCAGTTTCTTACATCAATATTACTGCATGAACAAAGCAGGAGACATATTCAAAAGGCTGGCAACTGTAAACACCCTACTTTCCACATTAACACTGCACAGAATGGAATAGTTTCACTGTTATCATTATCCTTGTTAGCGCAACTGAAAAAATATGGCAATCTCGCATGCTCTGTTAGTATAACCACTATTCCACTATTCCAAATATTGTTTTCCTAGGCCCTAAACCTTTCACATACACAATCTAAAGAATTTGTTTGGTTATGTTTATCACATAAGTAAGCCTCATTTGTATGTAAAATGCACAGGTTGTCAGGAAAAGCCTTGCCACTTTGGTCAAAGAAGGAGAGAATATTCACCTTCTGATGTGATCATTTAAATTAGTTGAAGTGATAGTAAAATGTTATGTTGTAGATTGTATGAAGAAGTCATGTGGTCAATGGGTGAACCTACTTTGTGACATATATTCTTTTCCAAATCTTGAAAGTTTACCTGGAATGTCCTCATCATTTCTTGCATGTAGAACGCCCCACCCTCTCACTTGATGTTTATTAGTAGGTGTTCTGCCTCTGGCTTCTGTTTTCTTGTTAGGAAGCAAAATTGCATAAATGTTCCAGGTCTCCTGCATATTTCATGCCATTTTGGAAGCAACAAGGTATGACATATTTAGGTTAAAATCTCCCCCCTTACTTTTGCTCCTACGTCAGGGGATGTATAGTTTTCTATTTGATTTAATACCTTTGTACACTGGCTTTCTGGTAATTCTGTGTTCTCGAGAGGAATATAAACATTAACAAAAAAAATTACAAGTAGTAGTAGAACTTGATTCCTAGTAGAAAGTGATCTGGGGTATACAATATTTCACTCATAGTAGACAGTGGCCTATTGTATAACATATTTTGTAGTCCCAGTGATATACTAAGTTCAGCAAAACAGTTAGGCCTCTCCAGAAAGACTAGTAACCTGAAAAGCTGAAAGAATGAGAGGCTAAGGGAAGGTTCCTAGTATTAAATTCTACATCCATAGTCTTATATTTTGCATTGATGCTTTCTTTTTTATGAAAGCAGTTTTCCAGACTTGAGCTGATATAGGATAGGATCAGGGCATTAGTCTGTCCTAAATACTTAAAAGCTTTAGTGTTGGGTTTCTTCCTCAGAGAATCTTATTTTGAGTGTTCTTTCTTTAAAATGTGTCTTCCTTTTAAATTACACACACCTTTCAACATATTAGGAAAAATCTTTACAGCTGAAATCTTTTCTCTCTGACCACTTGGGAGTTTTCAAACAAAGGACATAGGGCCCCATGCATCAAACCATAAACAGGTCGCAAACAGGCAGATTTGCAGAATCTGCCCCTTTGAGACCGTATTTTTGCATTTGGAATGCATCATTCTAAATGAAAAAATCGTAACTTAAGGAATCGCTAAAATTGTGATTACTTAAACTTTAATTGCATTTAAGGAATGCAATGCATTAAGCAAAAAATAATAGCGATTTCGCTAATAGGAATCGCAAATTACCATCAAAGTCACATCTTCAGGCATGTGGATGCGCAACATGTGGAAAAAGGGGAATTTCAGGGGTGCACAGGGTATCCTTTTGGAACCCTTGCACCCTTGAAACTGCATGCGCAATTTGCGAGTACCTATGGAGTACTCTCAAATTGTGCATACAATTCACATTGGTTCCTAATCGAATGAATGAGAATCAATTCCTTAATTGTGACTCACAATGTGCGAGTCGCAATTACGGAATTTTAAAGAATACCTTTTTTTTGCGATTCCTACGTGCATTGCATTTTGCAATTTCTAAAAAGGGAATCAGCAAAATTTGCTATTTTGAAAACGCAAAATGCGGGTTTGATGAATGTGCCCTACAGTTCTTTGTTATCAGTCTTAACATGTGTGCATTTTTTCCAGTTCTGTTGTATTTTAGATCCTTTGTACGGGCTTTTTGCATGAGTCTGTTATGTTGGGGGGGCTAAATATTTTTTATTTGCACTTCACTGTGGATGATGTCTCAATAATAGTTTTTGTGCTTCTTTGCCTGAGTGGATGGAGAGAATTTGATTATTGGTTTATTAATAGATGTTGGTACGGGACCTTAATTGACAAGTACAGTTGGTGAAACTTGAGGATCGGAATTAGTCCCCAAAGCAGTAGTAGTTATTTTAGCAGCTGTTGATTTTCTATGTTTTTTTGATAGGTTGGGAGCATAAAATCCTCTGTGGGCCCTCAATTATTATTTGTCTTTCATACTTAGAATCACATAAGCAGTCAAGAGCAAGTAATGGTGGGTCTGAAATACTCGTTAAAGGGGTTTCCTCTCCCACAGAATGGACACCAAAGGTGTCAGAACTTAGCAAACCATTCAGAAGTGCTTTAGGAGTTTTGCAAGGAGCAATAATGATGGAGTCTGTTAGTTTGTACTGCTTTTGTCCAAGTTTTAAGTCGGTCAGTATAGGTTCATGTGAGACACTGGAAAATTGGCTTTAACCCACTGCATAGTAAAGGGAGTATTGGTATAAGCATTAGATCACTTTCTGAGTCTGGACAATGCTTTTGCTCCAGTATGTTTTAGTAACAGTAGATTGGATTTGGCTACAAGCGTTGCCCAACTGTTGATTGTTCTGGAGTGGAGTTTTCGCACATGCATTTCGGGTGTATATGGATTACTCTCAAATTGCGCAAAGAGTATATGTGATTGCTTATTGTAGCAAGACTCTCAATATAATCTAGTGGTCTTTTGAAGGAGCCATTTTAGGGATCACAATAGCTACAAGAGCCTCAGAGATCTCAAAAGCCTAAGAAGACCCCAGGATCACCAACACAGGGTGGACCTGGGTAACATTGAAATGCCAGCAAGTCCAAAATCTACTGAATGTTAAACAGATCAAAACATTTACAACATTGTCTTTATTTGTGCCAGACTTTGTTACCATCAGTCACAATTCACCATTTTTCTACCTCTTTTGACCAGTTCGGTCCTCGACATGGTCTCTGGTCACGCACAGTTCTGTGCACTACATCTGAGGCCCATAGAAAGTTAATATTTGTATATATATATAGATATATGGGGGCTAAATTGCAATTAACAAAAATATCTTCATAGTGTGTGTAGGATGAGATAAGCAGTTAGTTCTGTGATTTTTGCACTTCAAGCTGTGTCGGACACCCAGTGCCATGCAAAAGACAATATTTTTTGACTTTTCTAATGTCAGACAATTGACAACAGCATCAGTACCACACAAAAGTGATTCACATTTCGCTGACTGGAAGTGGAGTAAAATGTTGGAACGTGAGATAAAAGGATTTCTAGTAATGGCATATTTCATACAGTAACTGTTGACTGCAAAGGAGCTAAGTGAATATGTCTTTGTAATTTACACAGAAGCTAATACCATAAGTGTTGGAAATTGGGTTGTTGATTGAGGGAGCTGTAACAGTCACAATCCATGTCAGGGTGAACCACAAAAAGTGTGTATATACAACAAGAGAGGAAGGGAATAATTGGCTACTCTCCTACCCCAAAATTAGTAACTATTAACAACAAAAGAGAGCCTACAATTGTGAATTGTTAAACGACAGTATTTCTCAAATGAGGAACAACAACACAGTGAATAAATTAAATTAAATTAAATGGTCAAAAAACAAGGGCCAAGGTGAAGAAGAAAAGATTATTCTCTAAAAGAACCCTCACTCACCCTAGTGGTGACATGCTTCATCATGGGGTTTAGTCACAGATGGGACCGACTATCCCCACCTGTGTGCTTCGACGCCTGTGAATGCAGTGGAGCAGGTATGTGTGAAAAGGAGTGGTGTGTGTGATCAGTGATAGGAAAGTGTATTAAAAGATCACAGCTGTGCCTCAACAAAATTTATTAAAGGCCAGTTGTTCACAATAAAAACAGTGAAGTTACAGGAATTTGTATTAGAATTCCAGTAACTAAGGGGGTCATTAGGATCGCGGACAGACTTGAGTCCGTCCGCGACCCCAGAGCATGAGGGAACATCCGCATGTGCTGCGGCGTTCCCTCTGTGCAGATTAGGATGTGACCGCCAGGGTGGCGGTCACATCCTCTATTTTTAACATTGCTGCGGGTGGAGCTTCAAGCTGCACCCGCAGCAATGTTAAAAATGCAAGCACCGCATTTGCGTGCACAAAGCGGCAGGCACCGCGCGGTGCCTGCTGCATTGTGCACGCAAATGCAGGCGGGTACCATAGGTACCCCACATGTGCACCCCCCACCCCCCACTACACCTAGGGGGCCCGGAATGGGCCCCTGCAGTGCAGTTACACATGCTTTTCCACGGCGGAAAAGCCGCCGCGGAAAAGCATGTTCCCAAGCGCATCCTAATCTGGCTGACGGTGTCTAAGAGACACCTTCACCATTTTAGGGCTTTTCCGCCGCGGTTATAAGCCAGCCGCGGCGGAAAAGCTGCGGACCTAAACCAGGACCCACCAGCCATCCTAATTTGGCGGTGGGTCCGCACAGGATTTTCCGCATCCTCCGGGCCAGCGGTGGCTTCCGCCGGCCCGGAGGATGCGGAAAATCCTCCATCCTAATGACCACCTATGTGTGATGGTCAACATGTTTCTGCTGGTTAACGCCATTTTAGCTCAGCTTTCATCAGGACCAAGAAAACAAAAGAAAAACGTCCTACGGGGGTCCACGCACGCTAAGGCGAGCTCACACCGTTAGGGCTACAGAGAAAAGACAAGGAATTTATACTCTCCTCTTTACACTCACGGTTTTACCCAATGTTTTTCTTAGTTACTGGAATTCTAATACTTAGTTACTGGAATTCTAATACAAATCCCAGTAACTTCACTGTTTTTATTGTGAACAACTGGCCTTTAATAAAGTTTGTTGAGACACAGCTGTGATCTTTTAATACACTTTCCTATCACTGATCACACACACCACTCCTTTTCACACATACCTGCTAGCTGCATTCGCAGGCGTCGAAGCACACAGGTGGGGATAGTCGGCCCCATCTGTGACTGAACCCCATGATGAAGCATGTCACCACTAGGATGAGTGAGGGTTCTTTTAGAGAATAATCTTTTCTTCTTCACCTTGGCCCTTGTTTTTTGACCATTTAATTTAATTTAATTTATTCACTGTGTTCTTGTTCTTCACTTGAGAAATACTGTCGTTTAACAATTCACAATTGTAGGCTCTCTTTTGTTGTTAATAGAACCACAAAAAGTCACAAAATTAACCTGTGCTTAACCCTCTGGTAGTTTGGCACAAAAGCAGTCAGGCTATTTATGCAGTATACAAATAGCAAGAAATTGAAAACACAACACAAGAAAAATCCCACACCAATTTAGAAGCAAATAGAGTAAAATGTAATAAATTATGTGACACCAAAACAACAAAAATCTATTTAGCAGGATCACCTGAGATATGCTCATTTAAAGGTTTTGAAGAAAAGTAGCTATTACAAAAATGAAGCTCTAATTGTGGAAACCTGGTCACAGTGGACTGGGTCCAAATTACAAGTTTGATGGAGCACAGGCTGGACAAAGGGCTGGGTTCAGTCTGTTGGTAAAAGTTCCTTGTATTCTGAGTGTTGAGATTCGAAGTCCATTGTCAGCCTACACTGTGCTGGCATCGAGAAGCCATCAACAGGACTTGGTTGACTGCCGCATGGAGATGCGTTGCGCTGGGTTGGCGCGTGAAAATCTACCTGAGTCAATATGTGTCCAGTTGCATCAGCGCTGAAGAGCCTGTTGTGTCCCTTAAGCGCAAAAAAGGAAATCAGCCAAGTGGCCCTTCTAGACACTCTTGAGGTTCTGGGTACAACAACGCAGGCTGGCCTAAGCAGGGTAGTTCACACCAGCAGAAGAGTCCTTGAGCAGCAAAGCAGGCGTTGGGCAGAAGAGCAGTCCTTGGCTAGTAAGGTAGACTTCACACAGTCTTTCTTCTGTAGAGTCCACAGGTCCAGCAGTGATCTTATGGCCGAGATACCCGCCACCCCCTCTCAACACAATCAATCCCCAAAAGGAGGGAAACCGGAAACAGTTCTTGAAGTTTTTGGAAGTGGGATGGAGTGACCATCCCGGCCGTATTTATTAAAACAAAATTAAAACATTAAACGTTTCATGTTATGTACAATTTCATTACCATATTACGATGTTTGGCTAACCTTAACAGATTCTCTAATACAGAGGTTCTCCTAGCCGAACTAGCATCCTACAAAACATTTCTTGACATATTGAAATTGTACAACCTAACGTTTAAGGGCCAACGGCAAGATCATAACCGGTGTCAAGATCCCTAACCAGACTTACCCCTCCCACTTGGGCTGAGCGACAGCACGGAGGCGTACCTCAAGTGCAACTATTACCAATTTCCCTTGACTTGACGGGGGCACCTAAAGACTCGACGCCAGTTAAAGGTCGTTCGAATACTCGTGTGAGGTATCTAGAAGGTACCGTAGACCTTATCCCAACCCCACACTACTTACCGCATCTGCCGTCGCAGATGTCACTGGCCCCGGGAAATTCCCCAGGAGGGGGCTGTAACCCCTCCTACAAAGTAAGGGGCCTTGACCGCCTTTCCTTTACTTCCGGCGACCCATCCTTAGAAGGGACCGCCTCCCCATTGAGGGGCCAATGGCCACCTCTCCCGAGCGCTCCCATCCGTGTTGGGTGACGCCCACTCATAGGGATCTACTAATTAGTGCTCACCGATCATGACCTTACCGCCTACCAAAATAAATACGACAGTGAAAATTAACCTACGAATACATTGGCCACTATGACCGAAAGAGCATGCATTAAAATTACCTTAAACTGAATATCTTTAATGGCAAACATACTCAAAAACAACCATTCTTTATTAATTCATCGACATGGCACTACAACCTGTATACGAAAACCGAAGCAAAATTAATCAACTTATTATACACAACTGGCTGTCTTCAGGGGCTGGTGGGTGGGTCAAAATTGGCTCTTCGTTCTGTCCCGAGCTCACGTGCAGCGAGGAGGTGCAGCTTCAGAGCACAAGAACAAGAGGATGTCTTCTGGTCTTGCGTCCCTTTTTATCCATCTTCAGGGCGGGCGTATACCCGCCCCTGCCTGCCCCGAGGGCGTGGCTGGCTGCGTCGGTGTCTAGGCCAGCCCACTCTAGGGCGGGAACGAGCGCGCCCCAGCTACGCCGCTTCGGGCATACCAGCTGAGGCGCGCCTCCCGCCCAAAAATGGCTTCCCGGGGGGATCAAGGCACTCGGCCATACGTTCGGGGGGACCGAGTTGGTCGCCCCTTTCCATATGGCCGAGATACCCGCCACCCCCTCTCAACACAATCAATCCCCAAAAGGAGGGAAACCGGAAACAGTTCTTGAAGTTTTTGGAAGTGGGATGGAGTGACCATCCCGGCCGTATTTATTAAAACAAAATTAAAACATTAAACGTTTCATGTTATGTACAATTTCATTACCATATTACGATGTTTGGCTAACCTTAACAGATTCTCTAATACAGAGGTTCTCCTAGCCGAACTAGCATCCTACAAAACATTTCTTGACATATTGAAATTGTACAACCTAACGTTTAAGGGCCAACGGCAAGATCATAACCGGTGTCAAGATCCCTAACCAGACTTACCCCTCCCACTTGGGCTGAGCGACAGCACGGAGGCGTACCTCAAGTGCAACTATTACCAATTTCCCTTGACTTGACGGGGGCACCTAAAGACTCGACGCCAGTTAAAGGTCGTTCGAATACTCGTGTGAGGTATCTAGAAGGTACCGTAGACCTTATCCCAACCCCACACTACTTACCGCATCTGCCGTCGCAGATGTCACTGGCCCCGGGAAATTCCCCAGGAGGGGGCTGTAACCCCTCCTACAAAGGAAGGGGCCTTGACCGCCTTTCCTTTACTTCCGGCGACCCATCCTTAGAAGGGACCGCCTCCCCATTGAGGGGCCAATGGCCACCTCTCCCGAGCGCTCCCATCCGTGTTGGGTGACGCCCACTCATAGGGATCTACTAATTAGTGCTCACCGATCATGACCTTACCGCCACAGGCCCGGATAGTTGACCGGCTATCCGGGCCCCCCACAAAACTCCTAGCTAAAGGTCATGTTCCAACGTTTTTAACCATGCTAAGAAGTCTCCTATGAGTAACTCATTTCCCACCCGAGACAAATGCACACCATCCCCTAGATACAAACTGTCATCATTAATACAACCGTGCGAGATAGAATGCAATGTCCTGGAACGAAACAACCTACTCACTTTGTTATTAAGTTTTCTAACAGAATGGTTCAAAGCAGGGATCGAAACAGCCCCCCGCCACACTTTTCGTGGGATCATATGAGACCACGCAATTATGCACCCCGGAACTTTCCTCGCCAACCAACTTACAGTGGAAAGCATTGCCTCCAGGAGAAGTCGTCTACCGGCGGTGACCAAATCATTGCCCCCTAAATGTACTATGACTATAGACGGCGGTGACCTCGTCCGCCCTAACAAACCCTCAAAGAATGCCTGAAACTGGTCAATACAGAGACCGCCCCTTCCGTAGAAGGACATTCTGTACCCGTATTCCCCAGCTACGTGAATCATGTCACCTGCTTCGAATACGTCAGCGGCACGCCTCACGTATGAGTGGCCCACGACCCACACCTCCTTTCTCACAGACGGTGATGTCTGACCGCTGGCCTGGTGTTGGGTCGACTGCATAGTCCGCCCCGCCTCGAAGGCTTGCGTAACTGAAAACCAAACAAAAGACAAGAAGCGTGAGTACATTATTACAGCTTCACAACATGTGCAACCGCACATACCTCTTATAACAATTGGAGGACCAACGCCCCACTCGTTGTACTTGTTCCACATTAAGACCCCTGGCTGTAGCTTCAGTGGCAGCCCCTATCCGAAAGGAATGTGTCCCAAACTCACCCGGGTCCAAGCCCGCTGCGGTAATTGACATCGCGAGCACCCGCTGAAACTGAAACTTCGTCAGTGGGGTGGCGTCCGCGTGTCTCAACAATGTACCCCCCCATGATGCCACCCTTTGTGCTAGGTAATCTTCTAAGCACTTCACCGGACACATGGGAGACCCTGAAATCCTGCGAATGACTATGCAGTCACCCACCCCACCTTGATCGGTTTTTGACTTGACAAAGGATACAGTCATCGTCTCACCCCTGATCTGAACGTGTTCCCGGCACAAACCCCCCACCACATCCCGCTTGTTCCTTGCTACCAGCTCACTTATCCTCATTGCCCCGTGAAATGCAAGCGTAAAAGCAGCTCGGAACAAACAGGCCTCGAACTGAGACGAGCATGTGGCGGGGAGTGTGGCCAGCAACTGGGACAACCTATCCAGACCTATCGGGCGCCTCTCATCTACTTTGCGACCCTCAAGGCGTTGCCACCCACGCAGCGCTTTCTGTACCACAAAAGACGCTGTCGGGTCCTGGATATTATGCGCCCTGGCAACAAAGGAAATGGCAGCACGATGCCTCTGGGCTGTAGCCACCGACTTCCCAGCCTTATGCAAGGACATCAGAAAATGTACTACCCAATCCTCATGTCCCCAAAGCCCCCCTCTCTCAGTCCCCAAAAAGGCTAAATAAGCCCGAAACGCCCCTTCGTATGCCTTCCTCGTCCTTGGTGCTAGACTCTCTCCCACGAGGTAACGAAGTTCGGGGCACCGAGAGACCAGAGAGCTTCCGGAAAGGGTGCTGGCTCTGGGTCCGCTGAGGGAAGGAAACCCAAGAAAGCCTGCATTTGAAAACGAGACAGTGCATCAGCAGCCTGATTCATCACCCCTGGGACATGTTTTGCTCTGAATACCACGTTCAGTTGCATACACAGTAAGACAATTTCTTTAAGCAGCCTTAAAATCATTTTGCAACGTGCTGCCTGACTATTGATGCATTCTACAACGGTCATATTGTCAGACCAAAATATGACGGAGTGATTTTTGAATCCATCGGGCCAGGTTCTGAGGGCCACCAAAATGGGAAACAGTTCAAGGAAAGCAATATTGCTCGTCAGCCCCTCTTCATGCCACCATGTTGGCCACCTTTGTGCCGACCATTTTGTGCCGAAGATGGCGCCGAAACCCATGCTTCCCGCTGAATCTGTCCATAGACCAAGCTCTTCAGAGGACAAGGCCGGTTTGTTCCAGACGACTCGACCATTGAAATCCGCCAAAAATGCTAACCAAATACGCATGTCTTGGCGGACCTCGGCCGATAATCTCGTGCGATGATGACCCTCTCTTAGGCCAACCATCGCCTGGGCAATTGAACGGGAGAAGGGGCGGGCCATCGGGATCACCCTTAGGGCAAAATTCAACTTCCCCACCAATTTCTGCAATTGATGCAGCGTGACTTTAGATGCAATAATACACATTTGCAGGGCTGCCCTGAATTTCGACACTTTGGCAGCTGGTAAACGAAAACAACCCTCACTAGAGTCCAACTCGATCCCGAGAAACTCGAGGCAAGTCGTGGGACCCACCGTTTTACCTGGTGCCAATGGCACGCCAAATTGATTCATTAAAACACAAAATTCAGTCAAGGCCCGGGCACATTCATCATCCCCAGCGGCCCCAAGGAACAGAAAGTCATCGAGGTAATGCATCACATTCCGAAAACCCGTTTTCTTCGTGTAAACCCATTGTAGAAAACTACTGAATTTCTCGAAATATGCACAAGATATAGAGCACCCCATCGGCATACACCTATCCATGTAATACGAACCTTGAAACATGAATCCCAAAAGACGTTGGTCTTCCGGGTATACCGGGAGCAAACGGAACGCTGACTCGATATCTGATTTCGCCATCAGCGTCCCGGGCCCCAGGCGATTCAAAATGGCTACGGCCTCATCGAATGATGCGTACCGCACCGAACATATCTCTGGATCAATTGCGTCGTTTACAGAAAGGCCATGAGGCGCTGATAAATTGTGAATCAATCGAAACTCACCTGGCTCCTTCTTGGGGACCACCCCTAAAGGAGAACAAACAAAATTCTGTACCGGGGGAACACTAAACGGGCCGGCAACCCGACCTCGGGTAACCTCTTTCCGGATCTTATCCTGTACTACAGTCGTATGCTGCAAGACGGAAAGTTGGTTTTTGCACGTCCCGATACCCTGAAAGTCCCCCACCGGGATGCGGAAACCGTATGAAAAACCGTTTCGTAGCACCCCAGCGGAAGTACGATCCGGGTATTCGCTGAGCCAGGGAATCATTGCCAGGGTATCAATTGGGGTCGGTAAAGGCACCCCTCGGCCTATATTAGACCTGTTTGGCGCCTCCTCTACCCCCATTTTCACCCGATTTGGCTCTGCACGAGGACTCAGGATGGGGTGCCCCACAACCACTACATTCGTGTTTGAATTTACAAGATCCCGGGGGCCTAGTACATTTACTTCTGTTGAAATTGAAACAGAAACCCCTCTTCCCTGTAATTCCGGCGGGTCTCGGATAATCGTCTGTACCCGTACCCGACCGAAAGGGCGTCCCCCCATTTTGGCGGGAGGACTCACCAACTGAACTCCCCACCAACGGCACTTTCAACATCCCCGACTCTTTCATTTTATTCCATGTCAAAGAATCGTAACAGTCCCAGGTTAAACTTTTGTTATGCTCCATCGCTTTCCTGAAAAGGTTGTCATAACAGAACCATTGGTTACCTTGGTGCGATGTCGAGTACCCCATAATCCGTGACTGATATACTGGGAATTCAGGGAGCAATTCAGGCCTACGTTCCCCCAAAATTGACGTAAAAATTCCCCAAGCATTACCCCAGTTGCCAATATTCTCATTCACTTTAAAGGCGGCCATTTTTGCGCGCCAAACACTTGGGTGCATCAGATCCTTTTGGCCCTTAACAGTTTCCACCTCATAATGATCAACGAGCAAGGAGAAAATGTTTACGTATTCCCCCGCCCAAATCTTTTCCTTTATTGCCAAAGGAACATGTTGCCCCAACTTTTCTCTACGAGAGGGTGTTGACTCATCCCTTGCGATCGGCAATGGCCGCTTACCTGCACCGGACGCTGCCTCCGCCACTCGTGGCTTGTCTATCACCGCATCCGACGCGGGCACCTTGGCTGTATCACGCTTCTCGCGCAACTGTTTAATGAGTGCTTGCGCTTCGGCAGCCGTGGCGCCCTCGCTGCTGTCCCCCAACCACGCCGCTAACTGTGCCGCCAACTCGGGAGGCATATCTTCAGTGGATGTCGGGGTGACTACTACGGGGATCGGATTCCCCTCCTTCGGTACCGGGACCGGTACCGGGGCTGGCGCCTCGAGCGGGGAACCGGGAACCGGGACGTCTCCCCCGACCGGCCCCCTTCTCGGCCTCTTTGGCTTCCCTCCGGCCGGTGGACGCCCCGATCCCTCCTCACCGTCTCGCTCCGCCAACCGTTTCTTAATTTCGGACATGTCCTTCATGAGGGCCCGAACCAACTGGTCAGTCGACATTCTCTTCGCGCCTTTCTTGGGCATTATTCCAGACGAAGTATCTAGAAGACAAAAAGAGGGATTAAAACGCTCAAAATTGGCTCTTCGTTCTGTCCCAAGCTCACGTGCAGCGAGGAGGTGCAGCTTCAGAGCACAAGAACAAGAGGATGTCTTCTGGTCTTGCGTCCCTTTTTATCCATCTTCAGGGCGGGCGTATACCCGCCCCTGCCTGCCCCGAGGGCGTGGCTGGCTGCGTCGGTGTCTAGGCCAGCCCACTCTAGGGCGGGAACGAGCGCGCCCCAGCTACGCCGCTTCGGGCATACCAGCTGAGGCGCGCCTCCCGCCCAAAAATGGCTTCCCGGGGGGATCAAGGCACTCGGCCATACGTTCGGGGGGACCGAGTTGGTCGCCCCTTTCCAAAAGATTAGTTATGAGGGTCCCATTTTCATACCTGGTGCCCACTGTGAAGTGGGAAAAGATTCTGGAGCTTCCCCCTGCCCCTGGTCCCAGTCTGTTTGGGGGCATAATAGACTAGTGTGAATTTCTTTGTGGGTGAGCTGAGCCAGTGACTTTGAAGTGCAAGTGTTGTAGGTGACAGCCCTGCCCCTCACATCCTGCCAGAGATGGCCAATCCCACCAGCCTGTCAACTACACTGAGTGATGTGACCCAGGGACAGGCTACAGGCACCAAATAGACAGGATCAGAAAATACCAACTCTCTAAAAGTGGCATTTTTAGAACTGTATCATTAAGGAGGGGTTTACATTACAATTCAACAGACACCAAACATGACTCCCCTACCTGCTCCAATGAGAAATGTATCACCTAATACATATAACAAGGTAACCCATTGTTAATGTATGGGACAGGTAGGCCTTGCATTAGTGAAAAATTAATTTGAGAGTTTCTCACTATAAAACTTCAAAATACATGTCCAACTTTTTAAATACATTGCACTCTACTCTATGGGCTAGTTAGGGTCTACCCTAGAGGCGACTTATATGTATTAGGAAAGAAGGTTTCGGCCTGGAAAACAGTTTATTTTGCCAGTTCAAAATGACAGTGTAAAACAGGACACACAGGCTACAATGGCAGGCCTGGGAGATATTTAAAGGGCTACTAAAGTGGCTGCCACAATAAGTGCTGCAGACCCACTAGTAGCATTTAAATTACAGGTGCTGGCCACATGTAGTACCATTTCACTAGGGATATTAACTGTGCCAATGGGGTGCAAGCTAATTATACCATGTTCAAAGGAGAGAGCACAAGCACTTTAGCACTTGTTAGCAGTGGTAAATTGTGAAGAGTCCTAATGCCAACGAAAAATAATTTTGCAAAAACAGGATAAGTAAGACAAAAAGTTTGAGGCCTTAGGCTCACAGGTCTTAGAATATGCAATTTGCAAAAGGAGTCACAGGCCAACAAAGAGAATCCTAATTATGGTAGCATTCCACTCACAATTTATAGAGGGAAATTGTGCCAAAAGGTGTCTAATTATTATTCACTGATTCAATCACACAATATAACGTAGCTTTCAATAATACAAACATAGCTGTTTTTCTTAAGGGTCCTCAAAAATTAGATGGGACTGAAAAAGATGTTATAACTCTTGCAACAATGGTGTTTAGGGAAAATTCATTGTACTATGCAAGAGGAGCAACCAGGCATTATTGAGAAAGTAACATTGACAAGGGTAAATATTCACGGTTACCTTAGAATAATAAAGAAAAGAATATCATCAGAATTTAAGATTGAAAATGAAACAGTAGAGTTGCGTTGAAACGAAAAAGAAAAGTGTTAAGCTATTTTTGCAGTACAATCTGCTCTGATACTGGACGTTTGCGAAGGGCAGTGAACTCTTCTCCAGGACAGGGTTATACTTGATCTGTATGAAATTAATCATAAACACGAAGATTAAAGCAGAAGAGGCTCCATGTATAATTTAATCTTGGTTCAAATGTTTGCGCTGTCCCTCTTCCACTACACGAAGAACAGCACATGGATGGTTACCTATAAATGCATTAAGATCTGAATCTTGTTCATAGCAAAAATACATAGCCTATCAACCCACATTTATTAAAGCAAAATACAATTGTGCATATTGTAACACAACAGCATTAGTTGCACATCTGAATCAGGTAGAGGGAGATAACTGAAATCCTTTTTTACACCCTTGGATCACTGCAATGTTGGTGGGTGGAGTAATATTACTCATACTACTGTCCCTAAGGAAGTGACTTTAGAAAAACACAGAAAAACTCAATAGACCAAGGAAATATTCTGGGTGAACTAATGAGATGATAAAGAAGTATGGGTTGCAACACTGAAAACGAACTGCACAAACTGAGTTCCTGAAGCCAAGTACCAGTACTAACAATGTGAAACAAAGAAATAGTTGTTTGAGTTACTGTTTCAGAAAGAAGAGAAGATATGCACGCTTGCATGCAGACCACACTGGAGAATAATACATGGGGCAGGTTTGTCTTATGTGGCATGCTTTTTGTGCATGTTTGATAATGGCACGTGTTACAGGCATGATACATGTTAACATGTGCCTTGTTTGTGCATGGAATGAATTTAAGTGTAAGGCATAAAGGTTCAGGCTTTGAGTAACAAGGGCTTATTTTAACAGAAACATTATGTGCTAAATTATAGCATATTTCAGCTGTTCAAGTTGCAAAAGGAGTTATCCTTTGTCTGCAGCATTTCACAGGAGCTGGAAATCTGCTTGCAAGTTGACCTTGTGAAAGTTATGTCCTTGCAGAATTAACAAAGACGCAACACAGTATATTAGTATACTATCCGATGTAATAAATGCTGGACCTGTTTAAGAGGGGCCATCACTTACTCCATAGATCCTAATGCATGGAAAGTGTATAAAAGACCGTAGCAATTGGGTTGGGAAGCAAACTGACCAGTTGTTGGAAAAGATTCTCAAAATCGGGGCGCCCAGTTGAGAACTACTACATGTATGTGGGATGCAACAAATGTTATAATATATTTTAAACTAATACTTTAAACTAAACTACAAGTTACATGTATGTGTATATATATATATATATATATATATATATATATATATATATATATATATATATATATATATATATATATATTCACTGAAAAATCCATAGGTTTCAGGTCATATGTAGTTAGGAATTAGCATTTAAAAAACCATTGAAATTGCTCCTATATAGTTCGTTGTACTAACTATATTTCGCGCACCCGCAATCTTTCTTATAGATTCAACAATTGTAATTTTTTCAAACATTGTTAAGTTTTGAGGAAATATTTTATCAAGAAAACTTCTCAGTTGCAGGTATTTGAAAAAATGATTGGACTGCATATGAAATTTCTCTTTCAAAAAAGCAAAAGAAGCCAATTGCCCATGATCAGCTAAATCACCTATCTCCTTCACACCAAGAGAAATCCAAGTAGTTACCACCCCCTCTTGAAATATCACTGGCAGTAATCCACAAGCATTTAATGGGGTATAATAATTAATCTTGGGAATATGAAAATGACGACGGACTTTTTGCCATACCGAAAATAGAGCCCACAGTACTTTAAATTTGGTTTTTTTAAAATAGCTCGGTTCAAGAATACGAGTTAATACGCCTTTTGTAGTATCTCCCAATGATATTGAATATATTGATGGAGATATATGTACCGGAAGCTCAGGAATATGCCCTAATAGAGGAAAAGCAAAATGTTGGATCATAGCTGCCCAATAATAATATAATAGGTTCGGAACGGTCCAGCCCCCACGATCCTGCGGGAGACATGTCCACTTGGCCGCCCTCCTTGGTTTGCGATATGACCATAGAAATCGTTGACATATTCTTTCTGCTTTTATCAAAATTGGACTAGGGATTAACAATGGAAGGGATCTAAAAAGATATAAAAATTTAGGGAGAACAATCATTTTAAGGATATTGCATCGGCCAAACAACGAAAGATGTAAATGATCCAGCCGTTCTAGTTTATTATGAAGGGAATCAATAATGGGAGAATAATTCAAATCTGGGATCTTTTCCACGTCAGAAGAGATTTGGATACCTAGATATGTTGCCTCTGTAATTATAGAAAGATGAGAATTTGGCATAGCGGTAGATTGTAAGATTTGGGTTTTTTCAATATTTAACTTATAGCCCGAAATTAAGCCAAATTGAACTGCTAGAGCCTCCAATGCTGGAAATGATCGGGCGACATTGTCAGTTAATATTAAAATGTCATCGGCATATGCCAGTGCCTTATATTCGATTCCATGAACAGTGATGGGAGTAATAGCCTGTGAGTTTTCTATCATACATAAAAAAGGGTCAATAAATAAGGCAAAAAGGAGAGGAGAACAGGGGCAGCCTTGCCTAGTGCCCCTGCTAATAGGAAAATAATGTGATTCAGTGCCTGAGATACGAATTTTAGCAGTTGGGGATATATACATAGCTTGCAGAGCCTGGGTAAACACTGGTGTGAAGCCCTTCCAGCGTAAAACAGCCCATAGATACCCCCAGGAGACCCTGTCGAACGCCTTTTCGGCGTCCAACAGGATCACACCAAGGGGAGAGTTTGTAACCTTTGCCCAATCTAGAAGAGCTACAACACGCCTGATGTGGTCAGTCGTATCCCTACCGGGAATAAACCCGTGCTGGCGAATAGAAACCAGAGGGAGAATTATTTGGTTTAAACGGAAAGCAAGTATCCTTGAATAAATTTTGCTATCGGTATTGATTAGCGCAATCGGGCGATATGATGCTGGATTTAATTCGTCCTTTCCTTTTTTTTTTAAAAGAACAATAGTCGATTGCCGCCAGGAATCAGGAACCGACCCAGTCTGAGCAAGGCGAAAAACTTCTAGCAATTGTTGCTTGAATGTATGTGAGAAAGTTTTATAAAATTCTAGATGAATAAGATCGGGCCCAGCAGCTTTACCATTAGAGAGGGATTTCATAGCATTTACCACTTCCTCCCAGCTGATAGGCTCGGCTAGAATTCGATTCTGATCATCTGTAACCTTCTGGGTATCAATAGATTGAAAAAATTGAAAGAGACTGGTTTGTTGTTGGAGAATTATGTTCATATCCTCTGTGTATAGGGTTGAGTAAAAATCCACAAAGGCTTTCATCACACCATTAGTTGTGTCTTGTACTATTCCAAACTGATCTTTGACCTTAATAATCTGGCTAGCTACAGCCCTTTGTTGTAGGCGTTTTGCTAACACCTTGCCAGAATTTTCACCAAGCTCATACATTGAGGATCGAAATTGAAAGTATTTGGTTGCTATATCTTTATAGAAAGGCTCCAGTAAGTTTGATTTTGCTACAGCAACTGATTTCAAGCTAGCTGCTAGATCTTCCCCCATACGGATATTTAGACTTAGATCCAGTTCAGCTTGATGAAGAGCTGCCAATCTAGTTTTAACTGCTTGTTGCTCTGTTTTCCAACGGTATGAGGCAAATCTCTTTGTTTCACCACGCAATGCAGCTTTAAATGTATCCCAGACAGTACCGACTGAGGCAGTATTACTATTAATTTCGAAAAACTCTGAAATCCAAAGAGTGAGTTGATCCTGATAAGTTTTATCTAATAGGAGTTTCCTATCAAAAGTCCATGGTCTAATTTGATTGACAGGGCGATCCCAGGGACAACTGAAAATAATAGGATTATGGTCAGATATAGTCCTTGGGCTAATTTCAATCCTGACAGACCCTGCAGTTTGAAGAGAAAGAAAGACAAAATCAATGCGAACCAGTTTTTTATGAGGTATTGAATAAAAAGTATAGCCCTCTTGATTTGGATGATGATAATGCCAGAGATCAGTCAGACCGTGTTCAATTAAGAGAATCCGGAGTGCCTTATAAACTTGGGGTTTGCGTCCACCGTAAACATTATGTTTTGTTATATCTAGGTGACTGGGAATATTAATATTAAAGTCACCACAGAAGAACATTGGATGGGGCCAAGTAGCTAGCTCTATATTTAAATTCCTCAACACCTGCGGGTCGTCCAGATTGGAGGCATATACCGAACAAACAGAAAACAACCGGCCTCTAACCAAGAGTTCCGCTATTACCCATCTACCAAAATTATCTTGCTTTACCCGTTTAACATGCCCAACTCCAGTTTTTAAGATAATAGCCACACCCCGAATTGTAGAGGTTTGTCGGGTATAAGCCACAAGATCATAACCCAGAAATTTGAGATAAGCCCGATTGCCCCAAGGGATATGGGTTTCCTGCAAGCAAATTAACTCCACCGACATCACCTGCAACATCTTATGAAAAATCCTACGTTTTTTAGGATCGTTTAATCCACAAATATTCCAGGTTGCACATGTCAATCTAGGAGCAGCCATAAGATTGGATTAAGGACAAAAAACAAAAATAGCTCGGAGAAACTATTAGACATTTTATAAAACAGATATTTGCAATCCAGCTGATTTTTAATGAGAAATGAAAAGGTTGGCATCAAGTTCAATATGTTGAATACATTTGAGAAACAGAAACATCTGTCCCATGCCTCAGGTCTGTTCAGCTCCGTCCGCCACCACCACCACCACCACCACACCACCCCACAACCCACCCCAAACAACCCAGCCACCCCAGCAAAGCCCACCCACCCACCCAGAGACCCCCCATACCCCTCACCCCCCATAGCGGGCATCAGGACTGTAGTCCTTACGATGGTTGAGCAAGCGTATCACTCCGCTCCGCTGAACCAATAGCTTCCCCCCCTTTCTAAAACAAGGACAGGGATCAGCATTTTATATATACCTCTCTGGTCATCAGAAAAAGAAAAAGAAACAAAAGAAGATATGAGGTTTAGATGATTACTACCCTGCATTTATCAAACAGACAGTATAATGCCATGCCTCAATATAACTATATTGAATCCAAAAATTCCCTAGCAGGTATCTCAGAGAAAAAGAACTTTGTCTGTCCCTTGAAAATAACCTTTAATTTTGCCGGAAAAAGCAGGAATGCCTGGGCTCCCTTAGCCTGAAATAGAGAGATCTGTTGTCGAAGATGCCAGCGGCGAGTAACCGTCTCTGAGCAGAAGTCTGGACGAACAAAGAACTGAGAGCCCTTAGCAGATCTCTTCTTGTTGGGTCTGGCAAGATCAAAGATACGTTCACGGGCAAGGAAATTGTTGAAGCATACCAGGATAGCACGGGGATAGGGATTATTGACAGTAGCAGAGGCAGTAGCAGAGGCAGAAGATTTTTTTTTGTTAAATGGGAAACGATGCGCCCTCTGTATTTCGAGGTTCCAATTCCACTCGACGACCTCTGGAAATGCTTCGGAGAAAAGCTCCACTATGAACTGGCGAACATCATCACCTTCCTTTTTTTCCTCTATACCCAAGACCCGGAGGTTATTCCTTCTCGCCCGATTTTCAAGATCAGAAAGCTTCCATAAAATGTCCTTATCATGACATTTTTCCATTGGCAACTCCAAAGAAGCAGTCGAAAGGCTATTAGAAGATTGGACTTCATTACCCAGCATGCACTGGAAGGGAGGAGATTTAGCAAGAGAAATGTCTGGAGCTGAGCCTGAAGTCACGACTACCTCTTTCAGCAAGCTGTTGTTAAGATTTGTATCATGAGACTCAAGAGGGTCGATATGGGGTGGGGAGCCTCCAGCATTGGACAGTATGATATTGGGTACTGCTACAGGTACACTTGCAGTAAAAATCATCACCCCCTTCCCAGCCGTATCATCAGTTGCCTTCAACTCCTTCCCCTTAGCTCCTAACCTGTCAAACATTGCAGGCACCGTTTGTTCCTTAGCGGGGATGAGAGGAGCGAGAGGAGCGAGAGGAGTGAGAGCAGCTGCCTCTGATGTTGCGAGGGAGGACTTGTCTGAGCCTCCAGGACGGGGTTTCTGAGCGCCGGGTGTAACGCCCTTGGAGTCAGGCTCCTGCTGACCGCGGGTCGAGCCGCGCTTTTTGAAGGCGGCGGCCGCTGCTTTAGTAAGTGGTTTGGGCGGCATTCTGTCTTTCG
The DNA here is from genome assembly GCF_964263255.1 of Lissotriton vulgaris. NCBI lineage: Eukaryota > Metazoa > Chordata > Amphibia > Caudata > Salamandridae > Lissotriton > Lissotriton vulgaris. The sequence continues at coordinate 211,002,538 of NC_141690.1, read as the reverse complement.
AAAGCCGGCAGCGTGAGGCAATAATCAGAGGAGCAGCTGCCGAGCACCAGAAACGGCAATACCACTCCAAACGCCGCTCCGGATCCAAGCAAGCAGCCGGGAGAACAGAGAGCTTCCAGCTAGCAGCCAAGCAGACGGTAAATGTCAGAAAGCAGTCTAGCGCCTTCTGTGCTGGATGCCGGTAGGAGTTTTCCAAAGCAGTTTAGTGAGACCAGGCAAAGCAATCGTTCAGGGGTCCGCTATGGTCCAGGAGAGCAGAACGCCTCCTCACTCGGCCGAGGTCACGGCCGCCATCTTGCCCATTATAGGAGCAATTTCAATGGTTTTTTTAAATGCTAATTCCTAACTATATATGACCTGAAACCTATGTTTTTTTCAGTGAATTTGCAAGGTTTTTTAAATGCTAATACCGAACTATATATGACCTGAAACCTATGTTTTTTTTAGTGAATTTGCAAGGTTTTTTAAATGCTAATACCTAACTATGTAAGGCTTGAAACCTATGGTTTTTTCAGTGAATATATATATTTAATATATTATATATATAATTTTTATTTTCAAGTTTTTTATATGATTACAGGGTCCGCGCACCGTGAACGCTCTGAGTTCTTGCCCCGATAAATTTTTTACGTTTCTAAAACATAATATCTACGTTTTTAACATAGATTTTAAAGGTAGACAATATCTGCTTTAATGTAGAAAATCTTTTTTTAACTTTTAACAACAGTATATTACTTTTTGAAGTAGTAACAAATCTCGCGAGGGTACGTCGCACGTGCACGCAACGTAAGAGCTCCGTCCGCGCACAGTAAAAGCTTCGAGCTCTTATCCCCGAAAGTTTTATAAACTTAAAATTGTTATATCTATGTATTCATTGCATGATATAGAGGTACACATTATCTGGGATAATAAAGAACATGTTAGTTTAAAATTTTAAAGACCATATATAACTTTAGGCAATTATAAATCTCGCGAGGGTGCGTAATACATAAATGCATCGTAAGATGACGTCAGCGCTCCGTAAATAAAACGTAAACGCACTGTAAGCTTACGTAAGCGCTCCGTAAACGCAACGTAAGAGCTCCGTAAGCTTATGTCCCTTGTTCTTTCCCACCTCGACTTCTCTAACTCTCTTTACTGGGGCCTACCCAGGTCCCTGCTCCATCGCCTCCAGATGGTGCAGAACCAGGCAGCAAGACTCATCTGCAAAGCCCCCAAATGGCAATCTGCTAGACCCCTTCTGTCCAAGCTGCACTGGCTGCCCATTGAACAAAGGGCTGCCTTCAAAATCGGCTGCCTAATTTACAAGGCCCGGCAGACCAAGTGCCCGGCCTTTCTGAAATCCCTCATCAACCCGCCCTGCCCGGCCCGTAACATCCGTTGTGCCCATCTCCACCTGCTTACCATTCCAGTGGTTAAACTAAAGAAACTGGGTGGCCGTAGACTCAGCTATCTGGCACCCAAACTGTGGAACTCCCTCCCCTTACAAATCAAAACCTCTGACACTCTGCTGAGCTTCAGAAAGAGATTAAAGACCTGGCTCTTCTCGAACTCTCACTAGCCCTCTGCCTTTACCCTCAATCACAATTTCAGCGCCAGGAAACCTCCGGTGTCAGTGCGCTTTATAAATGCAGCTTAACATTAACATTAACATTAACATTAACATTAACATGTCCAACCATGTGACCTCAAAAGAAAAGATTTAATTGGTTTATAATACTTCCTACTCCAATTGTTAAAGACTCCTCCCATGTTCATCATTCTTCTTTTGGCTTTCAGAGAAGCAACACCTTTTTTCTACAGCTCCTAGCTACAGAAAAATACTTCCAAATGACTGAACATCAAGACTCTGACCATTCTTCTAATGATGATTTTGTTGAAGAGGACCCTCACCCAAGTAAGAAGAAGGAGTCCATAGTCTGGAAATTTTTCAGCATACCAGAACATCAAAAGAAGGTAAATGCACCACTGGTCACCTGAAAGATCTGTGACACAGTGTTATCAAGAGGAAATCCAAATAAGAAATATTCCTTTGGAACCCACAGCAAGGAACGCCATGGAAAAAATATACACCCCAATAATTGGAGTAGAGCTGTGGTGCAAAGATCTCTTCTCCTAGTACATCTACAGCAACAACCGGAGTACCACCAATGCCATCTACAGTGGTGGCAAACATTCAGCCAGAACTGAAAAATGTAATGATGCAATGCATACATTGCAGTAAATTAGTAGCCTTCGGACAACAGTCCATTGAAGTAATTTTACAGAAGAACAGGAACCACAGATGCAGCAAATACATTTTTTTCTTTCAATTTCATAGTTTGTTCCTGTCGAACAATTATTTTGTGTAAAAAGTTCATTTTTCTATGTTTTTCAAGCAAAACAAAACAAAAAAACCAGTTCTTTTTAGAACTACCTCTACTGGTTAAAGAAAGAACTAAATTTCTATGTTTGTATGTAAAAGTTTGTCATAGTGAATGTCAAAGTGCAAAACTATAAGGATGTGGTACAGCATAAACATATATGGCCGAGATACCCGCCACCCCCTCTCAACACAATCCCCAAGAATTGGGAAACCGGAAACAGTTCTTGAACTTTTGGAAGGCGGGAAGGGAGTCACCCTTCCCGGCTGTATTTATTAAAATATGAAACAAAAGAAAACATTAAAATAACAGTTTCATATAATGTACAATTTCATTTCCACATTACGATGTTGGCTAACCTTAACAGATCTCTAATACAAAGGTTCTCCTAGCCGAACTAACATCCTACAAAACATTTGACTTGAAATTGTACATCCTAACGTTAAGGGCCAACGGCAAGGTCGTAACCGGTGTCAGATCCCTAAACCAGAAATACCCCCCTCACTTGTGAGAGGGGCGACCGCACAGAGGCGTACCTCAAGTGCATTTACCAATTTCCCTTTGTACTTGACGGGGGCCCAAATAAACTCGACGCCATTTAACGGTCGTTCGAGGACTCGTGTGAGGTGTCTAAAAGGTAGCGTAAACCCCCTCCCGCACCCCACACAACTTACCCATCTGCCGTCGCAGATGTCCTGGCCCCGGGAAATTCCCCAGGAGGGGCCGTAGCCCCTCCTATCCAGGAAGGGGCCTTGACCACCTTTCCTTTCCTTCCGGCGGCCTCTCCTTAGACAGGACCGCCTCCCCATTGAGGGGCCAATTGGCCACCTCCCCCGCGCGCTCCCATCCGTAATGGGTGACGCCCCCTCATAGGGATCTTCCAATTACTGCTCACCGATCATGACCTTACCGCTCGACCAAAATAAATACGACAGTTCTACCTAAGTTACTAAGATCTCTAAAGCAAAACAGCATTTATTACCAAGCGTAAATACTGATCGATCCTTGTTCAAAATTACTTTATTAGCAAAACATACTGAAAATAATCAATCTTTATTGCATCGCTAAGAACTTTCACGACAACCATCACAACCTGTAAGAAAGCAGAGAAAACCAAAGATACTATATCAACTGTATTTACAACGAATCGCTGTCCTCAGGGGCTGGTGGGTGGGTCAAAATTGCTCTTCGTTCCGTCTCGAGCTCACGTGCAGCGGGGAGGTGCAGCTTCAGAGGACAGGAACAAGAGGATGCTTTGTTGGCTTCCGCTCCTTTTATCCGTCTTCAGGGTGGGCGTGAACCCGCCCCCCCCTGCCTCCAAGGGCGTGGCCGGCCGTGTTGGTGTCTAGGCTAGCCCACTCTAGGGCGGGAAAAAGGCGCGCCCTGGCTACGCCGCTTCGGGCATACCAGCCGAGACTCGCCTCCCGCCCAAGATGGCTTCCCGGGGGGATCGTGGTACTCGACCATATGTTCGGGGGGACCGATTGGTCGCCCCTTTCCATATGGCCGAGATACCCGCCACCCCCTCTCAACACAATCCCCAAGAATTGGGAAACCGGAAACAGTTCTTGAACTTTTGGAAGGCGGGAAGGGAGTCACCCTTCCCGGCCGTATTTATTAAAATATGAAACAAAAGAAAACATTAAAATAACAGTTTCATATAATGTACAATTTCATTTCCACATTACGATGTTGGCTAACCTTAACAGATCTCTAATACAAAGGTTCTCCTAGCCGAACTAACATCCTACAAAACATTTGACTTGAAATTGTACATCCTAACGTTAAGGGCCAACGGCAAGGTCGTAACCGGTGTCAGATCCCTAAACCAGAAATACCCCCCTCACTTGTGAGAGGGGCGACCGCACAGAGGCGTACCTCAAGTGCATTTACCAATTTCCCTTTGTACTTGACGGGGGCCCAAATAAACTCGACGCCATTTAACGGTCGTTCGAGGACTCGTGTGAGGTGTCTAAAAGGTAGCGTAAACCCCCTCCCGCACCCCACACAACTTACCCATCTGCCGTCGCAGATGTCCTGGCCCCGGGAAATTCCCCAGGAGGGGCCGTAGCCCCTCCTATCCAGGAAGGGGCCTTGACCACCTTTCCTTTCCTTCCGGCGGCCTCTCCTTAGACAGGACCGCCTCCCCATTGAGGGGCCAATTGGCCACCTCCCCCGCGCGCTCCCATCCGTAATGGGTGACGCCCCCTCATAGGGATCTTCCAATTACTGCTCACCGATCATGACCTTACCGCCACAGGCCGGATAGTTGACCGGCTATCCGGACCCCCCACAAAACACTCCTACCTAAAGGTCATGCTGTAAACTCCTTAACCATGCTATGAAGTCTCCTATGAGTAATTCGTTCCCCACCCGGGACAAATGAACACCGTCCCCCAAATACATACTGTCCCCTTTAATACAACCATGCGAAACAGAATGCAGTGTACTTGAACGAAACAATCTACTCATTTTATTATTAATTTTCCTTACTGAATGATTCAGTGCAGAAACAGAAATAGCCCCCCGCCACACTTTCCGTGGGATCATATGGGACCAAGCAATTGTGCACCCTGGAACTCTTCTCGCTAACCAACTTACCGTGGAAAGCATCGCCTCAAGAAGAAGTCGTCTACCAGTGGTCACCAAATCATTGCCCCCAAGATGTACTATGACTACAGACGGCGGTGACCTTGTCCGCCCTAACAAAACCTCGAAAAATGCTTGAAACTGGTCAATACAGAGCCCGCCCTTTCCGTAGAAGGACACCCTGTACCCGTATTCCCCAGCCACGTGAGTCATGTCACCTGCTTTGAATACGTCCGCGGCACGCCTCACGTATGAGTGGCCCACGACCCACACCTCCTTTTTCACAGCCGGTAATGTCTGACCGCTGGCCCCCCGGTGTCGGGTCGACTGGACAGTCCGCCCCGCCTCGTAGGCTTGCGCCACTGAAAACCAAACAAAAACAAGAAGCGTGAGTACATCGTTACAGCTTCACAACATGTGCAACCGTACATACCTCTTATAACAGTTCGAGGACCAACGCCCCACACGTTTTATTTGATCAACATTCAGACCCCTGGCTGTAGCCTCCGTAGCAGCCCCTATCCGAAAGGAATGGGTCCCAAAGTCGCCGGGGTTCAAGCCCGCGGCAGAAATCGACATCGCAAGCACCCGCTGAAACTGAAACCTCGTCAGTGGGGTGGCGTCAGCGTGTCTTAACAAGGTCCCCCCCCATGCTGCCACCCTCTGCGCTAAATATTCCTCTACGCACACAACAGGGCATATGGAAGACCCGGGGATCCTCTGGATGATTACGCAGTCCCCGATTGCATCCTGATCGGATTTGGACTTTACAAACGAGACCGTCATCGTCTCCTCTCTGACCTGAATGTGTTCCCGGCACAGTCCCCCCATCGTATCCTGCTTGTTCTTTGCCACTAATTCGCTTACCTGCATAGCCCCATGGAATGCTAATGCAAATGCGGCTCGGAACAACACTGCTTCGTACTGGGATGAACATGTTACCGGTAGCACGGATAATAACAGGGCCAACCTATCCAAACCTATCGGGTGCCTATCGTCTACTTTGCGACCCTCAAGGCGTTGCCACCCCCGTAGCGCTTTCTGCACAACGAAAGACGCTGTCGGGTCCTGGATCCCATGAGCCCTTGCCATGAAGGAAATGGCGGCCTGATGCCTCTGGGCCGTAGCTACTGACTTGCCTGCGTGACGTAAAGAGAGCAGGAATCTTACTACAGACTCTTCCAGACCCCAAAGCTCCCTCCCGGCAGTACCCAAAAAGGCCCAATAGGAACGGAACGCCCCTTCATATGCCTTCCTCGTCCTGGGTGCTAAACTCTCTCCCACGAGGTCTTGTAGTTCGGGGCACCGAGAGACCAGAGAGCTTCGGGAAAGGGTGCCGCCACCGGGTCCGCTGTGGGCAGAAAACCCCAGAAGGCCTGCATACGGAAACGAGAGAGTGCATCAGCCGCTTGGTTCATCACCCCCGGCACATGCCGCGCCCTAAACAGTACATTTAGTTGCATGCACAACAACACAATTTCCTTGAGTAGTCTTAGAATCAATTTGCCACGCGCTGCCTGACTATTGATACACTCAACCACGGTCATGTTATCAGACCAGAAAACCACAGAGTGACCCCTAAACCCTTCTGGCCATGTTTTCAAGGCCACCAGAATAGGGAACAGTTCGAGAAAAGCAATGTTACTCGTCAACCCGCACTCATGCCACCATGACGGCCATTTTTGAGCCGACCATTGTGTACCCAATATGGCGCCAAAACCCACACTCCCCGCCGAGTCTGTCCATAGTCCCAACTCCTCGGAAGACACTGCTGGTTTATTCCAGACAATTCGACCATTGAAATCCGCCAGGAATGCAATCCAAATGCGCATGTCCTGGCGAACCTCTGCCGAGAGTCTCGTACGATGATGTCCTTCCTTCAAGCCGACCATGGACTGTGCAATCGAGCGGGAAAAGGGGCGTGCCATCGGCATTACTCTTAGGGCAAAATTCAACTGACCTACCACCTGTTGCAATTGATGTAAGTTCACTTTCGTTGCACGAATACATGTCTCAAGGGATAACCTGAATTTTAAGACCTTTTCTTTAGGTAAACGAAAACAACCTTCCACTGAGTCGAGTTCGATCCCCAGAAACTCGATTAAGGTCGAGGGACCCACCGTCTTACCTGGCGCCAATGGCACACCAAATTGATTCATTAGGACACAAAATTAATGTAAGGCCTGTCCACACTCAGAATCCCCGGCTGCCCCCAGAAACAGAAAGTCATCGAGATAGTGCATAACATGTTGAAAACCTTCCTCGTGAATACCCACTGCAGAAAACAACTGAATTTCTCGAAATAGGCACATGAAATCGAGCATCCCATAGGCATACATTTATCCATGTAATAGCGACCCTGAAACTGAAAACCAAGGAGACGCTGATCGTCTGGGTGTACCGGGAGCAACCGGAACGCTGACTCGATGTCCGATTTGGCCATCAGCGTCCCGGGCCCCAGGCGATTCAACATGGCAACGGCCTCATCGAAAGATGCGTACCGCACCGAACATACTTCCGGGTCTATCGCGTCATTCACGGAAAGACCATGTGGGGCTGACAAATTGTGTATCAGCCGAAACTCACCCGGGTCCTTCTTGGGAACCACCCCTAGAGGAGAACACACAAAATTAGCAACTGGTGGCAAATCGAATGGACCGGCGACACGACCTCGAGTCACCTCTTTCCTAATCTTTACCTGCACCACCGCCGTGTGCTGTAAGACCGACATTTGATTCTTACAGTCCGGTACCCCCTGAAAATCCCCCACTGGGATGCGGAAACCATATGAAAACCCGTTCCGCAACACCCCAGCGGAAGCATAATCTGGGTATTCGCTGAGCCAAGGAATCATTGCCATGGTATCAATCGGGGTCGGTAAAGGCGCCCCTCGGACTATATTAGACCTGTTTGGCGCCTCCCTTACCACCGTTATCACCCGTTTTGGCTCTGCACATGGACTCAGGATGGGATGGCTGCCCGCATCCCCCACACTCATGTCTGAATTTGCATGACCCCTGGGGCCTGGTACATTTGCCCCTGTTAAAATTCCAACAGATCCCCCTTTTACCTGTGTTGCCACTCGGCTTTGTGTGGGACTCGTTACCTGTACCCGTCCGAAAGGGCGTCCCAGAGTTTTGGCGGGAGGATTCCCCCCCGTTACTCCCTACTAATGGCACCTTCAACATCCCTGTACTCTCCATTTTTTGCTAAGACACAGAGTCGTAACAGTCCCAGGACAACAACGGGTTGTGTTCCTTAGCTTTTCTAAACAGATTATCATAGCAGAACCACTGATTGCCCCCATATGCCACAGAATACACCATAATACGTGACTGATAAATGGGTAACTCGGTCAACAACTCAGGTCTGCGCTCCCCCATGATGGAAGTAAAAATTCCCCACGCTCTGCCCCAAGTACCAATGGTCTCATCAACCTTAAAGGCGGCCATTTTAGCGCGCCAAACACTCGGATGCATGAGCTCCTTTTGACTCTTTACATGCTCGATCTCGTAATGGTCGGTAAGCAATGAAAACATGTTTACATATTTGTCCGCCCAAATCAATTCCTTGACTTCTAGTGGGACGTGCTGGGCAATCTTCTCCTTTCGAGAAGGTGCAGAGTCCCCCCCCGCAATCGGCAATGGCCGCTTACCTGAAGTAGACCCCACGCTTGTCGCCGAACTTGGGCCTGCTGTACTTCCAACCGCTGGGACCTGCGGGGGAACAGGAGATGGAGTCTTCGCAGCCTCCCTAGATTCCCGCAGTTGCCTCATCACTGCCCGGGCGTCGTCAGCCGTGGCGCCCTCGCTATCGTTTCCCAACCACGCTGCCAATTGCGCCGCTAACTCGGGGGGCATATCCGCAGGGGTGACCACCACAGGGATTGGGTTCCCCTCCTTTGGCGCCGGGTTGGCTCCTCTCTTGGCGCTTCGGGAACCGGGGTCTCCCCCCCAAGTGCTCCCCTTCTGGGCCTCTTGCTCTTTCCACCGGGAATTGTTCCCTGTAAAGGCCGTTTCGGTCCTCCCTCCCCGTCCTTAGCCTCAACCTTTCTCTTCAGATCGGCTATCTCCTTCATGAGCATGCGGAGCATCTCCTCGGTACCGACCCGCTTTCCGACCTTCTTGGGCATTCTTAGACGGGATATCTGTAAGACAAAAAGAGGGATTACAACGCTCAAAATTGCTCTTCGTTCCGTCTCGAGCTCACGTGCAGCGGGGAGGTGCAGCTTCAGAGCACAGGAACAAGAGGATGCTTTGTTGGCTTCCGCTCCTTTTATCCGTCTTCAGGGTGGGCGTGAACCCGCCCCCACCTGCCTCCAAGGGCGTGGCCGGCCGTGTTGGTGTCTAGGCCAGCCCACTCTAGGGCGGGAAAAAGGCGCACCCCGGCTACGCCGCTTCGGGCATACCAGCCGAGACTCGCCTCCCGCCCAAGATGGCTTCCCGGGGGGATCGTGGTACTCGACCATACGTTCGGGGGGACCGATTGGTCGCCCCTTTCCATAAGGTGTTTACCTATAGTATACTGTACTACTTCCAAAGCACTGAAATGTAACATATGTATATAAATATGTTACAACTCAATGGGCCAGATGTACATAATCTCGATTTACCTACTCATAAATAACGAGGGCCCTGTGTCGGTAATCCCAGATTACCACTTCTTAAATACCGAATCATACCGATTCGGTATTTAAGAACTGGCAATGGGGATATAGGTATTTTTACCAAATTAATTACTGATTCAGTAAAATTTGGTAATTACCGATTCGAAAATTACAGAATCTGTATTTGCCATTGATTCCTATGGGCCTTGAAGCCGATAGGAATCAATGGCAAATACCGATTCGGTAATTACCAGATCAGTAAATACCAAATCCTGCCAGGGGGAACAGGGTGTCACTTTGACACCCTGTAGCACCCATGTTTTTGGCTTGTGTGCAATGTGATACACATACATGCCCTTAGGGCATGTATGTGTGCCACATGGCACAGGTGTACATGCACAGATGTGCATGTACACAGGAATTCCTTATTTACCACCCAATTGTATTGGGTGGTAAATAACGAATTCTTAGACGCCTCTAGCACTGTCAACAGTGCTACCTACATTAGAATTGACAGATTTGGTATTTTTACCGAGTCTGTATTTACCGATTCGGAAATTTTACCAATTCAGTAAATACAGAATCGGCAAAAATACCAAATCTGTAAATAAATGCCTCCTACATAGGAAAAGGCATTTACCGGTCAGCAATGGCCAAATTCAGCCGTTACCAACCGGTAAATGCCTACCAACATCGGGTCCCAAATCATACCACTTCAATATTTAAGAGTAAGTAAATGGGATATAGGTAATTTGTCTTCTAAACTTACCGAATCTGCTTAATTCAGTCATTTTAACGAATCGGTATTTACTAATTCGGTAATTGCCATTGATTCCTATGGGCCTTGAGGCCCATAGGAATCAATGGCAATTACTGAATCAGTAAATACCGATTCGGTAAAATTACCGAATTGTCAAAGGGGACAGGTTATCACTTTGACAGCCTGTTGCACCCCTGATTCTGACTTGTGTGCCATGTCACACACAAACATGGTCTTACGACATGTATGTCTGTCACATGGCACAAATGTACATGCACAGATGTGCATGTACACAGCAATTCATTTTTTACACCCGAAAGTTTTATCGTTATATCTACATATTCATTGTGCAATATAAAAGTACACATTATCTGGGATAATAAAGAACATGTTTATTTTAATTTTTAAACAACATATATAACTTTATTTAAGCAACTTTTAAACAACATATATAACTTTATTTAAGCAACTTTAAAAAAACATATATAACTTTATTTAAGCAATTACAAATCTTGTAAGGGTGCATACCAAACAGTTCTTTTTACAACTACGTCTACTGGTTAAAAAAAGAACTACATTTTTATGTTTGTCATACTGAATGTCAAAGTGCAAAACTGTTTACCTATAGTATATTGTACTGCTTCTAAAACACTGAAATGTAACATATGTATATAAATATGTTACAACTCAATAGGCCAAATGTACGTAATTTCGATTTACCTACTCATAAATACCAAATCATACCACTTCAATATTTAAAAGTAGGTAATTTGGATGTAGGTAATTTCTCTTTTGAAATTACAAAATCTGTATAATTCAGTCATTTTACTGAATCGGTATTTACCGATTTGATAATTGCCATTGATTCCTATAAGTCTTGAGGCCAATAGGAATCAATGGCAATTACCGAATCAGTAAATACCAAATCAATAAAATTACCGAATTGACAAGGGAGACAGGTTGTCACTTTGACAGCCTGTTGCACCCCTGATTCTGATTTGTGTGCCATGTTACACACATTAAGCATGGGCGAATTTTGCGAATCTCGCGTTCGCGAATTTTGCGGATTTGCAAACTCGCAATCCGCAAAATCCGCGAATTCTCGCGAATTTGCGGATTTTTTTGTGTTTGCACGGATTTCTGCCAGTTCACGAGGGTTTTGTACAATTTCGCAAACGCGAACTTACCTGTCGGGTCGCAAGTTTTGCAAACTTGTTGTTTCTACGTGTCCAGCCTGTTTGGGACACTCTTCTTCATCACTGCCACTCTCTGTCACCACTGCCACTCTCTGACTACTCATGCCACCCTCTGGCCCACCCATGCCACCCTCTGTTTCATCACCGCACCCTCTGGTTGTCCAGTGTACATTATTTTCGGTAAAGCAAAGCACACCTTCCCTGCCTCAAGTGACCTGAATTAATTTGGGGCTGATTAATGTGTCACAGAATATTTTTTTAGCTGGCACCTGCTTCCTTAGTGCTTCCTGATTAGTGATCTTTTGCACTTGCTAAGTGCTTTCATTGTTGCAAAATTAGTTACAACACCTGCCCTGCCCCAACTGACAATAATGAATTAGGGGCTGATTAATGAGTCACTGGATTTGAACTTCCAGCCTGGCTCCTGCTTGTCTGCCTTAGCTGTAATTCAGGACCTTTGTGTAACTATTCTGAGGGTCAGAGCAGGGTCACATAATAGTTGCAAGTAGGCAACTGAACTCTGGAGGGGCCCCTCAGGAAGCACTACAGGAAATGGCTACTAATGATGAGCTTGAACTTTTGAACCTGGTAAGTAGTTTCAGTTTTGCTAAAATTGTATTTCTGCAATTTAGCGCTTATTCGCGGGGCGCGAAGTTGAACTGGGAAGCCGCGAACTCACGCGAACAGTGCGAGCAAGCCATAAAATCCGCTGCTCGCGGATTTGCGGATTTTGCGGGAAATTCGCGAATCTCCCGGATTGCGAATTTACCGAAAATCCGCAAAATCCGCGAGCGGAACGGATTTTCCGCCCATGCTTAACACACATACATGGTCTTACGACATGTATGTGTGCCATATGACACAAATGTACATGCACAGATATGAATGTACACAGGAATTTATTATTTACCTCCGAAAGTTTTAAAAACTTTAAATCGTTATATCTATGTATTCATTGCACAATATAAAGGAACATATTACCTGGGATAATAAAGAACATGTTTATTTTAAACTTTAAAACAACATATATAACTTTATTAAAACAATTATAAATCTCACGAGCGTGGTAAATTATTATATCTACATATTCATTGTACAATATAAAGGAACATATTAACTGGGATAATAAAGAACATGTTTATTTTAAACTTTTAAACAACATATATAACTTTATAACAAAAGATTGTATTGGTTTATAATACTTCCTACTCTAATTCTTGAAAGACCCCTCCCATGTTGATCATTCTTTTTTGGCTTTCAGAGAAGCTACACATTTTTTCTAGTCTGGAAGTTTTTCAGCTTTCCAGAACATCAGAAGAAAGTAAATGCACCACTGGTCACCTGCAAGATCTGTGACACAGTGTTATATAGAGGAAATCCTAATAAGAAATATTCATTCTGAACCCTCAGCATGGAACGCCATGTAAAAAATATACACCCCAACAATTGGAGTAGAGCTGTGGTGCAAAGATGTCAGGAGCAGGACTCTTCTCCTAGTACATCTACAGCAAGAACCAGAGTACCACCAATGCCATCTTCAATGGTGGCGAACATTCAGCCAGAACTGAAAAATGTAATGATGCAATGCATACATTGAAATAAATTGGTAGTCTTCGGACAACAGCCCATTGTAATTTTGCAGAAGAACAGGAACCACAGATGCAACAATTATTTTGTGTAAAAAGTTCATTTCTTTAGTTCATCTTCAGAAGAGTTTGTTCCTGAAACCCCTAGAACACAGAGAGAGTCCATAGTACGGACATTTTTAAAAAAAAACAGAGAGAAAAGGGTAAATGTGCCTTTTGTCACATGTAAAATCTGTCACACGGTACTTTCAAGAGGGAATCCACATAAACAGTACAGCTTTGGAACATATAGCATGGAATGCCATGTCTAGAATAAACATCCAAACAATTGGAGTAAAGCTGCAATAAAAAGATCATCAGAGGAGCAGGGCTCTACTCCCAGCACTTCTTCTGAAGCAACAGCACCACCAATGCAAGCATCAATGATTGCAAATATCCCACCTGAACTTAAGAATGTGATGATGTAATGCATTTGTTGCCAGAAACTAATAACCTTTGCACAAGAGTCCATTCAAGTTATCCTGCAAAAAAACAGGATGCACAGGTGCATTACCAGGAGCATTTTTCCTTTTCTCTAAATATTGTCTTCTGGATGAATCTTCTAATTGAGTCCTCTTGATTGATAAAACTTGCTTATAAAGTCTTTGTTTGCGGTTCTTGGTAGGCATAATCTATTATGACTCTGTAGATATTTACAATCTGTTGAAAAGAAAAATATGACATATTATAGACCACTACCAACATAGCACATAGCAATTACATTAACTATACAATATAAACACTAGTTCACATCTCTCTTTGTGTGTCTCATATCACTCTCTGCCTGCACCATCTCCGTCTTTCCATGCTTCATCTCACTCTCTCCTTCCACCATCTCTCTGTTTGTATGTGTGTGTCATCTCAATCTCTGCCTACACCATCTGTCTGTTTGTGTGTGTGTCTCATCTCACTTTCTGTGTCTAAAACGATTTACCATACTAAATGTTTTTTGTTGAAATGTCTGGCTTTAAGTTTTTTGACAAGGAACACAATGAGTGTGTATGTGAATTAAGGAATTATATTTTCATCTTTTTCCATAATGTTAGCTATGTGTGCTAACAAAATATATCTTTTAGCTTACAGGGTAGACTTCTTTTTAAAGTGTTTATCATACTTAAATTCAATGCTGGTACAGAGATAGTGCTAATAGTTTAATTTGGCTTGTAAATATGCTCCTTTTTTAGAAGTGCCTTGTGCAATTTTTTACATGGGTGGAAGCAGTGAATGTATGGAGAGGAATAGGAATAGCAGATAGAAAACCATATGAAATGGTGTGAGAGATGCGTAAAGGATTTTACTAATGGCATCAATTGAGATACAATATACAAAAAAGAGAGGCATATTTTCAAGCCTCTTGCGCAATGTTTAACATGGATGCAAGCAGAAAATGCATGCAGAGTAATACAAAAATGGCACACAGACAAGCATATACATTACGCAAGGGGTTTGTAAATATGCCAATGAAACCATTACACTTTCTCTATACCAGCACTAATGTCAAACATTGCGCAAGGGGCTTGTAAATATGTCAATGAAACCATTACACTATCTCTATACCAGCATTAATGTCAAACATTGCGCAAGGGGTTTGTAAATATGCCAATTAAACCATTACACTATCTCTATACCAGCATTAATGTCAAACATTGTGCAAGGGGCTTGTAAATATGCAAAAGAAACCTTTACACTATCTCTATACCAGCATTAATATCAAACATTGCGCAAGGGGCTTGTAAATATGCCAATGAAACCATTACACAATCTCTATGTGGAATTTTAGTATGTGAGCTAAACATTATCTGCGCCAGCTTGTCACCTATGTACTACGTGCACGGCAGCCATTTTAGATATCATGGTCTCCCTGTCCACGATCGATCGCCAGCACGCCCCTCTCACCCAGCAAGCATCCTCTGCGCACCCTGGCTCCCCCTTCCTCCCCCTCATGAGCATGACCCTGTCCTTGGGAGTCACGCCAGCGCCTGACCAGCATCTCCTCTCCTCCCATGAATGCCCCTCTGTTGGCACAACCTTCCCTCCGCGCTCAATTATCCATGCAGCATGAATACCACTCCATTGATGGCCCCTCACCCCGTGTCCGACTGTCCACACAGGTCCGAGGCCATTGCCTAAGCCGGGAGATATCATTTACTGCCCTTTATTGTATGAGGTCGCTCTCCTTCAAAGGACCCTCTATTGAACCAGACCTCCCCACCCCCTGTGATATGGTCAGGCGCACACATCCTAAGACTCGACGAAACACTCAGCTGCGTGACGACCCCCTCCTCTTATCAGCAGGTTGAGGACCTCTATTGTGAAGGTATATGGGGGTGGGATTAACACGAGGATTACGGGGATGTCTTTTCCATGCCCTACAAAGTTGTGATTGTATTAAAGGAAGGTCACATGCCATAAACCAGTGTATAAGAGGCCAGGCCTCTGAGTGGCTGTGAGAGCACCTCGAGACGATACCTTGTTGTCTGATCTGATGTGTTCTGCTCCGTCGGAATAAACTTCTGTTTCCTGCCTTCTGGTCTCCGGCGCCTGCCTCATTGCTTGGTAAACTTGAATGGTACAAGGGCGGTTAGCGCCGGGCAAATCTTGAGAAAGGTCCTAGCCCTACCTTTTTCTACAGTTGGCGTCCCAAAGCGTGGGGCCCATCAGCGACACGTGGATCCAGTGGGAGAGGTCCCGATGACAGAGTGAACGACTGCAACGATCGGGAAGAGCTCGTGTCCGATAGACCCTCGTCTGACAGCCGATCATCCGACCTTCACTAGTTCTGAACAGACCTCTCTCGAGTGATCTACGGTCCTGACTGGGAACCATCAGGAGTGCCGCGAACAACACGAAGGAGAGAGGACGATCGGGCGCTGGATCCAGAGGACAGGAAACCGTCCATGCGGTCCGGGTAAGGTCGTGTAAACACGACGAATTGAGGAAAATTATTTTTGTTTGGATAATACTAGTATTACGCTTTGTTGAAACCCTCTGGAGATTCGCTGTCTGCAAACGGGGAAAAGCAAACAGGCTCTCTCTTTGCAAGCAGTGAAGGATAGGTAACGCAGACTTTTGTCCCCATTGTAATCCGTCGTGCCTATCTTCCTCCCCCACTGTTTCCCGAACTGCCGTTCGTGGATTATTGACTGGAGATTCTTTGTCTGCAAACAGGGAAGAACAAGGTCTCTCTTTGCAGGTAGAGAAAGAGTGGGTAGCGATAGCTTTTCGTGCCCACTTATTCTCCCCACTGGATTGTTTGATTGGCCGATTGTTCGGTATTGGTTCGTTTGAGGTATTCACCGCCGCCAAACAACGGAGAATAGAAATATTCTGCCTAGTCTTTGCCCGCTGTGATAAGATAGGTAGTGCAGATTTTTGTCCCCGGTGTAAACCGTCATGCCTATCTTCTCCCCACTGGTTGGTAGCCTGTTTAGCCCGGACCGCTTATTAGAGATGAACCATCCAGCTCCACTGGAGGGCACCCCTAATAAGGACATGTTCACTAAGTATGGACTAGTCGCTATAGCTTACACTAGACTATGGCATAAATACACGAAAAAGAACCCTGAAAGTCAGTGGCCACTGATAGGTTCCTTTAGTGAAAATAAAATAAAAACATTAGAAATAGCGCTCCAGAAAAATAAGACCTCGCCCACCATGCTCGACAGTCTCGGCATGTGGCGCAAAGAAACGGAACAACGAAAGAAAAGAGAAGAAGCAAAAGTAGGGAAAGAATTACGAAAGGCAGCCCACCTAGCCGCAAAGCAACTAGAAGAGGAAATAAAAGAAAGAAACGAAGCTACACAAAACCAAGAATCGGGGTTAACAGGCCAATGTCCTGTTAGGACCCCCTCTGCACTCTACCCTGAACTGCCCTCCAAACAACGGGCAAACGATGAGTTACTACTAGGTCCCCCAATCATCTACATGCCCCCTCCATATGCTCCCAGCCAACAAAACCTGCAAGCCCCGAGTGTGAGTGAAAGGGACCCTAGTGCCAGTGCACCGGCCCTCACGGCCTCCGCACCAGCCACCTTAACAACTTCGTCAGACGACCCCGAGGCTAGCAAACAATCATCAGCCCGGTTAAATAGGTTAAGCAAAGATGAGCGGGATGGGATCGACAAAATAGCAAAGACATTGGTAGAACGAAGGGAGAGCGAAGAATACACAATGAGCGTGTATAATTCACATGCCGACAGCCACAGACGGCATTTCATTTTGCGATTCAGCTTCCACACCCTGAACGCGTATGAAGATAGGTATCAGAGTAAGGGTCCCGCTAAACTAACAACACTGTATAGGAAGATTGATGTTGGAGATGGGACTGAACGTGAGGCGACGGAGCTCTTCATGCAAATGCTTGAGGTCCTCCGCCACCTCGCAGAACAGAAACCAGAAACCAAGGTTACGGCCCCTGAAACAACCCCGGCAGAGGTAGCCAATACTATGATGCCTATCCGAGAAGCGGCTCCTTACTGGATCCCGCCACGGGGCCAGGGAACGAGCGATGATATTAATAATGAAAATGCAAAAGGGAGGGTTGTGTACAATTGGGTTTACCAACCATGGGACCGACAAGATATCCTAACCTTCAAGCAAACCCTGCCCGACTTAAGAAAGAACCCGACAGCATTTTACACCGAATTAGGCACAGCCTTGGGTTCGACAATAATGACTTTAGCAGATATTGACTTGTTCTTTGGGCTATTTCTGCCGGCTGACGTGTGGAAGCAAATCCGGAAGGCTGACCACACGGATCTGTTTGGACATACCTGGGACCAACTCGGTAAACTAGATAGACAGCGAGAACCGGGGAGCAAACCAGTGAAAGACATACTGGAACTCCCAGATAAAATAGTCCAGAAATTAAAAACACTGGTCCCGGAAAGAAAAGTAGACTGGTCGATAGTCACGGCCTGTCGACAGAAACCCCAGGAAGATGTGTCAGAATACTTTTCCCGATTCGAGACAGTGTTCTCCGACTACAGTGGCCAGGACATGACCACTGCAACCGGACAGCACCTGTTCGTACAAAATTACGTAAAAGGCCTAACACAAGAGGTCTCCCAAAAGCTGCAGACGAGCGAGAGTAGTTGGGGAGCCTCCAAACCTGCAGCTATCCTTCAGATGGCTCAGTATTACGAGCACCAAAAGAATGAGAATGATAGGGCGTCCGAGAAAAAGAAGAAAGATTTAAAGGAAAGGGTAATGATAGCCCAGATACAGGGTATAGCGCTAGCACGGGAACATCAAAGGGGGAACTACCAATCAAACACCCCCAGAGATCTCCCTCCTAAAGATCACACCCCAGCATCCCACACTGGACGGAGAGACGTTAGCAATGACCAATGCGCCTTCTGCAAAGGGCTAGGCCATTGGAAATACCAGTGTCCGGTTTTGCTAGAGATGAATAGAAATAGGGATTCAAGGGATGTGGCAGGTGGTCCGAGGAATAGAGTACAGGAACGAGGGAACCCCAGTGACACCAACAATGACAGATCAGGAAGACTGAACACATTTGACCGTCCCCGACAGAACCAATATCAGCTATCCGAAGGTGAAAATGCCCCCGATTTTGCATAGGACTGCCAGGGGCAAGGGAGGGATCCAGTCGAGCTTTGTGTTGACCAGCAAGGTCCTTATGTCACCGCTAAGGTCTTGGGTACAGAGTCTCCATTCTTGGTAGACACTGGGGCGACACGTAGTGTGTTATCAAAACGACTGATTCCGAGGGCACCCTTGTCTGGCTCACACATAACGTCGATAGGTTTCGATGGGACGCCCTCCACTAACCCCCTGTCCATACCTATTACCTTTGACCTAGAAAGCAACACTGCTGACGCGACATTTCTACTCTCCTCCAACTCCCCTGACGCCATTATGGGCATTGACTTACTGAAACATTTTCGAGCTACCATTAGGTGTTCCCCAGATGGAATACGAGTCATCCTGTACGACAACCCAGACCTGCCCCGATCCCGTCCCCCACAACACATGTGCTCCATAACTGACACTGACCTGTCCCTGCTCGACACCCTGCCTCAGTACTTGTGGGCCACAAATGACTCTGATGTGGGGCGAATGATGATTGATCCTATTCACATAACTGTACGACAGGACGCCATACTCCCGAAGCTTCCACAATATCGGATATCCCCAGAGGGTGAGAAGGCACTGATAGCGATCATTCAGTCTCTGGTAGATGCAGGAGTGGTTGAAGAAGTGGTTAGCAACGTCTGCAACAGCCCAATCCTACCTATTGTTAAGAAGCAAGGTGAAGGAGATGAGAAAGCGTACCGCTTCATCATCGACTTACGAGAGATTAACAAAGTGGTGGTACCCCAATATCCTGTAGTCACTGATATCACCACCATTTTGACCCTCATCCCGTCCACTGCCACCACCTTCTCTGTTATCGACCTTAAAAACGCGTTTTTCTCTATCCCCATCCATCCAGACAGCCGTTATCTCTTCGGCTTCACTTTAAAATACCGCTCGTACCGATTCTGTAGAGCACCCCAGGGGTACACTGAAAGTCCCAGCATTTACAGCCAGGCCCTCAAAAGACAGCTGGACGCCTTCCAGCTACCAGAAGGAGTGGTGTTGATCCAATATGTCGATGATATCCTTTTGGCGGCCGACACCACCCCGCTTGCAACGACAGCCACCGTCCAACTCCTACACTTCCTTGCAGAAAATGGCCATAAAGTCTCCAAAAAGAAGTTACAGTTCTGCCAGCCACAAGTGACTTACCTAGGCCATCTTCTGTCCAAAGAAGGGAGGAAACTTACCCCTGACCGAATCCAAACCATCTTAGACACCCCCATCCCAAAAACACAAAAGCAGGTCCGCTCTTTGGTTGGCCTAACCTCTTTTTGCAGACAGTGGCTGCCTAATTACAGCCTCATTGTGAAACCATTACTTGCCCTGCTGACCAAAGATGTCCCCTCCCCGCTTCCTTGGACCACTGAGTGTCAAGCCTCCTTTAAGGAATTACGGGATGCACTCTGCTCAGCACCCGTCCTCGGAACGCCGGATTACTCCAAACCCTTCTCCCTCTTCACCCACGAAAGGGAGGGATGTGCATTGTCTGTCCTGACTCAATCGATTGGCCCTAAGCAGCGCCCTTGTGCCTACTTCTCCGCCACTCTTGATCCTGTAGCCAGAGCCTTACCTGCCTGCCTTCGAGCAGTAGCTGCCGCTGCTGTCTCCATCCGTCAGAGCGAGGGAATCGTACTTTCCAACTCCCTCACTGTATTAGTGCCCCATGCAGTTGACACCCTTTTGAACCAGACAAAGACCCAACACCTGACTAGCGCACGACTGACAGGGTACGAGTTGACTCTGCTTGCACCCCACATCACACTTAAGAGATGTACGACTTTGAATCCTGCCACATTGTTACCCCTGCCTGAAAACGACCCCGACGTTCCTCCCATACACGACTGTGTGACCCTCACAGACGAACAGACTAGGAGTAGGGTTGACCTCCGAGACACTGCTTTGCCTGACCCCGAGGGAGAGCTATGGGTAGACGGCTCATGCATCAAACTTCCAGATGGCACCACTTCAGCTGCCTATGCAGTCACGACAGCCCGAACAGTAGTTGAGACAGCCTGCATCACACAACGATCTGCCCAGGCAGCGGAGCTGATAGCCCTCACACGAGCATGCATCATAGCCGCAGGGACCACCGCGAACGTATATACGGACAGCCAGTATGCCTTCGGAGTGGTCCACCATTTTGGGCTCCTGTGGAGGGAGAGGGGATTCCTGACGTCCCACGGTACCCCAATCCTCCACGGAGATTTAGTCTCCGCTCTGATTGAAGCAGTTCTCCTCCCCAAGCGATTAGCGGTGATCAAATGTCAGGCACACAAAAGAGTGACAGACTTAGTTGGACAAGGGAATGCATTAGCCGACATCACTGCACGAACCACGGCTGAGAATAGGACGGTGACACGCATATATGTGACCAGGTCGCAAGCAGAAAAATGGAGTGACACAAGGGAAATGATCAGAGACATACAGTCGGCCAGCGCCCCTCACGAATTGACTAAGTGGGCAAGGGTGGGTTTGAAGGACGAAGAGGGTTGCTGGCGAACAAAAGATGCAAACAAATGGTTGCTGCCTGACTCATATCTGATTCCCATACTGACAATGGCTCACTCCCCTGCACACATAGGATCTGCACCCATGATCGAACTCGTTTCCAAAGTCTGGCATAACGACAAAATCCCCGACTCAGCCAGACGCCTAGTTCAGCAGTGCCTCATCTGTCTGCAACACAACCCCGGGAAAGGGACTGTAGTACCCCGGGGAGGGTTCGGGACCCCCAATCACCCCTTTGAGGTCCTTCAGATGGATTACATCCAACTAGAGAGATGCCAAAACCTGAAGTATGTACTAGTCATTGTGTGTGCCTTCAGCAAATGGGTGGAAGCCTATCCAACCCGTGACAACACTGCCATGACTACTGCCAAAGTACTACTGAAGGAATTCTTCCCTCGCTATGGCCTTTGCCGAATTTTATGGAGCGATAATGGCCCCCACTTCATAGCTGAGGTTATCCAACTAATCCTGAAGGGGTTGGGGGTGAAGCAACGATTCCATGCGGTCTTCCACCCCCAATCCGCCGGTCTAGTGGAACGCCATAATGCCACACTGAAGCTGAAATTGTCAAAAATCGTGGCCACCACTGGACTTAACTGGCCGGATGCCCTCCCACTGGCTTTGTTATCAATGCGCTCCACTCCCACCAAGCACCATTTGACCCCCTACGAGGTCGTGTTTGGGCGGCCGATGAACCTCTGGACTGCTCCCAAACCGACCTCCATTCATGACGTCCCGGACGTCCTACTGTCTGATTATTTGTGCAAGTTAACTAAAACGTTGTCTGTCATTCATCAACAGGTGCAGCAGGCCATCCCCGATGCTTCCAGGGGCCCCGGCCACGACATCCAACCGGGAGATTTCGTATTGATACGAAATTTCCAGCGAACCAAGAGTCTGGAACCTCGGTGGACGGGCCCCTGGCAAGTGCTGATCACCACCCGAACAGCACTCCGAGTGGAGGGGAAGAAGCACTGGCTGCACGGGCATCATTGCCGAAAAGTCTCTGCAAACCTGGTCACGACAGAAAACGTCAGCACCCAAGAAGAGCTCCTGAGCAAAGACCGACCGATATTGGACTGTTATCCCGATACTGAGGCACTCGAACTTGCAAAATTCTCTGATCCCACTGTGCCATCCAGAGAAGGGTATTTCCTGCGTCGAAAGGAGGGCGTTTCGGCTAAGTAGGCCACGGACTAAGTTAAATCTCAGAACGGTGACCTAAACACAATCAAGGGTTGCCGGGAGAGAAGCTAAACGAAGTCTGTGGTTCTGCCCGCTACCGAGCTCCCTTGAAGGTGATGGAAGCGCCAGACAAGAAGATGATGGAAGCGCCAGATAAGAAGATGATGGAAGCAACAGGAAATACCCCGTATAGAAATCCAAAGACTGACAACTTGCACAAATCAAAGACAATCGCACTCTTCATTGTCTTCCTCTTCTGCCTCCTCCTCATGACCTCCTTCTGGATTCTGGAGGAAAGCACACCGGCTCATGAGACATTGCTACCTACTGCACAGCCAACACCCCTGAAAGAACATCACCTAATCTCTCTGTCGCCTCAGCTCCGAGAAAGGCGCAGGGAATTCTGGAACAATTCCTTCGTGCAACTGCTGCACCAACACAACCTTGCTGCAAATGCTACAAACTGTTGGATCTGCGGGTTGCTCCCGCATGCCACTGGACACTCCATCCCCTTCATCCCTTCACCCTTCTCAGTCCACGGCTCTTGCCTCGCCTGGTTGATCCTCATGCAAGAGAGCCACAAGGACAATGCCACCTCCAGCCGGACAGTGTCACACTTCTACTCTGGATTCTGGCTGAACAAAGTCGAAAAGACTCCTACTGCCCTGTGTCCTGCGCTCACGGGCGCCACCTTCATCAAAGACATTCCGGCCAAAGAACGAGTCGAAGTACAGGTGCTCCACAATCCAGCCAGGACCACCTTCTCTCATCTGCAAAAACAAACTACCGCTACACTGACTGTGGCTCTGTCTGTCATCAATGTCACAGGTCTCGTGTGTCTCGAAGGCCATGGAACGCAGCTGGTGGGTCACAGCGCCTGCCAAATCACCAGAACATTGGACTCAGCTGACCCCCCTTCCTTCGTTGCTTCTCCGAACATGTACTTTGTGTGTGGCACCAAGGCTTACACCTGGCTCCCGAAGGGTTGGAAGGGTATCTGTTACATTGCCTTCGTTCTTCCACCCACATATGTAGCCCCTGCCAACCACCACCGGCAGAGGCGTGCAGACGACCTTGGGCAAGCCGACTCCACTGGAGCACAGTTCCTGGATGCAGCAAAGGGACTTGTTCCTCTGTGGGGCCCGATGGCAAACAGCCGTGCTATCCGACACCTGACCCAGGCAGTAGAAACAACGATCAACATCACGGCTGGCATCCTCGCCAACAACACTGCGGAGCTTCAGGCGGTCCGCCTCGTGACCCTCCAAAATCGTCTTGTCTTAGACGTGGTCCTGGCCGACCGAGGAGGAGCATGCCGCATCATCGGATCCAGCTGCTGCACCTACGTGCCTGACAACTCGCCTTCAGTCTACAAAGCCATTGAACACCTCCACAGACTGTCCTGAGAGGTTCACCAAGAACAGGAAGGATGGTCGCTTGGGAGCTGGTTTTGGGACACTTTGAAACAGTGGGGTTGGAAGTTGTTTTCCTTCGTGCTGATACCTGTTGTAATATTATGTGGGTGTTGCTTAGGTATCCAATGTCTGCCACCTTTGTTCGGCCTTGTTTCCAACTGTATGTGCCCAAAAACTTTGGACTTCCGAAATGAGCACATGAGTCCCCTCTATGAAGTAGAAATACGTGGCCTTATGGGGATAAATCAAAACTAACAAGTTGGCGAGATATGTTAAAAGGGAGGACTGTGGAATTTTAGTATGTGAGCTAAACATTATCTGCGCCAGCTTGTCACCTATGTACTACGTGCACGGCAGCCATTTTAGATATCATGGTCTCCCTGTCCACGATCGATCGCCAGCACGCCCCTCTCACCCAGCAAGCATCCTCCGCGCACCCTGGCTCCCCCTTCCTCCCCCTCATGAGCATGACCCTGTCCTTGGGAGTCACGCCAGCGCCTGACCAGCATCTCCTCTCCTCCCATGAATGCCCCTCTGTTGGCACAACCTTCCCTCCGCGCTCAATTATCCATGCAGCATGAATACCACTCCATTGATGGCCCCTCACCCCGTGTCCGACTGTCCACACAGGTCCGAGGCCATTGCCTAAGCCGGGAGATATCATTTACTGCCCTTTATTGTATGAGGTCGCTCTCCTTCAAAGGACCCTCTATTGAACCAGACCTCCCCACCCCCTGTGATATGGTCAGGCGCACACATCCTAAGACTCGACGAAACACTCAGCTGCGTGACGACCCCCTCCTCTTATCAGCAGGTTGAGGACCTCTATTGTGAAGGTATATGGGGGTGGGATTAACACGAGGATTACGGGGATGTCTTTTCCATGCCCTACAAAGTTGTGATTGTATTAAAGGAAGGTCACATGCCATAAACCAGTGTATAAGAGGCCAGGCCTCTGAGTGGCTGTGAGAGCACCTCGAGACGATACCTTGTTGTCTGATCTGATGTGTTCTGCTCCGTCGGAATAAACTTCTGTTTCCTGCCTTCTGGTCTCCGGCGCCTGCCTCATTGCTTGGTAAACTTGAATGGTACAAGGGCGG
This sequence comes from Lissotriton vulgaris, assembly GCF_964263255.1. NCBI lineage: Eukaryota > Metazoa > Chordata > Amphibia > Caudata > Salamandridae > Lissotriton > Lissotriton vulgaris. The sequence goes on along the minus strand of NC_141690.1, from coordinate 210,977,587 downwards.
TTAGCGCCGGGCAAATCTTGAGAAAGGTCCTAGCCCTACCTTTTTCTACATCTATACCAGCATTAATGTCAAACATTGCGCAAGGGGCTTGTAAATATGCCAATGAAACCATTACACTATCTGTATACCAACATTAATGTCAAACATTGCGCAAGGGGCTTGTAAATATGCCAATGAAACCATTCCACTATCTCTATACCAGCATTAATGTCAAACATTGCACAAGGGGCTTGTAAATATGCCAATGAAACCATTACACTATCTGTATACCAGCATTAATGTCAAACATTGCGCAAGGGGCTTGTAAATATACCAATGAAACCATTACACTACCTCTATACCAGCATAAATGTCAAACATTGCGCAAGGGGCTGGGAAATATGCCAATGAAACCATTACACTATCTCTATACCAGCATTAATGTCAAACATTGCACAAGGGGCTTGTAAATATGCCAATGAAACCATTTCACTATCTTTATACCAGCATTAATGTCAAACATTGCGCAAGGGGCTTGTAAATATGCCAATGAAACCTTTACACTATCTCTATACCAGCATTAATGTCAAACATTGCGCAAGGGCCTTGTAAATATGCCTCTCTTTTTTTATATTCTACCCTGTAAACTAAAAGATACAAATTGTTGGCAAACACAGCTAACATTATGGAAAAAGATGAAAATATTATAGCCTTACAGCCCACCGTAGCGGGCTATACCGGCTATTAAAGGCCCTCTCCAGCGTTAAAGGCCCGAGCCAAAGGCAAGGGCCTTTAACCCCTTCCCTGCTCATGACAAGCTCAGCTCGTCATGAGGCACAGTGGAGCTGTGCTTATGACGAGCTGACCTTGTCATGAACAATGATAAATCTTACTTTCCAGCACAGGAGGGGAAAACCACTTGCAGCCAACTGGTTAACAAGGGAGGGGGACTTTAATAGCGGTATAGCCCATCTACGAAGGGCTATAAGGCTATTAGAACATTCTGTCACTAGAGGACAGAATGTTCTAACAAAAAAACTAAGCCTTTTGGAAGCGTGAGGGGATTGGAATCCCCTCAGGCTCCCAGAAGCCTTTGTTCACAGCCAGAGCTGTGAACAAAAAAACATTGGAATGTCGGAGCTCTGGGCTTATACCAGCCATTATAAGCCCGGAGCACTCCATTGTTTTCAATGGAGCTCCCAACATGTTCTAAAATTCCTTAATTCACATACACACACAGTGTGACCCTTGTCAAAAATCTTTAAGCCACACATTTTATCAAAAAACATTTAGCATGGAAAATCATTTTACACACACAGCGCAACCCATTTAAATGAGCACTTCACTACAATGCAGAAACCTGACTCATTTTCAAAATACAACAGTAATGAAGCCCAATATGCTTGTTATGCTTCCAAATACTGCAAACAGCACTCTCTGTATGTTACTCACCTTTAAAATCGCGTTTGAAAATGTAGAACAGTGTGAAACACACACCAAATTTTCTTAAGCACAATCCCTGAACTGCAGCTCAGACACTGGAAACCGAAATGGCAGTTTCCCACTCATTCTTCTCACTTATTTCTGCTCATAACCAATGAAATGTCTTCCCACACTATTTTAAAACTAAACTAACATTTCAATTGGTTCTACATTTCCACACTTTCAAACTCACATAATATTCACCCATCCCCCTACTGCTCATTCAACCAGTTACCATGGTAACTCCCACCTAAGGAAGAACAGAGTTTAAAAGTTCATCATACTATGTTGCAAATGAATCCATCAAGGTTGTTAGAGCTTTCAATTAAACAATGTGCAATGTTTCTTTCAATGACCTTTTCTGAACCATTAGAATTGCTTCTTTTAAAAAACAAAACTATGCACCCTAATATGCTCTTTAGCATTTTCAGAAAGCACCAATCATTTCTTAAGCTTCAAGTGCAGTGAATATCCTCCTCTATTTTTTCTAAACTGCAAGCTTTCCAACTGCCATTTCATTTACAGCCCTCATCTGAGTACAACCAGATCTGCCTTGAACATGCTTTCAGTATGGTTTTTAGGACACAGCTTTGTATTCTGGTCTAAAAGGTATGCAATAAACAGAGGAATTTTAAACCTTGATTTACCAAATGTGGATATTTTATGGATTGGCCAGAGAGGATTGAGATGTCACCAATTGATACCATTGGTGAAATCCTTCATGCATCTCCCACATCCTGACCTCATAATTGTGCACTGTGGTGGAAATGACTTATGCACTCTGACTGGGGTTGGTCTGGAAATGCTATTGAAGGACATCCTTGGACAATTGATGTCACTTTTTCCTCAAACTGCCTTTGTCTATTCCAATATATGCCAAAGGCAAAAATGGAATTGGTCCAATCAATTTTGTCCGCAGATTGAGAAAGCAAGGAAACATGTAAATAAATCTGTTTCTGCATACATGAGAGACTATGGAATGGGTTGTATATACCACAACAACTTGCGTTACAACATGCAAGGCATCTATAGGACAGATGGTGTACATTTCACCGATGAAGGGAACAAAGTCTTTCTCTGTAACATCAGACTCTGCATTGGTACTTACTTGTAGGTACCAGAAAAACCACAATGAACACAACGGCTCATTTTAGAGCCAACTAACATGTAAACACTCAAATACGATTTTTAACTTAATTTGTTTTTGAATAATTTTTACCGAGGTTCGCGCACCGAGCACTCACTGAGCACTCCCCGTGCGCGGACCTATTGTGTTTTCTGGTATGTTTTTTAAAAATAAACATTATTTTTAACCTTAGGAGTCCTTGAAGGACCCCCTGAGAAGGCCTAAGGGGTCAGGGACACTCTACCCTACCCCCTTTCCACTTTTTTAAGTTATATTTTTCACTCTCCTCTGAAACCACAAAATGGCGGCGAAAGGGTTCGGGCACCGTGCATGCACCCAGCACTCACGGTGCGCGGACCTATTGGAATTTAAAAAAATAAATAAATAAAACTAAATGGAAATGGACATCATCTCCTCTGTAGATACCTTGAAGCTTGTAATGCAAGTAATTATGGTATATTGAATCTATACTGTAGTCTTTCAGGAAAGCAGAAACAGATTTGTTCACTAGATTCCTTCCTTTCTCAATGTGTGGTCAGAATTGGCGTAGGAGGTCATGAGTTCCTACTCTGGTGAAACACACTTGCTATTCTATATACTTACTTATGTTATAAACTAGTGAATCAGAGACAGTCAGTGAAAGAAAGGATGCAGGACATGAAGAACACATAAAATTGTATCACTTTACTACTACCTCATAAATTACATTTACATAAGTATAAAAATTAAAACAAATGTTTCATTAATAAATTAAAATGTATTTATCTGAATTTCCAAATCTAAAAGAACTTGGAGCATTTCTTCATCAGAAATTTCATCCATCAAAGTGTCTTGAAATGATTCATCCAACTCAACAATGTCTACACACTCCATTAATTCCATGTCCAGTGTTTCATCCAAAAAATCTCCTTCATGTTCTTCATGATTTGGTTCATCTATACAATCAATAAATGTTGCTGTGATTTCGATGTCAAGTGACACTTCATTTTCAGCCATTATTGAAGTTAGTGTACTATTAAAAGAAAGAGAAAGACAGTGAGATGTTGCAGGGTAAGAGTGACATAGGGCAGAGAAAAACTATTAAATTCTATAAGACGAGTTACTACTGTGTAAAACACACACCAGAAATTGAACACCAAAAATTCCACACAAAAGTACCTCAGACACAATAGTCACAAAATGGCCGTAATTCCCTGGACAGTGTATAGTATCAATCAATCAATCAATCAATCAAGACATTTATAGAGCGCACTACTTACCCGGAGGGTCTCAAGGCACTTGGGGGAGGGGGAGGGGGTGCTGCTACTGCTCGAACAGCCAGGTCTTGAGCTTCTTCCTGAAGAAGAGGTGGTCTTGGGTCAGGCGCAGGTCGGTCGGGAGGGAGTTCAAGCAAGAATTAGAAATATAAAGCACTGCATCTGATGTAGCCCTACTCAATCCATAAGTATAACAGAAAAACATTAAATAACTAACAGAAAACATTTTTCCTATTAACTTAAAGTGAACAACAGAATTCTCCTAACAAATGAACAACTCACCTTCTAGAAAACTGTTTTACAGTAAAATCTGTCTCAATCTCACACCTCAGAAGTATACCTCAAACACTAAAATCTCAAAATGGCTGTCTTTCCCTCTAATTTTTCATACATATTCAAATACCCAGCCAATCACATTTCATCACACACAAAATCAAAACCAAAGTAAAATTTTAATTGGTTCAAATTATCAACACATTCAAACTCACATAATCTTCAACCTACCCCCAATACTCTCTACCAATTACCATACTAATTCTCCACAAAACACCTACCAAAACCCAAAGGTGAAAGCGTCATCACTCAATGTTGCACTCAACCAACATCTAAACACTGAAACTTGTTATTTTAATGTATTTCTTTTTTGTCTTTTTGAGCTGCGGTCCGCGCACGGTGCGTGGACCCCGCAATTTTTTATTTTTATTTTTATTTTTTATTTGTTTTTTACAGACCCCATGACAAAACCTAGGGGGCTCAGGAATCTCTACCCTGCCTCCTTGTCAGCTATTACACTTCTGTTTACAACCACTCTCATCTGCCACAAAAACAAGATGGTGGACAAAACTGCCTCATTTCGACTGACTGGAATGTTGACAGACGTCCAACAGCCAATCAGAATTCCACGCGCAAACGCAAAGATCCGCGCACGTGCAAGGCCAGTGCAAGGACAGAGCATGCCCGTGCGCGCACCGTGTCCCACCCATAGATATATAATTTGAAAAAAGTCGATTTTCTCAACAATTACTGGAGGGATTTTCACCAACTATACAAAAGGCACTTCTGCATACCAGGCTATACCATTTTGCCAAGTTTGCAGTAATTCCATTTAGCCGTTTGGGCTGTAGCTTTGTCTAAAGGTCCTATGGAAAATTGCATTGAACTCAATTTCACATTCAATTTTCTCATAAACTACTGGAGGGATTTATACTAAACATACAAAAAGCACTGCTCCATACCAGTCCCTACCATTTTGCCAAATCTGGTATATATATATATATGTCACCTAGGTAGTTATAGTTAGGATTATTTTCAATAGGGAAATCGAAACATTCTATTGTGAATAACTTTGGCGCCGGTTGAGGAATCTACCTGAAAATTTCCTCAAATTTGCCTCGCGACGCTCCGGTCCTTCCCTTAAAGTTTGGGGGGGATTTGTCAAGTGGGGGCCGAGAAAAAAGGGGGGTCCCAAAACGTGTTTTCCCCATGTTAATTTTCATAGGGCGGTCGACCTCACTTTTAGCCCGAACGGCTGAATGGATTTCCACGAAACTTGGCAAAATTGTAGGGACTGGTAGCCCGATGTGCCTTTGCTATGTCTCAAGATATGTGCTCCAGTGGATTTTGAGTAATTTATGTTCAAAAAAATATATATATCTATAAGCGCGTCCCGGTACGCGCACCGGGGCGCTCACCAGCACGCTACGCGAGTTCGCACGCGGAAAGCTGATTGGCTCTCGGGTGTCTTTCAACATACCAAACAGTCCGGAGCGGCCACCATCTTGTATCTCGGTAGGATCGAGACACAAGAGGTGGCAAAAACAAAGGGGGAAATGACCATAAGGGGGCAGAGTAGACCCCCCCTGGCCCCCTAGGCTTGATGTGGGGGTTATAAAAGGGCCCCGCAGGACAAAAAAAAATGTTTTTTTTTTCGATTTGCGCGGGGGGAGCGCCCGGTACGCGCACCGAGGAGCGGACCGGGGAGCGTACCATGGGGGAAAAAAGAATGACAGAGTTTTAAAAAAATTTAGCCTTTTTTTATAAATTGGAGGTAATTCTAAAAAGAACAGTTTTTTCTTCTTTTTGTTGTTTTATATTTTTTTAAATATTTTTTTGATAATTTTGTACTTTTTTTGGCTTTTATGAACTATTTTATATTTTTTTGTTATTTTTATGGGGAGAAACAAAAAACAGGGAATTGTAAACGGCTCAACTGGAGCAAAAAAAAATCAGGAAAAAATTATTGTTTTTTGAGGCAATTGTGGTTGTCACCAGCACGGTTGATGAGCTTTATGCTTTGCTCACCATATGTGATGGTCTTACCACAAAATATACAAGAGATCTTGTATTCCCCAAACTGTGGTTGTATGTTTGGGACCATCTCCCTTGTCTCTGGTCCCGATGGAGTGGGTTGCTTTCTTTTGGAGGTGCTGGGTGAAGATTGGGGAGGGTTGCTGGCCAGTTCTCTCACATCTGCCGCAGCATAGATGTTGGGATGCCTGCGCTGCATGTGCCGAATCATGGTGTTATTGCCAAATGAGTATTTCTTATTAGGGTTCCCCCTTGAAAGTTCAATGCCACAGATTTGGCAAGTCACCTTTGGCGCATTCACTTTCTTCTTGCCCTCTGGGATGGAAAAAAAACTCCCATACAATGTGCTGCTTTGGCCTATATGGGGTATTGTCTTCTGGTAGGAATGTCCTACTCCCCTCCTCCTCCTCCTCCTCCTCTTCTTCATCTCCACCACTGTGGTGGTCCTCTTGGTGGTGGTGGTGGTGGTGCTGATGCTCCAGCTGCTGCTGCTACTGTAGCCATTTTAAAGTACAAAATATTAGTCACAGATCTCCAAACAGGTTTTCCTCAGTCAAAGGACAAAGTCAGAATAAGGAAAAAAGGTGGGGGCTTTCATCATTTGGTAAAAAAAACTGTCCTGAACCAATGAAAAGTGTTATTTTCAGGTCACATGACCCGGGCTTTCATTATTTGGAAACCAAAACTGTTCTGCACCAATAAAAAGTGTTATTTTCAGGTCACATGACCCGGCACGCTTACGGTATGCACCTCCGGGCGCACCCGGGGGCGCTTTGCGTAAGTGCGTCGGATGCTTACGTTGCGCGATTGTATTCGCTCAAGTGCTTCCGGGTGCGCTTACGCCGTGAATATCACGAGGACGCGGCTACGCGATACGTCACAATGATGTTTTTGTTCGCGGCAATAGTGCTAACGGGACGCTCACCGGTGCGCCCCCCGGGGTGCGCCGGAAAACTGCGCTTTCCTGTGCGCTCACTGGGGCGCGCACCGGGAGCGCTCCAGGGCAAAAAAAAAATCAATAAAATAAAAAATAGTATTATATAAATATACAATATAGGATTTATTATAAAAAATATTACATTTCATAGGTTTGAGGCCCTATATATAGTTAGGAATTAGCATTTAAAAAACCTATTAAATTCACTGGAAAAACCATAGGTTTCACACCAGTGAAATTCCAACGTTAGTTGGACTCACTATAACAAGCGCGCCTGCAATGCACTGCTGATGACGTCACATATTACATCACTCATGACATCGTCAGTGACATCACTCATGACATCACTTATGACACCATCCTTGTGACAGAGTGACAGACCTCCTTTTAGTGTAATGTAACCCATGAAACACATTTTCAAAAATAGAAACTAACATTTTCAAAAAAAATGGAGATACCCATACCAGTTACAACAACCAATACAGTAATTCCACCTTCTATATACACATCCACTCATTCACCAACAGTTCTATATAGTCACTCATACATATACTCACTCATCATATGTAGTGATACATCTATACATCCTGTTATACACCGACAGTTATCCAAAAGCTACTCACACACATACTCACACATGCAAATAAACTATTGAACATCCATTTATTTACATATACAACTATACACACACTACCTCCTTACTTCTAGGGAAACTTACACATATTTACTCTCTTAAACAATCACTTATAGAAACACATTCTTATTTAAACAGGAACTCTTACAATCTCTTACTCTCACATATACTCACTTATATACATCAAAACTCACATACACTAGATTAAAATATATGTTGTTACTAATAAAGACAATAGTGAGACAGGCATTCACTCACTAACACACACATATACACACTCATCCACCCATACAGTCAGGCACATATACTGTCTTCAAAACACATACAAACAGTGAGTCAGTCACCAACCCATGCAGCTACTTATACACAAAGTGAAACACTGATACATATATTTCAATATTTAAAAGTTACTCGCTAATATATGTATTCAATAAAATACACTTAATAAGGCAGTTAACCAATCATTTAAAAAAAAAAAAACATCCATTTACACACTTATTTAACCATTTATTCTTTTATCAACCTTTACAAATACATATATAAAACATATACATTTTTCAGAAAGACACACATTCATTGGCTGGTGTCATCAGTAATGTCATGAGTGATGTCACTGATGATGTGATGAGTTATGTAATATGTGACGTCATCAGCAGTGCATTGCAGGCGTGCTTGTTATAGTGAGTCCAACTAACTATAACATTGGAATTTCAATGGTTTTATGTCAGTAAAATTTCCAGGGACTCCCAGTATGCGAGGGGAATTAGTTCCCCCTCTGAAAAAAGCTCTGAAAAAGCGCCGGGGGCTGTGTTGCAGAAAGGTGTAAAAAGGGGCGTAGCCTCTTTGCACCTCTCTGCAACGCAGCCCCCTGGCGGATACTGGAGGTTCCTGGTGGGCTAGTGGGCCTCCAGGGACCACCAGTATGCAAACGAGCCAGGGGGCTGTGTTGGACAGAGGTGTAAAAAGGGGCGGGCCTCTTTACATGTCTCTGCAAGGCAGCCCCCTGGCACGATTGCAGAGGGGGAAATAATTCCCCTTGAATTCTGGGGGTCCCTGGGGGCCAACTAGCCCACCAGGAACCTCCAGTATGCACCAGGGGGCTGCCTTGCAGCGAGGTGTAAAAAGGGGGCGTGGCCTCTTTACACCTCTCGGCAATGCAGCCCTATGGTGCACACTGGAGGTTCCTGGTGGGCTAGTTGGCCCCCAGGGACCCCCAGCATGCAAGGGGAATTACTTCCCCCTCTGCAAACGCTCCAGGGGGCTGCGTTGCAGAGAGGTGTAAAAAGGGGCATGGCCTTATTACACCTCTCTGCAATGCAGCGCCCTGGCGCATACTGGAGGTTCCTGGTGGGCTAGTTGGCCCCCAGGGACCTCCAGTATGCAAGGGGAATTAGTTCTCCCTCTGCAAACGCGCCAGGGGGCTGCGTTGCAGAGAGGTGTAATGAGGCCACGCCCCTTTTTACACTTCTCTGCAACGCAGCTCCCTGGCGCATACTGGAGGTTCTTGGTGTGCTAGTGGGCCCCCAGGGATCCCCAGTATGCAAGGGGACTTAATCCCCCAACTTTGAACGCGTTACGGGCATGTTTGCACAGTAGTGAAGGTAGGGGCGGGGCTTGAGGTGACATGTGTGCAAACACGTGCTGTGGCGCGTTTTAGGTTGGGTTGGGTTCAATCCAGAGGTCCCCTAGGGGCCAACTTGTCCAATGGGTACCTCTTGTAAGTGCCACGGAGCTGCGTTGCAGAGTGTTGTAAAAAGGGGATGTGCCCTCTCAACACCTCCCTGGCGCAAACTGGAGGTACCTGATGGGCTAGTTGGCTCACAGATGACCTCAGGATTGAAGAGGAATATATTCCCCAATCTAAAACGCGCCACAGGGCGTGTTTGCACACATGTGTCCTCAGACCCCACCCCCTTCGTTCACTATTGAGCGAAATATTCCTCTAAAGCCAGCCGAAGTACAAATTCCGATTTACTCACCTGTTATCACAAGAGACGTCAGTGCTGCATCTTTGAGCCCAGGACGGACCCTGAAAAGTAAATGTAACCATACTTACAGTAACTTTAATTTCCTTCCATAGGCTAACATTGACATGTTTTACTTGGAAATTCTTCTGAGTGTGGAGTTTTGGAACTTAAAAAAATTATTCTAAAATCAGTCGAACTAGGAATTGCGATTTACTCACCTGTTATCAAGAAAGACCTCAGTACTGCATCTTTTACCCCACTATTGATCCTGAAAAAAGATTCTAATCGTAGTTACAGTAACTTGAATTTCCTTCCATAGGCTAACATTGACTGGTTTCACATGGAAATGTTTCTAAGTGTGGAGTTTTGGAACTTTAAAAAATTCCTCTAAAATCAGCCGAACTACGAATTCCGATTTACTCACCTGTTATCAAGAAAGACCTCAGTGCTGCATCTTTCAGCCCACTACTGATCCTGAAAAGTAATTCTAATCGTAGTTACAGTAACTTGAATTTCCTTCCATAGGCAAACATTGACTGGTTTCACATGGAAATTTTTCTAAGTGTGGAGTTTTGGAAGTTTAAAAAATTCATGTAAAATCAGCCGAACTACGAATCTCGATTTACTCACCTGTTATCACGAGAGACGTCAGTGCTGCATCTTTGAGCCCAGGACGGACCCTGAAAAGTAAATGTAACCATACTTACAGTAACTTGAATTTCCTTCTATTGGCTAACATTGACATGTTTTACTTGGAAATTCTTCTGAGTGTGGAGTTTTGGAACTTAAAAAAATTATTCTAAAATCAGTCGAACTAGGAATTGCGATTTACTCACCTGTTATCAGGAGAGACCTCAGTGCTGCATCTTTCAGCCCACTACTGATCCTGAAAAGTAATTCAAATCGTAGTTACAGTAACTTGAATTTCCTTCCATAGGCAAACATTGACTGGTTTCACATGGAAATTTTTCTAAGTGTGGAGTTTTGGAAGTTTAAAAAATTCATGTAAAATCAGCCGAACTACGAATCTCGATTTACTCACCTGTTATCACGAGAGACGTCAGTGCTGCATCTTTGAGCCCAGGACGGACCCTGAAAAGTAAATGTAACCATACTTACAGTAACTTGAATTTCCTTCCATAGGCTAACATTGACTGGTTTCACATGGAAATGTTTCTAAGTGTGGAGTTTTGGTACTTTAAAAAATTCCTCAAAAATCAGCCGAACTACAAATTCTGATTTACTCAGCTGTTTTGAGGAGAGACCTCAGTGCTGCATCTTTCAGCTCACTACTGTTCCTGAAAAGTAAATTTAACTGTACTTACCAGTACCTTGAATTTTGTTTCCAAAGGATATCATTGCCTGCTATATAAAATATATATAAATTAAAAAAATATAAACAAAAATAAAATATTACAATTTCAATATTTTTAAAAATATTTATTTTTCAATTTGTATAAAAAATATGTAATATAATTTGAAAAATAAAATATCTAAAAATAAATAATTTAAAATAATGTAGTAAATCAGTAAAAAAAATATAACAGTTAATACATTTAAAAATTATCATTTACAAAACCTTTGAAATTCACTGAAAAACACCATAGGTTTCAGCCACATTATTGTTAATAATGAGCATTTAAAAAAACCTTAGAAATTCACTGAAAAAACCATGGATTTAAAACATGTTATAGTTAGCTGGACATTTCACTCATATAAAACCAATGAAATTCCCCCGTTATAGTGAACTATAACTTGCGCGCCCGCAATGCACTGCTAATGACGTCACATATTACATCACTCATGACATGGTCAGTGACATCACTCATGACATCACTTATGACATCTCAAATGAAATCACTGATGACATCACTGATGACATCATCCTTGTGAAAGAGTGACAGACCTCCTCTCAGTGTAATAGCGTAATATAACCCTTGATACACACATTCAAAAATAGAAACTCAAATAAAAAAAAATGGAAATACCAATTCCAGTTAGAACAACCTATTCAGTAATTCTAAAATCTACATACACATCCAGTCATTCACTAACAGTTCTATATAGGCACTTATACATGCACTCACTCATCATATGTACTCATACACCTATACATCTTATTACACACCTACACTCATCTATAGAGTTACTCACACACAAACTGACACATGCAAATAAACTATCAAACATCCACTTACTTGCATATACAGCTATACACCCACCACTACACTTACTTCTACAGAATTGTACACATACTTACTCTCTTAAACAATCACTTATAGAAACACATACTTATTTATACAGGAACTCTTACAATCTCTCGCACTCACATATACTCACTCATATAAATAACTTTTATACATCAATACTAACATATACTATTTTAAAATATATGTAGTTACTCATTAAGATACTATTGAGACAGTGATTCACTCACTAACACACCCATACACACACACTCATCCACCAATACAGTCCTGCCCACATGCTGTCTTCAAAACACATACAAAAAGTGAGTCACCCATTCATGCATCTATGCGGTAAGCAATACCCCCACCAAACCATACAGACACTCATACTGATACGCTAAAAACCAACTAATAACCCATATCGATACTCATGTAGCTAGTCACCAAACCATGCAGCCACTTATACACAAAGTTAGACACTGATACAGATATTTACATATTCAAACATTACTCGCTAATACATGTATTCACTAAGATACACTTAATAAGTCAGTTATACAATCATTTTTACAAAAAAACATCCATTTAGACACTTCTTTACACATTTATTCTTCCATCGACCTATAGATATACATATATAAAACATATTTATTTTTCAGAAAGGCACACATTCATAGGATGATGTCATCAGTGATGTCATCAGTGATGTCATTTGAGATGTCATCAGTGATGTCATTAGTGATGTCACTGACCATGTCATGAGTGATGTAATATGTGACATCATCAGTAGTGCATTGCGGGCGCGCGAGTTATAGTTAACTATAATGGGGGAATTTCAATGGTTTTGTATGAGTGAAATGTCCAGCTAACTATAACATGTGTGAAACCTATGGTTTTTCAGTGAATTTCTAAGGTTATTTAAATGCTGATTTTTAACTATAACGTGTGTGAAACCTATGTTTTTTTCAGTGAATTTCTAAGGTTTTTTAAATGCTAATTTTTAACTATAATGCGGGTGAAACCTATGGTTTTTTCAGTGAATTTCTAAGGTTTTTTAAATGCTTATTTTTAACTATAACGTGGCTGAAACCTATGTTTTTTTCAGTGAGATTGTGAAATATATATATATATATATATATATATATCTTTTTTTGAAAACATCCATGAAGTGATCACGCTCTCTCAGGAGATCAGTTCAAGCTTCGATTGTAATCCGGTTATGCATTTCGGGGCACACAGTCCCCTTGCTCACACACTCGGTACTCTGTTACAACCAGAACTTAAACTAAAATCAAAGCTTGAACAGAACTCCTGAGAGAGCGTGATTACTTCACGGATGTTAAAAAAAAACTATGCCCAGTGGGCTTCGCCGGGATTCGCTCCATCTGCCACGGGCTGAATGGGGCGGAAGAAGCACTGTGTTCAAATTATATATATATATACTTTTTTTTTTCTTCCAGTTCCAGTTTCCCAATATAAATCAGACACCAAACACAAGGTGTGACACTCCAATGCTATTTCCACAATTATTTTAATTTCACTGTAACGCGTTACTGCCTTGTTCACACATCATGTGTTTTACAGACATTGAGTTTAAAAACTCTCGGGACCTAGCGATCACATGGGCAAAGATTTCAGTCATTTTCTCTTTTTTTCACCTTTACTCAATAATCAAATATTACTACATATGCATGTGTTTGTTCAGTCATCAAAATTATGTTTAAAATGTGTCACATAATAAAATACAAATTTCATTCATGTTATTCTATAAATTTTTCCATGTGACCCAAATGATTATGTCTTGAAGTTTACTACTTCTCTTGCTAACCTGTACATACGAGACCATGTATTTTTTTATGATAAAGTGCAAGTGCATGGCTTTACTCCACATTTAAACATTCAATGTGCCTACAGAAACCTACCCTTTTTTACATTTAGTAATGTCAATCTTAAATTGTTTTTCTTGCGGTACCACCCAAGTGGCAAGTATTGCAATAAGCATGAAACCTATATATATATGTATATATATATGTATGTATGTATTACCTAGTAGTTATAGTTAGGACCTATTAGCCATAGGAAAACCACAACATTCTATTGCCAATAACTTTGGCATCGATCGATAAATCTTCTTGAAATTTTCCAAACTTTTGGCCAGCTCAGTTCCGCTTCTTCCCTGAAAGTTTGGGGGTGATTGGTGAAGCGGGGGCAGAGAAATTGGAGGGTCACAAAACGTGTTTTCCCCATGCAATTTCTCATAGGACCTGTAGCCACGGCTACTGCTCGAACGGCTGAACGGAATTACACCAAATTTGGCAGAGAGATAGTCCTCAGTTCTGGCTTGTGCCTTTGGCATATCTGGTGTCAATCTGTTCAGTAGTTTCTTTGAAAATTATGGTTAAAGTCATTTATATATTTATGGGCGTGGAGGATCCGAGGATTGTGCGAGGATTGGCCTCATAGGATAAGCGCACCGTTCCGATCACGCGCTGAATTCTAATTGGCTGTCAAGCGGCTGTAAACCTTCGAAACCAGGAACTGTTGGCAGCCATTTTGTGCCTCGGTAGAAGCGAGTGTGAAGAAGTCTGTGAAATATGTTGGTAAAAGATGAACAGGGGCAGTTTAGACACACCCTGACCCCCTAAGCCTGCTCAGGGGGTGACATAGGGACCGTAGGGCAAAAAAAGTAAGAATTTTGTTTTACAAAAAAAGTCACAAGATGCATGTAGGATCCGCGCATTTGGTCGCTGAAAAAAATGAAGCATGTATTTTTGGGATATATATCATGCTTATGTGTATAGATGTTGGGTGGTTCTACAAAGAGCCCTTGTGTTTATTGAGAGATTTTAGTAATTACAAGTAAGTACCGATGCAGAGTCTAAAGTTCATGAGGAAGACTCGGTTTCCTTCATCTGTAAAATGTACACTATCTCTTTAATAGATGCTCTTCATCGGACCGGTTCTGGACTCGGCGCAGTTTCAGGTTTTTCACTCTGAACAGTGGGTTAGGGATATTTGGGCTCTGATTCTGAACTTTCAGCTTTTATCCCTGATCTCGGTCAGGTTGACGCTGCGGTTCCGGAGGTGAAGGCCTCCTGCATCCTAGTGGTGCATCACGCAAGGTGGCATGTGAATAAATATAAACATAGGCCACGCAGTTTGTCTCCCTTAATACACAAATTTCAGGGGATGGTGGTTCCCGGGGCTTGAGGGGGGTCGCTGAAGCCCACATACTTGTAATGTTGTGGGGAGGCCTTGGATGCGAAAGTGGTGCAAGGGGGTTATAAATCTGGTACACAGTGTTTTGTTTTACTTTGCTTTTCTTTCTGTGATGTAGAAGATCCTGGGTAAATATAACGGTTTTTGTACAGCCAGTAACTTTTAACTCTACCCCTATACGGCTTTCTGCCTGTTACCATAGTAACAGTTCATGGAACACTTACGTGAGCACAGAGGTTAAAAGTTCACCACACTATGTTGCTAATGAGTTCGCCTCAGAATTATACTTCAAATTATAATTATAATTTCTAATGATGACTGCTACCCCCACAAAAAAACAGATGTATGTACTTTTTTAATTAACTTTTATTAAAACAATAACTGGAACTATAACTAAAAGATAACAATACAATAAATAACTAGAACTATAACTAACAGAACAATATAAGAAACAACATATAATATGGACTCCAAAAGAAGTATTGTAGTTAATCTGCAAAACAAAAAAGAAAATTAGTATTTAAAATTAGCTTGATGTGACTAAATGAAGTCAAACATTACAAGTCAAAGTAACACTTGATGATATTTATATTTTTCTAAATGTTTGCAGTGTGCCTGAAACGCTTCTACTGGCATTTTACATGCAGACTTTGGTCCACCCTTTTTATCAATTTTGGCAGTTTGAGATATAACATCCTACCTCTGTTATTCATCTCCTACTTTCTCCTTTCAAATTCTCTTGTAAAGACCTTAACAACAATTAAAGGGAACATTTTCTGCATATTTTTAATAAAGCATTTGACGTAATGCATATTGACACCGTATTTATTGAATGTTTTGAAATTAATTTTCACAAGTCTTAAAAAAGGTGAGAGCAAGAAAAGTTACTTGCCGCATATTCAAGACTGCTTTCAAGAGGAGACCCCAATAAAGAGGACTGGTGTGGAACTGCAAGTATGCGGGAGCACTTGCAGACTAAGAATCTGTTCAACTTTGCAAGGGAAGAGTTAAGGAGATTGAGAGAGGCTCCTCCTGCTTCATGAGGAGGCCCAAGTACCAGTGGAGCAACACCGTCAACCTCTACTGCACAGCCTAATATTCGTTCCTAATTTGGAACCCTTTAAGAAAAAAAGTAAGAAGGTTTTTAGCTCTGTATGCCATCCTAATACCTAATCATCCTTTAGTTATACGGAGATCTACCCTGTATCAGACCTATGCGTACAAGTGTGAATTTGAGATGATCTGCCACCGAAAACCCCTCAAGTACTTGTATCCATTACTTTTTAAGTTTGTCGAGTAGTCGTAATGTGAGTATTTACCTTAAAGTTGCCTGTTAAAAATGTGTGAATCTCTCTGGCTTCATACAACTAGTTCATGCCATATTTGAGACATTGGTGAAATGAACTGGAACAGGAGGATATACTTTCTTCAATGTTGGTAAGTTGCTGCTGACTTATGTAACATTGTGGTAACTGAAAAAAGAGTTAAAAATGTATATGTTGTACATATGTCCAAGCTTAATTTTAATGTTCATAAAAACAATTGTTCTCAATAGGATTGGGGATGAAAAGTATTCATCAGAGGTCATATTTGGACAGCAAAATAGGATATAGTATTGCATTATACAAATGTTAGGCCGAGATTGGTCACTCACTTCATTCACAAACTCCTGGGCTTGATCTGATAGAACTCTTTTTGGACTTCCATGATCTAGAAATTCAGAAATAAATAGCAAGGAAAATTAAAAGACAAGTTTAAAAAAATACATTTTTACTTTGTATCTGAAGTACAGGCTGAAAACATATAACGAGCATTTAAATGAGAAATGGGTTTCAGAAAGAAACGTCTTTAAGACTATCACAATGCAGATTTATATTTTATAAACATATTTATAGAAGCAAGAAAAATTATAACACATATTTTGGCAATAAAATCGGGAGGACATGCTTTTTTACGTTTGGTTGATTTCAGAATGCCTACGAATTCTAGTAAAACATGACAATAACACAGTTATCCATCTGCAAACACATGAAATACACAAATGCTTATCTCAGAATGGTTTTCAATTATGAAATGTTGAAGACAAACCTGATAACTCCATTAGGTCCATTGTAATTTTCGGCTGATAACATATAGAGAGCAGTCAGTGGATCTGGTGTGTCGAGTTGTTCACCACCACGTGGTATAGTGTATGGGCAGGACAGCTTGTGGCGACCGGTACGTCACATGGTTGAGATATAATGAGATAGAACAGGGGGCAAATGAAGTTTAAGGTTATTAAAAACATGGAGAGCATGCTAAAATACAACATTGACCACTCAATTACATGTGCAGTGCACGGGGAGGAAGCAGCACGTGACGCACTACTTAAAAAATGATATGCAGCAGGATTGAGTGATTTGCCCAGAAACATCGCCTACCAAGGCAAAATATTTAAGTTAGAAGAGCTGGAAACTGTGCTAAAA
The DNA here is from genome assembly GCF_964263255.1 of Lissotriton vulgaris. NCBI lineage: Eukaryota > Metazoa > Chordata > Amphibia > Caudata > Salamandridae > Lissotriton > Lissotriton vulgaris. Next base: position 210,960,026 of record NC_141690.1, on the reverse strand, counting down.
TACACTTTTGCCAAAAACATTACTTTTGCAATGCATTGGGCACTTGACGCACTACTTACATGAGAAAAACTACATTGCATTTACTAGAACAGCACGTAGCACACTGCTGTAGGAGGAGCCACGTGGCGCTTGGCAAATTAAACAAACACACCAGGATTAAGTGATTTGCACAGAAACAAAAGTTACAAAGTCAACTTTAACGATATAAAAAAGCAGGGAAGCGTGATTAAAAAAATCATTGCCAAATCGACCATAAATTTGCATTTACATGGTATTTAAAGATTGTTCAGATTCATTAATTTAATTACTCTTAAAAAAGTGGTCACCTACGAAGAAGTGGATACGGACACTCTCAATGGCTGTGACTGCGGAATAGGAAAAGTTTAAGAAGGTTGGCAGCTTATAAATACTTTACAGAAGGATGATTGGTTGAGCATGATGTCACTGGGTGTGAGAGCTGTGATTGGGCATGTTGTAATTGAGCATGCGCAAATAAAATGAAATACATTAGGGGTACATAGCAAGACGGTGATACGTATTGTGCGCAAGCATAACATTAACACTCATGCGCTACTACAAACATGCATGCGCAAAGTGAAGGCAACTCCTACGGGGTACATACATAGATGGAGTTTGGATGTCCCCGTGGTCTTGAAGTGGCTTTAGGAGGGGGGCTTTGCAGCCCTCCTCCATAAAATATTAATATATAATTAGCCATCCCCCAGGGGTTGGGGACCCCGGTGCCTGGAATTGGGCATGGGAGGGGGGCCAGTCGGCCCACTTCCCATAAAAAATGTTATACGTATACTCTGCTTATTGTCATCTTACCATAAGCGCACCCTTCCGATCACGCGCTGAAGGCTTATTGGCTGTAAAGTGGTTGTCAAAATTCGAAACTAGAAATACTTATCCCTATTTAGGGATTTTAATAGATGACAAGTCCTCTTGGAAATAGGCAATCGAGGCAAGAAAGCTGCTTTTTATGAGGGCAACTACGGCACTCATAGCCTTTGCACAAAGGCTAGGGAAAAGACCACCAACTGAAATGATCAAAATGTATCAAGCTAAATTCATTAGCATAGCGACGTAGAGAGCTGGGGGTTGGGGACATGGAAAGGTGGACGCCCTCCAAAAAGTTGAGAATAGCTTTGCGAGATTTCCTCTTGCAGTCCCACAAGGTTCTTCAACTTACTCTTGCCATCTAGAATTGGTCTTGACATACGTATCTGATATTATTAAACGCCAGCCAATTCTCTTGTGGCATTGAGTGTGGTCGTCCACAGAAACTGAATTATGCCGAGGCCTTTTACGTGACTGCCTTTTGCTCGACAATGGGCATAGGATAAGTTGGCTTGCCTATATTAAAAAAAAAATACGATTTGGGCTTGGCCAAGTATTATCATTCCCCTTTAACAATTCTAGAAATATCTAGAAATGAATTGAAAAAATTATGTATATCACACTTGGACCATCCAGACCACTATGATCATTCAACCTTATTTAACATTCAAACTGAGTGGTTACAAAAGATTTCTATTGACCCGTTTTAGGTTTAACATCTTTCATCGATTGGTGACCTTTCCTCACACAAATGATTGGTCTAAGAACTTAGCGTTTTTTGTCCTTGCGATGAAGTATCCTCCCAATCGCCGATCCATATAGCCTTATTTTGTAAAATTTTACAAGGAACTGAGGAAATGTTGGTTACTGACAATTTTAAAAATGTTGGGTCTCCGCAGATGTTGCCCTGCTTTCCTCGTTTTACAATTTTTGGAGGTAGAATGCTTTGCTAAAAACATTGCCAGTTTTCTCAGGTTTTGTGTTAAGCAGAGATCAAATCTTGATGAATTTCTGTTCTGCTGAAACTGCTTAAACAAACTTTGCACCATCCTCCAATTTAAAAGCTGTTTCCTATTGTTATCTCAATGTGGATTTTAAGGGGCCGATCAGGATGGCGGACGGACTTACGTCCGTCCGCCACCCTTGAGGAGGAGGGAACGTCCGCAGGGGCTGCGGCGTTCCCTCCGTCCTGATTAGGATGTGACCGCCAGGGTGGCGGTCACATCCTCAATATTTAACATTGCGGCGGGTGCAGCTTCAAGCTGCACCCGCCGCAATGTTAAAATAGCATGTGTTACATTTACATGCACAAAGCGGCAGGGACCGCACGGTGCCTGCCGCTTTGTGCACGCAAATGCAGGGGGGTACCATAGGTACCCCCCATGTGCACCCCCCACCCCCCATTCACCCAGGGGGCCCGCAACGGGCCCCCAAAGTGAATGTCCGTATGCTTTTCCATGGCGGAAAAGCCGCCGTGGAAAAGCAGTTTTACACAAACATCATGATATGGCGGACGGTGTCTCATAGACACCGCCTGCCATGTTATGGCTTTTCCGCCGCGGTCGGAAGCCGACCGCGGCGGAAAAGCGGCGGACGGAATTCCAGACCCACCAGCCATCCTAATTTGGCGGTGGGTCTTTGGTGACTCCGCAGAGGATTTTCCGCCTCCTCCGGGCCGGAGGTGGCTTCCGCCGGCCCGGAGGAGGTGGAAAATCCTCCATCCTGATCGGCCCCAAATTCTGGGATCGGCTGGCTTGTCATCCTTTTTAACCTCTGTAATTTTAAACATGACAAATTTTTATTCATTGTTTATATACATCTATTTTTATATGTACTTTTATGGGTTTTTCCAACTTATAAAAACCGAATAAAGGAATTTGAGTTGAGTTGAGTGTATTTAAAACGTGAAAAGGGGGAGGGTAGACACACCCTGATCCTCTAGGTCTCCTCAGGGGGTCCCACAAGGTCTCCCAGGGCCCCTATTTTTTTTTCTTTTTTTGGGAAAAATTGGAAAGGGGCGACCAATCGGTCCCCCCGAACGTATGGCAGAGTACCACGATCCCCCCGGGAAGCCATCTTGGGCGGGAGGCGAGTCTCGGCTGGTATGCCCGAAGCGGCGTAGCCGGGGCACGCCTTTTCCCGCCCTAGAGTGGGTTGGCCTAGACACTGACGCGGCTGGCCACGCCCTTGGGGCAGGCAGGGGCGGGTTTACGCCCGCCCTGAAGACGGATAAAAGGAGGAACAAGACCAGAAAGCATCCTCTTGTTCCTGTGCTCTGAAGCTGCACCTCCTCGCTGCACGTGAGCTCGAGACGGAACGAAGAGCCAATTTTGAGCGTTGTAATCGTTCTTGTTTGTTTTCCAGATACTCTGTTGGAGAATGCCGAAGAAGGCGGGAAAGCGAATGACTACCGACCAGATGCTGCGTGTTCTCATGAAAGAGGTGACCGACCTAAAGAGGCGAATGGATAAAGACGAGGAAGGGGAGCCGAAACGTCCTTTGGTGGGAGCAGCCCCGGGAGGAAAAGGCAAGAGGCCCAGGAGGGGAGCAGCTGGGGGAGATATCCTGGGTCCCAGTGTCCCGCTCGAGGCACCCACTCCCGTGCCGGAGGAAGGGAATCCGATTCCCGTGGTGGTCACCCCCGTGTCCGGGGAAGATATGCCGCCCGAGCTGGCAGCACAATTAGCAGCGTGGTTGGGTAAAGGTAGCGAGGGCGCCACGGCTGTCGACGCGCAGGTGTTGATGAAGCAACTGCGTGAAACACGGGAAGCAGCGAGGGTATCCACGCCGTCTGCGGCCGTGGAGAAGCCACAGGGGACGGTTTCAGTCACAGACACAGCGTCCGGTTCAGGTAAGCGGCCATTGCCGATTGCGAGGGAGGAGTCGGCACCCTCTCGAAGGGAGAAGTTGGGTCAGCATGTCCCTTTAGCTATTAAAGAAAAGATATGGGCAGGGGAGTATGTAAACATCTTCTCGTTGCTTACTGATCATTATGAGATGGAGCATGTTAAAGGTCAGAAGGACCTCATGCATCCGAGTGTTTGGCGCGCAAAGATGGCCGCCTTTAAGGTAAATGAAAACATTGGCAATTGGGGAAGGCGTGGGGGGTTTTCACATCGATCTTGGGAGAACGAAGGCCCGAATTGCTACCCGAATTGCCGATTTATCAGTCACGGATCATGGGGTACTCTGTATCACACGAGGGTAATCATTGGTTCTGCTATGATAATATTTTCAGAAAAGCAAAAGAACATGATAAAAACTTAACTTGGGATTGTTATGATTCTGTGTCCTGGTCCAAAATGAAGGATACTGGTATGTTGAAATTGCCATTGGTAGGGAGTAACGTGGGCGAATCCTCCCGTCAGTATGCGGGGACGCCCTTTCGATCAGGTACGGGTACCGACAATCACTCGAGGCCTACCGGTAATGCAGGTAAAAAGGAGGTTTGTTGGAACTTTAACAGGGGTAAATGTACTAGGCCCCAGGGGTCGTGCAAATTTAGACACGAATGTAGTGGGTGTGGGCAATCATCCCATCCTGAGTCCACGTGCAGAGCCAAAACAGGTGATAACGGGGGTAGAGGAGGTGCCAAACAGGTCTAACATAGTCCGAGGGGCGCCTTTACCTACCCCGATTGATACCTTGGCAATGATTCCCTGGCTCAGTGAATACCCGGATCGTGCTTCCGCTGGGGTGGTGCGGAACGGGTTTTCATATGGTTTCCGCATCCCAGTGGGGGACTTTCAGGGTGTGGAAAAATGCAAAAATCAGATATCGGTCTTGCAGCATACGACCGTGGTACAGGCAAAGATCCGGAAGGAGGTTACTCGAGGTCGAGTCGCCGGTCCGTTTAGTGTACCCCCGGTTGCTAACTTTGTTTGTTCGCCTTTAGGAGTGGTCCCCAAGAAGGACCCGGGTGAGTTTCGGCTGATACATAATTTGTCAGCCCCACGTGGTCTGTCTGTAAACGAAGCGATAGACCCGGAAATGTGTTCGGTGCGGTACGCATCCTTCGATGAGGCCGTAGCCATTTTGAATCGCCTGGGGCCCGGTGCGCTGATGGCAAAATCTGATATCGAGTCAGCGTTCCGGTTGCTCCCGGTACATCCAGACGATCAGCGTCTCCTGGGATTCATGTTTCAGGGTCAGTATTACATGGATAGGTGTATGCCGATGGGATGCTCTATATCTTGTGCCTATTTCGAGAAATTCAGTAGTTTCCTACAATGGGTCTTCACTAAGAAGACGGGTTTCCAACATGTGATGCATTATCTCGATGATTTTTTGTTCCTGGGGGCAAGCTTTGGCTGCATTTTGTGTTTTAATGAATCAGTTTGGCGTGCCATTGGCACCAGGTAAGACGGCGGGTCCTTCGACTTGCCTCGAGTTTCTGGGGATCGAGTTAGACTCCGGAGAAGGTTGTTTCCGTTTGCCAGGTGATAAAGTGTTAAAGTTCAGGGCATCCCTGCAAATGTGTATGAGTGAATCTAAGGTTAAGCTGCATCAATTACAGCAGTTAGTGGGACAGTTGAATTTCGCCCTAAGAGTTATACCAATGGCCCGCCCTTTTTCCCGTTCGATCGCTCAAGCCATGGTCGGACTGAAGGAGGGCCATCATCGCACAAGGCTCTCGGCAGAGGTCCGCCAGGACATGCGCATTTGGTTGGCATTTCTGGCGGATTTCAATGGTCGAGTCGTCTGGAACAAACCGGCCGTGTCCTCTGAGGAGCTGGGGCTGTGGACAGATTCGGCAGGGAGCATGGGTTTTGGTGCCATTTTCGGCACTCGATGGTCTGCACAAAAATGGCCGGCATGGTGGCATAACAGTGGACTGACAAGTAACATTGCTTTCCTGGAACTTTTCCCCATTTTGGTGGCCCTGAGAACGTGGCCCGAAGGGTTCAGAGATCACTCTGTGGTATTTTGGTCTGACAATATGACCATGGTTGAGTGTATCAATAGCCAGGCAGCACGATGCAGATGGATTTTGAGACTGCTCAAGGAAATCGTATTACTGTGTATGCAATTGAATGTGCTATTCAAAGCAAGACATGTCCCGGGGGTAATGAACCAGGCGGCTGATGCCCTTTCTCGTTTTCGTATGCAGGCCTTCTGGGGTTTTCTTCCCACAGCGGACCCGGAGCCAGCACCCTTTCCCGAAGCTCTCTGGTCTCTCGGTGCCCCGAACTTCGTAACCTCGTGGGAGAGAGTTTAGCACCCAGGACGAGGAAGGCATATGAAGGGGCGTTCCGGTCCTATTTAGCCTTTTTGGGGACTGCTAGAGAGGAGCTTTGGGGCCAGGAGGAATGGGTAGTGAACTTTCTGATGTCATTACATCTGGCAGGGAAATCGGTGGCCACGGCCCAGAGGCATCGGGCTGCCATTTCCTTTGTTGCTAGGGCTCATGGGATCCAGGACCCGACAGCGTCTTTCGTTGTGCAAAAAGCGCTACGTGGGTGGCAACGCCTTGAGGGTCGCAGAGTAGATGAGAGGCGCCCGATAGGTTTGGATAGGTTGGCCCAGTTATTATCCAGACTCCCTACAACATGTTCATCTCAGTTTGAGACAGTGTTATTCCGAGCCGCTTTTACGCTGGCATTTCATGGGGCTATGCGGGTAAGCGAATTAGTGGCGAGGAACAAGCAGGATGTGACGGGAGGACTGTGCGCAGAGCACGTTCAGATCAGAGGGGAGACAATGACTGTCTCGTTTGTGAGGTCCAAGACCGATCAGAGTGGGATGGGTGACTGCATAATTATACGCAGGATTCCCGGGTCGTCCATGTGCCCAGTGAAGTGTTTAGAGGATTATTTAACACGAAGGGTGGCATCATGGGGGGGGACCTTGTTGAGACACGCGGACGCCACCCCACTGACAAGGTTTCAGTTTCAGCGGGTGCTTGCGATGTCGATTACAGCTGCGGGCTTGAACCCGGGCGAGTTTGGGACCCATTCCTTTCGGATAGGGGCTGCTACAGAGGCTACAGCCAGGGGTCTGAATGTGGAACAAGTTAAACGTGTGGGGCGTTGGTCCTCCAATTGTTATAAAAGGTATGTGCGTTTGCACATGTTGTGAAGCTGTAATGATGTACTCACGCTTCTTGTTTTGTTTGGTTTTCAGTTACGCAAGCCTACGAGGCGGGCGGACTATGCAGTCGACCCAACACCGGGCCAGCTGTCAGACATCACAGGCTGTGAAAAAGGAGGTGTGGGTCGTGGGCCACTCATACGTGAGGCGTGCCGCGGACGTAGTCAAGGCAAGTGACATGGTGCACGTGGCTGGGGAATACGGGTACAGTGTGTCCTTCTACGGAAAGGGCGGTCTCTGTATTGACCAGTTTCAATCATTTTTCGAGGGTTTGCTAGGGCGGACGAGGTCACCGCCGTCTGTAGTCATAGTACATCTTGGGGGCAATGATTTGGTCACCATTGGTAGACGACTTCTCCTGGAGGCGATGCTTTCCACTGTAAGTTGGTTAGCGAGGAGAGTTCCAGGGTGCACAATTGCGTGGTCCCATATGATCCCACGAAAAGTGTGGCGGGGGGCTTTTTCTGTTTCGGCTGTAAATCATTCTGTGAGAAAAATTAATAACAAAGTGAGTAGGTTGTTCCGTTCCAATGCACTGCATTCTATTTCGCATGGGTGTATTAATGATGACAGTATGTACTTGGGGGATGGTGTTCATTTGTCTCGGGTGGGGAATGAGTTACTCATAGGAGACTTCATAGCTTGGCTGAAGACGTTAAAACATGACCTTTAAGTAGGAGTGTGGTGGGGGGGTCCGGATAGCCGGTCAACTATCCGGACCTGTGGCGGTAAGGTCATGATCGGTGAGCACTAATTGGAAGATCCCTATGAGTGGGCGTCACCCATTACGGATGGGGGCGCTCGGGGGAGGTGGCCATTGGCCCCTCAACGGGGAGGCGGTCCCTTCTAAGGATGGGTCGCCGAAAGGAAAGGGAAGGCGGTCAAGGCCCCTTCATGGGTAGGAGGGGTTACAGCCCCCTCCTGGGGAATTTCCCGGGGCCAGGACGTCTGCGACGGCAGATGTGGTAAGTTGTGTGGGGTTTGGGGGGGGGTCTACGCTACCTTCTAGATACCTCACACGAGTCCTCGTACGACCTTTAAGTGGCGTCGAGTTTTATTGAGGCCCCCATCAAGTCAAGGGAAATTGGTAGTTGCACTTGAGGTATGCCTCCGTGCCGCCCCTCACAAGTGAGGGGGATATGTCTGGGTTAGGGATCTTGACACCGGTTACGACCTTGCCGTTGGCCCTTAAACGTTAGGATGTACAATTTCAAAAGTTAAGTAAATGTTGGTAGGATGTTAGTTCGGCTAGGAGAACCTTTGTATTAGAGGATATGTTAAGGTTAGCCAAACATCGCAATGTGGTAATGAAATTGTACATAATATGAAACTATTGATTTAATGTTTTGATTTTGTTTCATATTTTAATAAATACGGCCGGGAGGGTCACTCCCTCCCGTCTTCCAAAAACTTCAGAACTGTTTCCGGTTTCCCATCCTTGGGGATTGTGTTGAGAGGGGGTGGCGGGTATCTCAGCCATATGGAAAGGGGCGACCAATCGGTCCCCCTGAACGTATGGCAGAGTACCACGATCCCCCCGGGAAGCCATCTTGGGCGGGAGGCGAGTCTCGGCTGGTATGCCCGAAGCGGCGTAGCCGGGGCGCGCCTTTTCCCGCCCTAGAGTGGGTTGGCCTAGACACTGACGCGGCTGGCCACGCCCTTGGGGCAGGCAGGGGCGGGTTTACGCCCGCCCTGAAGACGGATAAAAGGAGGAACAAGACCAGAAAGCATCCTCTTGTTCCTGTGCTCTGAAGCTGCACCTCCTCGCTGCACGTGAGCTCGAGACGGAACGAAGAGCCAATTTTGACCCACCCACCAGCCCCTGAAGACAGCGAGTGGTTTTAAATAAAGTTTGATGGATAATTCTGATTTTCGTTTACAGGTTGTGGTATTATCGTGAAGATTTTGAGTATGCAATATAGAATGATCGTTTTGTGTTATGTTTTGCAAATAAAGTAATTCTGCTTTAGTGTTCATCAGTAAGCATGCTTTGAATAAAGTTGTTGTTGCTACTGTCTGTTATATTTAGTCTTTAGTTATTTAGTTATCATTGTCGTATTTATTTTGGTCGGGCGGTAAGGTCATGATCGGTGAGCACTAATTGGAAGATCCCTATGAGTGGGCGTCACCCATTACGGATGGGGGCGCTCGGGGGAGGTGGCCATTGGCCCCTCAACGGGGAGGCGGTCCCTTCTAAGGATGGGTCGCCGAAAGGAAAGGGAAGGCGGTCAAGGCCCCTTCATGGGTAGGAGGGGTTACAGCCCCCTCCTGGGGAATTTCCCGGGGCCAGGACGTCTGCGACGGCAGATGTGGTAAGTTGTGTGGGGTTTGGGGGGGGGTCTACGCTACCTTCTAGATACCTCACACGAGTCCTCGTACGACCTTTAAGTGGCGTCGAGTTTTATTGGGGCCCCCGTCAAGTCAAGGGAAATTGGTAGTTGCACTTGAGGTATGCCTCCGTGCCGCCCCTCACAAGTGAGGGGGATATGTCTGGGTTAGGGATCTTGACACCGGTTACGACCTTGCCGTTGGCCCTTAAACGTTAGGATGTACAATTTCAAAAGTTAAGTAAATGTTGGTAGGATGTTAGTTCGGCTAGGAGAACCTTTGTATTAGAGGATATGTTAAGGTTAGCCAAACATCGCAATGTGGTAATGAAATTGTACATAATATGAAACTATTGATTTAATGTTTTGATTTTGTTTCATATTTTAATAAATACGGCCGGGAGGGTCACTCCCTCCCGTCTTCCAAAAACTTCAGAACTGTTTCCGGTTTCCCATCCTTGGGGATTGTGTTGAGAGGGGGTGGCGGGTATCTCAGCCATACGCAGGGTGCGCGTATGAGCTGTGCATTCTAGCGATATTTAAAAAAAAAAAAAAGACGTGGGCTTCCGTGTGTCTTTGGTAATTTGCATTCTTTCAACTGATTAGAGGAGATGCAGCAGTGCTGTATCCAAGATCCACCACAGAGTAAGAAAAGGTAACGATAACACTATTTACCTGCTAAGTGAATTTCTACCCATGGGATAACAGTGATGTATTTTTTAAGAAAGTTAAAGAAAATTATTAAAATAATAACCTCAGATAATCTCTTGTCTTAATATTTATATTAAATATATATAAATAATTTTTTCTACATTGGAAAAATCACGGAAGTCGCGCACACACCGCGTCTGATATGTATATGATGTCACATCACGTTATACGTACATCTCGCTTATGCGCAAGGCGTCACGCACAAGTCGCAAAGCAACCGCATGGGAAAAATTGTACTAGTCGAACACCATTCGCGGATCCTAGACAGCGACCCTAAAATGGCAGACACGTTTCGCGCAGTAAATTGGTAAGGTGTTCGTAGGTGCACAACTGCAAAAAAAGGAAAAAAATAATAAAAATAATTTAAGTATGTTATAAACAATATAAAATAATGAAACAAAAAATATTTTTATGTAAAAAAATTAATAATAAAAATGTGTAAAGTAATTTAAAAAATAACATCTAAAAATAAAAAGATTAAAACAATGTAGTTAGAAAATATTTAAAAAACCAATTAAAATATTTAAAAATTAGCATTTAAATTCACTGAAAAAATTATAGGTCTTAGACATGTTATAGTTAGGAATTAGCATTTAAAAAACCTTTAAAATTCACTGAAAAAAACAGGTTTCTGACATGTTATAGTTAGGAATTAGCATTTAAAAAACCTCAGAAATTCACTTAATAAATCATAGGTTTCAGATAAGTTATAGTTAGGAATTAGCATTTAAAAAACCTTAGAAATTCACTGAAAAAACATAGGTTTTAGGGGTGTTATAGTTTGCTACACATGTCACTCGTATAAAACCATTGAAATTCCCCTGTTATAGTTAGTTGTACTAACTATAACTCATGCGCCCGCAATCCACTGCTGATGATGTCACATATTACATCATTCAGGACATTTGAAGTAGTGTGGCTCACTGGTTAGAGGCGGCAGACCCGAGAGCAGAGGACGGCCCGGGACCAGGGTTCGATTCCCGACGCGGCAGGTTTCTGGACCAGGGTCAGCGGACTCGATAATTCTCTCGCCTCGGTGCCCACTCTGATCAGCGTTCACACTCGGCAACTCTGGGCATTAGCTTGCCTCATCTTCACTAACGGCCCCACCAGACCGCCGGGGATGCCTGGTCTCACCCTGGAGATACCCATTAAGGGACCATCTCTCAGGGAAGCCAGGAAGGGTTTCGCAGCGGTCAAAGCGCGGAGGTACCCCTTTGAGAGTGATTCCAGCGCTATATAAGCACACAATTAATTAAATAATTAATTAATTAATTAATTAATGGTCAATGACATCACTGGTGACATCACTGATGACATCTCAAATGACATCACTGATGACATCACTGATGACATCATCCATGTGACAAGCTGATACACCTGATCATACAGTAGCATAATCTTTTAACACACATTATAAAATATGAAGTACCATATTTGAAACATTGACACACCAGTACAGGTTTCTAAAAACCCACTCAGTGATTCCTACATCTACACACACATCTAAACACTTACCTAGAGATTCACTCATACATGCTAACAAAGATTAATAGAACATTATTAAATATACGTACATACCTACATCAACATTACACACCAGCACATATCCTATTCATTTATGCAGACATCCTACTCACTTATGCAAACAATTGATCATACTTATATTTACTAAGCTACTCACTGACACAAGCACCACTTTATTTATTCATATTGATAGTATTTCATACTTAGGGCCCGATGTAGGAGCCCTAATACCGGTCGGAAACGGCCGAATTCGGCTGTTTCCGACCGGTATTACGGGTTTCTTATGTAGGGGGCTACATAAGTACAGATTCGGTAATTTTACCGATTCTGTACATTAACCGATTCGGTAAAATACCGCATCGGTAAATGTACAGAATCGGTAAATAGAGATGTAGGTGCCACAGGCCTTCAGGAGTCGGTATTTTACCACCCAATCCAATTGGGTGGTAAAATACCAAATCCAGGTGTGCATGCACACCTGTGCCATGTGACACACAGACATGGCCTTAGGGCATGTCTGTGTACCACATGGCACACAAGCCTGTAATTGGGGTGCTAGAGGGAGTCAAAGTGACACCCCATGCACCCTTGCAAGAATAGGTAATTACCGAATCAGTAAATACCGATTCGGTATTCCACATTGATTCCTATGGGCTTCAAGGCCCATAGGAATCAATGGGGGATACCGATTCGGTATTTACAGAATCGGTAAATACCGAATCTTACAGATTCGGTATTTACCGAATCAGAATTACCTACATTTCCCCCCCTCTAATTTACCACTTCTTAAATACCGAATCGGTATGATTTGGTATTTTAGAAGTGGTAAATTAGATTTACCTACATCGGGCCCTTAGTGTGTTATAAAATCAGTATTAAAAGTATACAGCTATCCACACATCAATCATACAATTAAGGAGTATTATGTATACTTATTACTATCCAATAACTGTCACATACACTGCCTTTTATATTTTTAGTTTGTTGGACATATATCATTGAGAAATATATTTACTCATCACCGCACCCATAAATAGATTCACTCACCCGAACAACTATTTCCACATACAGTCTTAACCTAATATACTTACTAAATCAACTATTTACACATCTTTCAACAGTCACCCATGTCCCACCAACCACCCACACATTCATTCACTATCCCATACAAATACTCATTTAACTAATTAATACCTAGTTTAGACTTTCACATAGGTAGTAACCAACTTATGTAGTAGTTTACAAAGAAGAGATAGAGTGATACAGGTATTCATACAGTTTAATCACTGTTAGAACTGGGATCTCTGGTTGGCTAAGGCATGCGCGATAGCCAGGCAGAGACCACCACTCTAGTCAGGGCAAGGGAGTTACATGCCAAGATAACCCCTGCTCACCCCCTTGGTGGCTTGGCACGAGCAGTCAGGCTTATCCCAGAGGCAATGTGTAAAGCGTTAGCGCAACACACAGCAGCAACACACTAGGCACACTACATAAAGGAACTCCACACAAGGTTATATATAAAAATAGCCTTTGTATTACCATAAACTCATTAGATCAGAATCATGCAGATACACTGTGCCAACTGGCACTGGGCAGTATTTACAGGGGATTATATACACATGACAGGGCCATGGGGGCCACTGTCAAAATCAACACTTAGTAGAAATAGCACTTCTAGCACTTGGTAGAAATAGTAGATCTAGAACATAGCATAATTGTAGCACAGAATAACAATTGTAGGACACAAACAGTAACCACTGGTAAGAAGGTTGGTACACACTACGCAATCCTAATTAAATTAGGCATAGATAACGCAGGAAACATAAACTCACTAGCATAAACTATACTAGGCAAAACAACCTCCTAATCATGAAAACAAATTTAGAGGTATCACAGGCATAAAGGCATTGCACAATACGCATAAATCATATTTGGCATTAGGTAATCACCATCACAAACACAGTATACCATCACCTTGCGCCAGAGTCACTTCAGGTACTCACCCCAGGCCAACTGGCCTTACGTGGGGCTCAAATGCCCTTTGTCCAACAGTGTCAGGGCAGGCTGCGCAGGCAGCTAAAAGAAGAGTGCACAAGAGTTTAGGGCCTAAGAGTAGCAGCTGCCCACTACTTGCTGGGCAGCTGTAAAATCAACAAGATGTGCACAGCCTAAACGTTGCAGCTGCCCACTAATTGCTGGGTAGCTGTGGAACTGAGCATGGGCACCAGCGTGCCTTTGAACCCTCCTCTGGGACTTAAATGCCCCAAAAGGAATGTTGCAGCTGCCCATTGTCATGCGGGGCAGCTGGGAAATTCGGCGAGGGCACCACTGGCTGGCGAGCCCCACTCAGGGGACTCTTAACACAAATGCCCCCAATGGTGGAGCCCAGAGGCTCTGAAACAAGAATGCCCCACAAGAACAGGAAGGACAGGCACCGGTAGGCAGGGGGCCCCACTCTGGGGCTCCTTGCACAGTAATCACACCCAATCGGTAGAGCGGCTCGCCCTCTGGCGAGTCCGCTCAGCGACTCCCACGCAGTAAGTAGGGGCAGAAGGAGGGCACCAGCAACGTGCCCCAACACACCCCCCAACCCCTTTGGTCATGAGTTCCACTCACCGGGACTTCTCTGGGGCGGCTCTTGGTCTCTGCAGGCACCTGCGGGGCTCTCCTCACAACATGGGAGCCCCGCCCTAATTCGCTGGCTCGCCTGACTTCACCCGGGCCGCCTCCTGGGACCCAGTACTTCAAGGTGGAGCCTGTGAGGCTCCTGGCTGCCTGCTTCTGTCCCTTCCTTTACCGGCCGGCCCAGAGCGGGGTAGGCCCCCGCCTGGGTCTAGGGGGCGGCACTTCCTTCCCTGTTCGGCCCAGCGCAGAGTAGGCTCCCGCCTGGGCCCTTTTCTTCCGTACTGGTCACGGAGTGCCATGCGGGGCTCTCCCTTTCCTCATGGGAGCCCCGCTCTAGCCGGCGCTGACTTCGGTGGACCCTCCGGCTCCGCCCACAGTCAAGACCTATTGGGTTCCGCTTCCAGGTCACCGCAGGCAGAGTGGCAGCCCTCTGGGCTGAATGTGGCGGTTGAAATACAGGGTAGGCTCCCGTTTTTGAGCACACTGTCCCTGGCGGGGTGGCACCCGCTAGGGATATATAATCGGCAATTACGCGTGGTGGGCACCCGCGTCAAAGTCGGCAGTTGGATGGCAGGGGAATCTCCATGCCGGGGATCCCCTGCTGCAGATGATCGCAGCTCTGCGTTGCAGCCCACAAGGACGTCGCTCCTCAGGAAAATTAAAGCACTCTTCAGCAATTAAAAATAAAGTGCTCACAGGCGCTACAGTCCCAAAGTCCAGGGAAAGTCTCTTATCAGGAAGGGGGGCAAAGGCTTGGCCCAGGGGCCAGCTCACAGGGTCCTCCAGCAGGGAGGCAGTCCCCAGTGGCGGTTCCCCCTGGTGCAGCAGCAGCAGCAGGCCCCCCTCAAGATACGATCAGTGAGAACATTATGCATGGGGTCACAGCCCCTTTTTAAACACATTTTTCCTTCGCAACACAGGTGCAGGGCAGAGACATCAGACACTCCACAGGAGGTGGAGCCAGCATTGTGGAGGGAAGGCCCAGCCCTATTCAGGTCCCAGGTGTACTCCTCCTTGCCATCAACATGCAGATCTCCCGATTCACTGTAGTGTAGTTCCTATATTCCCAATAGGCTCTGCGCATTGGAATAACATAAACGATAGTTTAGACGTAGTACTGAGGTCGACTAGGTCTCTATTGAATATGTTAGACTTAATTATGAATGGCAGCTAGCTCAGAGGTCACTAGAAACTTTCTCGAGTGAACAGGAAGGAGTTAACTATCCTGAATAGACAAGAAGGGATTCGTTTCTGACAACCGCATAAACATGACAACTTTGCTCCCTCCAGAATAAGGAGTATAGCTCCAGACTCGTGTGAAAACAATAGATAGCTATTTCAATCAGTCAATCGTGCATGCTTAGTTTCACCAGAGTGCAGAGAAATAGAAAGATGGGCGTTTTCAATAAAAGTTGTTATTTATTGAGCAGTCTTCTTTCTCATGCAAGAGAAGTGAATTGTCACAATTGCAATACTTGTCATAGAGTAAAGTGCGTACAGTAAAAGGAGTATTATGAAATAATACTGTAAAAGCATTTATATGGTTTCTGAGCCATATGATACTTTAAAACGGATAAAATATATACAATACATACGATGATAAAAGTTGGCTAAACGTACTGAACTGGTGCTTCTAAAATACGCCTACCCCTGTGTACCTAACCTAAGCCTAGAACGTGGGAAGGAGTAAGTGAGCTGCAGTTTAAGTTAAGTTAGTTTTGCCAAGAATCTGAATCAAGAATTCTCTAAGGATTTAATCAGCTCCGTACCTTTGTTTCAGAATGAAGGAGGTCTTGTATCTCTTTCTCAGGACTCGATCTCCCAGCAACCCACAAGGGTGACTGGAAACACTGGAGCTGGATTTCTCGGCAGGAGAAAACACAACATTTCTCTCAGTGCGTCAAATGGGAGGGTCGGCTTCCTTCAGCACTCGCATCAGCTGGGCTTTGGGTAAGTAGATAGCCGCTCTGCTCCAAACCACCGTGTGCTTGATAAGGCAAATGCTGGTATATTTATAACTGGTAGGTGCCGAGTTTGACGTAAGGTTGGACATAAGACATCACTAAGAACTTTCAGTTCTTTCAGGACTCTCAGGAGTTCTAGGACAAATCAAAACAAAAGCAGGGGGAATTCCCGGGCTGCTGGAGGCTTGGTTTGTTTAAAGAACGCGTTGTACTTTCTAGGAGTCTAGGGAAGTAGCCTTGCCGTATTTGGACTGCATTGGCTATGACTAAATATGGATATGATTCTTATGCCTTTATAAGGATAGGATTTGATATAACCACATAAGGGCATGAATCGGGAATATTTAATTAGGGTCCTAGATACGTTCACAACACCCACTCCACGTATAATGTCCATCATTACTAAATACTAAGCAATATATAAACATATAAGTATGCATGTGTTTTCGAGCCCACCCCAAAATACATAAAATGCATTTGAAATGGTATAGATACACGAAAAAATGAGTATTATACTGTATGTTTTTCAAGCAGTGGTATCATTCAGATAATATTTTTTGTAGTGCATTAGAATCTTCACTGAATGAATCACGAAAGTTACATTTATGAAATTGCTTTTAATACAGAAGACAAGGTCAACACCATTTCATCACATATTTATACAAGATTGTACATGTGCTAGAGGCTGATTCAAAATATTGTCTCTAGAGTCTCTAAAAATAGAAGTTCTGTTCTCTAAGAATAGTTCTACTTTAAGCAGAGTACCATCTGCCAAAAAAAAGGTAAATTTTGGGAACTGGAGAAAAATAATTTCGCTTTCAGGAAGAAAATAGTCCGAATGTTTTTTAGAAGTTCTGTTCATAAAAAGTGAAGGCCGAATTCAAAGTTCAGGGGACGCTGTGTGCTCACTATTTCAAATATTATTCCCTTTGTTAGGAGAGAACATTACCTCAGATAGGCCGGCAAAAAATTTGTCTACAACAGTAGGTGAAAGTTGGGCCAACTCCAAAAAAGTGGAAATAGTGCATACATGCGATGCATTGCCATCATCAGTGTTTAGATCAACAATGGTCACAGAAGCTTGTACCTGTGTGGTGCCGCTTTCATCTCGTACTTCACCGTCACCTAATCGTAATGGTGAAGTCTCACGAATGCCGTCATCAGAATAGGTAGCCGCTGGGGACAACACGTTGCATGAGCCGTTACCGAACCAAGCAAAGCATCGATATCTATTGGTACTGCTGATGGTAGTGTAAGACAGATGTCCAACACGCATTCTACTCCGCACAGCAGACATCGAAGCACAGGTCAGATTCTTGCCAGATTGGTCGGAACGAAAGAAACCAGGTAGTATTCAGATCTCTTAGCAGGGCAAATCCGAGGACTTTAGCGATCCGTTCTCGGTATCGTATTGCTAGGATCGTTTCTTCCATCGTAGCCTGAGTTTTGTCTGTGACTTGCCATTTCAGAGCAGGAGGAGCAAAAATAGAATACCTGCTACGAGTCCCAAAATAAGAGGCAGGCCACCAAATAAAGAATGCACAAAATTCGGGAAGATGCCCAGAACTGTTTCAAAGGGTGCTAACAGTCCCGAAAAAATTGTCTTAAATACATGTGCGATGCCACTGGTATCTGACATGTTTAAGATTTGGCTTAACATTTCTATGAAATGCATGGGGCAATTTGTCGATAATAGGGTATGTATCTCTGCCGCTGTCCTTGCAACTTGCAGATCATACGTCTCTTCGGACGAGGTTAAAGGCACGGTTGTCTGTAAAAGAATAGACTTCCTTCTGCTTAAAGTATCAATTCGAATAGAAGAGATATTCACAGAAGGCCATATTGCTGCCTCCATGTCCGGATTACTGTTTGGATACAATACTTGCATACAACAAATGACCCTGGAAGTAACGCTCACAAGATAGGCTTTTCCTGGCATCATGCCATAACAGCTGCGGTCACTTATTATAACGTAGCTACCATTGGAAAGTTGTCTGAAAAAGGGCTCTATCTGTGTAGCAGGGGTGCCGTGCAGATGACATGAAAGGTTGTTTGGTGAACCTTCGCAAGCTCCATGCAAGTTAATTTTTCTAGTTTTTCAATGCTCAACACTGTATAGTCTGCTCCTTTTGTGCCAATGAGATTTGTCTATCAGTAAGGTGAAAGATAGAAAATAATGACGTTGTGTTGATTAGACGCCATGGCACGTAGCCTGAACGGCGGTTTTGTAACGTCCAGCCTAGCTGTACAATAGAACGCAATTGGGATTGACCATGTTGTAACATTAGCATATCCTGTTCTATTATATCAATAGCAGATGATACAATGCTGTCCATTGAATAAATTCTGGAGGACAGAGTCGTTAACCCATTGTCCACTACAGAAAGTGATTTTTTCAATTTAATACGATCAATTTCTCGTATTTTTTCTGCAGTTTCAATTTGTGTTATTTTCCAAGCTTCATTGTAAGCTGCGTATATACCGGAGTATATGAAACGTTTTTTACGCTGTTTGCGAGGTCCCATTATGAAATCTCGCAAGTCAGCACCTTCTTTAAGTAAAGTTAAGTGTTGCTAAATTTCAGGTAGTGTGGATTTCTGTAGCCATTTGAGGCATAGTTTTCCTACACTATATGTTGTAATTATTAAGGGTGGGCGTAGTTCACGAAGTAGTGCAACGCGAAGTGCACTTCGCACTACGCAAACTTCACATAGCACTATGCGAGCTGCGTAGTAGCATGTTCGCACTGTGCAAGAAGTGTTTTTAATGATTGCACAGTGTGGACAATCATCCGGCACTGTGCAATCATTGAAAACGGCATCTTGCACAGTGCGAGCTGTAGTTTTCTGCTGCTCGAGTAGATTATTACTCGAGCTGAAGCTTTCTCAACGCAAACTGGTAGTTTCTCATTGGGAGCAGTCGCGAGCATGTGCAACCACTCACAATGAGAAACCTTACCTCCCCGCGTTAAGAATCTCCTCGGGATGGGTATCAAAGAGAGGAGTGATGGGCTATTACTGCTCTGAAAGAGTAGAAGGTCCAGACACGATGTGCCCAACTAATAAGTACAAAAAAAAGTTATTGTGTTGTTCCTGAGGGAGAGAAGGAAATGCTACAGTCTGGGATGCAGGTGAATTATGGCAGAGTAACCAGGCGGTAACCCTGGGAATCCATTTTGTTGAATTTAATGCCCTCACACACCCTTTCAGGTGTCATGCTTCATCATTTGGGCCTGCTCCTCGTTGGGTCGGCGGTGCAATACCCAACGGGCGACACCTCGTAGATGGGCTCTTTGGCGGAGATCTTTTTCCAACAGCCGTATGGATGAAGTGCGGGTGTGGGGCCAGAACTTAAGGGTAGACGTGATGTGATGTGGGAAATTAAAATAAAGCTAGTGGTACCGGGAATACTTTATTCATAAGGGCCACTGCTTTGGTTAAAACCGATATATTCTAGAGGAGAGTGGTGGAAATTAATGTTTCCAGCTATCGTCTAGAAATGATATAGTCCGGTCAACATGTTTCTCGCTACTGTGGAATTTGCTTAGCGATTCTTCAGGACCTAGTTGACTATTAGCAAATATCTAATCTTGTCAGACTGTCTACGCTACTTGAATGTGGTGTCTATGTGCTTGTATGGCTACCACATTTGTGGTTGAAGGGGAAACAATATTATATTACCCTTCTTCTAGTTGTGATTGTTAGTACCAAAAGTTAAAAACAATCAGACAACGACAGTGTCCAGCGGGTAAAGCTCCAGGGAGTTCTTTCACCATAAGGTTGGTAATGCCTGGGCTTCGCTGTATGCACCTACCCTGTATGAACCTACCGTTCGCCGCTGGAACCCGGTTCCAGCGGCGAAGGGTAGGTGCATACAGCGAAGCCCAGGCATTAACAACCTTATGGTGAAAGAACTCCCTGGAGCTTTACCCGCTGGACACTGTCTTCCCTAATTGCACATGCCAAAGGTTCCGCAACCAGCGCCTATAAGAGGAGTGAAAGGGGACAACCCTGCCTAGTTCCCCTGCTAACTTCAAAGGCACCTGTGACGCTATCACCCATCCTCAGTCTCGCTGTGGGCTTATAATACAATGCTCCTAACTTCTGCAAAATGGGTTCCCCCAGCCCCAAGTTTCGTAAGACTCTCAGCATGAAAGGCCACTCTACGGAGTCGAAAGCCTTCTCCATGTCGAGAAAAATTGCTAACGCTTTGTTCTCCTGACGCATATGTTGTATGATCCCTAGTACCGTACGGATATTATACATGAGGTTTCTGTCAGGGATGAATCCTGCTTGCTCCGGTGCCACCAGCTCTGGCACAAGTAGCGCGAGGCACGTAGCCAGTACCTTAGCATACAGTTTGGCGTCCATGAAATTGTAGGGAATTCAGGATAGGATGCCACGGGATACTGATAGAGTTGTGTGGCTTGTTTAGTATCAGCTGGGGGAGTTGATGTTGGGGCAGAGGGACGAGGGGTATAGGGGCGAGGCTGTGTCTTTCCAGTAGCAATATTATGTTGTAAGACTGGACAGTCACGTACAAAATGTCCAGGCTTTTTGCAATAGTTACAAGAAACCTTTTCTTGTGTTTCTGGACGTTGCTTATGAGTCTGAGGAATTGTATTGGTCTGTGCTACCAGTACTTTCATTTTAGTATCTTTTGTCCGCTTTTTCTCCTGTTCATGTTCGTCTCTAATCCTATTCTGATGGTACTGGAGCATCTGAAGTGCTTGTGAAGGGGAACTTGCTTGCCAAGTACTTTCAACCTTTAATACTCTGTCTTTTATTTGTTGTAAGGCATTCTCTACAAGCTTCGAAACAAATAATCGACTATGGGCATCTCCACCTGAGGCGAGACCGCTAATAATAAGAAAACATTTTTCTAGTCTTGTATAATAGTCCCCTACATCCTCATCAGGTTTTTGTTTGCATGCAGAGATAGCATCCCAATCTTCCTTTTTAGTGGTCAACAACTGGGAGAGTATTTTCGGGAGAAGGCAAGGGAGTTCTAGGACTAGAGGTCCCAAGCCTTGTCCAGCAGCACGAGTATTTTCTTCTGTCTCTAAAGCTGTCCATGCTATCTTTTTCCCTTCTACCTCCCAATCTTTCCCTTTTAGTTTGTCATATGTTACTTGAGGCAGTAAGACTTTGAGGAGAATATTGAGATCCTTATAAGTAAAGGAACCCATTTGAAGGATGTCTTTGAGTTCCCTATGGAAACCTGAAGGATCTTTTTCATGAGAAGGGACCATTTTCTTTATTTCTGATATTTCTATTTTTGTCAGGGGTGTGTAGACAAATGTTTGTTGTAGCTTTCCTCCAGAATCTACAACGGGATGTACTTCTCAGAGAGGAAGTTGACCTTGGTCATACTGAGGAGGATTTGAGTCATAAACATTAGAATGGTATTGGACATAGCGTTGTCGTTGGTCTAGGAAAATGTTTAGGAATTCTTGTCCCCTTGTCACCCACCTCCCTTCTAGACAGTCTCGTAAAAGAGGATGTAACATTTTGGGTGGGTGGCTAGTGGCTTCATACAATGTAATGATGTGTTGAACCATATAGATACTGGCTAGTCTTTGAGATGTCATGGGGAGCGATAAGAACATTTGGGCGACTATGTCAGGGCCATATATAGAGTATTGGAACACCCAATGGGTGCTTGATCGGGCGAGTTCTTTTTCTCGTGTGGTGAGTGGAGGTTCGTCGTCCATCCAGTCATCTGAAGCCTCTTGTGTTAATTGGAATTATTGGTCTGAAGAAGCTGATGATTTTTTAGACTTATTCCTAAGTCGTCCGTTACTTTGGGAGCGAGGGATACGAGAATGTACTGATCCCTGAAAAGCAGCTCCTTATTCCCTATCTTCGTCTGTACCCCCATTCTCTGTCTCTTGGGTAGGGTCATTTTTCTGGTGAGAGTCGGGGACTTTACTGGTAAAGAGAGGGATGAAGAAGTCTATTTCCTTAATTTTATTATAACTCCCCACTACCACTGCTTGATCTAGCTGAAGTAAGTCGTCAGGAACCTTTTTCCCTGCACTTGATGTCATACGGATAAAGCAAGTAATCATAAATTGTGAGAGGCACTTTTTATGAGCGATAGGTCTATTTTTAATGGCCTCTTGTAGGACTTCTAAATTTTCTCCTGTTCGGAGAGCTTCGTAAATTTTATTTAGGCAATTTGTGATATTTGGTACCTCCCGTATGCCTTCTAAAGCTTCGCGTAAGCGATAGGAGACATCTGCTTGTGGGCCTTCCCCTGGAGTCGGGTCGAATTCACATTCTAACATGGGCAGAACACCATCTGAAGTATCAGGGATGGTTTCTGTCTGAGTAACTATCCGTCTGACTGTTTGATTAGTATAAGCAGGAGGTGGTTCCATTAAATAGGTGATAATGAAGTCTTTTTTAGGACATGGAGGTGCTGTGGGAATACTAGGGTTATCATCGGACTCTGTCTTTTGTGAAAGGACGGAATACATCCCCGTCACGGAGGCCAAGGCCTCCCTCTTTATTTGTTCAAAATTAATATCCGCATTCTGTTCTCGTAACTTTCTCATCTTACTTTCTTCTGACATTCTATTTGCTTTCTCTACTTTCCTTTGCTCTTTCTGTTCCCTTTGATGTGCTCCCTTTCGCCATAATTCGATACTCTCTAACATCGAGGGTCTTGCTTTCTTTTCCCAACATTTCTTTTCAACTGCAATGATACAATTCAAATCCCATGTGCCACTCTTTGGCCATTTAATCGCAATTTCTAAATCTTGAGTGTACTCTTTCCACAAATCCAAGTACAAAACGGCACCAATTCCATATTTCGTATACATAAGAAAACCAGGAGTATCCTTTGGGGGGACTGGTACATCTTGTTCCAGTAACCCCCTCCGGGTACCCAGTTTACACAATTTTGAAAACAAAGGCATTGTGACAACAAACAACAACAAAAACTTATACTTGATAACTTGATAACTTGATATATCCTGAGTATCAGAATACAAACATACCATTTTCTAGAAACCTAGAACCCGTCTTGACCGTGCTCTGAAAAATCAGAACCCATCTTGATCGTGTTCTGTATAATTCAGAACCCGTCTTGATACACCCCCAGCAGTACTCACCGAGGTGCAGAGAACTTGAAGATCTTGAAGATCTGGACACTGGACTAGTTGCGCTGCGCTCTTGATCGGGGGACTTGTTAGGGTTCTGAAGACCTCGGACTCTGCAATCTTCACAAGATTCGGGCTCTGGGTCGAGACTTCCGCTGTCGTCCTCACCGCCTCGTATGGATGGCTAGGCCGCGGCTTGGTCCCTCTTCGACACAAAGGAGTTCATGCAGGAACACCCTGCAGTGTGCACGTTGAAGTCCATCAGTATCTGGAGAGACAGGTTCGGGTCCGCATCACCGGCGTGTGGGGAGAAAGGGAAGTTCCTGTTCGGGCGCCAATTTACTGTGGTAAATATTTTAGTAATTTACCTTGATCGGAATTTCTATAATATAAATAAGGTCAAGCATGAAGAGCAGAGTCCGTGGTGGTTAGAATTCAAGGGTCTTTATTCAGTAACTCGAGTTAAGGGAGAGCTCCATCACGTAAGGAGGCTCTGGAATAGTCTCTACTTTAATCAAAGAAAACATGGTATTTATACACTATAGACATACAAAAGAGGAAGGAGCTTCCCTTGAGCAAAACTCAGATAGCTGTGTTGTAATCTTACAGAAGTCAGTAAAACTCGGATAGCCGTGTCATAATCTTACAGAAGTCATGGCAGTGTAACTGTGTCAAAATCATACAGAAGTCATGACAGAAAGAAGCGTGACTGTGTCTTTAATCATGAGGAAGTCACGGCAGAGGCAGAGCTTTAAGAAATAACCCTAGGCTGGTTCCTTAGATAAGAGAGAGAGAGAGAGAGAGAGAGAGAGAGAGAGAGAGAGAGAAAAGAGAACTGGTCGTTGACAGGATGTCTGGTGTCGTGTCTTTAGCAAATGGGGCCCTGGTTTATCGGAATTGGTCGTTGTGTCTTGGCAAACAGGGACTTATTTCTCGGAATCGGCCTGACCATAAGAATGTGTGGTTGCAACGGGGCTCTTTTCTCGGAATCGGCTCGGACATAAGAATACGTGGTTGTAATTAGAGGAAGTAGCACGTGACCTTACGTTCACATGCCTGTGTTTTCTAGTTTCTACCATGGTGGGTTCGGGACAAGAAACAGAGGGTGTATAATGGGACATACATAACGAAAAATATTCATTTTCCACATACCAGTACGCATTGGTACTCCACCTGGCATTCCCTCTGTGATCCCT
The DNA here is from genome assembly GCF_964263255.1 of Lissotriton vulgaris. Classification (NCBI taxonomy): domain Eukaryota; kingdom Metazoa; phylum Chordata; class Amphibia; order Caudata; family Salamandridae; genus Lissotriton; species Lissotriton vulgaris. Next base: position 210,935,641 of record NC_141690.1, on the reverse strand, counting down.
CCAGGCCCTGACACTGGGTTTTGGGCACCTTGGGACGCATCCCATTCTCACTCCTCCGCAGAGACAGGACGTGAGTTCCTACACCTCTCCCACTACACCTGGACCTGTCTGGGCTACCACAAACCTCTCCCACCACTCAGGGCTGGGAAATACCTGAGCCACTCCTCTGAGGGTCACTCCCCAATGACTCCTCAGACCCTCTGCAACTCACCCAGAGGTCTGCCTCCCTTGCAAGCTCCCTGGCATCAGAGAACTCACACTCCAACAGATGTTGGCGTAACCCTGGAAAACAACAACGGAACATGTGCCTACCTTAGGGGTGACTGATATGTAGTAAAGGGGGAGTCACAGGTGTGGCACCCTCTTTATGTGCCACGTCACAGCGGCAGTAAACTGCATGTGCAGGCCCTCCAGAGGCCTGAGACAGGTTTAAAAGGCTACTTTGGTGGGTGGCGCAAGCAACGCTGCAAGCCCACCAGTAGCATTTAATTTACTGGCCTTTGGTATCTGAGATACCACTTTACAAGGGACTGATACGTAAATTAAATATGCCAAACAGGTGTAGACCAATCTTACCATGTTTACCATAGAGAGTAAATGAACTTAACACTGGGCAGCAGTGATAAAGTGCCCAGAATCCTAAAACCACCAACACCAGGTCAGAAAAAATTCCAGGAGGAAGGCAAAAAGTTCATGGATGATCCTGCATTAACGGCCAAGTCCAACACACATTCTGCAATCTCTGAAGATGACAGGTGATACAGAGGGAAAACCTGAGGTAAATAATGTTAGTGTTGCCCTTGTAGTATGTTGTGAACGGATCTCTTAGATGGCGTTCTGGAAACTGCGATGTCGCAGTACCCAGAAGCCATGATATCACAGTAGTCTGCAACCGTGAGGTCCCATCTTAAGCCTGCAGGTGCAGGCAAGGGATAACAATTAACTGGGTCAAGTTTTAATGGAGCTTCCCAGCTACTTGATACTTCTGGGTGCAGCTGACTGCCTTCCCATTTACTCAAAAAGAGCAATCACTGCCTCAAATTTTACAGGTGACTTTTAAAGCGGCTCTGCTAATGGTCGGGTTCTAGGTTTCTTTTCCATTTTCAACATGGATTTTTCTTTCTTTAGTTTCTATTGGATCTCCCAGTCCATCATGGGGATTATCACATGGACCTTTCATCTTTTTCTGTTCCTGTTTCTCTATATTTAAGTGTTCAGGCTTGGTTGGAGAGTGTGTCACAATGCAACCTTGTTCTTACTGCAGTTTCTCGTTGTTGCCATTTGCTGATTCCTGCTTCTTGTGTTAGTAGGTGATTCTTCTGGAAATGTTTCCTGCTCTTTGAAATCCTCTATTGGCCCTTCGAAGTTCCTCATCATATATGGAGGTTTTTCTGTGCCTACAGCTTTTGGCTCCTGAAACTCTGATAAGCCACAAGAGGTCGGATAGCAGAGTGCTATGCATGTACTAGATGCAAGATTCACTTTCTAAAGGAAAATAAGAACTGCATCAATGATGTTAATTTCACGAATACATATGATACCTAAAGGAAATCTCCCTCCCAGCTGTAGAGCAAAAGCTCCAACCAATAGAAACATGTAAATGCCTAAAATGAAAAAAGTGTGGAGGTGATGATTTTGGGCCCCCTGCTCCAACTCAGGGTGAAGACCCAGAAGATGAGCTAAAGAACGAGAGCATGTGGCTCAGAGCAATTTGGTGGTTGCCCCATCATCCTAGGACCACCACAGGCGAAGACATGGGCAACATGAGTTTTGAAATAAAAGGCACTGCAAAGCATTATGGGGCAAATGCCTTTAGTTCAGTGAATCTTATAGCAGCTTTTAGCCTGCAGTGCTGGGGAGGGTTTGAAGAGTTTTTTTTAGTTTTTCCCCTATTTTGCTACGGCTTCACACCTATTAAAGCAAAAAAGGATCCTAGCTCAATTGATTTGCCCAGAATTACAGGATGTTGAGCCAGAGTTGCTCCAAGGTCGGCAATGCTGGCTGTAACGCCACATCCTTTCCCCTATAAAAACGTATAAAACACAAATCTTGGGAAATGTAATGAAAAGAGCAGAAGCATAGAAAGAGCCTGCCAAGATGTACAAGCAGTGTTGTGAGGGTGCAGTACCACAGGCTGTCACTAGGTATTCTAGCACCTCTTTTGGACACATATGGTACTGCACCCTGCAAAATGGCTAGGGAAAGGATATGGCTCAGCAGTGAGAGCTGCCGACTGGGAAGGTGGGGATCCGTGTTCGAATTTGTTGTTGGCTCAGCGTTGAGCAGCATGGATAGGTGCGATAAATAAATAATAGCAACTAATTTAAAATACCATAAGAATTCAAATCAGTGATCTCAGGGACAGGCAAGCAGTATTGTGCAAGTGGTTGGGGGTAGACTGCATAAATTAACCAAATGAGCAAAACAACAGTGGCCTCAGAGGGTGGTGGGGGCCTGCGATCACTGTTGGTTGAGGGGGAGGCATGGGAGACAACAAACCGAAGCAGTGTTGTGGGAGGGATCAGGGGGAGGCAAGCAAATGAAACGACTGAAGTTTCATTGCACAACGAAACAGAACAGTTAATGAGCAAAAAGGCGGGTTTTCTAAAATAAAAATCTCTCTAAGTATAAACAACCTGAACAGTAAGAACACATGGAAGAAGGCCAGGATACACGTTTGCAAAAGAAGGGACTACTAAGTATATTCACCAATGAAAAGCCAGCATTTCTAAAGGACAGCAATGGGAACCAATCAAAAAATAGGTAGTTTTCCAAGCCCATACCCTAGATACAAACAAAATGGTTCTGTTGGGTAGAGAAAACAATTCCTTTGGAGGAAGCTGAGGACAGCTCCTAAATGTATAACAAGTAAAACACTCTCTGATATGCAAAGTTTTTATATGTATTAAAAACATGAAAACAGAAACAGTATATAGGAATTACTTCATTCCACTACATTGCTAATAAACACTTTAAATTCGTGAATGGTGACAGTAGTGATTAGGGTGACAAGTGCAATATATAGTGACACTTATATACACAACGAATTATTTACAATAAAACCACATGGGGGAAGGGACCGGGGGAGGGAGGAAAACGAGGTATTTTCCGTCGTTTTTTGAGGTCAGTCTTTTTACAAGTAAATATTCCAAGGAAAACCAATTGGTTAATGTCCAGGTTCCTGGAGTTTAGCTTGGCCAAGGTAAGAGCGTCGACGTTTCGACCCTGGTTCGGATTTTTCCTACGGACGGCTTGGTTGTGCAGAACGCTGAACCATATCGCGGATTAATACCGCGCCTGACACCAGTTCGAGGGTCGACCAACGGGCGACCGCCTGGAATAACTCACCTCCTGACCTTTCCCTTCCCCTTTGTCTTGATAAAGACCCGCCGCGACCACCAACTGGGGCGCAACCAGGGTCGAAACGTCGACGCTCTTACCTTGGCCAAGCTAAACTCCAGGAACCTGGACATTAACCAATTGGTTTTCCTTGGAATATTTACTTGTAAAAAGACTGGCCTCAAAAAACGACGGAAAATACCTTGTTTTCCTCCCTACCCCGGTCCCTTCCCCCATGCGGTTTTATTGTAAATAATTTGTTGTGTATATAAGTGTCACTATATATTGCACTTGTCACCCTAATCACTACTGTCACCATTCACGAATTTAAAGTGTTTATTAGCAATGTAGTGGAATGAAGTAATTCCTATATACTGTTTCTGTTTTCATGTTTTTAATACATATAAAAACTTTGCATATCAGAGAGTGTTTTGCTTGTTATACATTTAGGAGCTGTCCTCAGCTTCCTCCAAAGGAATTGTTTTCTCTACCCAACAGAACCATTTTGTTTGTTAATCGCATATACCCAGGTTCTGAGGGACACAGGGTCACCCCCTTTTTGCTAAAATCATACCCTAGATACAGCATGTCTCGAAGAGACGGGGCATGCGTTGCCTTGGTGAGAACTAAAGAATTAGTCTCCATTGTTGTCAGTGAGATTATGCTCAAACTCCAATCTCACCTTCATTGGAGAGTTAGGTGGCTGATAGGTATGTTGTACTACCACCAAAGTGGCTGTATCTGTGCCAAAATCAGGGTCTTGTACAAGCTTATGACACATTCAGAACAGTAAATGGTCCTACCCCAACAGCCTCACATCACAGCCTGCTACGGTCCAACTCAGAAGCTAAGGTCTGCTCACCATAATTTCCTGTGCTGCTTGTGGGTTTCAGGAATTTTATGTAATAGGCCCTCTGCACTTGTACTCACTACTCTGGACTGGCAAATCCGACTGAAAAGGGCTCTGTTGGTACATAAGGGCCTCTGTCATTGGTCTTTACGATAACAGCTGTCAAGAGGCCTCATTTAGTATGGGTGTCTTTCAACCGGTCTTGGTTTTCCAGCCTATAACACTCGCTGTTTCTAAACTTCTGCACTACCTTCTCTACTGCGTGGAAGCCTACAAATCCGAGCTAGCTTTGTGAAGTTAGCTGAAAATAGACGACCAGCGGTTGAAAGTCAACCATATTGGGTTACCATGTATATAGCTGCACGCCACTTTCCTATCGCTCAGGAGGCCCATATGGCACGTGAACAGGTATGCAATGTCATTCCTAATGCCCTGCAGCCCGCATATGGAGTTGGGTCGTTCAAACTAAAACTCGCCCCCCAAGACCGCCATATCTGCCTGGCAAAAAGCACAATCGTTAACTTTAACCTGATATTAAACACGCGCCCGACTCTCCCCCTGAAAAATGCATTCATCAGGCAGGAGAAAATGCAGATTTATTTTCTACGGGTCGCCGAACAGGGTATGAAATGGATGCAATTAAAATTGCAGTAAAACCCCGAATTTCAGGCTTGGGCTGCTCCGCGGCCTGCCCCTTTAAATCAGACCCGGCTCGAGCGCGGCACATTTATAATTCCGCCTCCTCGGCGGGAGAACGCGTTGGTGTGGGAGTGCCCTCTTTAATTACAACGTCACAGTAATAAGATGAGAAACGAGCGGGCAAGGAAGTGCTGGCGGAATGAGACATGATAAATCAGTTTGTCCAAGCAAGCACGTTTATGCCAAATCTATCACGGCGCTGGGCCCGGCGCTATCTTTCTTATTTCAATAAGGGAATCTCGGGGAGAAATTTTAATTGCATGCGATTAGGTGAAAGTCAATGTGCCATAATGAGCGCGGTGAAACCTGCATTTTTTCTTCCTTTATCTTCGCGCTATGAGTTCTCTAGGTTTAACACAAAATGATTTGCCCTTAAATTGCACTCTTTTTTTTGCTCATTTGTTTGAAGGATGTAGATTTTAGACAATTTAAAAGCCACCGGCTCTCGGCGCATTTGCTTCATGATTGCACGATGGAAACGGAGGAAAAACACTCCCAATTTCAAATCGCCCGTTGTCAAGGGTGACTGAATGGCAGGCGGCAATTATATTATTTCAATGTAATTCATTTGGGGCGAATAGACCGGTTCAGAGATGCCGGGGACACGAGATTGGTGCTGCCTTTTGATTAATTTCCAAACTTTAAAGCCATTTTCAAACACGCAGCTGAAAAGAGGTGAGGCTGACATGTTTGTGATTTGAGACAGGGCTACTCTATAATTGAAGTCAACGATCTCTCAAGAAACATTACTGAATGTTTTTTTTGTGGTAGAAAATTTGATCTCTTTGAAAATAATCCACGGTGATTTGTTTTCATTCTGAAGCATTTCTGCTACTTTTAGCCAACTTTAATTGCACATTGCATATAAATATGCCATTGATATAGACAATAAAGTCACAAGGAAATATTTTAGAAGTTCATTCTAGTTACTGAGCAATCTTCTTCAGCAATCTTGTTCAGGTATTCCTCTCCAGGTTCAAGGTTTCCCAGCCATAAGGGGGCAAGCTTCAGACTTAGACCAGAGCTTAGTATGACAGGAAGTTAGGTTTTTGGGGCCTCCCACTCCCAGCATCCTTCAGAAAAAAACCTCTAAATACTTTTCTTTAGACCTAAGTCGTAGAGAGACTGCTGCAAGGAGCTCCAGCACCCTTCTGGAGGACGCGCGGCCTGTGCTCAGCTTGTGCATGCTAAAGGCCTGACTTCCTTCTCATATCATTGTGCAGGAAAGGTAAGTCGATCATCTTGGAGAGATGCAAAATGAGTATGCAGAGTGTGTATTTTGACTTAGGAGTGTTCTGTCCACAGCAGTCAAGCTCACTTGTAATGACTGTGGCTCGGAAGACGGATGTAAGACGTTACATCGCAAACTTTTACAACGCACACCGTTACAACGCATTTTATACAACGCAGATGCATTTACAACAAATGCCTTTACAACGCATGACATTACATAGCAGATGCAATTACAACGCATGCCATTACAACGTAAGTATAGGAAGTATATTATGTTATTAAAAAATGTAATTAATTAAAATGTAATAAATGTAATAAATTAAATTATTTTTAAATAATTATTTTGTACATATATATATATATTTTAAAAAATAGATTAAGTATTTAAAAATAAAAAATCTAGGGGCGTGGCTTAGCGGGCGAAGATGGCGGTCGCAGCGTTGTAGAGCTCCTGCCGGCCCGGACGCAATTTGGTCAATTATCCTGGCCCCGAGCCCGTACATCATACCACCTGTATGGCGAGTGTGTCTGGCGGTACCGGGAGCTCTCCGGAGTAATGAGCTGTGCTTCCTGGGCGATCCAGTGCGACAGGATCATCGGCTGAAGAGTGCGGCCTGGTGCTCGTCGGCGGAGCCGGGACCTCGATTTTGAGGTAGCCGGGCGGACGACCGTGGGCGGCGACCAGTGGGCAGACCGGCCAGGTGATACTCCGGCTCAGGACTGTGGCACCGGGAGTTGGTGGGGCCGTGGCAGTTCCCCGAGCTGCCATCCTAGACGTGGAGGAGGCGCCCAAAGCGACGAGGAAACACTGAGACCTCGGGCAGCCGGGGCCTCGAGTTCCGTGACCCAGGGGACGGCCCCAGGCCTGAATTGCAGCGGATCAGCGTTGGTGGCACCCGGAGTTGGTGGGGCTGTGGCTGTGCCTCTAGTTGCCATCCTGTGCGTGGAGGGGGCGCCCAAGGCGACAAGGAACAACTGCGGTCTGTGCGGACTGCGGGCGTCCGGGGCCTCGAGTTCCACGACCCAGGGGCCGACCCCCGGACCTGCACTGAAGTGGACCGACGGCAGGAACTGGGTGACCGCGACCCTGGTGTGGGGCCGTGACGGACTGTTGGTGCGGCTGCGGTGCCCCCCCGGGGCATCTTGCGGGCCGGTGAGAGATCAGTGACACGGGTGCTGCCCCAAGACCCATCATGAACAGTGAGTGACTCCCCTGGGATTGCCGAACTGTTGGAGCCGGCTGGGGTGCTGCGGGGGTTGTGCGCTGGAGTAGGTGGCCGCGCGAGCGTGTGTGGGCCACGAGGCTAGACACACGAGGTGGCCGGCGCAGTGAGTGCAGACCTGGGCCGGCTCAGAATTACCTTGTGGCACATAGTCTGGTTCGGCGAGGGGGCCCGCCTGCAGTCGGAGTCCGTGGAGCCGCGGCCGCCTTCCCCCGGGAGCTGAGGGGGCCCCCAGTGCTGGTCGGGGTTGGACGCCTTTGGCGATCTGTGGAGCCCACGTGGGCGCAGACACTTGTGGTGCAGTGAAACCGGGACTGCGCGCAGCCATGACCAGGGGAGATGGCGGTCCGCCCAAGCAAGGTCCCATTGATAAGTTTACAGGGCCCAGTGGAGGGCCTGGCACGTCCAGTGGTGGCAGTGGAGCGGGGCCGGACAATGCGGCGCTAATGGCGGCAATCCCCAGTCCAGGGACATGCTGGACGCCAAGATTGGGGCAGTGGGCGCAGATGTAACTCTGTTTCGCCAGGATCTACGGAATGTGGTGGCATGGATCACAGAGACAGAATCCAGGATCTCGGTGGTTGAAGATGAGGTTGGAACCCTGAAACGGAAAATGGCGGAGATGGAGCACGTCCAAAAGAACCTTGCGTCTCGAGTGGAGGATGCTGAAGGGCGCGCACGCAGGAACAACCTCCGCTTTATAGGATTTCCGGAGAGATGTGAGAAGGACAATATGGAGCAGTTCCTGTCCTAGTGGCTGGAGGGCTGGCTCCCCCCGGGGGTTCTCTCCAATTGCTTCGTGATTGAGCGTGCACATCGGGCCCTAACACAGAGGCCGCCGGAGGGTGAGCGTCCCAGACCAGTAATTGCCAGACTTTTGAATTACCATGATCGCGATGTTATATTGCGGGAAGCGAGAACCAGAGGCTCCATCTCCTATGAAAACCGGAAGAATATGATTTTTCCCGACTACACTAAGCTTGTACAGCAGCAACGCCAGTCCTTCGTGGCTGCCAAAGCCAAGTTGCGGGGCTTGAAACTCCAGTACTCCCTGCTGTACCCGGCCCGCCTGCGGGTGGTTTACCAGTCCCGGACTCACTTTTTCGATTCCCCGGAGGACGTCTTCAAGTGGACCGACGAAACTGTGCGGATCAGGCCACATGCCCAGCCGGGTCTGGACCCAGGCGGCTCGAGGGGCTCGTCACATGAGCGGACAGACCGCCCGGCCCGGGGTGGACGACATCGAAGGTCCCGATCACGCAAGAGATCCGTTTCCATCAGCGCGACACAGAACAGTGGAACAGTGGAGTCCGATCACTCTGAGAATGGTCGCTGAAAACCTGGGGTGATCTGCTTTTCTCTACGGAAGGTGTGGACTTGAACTGCCGGGGGTCCCATGGTCGGACTGCATCTCGAGCGGTGCCACTGATGCCTAAGCTGCCTGCTCTGAGTGGTGCCTTGATCATGTGTGGTATCACAGTTGGGGTTCGGGAGGCGACTTGATAGGGGCCACCAACCTCCACACGCTGTGGGAGTTGACTTGGGGGAGGGGTTTGATTTTGCTGTTTTCAAGGGGTGTTGGGATCCATTGGTATGGTTGGTCCTAGGCCCTCGTTTCTGGATCCGGGGCTGTCCATGCCGCGACAGGTCCTTCAGAGTTCTATGAGGTATAGGAGTGGGGGGAGTTGGGGACAGGGTGGGGGTGAGAGTGGGATTGTTGGGGGTGGCGAGGGACTGGGTCCAGACAGGGGTAGGTGTTGTTGTTGGAGGGTTCTGGGGTAGGTGGGGAGACCGCACGTGCTGTTTTCTGATGTACTGAGGAGTGTGTGGGGTGTGTGGGGGTGGCACAGAGGGCCTGCTTGGGGGAACCCAATTGACTATGGCTGAACAGTCTACTACGCTCCCTAACGTGTCCCTGCGTGTAGTAACCTGGAATGTTCGGGGGATGCTTGATAAGATTAAACGTGGGGCGGTCTTGCGCTGGGGGAAAAGGGAGGCAGCTGATGTGCTTTTGCTTCAGGAAACACATATGCTGGGTTCAAAGGTACTTAGCCTACAGAGGTTTGGCTTTCAATAGGTCTTTCATGCCGGATTTTCTAGAGGGTCCAGAGGTGTCGCTATTTTGGTACATCGCAGGGTGGCTTATGTTCACGAGAAGCAGTGGGCAGACCCACAGGGTCGATATATCTTTGTCAAAGGGATGGTTGGTGCTGAACCAGTGGTCTTTGGAAGTGTTTATGCCCCTCCCCCCCCCTGCAGTGGGCCTTGTCCGAGAAGTTGTTTACAATATGGGAAGATATCCCAGAGTCCTTGGCAGTAGTTGGGGGGGATTGGAATGAGGTGATGGATGTCTGTGTGGACCGTCAGAGGAGACAAGGAATGACTGCGGGTGCTCCCCCCCCTACCCGGTTGCATGCTATGGTGGAGAGTATGGGCTGGTTGGATGTGTGGCGCCATATGCACCCTGCAGCACGTGAGTACACGTATGTATCTGCGGTGCATGGCTCCTTCTCGCGGCTGGATTATGTGTTTGTACCTAGTGCATGCCTGAGATGGGTGCGGGAGGCCGTGATATTGCCGAGAGGGCTGTCTGATCACTCCCCAGTCTTAGTCAAGATAGAGCTTCACACGAAACGACAACCATTCCGTTGGAGGATGTCCTCCTGGGACCTACAACAACCCGAATATGTCCAACACGTATGGAGGCGGTTGATCATTACTGGCGGGACAATTTAGTGGAAGATGTTGATGCAGTGGTGGTTTGGGAAGCGATGAAGCCCACTATACGGGGAGTCGACATTGCTTGGTGTGCGGCCGCCCGCCGGAAACACCGGGAAGCAATTACTGCTGCGGCTGCACAAGTGGAGGCCTTGGAACAGCGAAGCCGGGGAGGGGGAGACGAGGTTGTGATACGGTTGCTCCTGCAGGCGCAGCAATCCTATGCTTCTATCTTACATGATGAGGCTAAACAGGCATGGCTAGCCACGCGGAGTAGAATCTACCAGTGGGGAGATAAGTCCTGTACGATGCTTCATAGGCTATGTCAACGCAGCCTTCAACCGATTACATTGCCAGGCCTCACTGCGGAGGACGGGGTAGTGATAACGGACCCGGCTGAACTGGCGGCAAGCTTCGCCCGCTACTTCAGGGAGCAATATGCCCCACGAGATTGTCTGGAAGCGGACGAGGTGGCTAAATTCATCGATGACCTGCCACCGAAAGCAGTCTCGGATGAGGCCAGGAAGGCGCTCGACGCTCCGCTTACAGCTGAGGAACTTGGGGAGGCACTGGGGCAGCTTAACACCGGGAAGGCACCCGGGCCGAGTGGTTACCCATGTGAGTTCTATAAGAAGTTTCACCTCCTGTTGGGGTCCCATTACCGACGTGCGCTCGAGGCGGCACGATCCCGGGGCAAGCTACCATCTGATTGGCGCCATGCGGAAATTGTAGTGTTTCAAAAGCTGAGTAGACCCCCTGACAGGCATGACTCGTATCGCCCCATATCCCTGCTAGACATCGAGGCCAAAATCCTAGCAAAAGCTCTGGCGAATCGCCTGCTTCCGTATATTACGGACCTGGTCCACCCTGATCAGGCCTGATTCATGCCTCATAGGGCGACGCGTCACAACATCCGGCGGGCACAGGCGGCGGTGGATGCCATGGGGGCCTTGGGTGAACAGGCAGCTTTGCTGTTGGCGGACATGGACAAAGCCTTCGACTCTGTTAGTTGGACGTCTCAATTTGGGCCCGGTGTTTTTGTCATACCTTAAACTGCTGTATACTGACATCACGGCCTCGGTGCGGGTCGCTGGGGCGATCTCTGAAAAGTTTCGGATTGGACGAGGAACCAGGCAGGGATGCCCATTGTCCCCATACCTGTTCGCCCTGGCTATGGAGCCCCTGGCCTCTTGGGTACGCATAGATGCACAGATGCGAGGATTTGTGTGGCGTGGGGACCTAGTGGACAGAATTGCATTGTATGCTGACGACGTCCTCTTCTTCCTTACAGATTTACGTCGCTCGGGGCCCCGAGTGTTAGAAATTATGCGTATCTTCGGAGAGGTTTCCGGTCTTCGGCTAAACCTGCACAAATCCACTCTGTGGGTGCTGGGAGGTGGAGCCATAACGGACCCCTGGGCGGCAGGACTACGGGTAGCGTCCGACGGGCTGGAGTACCTGGGGGTGTTCCTGTCAGAATTGGCGACAGTTGCTTGGGAACGCAATATAGTGCCTGTATGGGAGCGAGTTCAGACTGATACCAAAACGTGGTCTAGAATGCCTTTAACCATATTCGGCAGGTCCGCGATCTTCAAGATGGTAGCGCCCCCACGCCTTCTATATCAGTTACAGAACTACCCCCACCCCATCAGCCCTCAGTGGTTTCGACAAGTCAACTCTGTGTTGGGCCGCTTCCTATGGGCTGGAGGAGCGGCCAGGGTGGCGCTATGGACATGCTTCTTGTCCACATATTGCGGTGGCCTGGCCACTTCCGATCTGTTGTCCTATTACCAGGCCTCCCAACTGCTTATTCTTAATGAATGGTGGTATGGCGACAGGGGGGACCCGGCCTATGCTCTGGAGCGCTCGCTAATGGGGGAAAATACACTGCACACGATCTTATACTCAGCCCGGTTGCGGCGGTCGCTGCCGTCTGTCATGAAAGTGGTCTTTGCTGTCTGGAGGCAGGCGCAGGCGCTGTGCCGCATGGGCTGGTGGGGCAAGCTAACGGCTGAAACGCCACTGTGGAACAATGGACTGCTCCCAGAGCTTTCTACTCTGGCCGGTTTTGATGGCTGGGAGGCCATTGGGATCTCGTTGCTGGGCCAAGTGATGTCCGGGACCACCCTCAAATCGTTTCAGGAGATCAGCGCGGAGTTCCACATGCCCCAAACTCAATTCTTCCGCTATTTACAACTGCGTCATGCTCTGGCCCACAGTATCGCTCACTTGGAGTCTCTCCCTGAGTTTAGTCCGGTCGAAGCGAAGGTCTTTATGGGAGACCTAGGGGATAAGAAGGTCTCCTGCATCTACCAGACGCTGGTTACTCATTGCTCCTCCACATTACTTCCCCTTAGGGCGGCATGGGAGGTAGAAGTTGGTCCTCTAGACGAGGATGATTGGAGGGAGGCCCTGGAATCCCCGCGAGGGGCTGCAATTGCCAATGCGGCTTCGGCTAATCCAATTTAAATATCTTCATAGGGCCTATAACACTCGAGAGCGACTGTGGAAGGCGGGACTGATTGAGTCTCCGGAGTGTCTGCGCTGTGGGGCCGCACCGGGTACGCTGCTGCATACGGGGTGGTTGTGTGCTAGACTGTCTAACTTCTGGAGGGGTGTATGGGGCTGCCTGTCCGAGGTCCTGGGGTGGGATCTTCCACGCACTCATCGGTTGGGGCTGCTCCATGTCATGGAGGGTATCGGTGGGAACATATATAACGCCACTTACTGTTGTTGGGACTTGTTGTGGCCAAGAGAGACCTGGCCCGGGCATGGAAGGGAGAAAGAGCCCCCCCCTTGTGTGCATGGAAGGCTGGCCTGGATTACTACATGGGACTCGAGAGACCAGGGTTTGAAGCAAGGGGATGCCCTCGTAAGCATTTTAAGATCTGGAAGCGGTGGGCTGATTATAGGGGGCTGTCATTGGATCCCCCGGTGGAACGAGAGGAGGACGTATGAATGAGATGTGCCGTGTAGGCCTGAGATCTGTGGCATACCTATCACATCGCACCCAAGTATTGCAGACATTCTATACACACGTGCATGGGGTTAGCATGGGAATTGGGGGGGTTGTGGGGTAGTGGGGTAGTGGGAGTTGGTGGGGTAGGGGTGGGATAAGGGGTTGTTCTTCTTGGGTTTTTCTCCTCTTATTGATCGGACATTGTACATGTATTATAAACTGTTCCATAACTCTTGGTGGTGATCTCCTGACTGTGGGGAGCAACAGTTTTACTCTGCTTCAACTGCTCAATAAAATCTGTTGTGAAAAAAAAAAAAAAATCTAACACCAGGGGAGTGTAATAGTGGGGTAAGTGCTGGATAGTGTAGGCTATAGAATTACTTTAAAGTTTATTTTTAAAAGAACTATTATTAATAAAGAACTATTATTAATAAATAATAACATTATTACAATTAATTTTTTTAATTAATTTAAATTATTTATTTTAAAACGGAACCCTAAAAATACCCCAGTTCCCCCAAACCCTAAAAATACCCCTGTACCCCAAAATCCAAACCCAACCCAGAACCCTAAAAATACCCCTGTATCCCAAAAAGAAACCAAACCCCAAATCCTAAAAATACCCCTGTACCCCAAAACCCAAACCCAGCCCTGAAACCTAAAAATACCCCTGCACCCCAAAACCCAAACCCAGCACTGAAACCTAAAAATACCCATGTACCCCAAACCCCAAACCCAGCCCTGAAACCTACAAATACCCCTGTACCTCAAAACCCAAACCCAGCCCTGAAACCTAAAAATACGCCTTTACCCCAAAACCCAAACCCAACCCTGAAACCTAAAAATACCCCTGTACCCCAAAACCCAAACCCAACCCTGAAACCTAAAAATACCCCTGTACTCCAAAACCCAAACCCAGCCCTGAAACCTAAAAATACCCCTGTACCCCAAAACCCAAACCCAACCCTGAAACCTAAAAATACCGTTGTACCCCAAAACCCAAACCCAGCCCTGAAACCTAAAAATACCCTTGTACCCCAAAACCCAAACCCAACCCTGAAACCTAAAAATACCCCTGTACCCCAAAACCCAAACCCAACCCTGAAACCTAAAAATACCCCTGTACCCCAAAACCCAAACCCAACCCTGAAACCTAATAATACCCCTGTACCCCATAACCCAAACCCAGCCCTGAAACCTAAAAATACCCCTGTACCCCAAAACCCAAACCCAACCCTGAACCCTAAAAATACCCCTGTACCCCAAAACCCAAACCCAACCCTGAAACCAAAAAATACCCCTGTACCCCAAAACCCAAACCCAACCCTGAAACCTAATAATACCCCTGTACCCCATAACCCAAACCCAGCCCTGAAACCTAAAAATACCCCTGTACCCCAAAACCCAAACCCAACCCTGAAACCTAAAAATACCCCTGTACCCCAAAACCCAAACCCAACCCTGAAACCTAATAATACCCCTGTACCCCATAACCCAAACCCAGCCCTGAAACCTAAAAATACCCCTGTACCCCAAAACCCAAACCCAACCCTGAACCCTAAAAATACCCCTGTACCCCAAAACCCAAACTATATATATAAAATTACTTTAATTAATTTATTTTAATTATTTTTAATATTTTTGAAATTAAAAAAAGGTTAAATAAAATGATATACTTACCTATACTTACGTTGTAAAGGCATGCGTTGTAATAGCATCTGCTATGTAATATCATGCGTTGTAAAGGCATGCGTTGTAAAGGATCCTGCGTTGTAATGGTGTGCGTTGTAACGGTGTGCGTTGTAATAGTTGCGTTGTAACAGTTGTTTCCCTCGGAAGACGGACGAGGAAGTAATGCCTATATTTTTTAAGCAACGAAATGAAGCGTGTTAGCTCTTGCATTTCAATGATCTAATTTTATGTATGAACCTACAAGTGTTGGTATTCTCAGCATCACTGACAGTAAAACCAGGACTGTCTAAAAATCACCCTTACGTCATTGTGCTGCTGTCGTTAAAGTACCACTGAGCACATGTGCAAGTCTGCAAACTGAAATACATTAGTAAATTGGATCTCTATGGGCCTTGAGCACACAGACCCGGAAATTGTAGACCATACGACTTTATATTTAAATAGTTGCAGTCACTGAGTAAAAGTCACAAGGAATTACAGAATTAGAACAAGCATTAGCAAAACATTAAGCCTCGCCTGTGAAAGCAGTTGGCATTGACAATGCAGTTCCTCCCCTATAGGCCTTCTGTGTACGAGGGCACATGATCTGTGGCCATTTTTAAAGGATTTTTCTTACAGAAAAATAAAATCATTTAAAGATAGACTTCACATATGTGTGCGCACTCAAGTTGACCAACATTTGTAATGCAAATTTGTGTGCACTTAGCAAACTCATGAAGTTTTAATTCCTTTTAAGGCAAACATAAACCCATCAAAAAGATAAGTAATGTAGTCAGTTCGATTTATAAGTCTTTAATGTTCTCATTCAGCCAAAGAATCATGGATAAAAGCATTCATTACAGCCAATTTTGACAGCTGACACGTTTCATCCAGTAGAACCTTTCTCAAGGTGTATATAGTCAATAATTTATTTAAGTGTAAACGTGTCAAGCACATCTCTGTTATCCACTTTAATAATACGATAAATATATTTATTGAAAAGGTAAAATGTTGTCATACTGTCAATCTCACCGACTTTACAGGAGGAATGTACACAAAGTTTTTGAAAGTGTTATGGTAGCCGTGATGTAATTCTTATTGGTGATACGAGTAGAGCACACTTATCACAAGTCTTGTCCTGAATGGTAGGCTCTATGAAGAGAATTTGTCATATGACTTAAAAGGATACATGGATAACTTTAATCATATCCTTGATAAGTTTACACTGAAAAAGATAAATGACTGCATTGCTTTGAGAATGTTCCCTCTAGAATGAAAAGTGATAGATGTCTAAATTGGTTGCATTGTGTTTCTTCGGATGAATAAGAACAATAAAGTCTTATAAACGAACTGACTACAAGACTTTGTTAATGGTTTATAAAACAGACGGCCTCCCTAAGAGAGTTTCCTAGTACTCTGGTCCGATATGGCCCCAAAAGGACCCTCACAGTACATACAAATGTTAGATTTTTAACTGTTTTCTGAAAGTCATCTTGCTTCTGCTATGGCGGCGCTAAGGAAGAAGGGCATTCCAAAGTTTGGCTGCTTGATATTTAAAGAATCAACCTCCCATTTTGTCTCTGCTAAACCTGAGCAAAATAGTCACATTGGAGCTGGCGGACCCCAGTGCTCTTGTATAAAGGTATAGCTTAATCAGATATCCTAGATACTGTGGGCCAGATCCTGTGAAGGCCCAGAAGCCAAAACAAAGAGGCTTTAATGTAATCCTTTTCTGCACTTGTAATTAGTGAACGGCTGAATGCTGGAAGGAAACTGATTGATCCTTAGGGATGTGCAAGAGTAACCGGGCTGCAGCATTATGTAGAGTTTGCAAACACTTAATGGAAAACTGTGATGCAAGGAAGCAAAGAACATTCCCATAGTCCGGGCATGAGATGATGGTGTTTGGTGAATCAGATATGGTCCAGAGAAACTTTTAGAGACTTCTCAGAAGCCTGAAGCAACAACCGGCCAGATATTTTGATCTGGAGATTCACAGTGAGGTCAGCATCCATCCATATCCCACATTTCTTAAGAACAGGCTCAGTAGGAGAGTAAGGGCCAAGATCGATGGGGCTACCACTCAGATGAGCTGCTTTATCACCACAAGGACATTCGTCTTCCAAAGGGAAGTTTGTCCCATTCAGTTGTATACAGCTTAGAGGCACCTCCTCAGACGGTTCAGAGCTCTGCTCTGATGAGGCGAAAATGAAAACTTGCTGTCATAAGCCTTTGATAGCAGAGAAAAGCCAAAAGATTCCACAAGGTCCACAAAAAGGCGGACATAGATATTGAAAAGGGTCAGACTCAGGGAACAGCCCTGGGGAACTCCAAAGACGATAAACAACACGAGAGCTACCAAGAGTCTGCATACAGGAACCTAAATAGTGTTCACTCTGTAAGACAAAACCAAAAGGTTAATGTGTAAGTCATAACAATTCTAAGGGCTGTGAAACCACAGGAGAAGAGAGACTAGAAGGATAGCCTCAAAAGTGCTGGAAAAATCCCCATCAGCCCGCTCAATAGCGGAGCATCGTCATCTGGGTAGTATGGTTGATAATTGTGGTATCCAGTATGCCCTTCCTTAGGAACAACCTAAGGCTAGCAAAACTTGGACCATCATGTTGACCCTCAACCAATAGAGATGAACAAGTGCAGACTGAGAGGGTTAGGTTGCAGTGCTCAAAAAGTTGTGAGAAAAGAAGGGAATTTTTTTTTTTAATCCAAGTGTTCTAAAAATACCTACCTTGATGTCATTAGGAAAACTTTATTGGGTCTGACCATCAAGGTGATATGGTTAAAAGCAGAGTGAAAAAATAGCATGCAAGGAATTGCTATTCACCACGAATCTTATTTGGTCGACATGTTTCAGCCTGGATAGGCTTTCTTCAGGACCTATGATGCACTACTGCAACTTTAACTTACTGTGTCAAACAAACTAATAAGTAGTTCCAACTCCTCAAAATGAGGGAGTTTGGGTGTCTTCTCCTGTATGCAAAGAATTGAAAAAATATAGAAATGGCAATCATTATTGCTATTTACAAAGAGGAAATCAAATGTGCAGTGCACTGATTAGTCCTATGATAATCAACTCACCCAAATTGTAGGGAGGAATAGCCTCACCTCACCTGGCACTGGCTCACAGTGAAGGAGGCCACGCACTAAAGAAAAGAAAGAAAAAAGGGGAAGGAAACATACGTTTCATTTATAGACCAAATATAGACTCTGGGTAATCCTAGAGAGATGGTATAGCCCATAATGGCAACAACAAGTGTGGCAGTCAAGAGGGTCAAGGGTAAAGGTGACACACCTTCACATTGGGCACTATGCTCCAATCACAAGGGACAGACTAGTATGCCAGGGCGAGTGCCACACACCCCCTCTGTACACCTGAAAAAGTAGAGCTAGACCCATGCTGCCAGTGCCCCCCATAAGGACAACTACTTAAAACGTCGAGTTTGGGCCTGCACCTAGATCGGAAATCTCTCAAATGTAAACTACAAAGATGTGAAACAAAGATCACATTTCTAAGAGAGACAATCCCTGATGTACAGATTGCTGGCCAGAAAGCAGAATCCTGCTCTATCTATCTGCTATGCCTCGTCCTGTCTATTTGAAAATCCAAGGAAAATGAGCAAGAAACCCGTGTCCTCACCTCTCCGTCGTTGCCTCGCTCTGGGTCGAGAGCCGAGGGGGAGGTGAAGACAGCGTGTATCCAGCCGGTAGATGTATAGCGGCTGCGGACGTGAGAGAGACCCGCTCGATGTCCTCGAGCCGGTTCGTTCTCTACACGTCCAATAAGATTAATGTTGTGCGCCAGAAGAAAGCCTCTGTAACTAACAAAAATTAATGCTGCGCCCGGATTGGGTAACATGATAAAAGGAGCAATCCCGTTGGTTAGCATAGGGCCAATCAGAGTGGCGGGATTGTTTTTTTGTGTATGTTGCCGATAATACTGACGTGGGGCCAAATGTACAACTACCTGCGAATCTCGCCAGACATAGCTACAATGGGTACATGTTCTCCCCGCCCCACTAAACTTAATGCTGTGTCGAAGGAAAACCTAATGTAGTGCGAAAGCAAAACAGCAGTAACCACCAAAAAACAAAGCTGCGCCCTGATTGGGTGATTGGGTCAAAGCAGCAATCCTATTGGTTGACAATAGGCCAATCAGTATGACGACATTGTTTGTTTATGTGTCTTACCGGCAGCAATACCGTGAGGTTGTATGGCGGTACCAAATACGCAACAACCTGCGACTTTAACAGAAACAGTTATATTGGGTACATGCCTGATCGGTCGTGGAACTTCCCATATGTTGATCTGATCCTAGCGATGAATGGACCGCTTAATCTTGACTAACATTAGCCCGATCCGTGTGATAGAATTGGTCGTGTATGCGCGTTCCCGACCACCCCGACGCGAAATCGCAAAGCGACATCAAACGCCAGGTCAATCGCGAACGTACCAATGGACCTACATTGGGCACATGCCTAATCGGATGTGGAACCTACCGTGTGTGCGTCTGATACTCACGGTGACCGGATTGTTGAATAAGACCTCCCTAAGTATTGTCTCAGAGGAAAGAGCTCAACAATCCGAGCGGAAATGTAAACATCTACACTGCCACATAGGCCCCATCGATGATAAATCTATGTAACCCATATTGCATGTTTGTAGGGGTGTGAAGGTGTGTGAAGGCCAACCGAGTACAAAGAGCAGAGCAAGATCATTCTCTATTTTCTCATCAAGAAAAAATTCAGGAAAAATTCATATTAGAGTATCCAGAACCCCATCATTCCAGGTATGATGTTAGCAAGGCGAAGATCTAGAGACATAGTTCTTAAAGCTGTAGCCACGGGATTTCATCATTCAACCCCACCGTGTCACTACTTAGCCTGAATACCCATCTCTGTTCCCTTCTGAGTAAGAACTGGGAGATGTCTGTAATGTGATTGGGTATGTGTGGTTGTTCCAGGATCACCCACTCTAGGTCGTCTGCCTGGTGTTTAGCTTCGAGAAAGTGGGATGTAAGCCGAGTGGCTTGCTTACTGTGTCGAATCGTGCTCTTATGTTCTTGAATCCGCAGTTTTATTTTTCTCGTTGTCATCCCTATGTATCTCAACCCACATGGGCACGTAATTTGATACACAACTTTATCGCTGTTGCAATTTGTATGGCGTTTGAGTATCCATGGTCGAGAGGTGCCTATATCCACTGATGAGGTTTTCTTTGTCTGTGGACAGACTGAGCAGTTCCCGCAAGGGTAATGACCCTGTACAGGCGGAAGATTCCACAGAGTGGATGTGGAGTCTTCTACGGTTTGTCGCGGTCTAGTGTGGACCAGCTCGTCCTTCAAATTTGTTCCTCTTTTGAACGAAAAGAGCGGTAGGGGAATCTTTTCACCAGAACTGTTCAAAATCTTCCACTTCTGTCTAACAATTTTCTGTAGTTTCGAAGAGGAAGTATTGAATGTTGTGACGCAAACCAGTTGATTCGTCCAAAGACGATCAATAAGGTCGCAGAAAAAAAGAAATCAGAAAAATGATTTTACTTTTCCTGCCAGAGAAAGCTTTACAAGAGAGTCATGTAAGTCCATGCAAGCATCGTTGCCATCTTTGATTGTTTTTTCTCAAGATGGCTGCTCTGCATGCACATGCATATAGAGTGGCCATCTTTATACTCTATTTTTAATTTACCATTCTATGTTGGAAGATTGCCATGCATTTCGAAATGGGAAATTCAAAAATAAAATCTGGACAGAATGCTGTGCAAATTGTTGCAATTGAGTGGCCCGGCTGTAGTGGGCAAAGCGGAAGGGTGATGAGAAGGATGAGTGCCCAAGGAACAAATGTGCACAGGTTGGTAGCTGTGAACAACTGCTGGGCCCGCAAAAATGAAAATCAATAACAATTGAATAAAAAGGGGTTAGTTAGTGAGTAATGCAGTGTACCCCCACAAAAATTAAAATCAATAAAAATTGAATAAAAAGGAGTTAGTTAGTGAGTAATGCAGTGCACCCCCAGACGAGAAATCTAACACAGATCAACATGACAGACCAAGAGGAAAGGGTAAACTTGCTCTTTCCTTTCTCCACTGTCCACTGATGATCTCTCCACCAAGGAACTCACCTCTCATTATAACACAATTATGACGACCATCCTAGACCAATTAGCCCCCCGG
Organism: Lissotriton vulgaris; assembly: GCF_964263255.1. Taxonomy (NCBI): domain Eukaryota; kingdom Metazoa; phylum Chordata; class Amphibia; order Caudata; family Salamandridae; genus Lissotriton; species Lissotriton vulgaris. The sequence continues at coordinate 210,914,766 of NC_141690.1, read as the reverse complement.
AAACTAAAAAAACCAGGAACATTCCATCCAGATTCTGGTTCAACACGGACATCAACGCTGAAAAAAGACAACTTAGAGCCACAGAAAGACTATGGAAGAACAATCCCTCCACAAGCCTCTATGAGCAACTCAAAGCAGCCCAAAGGAAATGCAAAAAACACATCAATAACAAAAAATCCACTTTTTTCTCCACCACCTTGGACAACGCGAAAAAACAGGCCCGAAGAATTCTTCAACATCATTAGACTGCAAACTTCCAAGCCCCCTGCTACCTCAGTTCAGGCCTTCAAAGACCTGTGCAACAACTTTGCCAGCTTTTTCAACAATAAAATCACCAAGATTGAGCTCTCTCTAGACATTAACCTTAATACCTCCCATGAAATCCCGACCACAGAGACTGAAGACAGCACACGCAGGCTCCCATCGAAAGCCTGAAAATCCTTCAACCACATCTCTGAAGCTGAGATTCTCCAACTTATCTCCACCTCCAAACCCGCATCTCACGTACTAGATCCTATTCTCTCCCACTTGACCTAAAAGCTGGGGCTCTCCCTAGCCTCGTTTTGCTGCAAGATCATAAATAGCTCCTTGAGAACTGGCGTCATACTATACTGCCTCAAAGTCGGGCAAGTCACGCCACTACTGAAAAAAACAAGCCTTGACACCAACGATCTGAACAACTTCAGACCCGTTTCCAATCTCCCTTTCCTTTACGAAACCCTCACTGATTCCGGTCCAGGAAAGATATGGCTTGGCAGTTCGGGCTGGACTGCTCCCATGAGGCACAGGGTCAAGGCTGATTTGCATATGGCCATGTCTGAACTGGGGTGGTGTGGAGTGCAAAAAAACGATGGATTTAGGCCCAGATCTCTGTACTGGGGTGAATGTATGTCATTGTTCTGCATTCTGTCCATCAACTGTGGTTTTTGCATTTGTCACCCTGAGTGGGATGGGTATGCTCAGATGTGAGTCCCATGCTCTCCACATCACTGGAGTCAAGCTATCCTGGCTGAAGACGGCTGATAGCCAGAAACCGGTCCTAGGATGCTTGATTCTGGTCCAGGAAAGACATGGCTTGGCAGTTCGGGCTGGACTGTTCCCATGAGGCACAGGGTCAAGGCTGATTTGCATATGGCCATGTCTGAACTGGGGTGGTGTTGAGCGCAAAAAAACAATGGATTTAGGCCCAGATCTCTGTACTGGGGTGAATGTATGACATTGTTCTGCATTCTGTCCATCAACTGTGGTTTTTGCATTTGTCACCCTGAGTGGGACGGGTATGCTCAGACGTGAGTCCCATGCTCTCCACACCACTGGAGTCAAGCTATCCTGGCTGAAGATGGCTGATAGCTAGAAACCGGTCCTAGGATGCTTGAATCCGGTCCAGGAAAGACATGGCTTGGCAGTTCGGGCTGGACTGTTCCCATGAGGCACAGGGTCAAGGCTCATTTGCATATGGCCATGTCTGAACTGGGGTGGTGTGGAGTGCAAAAAAACGATGGATTTAGGCCAGATCTCTATACTGGGGTGAATGTATGAAATTTTTCTGCAATCTGTCCATCAACTGTGGTTTTTGCATTTGTCACCTTGAGTGGGATGGGTATGCTCAGACGTGAGTCCCATGCTCCCCACACCACTGAAGTCAAGCTATTCTGGCTGAAGACGGCTGATAGCCAGAAACCGGTCCTGGGATGCTTGATTCCGGTCCAGGAAAGACATGCCTTGGCAATTCGGGCTGGACTGTTCCCATGAGGCACAGGGTCAAGGCTGATTTGCATATAGCCATGGCTGAACTGGGGTGGTGTGAAATGCAAAAAAATGATGGATTTAGGCCCAGATCTCTGTACTGGGGTGGATGTATGACATTGTTCTGCATTCTGTCCATCAACTGTGGTTTTTGCAAGTGTTAACCTGAATAAGAAAACATGGCTGAGGCAGGTTACAGTTACACTTATTGTTTGATATATTCTTGTACAAGCCAGCACTTTGGGAGAATGCATCAAGCTGGTTGTCAGTGGTTTCATGTAAATCCTTAGACTAGTCTTGAGTGGGAAACAGCCTTTAGCATGGCGATGGAATTACGCTGCGCATTTACAGCGCCGGCAAGAAAACAACTGTGTCATTAACATGCATTTGTTTAGCACTCAAATCATTACAATGACTTACTTTAGGGGGGCACATTGGTGCAGAGGTGTTGGATTTAAAATCCAGCACCTTCCCTACTGATGCGCAGACTGGAGTTGGATTAGTAAATTATACTATCTAAATCGTTGTAATGACTAGTTTGCAAAAGAACCGAGTCGTGAGCACGCATTTGTACTAATAATGGCGTTATAAAGGCATGCGTTTTAAAGGCATGCGTAATTCCAACATACAATTGGCTTGAGATGGCACATTTTATCTAATAACAATATTTGGTGCTGGCTGTGCGTATGCACTTTGGTACTGGTTGTGTTAGTTACGCGCCGAGAGACGATGCATCAGAAACCTTTAGATGAAGAAGCTGGTTGTCAGTGGTTTCATGTAAATGCATAGGCTAGGCTTGAGGTGGCACATTTCAACTGACAACAATATTTGGTGCTGGCTGTGAGTATCCATTGAGGTACTGGTTGTGATAGTTACACGCAGAGGGACGATGCATCAGAAACGTTAAGATGAAGAAGCTGGCTGTAAGTGTAACAGATAAATGATTAGGCTTGGCTTGAGGTCACACATTTCAACTGACACCAATATTTGGTGCTGGCTGTGAGTATCCAGTGTGGTACTGGTTGTCTAAGTTACGTTGTCCATACAAACCATCATTATAGCATATGGTACTTGCCATGCTTTGAGTTTATGATATGATAATAATAATATAGTTACTTGAAGTAGGATTGTAATGGTAGAGTGGTTCAGAGTGTGTTGCATTAAAACATGCTTGGTGATTAACCATTCTTGATGGCCTTTGTATGCTTGATGTTACATTTTCAGTGTGCTGGCTTTATAAATATGGACTCTTACTTCTTACTATGCACATTAAGTTTTTAACTTACATTGGAAGTAATTGTAGGACTGAGGATTATGTTTTCATAATCTGACCCTTTAAAATAATACTTGTCACATGTCAATAATGCCTGCCTACTCTACTTATCATTTTTAGAAGTGAAGGCTCTGCGTATGAAAAAGTCACAAAAAGGTATCCCCATCTCAAATACATAGAACAACCTATAACATTTATTATAAACTGTTTGGGTATTGTGTGCAACAACACCTATTAGCACCCTCCATTATAAAGCAGATATGTACCCCACCTCAGCAATACCCCTGTAATTCATATGTTATACATTAACTCAGCCCTTGCCTCAAACAGAGTGTACATAACTGTTCTACATCTATGTATATTCTTAGTATAGTGACATAGGAACCATCACAGGACTGCTATAAGAGCCCATGATAAACCTCCATTAATACCTGGAGCTATTCACTGAAACGGTCGCTATAACAATGGTGCCACAAAAAAAATCCCTCCATTATATTCCAGACTCTGCATATTGTAGATACTCTTGAGAACCATTATCTGAAAACTACTTTCCCACCCCTACTGAACACCTCTATTTGCTCCCACCCTCACCACATACAGGTGTGGCTAAAGTTTGGCTGTTTATAGTGCGGACCCCTCCAGTACAGATTAAGAATGATGTAACCATATTCCATTCCCCACTCCTCCTCTGCCTCAATACTTGAAACCTGTCAATGCCTCCTAGAGGTGCCCTGACCATTGTATCCCTCCCCTCCCTTCATCCTCCTATCCATGATGTCCGATTGTATATTCCTTTTTTTTGTTTTGAATTTTTTTTCATTGTCAAGAAGAAGTAGTCATACAAAGAAAAAAGCATGATAAAGAAAACAGAAAGATGGGAATTCTCCTAAACTATTTCACAATATTATATATGTATGTATGACAAGCAACAAACTTTTAACTTATAATTACGGCTCATCAAAGCAGCCCCATATGGACCTGTACTTTCGCAGAGCCTGAATACCCCTTGTTTTAGAAAGCGTTTTGTCCCTTTCCCTGGTTTCTTTAACAATTTACCACCATTCCATCTCGGTGGGAGGTTTGGGGGAAATCCAAGCTCTAGCTATAGCTAGCCAGGCAGAAACCAACATAATTGCTACTATAAGCCTATTCTGACCACAATTTTTCTTGTATCCTAACATCTATTCAGTTGTCGAAAACATAAAGTCACCCCAAGTCTAAATTTGATTGCTGCAAATATCTTATCCCAAAAAAGACTTAAGGCAGGACACATAATAACATATGAATAATGCCAGCCGTGTATAGCCCACATTTGGGGTAACTTTGGCGCATCCCTCCATGATTCCCTCCCAATCCAGCCCCACCTTGAGACCATCTAACAATCCTCTCTGGGGTATAATAAAGTAAACAAAGTTTCCGGAATTGCTGCAGTCATAGATTCACTGAGTGTACAGAGCAGGCAACAGTATCAAAGGCTATCTTCATATTTTTATTGTAATGTTTTAACCTAGAATCTCGCTCCATCTGGAGACTAATTTCTCGCAGCCTTCTGCTCTACCCTGGCAGAGAATTTTGATACGCATTACTAATGATGACCCACTGATTCTGGGCATACAAACACTCCCACATATCCGAACCAGAAACGCTCCGAACAGCTAAGTTTCTAACAAAATAATCCGTGAAGAATTGGATTAGCCCAAAGAGGAAGTTTACTATAGTAAAAGAGAGAAAGAAAATCTGGTTTTAATGCCCTGCCAAATATGTGAACAGTCTCAAATGGTCTTAACACCTTGGCTGCTGTGGTCATTTTTCCCCTGTGCTGGAAAACTCTTGTTTCCATATATTCATGACGAGCTCAGCTCGTCATCAGCACACGACCACCGTGGCTGATGACGAGCTGAGCTCGTCATCAGCATCGAAGGGGTTAAATTGTACACGTTTAAAATGATCAGGATTGTTAATGCGATATAAAAAAATCCAGAAATCCGTTTGCTCAGGGATCAGGAGACTGCGTAAATGGCCAACGAAAGCGGCCCAGAAATTAAGTTTAAAATCAGGGAGGTCTAAACCGCCCTGGTTATATGGGAGCTTCATCAATCCAATGATGCGTCTTGATTTTTTATATCTCCAGATAAAGCTGCTCAAGACCCCATCCAACTTCCTGAAAAACACATTAGGAATGCGGGATCAACCTAAAAAGTTACAGGAACGTAGGAAGTGTCTTCATTTTTATAACATTACATCTACCTAAAATACTTAATGGGAGCTTGTGCCTCAGCTTCAGTGGTTTAGTAACTGTAGCTAATAGAGAATCATAATTTAACACGTGTATGAGCTCAATCTTAGATGAAATTTGTACCCTCAAATTTGTAGCAATCGGGCAGACCCCTTCAACCGGGAGTTCCGGCTGCAAATTAAGAAGGTGTTTTGTTACTATTTAGTGTATAGCCAGAAAAACATCCAAACCTCCTTACCTCCCTATTAATGCTAGATAATAGCAATATCGTAGGCATATGCCGTATGTTTCAGGGGGCGCTGTCCAATATTCAATGAACAAATCAAATTATTAGCCAGCAATGCCCGAATAAACAGCTCTATATAATGAGTAAAAAGAAGAGGGGAAGGGGATTGCCCTGTCTTGTACCGCAGCGTATGGAAAAAGGAGTGGTTTGGACATTAGAATACTGCAATCTGGCCATAGGGTTGTGATACATAGCCCCAACCAGCTTCCGAAAATTTTCCTTAACCCCAAATGCGATGAGTGTTGCCCAGAGATATTCCGAGGCCACCCGGTCAAATGCTTTTTCTGCATCCAATAAGACCATGCCCAGGTTGGTTTTTAACTTCCCTGCAGCGTCAAAAGCTGCTATTGCCGTATTAACATGGGCAGTGGTGTCTCTCCCATGAATAAACCCATGCTTCTGGGGAGAAACCAGGCTGGCCATCATTGGAGCTAACCGGGTGGCCAATATCTTAGCAAACACCTTGCATCTGCATTTATTAGGGAAATTGGGCAGTACGATGCACATTCCTCTAGAGCTTTATCTTTTTTAGAAAAAAATGATATTGGCCATAATCCATGAATCTGGAACTCGCTCTGTAACCTCATCTTGGGAGATTACATCTCGGAGCACCGGGGCCAGGAGACTTTTGCAGCACTTATAAAACTCTGCCGGGAGGACATCATCACCAGCTGCCTTCCCTGGTGAAAGCCCCGCAATTGCTTCCAAAACTTCTTCCACTGTAATCTCCTGCTCTAGTAACAAGGAATCTTCTTCTGTCAAAGTCGGCGAATTGCTCTCTTGTAGATATCTCTGCATATCAGTCAGATCTTGCGCTGGGTCTGGAGAATATAATTGCTGATAGAAAATCGAAAACTGATCAGCAATCTCCTGAGGGCATCTATATATAACACCACCCTCGCCTTTAATAGCCTTAACTTTAGTTTTAAGACGACTATCCATAAGCTGATGCGCTAAAACCTTCCCTATCCTGTCCCCATATTTACAATGCAGTGGCTTATGTTTAATAAAGCAAGCCGCTACCTTCTCTTTTAGCACCCTGTTTATCGCAGCCCTCTGCTCCAAAAGGGAAGCATACACAAACTCTTGATCTAACTTTCATAGTCGAACAGCCTCGGCATGCTGAGACTCCCAAATGATAAGCTTTTGATAAGCCTCCTTAGTTTGTCTCTCCTGTTCTCTATTCTGTTGCCGAACGAACTGCTGAGTGACTCCCCTTATAAATGTTTTCATAGCATTCCATAGCACCCATAGCGGGGCAGACCCTATATTATCTGAAGATATTCGGAGATTTTTAGAATAAATACCAAATATTCAGAGTCCGTAACCAAATAACGTGGAAAGGTAAAAGAGCAAGCTATTTTAGGGATGGAGTTTGCCCGAAAGGAAAAAATTATGGGATTGCGGTCAGATGTAATCCTAGGGCAGATCTCCATATCTGCCCCCTTGAGGATAGTATCTGAAACCCAGGCCATGTCGATCCTAGAATACTGCAGATGTGGCATAGAATTGTACGTATACCCCGATTTAGTTAGATATGTGCCATTCCACATCCCCCTCACAAACAACCTATCCATCCCGCCCGTTTCCTAAAGAAGGAATCACCCTCCCCCAAAAGCTGCCGCTGGATATGGCAGCTTACGTCTCAACGCACCACAAAGACAGGCCAGGCCCCCAGCTGGCCCCTCACCACAAAAAAAGAAAGAGGTATAAGCAGTCTTTGACCTTTGCTGCCTCCACAGCCACCCAGTCCCAGTCTCTATATGAAAACAACAAGTGATGGACTGAATGTGGACTGATCTACACCTCCCCTTTGCCGAAACACAAAAAATCTAAAATGCACCATTGTCCGCTTTATCCTTCCTTATTGAAACAGGCAATACTGCCGAGTGTTCATGCTGTTTGCAATTTACTTAATGCCAGCTTAGCCTCCAGGTCCGAGGCACAAAATAGTGACTGCTCATCCTTGATAACTTTCAACCTGGCAGGATCCTGCAGAAACACTTGAGCCCCTGCCGCTTTAAGTGGGTCAATGAGTTGTCTAATTTTTCATCTTTTTTCCATAGTAGCACAGCTCAAATAAGATCTGAAAAATATCAATAAGGAATCAACTTCTACTGGTGAATAGGGGCGGGCCTTAAAAGACAATGCCTGTCGCAGCAAAAAGTTCCCAAAGAAGATCAAAATAGGGCGAGGATACCGGGCATTAAGTCTCTGCGTAGTTATGGTGAGCCTGTGTGCTCTTTGGACTTCACAGTCCCAGTCCGACAGATCCGGAAATGCTTCTTGAAGTAGTTTAACCACAAATGTTCGGGGACCAGCATCCTCCTTGCCCTCCGGTACACCAAATAATCTTAGATTATTTTGCCGTTGCCTGTTTTCTAAGTCCTAAATTTTGGCTTGGCAAGCCTGGAGCTGTAAGTCAGGCAACTGCACGGTTTGCGCTATAAAAGTAACTGACTCCTCTGTCTGTGGCACCCTGCTTTGTAGCTCCACCGTATCTTTTGTTGTAATACCAGCCACCGTACCCGTCACCTCATCCAGTGATAGCTTGATGCTGAGGTCATCCGTTCTAAGCTGTGCATAGTGATCCCGAGGCTCTCATCGTTGTTCTGGTAAGACCTGTAATAATACTACAAGGGATGGCTCTTTAGAAGTAAGCTGTTCTTCAGTCTCAAGCTCAATATCTAATGAGTCTGTCTTCAACTTATTGCCTCGTTCTTCATTGGGTCAGACGGACTTTCTAAGCTGTTCTGATTAGAGTATCCCACAGAGTTAACTAAGGGATGAGTCAGGGATATCACTTGCTCTCCAGTAGTCTCACTGTTCTTATTACTGGCTGTGCTCCCTGTGCATTGACCCCTTGTCAAACCAGAGCCAGACAGGTGAGAGATCAATGCCTTGACCTCACCCTTTGCTTGGACCCATTTTCTAAGTGGGATGCTCTCCATACCACACCCCCGGCGAGCCCCAGAACTGTTATGCCAGCTAGCCCCTTGAGGGTCAACAGATCTCTCTTGTTGAAGTATTAGGGGATTTTGGTGAATCCCGTTGATTCCTCCTTGAGGTTGCGGCATCCGACATAGCACCAGATGTAGTTAGACATTTATTTTTTGATTTAGCGCCCGCCTCAAGTTGCACAGAGGTATTGCCTTGGCCCGCTTAAAGACTTTTAGGCCCATTCCCATCAGCTTCAGGGCTAAACACATCGCAGCTCAGGTAAGTGCTACATGGGCTCTCACCATTGATCTCAAATCCATGCTCATTAATGCCCCTGGCAACTGCATCAGAAACTTCTATAATGGCATCGTCCTAAATGACCGGAGTCTCTCCCAAGTCCGGGCTCCTCCACGTATCCAGCCCTCCAGGCAAATCCTCAACATCGCCAGATTCAAGCTCGTCTACTGCACGCCACACAGAATCCTCAAGCAGTAGTTTGTTCTCAAGGTCTGTCGCCAAAGTATCCTTTGGTGCAGTGCTACAAAGTATTGATGCAATTGCAATTGAATCCGCCGTTTGGACCCGAACTTCACCCTCTGAAATCAATAGATTGGGCAGGGGAGAAGGAAGATGGCGGACTAATGCCGACGCGTCTCGCAGCACCGCAGGTCCCCGGCTGGCTATCCTAATATTGTGATTTGAGGCGCAAGACTTAAGAGGCACCACTTACCTAAAACGGGTGATGTCTTAGACAGTGTGTTTGCTGCTTCTTTCATGTTGAGCCATACTTTGTTACCGTAGATGCTTGGACCCGGGTGTAGTCTCTGGAGGCACTGGCAGACTTTGAGGAGGGTCTGCTGGCGAGTTTGCTGGCCGTCCAGCCTCTGTTGCTCCTACGGATCAGGGCTCTGCTGGTCACGTCTTCCCTTACAAGAGACTGAGCTAAGGAGGGATATGGCGCAGCCGAAAAATATGGTGAAAGCGACCCGCGCTACTAGGACAGCGGGCTTGCAAGCCCCTGTGCAAGAGGAGGATAATGGGAAGAACGGAGCCAAAGCTGCTCTGACAAGAGCCGGTAGACCTGCACTGCGGCTTCTAGAGGCAGATAAGGCGCTGAATTGCTTTCAGAGGGTGAACTTCAGGTCCACTTGTATATTCCTCTCTGTTTTCCCCCTCCAATTTGGACTTTCCTAACTTTAGATTTTCCTAACTTTATACATTTACTCTTGTTCTATGGTGAAGGATCCAAATATTTGCTGATACAGTATCATAACTAATGTAGCCAACCATTTTAGACTAAAAGCTCTAAGATAATAGAGGCATTGAAATTAATTCATGTTGTGTATTATATGTTTGTATTACCACTGTAATGAATTAATCTTTCTTTGTAATATCACTCTAATGAATTAATCTCTCCTAATGTATATAGTGCAAAAATGTTTGTCGAATTTTATTACTGAATTGCACAGCAGTGAATAAACCAAAAACCTAATAAAAAATATTTGAAATATCATATTCCATTCCCCATAAGCTTTACTTGGTCATCTCAACTGTTATGGTACTGCTGATGACATCACATATTACATCACTCATGACATGGTCAGTGACATCACTCATGACATCACTGATGACACCATCCAGTGAATGTGTGTCTTTCTGAAACATAAATATGTTTTATATATGTATATGTAAAGGTCGATGGAAGAATAAATGTTTAAATAAGTGTCTAAATGGATGTTTTAAAAAAAAAATGATTGAATAACTGGCTTATTAAGTGTATCTTAGTGAATTAATATATTAGCGAGTAATGTTTAAATATTTAAATATATGTATCAGTGTTTCACTTTGTGTAGAAGTGGCTGCATGGGTTGGTGAGTAGCTACATGTGTGTATATGGGTTATTAGATTTTTTTTTAGTATCTTTATAATTGTCTGTTTGATTTGGTGGGGGTGTTACTTAGCACATAGATGCATCAATGACTGACTCCCTGTTTGTATGTGTTTTGAAGACAGCATATGTGCCGGACTGTATGGGTGAATGAGTGTGTATATTTATGTGTTAGTAAGTGAATGACTGTCTTACTAGTGTCTTTATCAGTAACTACATATGTTTTAATCTAGTATATGTGAGTATTGATGTATATAAGTGAGTATATGTGAGAGTGAGAGATTAAAAGAGTTCTTGTTTTAATAAGTATGTGTTTCTATAAGTGATTGTTTAAGAGAGTAAGTATGTGTAAGTTTCCTTAGAAGTAAGGTGGTAGTGTGTGTGTATAGCTGTATATGCAAAAAAATGGATGTTCAATAGTTTATTTGCATGTGTGAGTATGTGTGTGAGCAACTTTTGGAAGACTGTCGGTGTGTTAACGGATGTATAGGTATCTTACTACATATGATGAGTGAGTATATGGATGAATGACTATATAGAACTGTTGGTGAATGAGTGTATGTGTATGCAAATGGTGGAATTACTGAATTGGTTGTTGTAACTGGTATAGGTATCTCCACTTTTTTGAAAATGTTAGTTTCTATTTTTGAATATGTGTTTCAAGGGTTACTTTACAGTGAAAGGAGGTCAGTCACTCTGTCACAAGGATGGTGTCATCAGTGATGTCATGAGTGATGTCACTGACCATGTCATGATTGATGTAATATGCAATGTCATCAGCAGTGCATTACACGTGCAAGTTATAGTGAGTCCAACTAACTATAACGTGGGAATTTCAATGGTTTTATGTCAGTAAAATTTCCAGGTAACTATAACTGGTGTGAAACCTATGGTTTTTTCAGTGAATTTAATAGGTTTGTTAAATGCTAATTCCTAACTATAACTGGCGTGAAACTTATAGTTTTTTCAGTGAATTTCATAGGTTTTTTAAATGCTAATTCCTAACTATAACTGGTGTGAAACCTATGGTTTTTTCAGTGAATTTCATAGGTTTTTTATCTGCTAATTCTTAACTTTTTATAGGGTCTCATACCTATGTGTTTTTTAGTGAATTTCTAAGGTTATTTTTTTGCAAATATCTATAGCTTAAAAAGGTACGTTTTTTTAAAAATTAATCCTATGTTGTATATTAATATAATATTTTGTTTTTTAAAAGTATATTCTTTTTTTTTATATTTCACTCTGGAGCGCTCCCGGTGCACGTACCGGTGAGCGCCCCGGTGCGCGTACTGGGGAGCGTCCCATCAGCGCACCAACAAAAAAAAAATGTAAAAAAATAATGAAGGAGTGAGCATGAGGAATGGGGATAAAGAGAGTGGTGTAAAGAGAAAGATTGCTAGAGGGAGGAACACAGAGGAACTGTGTAATAGATAGTAAAACAGAGAAAAGGTATAAGAGGAAGTAACTGAGATAAGGAAAATGAATAAGGGAGCAAAAGAAGAGAAGAAAGAGGAAGAAGACTAAAGCAGATGTTCTGGGAGAATGTGAATGGGTGATGAGAGTAAAAGGAAGGAGAGTAAAGGATGAGGAATGAAAGGTAGTGACGGAACCAGAGAAAAGGAACAGTGGTGACGAAGGGAAAGAAAATAGCAGTGAGTGTAAGTAAAAAGGAGTGAAAGAGGGTGGATAAAAGTGAATAAGGGTAAGACATGGGGAGTGACAGAGAGAAAGAAAAGAGACAGTAAAGGAAGGAGTGTCAGAAAGGTACTAAGTGAAGCAGAAAAAAAAGAAAAGAGAGGGAGTGTGGGTGAGCAGGGGCACTGAAAGAAGTTGAATGTGGTAGGAAAGTAAGGAAAAGAGAAGTAAATATGGAGGATAAGAATAAGTGAGGGAAGCAGAGTAAGAAAACAGAGGTGAGGTAGGGTGAGAGAAGTAGTGAGGTTAAAACAAAGGGTGATGATAAACTATATTTTTATATTTTTATATTTTTTTATACCTTGCAAATGTTGATATCAAGCATTATCAAAAAGCAGAGCACAAACCAAGAGGAAAGAAACTCAGGGCCTTATTTATGAAAGCCTTGCGCCACCAGTGCGTCACTTTCTTCCCATGTTAAAAGTGACATACCTACGCCACAAGACAATCATAAATAACAGCCAAATATAAATTCCATTGATTTGCCCCCAAAATCGTTTTTTGATTAACATTTAAAAAACACAGGGCAGAACCTATGTACATGCACATAATTTCACTTTTGAAACATCACTGTTTCCCAAAATACAAATCCTCTACCTTGCAAATGTTGATATCAAGCATTATCAAAAAGCAGAGCACAAACCAAGAGCAAAGAAACTTAGGGCCTTCTTTATGACGGCCTTGCGCCACCAGTGCGTCACTTTTATACCCATGTTAAAAGTGTCATACCGACGCCACAAGACAATCTTAAATAACAGCCAAATATAAATTCCATTGATTTGCCCCCAAAATCGTTTTTTGATTAACATTTAAAAAACACAGGGCAGAACCTATGTACAAGCACAGAATTTCACTTTTGAAACAACACTGTTTACCAAAATACAAATCCTCTACCTTGCAAATGTTGATATCAAGCATTATCAAAAAGCAGAGCACAAACCAAGAGCAAAGAAACTCAGGGCCTTCTTTATGAAGGCCTTGCGCCACCAGTGCGTCACTTTCTTCCCATGTTAAAAGTGTCATACCGACGCCACAAGACAATCTTAAATAACAGCCAAATATAAATTCCATTGATTTGCCCCCAAAATCGTTTTTTGATTAACATTTAAAAAACACAGGGCAGAACCTATGTACAAGCACAGAATTTCACTTTTGAAACATCACTGTTTCCCAAAATACAAATCCTTTACCTTGCAAATGTTGATATCCAGCATTATCAAAAAGCAGAACACAAAGCAAGAGCAAAGAAACTCAAGGCCTTATTTATGAAGGCTTTGCGCCAGAAGAGCGTCATTTATTTCCCATGTATGAAGTGATGCACTGGCTGCACAAGGCAATCATAAATAAGGGCCAAATGAAAATACCATTGATTTGCCCCCAAGATCGTTTTTTGAATAACATTTAAAAAACACTGCACAGAACCTATGTATATTTATTTATTTATTTTATTACACTTATAATGCGCTCAGCTACCCGCAGTGGGTTTCCCGGCGCCAGGGATAGACTCAAGAAGAAAACTAGCAGTATAGAGAACACATCCAGAGACTGACGATTGAGGCATTACTGCTGGAAGAGCCAAGTTTTAAGACCTTTGCGGAAACGGAGAAGATTACGCTCCAATTTCAAGGTCATTGGTAAAGCATTCCACATCTTGGGGCCCAGATGGGAGAAAGAACGACCTCCCATTTTGACCAACCTAAACCTGGGAACGGTGAAATCACCATGTCCAGAAGAGCGTAACTCACGGCCGGGTTTGTAAGCCTGGACAAGGCTCTGAAGGTATTTAGGGGCTGAGCCTTGTTTAATTTTAAAAAGATGACAAAGAGCTTTAAATTTAATCTGGTTTACAACTTTCAGCCAGTGGAGGTCGTGAAGTGCTTGTGAAGCAGAAACCCTTCTGGGAACTTTGCGGAGAAGACGTGCCGCAGCGTTCTGAATAACTTGGAGCTTCTTAATAGTTTTCTGGTCGGCTCCAAGGTATAGAACGTTCCCGTAGTCCAGGCGCGAGATGACAAGCGCCTGTACAACGGTTTTCTGTGTTGATGGAGGTAACATCCAGAGGATCTTTTGAAGCCATTTTTGGATGACAAAACATGTTGAGGCCACCTTTACGGCCTGCTGTCTCATGGTGAGATTTTCATCAATGAGGAGACCAAGGTTTTGGACAACCACCACGGGCAGCGGGGTAGGTCCCATCTTGACGGGCCAATGGTGAGGGCCCCAGAGGTCCTTCCCCTTCCCCAGTATCACCACCTCAGTTTTGTCACTGTTTAGCTTCAAGAGATTTTGTTTCATCCAATCGGATACTCGGGTCAGTCCTATATTAAGTGCAGAAATGTCATTACTCGTTTTATTTGATAAAGAAAAGATGATTTGAGTGTCGTCAGCATAAGAATACAAACTAAGGCCAGCTTCTTCGATAAGTGTTGCAAGGGGTTTCACATAAAGATTGAACAGGAGAGGACTAAGTATGGATCCCTGAGGGACTCCATGTGCTGAAGGACAAACTGTAGAAGAGGCAGAAGTAGAGAACACCTGAACGGTGCGACCACTAAGGAAGGAAGCCAGCCAAGCCAGAGCCGATCCCTCAACTCCCAGGGAATGGAGGTTTTCAATCAGAATGGAGTGAGACACAGTGTTGAATGCCGCACTCAGATCTAATAAGATGAGGGCGCAAGTCTGACCCTGATCAACACTGATAAGCACTCAATAACACTTTTGAAACCTCACTGTTTCCCAAAATACAAATCCTATATATTGCAAATGTTCTTAGCAAGCATTATCAAAAAGCAAAAAAGAAACCAACAACAAACAAACTCATGGCCTTATTTATAAAGGCCTTGTGCCACCAGTGCGTCACTTTCTTCCCATGTTAAAAGTGATGCACCGGCGCCACATGGCAATCATAAATAAGGGCCAAAAAAATACCATTGATTTGCCGCCAAATCGTTTTTTGAATAACATTTTAGAAACATTGCGCAGAACCTATGTACAACCCCTCAATATCACTTTTGAAACCTCACTGTTTCCCAAAATACAAATCCTCTATCTTGCAAATGTTGATATCAAGCATTATCAAAAAGAAAAAAACTAACCAACAGCAAACAAACTCAGGCCCTTAAGTATGTAGGCCTTGCGCAACAAGAGCGTCATTTATTTTCCATGTTTAAAGTGATGCACCAGCTGCACAAGGCAATCATAAATAAGGCCCAAATGAAAATACCATTGATTTGCACCCAAAATCGTTTTTTGAATAACATTTTAGAAACACAACACAGGACCTATGTACAAGCATTCATTTTCACTACTGAAACTTAACTATCTGGTTCCAAATATTCTCCATAGAGCAAACAAGTCTCTATCTAAATTAAATAAATCATTACTTACCTTTACTCATGCTTTGGGAGATTGAAAACAGTGTCAGACACACACACCAATTTTTCTTTAGCAGAGCAAAAGGTGTGCACTCAATACACTGAAACCAAGACTGGCATAGAAAATCTCTAACTTTACACACATATGCCTTATTTCAACCAATCAAAAGTCTCCCCTCACTATTTTCAAACCAACACCCATCCCCCTCTCAGACCTTTCTATCTGTTACCATAGCAACTCCCTCCTAACTGAACTCTCAGGTTCAAAAGTTTATTCTACAATGTTGCAAATTAAGTCATCAAAGATGTTTGACCTCTCAATACACCAACTTATCCAGGGCATTATTGCTTTAAGTGACTTTTTCTTAACCATTCAAATTGCTTCTTACACACAACACAACCATGCACCCTAACTTTCTGTTTTCAACTAACTGAATCCACCAATCATTGCTTGTGATTCAACAGCAGGGAAACTCCACAATTATTTTTTTGTAAACTCCTACTGTTCCAACTGCCATTTCATTCCCACACTTCATCTGACTGCACCAGAACCTTCTCTCACCATGTATTCTGTATTATTGGACATAGCTACATCCACTGGGCTCAAAGGTATGCAGCTAGCAGAGATTTTCACAACCTTGATTTATCAAATGTGGAAATCGAATGGATTGGCCAAAGAGGATTGAGATGTCATCAATTGATACCATTGGTGAAAACCTTTTTGCATCTGCCAAACCCTGACCTCTTAAAAGTGCACTGTGGAGGAAATTATTTGGGCACTATGACTGGGGTTGGTCTGGAAATGCTTTTAAAAGACACCTTTGATCAATTGATGACACTTTTTCCACAAACTGCCTTGGTATATTCCAATATATGCCAAAGACAGAAATGGAACTGGTCCAACCAATTTTGTCCACAATTTGAGAAAGCACGGAAACATGTGAATAAATCTGTTTCTGCTTACATGAGAGACTGTGGAATGGGTTCAATATACAACAACAACTTGCGTTACAACATGCAAGACATCTACAGAGGAGATAGTGTGCACTTCTCAGATGAAGGGAATAGAATATTCCTCCTGAATTTAAGACTGTGCATTGGAACCTACTTGTAGGTACCTAAAACAGCCACAGAACCCAAAAGCTCTTTTCAGAGCTACCCTACCTCTGATCATTCAAAACGTTTATCTTTTTCTAACTTTTTTCACTATTTTTCACCAAATACGCTCCCCGGTACGCTTACCGGTACGCGTACCGAGCGCTCCCCCCGCAAAATTTTTCATTTTTTAATTTTATTTTTTGCCTATATGAGCGTCCCAAGCCCCCCTCAGAAAACCTAGAGGGTCAGGAAGTGACTACAGTGCCCCCTTCTACCCATTCCCAACGTTGTTTGTCCTCCATCTTGTGTCTCAATTGTACCGAAACACAAAATGGAGGACTCCCGTAATGCTGCCGGTGCGCATACCGGTGCGCGCACCGGTAAGCGCTCCCTAAAAAAGGTGGGAAAGTTAATTACAGAAAAACCACTCGAGACACTTTCAACAAATATAGAATAGGCCCTACTACATAGCAGTCCCTACCATTTGCCCAAATTTGGTGGAATTCCATTGAGACATTTAGGCTACAGGCCTGTCTAAATATCCTGAGGTAAATTACATGACCAAAACACATATGAAGTGTTAGAATTTACAACCAATTAAAAAGTTTCTTTCATTTTTTACGGAGCACGCCTATAGATATATATATTTTTTTGAACCTAAATTACTCAAAATCCACTGGAGCACATATCTTGAGACATAGCAAAGGCACATCGGGCTACCAGTCCCTGCAATTTTGCCAAATTTGGTGGAAATCCATTCAGCCGTTCGGGCTAAAAGTGAAATCGACCGCCCTATGGAAATTAACATGGGGAAAACGCGTTTTGGGACCCCCCTTTTATCTCGGCCCCCGCTTGACGAATCCCCCCCAAACTTTCAGGGAAGGACCGGAACGCCGCGAGGCCATTTTTGAGGAAATTTTCAGTCAGATTCGTCCACCGGCGCCAAAGTTATTCCAAATAGAATTTTGAGATTTAACATTGAAAAAAATCCTAACTATAACTGCCTACTGGCGACCGCCAGTAGGTTATATATATATATATATATATATATATATATATATATATATATATATATATATATATGTATATATATATATATATATATATATATATATATATATATATATATATATCAATCTGTATTGAAGATTGAGTGGATATATAACTGTCTGGATGGAGGATTTAGTAGCTGTCTGACTGTTTAAGTGAGTAATTAAAAGTGTCTCACTTAATACATGGATTAGTAACTAAACTATGTGAATGTGTAACATAGTTACTTGTATAACATGCTACATCAGTTGGTCACTAACTACATGAGTGTGTATATTAGTTATTGACTAGTTAGGTGACTATTTGTATGGGGCACTGAGTTTGTGTGTGGTTGGATGGGTTGTGTGTAACTCTATGCATAGATGTGTGAATGGTTGATTGACTAGGTGTATAGGTTTAAGAGTGCATGCGGAAACAGTTGTTTGGGTGACTGAGTGTATTTGTTTGTGTGTTGGTGAGCGAATATATGTTTTAGTTGTACATCTTCAACAAAGTAAAACATAAAAGGCATTGTATGTGTGAGTTGGTGTATATAAATAAGTATATGTAAGAGTCAGTGATTGTGAGAGCAACTATATGAATGAGTGTATAATTGTAATGGTGATTTTTTAACATATTAACTATTAGCTACTATGTGTTTGAATAAATGAGGTGTGTGTATAATTGTGTTAGTGAGTAAATGTAAGTGTGATTAATGTTTTTCATGAGTGAGTAGGATGACTGCATAACCAACCATGATGACTGCTGATGTGTCAATGTCTATATATGTGTATAAGTGCATTTGATATCGTTCTATTAATTAGTGGCTGCATGTATAAGTAATTCTGTTGCTGAATGGGTAGTTGTATGTGTAGACTTAGGAATCAGTGAGTGGGTATGTAGTAACTGGTATTGGTGTGTCAATGGTTTCAAATATGGTACTCTGTATTTTACAGTGAGTGATGAAATGTTATACTAGGGTACAATGAGGTGTATCAGATTGTCATGTGGATGATGTCATCAGTGATGTCATTTGAGATGTCATCAGTGATGTCACTGACCATGTCATGAATGATTTAATATGTGACTTCATCAGCAGTGCATTGCGGGCACACAAGTTATAGTTAGTAGAACTAACTATAAGTGAGGAATTTCTATGGTTTTGACCGAGTGAAATGTCCAGCTAACTATAACACCCCTGAAACCTATGGTTTTTTCTGTGAATTTCTAAGGGTTTTTAATGCGAATTTCTAACTATAACATCTCTGAAACCTATGTTTTTTTAGTGAATTTCAAAAGTTTTTTAAAAGCTAATTTTTAAGTGTAATAGTAGTTATACCAAATTTTTTTACTGATTTTCTACAGTTTTTTAACTGTTTATTTATAAATATTTTATTCATTAAATAACATTATATATTTTTCTGAAAATTGAAAAAAAATATTTTAAACATTCAAACTGAAATATTGTTTATTTTTTTGTTTTATTTTTTTATTGTAATATATTTATATTACATTTTCTTAAAAAAAAATGTTTCCAATTTTTTTTGGAATCGCGCACCCAAACCTTACACATCACGGTGGGTGCGCGTATTCTAACCACCATTTTAGAAAAGTCATTAAGGGTGTGTGACAGCTGCGTGTTTTTCAGTTACATCATATACATTTAATATTACGTGATGTGATTGGTATGCGACCAGTCCGCGACTCCCGCTCCCGCGCATTCATGACATATGCAAATTACGGTACGCGACGCATGTAAGGTGGCGGGTCCCGCGTGACGTTATATACGTGCTGGGGCGCGCTGGGTGCGAGACTCCCACAAAAAAATGTATGTTCTAAAATGATATGTAAGTGTCTTTAATATACATATTAGGGCAAGAGATTATCCTAAGATATTCATAAAAATAATATATTTGTACTTATAATAAACATATTATTTTTAAATACATTTTCGCAAAGTTGTGTCGGGTGCGTGCTTCGTGAGCGCATAGTGCGTGGATCCCATGTGACCTCAAAAAAAAAGATTTCATTGGTTCATAACATTTCCCACTGTAACTATTGAAGGACCCCACCCATTTTAATCATTCTTGTTGTAGCATCTTTAGAGAGACATCTCTTTTCCTACAAGAACCCTTTTGGCTTGTTTTTTTTGGTATTTTTCAAAAAACATCAAACAATCTGAACAAGAATTCTTGCAGGAGGCACCACGTTCACAGAGGCCGAAATCTGTTGTGTGGAAATTCTTCACTTTTCCACCTGGAGAGAAGAAAGTAAATGCCAGAAAGGTGGCGTTCAAAATTTGTGACAGAGTCCTGTCAAGCATCTCCGGACCACACATCCTCTCAATCTTACTTGGGAGGAAATGAGGCGAGCTGCTTTGAACCCACCACCTGCTGTGGCAAGTACGTCTGGAGCGTCCTCAGGAACACCTGTAATGGCCATTAGGCCAGAATTCACCTTTCTCAAGCAACACTGCTTGAAGTGTAAGAAACATATGCTTCGGAGAGCAGTTGGTGGCTGCAGTTTGTGCTGCGCAACGCAACCATCAGTGGTAATTTTTTTTTGTTTTTTTTTGTTTTTGGAATGATAATTAATTCCAAAAGTTTCCTGTTTTATTCGGTCCTTTTTTTGTTCATTTGTTTTTGTGCAGCAAGGAACACTATCCTCTACAAAAGCAATCAGTAAAGGCACTTTCCTCTTTCAATGTATGCTGTGGAATGCAGCATGCATTGAAAGAGGAAAAAATTAGGAGAAATGAAAATAATTCTCCTTGTGCGCCTTGCTACACTAACTCTAGGAAAGCGCAGCATTCACACACATCTCCAAATTTACAATTTCTCATAAATGGGGCAGATTTACAAGCACCCTGCGCCACCAGTACGTCACTTTTTGTAAAGTAGCTGATTAGAGGTCTGCATGCATAGTGCACAGAATATTATAGCTGTACTAGTTTTTCTGGCTAGGCCATTCCTTAGGTACATGACTAGTAACTAGAATAATTTCAGTGCTACAAAGAGAGTACATGTTGAATTTATAAGTGCTTAGGTGTTGGCGGAGTGATAGGATACGTAGATAGTGCTGGATAGGTAATTGGAGAAATACATGGCACAGACAGAAGAGTTAAACACTGCATAGGTATTAACTGGGTATTTAGAAGAGCGTATTAATAGTATGCACCTCATACATACCGTCGCCAGTCGCCAGGACCCCTGCATCTTTTGCTGGAAGTTACATCAGGTACTCACGGGAAGAGCTTCTGGCTCCGACATCAAACTGCCCCTCGCTACCCTGGACCTTCGATGAATACTTTTTTCACTGTGAATTATGTGCATTTGAGTTGGCGCCAGTGGAATGGATTTTTTCTCCATTGGGCTATACAGAGTATAAGTTCCTTAGTTTGAGCGGTCGCTCGTGGGTCAAACACCACGCCGAGGTGTTTAATCTCTTACTTGATGAGTCCCCCGATGCCCTTTTCCTTACAGAGAACTGGCTTACGCCAGACTCAGTAGCTGAGCCTTGGTTGGCTCTCCCTCAAGGGTATGTGCTAAAGACCATCAATAGAGAGGGGGCGGGATTGCGTTGGTGGCCAAGGAAGCTTACTCCCTTAGTTTGTATAAGACAAATATAGTAGACTGCGAAAGCGCTTTCTTTAAAATCAAGCTTAATCAAAACTTCACAATATCTGGCCTCTTAATCTATAGGCTGCCCGGTCCTTCGAGTTTGTTTAGGGATGGTTTATTGGGCATAGTAGGACCTTTGTCTAGATTGCTAGCTTCCTGGCTGATTTGGAGGCCTTTTCTGCTCTCGCAGCATGTTCTCGAGGGTACCCACGTGGCTGGCCACTTGCAGGACCCTCTTTTTCCCAACCTGTGTCCACTCACAGTCCTTCCGCCGGTCCCGCTGGTTTGGACAGATCACTTTTTGGTGTCATTTGCGAGGTGATCTGCCCAACCCAATTGCTCAAACGCCCTTGGCACAAGTTAGATTTGGACCTCTTTTCTGCTTGGCTTGCTGAACATAGGCCACAGCTTCCATCTGGATGCAGCTAATTTGTGTTTCCAGGAATGGCTGACGGCTGGCCTGGATAGCTGCATCCCAGCCAAATGGGGAGGCAAGGGGGGAGGACCCTCTAATCCGTGGTCCAACGAGTCACTCACGTTGGCTAACAAGGGCTGCTAGTGTTTAGAGCGTGCCTGGCGCCGCTCTTATGATGCGTCTGCTAAACTCGAATATCGGGCGGCTGTTAAACAATATCACAAAGGTATTCGATGAGCATGGACGGAGTTTGTGGCCAATAAAATCTCAGCCAGTTCTAACCCCACAAAGACGATCTGCTCTCTGCTCAAAGGCATGAAGAGCACGGGTGCGGCCAATGTCTCTCCCATGGCCTCCAACCATCAGTGTGAGGTGCTTACCAGCACTTTGTTAATAAAGTTGAGCAGATCTATCTGGGACTACCTTCAATGGCCCCCTGTTCGGAGGGGGCGGTGCCAGAAGTGTGGGTGAATATGGGGGGTAACAGCCTGTCATCATTTCCGCTTCTGACACCTGCGGATTTTGAGGCTCTGTGTCTAAAAACGAAATCAGGCTCTCCAGCTGATCCCCTGTCCCCTGCCTTTTTCCACCAGTTTCACCCATTGATCTCTCCTGTGAGTTTAGATCTGGCTAATTTGCCGTGGAGGTCAGCTTCAGTCCCTCGGGCATGGAAACATGCCAAAGGTATTCCATTATTAAAAAAATCTTCCCTGGACCCAGTGGAACCCATCTCCCAGCTCCCTTTTCTGGCCAAGTTAGTGGAATTAAATGTGAATTGTACTCTAGCAAATTTTATTGAGCATTTTTGACCTTTCACAGCATGGTTTCCTACCCAGGCACAGTATTGAGTCTGCGCTATTGGTTGTGTCGGAAGCCATTCGGGGCAGCATGGAAGTTTAGGACTCGGCGGCACTGGTCCTTTTGGACTTAAGTGCCGCATTTGATACCGTCTCCCATGAAATACTCCCGAAAGTTGGGATCAGAGATGAGGCCTTGGCCTGGATTCGGTCCTTTCTTGGGGATAGGTTCTTCCAGGTTCTTGTACCTCCTTTTAATTCCCAGGAGATTGACCTCCATCGGGGGGGTGCCGCAGGGCTCTGTACTTAGTCCTCTTTTGTTTAACTTGTACGTTAGGCCGCTGGCGGAGGTGGCAAAGGGCAGAGGAGTTGTCCTTGGTGTCGTACGCGGACAACACCCAATTGGTGATTGCCTTCTCAAAGAAGTGCAATGCCAATTTGGGCAAGTTCAAGGACGATCTCCTGGCCGTCTCCGACTGGATGGTAGCAAATTGTTTACAGTTAAACACCAGCAAGTCTGAGATGTTGTTGTTCGGTAGGGATCGGGAGCTATGGCCTGAGCAGTGCTGGCCGAATCGCCTCAAACCCGCCCCACTCCCCAAGGAGGCTGTGAAGAACTTGGGTGTGTGGTTTGATAATGGCCTGACCTTTGATAAACAAATGAAAGCTATTGCTGGGGTCTGTTTCGAGCTGTTGCGAGGCTTAAGACCGCTGCTAGGCTTCTTCCCTGCCAAGGTGTGCCAGACCATAGTCCAGGTGTCTATTTTGTCCATACTGGATTATGGTAACTCTCTTTACTTGGGCGCAAACAAGGCGAGTATCAAGCGGCTGCAGAGGGTCCAGAACGCGGCGGCTCGGCTTTTGGTTGCACTGCCTAGCTCCTGCTCTTTGGTGATGTGCTTCCTAAACTCCACTGGCTGCCTGTTGAAAAACACATTGAGTTTAAGGTGTTATGCTATTCTCACAAGATTTTTACTCACCAGGCCCCAGCAGGGTTACTCCATTTGCTGATGCTGTATGAGCCGGGGCGCTCTCTGCGTTCCGCTGATCTTGCGTTGGCCCGCGTTCCTCGAGTCTGGAGAGCGAGGGTCGGAGGTCGCTCCTTCTGCTACCTGGCGGCGAAGCTTTGGAACTCGCTCCCTGTCTTCATGAGAAGCACTCCGAATCATTTAGCGTTTCGTAAAGCCTTAAAGACCTGGCTTTTCCCTTCAATGGCTGTTTAATCTTTTACCCTGCTCTCCTCTGGCTTTGGTTTCCTGCTTTCTGGTTGTGCTGGGATGCCTCGTTGCTGAGGCAGCCATGCGCATTACCAATCCAAAATAAATATATAAATAAATAAAAATTGTTAGAGATCTGCATGCATAGTGTACAAAACATTGTACCCGTATTGGGTTAGTGGCTAGGCCATTCCTTAAGTATATGACTAATAACTGGAGTCATTTCAGTGCTGCAAAGAGAGTGCTTAGGTATTGGCCAAGTGATAGATACGTACATAGTGCTGGATGGGTGAATGGACAAGTGCATGGGACAGACAGAAGGATTCCTAGACTGCATGGGTACTAACTGAGTATTTAAAAGACTGTATCAAAGCTATATATATAGCTCATTAGAGGTCTGCATGCATAGTGCACAGAATATTGTAGCTGTACTAGTATTGGTGTGTCTATCGTTTCGAGAATGGTAGTCTGTATTTTAGGGTGCAAGGAGGTGCATCAGATGATCACATGGATTATGTCATCAGTGATGTCATTTGAGATGCCATCAGTGATGTCACTGACAATGTCATGAGTGATGTAATATGTGACGTCATCAGCAGTGCATTGCGGGGGCGCGAGTTATAGTTAGCACAACTAACTATAATGGACGAATTTCTCTTGTTTTGTACGAGTGAAATGTCCAACTAACTATGACGTCCATGAAAACTTTTTGTCAGTGAATTTCTGAGGTTTTTTAAATGCTAATTTCTAACTATAATGTCCTTGAAATATGTGTTTTTTAGTGAATTTTATATATATGTATTTAATCTCCTCTCACTCTTACAAGGAAGGAATCAGCACTCAGGTTGTAGTTTGGAAGTATTTATTCTGCAAAGGATGTGATCCACGCGTTTCGGCTCGTCCGAACCTTGATAATGATACAGGACATCATTGTAGCATCCTTATTTAAATGTACAAATGCCTCCCGTTGCCAACATTAACAAAGGACTACATATTACTTTAATCCAAAAAGCTGGGGTCCATATTGGCCTGGTCACAATGTGAAAATTCAGGAATTAATACAATAAAGAAAAGAAAACAAGTGTTAATATGCACACAATGTCATTTCAGCATATCTTGCCTCGTGACTGCCATACCTGTATGTTCGTCAACGTGACTTGTTCATAATAAACATACTTAGGATTGCAAACATTAACATAAACAATGGACTACACATTACTTTAAAGTGAAAGGCTATCGGCCATATTCAGGGCCGGACTGGGAATCACAACCGGTCCTGGCAAAGTGCTCAGCTGCCCCCCCCCCCCTCCCCATCCGGGGGGTGGAGGGGGGTTGGAGGTGCCGCCGAGCACTTTGCTGCAAAACCGGCCCTGTAACAAAAACGGCCCCAGGGGCCCAAAACCGTCCCCCTCCTGTGCGGCACACCGGGGGATTGCCCGGTGCCCGCTATGGCCAGTCCGGCCCTGGCCATATTAATCTGGGCATGTTGCGTATTATAATGGTTCTTACACGAAAAAAAAAGAAAAAAAATGGGTGTTAATATACACACACTATCCCTAAATAAAGTTCTAGCGATTATAGTTCCATTCCATTCACAGCTCATTTGAGATGTCATGAGTGATGTAACTGACCATGTCACGAATGATGTAATGCCTGAGGTCATTACCAGTATATTGCGGGGGCGTAAGTTTTAGTTAGTTCAGGTAACTATAACTGCTGATTTTCACTGGTTGTGTATGAGTGAAATCTGAGTCTAACTATACCGTACCTGTAATCTTGTTTTTTTCCATCAAATTTCTAGTTTTTTTTTACGTTAAATAAGATGCATATCAAAATGGATGGTGGGGGTTGGAAGAAGGGCCTGGCATTGTGCTGTCCTCGCCCAAGCTTGCTGCTCCTGCCTTCCCTCCTCCTAGCCATCCATTTCCCAAGTCCATGTCCCTGCTCCCTTATTACAGACCTGTGTGGCCGTTGTTCTGCCACTGGCGTTCCTGCCTTCTCTGAACAGTTAGCTTGCTGCCCCATCCACCTCCTCTCTATTTCCTGTTGTCTGAATCCATGGACTAGCCTCCTCCCTCCTGCCATGCATGGTCTGATGTGCTGCCACTGTCCTCCATTTAGCATGATGTACCAGTCCACTCCTCCTGCCCTCCATTGCCCAATTCTCTGCCCCATCATTGACCTCCTGCTTAGCTTCAGTGCTTAGCTTGCTGCCCCTATTCTCCTTCCCCCTGCCCTCTGATGTCTGTGTGCATGCCCCTGCTCCATCCTTTTTGCCCACCATGTTCCATGGACCTGCCACTGCTATCTACTCTGAGTGTTCTGTTGAACTGCCACTACCCTCCCACCTGCCTAGCATTGTCAGATGACTGTAACCTGTCCCTGCCACCTCCACCCTGCCTGTCCACATTCCATGCCCCTATCCCCTTCCTCCTGTCCTCCATGGTCCATTTTACTGCCACACCCTTCTGCCCTCCCTGGTCTGTTGTGCTGCAACTGCTCCTCCTGCCTGCCCCGCTTGGTCTGTTGTGAAGCCCCTTCCCCTGAACTCTCTTGTCTGTGCCCAGGTCCTGACCGTCCCTTCTATCCTCCATGGTCCTTTGTGCATGCCCCTGCACCCTCCTTCTTGCCCATCATAGCCATTGTGCTGCCACTAACCCTCCCACTTGCCATGCATGGTCTTCTGTGCTGCCACGGCCCCTCCCACCTTCCCTCTGTGGTCAGCTAGCCGCCCCTGACCCCCTCCCACCTTCCCTCCATGGTCTGTGTGTATGCCATTATAGTCTCACTGTTGCTCTCCATGGTGTGACTTGCTTCTAGTGCCCATCCTGTCTGACCTCCATGGTCATCTTACTGCTCCTGCCCTGAGGTTCCGAGACAATTGTAAGTGGTGTTTTTGACTCGTTCGAATATGGACGAGTTTGGTATCTATGAACCGCAAATGACGAGTTTAGTGGGTGTACGCGTTTTCGCTATGCTGACCTAAACCGTTCATCTGTTTCGTGGGTTTCTTCATCTGAACCCACGGGTTCCATTTTAGATACAGCATCCATTTTGTTTCTTGCCCTCAAGTAGCCAGCGAACGGACACTGTCCGCTTCGTGACCCTGGGATTCCCAAACTCTTGTAGAAGACACGTGTTCCTTTGAGGGTGTCTTTATGATGAGGGGGATGACACTGCAAAGGCAGATGGCCCCGCTCGAGGCTCATCTTGCCGTGCCGGTCTATTGTTTCAGCCGTACATTCATTAGGCATGTTTCCTTTGATCCTGCAATCGTGTTTCCGATATCACCCCCTCACACTCTTTTCAATCTGTTGACTATCTTTGTCTTCCTCTGCACCTGTTTCTGACTCTTCCTTAACTCGTTTACAGCCGGAATGGAATGTACTAATGGTGGGAAGATGTACTTTTACAGTTGGGAACCGGCGATGCTACTGTTATTATGTTCCGGGACCCTGAATACATGAAAGCGACCCCTTAGAAATTTACTGTGGGAACTGGGTTGTAATCTTTTGTTTGCCATGTTGTTCTATGACAAAAAACTGTATTAAGGAGCGATCCACATTTGCAATTTGAAGCAGTCTCCTAGAACCTACACATGCTGTACTTCTTGTGACTTCTGTGTTCCCTGCAGTAAATAAATCTCGATCTTTGACGCCAAAGGAAGTGTCCCGTGTCTCTGTCATTTGTACGCCGGAACAGGTAACCCACGAAGGTTTCAGGTGTTGTCCCCTGGCACCGCTGGGCCTTAGAAAAGCCCGGTCCTTCAGTTGGCGCCCAACGTGGGGCGACATCAGCGGTACCGGTCCAAAGCCCGACGATCGTGAGGAACTTCGTGTGAAATCTCCGAGGGAAGGTGCACCCTGCTTCATCGATTCTGTTGTCGAAACAAGTGGCCCGAAGACTTTTCCCGCGAAGATCCCCGCCTCCTGACGGCTGCGACGGACTGATGCCCTGACTGTCGACCTGTTTTGGCACCTGGCGTAGACCTTTGTACAGCGAGACGATTGACGGGCCTTCCTGGTGACGCCATTGTTCTTTCAGTTAAGTATTTGTGGGTCGCTCCCAGAGTCCTTAGTTGTTGTTGGTGCTTAGTTGTTGCATGGTTCCATTGCATTTGTGGTTCTTCGTATTTTGTTCTTAGTTGTTCTATTTGATGATTGCAGTCGCCAAAAAACGAGGGTTTTGCATTTTTGCGAGGACATCGTAATCCAATAACCCTTGACGTTTGTGAAACTCGGTTAGTGTGCACGATGCCTGGCCGTAGTACTTTGTTTAGTTGCTTTAAAGGTTGTGGTGCGGATTCCCGATTGGAGGACTCATGTCCGATACCTCCGGTTGGAACTCCAGTCTATGAGTTATATAGTCGCCATGGTGTGGGTCCTATCACATTTAATGATTGCTGGGTCCGCTACACTAAAGATGACGGTGTCCTTAGTTGGTCACCTCATGGTAGTTTCGAAACAGCAATTTTGAATAATTTAGAAGCAAAATTGTTCAAAAAGAAAGCAAGGCCGGCCATGTTCGATTCCTTTCGGTTATGGCGTAAAGAAGCCAAGCAGAAAGAAATCAAACAGTTTAAACGTAATAAGAGGGAAGGTATCCTTACGACGATGAGAAATGCAGAGCAGTTTCAGCGAGACAAAGACGAGAAGGAAAAGGAAGTTTTTGATAGATTACAACGTATGACAGTGGATAAGTGTTATCCCGTTTTACCGACGGGTACTGATAAGAAGGGAGAGGAAGCAGTATAGGACCCTTTGTTGTCCTACCTACTGAAGTCACCACCTCCATATGCGCAGGATACCACAGCGCCTGTGGTTCCTCCTGTTCCTCAACCTGTCGTTCCGGCAGCTGCTGGTCAGATTGTCGATGGTCCTGTCCTTGCGAATCCTCTTGTCCCTATTCCTTTACCTACTACTGTCCCTACTGCTCCACTGCCTATACCTTCTCAGTCTACTGTCCCCGCTACTTCTGCTCTTGTGGCTACTCCTACTGCTTCTGCTGCTCCTGTATTTAGCCCTCATGTTGTTGCTCCTGTACTTTTCTCCTCTTCTCCGTCTGTTCGAAGACGTATTCCTAATGCTGTTGCTAATCTTTACTCTCTCATTTTGGACCGCTTCTTGGGTCCGAGGTTTCTGATGTTCCCCAACGACGAAGTCAGCTTCCTGGTGGTAGGGAACGTGATACGTTAATCAGAATGGCGCGTAATTGGATTAGGTACCCCCTTATAACCCCCCACGCATCATTTTTGAGACTTTCTCTCAATTCAATGAGCCCACACAGAGATTTGTGTTTGATGAAATGTGCAAATTTCTACGTGAAGCGATATCAAATGATGAGGTAAACGAAGTACCGATCGACGTAACTGAACTTCAGCTTCAGTTTTCGAGTGGTATGATTGTGGGTAGCAATGTTCGACGTGCTATAGAACATCTTCTATCTTTTCGTCCCACTGTGATACCTCGAGCATTGTTTAAAGATGAATCTGAGGAGTGGATAGCAATGCCTGGTCAGTATCCCATGCGTGAAGTTCCACCAGTGTGGATGCCAGGTGATGCTAATGCCGTTCCTATTATCCCGCCACACTTTCAGAGAGTTTGGATACACCTCCCACGGAAGCGATCGGAAGTTTTGCAGGTGAAACAATCTTTGCCTGACCCCCGCAAAAATCCTGCAGGGTACTATAAAGAATTGTCCCAATTAGTGGATGCTACGATCATGAATCTTGCTGACATCGACATGTTGTTCGGCAACGTAGTACCTCAACCGGTTTGGGCGAAAATACGTCACGAAGATCATGCAGCTGAGTTAGGTGGTGATTGGGCTGCACTTACTGCGGCCGAGGGATTGCAGGTTGGTGGGGCTAAGCCTGAGCAGTTAATTACGGCTTTGCCTCAAAGAATTATTACACTAATGAAGACACTTATGCCAGCAATGAAAGTTAATTGGGATAAACTGTCTGCCTGTAAGCAAAAGAAGGACGAGAGTGTCTCCGATTTCTTTATGAGATTTGAGGAGGCATTCCTCGATCACAGTGGTCAAGATATGAGCACCGAGGGAGGTCAGAGGTTGTTTGTGGATACATTTGTATCGAATTTGTTGCCTGACCTCAGCAACAAATTGAAAAATTCAGAGAGTTCGTGGGCTGTTTCTACCTCTGCTCAGATATTGGCCACGGCTCAATATTATGAAAATAGGGAGAAGGAGGAAAATGATCGTGCGTATAAAGAGACGAAAGATCTCAAAACCAAAGTTCTGTTGCAGCAAGCGTATCCTCCGCGCTCAAATCAAAATGATTCTCAGCAGCGGAATAGATCGCAATCGCAATCCGCTAGGTCGCAGTCGCGGAATGACTCTTCCACGCAGAGATCTATGCTCGGATACAATCAATGCGCATACTGTAGGGGTGAGGGTCATTTGAAGTTTGACTGCCCGGTTTTGCGCGACCGAAATAATGGTGGTTCATCTAGAGGAGGCCGTAGTGGTCCTCAACAGGCTTCGCGAGGTAGAGGTCGCGGTGCTACACAGAATCAAAATGAACGTTCTAATAATTCGTCTGATTCCAATAATTGTTTTGATCAGCGTGGTTCATCGTCAGGTAGATCTGCACAGTATCATGTGGACGATTTTTATATCGAGCAGGATATTAATGACGGTAACTACTAGGACAGCCATAGACAAAGAGAGGGAGTAGTATCAGTTCCGATTGATCAGAGAGGGCCTTACGTCGCAGTTGCCACATCGGGCGTAGTTGAGCCTTTTCTGTTGGACACTGGTGGAGCGAAAAGTTCCATCATACATTCAAAACTCCCTGGCACACTTTTGTCTGGCTTAAAGAATGTTTCCGTTGGATTCTCTGGCGCCCCTGTTAGCAATCCGGTTTCTAGCCCTTTGCCCCTTACAATTGGGCCTTGTGAGCTGAAAGCTCCTTTGATTTTGACTACTGGTTGTGGTGAAAATCTTTTAGGCCTGGATTTGCTGAAACGGTTATATGCAACTTTGTATTGTTCTCCTGCGGGAGTGGAGCTTACGTTGGGTCAGAGAGTGATCTCTCACATGTACTTGTCATCTGATAAGCTCCCACCGGAATTGAGTTCTCTTCCTGCATCTTTGTGGGCAACAGGTCCCAATGACGTGGGCCTGCTTGACATCTCCCCTTATGTTGTTCAACTGAAATCGAATGTACGATTGCCACGTATTCCCCAGTATCGTATCTCCCTTGATGGAGAACGAGCATTGTTAGCGATCATCTATGATTTGATCGAGAAAGATGTTATCGAGGAGACTCGGGGAAACGTGTGCAATAGTCCTGTGTTACCTATCTTGAAACGCACTGATCCATCCAAGCCTCCTCTTTACCGTTTTGTTATTGATTTACGGGAGGTGAACAAAATTGTGATTCCTCAATTTCCTGTGGTGCCTGACATTACGGCTTTACTGACTCTGATTCCAGCCTCTGCTTCTTGGTTCTCAGTGATCGATTTGAAGAATGCTTTCTTTAGCATTCCGATTGCTGAGGAAAGCAGAGATCTATTCGGCTCCTCATTAGGAGGTCGCAGCTTTAGGTTTAAACGCACTCCTCAGGGCTACTGTGAGAGTCCATCGATATACAGCCAGGCCCTGAAGAGTCAACTTGACGCGTTTGTGTTCCCGGCTGGTGCGGCCTTGATCCAATATGTTGATGACTTGTTAGTGGCTGCAGACACAAAAGACATCTGCAAAACTGCTACGGTGTCGCTGTTACAGCATCTCTGTGACTTACATCACAAGGTGTCACCTTCTAAACTGCAATATTGTTGTCAAGAAGTAACCTATCTAGGTCACTTATTGTCAAAGGAGGGAAGAAGGTTGACCCCAGAGAGAATTGCAGCGATCGCTCGAATGACTGTGCCAACAACTCAGAGAGATGTGCGTGCCTTTCTAGGTATCACGTCATACTGCAGGCAATGGATTCCAAATTTTTCATTGCTAGCGAAACCATTGGTAGCCCTCACGTGCAAGGATGTTCCAACTCCTTTGCCATGGTCGGAAGAGTGTTTCTGAATTGCGTGATGCGTTGTGTTCGGCTCCTGTGTTAGGTACTCCTGACTACAGTAAGCCGTTTACACTATACGTTCACGAGAGAGAAGGTTGTGCGTTAAGTGTTTTGACGCAGCAATTTGGTGGTAAGCAGCGTCCATGTGCATATTTTTCCTCGACTTTGGACCCAGTAGCTAGAGCGTTGCCGAGTTGTCTAAGAGCGACAGCGGCGGCTGCGGTGTCCATCCGACAATCTGCAGGATTGGTCATGGATAATATGCTTACGGTGATGGTTCCGCATGCAGTTGACACTCTCTTAAATCGTACAAAAACCCAACACTTGACGAGCGCAAGGTTGTCCGGTTACGAGTTGACGCTTTTGGCAAGTCATATTCAAATAAAGCTCTGTAATGTCCTAAACCCGGCGACGTTGTTGCCAACTAATATGGAATCAGACGACGTACCACCACATGATTGTTATTTGCGAACTGAGGAAGAAACGAAGGGTCGTGTTGACCTAAAAAACACTCCATTGGCAGATCCCGATGGTACTTTGTATGTTGACGGTTCGTGTTTTAAGTTGCCGAATGGTGATGTGACGACTGCGTATGCTGTGGTAACGTTGAGTACGGCTGTGGAAACTGCGAGATTGAATCAGAATCCTGCGCAGGCGGCAGAGTTGATTGCGTTGACGAGAGCGTGTGTTTTGTCGAAGGGAAAGCGAGTGAATGTGTATACCGATAGCCAATATGCTTTTGGCGTTGCACATGGCTTTGGTCGATTGTGGCGAGAGAGAGGCTTTATGACATCGCATGGCACGAAGATCCAACACGGACAGCTCGTGAACGATCTTTTAGGCGCACTTACATTGCCCAAGCAGGTGGCGATTATTAAATGCAGTGCGCACCGTAAGGTGACGGATGATGTTGGTCGTGGTAATGCGTTTGCGGATGAGATTGCTAAAGAGACAGCTAGAAACCTTGCAACTGG
Organism: Lissotriton vulgaris; assembly: GCF_964263255.1. Lineage (NCBI taxonomy): Eukaryota > Metazoa > Chordata > Amphibia > Caudata > Salamandridae > Lissotriton > Lissotriton vulgaris. Next base: position 210,882,140 of record NC_141690.1, on the reverse strand, counting down.
AATGTATGTGACGAGTTCAGTGAGGTGGCCTGCAGAAACTGGTATGTGTGAGGACACTGTTGAGAGCGTGAAAGCGATTCAGAATGAGGCCACCGAAACTGAAAAGACTAAGTAGAAGGAGAGCACAGGAAAGTTAGATGCGCACGGATGTTGGATTGATTTGTCGGAAAATCAGAGGTGGATGTTGCCGGATGCATATGTGCTAGCTGTTGTGACTATGGCACACGGTTTGTCACATATTAGCGCGAAAGGTATCTGTAAGTTGCTGTCCCCTGTATGGAAGAATGATGGTATTGCTAAGTGTGCTGAGAGAGTGGTTAAGAATTGCATGGTATGTATGATGTACAATCCTGGCAAGGGCACTCCTACCCCACCTGGCCACTTTGCTCCTCCTACATTTCCTTTTGAGGTTATCCAACTGGACTTCCTCCATATGGAGAGATGTAATAACCTGAAGTACGTTTTAGTTGTGGTTTGCGCATTCTCCCGATGGATTGAAGCCTATCCTCTCAAAGACAATACTGCCCTGTCCACAGCGAAAGTCCTACTGAAGGAATACTTTCCTCGGTATGGAATGCCACAGATTGTATGGTCTGGTAACGGAAGTGAGTTTGTGGGGAGTGTGATGAAGAGTGTGTGTAAGGGACTTGGAATCACACAAAAATTCCACAGCGCCAATCATCCCTAGTCAGCAGGTTTGGTTGCAGGGTACAATGGTACTCTAAAATTGAAACTCGCAAAGATTCAGGCTACGACTGGTCTGTCGTGGCCTGATGCCTTGCCTCTGGCTCTCTTGTCGACCAGGGCGACTGTACACTCTTGAGTAGGGCTCAGCCCATATGAGATTGTGTTCGGCAGCCCTGCAAACATTTGGGGGGTCCCTAGACCTAGGTCCTTCGACAGTCTTGAGTACCCAATGTTAATTGATTATCTTCATGATCTGACTGCTAAACTGAGGTTAATTCATCAACAGGTCTTTGAAGCACTGCCGGCACAGACAGAGGGTCCTGGACATCGGCTCCAACCAGGTGACTGGGTGGTTACCAGAAATTTTGTCTGGAAGCGGAACTTGGAGCCGAGATTTGTGGGACCTTACCAGGTTCTACTTGCCACGAGAACTGCAGTTCGTCTGGAGGGCCGCAAACATTGGGTGCACGCCACCCACACAAAGAAGGTGCCTATACCTTTACCAGCGGATTTGTGGGTGAGAACCGGTATCGCCGCATCAGAAACAGAAACTCCGGTGAAATTTGTGCCGTTCAGTGACGCTCAGCCTGTAGGAGATACTTCAGTGCAATCAGATAACTTTGCTGAACCTTTGTCATTGGAAAACTCAAGACTTGAACTATCATCTGACCGGCAGGACTCTGTTCCGCAACCTGAACAATTATTTGAAGAACAGACTCGTCCTGGAAGAAGCAGATATTTTCTTCGTTCTCATACCAAAGACTAATAAATATCATTTTTGCTTTTTCCCTTTTTTTTGAAATCCACGTTACCCCCTTATTGTCATCTTGAATAATATGAACTATTGCAGCATTCATTAATTTTGAGTTCTTTCCCACGTGTGTTTTTCCACAGCTAGGAGATTTTCAATTGTTTGATTAAAGAACCTTACATCCGAGTTGACCGTAGGGCCGTGCGGGTACTTCCTTCTGTTTAGCAGGTTCCTGACACTAGGTCGGTACTTTTGTCGATTCCTGGGAACTCCTGAGAATTGATGATCGCTACTCAGAACGAAGTGCATCAAGAACGTTGCGGACGGTTTTTAGAGGATGAAGTTCTCAAAGTTGTCGGAAGTGGAGGAGACTCTAGCGCAAAGATCAGTACTGCACAGGGTCGTACGAACCAAATGCTTTCTGTTTCAGGTGTTCCTGTTGTTCTTGACTGTTTCCATGTTATTGGTTGGTGGAGTATATTATGGAATACAATCGTTATTGCCTTCTGCTTCACCTACTTCTTCCTCTGAACCAAAACCTACTCCCACTGTTTCTCCTCATTCCTTTCACCCTCTGCCTCAACACGAACAGGTTAGACGTGCGGAATTTATGAACAACTCCTTTGTCCAGCTCCTACATCAACATCAGTTGGTGATGAATACTACCAACTGTTGGGTGTGTGGTTTAATGCCACATACTATGAATAGGGGAATTCCGTACTTGGTCCTTCCTTACAGTTCCCAGGGGTCAGCTCGAGCATTCCAAACTATGTTTCGTAGCGCACTAGATTCCTACCCCATCGAGAGCCACGCACTGCAGATCATGGTCCTGGCCCGTACCACAAGCCTTTGGCAAGAGCGATTGCCAATTTAGATAGAGATATCTTTGACGCATCACTTATCCCAGAGGAAGAGGTGCGAGCATACAGAGATCTGAGTGAGGCTGAGTATAGCATGTCAGTGGGTGATCAGCAGCTTAAAAGCTCGTCTCCAATCTGGATCGTACCCCATCTCGGTAACTTCTGTTTGAAAGGTCTTGGCCGAAGTCCGCGAGCTCAGCTCGGGAGGAGTGCCTTTACTGAAACATATGTTTTACCGACGGCCTCTTCCCCTGTTCTTTTGACTGCCAAGGGTACGTACTTTGTGTTTTACGACCGCGCATATACATGGTTGCCTCGTGACTTCTCAGCCACCTGTTATATTGCGAATCTGTTGCCACCGACTTTCACCGTCTGATCGGATTATCACAAGACCAGAGTTGTGAGAGGCGTGATTAGCGAAGAAGACACTGCCGGTCAAGAAGCAGGAGACTTCTTTAAGGGTTTCTTGCCGTTTTGGGGACCTATGATCAATAGTAGGAACCTGAGACAGTTGACTCGAGTGGTGGAATCAACTGCTAATATCACTGCAAGTGTCCTTGGTAATATAACAGCAGAGCTTCAAGCGGACAGGCTTATGACGTTGCAAAACCGTATGGTTTTAGACGTTGTTCTTGCAGATAGAGGTGGAGTATGTAAGGTGATCCATTCGAGTTGCTGCATTTTCATTCCTGATAACGCTCCAACTGTCTATCAAGCCATCTCGAAGTTCCATAAGATCTCCGAGTCCATACACGTGGACGTAGGTGATTGGACGCTACTAGGATGGTTTTGGGGCCTGATGTTGACGTGGGGTTGGAAAATTCTGATGATCATTGGGGTTGTTGTAGCATTTCTGTTCACGTGTTGTCTTTGCGTACAGTGTGGTCCTGCCTTATGTGGCCTCTGTGCTACGACGTGTATAAGACTGCCACCTGTTACCAAGGAAACATTGATGGATAGAATGATGTTGCAGCAACATCTGGATGGTCTGATGAATATCGAGATCGATTCTGATATCGACTAGTGCTTGCCTACATGAGGGCAAAAGGAGCGTCTGAGGTTCCGTGACAATTGTAAGTGGTGTTTTTGACTCGTTTGAATATGGACGAGTTTGGTATCTATGAACCGCAAATGACGAGTTTAGTGGGTGTACGCGTTTTCGCTATGCTGACCTAAACCGTTCATCTGTTTCGTGGGTTTCTTCATCTGAACCCACAGGTTCCATTTTAGATACGGCATCCATTTTGTTTCTTGCCCTCAAGTAGCCAGCGAACGGACACTGTCCGCTTCGTGACCCTGGGATTCCCAAACTCTTGTAGAAGACATGTGTTCCTTTGAGGGTGTCTTTATGATGAGGGGGATGACACTGCAAAGGCAAATGGCCCCACTCGAGGCTCATCTTGCCGTGCCGGTCTATTGTTTCAGCCGTACATTCATTAGGCATGTTTCCTTTGATCCTGAAATCGTGTTTCCGATATCACCCCCTTACACTCTTTTCAATCTGTTGACTATCTTTGTCTTCCTCTGCACCTGTTTCTGACTCTTCCTTAACTCGTTTACAGCCGGAATGGAATGTACTAATGGTGGGAAGATGTACTTTTACAGTTGGGAACCGGCGATGCTACTGTTATTATGTTCCGGGACCCTGAATACATGAAAGCGACCCCTTTGAAATTTACTGTGGGAACTGGGTTGTAATCTTTTGTTTGCCATGTTGTTCTATGACAAAAAACTGTATAAAAGGAGCGATCCACATTTGCAATTTGAAGCAGTCTCCTAGAACCTACACATGCTGTACTTCTTGTGACTTCTGTGTTCCCTGCAGTAAATAAATCTCGATCTTTGACGCCGAAGGAAGTGTCCCATGTCTCTGTCATTTGTACGCCGGAACAGGTAACCCACGAAGGTTTCAGGTGTTGTCCCCTGGCACCGCTGGGCCTTAGAAAAGCCCGGTCCTTCAGCCCTGCCCCTTGCTCCCATCCCTCTGTTTCAATGTGCAGACTCATATTCCCTCCCTCTGGCTTGTCTGTTCCATTGTAATGCCCCTGATCCATCCCTCCTGCCCTTTATGGTCCGTTATTCTACAGCTTTCTCTCCTGTGTGTCCATTATGGTCAGATAGCTACCACTGACTCTTTCCCCTCTGTTCTCTGTTGTCCACGTGCATGGTCCTGTCCCCTTCCTATTGCTTTCTATGGATTTTTGTGCTGCACTCCTGTCCTGCATGCCCTGTGTGGTGTATTGTGCTGCTGCAAACCCTGATGCCTGCCCTGTAGGGTCAGTTTGGTGCACCTCTCTATGTCCCTTCTGTCCTCTGTTATCCGAGTGCATGTCCCTACCCCAATTCCTCCTGCCTTCCATGATCCAATGTACCATACTTGCTAACATTTTGAACTTGGTAAGAGGGAGAGTTTGAGAAAAAACTGGGGTATTGATTTTCCCCTTTGACTTACATTGAAAAAGAGGAGATTGTAGACAGGAGACAGATCAAATAAAGCCCATTTGGTCTTAAAAACATTGGAGGTTTCCTGGCTGAATCAGGTATGTTGGCATGTATGGTTGTACTATCACTGTCTCTTCCTTCTGCCCACAATGGTCTATTATATTGCCACAGACTCTCTTGCCAATCCTCTATTGTTGATTTGTTTCCCCTGCCCCCCTTTCTACTGCCCTCTATAGTCTGTTGTGCTACCAATGCCCTTCCTGCCTGCCCTGTGTGGTCAAATTGTTGCCTCTGCACCCTCCTACCTGCCTTCAATTTTCAGAGTCCGTGCCCCTGGCCTCTGCCTTTCAACTCTATCCTAATGAACAAATAGATTGTTAACATTCAATATTTATTACTAAAGTGTGGAACGCCTGACATCATCTTGATGTCATCAAAACTGTTGTAATACCTAGAGCATTTCCTTTAGAAATTACATATTTGAGATAGTCTTATTTGCATCAAAATTATGGTTAGTGCTCTAAAAAACTAAAATGAGAACATATTTTCTGAGTTTTCAATTAGCGACAAAGCACTTTTCAATTATTTGTTATCTTTATGTTTTTTTATCCAGTTGATCACTTGATTAAATGTTACACTTAGGGGAGAGGATGTGGTGGTACTCCCAGAGCTGCAGACTTTGCAACTGGGGAACCAGGTTGGAGTTTCTGCTTCAGCTCGATATTCTGTGATTCTGGTCAAATCACTTAATCTCCCTATGTCTACAACCGAAATGAATTTGTTCTTGTGTGATGTAACCAATGCTCATGTAAAGCACTCCAATACCTGACAAGTCTGCACTATATAAAACTGTAAAAACACAAAAAATAAAAAGTGTTTTGCACACTTCTGTCATTGGGCTACATGTAGACTACATCTGGGTGATAATTGTGCTACATTTGGGCTCTTTTGTCTCTGGTGGCCATCTTGGGAGACTTATTTGTTATGAAGTTTCCTAGTTTCCTCATTTTCTACAGTCTCCTCAGTAGGAGATACTTTCAGTTTTTTACTTTGATTCCATCAAGAAGGCATTCAGATGTGTCACACATTTGCCATAAATTCAGAATGTTAGCACTCTAGTTGCTTATTAGATCACTGTAGTAAAGCTACTGCCCACCAGGGAAGTCTGCTGCTGGTATTGAAAGTGCATCTTTCAGTCTGCATGTCAGAATGTTTTAATGAAATAGAAGAGGATTTGAGAAGTCACTCAAAATGTGGCCTAATTTTTCTTTCTGCAGCACTAATCATACTTTCTATGGCAAAATGAACCCCCTCATTTTGTTCCTTTTTAAATTAACCCCTTTGATGCTCATGACGAGCTCAGCTCGTCAAGAGGTATACCTCTCGTGTGCTCATGACGAGCTGAGCTCGTCATGACCACACCCATTTACATTAGGGCCCAGCCCAGGAGAAGGATACCATCAGCAGCAATGGTGTTAAATGTTTTAAGAGTTACCACTTTGTTCCAATCAAAATGGCTTCAGGTGTGCAATACGTTTGTCGTAAGTAGGACTGTTAGCGCCCTAGTTGTTCTTTAGAGCACTCTGGGAGGCTGCAGTACAACACAAAGGAATCAACTGACAGTCTCTGCCCTTGCTGGATGTACATGTTTGACTGATAATGTCAGACTACATTCTCACATGACTGAGAAGGATAATATGAATTTACAGAAAATATGCCCTCAAATTAGCTTATAGATCACCTTCCAAACCTCTGTGGAAAAAGCATGAGAAAATAGTTTTCTCTCAAACATGATTCATGATATCCCAGCAGAAGGCTTTTTCACATGGTAAAATCACCTTAGAACACACCACAACTTTTAAAATGAGTATGGTACCATCAACACATGATTTATAATGTAACTAAAGTCTTAAAACCTTCTGTTAACTGCAATGAGTTTTAATGAGGTGCTATCATGTGTATTGGTCCCAAGATGGCTGCCAACACTTCTTTGATGAAGTGCTGATAGCCAATCAGATCTCACGATGAGATGTGTGGTTAGGCTCCGCCCAGACATATATATTTCTTTTTCCATTAATATTTAAAAAACAACTGAACGGATTTTCACCATTGAACAAAAAGGGGTCTTTCTGAACCAAGGGCTACCTTTTTGCCAAATTTGGTGTAAATCCGTTCAGCAGTTCGGGCTGTAGCCGTGTCTAAACTTTCCTATGGAACATTGCATGGGGAAAACATGTTTTAGGACCCCCCTTTTTTCTCAGCCTCCCTTGACGAATCACCCCGAACCTTTCAAGATAGGAGCTGAATGGAGCAGGCTCAATCGGCGCCAAAGTTATTGGGAATAGAACGTTGCGATTTTCCTAAGGTAACTAGATCCTAACTATAACTACCTACTGGCGACCGCCAGTAGGTAATAAGGGTAAAAACTAAAATATTGTTTGGGGCTCAGAAAGCACACGTTTACATAGTAGTCTCTGGTAGTGTAGGGTTTGGGTAGATGTGCAGAATTAAGTTAGCCAATGGTTCCAGTGGGCGGACCCACTGCCCCATGCTGTATGCTATCGTTAGCAGATGACAAATTGTGAATAGCACAACAACAGGATAGTGGATAACTATGGACTAGCTGAAAGCCCATATCAGTAAGTGTATTATATACATACTTGTAGTATAATCCAAAAGTCTTGGCTAGTGCCATACCAAACCATAGTGTAATTTTAACTATGCTCTTGATGCTCAAGTTAAGCTGACAACTGCCCACCCTTAAACTCCTTATTAAGATGGTTTCCTAGTCGAACACCACTTCTGAAGAAGTGAAAGAAGAGCAGAATACAGCTTGATCACAATAATTTTCTGGCTAGGTGCAATAATACGCAGTCCCAATACCAATATGCAGCACCTTTCCATAAGTAACTCAGATGACATCTGTTCTCAGTGATCATTCCGTTATTAAGACAGCGTTGTAAAGGCCATGTCCCGTACCCAACTACCCCTTCAGTATTACCCACAATGCTGTCCTATTTCAAGATTCATAATACCGCTAAGCATCTCATAGCAATAAAACTATATAACTCCCCCACACAAACCCTATAAAATTGAAGATATGAGGCCCAGGACTACTCATCACACTTTCCCTGCTGATGAACACAGAATCTTAGAGCTTCAATCTTAATTCTAATTCTAATTCTTTTTCAAACTTTCTTTATAATTCTCCCAAATGTCATTTTCTCTTGAGCTGGCCTCTCTTTGGAGCCCAAAAGTTTTGTCAAATTTCTTAATAGGACTGAGACCAGATTCCTTTCTTCTATTTGTAGTTTTTAGTTTTCACATGCTTGCACTATGCTTGAGAATTCAATTGTTTTTAATATAAACGTAAATGGAGCATACATCCCACCTCCTCTCTTTCGTGGTTTCTCATTCGTTCCTGTGCGTGCCACTTAATTTTCCTCCATTTCTTTAGGAGGTAGCATATTTTCCTGCATTTACTAATGCTTGTTCCTTGTCTGCTTCTCTTATCAGTTTCCGGAGCCGAAATACAGTTAACATCCGCGGAACTATTTTTCCATAAAGTTGTGCCTCTTATTGCTTTTTCATCTTGCAGCAGATTTATATAGGGCAACTATATTACCAGGAATAATGAAGTGATTTGCCCAGAATCACAGGATGTTGCCCGGCGCCACTGAGACTTGAACCAGGATCCCCAGCTCTCGAGACAGCAGCTATGGACTATGGACACTGCGCCACATGCTCTCCACTCCCGTGAGTCCTGTTTAGTCTGCTATAGCTTTGACATGTCTATCTTGTTTAATGTATCAGACAGTTCCTGTTATCTTTCACATGTTTTTCTGATTACTGCATCAACAGTAGTACCCTATAAACAACATATACCATTCATAGTGTTTCCATGACATTAGGTTCTCGTTATTGTATCATTTAGAAGTGTAATTTCAAGAGAAGCATGATTGTAATCATTGCAGTGATGGAGGTTTATTAGCTGTGGGTACACCGAAGAATATGCCTCTGTATTTAACCTGTTTGGCTATTAACAATGTGTTGAAGAAATGTGCACCATACATGATTTGTTATACACTCATTAGCTTACTACGATGCAACAAGTTTTTTTCTGTACTATTGCAGCATAGGTTATACATCCAAACTGCTGGTTTGCAGTGTTCCTGTCACATTGATTATAACAAACCCATTTGGTCTGAGGTCATCAGAATTAATGATGTTTATTTCATGGGTTCGCAGGGAGGCGCTTTGTAACTAACACATACTTGGCCAAACTATCTGTTCCTGCTTTAGGACACTCTCTTTGTACTATTTTAGCCTGTCTTCAGTTTCTATCATTGTGCATGCCCGACACCGTCCTGCGCCTTAAATTAATACACCTTTTTGACTGTTACTTTGTCTTCTGAGCCATTTAAACAAGAGTACATTTGCGGGCATTTGGGTGAATTATGGCAGTTTCTTAATCCTGTATACAGGGAGTACATGTAGCTATACATAACTTACAGTTGTTCACCTCTTCTCCTAGGGGCATATTATCAAGGGGGTTTATCTCCGCTTTTTTGGCTTTAAAATCCAAGAAAGTGGAGATAAAATTATCTCTCTATTACCTAGCTGTCGCTAACACCAGTTAGCGACAGCTAGTAGGAGATAGCGACCATCTTGGGCCCCACTTTGCATGTCAGTGATATTTACCACTAATGACATGCAAAGTGGGCGTGGCAAGATGTTAGCAACTGAAAACAGTCGCTAACATCGCTATCTCCTATTACCAACTTTTGGAGATATTCGCGCTAAGCGCGAATATCTCCAAAAGCTAACACCTGCCCTGAGCAGTTCTTAGCCATGTTATCCAATGGGAGGTGGATAACACGGCTAAGAGCATTAGCTCGGTAATGCATGAATATCGCGGACTTTTCAGCGATATTCATGCATTGCGGCGATTTTTATCGCATTTGCGATAAACCTTGGTAATACCAAGGTTTATTTGTGATAAAAATCGCCGCAGCTCAGCTGTAAATTTTTTTCTCTAGCCAAGCAATAGCAATAATTATCGCTATTGCTTGGTAATATGCCCCCTAGTTCGCCCATGAAGTGTGCGCCTGATCAGTGGTACAGATATTCACCACTACCTTTTTAACCTTGAGAGCACTTATATTTTCACCTCCAATCAGTGTCAGGATGCATTACAGTTAGCATGCTCTTTTTAGGTTTGCCTTGTTAGGTTTTGCCTCCACTCTCGTGATACTTGTAAGGGAGCTCCTTCCTTCGTCCTGGGTGGTGATTGACAAAAATAACGTATTATTCATCACATAGGTAAAACCGATGCATTACCAATGCTTGTTGCAGTTATTATTCCTCCAAAGTGATCTTTATGTGGATGTTGGAAGGCACCATAAGCTCGCCTTGGAAGGGGATAGGGAAGCTAAAAATCTTGAAGAAGTGGGAGCTCAACAAGAATTTTCTATCTTTTTTACTAGATGTTTTTATAAAATTCTAATACTAATTGTTTTCTCAGTTTGTTTAGCTAACTCTTTTCTACAAAAAAAGACAGTAATAAAATGTCTTGTTTAAATTTCACAATTTTACTTTTTTTAAAATATGTAAATTCATTCATAAGCACAGGTGCACCACATGTAAAGATTGTGAAATCTATGTCACAAACTTATTACAAAGACATTTTTCTAAAAAATTGGACATTACTGCCAGTGTCTATCGAATATATTAGACTTAATAATTGTGAGTGCCAGCTAGCTCAGAGGTCACTAGAAACTTTCTCGAATACACAAGAAGGAATTAGTTTCTGACAACCGCATAAATATGACAATTTTGTTTTTCCAAGATAAAACGTACCTTCAGAGTCGTGGAAACAATAGATAGATATTTTACTCAGTCAATCATGTATGCTTCGTTTCATCAGAGGTGCAGAGAAATAGATAGATGGGCGTTTTTAATAAAAGTATTTATTGAACAGTCTTCTTTCTCATGCAAAAGAAATGAACTGCTACAATCGTAATACTGACTTTAAAGTATAATGCATACAGTAAGAACAGTATTATAAAATAATACTGTAAAAGCATGGTATGGTTTCTAAGCCATAAAATACATACATAAATAACAAAGGCTAAAAGTACTCAACTGGTGCTACTAAAATACGCCTACCCCAATGTACCTAACCTAAGTCTAGTACGAGGGAAGAAGTAAGTGAGGTGTAGCATAGGTTTTAGTTTCTCTTTGCCAATAATCTATCCAAGATTTCTCTTAGGGTCTAATCAGCCCCGTACCTTGGTTTTAGAATGAAGGAGGTCTGGTATCTCTGTCTCGGGACTCGATTTCCCAACACCCCGCGAGGGGAGCTTGGAAACACTGGAGCTGGATTCTCAGCGAGAGAAAGGACAGCTTCTCTGTCAGTGCGTCAGCTGGAGAGTCGGCTTCCTTCGGCACTTGCTGTAGCGAGATGCGTCGTTCAAGTAGATAGTCTAACTGCTCCGACCCACTGTGTGTTTGCTAGGGCAAGTGTAGGCATATTTATACCTTGAAGGTGCCGAGTTTGACGTAAAGTCGGACATAATAACGCCACCAAAGAACCCCAAGGGAATGGTAGTTCTTAGAAAACTCCATGATTTCTAGGACAAATCAATATTCAAGCAAGGGGATGTCCTTGACTGCTGAAGCCGAGTTTTCCAAGAAATCGTTGTGGCTTTTTGGAACTAGTGGAAGTAGCCATGCCTGTATTTGGACTGGATGGGTTATGTCTAAACATGGGCATGATTTCTATGCCTATATAAAGGCAATGTGAATTGTACATATATAAGGGCATGAATCGGTAAATTACACTTGGATTCTAAAATGCTACACAACAGAAACAGATCTAATCCTTTTGTTTGTCACTTTTGCATGCCCATAGTTTTACAAAGCGAAGAGACGCTAATACATTTTCAAATGTTTATTGAAAAGTCCTGATCCTTGTAAATAAAACATGTACTACAATAATAACACAGATGAGACACATCATTATTGTAAGCAGTATTAGAATGGTGAAAAGCACAAACTATTTAACCATGTTAATTGTTCCTAATATTACTCCCATCTATCATTATTACTCCTACATTAACGACAGCAGTGTTGGAGTACTCTTCTGCATTCACAGGGACCTTGGCCCACAAAGTACCTTCTCTGGTAGTATGTGTGGGAGGATATAAAGTATATATGTGGAAGACGCCTAAAATGGAATAAAGTTGTTAGTGATGTAGCTAAACTTTCCAATATAGATGCGGCTCTTACGGCCTCTCAAACAGAGCTCGATAACATTAATTCAGCCATGCTAACGGACAGGGCAACACCTATTTTTGAAGCAGCTGTAAAGAATATAGGCGAAGCCTTTTGGGCAGAAAGCTCTAAAGGGAGGAATATGTCCCAGTACAAACCTAAGGGAATGCATGACTGGTACAACGCAGCATGTAGGAAAGCCAAAACTTGCCTAATTAAAGCCGTTAAAGGTAAATCACAACCCCTGATACAGTTAGCAAGGAAAGAGCATAAGAGAACATTAACACAAGCAAAAAAGGAGTGGGAAGAGGCCTATTGGCATACCCTCAAAGAAGCTAGCTCCAAGAAAGATTCTAAATGTTTTTGGGACACTATGAGAGCTAGAAATAGGCCAGATAGTGACTTGATAACTTGCAACATACCAAGTCAGGCTTGGGTCAAACACTTTTCAAAGCTTTATTCCCGCCAAGACGATCATCTTACTCCCACTGTCTCTAATGTTCCTGAAGGGGGGGTTGTGGCCCCATCGTCGTTCCCTCAAACTTGGGTTACCCATCCTGAAGATTTTGATTTTACACTCAAAGAAGTGGAAAATGCAATTGGCACTATCATTCCTCAAAAAGCTGCTGGCCCGGATAACATCCCTGGTGACCTATTGAGATTTGATATCTCGAAGTGGGGAAAATTGATCCATTCCCTCCTTGTTGCCATCTGTAGGGGCGCCCCTATCCCCTCATCGTGGAAAGGGGCGGAGGTGGTCCCCATTTACAAAAAAGGTACCAGAGATGATCCATCAAATTATAGGCCCATTAGCCTGTTAGATATTAGCCAAAAGGTAGTTGGCAAGGTCCTACTGGTTAGAATACTAGCTTGGATAGAAGAAAACAATATCCTTTCCGACTACCAGGCGGGCTTTAGAGTGGGCACCGGGACAATTGAACAGGCTTTTAGATTAATGATGGTGTATTGGAAAGTTGTGGTCATAGGCAAGGGCAGTCTTTATCTCGCGTTTATCGATTTAAAGACTGCCTTTGACCATGTACCTAGGGAGACCCTATGGAATGTACTGGCTGGCATGGGGCTGCCCCACTATCTACTATCACTTCTTGTCAGGCTGCACGAAAATAGCTTTGCCCAGATTAGGTGGGGCCCAGGAGGGGAAAAAACAAGCAGTATCCCGGTCGAGAGAGGGGTCCGCCAGGGATGTGTGTTAGCTCCCACCCTTTTTTCCCTTTACATCAATGGGGTGGTTGAGCATCTCCGGGAACATCCTTCAGATGAACCATCCCTGGCTGGTGAGCGTATACCTACCCTCCTCTTCGCGGATGATACGCTTTTAATATCAAAATCCCCAATTGGTCTCCAAAGGCTTTTAAATAACTTCCAATCCTTTTGCTCTAAACGAGGCCTCGTAATCAACACAAGCAAGACAAAATACCTTGTGTTGAATCCCCCCAAAAAACCAGTCCGCCCACCTACTCTGAATGCTGAACCTCTGGAGAGGGTTGAAGTCTTTGACTATCTTGGAATCCGTCTATCACACAAAATGGAATGGACCCCACACTAGGACAAAATGCTTCTAACCCACAAGAGGATAACAGGAGCTCTTTTGAAAGAACAACACTCTTCCATAACAAGACCAATAGTGTTGTCCTCGAAATTTATTCGGCTAAAGGGGTCAGCTCTGCTCTTTATGGGGCATAACTTTGGGGTTCATCCATTACTAATGATCTTCCAAAATCAGAGAAGAAATTTTGTAGATCAATTATGTCACTCCCTCAGGGCACTCCTATGGTCCCGCTGATGTTGGACCTAGGCTCTCGCCCAATTGATGAACTTGCAAGACTCCGTCCACTCCTGCTTTGGGCTCGATTATGGCGAGTGGAGGAACTTGGTAAATATGCGCAAGGCCTAACAGAAATTATGTCATCATCTGGGTGGCACAAAATCAAATGGTTGAGAGATATGAAAACACTACTACTAAATTTGGGCTTAAATGAATCGTGGGTAAACAGATCCTCACCCCCGAAGTCAACTCTTAAGAAACTCTATTGAAACTGGATTCTGACGCAAAGGAATACTAGCACTACCAAGGGCAGACTTACGGAGGATTTCCTGAGGTTTAAGGACCAACCTAAACGAGAAGTGTATCTTGATGTTATTGAAAAACCCTTTGATAGGGCTTTGTATTTTAAATTTAGAGCAGGAACTCTTCCTTTGTACTCCTTTACCTCACAATGGAAATCCCCCGCACAGACTATAGAGCTTTGCCCAGTTTGCCTAGTGAAGCCAGAGACAGTGGCACACTTCATGTTTGAGTGCGGAGAGTATGCCCTTCCTAGGAGGATTTGGCTTAAGAACCTATGTCGCCAGCTGGGTACTAGGCGTCATATGGATGCAATTCGGATATTAAAGTCTGACAGTCGTGCCATCTATGCTTGTGCCTTAGCAAAATTTTTATCACGGGCTTGGTCTATCAGAGCCAAAAGGCTAAAATTAACTGTTTAATTCCTCTTTTAAAAACTGATTGCCATATGAACTTTTTTAAAGGAAAATTTTCTTTTCTTATTAATTTCCTTTACTGGATTAAATTTCCTTTGTGAATTCATGTTTATTTTTCTTTAAATTTTTTTTGATGTATCTGTGATCTATGTACTGCTTTTATGATAATTTTTATCGAAATAAAGCCTTTTTGACTTGACTTGACTTGACTATAAAGTATACTTGCACTAAGCTACAACCCAGGAAACAATTACAACATAAGGGACACCAGGTTTAATACCACAACAACTTTGATCATTTACCATTAGATAGCTCCAATTTGCAAGCAACAATAACTCAGTTTCGATCAATTGTATGGGAACACCATTCAAAAACATGCTAAGTTAGCAATAGAGGCATTACATACTCCATGAAGTGTAATCTCTCTGCAGGCCAATGAGTGACCTAAGGTAACTCTACAGTCATGGTACTGAAAAGGGAGCAACCAAGCTACATGCAAAAAACGTGTACCCATTTCTTCATATCGGCCTACTTGAAAATGCTGAAGATATGTTCTGAAATGAAGAAATTGAAAGAGAAATGAAACCATGATTTAGCCAAACCAGGGAGTTTCAGCAAAAATTGTTGGCAATTTTGTAGGTAACACACAGTTACGGTTTTCGAGAGAAAACGCTACGTGAGGGTTAGGTATAAGATATGGTATGGATTTGAAATGCGCAATGTCAAAAATGCACAATGTACGTTTTAGCGGTCTGGAGTGACAATTTATCGTTACTTGTTTTTTCATTCATATTGAAACCCCTGAAGATGAACTAATCAGAGTTAGAAATGCATTGGGTATAACATGATTCACTTCTGAGGATGATTTATGTTTCCTGGCGTGCCCAGAAAAAGGCTTGGATGAGCATATCTGAGGCATGAAAAGCAGTTGAATACATTACATCTGACGTGTGATGTACCATTGTACGTCCTGGAGTATATGGACACATTTTTTTGAATTTTTGAAAAAAGTGTCAAGTGAAAGAAATGATGTGTGCTGTTGTAAGGAACGATACTACGCTCCTATCTCGAAGATGTTTAATCCAAGCGTGAATCAGGGCAGATCACGCAGCCCGGGCTGCATGCTCAACAGTTGTTAGTTTTTTGAGTACGGACTAAGAAGAAAAACAAAAAGGTGTGCACTGTAGTATTTTTGAATTTGAAACAATGTTTGGAATCTGCCCTAACTACAAGCTGCAACCACAAGAATATCGGCATAAACAAGATCAAAAAGAACATTTTTACACATGTGCTATTTACATCTCAGCATTCAGAAGAAACGTTGTCGTGATTTGAGTTTTTTTCAGATTACGAACACGTACATGGTGTGCCAAGCTAAATTTGTTTCTTTGTTTGATGACATTGTATCATATACTGTATACTAGATTGAAGCCTGTATAAATGTATTGTAACCTTTAATCAGTAGCGCAATATGTAACACCACAGTGGAGGGCGGGTTAACATTTTATATTGCTTGGGGGAAATGGTTAACTGGGAATGGTTATATCAATCATGATTTCCAAATTTAACTACGGTGTTCGTGTTCGAGCGATGTTGTACACACTGAATTGTGGGGTGTGTAGTCACCGTGACAACAGTTTAATGGTTGATCAAACATGATTGGTCTAACGAGAAAGGAGGTGCCTCGTTACACAATGTATAAGAAAGGGAAAATCAGAAAGGCAGGTGCCTCAATAGGAAATGTGCATGTGGGAGCATCCACATGGAAAGAAATACGAAGGTATGTGAGTATGAGGATGGCAATTGGAGTCTAGGCATCGGGTAGCAGGAGAGGAGCGTGGGGATACTGATGCGGGTCTAAGCAACCGCATGGTAGTTTAGAAGCAGTAGGATAAAGGACTCGGACCATGGGGTATCCAGGCAATTTTGGAGGTAAAACTCAGTTACAGTTTTAGAGGGAAAATACTACGTGAGGGTTAGGTGTAAGACATGGTATGGATTTCAAATGCTCAATGTTAAAAATGCACAATGTAAGTTTTAGCGGTCTGGAGTGGCAATTTATCGTTACTTGTTCTTTCATTCATAGTGAAACCCCTGAAGAAGAACTAATCACATTTTGAAATGCATTGGGTATAACATGATTCACTTCTGAGGATGTTTTATGTTTTCTGGCATGCCAAGAAAAAGGCTTGGATGAGCATATCTGAGGCATGAAAAACAGTTGAATACATTACATCTGACGATGATGTACCACTGTAAATAAATGAAATAATTTAAACATCCTGGAGTATATGGACTAATTTTTTTGAATTTTTAAAAAAAGTGTCAAGCGAAAGAAAGGCTGTGCGCCGATGTAAGGAACGATACTACCCTCCTATCTCAAAGATGTTTAATCCAAGCGTGACTCAGGGTAGATCATGCAGCCCGGGCTGCACGCTCAACAGTTGTTAGTTTTGAGTACGGACTAAGAAGAAAAACAAAAATGTGTGCACTGTAGCTTTTTTGAAATTGAAACAATGTTGGAATCTGCCCTAACTACAACCTGCACGCACAAGAATATCGGCATAAACAAGAACAAAAAGAACATTTTTACACACGTGAGATGTACATCTCAGCATTCAAAAGAAACTTTGTTGTGATTTGAAGTTTTTTTCAGATTACGGACACGTACATGGTGTGCCAAGCTAAATTTGTTTCTTTGATGGCATTGTAGCATATACTGTATACTAGATTGAAGCCTGTATAAATGTATTGTAACCTTTAATCAGTAGTGTAATATGCAACACCACAGGGGAGGGCGGGGTAACATTTTAAATTGCTTGGGGGAATTGGTAAACTGGGAACGGTTATATCAATCATGACTTCCAAATGTAACTATGGTTTTCGTGTTAGAGCGATGTTGTACACATTGAATTATGGGGTGTGTAGTCACTGTACCAACAGTTTAATGGTTGATCAAATATGGTTGGTCTAACGAGAGAGGAGGGGTCTCATTACACAATGTATAAGAAAGGGAAAATCAGGAAGGCAGGTGCCTGAATAGGAAATGTGCATGTGGGAGCATCCACATGGAAAGAAATACGAAGGTATGTGAGTATGAGGATGGCAATTGGAGTCTAGGCATCGGGTAGCAGAAGAGGAGTGTGGGGGATGCTGATGCGGGTCTAAGCAACTGCATGGTAGTTTAGAAGTGGTAGGGTGAAGGACTCGAACCGTGGGGTATCCAGGACATTTTGTAGGTAAAACACAGTTACGGTTTTAGAGGGAAAACGCTACATGAGGGTTAGGTGTAAGATATGGTATGGATTACAAATGCTCAATATTAAAAATACACAATGTACTTTTTAGCTGTCTGGAGTGACACTCTATCAAAACTTGTTTTTTCATTCATAGTGAAACCCCTGAAGAAGAACTAATCAGAGTTTGAAATGCATTGGGTATAACATCATTCACTTCTGAGGATGTTTTATGTTTTCTGTTGTGCCCAGAAAAAGGCTTGGATGAGCATATCAGAGGCATGAGAAGCAGTTGAATACATTACATCTGACGTGTGATGTACCATCGTAAATAAATGAAATAATTTCAACATCCTGGAGTATATGGATTCATTTTTTTTAATTTGTAAAAAAAGTGTCAAGCGAAAGAAATGCTGTGCGCCGGTGTAAGGAATGATACTACGCTCATACAGAGATGTGTGCCATGTCAACTCATCCATTTTGTCCGCACCAGGGATTGCAGTACACAATGGCAAAGTACATGCCTTGCTGAGGGACTCTAGGGTGGCACAATTCATTCTCCTATCTTGGGGTCCCTCTTTAGGGCCAATGCTCTAGCTACCAGGGGTACCATTTACTAGGGACTTACAAAGGGTACTGAAGTAGTGGCAATTAGGAAACAAAAGGTACAGTTTAGTGAATGAGCTTCTGGCATAGGGAATATGGTTAACAGAGACCCTCTACACTTCCACTCGAAATTTCATAATTTTCCAGGCAAAAGGTGGGGGCTATCCTTCTCCAAAAGATGCACTATTCTACATATTCATATTAAAACTACTTATAGCTGGTGTCAATCAGTGTTATTACTGTGTATAATTAAAAACAGCATGGAGAGTACTAGCTCTATGTAACAATTGATGGTCGTAATGATGGTAACAAAACATTTCACCATAAATTGCAGAATTCAAATACACATCCTCATTTTCAAATACTGTGTATGATTCAAATTCAGATAGCATATTAGTAACAGTCATAATATCCCATTCATCAGAAATGGAACCTGGGTTAACAAATCATCCATATAACTTTAAATACATATGGAATTTACAATGTTTCTGTTGAACCACAAATATTATAGGGAACTTTATCCTGTATAATACCAAGCAATAGTGTTCACAAGGTACAAATCTCTTCGAACCTTATCTGAGGAAGAATGGGGACTAAGGACCTCAGCCACCATTTCTGGAGCAGTATGATCAGGGAAATAGTGTTGATTTAACAGCAGAAAAAAACCTGTAATAAGTCAAATCCAAAGGAGGAGAAAATATAGAGAAATAATAATCCCACTATAGGACCAAGGAGGAGCCAAGCATGTCAGTTTCAGTCAATAAAATAGTTCACACACACTAAACAAGGAGGTATACAAATAGTCTGAGGAAAAATCATCAGTGTTGACAAAATAACCCGAGACAGTCTGAGTAAAAACCGAGACCTCATCATGTGAAGGCAATCCTTCAGAAACCTCCAAAGACAGTTGATAATACACATCATCACTGCAAGACAAAGCAGCAGAAAAGGTCAAAGTTACATCAGATACACACCCTGCTTTGTCATCATTAATTTGCATGATCAAAAGTTCAGCTTCAGAAGTCCCAGCCTGCGTTTAGTAAAACTAGGACTTCTTATTGTATGTAGAGGGATTTCCTGTGGGGTACGGAGAGGTGAAAATGAACTACTCAGAATCCCTCATGCTATAGAGACTGGCCACTTAGTGCAAATTGATCCGATCAATTGAAAATTGTTTTTCTTTACAAACAGCAAGCAGTGGCAAAATCACACTTTGAGTACCTTGGATGGCAAGGACAGGCACTGGTGCATGATAGAATAGGCTACACTTTTTTCTTGTCTGCAATATTCTACAGGACTAGATCCCTAACTTTAGGAATCCAGCAAGAAACCGCTGGTTGCTCCTTCATTTCGTCAGTGACAGATTGTTAAGAACTGTAATGTGAGTGTTCATTTCGGAAGTCATGTAATTCCTGTAAGACAGTGAAATGTACATTAATGTCAAAGGGTGCTTCCTCTGCCACTGCGCCAGAGTTATCAAGATCTGGAACAAACACTGGAACCACAAATAACACCTCATATGGAGTCAAATCACCTAACATTATCTGGGCAGATTATTTAAAGCTCTCTGTACACCATACAGGTGATGAATCCAACTATGAACCGAGCTTAACACTCTAACTGTGAAGGCCTACTTTAAATCATGGTTACTCGTTCTACTATAGAATTTCCCTCAGGATGATAGGGGTGGAATAATGCATAGCATACCCAGGGTGCCCATAGTGTCCCGGTATGCCTTTGGTGTTTAAGTTGGGCATGTAGGTTGTCGCCACTGCATATGTACCAATAACGACTTGCAAATCTTTAATAACAGTTCAAGCATCAGCCGATCGCTGTGGTCACACCCATAGAATCAATAGCCACTAAGATATATTTGAAGACACTATCTGCATGCAGTGCAATGATCTAAATAGACATATTGCATGGGCTTAGTTGAAAATTAAAAGTTGTGTCTGTGGTGGGGAGCAACGGTGGAACCTTTAATTTGTTGACGAATGTAACAACAAAGTACAAACTTCTGGCGGGTGATAAAGACTCCACCAGTATCGCTTCTTCAACAATTAAACTGTAGCTGCCACAGCTGCATGGGCAGACACCAACCCCTCATAAGCATCAATTACTAGCTATAATCTGCTGTCTTGTTTGGGTATCACTCGATCACCCTCCCAGGGAATACGAGCAAAGGGAACATTTTGAGGACTTAATAGATAGTAGTTTTTCCCTGAACAGCCTTTAGGTGAAGGCTTGTCACTAGCCGAGGCAGTGACTGCAGCCATAATGACATCATCTATTCTCTTATATGAATGTGTAGCTGAAGCCACAAATACACTCTGGACAGTTGCCTTGGCAGCTTCATCAGCAAATGAATTCCCTGCAATGTGTATACCAACATGTTGAAAGCTGAATGCATGAATCAATTGAGCCAGGACACAGCATCTTTTAGAGCTGCCACTTTCTCCCAAAGAAGCTTACACTTAATAGAATTTCCTTTAGAATCCTTGAATCCATTAAAGTGCCAATAAGGTAAATTATCTTTAAAGACCTGGATGCAGTGATAGGAATCACACACTATAAGTGTGGTGAATTCTGAACCCGTATTCTGCAAAGCCCGAATGAAAGCTTTCAATTCAGCTACCTGAGCAGGACAGTCACCTAAAGTTTCTGTAAATGTTCCTCGTGCCTGAAAAACTAGAACCTTTATGACACCATTAACTGTAGCACATGCAGCCGATTACTTTTACTTTTTTACCCACCATGGGCTGGGCTGAATCATCAGTATACACTATAAAACCATATTTATCTAGATGTAAAATTTCACTTGACATGGGGTAGTCTTGTTCATACTGAACATATTCCTGTATTCTCAAATGTGGGTCAAAAATATAATTAACGGAAGTAGCCATTAAGGAAGAGGCCCACTGCATCCATCTAGGATGTAAGGCTTCAGTGTTCTCGACTGCTGGCCTTGCCGAATGCTTCTGGAGCCAGAATAGGAGGCACCACAATTATACGCCCCCGTGCCAAAAAACTTTCCTTCAAGACAGCTGTTTGGACTGCAGTCAAACATATTTCAAATGCAAAATGCATTTCCACATTGGAAAATAAATATGATTTATAAGCATTGAGCACTGTTTCATTAAATATAATAAACGTGTAACTACAGGAACCCTCAATTATTCGGATCACTAAATTATAAGAGTTATCGCATATTAGTAAGTGTTTAGACTCAAGCATGTCCGCCTGTACATTTTAGAGAATATTAGTATGTTCAGCAGTCCAATTTTTATTAGAAAAATCAGGATGTATTCAACTGTGCAGCGGTCAAACACTTCGTGCATAATCTGGTAAATGTATTCTACCAAAATTCAGAAACCCCAAGAGCAATTCAAGCTCTTTTAAGTATTTGGTGTTTGCAACAGAGCACATTTCTCTAAGAAATGTGGAGCCAGACTTTTACTTTCATTCGATAACTCATATCCTAAAAATAGGACACTGAGAAAGGCAATTTAGAGAAGAAGGCGCAAGTATATCTCAATAATCCTGCCAAACTGAAGATTATATTTGGAGGACAAACGAGATTCTTCACTTCCGAGATTAAGGCAAAGGAATATCTAGATAGTTTGAATTAACTTTGTTTTCAGCAAAGGAGACGGGGAGTTTGGAGGAAAGTTTTGCTATATTATATTATTATTGGTATTGATATCAGTATTTACAACTATGGCATGTCTGTATTTGTATAGATTTGGTCTCCGCCCTCTATTTTCCTCTCCTCTCTTTTTTAGTAGGGATTAAAAAGATAGGTGCTTGGAAGATTTAGTTTGGTGATACTATAGGATACGATATGATAGGATAAGATAGAGCAATTAAGATGGATCCATTTTTCCCGATCGTTCTTCGTATCATGTCTCCTTATCGGTTATTCTTGGGGTTTCTTAGGTCTTGCTCCTCTTCACCCTTTTTCTCCTTATATTCTCTCTTTCTTATTCTTTATGTTCACTGTGTACTGGTCAGGTAGCACTAGTCCATCACCACAGACTCTCACAGAGTCTGATTGCCCTTTTTTGGGGTGTAAGGGGGGAGGGGTATGTGGGGGGAGGTCCCCACCAGGGAGGGAGGAGGTGGGTTGGCAAAAACACAAAAAGAGACAGACAAAATGTACAATTAAGATATTTAATGGATTAACAAGCAAGGTAGTAAGGGAGGTTCAACTAATTGTAAGGCAATGTGAAAAATTAAGAACGTGTGCATACCTATTTAATCATGTAACGCTATGTAGTACTATGCTCAGTTTGAGTATCCAATGTGTATCAGGGGGAAATTAAAACTCTGCTGTTGGAATGTGGCGGGTCTTAATGATAGGGGGAAGAGGGCACAATTACACCAAATAATTCGTCAAGGCTCTTATGATGTCCTCTGCCTACAGGAGACCCATATCCCAGTCGGGGATAAAGAATTGTTAAGAATATCTGGATATAACATTCTCGATTTAACAACACAAACATTTAAGACACGAGGAGTTGTTATTCTAGCAAAAACTTTTTCGGGCAAATCTAGGTGAAAATTGGCGGACCCCCACGGTAGGTGGGTTATAGTACAGCTTAACCTTGGGATCACTATATTCAGTTTACGGGTCGAACCTGGACGACCCACAGATATTTTATGACCTAGAACTTGAGTTAGCCTCGTGGACAAGACCATTGGTTATCTGTGGAGATTTCAATATAGCATTAGGGTACACACAGAGTAGGCAAATACAGCCGGTATATAACGGGCGTAAGCCCAAAGTATATAGGGCTGTAAGGCAACTTATGGATAGCCATAATTTAATTGACATCTGGACCTTGAAAAATAATAAGGATCCTGGCTATACATACTTTTCCTACCCACACAACAAGTACGTCCGGATCGACTATATAATGTCATCTACAGATATTGCCTTAAACTCTGCAATAATTAAATCCGCTAAAACGATATCAGATCATAATGCCCTTATAATCACCCTTGGCATTCCCAACTATAATCGGACATTTTTTCAATGGTCATTTGATCATAAGCTCCTAGTGAATAAAGAATATATAACATATATAAAGCTCTGGACACGAGAATTTTTTGACTGCAATCAGTATAGTGCCCCTAGGTTGGTGGTCTGGGATTGTTTCAAAGCCACCCTAAGGGGAGAGTATCGCCTTTGTGGCCAAACAAAAAAAGGATCAGGATAAATTGAACGAACAACTGAACTCAGAATTAATAAACCTAGAGCAACAGCATGCTACCCAGATCCACCGTGGAGTTGAATGTCAGAGTACTCTATGTAAGATTCTAGTCCTGAAAGCAGAAATTAATAGTGGTCTGTCCCAAAGAGCAGCTGAGATTTTTCAGGCAAATCAGAACAAAGTATATGAAAATGGGGAAAATGTGGGGAAACATCTTGCTCTTCGAACACGCCAGAAACAAACACATAATGCTATACAATCTATTGAATATGAGGGGCACAAACATACGTCCTCAGTAGACATTGTAGGGGCTTTCCAAAGCTACTATCAGAAGCTATATCATAATGAAGATCAATTATCATTATCCGATACAAAAGATTTTTTAAATAACTGGCTTTCAGAGACAAACTTAGACAAGACTATTGATGATTTGACTAGGGATGACCTGGATAAAGAGATCTCAACTACTGAGGTGGAATTAGCACTATTAGAACTTGCTACTGGAAAGGCCGGAGGTCCAGATAAAATCCCTCTTGATCTTTATAAAGTGCTTGGAAATCAGATCATACCTTATTTATTAGATTTGTTTCTCGGCGTGCAATGGCATGGTAATCCACCTGAATCATGGAAACACACAAATATAGCCATTTTCCCTAAAAAAGGTAGGCCTCCTGAGCTACCTTCCTCATATCGACCCATCTCACTTATTAATTCTGATTCAAAGCTTTATGCCAAGATCCTTGCCAACCGGCTCAGCAGGGTCATCGAACATTTGGTCTTCCCGTGGCAGCATGTCTTCATCCCCGGTAAGGGTACTACAGATCACACCCATAGAGCCATCTCCCTTTTTGACACCATGGGAGTTTCGGGGGGCCGGATGTCGATGATCCTGCTGGATGCCGAGAAGGCTTTTGATTGGGTCTCCTGGCTGTTCTATGGGAAGTTCTGGAGTTAAATAACTTCAGACCGGCTCTTGCAAAATCCATCAAAGCATTGTATGTTGACCCTAACGCTAAGCTCACCGTCGGGGGCAGCGAATCGGAGGTTAATAATATCCAGAGGGGCACGAGGCAGGGATGCCCGTGCTCCCCAATCTTATTCGCTCTTTATATCAACCCACTTATTTTAAAACTGCTTACCTCCCCTGTAATTGAGTCTGTGAAAGTTGGTAGTTTCTATACCAAAGTACTGGCATATGCCGATGACGTGGCGGTATTAACACCTAACCCCACAGAGGCAATCCAGGAGATTGAATCAATTACCCGATCCTTTGGCTCCTATTCAGGGTATTCCCTGAATAGAGACAAGACAATGGTCATATGTACCGAAAATACAACTTTTGAAAGTACATATAGAGTTAATAATGCTGTATATCTAGGTGTATCCATTTCTCCTAAAGTAAATGAAATTAATCAACTTAATTACGACCCACTTATTAAGAAAATCAAAAAGGATCTTAACAGAGTTAACAATCTTCACTTGTCAATTATAGGCAGGGGGAACTACCTCAAAATGAGTATTTTCCCGAAAATATTGTATTTTTTCCAGGCAATCCCATTCTTGGTTGAGGAAGGTATTATTAATATCCTTGATTCCTGCATGTCAAAATTCATGTGGAATTACGGAAAAATCAGGAGGGCCTTGCCAAAGCTAACATTACTGCTGCAAAGAGGAGGGTTAGCTATACCAAATCTGACATTTTATTTATGGGCAACTCTCCTTCAACAAATGGCCCCTCTTTTTGATACCAAACCAACTGCAAACACTTTACCAGGCCATACTATACCCTCAATATATGAATTGTTATTAGGGGACAAAGCCATAGGACTGCCTTTAAAGCAAGTTGAACCCTTGTATTTCAAAAAGACTAAATTTAGGATCATTATTGATGCATGGAAAATCTGGAAACACACCAGCAAACACCTGAAAATACCAAAGTATACTCAATAAACTCCTCTCTGGCACAGCTCAATTATACCAATGCAACTAAATGACAGCATTTCTAGGAAATGGGAGCGCTTGGGGATCGTGAAAGTAGGTGATTTCCTTGGTCAAGATCTTACACCATCTTTTGAGGAACTACGGGAAAAATGTATGATCCCCTTTACTGACTATTTTAAATATATACAAGTTTATACGATCATTAGACAACTTGTACCCAGAATAGAATTAAAAGATATCCCATTTTTAGAATTAATAGTTAGGCGGACCACCAGGATAGGAAATATTTATGAACTACTGATGAATAACCATCCTGATGATTTAGAACTGGTTGAAAGAGGTTGGGCTATAAAATTAGATAATCCAAATACTGATGTTGACATGTCCTTGATGTTATCCTCTAAACTGTTTTTAGCTTCTAACCTAAAGGCCCAAATCTATAAAACAATACATGATCTTTATTATACCCCTGCAAAACTGTTTACCTGGGGTAAAAGGCCAAACCATCAGTGTCCAAGATGTGCTCTTGGTCCAGCTAATCTTATAAATATGCTCGCTGACTGCACTAAGTTAGAAGTAATTAAAAGAAAGATCTCTGAATAC
This sequence comes from Lissotriton vulgaris, assembly GCF_964263255.1. Lineage (NCBI taxonomy): Eukaryota > Metazoa > Chordata > Amphibia > Caudata > Salamandridae > Lissotriton > Lissotriton vulgaris. The sequence goes on along the minus strand of NC_141690.1, from coordinate 210,856,024 downwards.
TGGGCAGACATTTTTGGGCATGAATTAAGAACATCGTCAACACTTTGGGTTATGATGATTCCCTTGGATACAGTAAGGAGGAAGTAATATCCTTTTTTTTGGGTACAGCTGTACTCCGAATTATCCTGACAGCTCGTTGGAAAGAGGCAGATGCTCCTTCTTTTCTAATGTGGTTAAGCAGACATTTGGGAATATATACACAGGAGACTTCCATCTATAAAACCAAGGGGAAAAAATCTAGAATTCTTGGGGCTCAGATATGGGCTCCTGTTTTAGCCTGGTATGAGTATAAAAGAAATGTATAAGCTGCTAAAACGACTTGTTATGTGAACTCGGTATTTATCTGTATGTATGCTACAATCTTACTCGGCCATGTTTTTCTGTCTGATTAACCATGACTAAAACTATGATTATGCAATGTGATTTTGAAATGCTGGATGTAATGTATGGTTTTTTAAGTATTTATACCTTTTCTACCTATAAATTGCATGTTGTACATTTTTGAACTTGCTCAAATAAATATATATAAAAAAAGAGAAAGGCAATTTTAGGTTTCTGAAAATTAGATTTATAGCCTCATATATGGAATCCCAAACTAAATATGATTCAATCTCGCCAAACGCCTGTTTAAATCATCATTCATGATGTGAATGTAAACATAAGGCACTGCTCCTGAGGCAATTCCTTGTAAAAGTGACCTAACTCGGACCGCAGGCTGGCAGGGAAGTGCTTTGGGGGCCAGTAGTGGGCCCCTCTTATGCAGGGGAACTCAAGTTTGCACTTGGGGATTTTGTACCTATGGTGCCCCCAACATTTCCCTGCACCATGTGACAGGCACGGCTTGGTGCCTGCCACACATTGCAGGGAAATGCAACACTTGCATTTTTACCATTGCTGCGGGTGTTGCAACTAGCAGCAGCCTCTGCAATGGTAAACATGCACAGACAGTGGTGGTCGAATTGTAATTGCACTTGTGGGACCTCCGCCATATAGCCAGCTAACCCAATCCCTGAGACAATGGCTGACGGACTCAGGTTCGTCCGCTGTGTAATGACCCCCTAAATACGTATCTCAAAACTTTAACCCTCTGGTAGAAATAGGACCTTAAGAAGTTAAGCCATGCTCTAGCTAGACACACCCAGAGTAAAATAGACTACCACTTTAAAACAATACTTTTCTGGAAACATGCCAAAGCTCTACAATGCTTTTCTGGTACATATCAGACAAGCCCCATCAATCTTGGCTTTAAAGAGGGACCCACAACAGTTCTTGATAATATTGTTTTTAAATAATTCTACATCCATCGCCTCAACCTTGACAAAGTTAAATGTTTCTCTCAATGTAGAATATTAATCTCACCTGTACTGGTGTCTTTCTGAGTGACTACACTTGTGCTATGTGACTTTTTGCTGTAGTACATTGTGCTGTCATTATGTGCCTAGGGTTATGCTTGAGCTATAACAAGAAATAAAACAAAATATAAATAGACCACCTATTACTAGCTTTGGGCTACCTGGAATCTGGTGCTTTTTCCAATATTGTTTCAGCCAATCCACCTGTTTGTCCTGTACTCTAGTCAAGCAAGTAACACTCAACTCTATGGATATGCTGACACAACAGTCCCCATCTCTGCAACTGAGACCTCCACCTTGCCCATCATTTAGAGGCCTCTCAGGCAGAACAAGGACTTCATTGATGAACTCTAAGATCTCCTCACACTTTGTCCATCCATCATGACCGCACCATCCTCTTGGGTGACTTCAACCTCCTTCACAAAACAGACAAAAAAACAAGAAGCGCCCTCTTCAGCCTAACTAATGTACTCAACGTAGTGTACCATGTCATACAACCAGCACAATACATAGATCACATCTTGTCCCTCTAACATCACCAACGATCCTATGCAAACCTCCTATATCCCTGGACTGAACTGACCACTTTGCCATCCCTAGCTCCATGCTCAGTGTCCTACCAACAAACCATGGTGAACACAAAAGAAACGACCAAAACTACAGACCATTCAATGATTTCTGCTTAAAAAACCTAATGCTTGAACTCATCTTGCACGCTATGAGCTCCTAGCCAGATGCCAACACCATTCTAAACAACTTCAATAATTAGTTGTAAAGTTATGTGAACATCTATAATCCAATTACAGCATCCAAGTGCAAGCCAAAGCCTTCAATTCCATGGTTTTCAAAAGAGCTTGCTGACAACAAATATTCCATTTGTATGGCAGGAAAGAAAATGGAAGAAAAACAGAATTCTCAGGACCTCTTGATATTAAAGTCTCTCCACTCACCACAAAGACAGCTTATCACTTCAGCTAACATACTACACCAATACAATTAATGAAGTAACCAGCAGAAGCAGAACGCTTTTCAAGACAGTCAAGCACTGCATGAACCTCCTGCTGGACCCACCTATTCCTCACCCTATAGAAAAGTACAATATCATCAACCTCTTCAGTGGAAAAAATATAGAACATCTGACAGCATTACCATTGAGTTTTCATCAATTCTTATACCAACTTCTTCCTGTAGAATCCTGCAATGGTCAACCATCAAATCCCTATCTCTCGCAGATCTTGTTGATATACTCAACTCACTCAAAGAAACTTCTTATGGAGAGGATGTCTTACCATCATCATTCATCAAACCTCTCTCTGGGGATGATCTTTTATCCCTACTTACCACTGCCAATGCCTGCCTTACTCAAGGCAGCTTCAGAGAAGCTCTAAAGACAGGCCAGGTCCTCCCAGTCTTAAAGAAACCAGTTGACCCTGCCAACTACCAGCCCATCAGTAATCTATCACTCATCAGCAGGATCATTGAAAAAGCAGCCTATGTTCAACTCCAAGATCGTATCATTGTTGACCTTCTCATGCACGACTGACAATCTGGCTTCAGGTCACTCTGCAGCATGGATACCTCCACCTTACACATCTTAGACAATACCCCCTGACCATGGATGAAGATTACCCTTGCCTCCTGACATTGCTGGACTGCTCAACTGCATTGAACACTGTCAACCACCCCACCCTCATATTTACTCCGGAGCCTCAAATGGATTCATCAGCATTGTCCTTCTCCTCCTACATTTCTAAATGATACCAGTTTGTTCACCTAGGCACCTCTAGGTCATAAAAAAAATCCCTATCACCTGTCGAATCCGCCAGGGCTCCATACTGTCTCCTGTCATCTTCAGCCTTTACAAGAAGCCACGTGGTGCTTTACTCACAGACACAGCATCAATACCAATATGCTGATGGTTCATAAGTCTACTTGAATTTTTCCTCTGCTTTTAACACCTCAAATGGATATCCAGTGCCTACCTGAAGACCAACCCAACCACAGCAGAATTCCTGGTATTTGTCAAGAGCAATAAAGATGATACAGAAGAAACCTGGCTTCATGACATGAACCTTAATGACTTTGAACTTCTTCTTTTACTGATTACCAAGTCGCCATATTCACTGAGCACAACCTTGAAGGAACACATTGCTAAAAAAATACAAAGTCAGTCTGTGAGAATTGTTAGTTGACTGGGGTGTACACCCATATCAACCACAATCCCTTGCAGGGTGAATGACAAAAAGTCACTAAATTAACCTATGCTTAACTCTGGGTAGCTTGGCAAAAAAAGCAGTCAGGCTTAACTTTAAGGCAATGTGCAGAGTATTTATGCAGCACACAAACAATAATAAAGCGAAAACACAACACAAAAAAATCCCAAACCAATTTGGAAAAATACGTGCAGTGACAGAATATTGACGTAGAAATAAAAAATTGCCTTAATATCGAGTCAAGAATATCAATGGTGCAAAATATTGAGGTCATTTTTTTCATTGTTAAAATTATCGATTTTAATGTAATGCAGAAATATCGATTTTGTAAATTTCGATGTTAAAATATAGCTGTAAATAGGATTGTTTTTTTGTTTTGTTTAATGTTGTATTTGTTATCATTATTTAGTATCAGTAATTACATATTTTATATAAAAATATGATGTTAAAATGTTTGTATATTTTTTTATTAAGTTTTAGGAGCAGGATGTTGGGTTTATAGGGGATAAGGGTCAGGAGTAATTTTTTTAAATATATATATATATAAAAATGTTGAATTAATATTTAAATATTTTTACATTATTGTGAAGGTTTAGGAGTGGGGTGTTGGGTTTATAGGGGATAAGGGTGGGGAGTAATTTAAACAAAATATTGTACATTTTGAAAAATAAAATAAAAATTATTTTCGCTAAAATTTAGTTGTGGGATGTTGGATTATTAGGAGATAAAGGTGGGGAGTAATTTTTAAAGAAATGTAAAATTAGGAGTGGGATGTTGGGTTTATGGGGTATAAGGGTTGGGAGTAATTTGAAATAATTGTTTATAAATGTTAAATATTTTTTTGAGAAAATTTGGTAGTGCTATGTTCTGTTTGTAGCAGATAAGGATAGGGAGTACGTTTTTAATTTTGTTTAAAAATACATTATTATTAAACTACTTTTTGAAGTTTTGAATAATTTTTTTATACATTTTTGATTTTAAACTGTTTAAAAAATTACAAAATGTTGTGGTTACATTTATTTTTGGGTAAATCTTTCTATATTTTTTTATATATTTTAGGAGAAACATGATTAGTTTATTCATTTATAATTTTGTGATCAAAATTGTGTTGTAATAAATCTTTTTTTTTAGTTATAAATTTGAAGTTGGAATAGTAATTTATTGTCGTTTATTATCCAGAACTTTACTTAAGTTTACTTAGTTTTGGAGTTGGAATAATCATTTTTTTAGGTTTATCATCCAGCACTTTCCCTGAGTTGAGTTGGCTTTGGAGTTAGAATAGTAATTCATTATATTTTACTATCCAGCACTTTCCCTAAGTTTTTTTACATTTGAAGTTGGAATAGTTATTTTTTTATTTATTTATTAATTTGAGTTTTATATAGTGCTGGCTAGACCCAGAGGTATCAGAGCGCTTTACATAAGGCTCAGTAAGGTACAAAGTTAAAAACAGTGTTGCACAATAACAATAGTTACAATAACACAGCAGAAAATATTGACATGTCCAAAGGGGTATGTAAGGAAAAATGGGAGGAAAAGAATCAGACCAGGTTGAACCGGCAAAGATGGAGGTGCTCTAAGGGGACCAAAAGACAATAGGAAAAATTTAAAAGGGGGATACATAGAGATAACGCCAGGAAGCAAGTTGAATGAAAAGGAAAGGACGGAGGAGGGAGACCACAAGGCGGGGGTCATGACAGGGTAAAGAAATTGTCAGGTGACAAAGGGCGTAGTTCAGCAGCAAGTGGGGCGAACAAATCCTCCAAGATGGATGACCCAGAAAACGGGCACCGTATGTAAAGTCAGAAAGTGGCGGGGGAACGCACGAAAACCAATTTGCAAAATAAGAAGGGCGCTGGAATTATGGAGCAGAGTAGAGGGGGCAGTCACAGGAGCAAGGAGGGAAAGGGATTGGGGGATCACCAAAATACAAATGAATCAATTGGACGGGCAAACGCTAATGGTTACTGGGGCAGAAGAGTCGTCAACGATGTTGATACGCAGTCTGTTCAAATGCACAGGCTCTGGGTCGCGAGATTGTTTGCTGTAACACTGGGTCGCGAGGGTAGCAGTGCCATCAGGCTGCATGTCGAATGTCTGGGGAAGTCCGCCTGGGTGCCAGAGACACAGTTCAGGAAGACACCCCCCCTTGCTCAGATAGCAAAGAAAAGCCTGGAAGTGTTGAGATTCTCCCCGCAACTGCACCCCCACTCCCGGCAATACGACTTGCGGGTCCCACAGGAGGCAAAGCAGGAGGGCAGGCTGCGGGGGAAGCAGCAGAAGTCAAACCTGGAATGCATCAGGTTTGGGAGACCTCATACCAGTTCTGTAAAAGCCAGGTGACGAAATGCCCCTAGGCCTCAGCACTGCCGAGAGTCGGTTCCGACGATGGCTGGTCATCACCGAAGTGTCGGTAGGCAGGCGCAGGAAAGGCAACAGCAGAGGAGAAAACACAGAGCCACTATGCCAGATGCCCGGTTGGGTAGGTGACAGCCAGGGCAGTGTGCCGGAGCCAATCTCCCCTTCCGCCGTCTATGCGACTCCACCAGACATCTGCCATGCCGCTCGGGCACTGCCGGTCAGGGACATGCCTCAGATCCAATTCGAAGAGCTCAAATCCAGAAGAGGAGGCCGGAGAGTCGATGGCAGCAGTCAGAGCATGACCCTGGTTTTATGGATTCATTATCCAGCATTTTACCTGAGTTTTGTTGGTTTTGGAGTTTGAATAGTAATTAAGGGCAACATCAGGATGGCGAGCGGATCGCCCCTGCCAGGCCGGCGGTAGCCACCGCTGGCCCGGCAGGGGTGATCCGCCCACCATCCATACCCAAAAGACCCTCAGCCATATTAGGATGGCTGGGGGTCTGCGGCATATGGAAAGTCCATCTGCCGCTTTATCCACCAGTCGAGTCATCGACCGGGCAGAAAACTTGCTTAATATGGTGGCGGTGTCTGCAAGGCACTGCCATCCATATTATGATGAGGGCAGCAATTGACCTTTCCATGAAAGGCATGTGTTTTTTTGTGTTGGGTTCCCATTGCAGGCCCCCGGGTTGTTGGGGAGGTGGGGGGTGCACTTGGGGTGTACCCATGGTACCCCCAGACATTTGCATGCACAAGGTGCCTGTCACATTGTGCACGCAAATGCACAACATGCAGTTTTTACATTGCGGCGGGTGCTGCTTTGAGCACGTCCTGCCGTAATGTAAAATATGCAGGATGCACCCCCCAGTGTGGCGGGTGCATCATATTCGGCACAGCATGACTGCTGCACCCCTGGCGGGTAGCCCCGCATACTGTTACGGTGGTGGGCGTACTTTGTACTCCCGCCATCGTAATGGTGACCTTATTATGGTTTATTATACACCACTTTCCCTGAGTTTAATTGGTTTTGGATTTGAAATAGTAATTTAATTTAGTTTGTTATCCAGCATTTTCCCTTAGTTTAGTTGGTTTTGGAGTTGGAATAGTAATGTATTAAGTTTTATTATCCAGCCCATTCCCTGAGTTTAGTTGGATTAGGAGTTGGAATATTTATTTATTATGGTTTATTAAGCAACACTTTTACTGAGTTTTTTTGCTTTAGGAGTTGGAATAGTAATTCAAATTGGTTTATTATCCTGCACTTTCCTTGAGTTGTTTTGGTTTTGGAGTTAGAATAGTAATTTACTTTGGTTTATTATACAGCACATTGCCAGAGTTTAGTTGATTTTGGAGTTAGAATAGTAATTAATTAAGTTTTATTATCCAGCACTTTCTCTGAATTTAGTTGTATTTGGAGTTGGAATAGTTATTTATTATGGTTTATTATCCAGCACTTTCCTTGAGTTCTATCTGGTTTACGAGTTAGAATAGTAATCTACTTTGGTTTATTATCCAGCACATTTTGAGTTTATTTGGTTTTGAAGTTGGAATAGTACTTTAATTTTGTTTTATTATCCAGCACTTTCCCTGAGTTTAGTTGGTTTTGGAGTTGGAATAGTAATTTATTAAGTTGTATTATCCAACACTTTCCCTGAGTTTAGTTGGTTTTGGAGTTGGAATAGTAATATAGGGGCCAATTAGGATGGTGGAAGGACCACCACTGCAGGGCTGGCGGTGGCGATCATTCTGCCATCACACAACAATTTACCCACCGCCCAATTAGGATGGTAGTGGGTATTGTGGCAGAAGCAAAGTCTGCCTGCCACTTCACCGCCGATGGCAATCAGTCCGATTGCCTGGTAGACGGTGCAGGGTGCCTAAACTGGTGGTGGTGCCTAGCAGGCACCGTCCACCAAATTAGGATGCTGTTTCAAAACAGCCTTTCCATAGCGGCGAGGCCGCCATGGAAAGGCTGGCGGGGATCAAGTTTGGGGGCCTGTTGCAGGCCCCCTTTCTTTTTGGGGGAAGTGTTGCTGCACTGAAGGGGGTACAACGGTACCCCCCCTGCATTTCCCAGCATTGTGTGGCTGGCACTGCATAGTGCCTCCCACGTATTTCAGGGAAATGCACAGAATCCCATTTTAACACTGCGTACGGTGCTGCAGTTAGCAGCACCGTCTGCAATGTTAAAAGCCCGGAATGCGCCCGCCATAGTGGCAGGCTCATTGTAATTGCAGTGGTGAGACCGCCACATGACTGGCGGGTGGTCCCAAACACTGCAACAATGGTGGGCGGACTCATGTCCGCCCGCCATCATAATGAGCCCCGAAATTTTGTTTATTAACCAACACTTTCCATGAGGTTTGTTTGGTTTTGGAGTAAGAATAGTAATTTCATTTGGTTTATTATCCAGCACTTTCATTTGAGTTCATTTGGTTGTGGCGTTGGAATAGTAATTTAATTTGGTTTATCATCCAGCACTTTCCCTGAGTTTATTTGGTTGTGAAGTTGGTATAGTAATTTAATATGGTTTCTTATCCAACACTTTCCTTGTTGGTTTTGAAGTTAGAATAGTAATTTAGGGGGGCAATATGATGGTGGGCGGACATCAGTCCAGTTTTCCAGATCATGAATGGATGGTGGTGTTGACGTGTTTTTTTGCTATAAAAAAAGGAAAATGTATCTTGTTTATTTAAAACAAGTTGTGTAGCATTTCCTTTTATTTCTCATATTTGTTGCAGCTTTTTTATTTTAAAGGTATTTTTGGGGTTTTTGAGGGTTTCATTATTGAGAGGATTGTCTTGATTGAGCCTTTTTCCTACAGTTTAATTTTTGTTGTTTTTTAAAAAGTAATTTTCAGGTTTTTGAGAGTTTCTTTTTTATGAGGATGGAGTCATTTGAGCCTTTTTTTCTACAGTTGGATTTTTGTTTTGATTTAACTTCTAAGATTTATTGCATTTCCAGGACTGTCTCCTGCTACATAAATGTAAGTTATTTTTTATTATTATGGGTGGGAAATGCTTTTAGTTACATTGATTTGTTTGTTTATTTTTTATTTTAATAAATATATTATGTCATATATATTTGTGGTATGTTTTAAGTATTACGTGACATACTTATAATTATTAATTTAAAAAATAGAATTAAGTTCTTTAAATGTTTGGAAATTTTTAAATGCTTATGGTGTTTAGCATTGTTTTTTCTTTACAGTATTGATTTAGCTATCGTATCTGGTTATTCTAGACCTTTGGTGTTTCCAAATAGTGTAGTTTTGTGTTGTAGGTATTCATACATCGTTTTAGTTCGTTTACTTACTTTAAGGCCGATTTTACTTAGGGATTGCACTAGACTTAGCTCTTGATAGCTTTGGGCCCCATTACGATGGTGGGCAGACTTTGTCCGCTCGCCACCGTAACGGCAAATGGGACCGACCGCCAGAGGTGCGGCGGTACCGCTATGCCAATTAGGATGCGACTGCCACTTTGGCGGTGCTGTAAGAAGAACCAGCTGCAATGTAAAATATGTTTGTTGTGATTGGCATGCACAACGTGGCAGGCACCGTGCGGTGCCTGCCAACTTGTGCATGCCATTGAAGGGGGGTACCATGGGTACCCCCAATTGCAGCCATCCACACCCCCAACCCGTGGGGGCACACAACGGGCCCCCAAAGTCATTCTCTGCATGCCTTTTCATGGCGGAGTCTCCGCCATGGTAAGGCATGCCCCATGCATACATCATAATATAGATGGCAATGCCTGCAAGGCACTGCCATCATATTGTGTGCCGTTTTCACCTGGCCTGTAATCCGAACAGCGGAAAAGCGGAGGACGGTCTTTCCATCCGCCATGGTGCCCGTAGTCATACTAATATGGTAGGGGTGACACAGGAACATTTGGGAGGCGCATCGCCACTGCCGAGCCGGCGGTGGCGATCTGCTTGAGATCCTAATAGGCCCTTAGTTCTTTTTTGATAGCTTCTATATGTTTATGTAAGGTTGGTTGTCATCTTCCTATTGTGGCTTGGAAGGCATTGTGCAATCCTTCCACTGCGTTGTTGGTTTTAGCTTTTTTTTGCTAGAGTATTGTGGTAGACGTTCCACCAAGGTATTTGGAACTTGGGTGGACTACGGTGCCCTGATCTATGTAGTCTTCCCACCCAAGTGTCTTCAAAGTAGTCTTGAAAGGGAGTTAGTTTAGTTTCATTTAGTTGATAGAAGGGGCTTTCAAGAAGTAGGTTATAATGGTTTGCTACTTTAGTTGTTGAAACATAGACCAGTGCTGTTCATTTTTTTATTTGGTGGGCAAAGTTCTTATTGGTGGCCTAATCTATACTTGAAGTAGATTTTTGTGGGTATCTCCAGATACTTTGGTTAAAGAGGTAATTGCAACCTTGTATTACAGTGTGTGGGTATATTTTTAAATTGATTGAATCATTGCTTGTTCAAAATCAATTATGATGTTTTGTGGAAAGTAGTTGTTGGTGTATTGTTTTAATATTTTTAGGAGCTCTATGTATGTGGTGTTTTGTTTATGAGGGAGTAGTGCGTATATTAGGAGATGTTAGTATATTCGCCGTGGATAGTATGTCTATACTACTATTATAAAGACAGAACTTGCACCTTTGAGCCAGGTAAACTGGAAAACGACACCACCAATCTGAACACCCAAGACATCTTAGAAAACCTCAGGGCAAGCAGAAGGACATAGGCTACATAAAAAAACAAAAAAACGTTGTTTAAAATATTTAGAAATAAAAATAAAGTAGTCCCTTGCAATTAGCGCCGGCCGCGACGTATGCTTGAGGGGAGTAGCGTCGTTCACGAGCAACAGGAAGAGCAAGGACATGAGCACCGGGAGGAGCGTCTGCGTGAGGGGAGGAGCGGAGTTTACCAGCAACAGGAAGAGGGGGAGAACATGAGCGCCGGGAGGAGCTGCGGAGCGGCGAGAAGCGGAGGAGCAGTGGCAGCGCGGGGAGGAGCAGCGGATGAGGTAGCTGACAAGCGGTCAATTAGTGGAGAGGTAAACACTCCAGCGTAGGGAGAAGCAGCGGATGAGGTAAGTCGGGACCTGGGGGGGTTACAAAGCCGGGGCGGGAGGCGGGTGGGAGGCTCATGGCGCAAGCGGGAGGCGGGAGGCGGTAGGCGCTGTGCCCAATGTCGGGGCGGGGGGCGGCGGGCGGGAGGCTCAAGGCGGGAGGCGGTATGGCCAATGTTGGGGCGGGAGGCGGGAGGGATGCGGACTGGGCAATGTCAGGGGGGTGCACAGAGGATTAAAATGCTGCCCCCAGCCCCCTTCTGCCCCGGGCAAAGCCGGGGCGGGCTGCTAGTAGTTGATAAAAAGGCTTGGGGCAAAATTTGAATGTGCCATCCATCATCCACGTTTTGCAGTTTTTAAGTTTTTGTAAGTAGTTGTTTGTTGCAAAGATGATAATTCATTTTTCCTGGCTGTTGTTGTCATGTAGAAGGAATTTTTCATGTTTGTGGTGATCTTGTACTCTGGTAATATTTGCATTTCTGCAAACGTTTGGGGGGTGCATGGTGTTTGAGCTGTAGCTCTTTTAGTTCGAGCAATTAACCTCTTCAGAGTTGGGATAGATGGTAGTTGTCCTGATACATGTTCAGATCCCCTAATTGACATGTTTTTAAGTATTTGGGTACTTGATTGTAGGAAGCTGGACATTGCTTCTCTTGTCTTGAGAGCATCTCTAACCTCAATTTCAATTACATTGGGGGTTTGGTTGTTTTCTTTGGCACTTATTACATTGGTTTCTATTGTAGTGGCTCTCCCGTAGCAAGAGTTAGAGTAATATTTACTGCATTTCCAATGTGTTTTGTTTCCCGTCATTTTCTCTTGTGGATAAGTGTAGCCCATGTAGCACAGAAGTAGTTTTCCCTTTTGCGAAGTAATGAATATAGCTCAATTTTTGTGTGTATCTGTGAATATATGTATATATATATATATATATATTTATTAATTTTACTATTTTGAATAGTAAATATTTTGTATAATTAATATATTTGAAAATAAACTTAAATGTATTTTGATTTGATGTTCCTGAAGGATTTTTTTCGATTGTTGTTGTTTATCTACTGGTTCTTTTTTCTGTTGGTTTAAAAGCAAGATGTTATTTTTATTTAAGTGTTACATTTTATTGTGTTATTTTAATTATTTATTTTTTAATTTTTATTTAGTTGAGGAAAAAAATGCTTACTATTTTTCATTGATGATGTTTATTTAGATGATTTTGTTGTAGGTTGCAGTTTGTAGAAGCTGGCAATAGAAAAATATTTGTTATTTATATTTGTTTTATAATTTACTAGCTTACTGGTCGCACTTTGCTGCAATCTCGGAAGAAAGGAAATTCAAAGTAACTCATTATGATAACATTAAAGTTACATTGTGTCATTGTTATTGAAACTTATTCATTTTATTTTTTGAAACATTTCTAAGTGTGGCTTAAGCAGTGCGTCCTCCATTGGCTTCCAATCTTGATTCTGGTTGCTCTCCTGTTTCATTCGAGTGAGCTTGAGCAGTGCGGAATTGATTGTTTTCCAATCTTGATTCTCGTTGCTCTCCTGTTTCATTCGAGCAGGCTTGAGCAGTACATAATCGATCTGTTTCCAATCTTGATTCTCGGTGCTTGTTCATTTGAGAAGAACTGGCTTCAGCAGTGCGTACTATAAAGAAAAACATGTTATAATATTCACTGGTAATAGGAGGGGTATCAGGTTGTTTAAGTGCCCTAAGGTCCTTAAATATGAACTTTGAACAGAGTGAATCATGATCGCTCTCCATGTGTGCCGGTATGGTTATGTCCTCAAGGGTGTGCCATAGATTCAAGCTGACTAGGAGGTAATCAATGTGACTAGTGTTTGACCATGCCTGTAGGAGATGGATCGACCATTGGCTGCCCTTAAACCATGTTCTAAACAAAGTGCTTTTAGTTGAATGGCAGCCTCAGTCCAACATTTAATTGGATGTCATTCCAGGAGTTGGAAACCCCAGTGCTCATCCTCCATCCTCGCTAGGTCGTTTTCCTCACTATCGAGAGGTTAGAATGTTGTATTTAGATCCCCAACTACGACAACTGCAACTTCCCCTGGGAGGGTATGTAAAAACCTGTTTAAGTCGTTAATAGTTCGGATCTCCACCCCCCACTAAGACCTCTAGCGTATACCTTTAGGATGACAGTTGTTCCATACGGCCCAAACGCCACCCTAATTGCAAGGAATTCACTACACTCTGAGGGTGATACCTGGATCTTGAGCCCTATTTACTGTCTTAGCCAGAGCTTGCGGCTCCCAAATGGCCAGCCATTAGGGGGCTGGCCATTGGGGGTGCGGCCCCCCAATGGCTGGACCTTGACACTCTGTGTTGCCCGAATATAGCAATTTAGGTAGCCCCAGTGGAAAAGAGGCCCTATGGACCAGGTTTCCTGGAAAGCACAGATATCAATTTTCTATAAAGTTATTCCAGTCGGGAGCAACATCCCTGTTCCTCAGCCCTGCAATATTCCAGGATAATAATTAAATAGTGTGTGATGTTTGAGGGTATGTTAGTGGTCGGGTGGCACTAAGGGATGTAGGTCCCAATACCTAATATAACTGACTCCGGCCACTACCGGTGGGTCTTGTCTTAGTTGGAAGATTCCCTATTGTATCTGGGATGATATACTTACTGGTGTGATCTATCGTAGTTACCAGTGTGCTATGCCCGGGGGATGGGGGAAACCATCAATCTATCTCACTGAGTGAGGACATAGTAGGTTTGGGCAAGATGTTTAAGGATAGATTCACTAGTCCCACCCGGGTGGCTATATTTAAGATGGATATTAGTTTAAAAGAGATGGTGGGTCCGTAAGTCGTAAGCTACCAGATTCTCAACCAGGTCATGGTGTATTAGGGTTAGGGCAATAGCATCCTTATCAGTCCCCAAGGTAGAGTGCATCGTAGCCCCAACCATATCATCCCTTATTAAGGATCGGCATCCCCTCACTTGCCGTATCCAAGGGATAGATGTTTTAATTAGGGACGCCTCATCCTCTGTATAGCATGGAAGGGTATACTCAGATGTGAGTCCCTTGCTCACTGCACCATCAGGATTCAAGCAAGCCGGGCGGAAGACGGCTGAAATGCCAAAAACCGGTCCCCGGAAGCTTGTTTCCTTCCCAGTATAAGAATTGACTTAGTAGTTTGGTCTGCCCTGTTCCCATGATGCACTAGGCCAGGGACAGACTAATTTGCATGTAGCCAGGTTCTGAGCTGGGATGGTGCAGTGAGCTAAAAAACGGTGATGGATCAAGCCCTGATCTTTGGACTGGGTAGGAGTGTTCTGCTTAATTCAGATACTCTGTCCAGCACCACCCCCTTTTCTGAATCATCCTCTGTATGTGGCCTTGTAGTGTAGTTCCTAGTTTCCCACTAGGCCCTGCGCATTGGAATAACATAAACAGTAGTATCGACGTGGAACTGCGGATATTCCAGGCCTCCACTGACTATGCTAAACTTAGTTGGGTGTGTTACCAACTAGCTCAGAGGTCACTGGAAACTTTCTTCTCTGCATGGGAAGTGATCAGCTTCCCTGGCACAGACAAGAAGGGATTCAGCTTTCCAACAACCGTGCAACATGACAACTTTGCTCCTCAGATCAAGAGTCAATCTCTAGGGTCGTGTGAAACAATAGACATGTATTTCACTCAGTCAGTTTAGTGCAGTTTACTTTCACGAGATGTAGAGAATAGAGAGACGGGCGTTTGTCAATAAAGGGTTAACATTTATTGAACAGTCTTTCTTCTCGTACAAGAGAAATGTATTGCCACAATTGCAAGACTTGTTATTATAAAAAGTACGTACAGTAAGATAAGTATTGCGAAATAGAACTGTAAAAGCATTGATATGGTTTCTTAGCCATACAATGGTTTAAAAGTAATAAAACATATATACAGTCATATATACATTAGGCTAAAATACTCAACTGGTGCTTCTAACTAAGCCTACCCCAGTGTGCCTGACCTAAGCCTAACAAGTGGAAGGGGAGTAAGTAAGTAGCTTTAAGTTAAGTTGGTTTTGCCAAGGTTTGCTTCAAGAATTCTCGTCTAAGGGTTTAGTCAACACCATACCTCTGAATAGAATGATGGAAGTCTGGTATTTCCTTCAGGGGGCACTCGATATCCCAGTCACCCGCGAGGACAGACCGGAAACGCTGGAGCTGGATTTCTCTGCAGGAGAAAGGCAGCGGCTCTCTTCAGCGCGTCGAGGAAGGAGGGGGGACAGCGTCCGCGGGCAGCTGGAATCTGCTGGATGTCTTCGCAGAGGGACGGCTGTTCAGCTCCTAAGCGTACTGCACCATCGTTCGCGCTTTAGCAGCGATAATGGTATCAGTAGCTTCACCACCAAGGGACAGCAGCAGCAGCGTACTGCCTGCAGCAGCTATGGGATGCACAACAGGGTGCACGGCAGCATACAACAGCACGACAGCTAACAACAGGCAGCGAGCTATTGCTTAAGGCAACGTTGGTAATATTTATACCTGACAGGTGCCGGGTTTGACGCAGGTTTGCTGGACATAAGACGTCAATTAAAGATGTCACTAGGAAGTGATAGCTATCAGTTGCTCATTAGAGTTCCATTACTAATCAAAACACAGCAAGCGGGGATTTCCAGGTTTGCTGAGTTTTTATCTTGTTGAAGAACTCGGAGTGTTAATCTAGGAATATCAGATAGTGACTCCTGCTCTGTCATTGCACTAATTGGTCGCAAAGGAAGTGGCAGAGAACTATGCTGGAATGTGGCTCTGTTCGTGTGAGGCGAGAGATGACTCTGAATATCGCACTTGAACGGTTATGCCAATATAGGGAATAAATGGATTTATAGCCGAATAGGGGCATAAGGTCACAGTATCGATCAGGAACCTAGATAAACACGCAACAGCCTGGGTGCAAACTTAGGTACGTTGACCAGGTATATTATCTTCTTGTGCACTGGGGTAATGCCGCTGCCATGGGGAAGGGAATACCCATTGCCCTGAGGGGGTGGGATGCTTGCTGGAGGGATCTGTGCCTGTTTCAGGACTGGAAAATGGGGGGCCCTGCTATTAGGTTTATCCCCCCACTAACCTTTTGGGTTTTGTGTCATGATGGACTCCCTTGGCCCTCTCTTGGTTTGTACTTCTGCCATTAGCGTCTCAATTTAGACCCTGGTATTCCCCTGATAATGGTCGATAGTTACCTGACCCACCTTTATCATATGTCAGGGCAAGGGTCTTGGATCCTAGATTTCCCTTTAGTGATTGGACATCATTGTGTACCTTAATGAATGATTCAGAAAGACAACCCACTGCTACCTTGAGTGCTCTAATTTCTTCTGTCAAATTCTAAATTTGGGCAACTAACAATCTCGGCCCTGACAGCTTACTGCATGTGGGGTTTGTATGCCATTCTATATTTTCGCTGGGATGGTCGGCTTTTTTACAGATGCGAGGGGCAGAGCTTGAGGCATCTTTTTGCCTTTAAACCCCCTTTTAGTACCTCGCTTCTTGTTCCGGTATGATTATCTGATACATCTGTGTTGTCTGAAAGTGGGGCATAGCTGTTGATACACAGGAAAACCGAGAGATCATTTGCAGGTACTTGCTCCTCTAAGGCTGTATTGACGACCCCACTCGAGCTTGGGCTTGGGGTGGCTGTTTGGGATTTCCTGTCTTTAACTCTATTGGAAGTTGATGAAGTGAGACCATTAAAGATAGTATATATAGAACTTCCAGCAGTCTGAATGCTCTGTGATGGAATGCTAGCTGTATTGGAGTCAAAGAGATCTTCATATTCAGACAGGAGATTATCAATGCGTTCCAATATCCCCCCGTTCCTGCCCCCTCAACAATGTTCAGGACAGATTTTCTCTTCTTTGCCATTTTATGTTTTGCTGCCTTTAGGCCCTCCTCATTAGTTTTGCATGTTCTCATTATGGCTAGCACACAGTGCATGGGAGAATGTTACTTGCAAAAAGGTCCAGGCAAATGGTGTAGCGAGGTTACCACTATATAGCGGAAAAGATGGTCAAATAGTACCTTAGTCCTCTGAGAAATGACCAAATGTTGAAGAGGCGAGACTAGCAGAATAGCAAATGTCAAGCTGGTGGCCCAGATCAGCATCCTCCGGGCTCTGATGGGTGCGGACAGGCAAACAGAAGGGCGAAGTTCACGGTGGTGACTCCGGCAGCAAAGGATGCTGATTCCCCTTTTGTGCGCCTCCGGGCGCGAGCAGGAGGGCGAAGGTCATGGTGTCGGCTCTGGCCGCAAAGGATGCTGGGGAGTGGACTCCCTGCAGTCGTGCGTACATTACAAGCTGGGTTTTCTGAAGGAGGGCGTTTTATACAACTCCATCTTTACATTCAGATCATCACAAAGAAATCCAGCCTCCAATTCCCAACAAAAAATGAATCCGAACCTTCAGGTCGAGTTAACGTTTTGTGCTGCTGGCATTCAACCAACACGTCACACCCGGAAACAAATTCTAGCCTATTAGCAACAAGACGGGTTATAATATTTTTAGAAACGTATTTCATTTATTTAGTTACAAAGTTTTGTGCTTACCTTTATTGTGGGATGTTTGGAATTGTTTTTGGTGTAGTTGTTTTTCATTGTCTCTTTACTCTCTCAATGGTTCGCTCTTCTTCCGTCGTTGTCTGTTATAAGGTACTTTTTATGTTAATTATTTGATTGTTTTTATGGTGTTTGTTTAATTAGTTAGAGTTTTCAACTGGTTTGTGTGTTTTAAATGTATTGGTCAAGATAGCTTTTTAGAATTTGTTAGCTGTTACAATTTAATTTGCTTATTAATTATGATGTTTATTTATTATTTGTTTTTGTTTTGTTTTTTGTTGTTATTTAATTTTATATGTAGATAAATGTGTTATACATTTTTATATATTATATATATTTATGTTTTTTATTTTAGTTATTTGTGATACATTTTTAGTATTGTATTGTTTGTTCATTTATTTGTTTTTGTATTTTTCATTTATTTGTTTAATTAAAGTGATTAAGTTGTAATTAATTTTATTGTTTCTTTAAAATATTTGGTTTATGTTATTGTATTATATTATCGTAAATAGTATTATTTTAAGTTTAACTGTTATTTTTTATATAGTTTATATGTATTTTATCGATGTTTGTGTTTCTATACTGTTTATATCGATATTTTTGTTTTGCTTCATTTTATTTTAATGTTATCAGTATTTTTGTGTTCAATATTTTTGTCGTCCACATTTTTGTAATCAAATTTTTTTTTGTTGATATTTATTTATCGATGTTAGTGTCATTTCTATTTTATACATTGTGTAACGCTATTTTTTTTTACAATATTGTTGACTCGATCATTTTGTAGTTCGATGTTAGAGTCGATGTTGTATCAGTAAATTGGAAAAATAGAGTAAAAGTTAATCAATTATTTGACCCCAAAATGACAAAAATCCAATAAGTACAACCGGAGCTCTGAGTTTAAAGTTTTCAGTAAATATTAGCTCCTAAAAGTTCAAAGCACCAACTGTGGACATCTAGATGTGCTAGACCAGGTCAAAGTTGAAAATTAAGGCTGACCACAATGGAGCATGGTTTAGATACAAGCCCAGCCAGCAGTGAGCATTCACCTTCGGATTTAGAACAATTCTTGACGGAAAATGTCTCAGAAGGTAGCAGTTCAATGGGGCAAGGCTGAAGGAGTGTCTGTGGGAGAAACGTCTTCGTCAGATGTTCATGGAACGAAGTTGTGGTGAAGATTTTTACCTTTGGACTCTCCAGTAGAACAAGGCAGAGCGCTGTAGCAGAGCTCAGTTCCCTGAGGTCACATACCCCTTTGGTGAAGAACCACTGAGAGGGATTTGCTGCTGCAGAGTAGAACATAGCTGAGGGATTTGCTGCTGTAAAGGAGAACGTAGCTGGAGAAGCCACAGAGTCAATCCGACCGGTGATGCACCTGTGGCGGATAGACAAGAACGTTGCTTTCAGTCTTCCCCTAGTTCTCAGAACACTTTTTGGCCAATTTTTTTCAGAATTTCATTTGGGTGTTCCATGTGAGCAAGAGAAGGCAACGAAGCAAGGCTCCAAATCTCCCTTTTGATCAAGATGAACCAACAGTGGTCAAAGTCAATTCAGACCGAAGGGGTGGGGAAGGGAAAAGAAAAAGATTCAAACATCCATCGATGACTGAGCTGTTGGAGGTGTGTCTATCGGGACCCATCTTAGACTCCCCCTGTATGAAAAGAATCAAAAGGTGAATCAGAGAAAATACCCAAGTGTGTCTCAAATACTTTCTATCAGGTGCAATTATCAGATAGTTACCTAGTACCTTTATGAATCCCTTCTGCCATCCTAATGTGGATATATCACAGTCAATTGAAAAAAGCACATATCTAAAGGAAAAAAAGGAAAAGTGGTGAATGAGACCTGATCTCACAATAACACTCCCTGAATTATTGAGTGTACAACAATTATAGCATACCTCATACATAAATTACATCTTCATAGTTTAGTGTTATAGGGCATTGCTGGGAAAACAAGTAGATAAGAGAGAACAACATTAAAGTCGATAGGATCAGTGCATTGCTTCATGCACCTAGTACCCAGCCATCTCTACAAAGTAAAACAAATTGAAAAAAAGATAAGCCTCATTAAAACAACAAGTGAGTATGCTGAGAGTTCATTGTGGTATTATGTAAGTACCCAATCCAAAATAATCAATAATAAAGTTACTTTCTTGTTTTTTCTCTTTAGATAACAAAAAACATACATTTTGCTCCTGTCCGCGCATAGCTGCGCTGTAGAGTTTAGAGTCAGATAGTATAGCCTTTTTTAAAGCAGTCCTTGATATGCACACAGAGCGTGCTAGTGTGTTACCTAGATTGCTGTTTGTAGTGACTTGATTCTTGTTTTGTCTTTCTTTTCATTTTTCAGGAGTAGCAACGGTGTTGAAATCCAGGTTTGAGGAGACAGAAGGAAAACCACCCATGGAAACAAACACCAAGTGTCGCTATGAAATTCAGCCTGATGAGTAAAGCCACCAGGCAATGCCTCGACCAGTAAGGAGAAACCTATAAGTTCAGGTAATAGATGCAATGGTAGGAAGTTGCAGACTGTAAATACTAGATCTCCAAGCAGATTCATGTCCGTTGCATCAATCTTAACCGCTACACGCTCCGCCGCACTTTAAAAACAGCTCGGGGAGATGGCAAGCTTGACAGTACCCCCAACCAGTTTTGGTTTGTCATGGCGTCTGCAATGGAATTGCCAAAGTAGGCAAGGGACGTGTACGTGACTGGCGGGTTCCAAAGTGTTTCCTCAGGGCCATACTCTTTCCAATGTATGAGATAATGCAACTTCCGCTGCAGCCTTTTGTAGTCCAATATGGCTTCAACTTTAAATTCAGGTTCACCATCAAATAACACAGGTAGCAGTTTCATGGGACTGTGAGTTCCAAACGTGACTTGTTTCAACAAAGAGACATGAAATACTTGATGTATCCATAATGTTATGGACAGCTCCAATTTCATTGATACCTTGTTGATATGCTTTTTGATTCTATAAAGCTCAATGAATCGAGGTTTGAATTTATGTGATCCCTTCAAGGCTATGTACTGTGAGGACAACCACACTTTGTCCCCGATTTCGTAGTGAGGACTGGGTGGTTGATATTGGTCTGTATATGCTTATACTTTTCCTTTGCTTGTTTTACATTATCTTGTGCTGTTTGTTGTATCTCATGTATATGATCAACAAAGTCTTCTACTGTGGGTGCACTTAGTGTGAGTGAGGAAGGGAGCAATAGAAAGCGGGAATGAAAACCATAATAACAAACAAATGAGGAATAGTCAGTAGAGCAGTGAACAACATCAAATTCTGCCATATATATATCATGAAGTATATCATCAGTGGTGTGATCATTGATGTTAAATGAGCTGTCATCAGTGATGTCACTGACCATGTCATGAATGATGTAATATGTGACATCATCAGCATTGGATTGCGGATGCGCGAAATATATAGTTAGTGCAACTAACTATATGTGGAATTTCATTGGTTTTATATCAATAAAATGTCCAGCTAACTATATAGGAGGAATTTCAATGGTTTTTTATATGTTAATTCCTAACTATATAAGGCCTAAAACCTATGGTTTTTAAAGTGAATTTCCAAGGTTTTTTAAAGGCCAATTCCTAACTATATATAGTCTATAACCTATGGTTTTTTCAGTGAATTTCATTGGTTTTTTAAATATAAATATATATATATATATATATATATATATATATATATATATATATATATATATATATATATATCATATCATTTTAATATCAGAGTACTGTTGCTTCTTAGAGCACTATGGTGTGTCAATAATATTGTCAGTGTAAAGAAAACATATTTGGCTAAATTGGATGAGAAACATACCAACCCAAGCTAGACACCAGAAACATGCCGGGTAAGGTGTTTTTAAAAAAAAAAAAATGTTTTTAAAGAAGGTCGTTCTTCTCAGAATCTTAATAAAAATGTTGGATTTTTTTGGTTGCTTCCATAAAATCTGCATCGGGTATTCCAAGCTTACACCCATATTATGGGAATTATACCGGACGTGCTAAGGACACAAACTGCACAATCCACAGACTTAAAAACACACCGGAGTTCTATGTTCGTAGTATGTTCAGTCCTTTAATATTTCTGGTGCACTCAACACAGAACCCCCCTCCCCTTCCATAATATTAGTGCCCAGCCACTCCGTGCCAGCAGGATACTCAATGCCAATACCCATGGTGCCAGAGGGTTGCCAGCAGCTGTTTATTAAGGTTGCCCGCTGTGTCTAATAAGAGAATGGTCATTAACCCTTCAGTGTTGTAGAGAAACAGTACACATACCTCTGACTACTTCTGGATACCGCTAACCTGCACAGGTGACAGATAATTTGACGCAATAGTGGGCACGGGTGACCGACCACCACCTTCACAGTGGCGTACGCTGGACGCCATGTTGGATGTGTCAGTTGGCGCAGAGGTGTGGCGGTGTCCACTGGACTCCAGGGGGCTCTTACAGAGAGGTGCAGCACGTGGGAGTTCGTGCAGTGCTGGGTGAGGGGCGGACAAAGAGAGGCGGCCAGGTAATCTCGGACAAAATATAGAAAAAGAGGGGGGAATACTAGTAGCCGAACCCCTTATTTCTGGGGGCAGGAGGTTCTTAGGTGTGCACCCCGCTCATGATGTCCTGACTCATATTTCGAGTTTTAAGGTAAGGGCATTTTAAGTAGCGTGTTATGCTATTCTATATTATGTTTATTGTAGTGTATCGTCATTGCTAATATTGCAACCCTACTCTTGTCCTACATCATCCAAATAAAATAATGACGTTCTCTGTTGTAGGGCGCTCGCTTTCATTTTTCCCAGCTGTTTTGGTCTTTGTTCATTTGCTTCAAATTGTTTTCACGTCATGGAAGTGATATATTAAAATTATATAAATACGTCAAGATGTATAAAAATCGCCTTATTAAAACAAAGAAACAAACAGTGGACACGTGAAATTGAAGAAAATGGATGAAATCCATTAAACACTGTTATGTACATATGTCGTCATACTTGTATTTCTTTTGTCGTACTTTGTAATAAGCGAGACCCCCTGGCTCCAGGCCTGCTCTCGGGTTGAGCTGTGCCCACAGTGTGTGTGTTTTGTGGTGCCCTTTTCTGTATGAAGAAGTGTGCACTAGTGGGGCACGGGGAGGCAGTGGAGAGAGGTCACAATCGCACTGAGGGTGTATGGAGAGACGGTTTCACAGTCATGCTGCAAGATGGCTGTGTGAGTGGGATCAGCGCCACTGACCTCTCTTGTGATTTTCTGGCCACAGAATCGAACCCAAGCACACGACATGCTTCTCCGGTCGGCACACTGAGCTGGATTAAAGCGGATAACCGATATTTAGTACTACAGCGCCTAACATCGGCAGAAGCGCTAGGTTAAATCCACGTTATGGATACAGAGAGCCACTAGGCGGCATTTGCTATTGGGGTGGTCGAGAAGAGTCTGCAAGGTGGCATGCAGGTGGCTGCCCGACTGTAGAGCGGAATTCTCTTCTCACCGCGGGTGCCCACGCAGTGCCAGCCAAGGGAATGCTTAGAAGGGGTCATGCCCTCGTTCGCCAAATGGCGCGTTTTCCTTTGCATACATAAGATGCTGCTCAAACAGATAATGCTCTTGTTGTGTTGGCTTCTTTTCTTTAACACTGGAGAGAACAGTCAAGGCTGGTTGGCTATTTCCTGTCTCCCCCGAAGATGCTGATTTCGAAAACGCCCGCATCTGAGCAGTGCCCTGGCAGTGGCATCAGATGCCAGATGGCAACCCCAATAGCAAGCGATTCCATCCTTTACATTGATCCTACGGCGCATCGGTGCGCATACTTTTTTAAAGTCGTCTGTTTCCTCAGCCACAGGTGAGGCTGCAGAACCCGCACACATGGGGTTACACTCGGTGCCCTCACACCTCAGGCGGGGTCTGGAGCTGACAGCGGTCCAGAGACATCGGTTCCAATCCTGGCTTCTGTGTGCGCCCGTGTAGTGTGATCCCGGGCACATCGCTCAGTCGCGATGTAACGCGATGCAGTGCTTCCGATGTAATGGGTGTTTCCCGTGTATGTCTGTGAAAGCTCAGACAACGCTTCTTTTCCAGGTGGCAGGGCTCCCTCCCATCACGGGAGCCCTGCAGAGTCAGCTGCCGTCTTCCTTCTTCCCCCTCGCGGCGGGGGCGGGCATTCCCGGCCGGCCGCTCTGGGATTGGCAGGCCGGCCCCAGCACTTCCGGGTCGCCGCGGGCAGAGCGGCGTCCCGATTTCAGGCAGGCAGGCGGGGACAAAAACGAGGTGGGCACTTAGCCTCTTCTCTTGCGGGTGGCAGGGCTCCCTCCCATCACGGGAGCCCTGCAGAGTCAGCCGCCATCATCCTTCTTCCCCCTCGCGGCGGGGGCGGGCATTTCCAATCGGCCGCGCAGCACTTCCGGGTCGCCGCGGTCAGCACGGCGGCCCAATTTCAGGCAGGCAGGCGGGGACAGTGCGTGCATGCGCGCGCGTATAGATATATAATTGAATTTAAATGCAATTTTCTCAGCAAATACTGGACGGATTTACACTATTTAAAGAAAAGCGTAATCTGCGAACCAGTCTCTTCCATTTTACCAAATTTCAAATAATTCCGTTCAGCCGTTCAAGCTGTAGCCGTGTCTAAAGGTCCTATGGAAATTAACATGGGGAAAACACGTTTTGGGACCCCCCTTTTTTCTCAGCCCCCACTTGACTAATCCCCCCCAAACTTTTAGGGAAGGAGAGGAGCGGAGCAAGCCATCTTCTCTGAGATATTTGCGAAGATTCATCAACCAGCGCCAAAGTTATTCCCAATAGAATGTTGGGGATTTCCTATGGAAACTAGGTCCTAACTATATATACCTACTGGCTTCCGCCATATATATATATCCAAACCTTTCTGATTGTCCATCCTTCTGTGGATTGTGGCTCGAGAACAAATGTATGTCTATCTGTAATAACACCCAACCCCTTTCAGAATTTGGAAACAGACGTGGGACTTTGAACTGATAACGGATGGGAGACCATAAAGGCGTACTATGTTTTGCAGGAATACCTCGGGCAACTCTTTTGACGTGGGAAAGCCCTTAATAGGGAGGAAATGGGACATCTTGGTTACCAGAATCAGGGCAATACCCTGTTCAATCTTGGCCAATTGAACAATAAAATCCATAGAAATAGTGTGTCAAGGAGTGGTATGGATGGGCAATGGGGTCAAAAAACCTATGGGTGCTTGGTGAGAGCTTTTACTTTGTGTACAAGTACTGCATCTTTGTATGTATTGCTTAATGTCGGCGGTGAGGGTAGGCCACCAAAATTATCCCTTAAGGAGTTCCAAGTTTTTATTTCACCTGGATGCCCAGCTAGTAATTGTATATGGCACCATCTAATGCCTGTTGCTGAAGCGAGACAGTGGGAACATACAGACCCTTTTGGGCATACACCAGATCATGAATACTCTGACCATTATGTCTATAGTCAAGTATCTATGCTTCTTTATCATGAATACTCTGACCATTATGTCTATGGTCAAGTATCTATGCCTCTTTGGTTTATTTGTGCCTGAGTCAATTGCCCAACGCCCCCCACCACCACCCTCAGCGCCTGGACCCAGACCAACACAGAAGACACCATCCGCACGATGAACTCTATCCACTCCGGATCCCCGACCGACCCGTGCCCCCACCACGTCTTCAACAAGGCCGACGCTGTCATCGCACCCCACCTGCGGGACATCATCAACTCCTCCTTCGACACCGCCACCTTCCCTGAGAGCTGGAAGCACGCCGAACTCAGCGCTCTACTAAAGAAACCAACAGCGGACCCCACCGAACTCAAGAATTACCGCCCCATCTCGCTCCTCCCGTTCCCAGCCAAATTCATCGAGAAGACCGTCAACAAGCAGCTGGCCGCCTTCCTCGAGACGAATGGATCCCTCGACCCCTCAGAGTCTGGCTTCCGAGCGAACCACAGCACCGAGACCGCCCTCATCGCTGCCACAGATGACATCCGAGCCCTGCTGGACAACGGTGAAACAGCGGCCCTCATCCTCCTAGACCTCTCCGCGGCGTTCGACACTGTCTGCCACCGCACCCTAGTGCAGCGCCTCAGCAACACCGGAATCCAGGAGAAGGCACTGGAGTGGATCATCTCCTTCCTCGCTGGAAGGACACAGAGAGTCCGCCTACCACCGTTCAGATCTGCAGCCACGGAAGTCATCTGCGGCGTTCCTCAGAGCTCCTCGCTCAGCCCCACCCTCTTCAACGTCTACATGAGCCCCCTTGCGGCCATCGCACGCCAACACAACCTCAACATCATCTCCTACGCCGACGACACCCAGCTGATCCTCTCCCTGACCAACGACCCTGCCACCGCCAGAACCAACCTCCACGAAGGGATGAAAGACGTAGCTGAGTGGATGACGACCAACCGCCTGAAACTGAACTCAGACAAGACGTAAGTCCTCATCCTGGGCTCCTCGCCCTCCGCCTGGGACGACTCCTGGTGGCCCCCCGCCCTGGGCACCGCACCCAAACCGACAGACCACGCACGCAACCTGGGCTTCATCCTGGACTCCTCCCTCTCCATGACCAGACAAGTCAACGCCGTCTCCTCGTCGTGCTTCAACATCCTGCGCATGCTACGGAAGATCTTCCGGTGGATCCCCACCGAGACCAGGAAGACGGTCACCCAGGCCCTCGTCACCAGCCGACTGGACTACGGCAATGCCCTCTACGCCGGAACCACCGCCAAGCTCCAGAAGATACTCCAGCAGATCCAGAACGCCTCAGCCAGACTCATCCTCGACATCCCCCGGAGCAGCCACATCTCCGGACATCTGAGAGACCTGCACTGGCTCCCCATCAACAAGAGAATCACCTTCCGTCTCCTCACCCACGCACACAAAGCCCTACACGACCAAGGCCCGAGCTACCTCAACAACCGCCTCAACTTCTACGCTCCCAAACGCCACCTCCGATCGACCAACCACGCCCTCACCGCCGTCCC
Organism: Lissotriton vulgaris; assembly: GCF_964263255.1. Taxonomy (NCBI): domain Eukaryota; kingdom Metazoa; phylum Chordata; class Amphibia; order Caudata; family Salamandridae; genus Lissotriton; species Lissotriton vulgaris. The sequence goes on along the minus strand of NC_141690.1, from coordinate 210,829,486 downwards.
CCGCATCCGAAGAGAGACAACAGGAGGAAGGTCCTTCTCCTACCTGGCCGCCAAGACCTGGAACACCCTCCCGACCGACCTTCGCCTGACCCAAGACCACCTCTCCTTCAGGAAGAAACTCAAGACCTGGATGTTCGAGCAGTAGCGGCACCCCCCCCCCCCCCCCCCCAAGCGCCTTGAGACCCTCCGGGTAAGTAGTGCGCTCTATAAATGCCTTGAATGATTGATTGATTGATTCTTAGTACAAGGCCCCTAGGAGCTGTTCAACCCATATAAGGTGTGGATGTTCTGTTGTGGGTTTGTACATGTCGTACTCCAAACAAAAAAGGGCATCTATCTTACCATGTTGCCGGCCTAAAACAGGATAATGAATCCAAATTCATAAAAAAATTGGAGTCTATAGCAATGGCCGCATAGACAGAGTTTGGGCCGATTTCAGAATCTCCAGATTCCGGTGATGCACCAGGACTATGACAGTTTGTAAGGACCCCAACAGGTAATGACACCACTCATCAAAAGCCCTCCTAATGGGCAACAATTCTTTATCACCCACTGTGTAGTTGGTTTCAGTCTAACTCAATTCATTGGAGAATAAAGCAACAGGATGCAGGTTCCCAGTTACCTTATCTCTCTGGGACAAAACCCCAGGCACAGCTCCTTGAGAGGCATCTGCTTCAACAATGAACGGTTGAGTGGGATTTAAGTGTTGTAGAATGGGGGCGCTAATAAAGGCTTTCTTTAGTTGGAATGCCTTCTCTGCTTCCTCAGTCCACCGAAGCGTCATACCCTTGCGTAGTAGCCTGTCAATGGGGGAAGTTTAAGGTGGAAAAATGATCAATAAATCTTTGGTAAAAGTAGCGAACCTCAGACAACTCTGCACTTCATTTACTGGTTAGGGTGATTTATAGTGTGTACTACCCAATACCTTCTGTGGATCCATGATAATCCCCTGTGTTGATAAAACATAACCCAAAAAGGAGACTGTGATCACATGGACTTTCAATTTCTCCAGTTTGACAAAAAAGTTGTGCTCCCTCAACCTTTGTGATATTGCTCTGACATGCTTTTCATGTTCCTGTACAGAGGAAGAATATATCAGAATGTCATCTATATATGCTACAGAGCAAACAACCAGATATTCCCTCAAGGCCTCATTAATGAAGAATTGGAACACAGATGGGACATTGCAGAGCCTGTAGGGCATGACCAGGTATTTGTAAAAAACAAATTTAGTATGAAAGGCTGTTTTACATTCATCTCCTTCTCTGACACATACCAAATGGCCTATCTAATTAAGTGCAATTTAGTGAAGATTTTTGCATTCTTGACTTGATCTAGTAATGACTGTATTAATAGCTGAGGGTACCATTTTTTGATGGTCACGTTGTTGAGGGCTCGATAGTCAGTGCATGTTTGAAACTCTCCACTCTTCTTTGGCACGAAAAATAAAGACGAAGAGCCATGAGAGCGGGAAGTGTCTCTCTTTCTCTGTCAAGGCGTAAATCCTACTGCAAGACATTTGAGTCCCAGGTAGGAGGTTTATTTAGCAATTGTAGGGTGGATGAAGGTCTAGAAATATAGCCTTTTTTGTCAAAATCTTTTTTTAGGGTTTTTACAAAGATACACAATATTTGTAGCTCAACCGAGCGCAGTTCGTATGCCACAATCAACAGATATCTAAAGGTAAAACACAGCTTTTTCACGAGCTCTCAGGGTGACTTTTAGCATTTACAGAGACAAAAGACAATACCCCAACAGGTATCAGTTTAAAGACAGTTATGCATGTATGCTGAAAGCATTACAGAAACAAGAAAAAAGGAGACTCAATTGGTTTTCTTTGGGATGTTATTTACCAAATATATCAAACAAGGTAACATCAGGGTATACAGTTGAAGCAGCACTGTATCGAAATAATCATTTGACAAACAGAAGGCACTTGGTGCAAAGCAATACATACAAGTGAATATAGGTGATGACGCAAGTGATCAGAGTGAACTGCGTAGACGGCGCAAAGTGAACAATAGTGTAAATAATGTACAGTGGTGGCTCAAAGAATAACAATTTACATCAATTGTATTCATTATTTTCCAATTTTTTGTGAGCCATTTGGAAGAAATACACCCAAAATTGCGCTGTGGTGTCGACAGCATTTCGATCCTCTTGACTAGGGATCGTCTTCAGGACAGAGTTATCCAGTTTATGCAGTGCTGTGAGGCACCGCCGGGAGCTCAGGTGCCAGGGGTGCCGGATGGAGTGGCAGCATCTTGGAAAATATTGGAAAGCAGATGCTTCAGGGGAGTTCGTCTCTGTGGGTCCGGAGGGATCAACCAAAATGAGCAGCGCCTGAATCAATCAAGGAAGGTGCTGGGGATACGATCCAGGGTGACCGTTCAAGAAGGGCAGCGCCTGAATTATTCGTGACAGCTGCTGGGGGCTAGGTCCAGGTCAGGTGAAGCGGCAAGGAGGCTTAAACACCTCTTTTAGCATTTCCTGGCGCAGTAGACCCATCATTACAGCACGTCAGATGCACAGCTTACATGTCCTGAAATGCGTCTGCGGTCTATAATTGAGAGCTAACAAATTAAACATAACTTAAAAAAAACAATTAAACATTTCCGTGGTATCCCGTGTCAAAGACCTCAACATGTCCGAGAGGGGGCTAGGGCAGGTGCCACCAGGGCCAGAGGACCCAAAGGGTCAGAGCTCCATACCCAGGAGGGGGAGCGGGATCACCCCTAGAGAAGGCAGTGTAGGACCCAGGAGCTCGACTTCCAGGGCAGTCAAGACTGGTGCTGTATCTGTTCTATCTGAAAGAGGTGAGGGGCTCACAATCTGGTCCCGCAGGCAATCAAGGGCACCCCCTCCGACAAATAACCCACCAATAGACTCTAGGTGTTATCAAATCTCTTGTGAGGGTCCTCAACTATATCCGTCATCCGTTCAAGGGCCAGGGCTTGCCGCAGACGGGCATGCTATTGGGTAAGGGAGGGGCCTCCGATTTCTTCCATGCTGCGGCTATTGCCATTTTGGCCGCCCCTAGACATAGCCACATAATGGAGCAGTCCCCCTATGTTTGGTGCTTCAAACTAGGGTCCCACATCCCCACAATAGGGTGTGTAATTGGATATCCCAGAATCTGTTTGATTTGGGATAGGATTATTTCCAGAATGGTTGGATGGAAGGGCAGTCCTCCAATATGTGACAAAAGTCTCCTAAAACCCACAGCCCCGCCAAAATCTGTTTGAATTGTTTGGGAATATAGTATGTAATTTCTGAGGATGTAAACAACATTTGTTCATGATTTTGTAATGGGCTTCTTTAAGAAACATGGAGCAGTTATATTTAGAAATGTCTTTGTATAGGGAACTCTACTGTTTCTCCCCTATGAGGGTAGGCAGTAAAGCATCCCAGAACCCTCTGTGTCACGGAGCTGAATGAGAATCCACCGTTAGAAGAAGAGAATACAAAAATGATATGCAGCCGTTAGTCATAGTGCCGGATTGCACAAATCTCTCTATTGGTAGTAAGTCCCTTATCACGGCCAGCCGCTCCTGGCGTTGTTGCACCCAGTGTTTTCGCTGGAAATAGTGAAATTCTTCTGTGGATGTCATCTTAAAAAGGGCAGCACAATCAGCAAAGGAGCTTAATTTTCCCACCTTGAAGAGATCAGATAGTATGATGCAACCACCCTCCCTCTATTTATCAAATGGACCCTCTAGTAGCACTGAGGGGAAGGCCGGATTGAAAAGAATGGGGGTGTAGGGTATGGAAAGGTTGTTAGGGGCAATGCCTTAGTTACGTTATCCCATACTGTGAGGGTGGTGGCTGTGGGGGTGCTGAGGTAGACAATGTTCGGTCAGTCTTGTTTCTATTTCCACGGCAGGTCCCATATGGTTCTACCCGCTATCCCACTGTCCATCTGGTGCTAGTGTTTATCTGAGGCTTTAAGTAAACACTTGGGTCCTTATTTATGAAGGCCTTGCGCCGCCGGTGCGTCACTTTTAACATGGGAAAAAGTGACGCACTGGTGGCGCAAGGCCTTCATAAATAAGGCCCTTGGTCAGGACCCGGAGTTGAGCGGTTCTATAGTATATGAGAAAATCAGGGAGGACGAACCCCCCCTTCAGGCATGGTCTAGTCAATAGTCGCTAAAATAAGCTGGCTCTTTGCCCCTGCCAGATACATTTTGTTGTCATCTTCTTCAGGTCAGTGAACAGATCTTTGTCAACCTTGATCGGGAGACCATAAAAGAGAGAAAGAGGAGGAGACGGGCGTTCATGTTTATCACGTTTATTGTGCCTATCCAAGTTATAAATGCAGAGCTCAATTTTTTTAAATCAGATTTGAGCTGTCGCAGCAGGTGAGGAAGTAAGCTTTATAAAGATCTGTTAATTTGGGGGTCATTTTACAGCCCAGATAAGTAATTTATTTGCGTGCACGTCAGAGAGGAGATGTCTCATCAATTGCTGCCATCATTTCTTGGGACATTGTCAGGTTAAGTTTTAAAGATTTAGAAAGATTGACATTAAATCCCGCTACCTTTTCAAAATGATTAAGTTTGGCCTGTATGGCCATCAGCGAAGCAGTAGGATCAGTGGTGAGTAGCAGAACATCGTCCGCGAAGAACAACATTTTTTGCTCATCTGGACCGAACCTGACTCCTTGGATTGGTGGGTAAGCTCTTATCCACGCTGCAAGTGTTTTGAAGCAGAGGGCGAAGAGCATGGGCGAAAGGGGGCAGCCCTGTCTTGTGCCTCATGAGAGCTGGAAAGAGTCCAAGGTCACTCTGTTTACCAGAACTCAGGATTTGGGGAAGTGATAGTTAGCCTGCACCATACCTAGGAAAGTCTCACTAAACTGGAAGTGGTGTAGGGTGCAGTTTAAGAAGGGCCAATCAACCTGGCCAAAGGACTTCTCTGCATTTAACGATAAGAGGGCTGCCGGAATATATTTCTTCTGAACTTTATCAATTAGGTGTATTATCCTGCGTAGATTATGGTGGGTCTGACGTCCCTTGAAAAATCTGATTGGTTGGGGTGTATTAATGCAGGTAGGACCTATGGCTTTTTTATCGAATACCTCTGTGAGGTCCTGGTAGCATTGCTGCATAGTCGGAGTAGCAACTTCCATAGTTGACACTACCTCTTTTTGGGAACCAGTTATATAAGTACCAGATAAACAATTCTTATTACAAAAAGCAGATTAAAAATCCAAAGTATGCTCAGTCCATTTAATGTCAGGGGCCGCGCTTCCCTCGCCAAAGTATTCCTAATATAGCTTGGAATTGAGGGGCCTGGGCCAAATAAAAACATACTACTTCTTTGTGGTTTTCCTGTACATGCAACAACAATTCCCCAGTGGAATTTGTAAAAAGGCCTGATTTCAAAAGACTTCCATCAATAGTCTTTACTTCATCTACCACATCCTAAGACAAGGTAGTGTACATATTGATTGGCTAAGGCTATGCCCATAAACTTCCTGGTAGCATCGAAATCAATCAATATATGCAGTTGTGTTGATTTTCCCCCCAGGTCACCAGGGCTTGAACAAAGAAATTATAATAGGTATGCATAGAAGTGATTAGTGCCAAGGAGTTTGAGACTGGAGAAGTAGGACAACCCAAAACACTCATCTGAACAGGTTTCGGGGCACTAGTTTCCACCCCCCCTTTTTAGCTTTAAGGTACAGTCCCGTAAGATGTGGCCTTTCTTGCCACAATAGAAACAATCTTTAGATCCTGACGTCTCTGTCACTTTTCCTCACTCAGTGTGCCTCTTAAGCTTCCTATTTGCATAGTTTCTCTAGTTCTGGTTTTCTTTCTCTATACACAAGCACCTTGGTATCAGTACATCCCCTAACCCTACTTCCTATTGTAAGGAAGGAACAAGTATTCTACTAAGTCTATTAAATTGCTTCAGTTTTTGGGGCATCTACCACCTTAGCTAATAGACCCTTCAGCTGGTCTTTCAGGCTTAAATAAAACAAAGAACTGCATTTACTTTGTGGCCATCCTGCTTCTGCCTATATGAGTCATGAGATCCTTGTTACTCTGCCCCGAATTCAGTAGGTCTGTATCTATTGGCTGCATAAATGAGTGATGATCAAATAGTCTTTTCAGTTTGGTTTTAAGTGGATTGTAATCATATAAAAATGCATAATTTCTAAGTATGGGCGGAAAATCCGTTCCGCTCGCGGATTTTGTGGATTTTCGGTAAATTCGCTATCCGCGAACGCTTGCGAATTTACCGAAAATCCGCAAATTTGCACGCAGCGGATTTTTTTTTCTTGGTGATACAATTTTGCGGCGCGCAGCGTTTACTTACCGTCATTCAGCGTTTGCCGAGTAGTTTTTCTCGATATTTTGCGAGTGCTGCGCCATTTTGGATCTTGCTGCGAAATCCCGCGGGAATTTGGCGAGCGCGATTTCGTCAACGTGGCCTGCCAACTTGCACAGCGAGAGTTTGTCAATGCGAGTACGCCATGATCACGTATCGCGGGACTTCGCAATTGCGAGCTTGTAGATGCGGCGAGCAGCAACAATTTCACACTCGCGAAAATACAAAATTTGCAATTCTGCACAAGAAATCCACCAGCAAGCAGCATAAACCTTCTGGAAATGATGATTTTGTATCTGAATAACTCCTCAGGTTGACATTTGCCTGCACTTTTCTTGCGAGGAGTCCATTTTGGGGAGGGGTGGGGGTGGGAGGAAGGAAGTGCCCCACAGTCTTCAACTTCCTATTCCTGTCCAGCAGGCTCCTCCCAGTGCTTTGTCCATCTCCTGGTCACTTTTCATTTGGATCTGAAGCTGGAAGGATTACTTTTTGTGGATGCTGCTGGATATTTGGATTTGAGGCCTTTTTGACTTTCTTTGGAACACTTTTGGATTAGAAATTTCACAAGTAAGTTTGTTTGAGTCATTACAGTTGCTGCAACTACAATTTTGGAATTTTCGATTTTTGGGCTGTTTTGGGGCCTTTTGCCCAGGGGTACTCAGTGGTGGGTGCACTGAGTCTTTCTGTGGGGTGTTTTGAATTTAAACATCATGGAGGGGCTGGATGGCTTGGGATTGTGCTGATTGTTCTGTGATTTTCGTTTTTTTGGCCTGTTGTAGCCTTTTCACCAGGGGTAGTGAGTGTTGCATGGGCCTAGTCTTTCTGTGGGTTGTCTTGAATTTAAACATCATGGAGGGACAGGATGGCTTGGGATTGTGCTGATTTTTCTGAGTTTTTCGATTTTTTGGGGTGTTCATGTGGACAGGCCATGTGGGTGGGGGCCATTTTGAGTGCAGATAAGTGTTGTTAGGCCTGCAACAATTTTGCCTACTTTTCAACCTTTATGCCCAGGAGTAGTGAGTGTTGCATGGGCCTAGTCTTTCTGTGAGGTGTCTTGAATTTAAACATCATGGAGGCTCTGGATGGTTTGGAATTGTGCTAATTTTTCTTTGATTTTCGTTTTTTGAGCCTGTTGTTGTGGCCTCTTCACCAGGGGTAGTGAGTGTTGCATGGGCTAGTCTTTCTGTGGGTTGTCTTGAATTTAAACATCATGGAGGGGCTGGATGGCTTGGGATTGTGCTGATTTTTCTGTGATTTTCGTTTTTTTGGGGTGTTCATGGGGACAGGCCATGTGGGTGGGGCCCATTTTGAGTGCTGCTACAGGCCCTGGCCATGTGCTGGGAGGGAGGGGCCATTTTGAATACAGGCAGTGTTGTTAGGCCTGCAACCATTTTGCCTACTTTTCAACCTTTATGCCCAGAGGTAGTGAGTGTTGCATGGGCCTAGTCTTTCTGTGGGGTGTCTTGAATTTAAACATCATGGAGGGCCTGGATGGTTTGGGATTGTGCTGATTTTTCTGTGATTTTCGTTTTTTGAGCCTGTTGTTGTGGCCTTTTCACCAGGGGTAATGAGCGTTGCATGGGCTAGTCTTTCTGTGGGTTGTCTTGAATTTAAACTTCATGGAAGGCTGGATGGCTTGGGATTGTGCTGATCTTTCTGTGATTTTCGTTTTTTGAGGTGTTCATGGGGACAGGCCATGTGGGTGGGGGCCATTTTGAGTGCTGCTACAGGCCCTGGCCATGTGCTGGGAGGGAGGGGGCCATTTTGAATACAGGCAGTGTTGTTAGGCCTGCAACCATTTTGCCTAGTTTCCAACCTTTATACCCAGGGGTAGTGAGTGTTGCATGGGCCTAGTCTTTCTGTGGGTTGTCTTGAATTTAAACATCATGGAGGGGCTTGATGGCTTGGGATTGTGCTGATTTTTCTGTGATTTTCATTTTTTTTGGGTTGTTCATGGAGACAGGCCATGTGGGTGGGGGCCATTTTTAAGTGCTGCTACAGGCCCTGGCCATGTGCTGGGAGGGAGGGGGCCATTTTGAATACAGGCAGTGTTGTTAGGCCTGCAACCATTTTGCCTACTTTTCAACCTTCATGCCCAGGGGTAGTGAGTGTTGCATGGGCCTAGTCTTTCTGTGGGTTGTCTTGAATTTAAACATCATGGAGGGGCTGGATGGCTTGGGATTGTGCTGATTTTTCTGTGATTTTCGTTTTTTTGGGGTGTTCATGGGGACAGGCCATGTGGGTGGGGGCCATTTTGAGTGCTGCTACAGACCCTGGCCATGTGCTGGGAGGGAGGGCGCCATTTTAAATACAGGCAGTGTTGTTAGGCCTGCAACCATTTTGCCTCCTTTTCAACCTTTATGCCCAGGGGTAGTGAGTGTTGCATGGGCCTAGTCTTTCTGTGGGTTGTCTTGAATTTAAACATCATGGAGGGGCTGGATGGCTTGGGATTGTGCTGATGTTTCTGTGATTTGCATTTTTTTGGGGTGTTCATGGGGACAGGCCATGTGGGTGGAGGCCATTTTGAGGGCTGCTACAGGCCCTGGCCATGTGCTGGGAGGGAGGGGGCCATTTTGAATACAGGCAGTGTTGTTAGGCCTGCAACCATTTTGCCTACTTTTCAACCTTTATGCCCAGGGGTAGTGAGTGTTGCATGGGCCTAGTCTTTCTGTGGGTTGTCTTGAATTTAAACATCATGGAGGGGCTGGATAGCTTGGGATTGTGCTGATTTTTCTGTGATTTTAGTTTTTTGGGGTGTTCATGGGGACAGGCCATGTGGGTGGGGGCCATTTTGAGTGCAGCTACAGGCCCTGGCCATGTGCTGGGAGGGAGGGGGCCATTTTGAATACAGGCAGTGTTGTTAGGCCTGCAACCATTTTGCCTACTTTTCAACCTTTATGCCCAGAGGTAGTGAGTGTTGCATGGGCCTAGTCTTTCTGTGGGGTGTCTTGAATTTAAACATCATGGAGGGCCTGGATGGTTTGGGATTGTGCTGATTTTTCTGTGATTTTCGTTTTTTGAGCCTGTTGTTGTGGCCTTTTCACCAGGGGTAGTGAGTGTTGCATGGGCTAGTCTTTCTGTGGGTTGTTTTGAATTTAAACATCATGGAAGGCTGGATGGCTTGGGATTGTGCTGATCTTTCTGTGATTTTCGTTTTTTTGGGATGTTCATGGGGACAGGCCATGTGGGTGGGGGCCATTTTGAGTGCTGCTACAGGCCCTGGCCATGTGCTGGGAGGGAGGGGGCCATTTTGAATACAGGCAGTGTTGTTAGGCCTGCAACCATTTTGCCTACTTTTCAACCTTCATGCCCAGGGGTAGTGAGTGTTGCATGGGCCTAGTCTTTCTGTGGGTTGTCTTGAATTTAAACATCATGGAGGGGCTGGATGGCTTGGGATTTTATGCTGATTTTTCTGTGATTTTCGTTTTTTGGGGTGTTCATGGGGACAGGCCATGTGGGTGGGGGCCATTTGGAGTGCTGCTACAGACCCTGGCCATGTGCTGGGAGGGAGGGCGCCATTTTGAATACAGGCAGTGTTGTTAGGCCTGCAACCATTTTGCCTCCTTTTCAACCTTTATGCCCAGGGGTAGTGAGTGTTGCATGGGCCTAGTCTTTCTGCGGGTTGTTTTGAATTTAAACATCATGGAGGGGCTGGATGGCTTGGGATTGTGCTTATTTTTCTGTGATTTGCATTTTTTTGGGGTGTTCATGGGGACAGGCCATGTGGGTGGGGGCCATTTTGAGGGCTGCTACAGGCCCTGGCCATGTGCTGGGAGGGAGGGGGCCATTTTGAATACAGGCATTGTTTTTAGGCCTGCAACCATTTTGCCTCCTTTTCAACCTTTATGCCCAGGGGTAGTGAGTGTTGCATGGGCCTAGTCTTTCTGTGGGTTGTCTTGAATTTAAACATCATGGAGGGGCTGGATGGCTTGGGATTGTGCTGATTTTTCTGTGTTTTGCATTTTTTTGGGGTGTTCATGGGGACAGGCCATGTGGGTGGGGGCCATTTTGAGTGCTGCTACAGGCCCTGGCCATGTGCTGGGAGGGAGGGGGCCATTTTGAATACAGGCAGTGTTGTTAGGCCTGCAACCATTTTGCCTACTTTTCAACCTTTATGCCCAGGGGTAGTGAGTGTTGCATGGGCCTAGTCTTTCTGTGGGGTGTCTTGAATTTAAACATCATGGAGGGGCTGGATGGCTTGGGATTGTGCTGATTGTTCTGTGATTTTTGTTTTTTTGGGGTGTTCATGGGGACAGGCCATGTGGGTGGGGGCCATTTTGAGTGCTGCTACAGACCCTGGCCATGTGCTGGGAGGGAGGGGGCAATTTTGAATACAGGCAGTGTTTGTAGGCCTGCAACCATTTTGCCTCCTTTTCAACCTTTATGCCCAGGGGTAGTGAGTGTTGCATGGGCCTAGTCTTTCTGTGGGTTGTCTTGAATTTAAACATCATGGAGGGGCTGGATGGCTTGGGATTGTGCTGATTTTTCTGTGATTTTCGTTTTTTTGGGGTGTTCATGGGGACAGGCCATTTGGGTGGGGGCCATTTTGAGTGCTGCTACAGACCCTGGCCATGTGCTGGGAGGGAGGGGGCCATTTTGAATACAGGCATTGTTTTTAGGCCTGCAACCATTTTGCCTCCTTTTCAACCTTTATGCCCAGGGGTAGTGAGTGTTGCATGGGCCTAGTCTTTCTGTGGGTTGTCTTGAATTTAAACATCATGGAGGGGCTGGATGGCTTGGGATTGTGCTGATTTTTCTGTGTTTTGCATTTTTTTGGGGTGTTCATGGGGACAGGCCATGTGGGTGGGGGCCATTTTGAGTGCTGCTACAGGCCCTGGCCATGTGCTGGGAGGGAGGGGGCCATTTTGAATACAGGCAGTGTTGGTAGGCCTGCAACCATTTTGCTTACTTTTCAACCTTTATGCCCAGGGGTAGTGAGTGTTGCATGGGCCTAGTCTTTCTGTGGGGTGTCTTGAATTTAAACATCATGGAGGGGCTGGATGGCTTGGGATTGTGCTGATTGTTCTGTGATTTTTGTTTTTTTGGGGTGTTCATGGGGACAGGCCATGTGGGTGGGGGCCATTTTGAGTGCTGCTACAGACCCTGGCCATGTGCTGGGAGGGAGGGGGCAATTTTGAATACAGGCAGTGTTTGTAGGCCTGCAACCATTTTGCCTCCTTTTCAACCTTTATGCCCAGGGGTAGTGAGTGTTGCATGGGCCTAGTCTTTCTGTGGGTTGTCTTGAATTTAAACATCATGGAGGGGCTGGATGGCTTGGGATTGTGCTGATTTTTCTGTGATTTTCGTTTTTATGGCCTGTTGTTGTGGCCTTTTCACCAGGGGTAGTGACTAGTGAGTGTTGCATGGGCCTAGTCTTTCTGTGGGGTGTCTTGAATTTAAACATCATGGAGGGCATGGGATTGTGCTGATTTTTCTGGTTTTTTTTCGATTTTTTGGGGGTGTATACCTGAACTGATGTTCCTCTGTCTTCCATTGCTTTTAGGTGCACAAGACTCAAGAGAACCACCAGTGCCAGGAAGAAGTCCTGCAGCGGTGTGTGTGTGCAGCATAACGTCACGCGACGTCACGTCTGGCCACAGACAACTCTGCAACTCGTGCAACTGCAGCCTGCTGTTCTGACCTGCTCTGAAGAAGATGGCCCCAAAAAAAGTTCTCCGTAGCTCCTCTAGCAAGAAAGTTGCCAGTAAGGAGCAGAAGAAGCAAATTACCAAGGAGGCTGGTGTGCCGGCCGCCGCGTTTTTTGGGAGTAAAAAAAAAGTACGCCTGCAGTAGCAGCGGGATCTGCTGGGGACCAAGCTGGGAGCAGCACCCCCGCTCCATTGGGCTCAGTGCCTCCACCACCACCACCACGCCAACTTAAGTCCAAGCCCTTGAGTGCTGCAGAGGCAGTCAGTGTTCTTCTTCAATTACCATCGACCAGTGATGTTGGTTCATCGCAAGAAAGTAGCAGCAATGTCCCTGAATCAACACAGGTTGTTGTAACTCATTTGACAAGTGTTGAACAACCACAGCCGCAACAACAACCACATGTGCAAGTACAAGCCCGAGTACATGTGGAAGGAGAGGCAGCGCAAGGAGATGCACAAGCAGAGGTGCATGGAGGGTCACAAGTGCCCACAATAGTTGTTCCTCCCGAAGTAGGGGCACATCAGGAAATCGACAATCAAGCCGAGGTATCATTGGAAGCCACTCCTCCTGATGATCATTCATTGTCTTCCACATCCCTAGCAAGGAAAAGATCAAGGTTGGTGTCTACATCTTCTTCAAGCCCACCTCCTTCTGATGATACGGATCCCAATTGGGAACCAGCACCACTGCCGTCTGAGAGTGAGGCACACCATGATCTGACAAAGGTACTTAAGTGTAAAAGGAAGGTCGTCGAAAAACTCATAGTTATGGAGTGTGATGAGGCTCAACAAGAAGTGGCGGATACTCCTGCTGATGAAAACTCTCACGACGACAACGCAGTCATCATAAAGGTCACTGCAGCCCCAGCGGGCATGCAGCAAAAAGACATTTTGACCCTAGTCCGAGAAGCTGCTGAGCGTGATGATGTTGTCGACGAGGAGGCAATGGAAGAAACACCACAATCATTGGAGTTAACTAGTACACCAACACCTACCGCTTCCATATTTCATAGTCGCCAGAAGGGACCTCCATCCACCTCGACCTCAATTAGTGGTGGTGAAAGTGCAAAACGTACTGAAGTTCGGCAATCCACATCCTCCACTTCATCTGGCATTAGCAGCAGGACCACCACCACCAGTATCGCCGCCTCCTCCGGCCCCCAAAGACATTTCAAGTCCGCAGTTTGGGACTTCTTTAGTGTTTGCCCATAAAAGGAAAACTTTGCCATTTGTAGCATTTGTAAGTTGGCAGTTAGTCGTGGTAAGTTTGGTTCAAACCATGGTACCGGAGGCCAGAGAGGTTATCTTGAAAGAAAGCACGCTGTCAAATGGTTTGCGCACCTAGAGGCGATCAAGGAAGCCCGAATTGCACGTAATGCTGTTTCATCTGATGATGACGAGGAGGAAGAAGACGTGTCAAACACTTCACTTACACCCAGTACCCAAGTCAGCAGCACACCCCATGTGAGCCACACTAAGAGTGTGGGAGAGAGTGAAAGACCAATGCGAAAAAGTTCATCAGCGAGCGTAACTGGGTCGAAGATATCATCATCATCCCGTAAATGCTTGGTCCAGGGCAACATTAAAAAGATGTTGTTTACAGAAGCGCAATATGAACGCAACCACCCACTGACGCGTCTGTATAACACTAAGATGGCTAAAATGCTAGCTCTGGACCTTCTCCCTTTTTCTTTTGTAGAAGGGGTTGGTTTTCAGATTGGTTATGTTTCCACGGATAATGGCGCCAATGTAGTTAAGGCCATAGAGCTGGGTCAGTATTTCAGAGTGCCGTGTTAGGCGCACTGTATAAACCTGGTGGTCAAAAAATTCTTGAGTGATAAAGACAGTCCAGCATACGAGGTAGTGGAGACCTGCCGAAAAATGTGCAACCATTTCAGCCATTCTTTTAAGGCCCGGAAGCATCTGAGGAGCCTGCTACATGAACGTCGAATGCCAGTGAAAGCACTCATCCAGGAGGTGGCAACACGTTGGAACTCAACCTTCTACATGCTTGAGCGTCTGTATGAGCAGTATACGGTACTCGATCACTATTTCTTAACGCAGGGTACAGCTCAGAAGGACTGGAGGATGGGTGCGGCGCAATGGGACATAGTTAAAAGCCTGACACGCATGCTTCGTCCTTTTGAGGTCTTCACGCGTGCAGTCAGCAAGGAGGACTGTAATTTGGGGAAAGCTATCCCATTGTTGTACATGCTGGAGCACCAACTGAAGGAGGTGTGTTCTGTGTTTCAAAAAGATGAAAAAAACAAAGACCCTTTTGTTTTGGCGGAGAAATTATTAGAGCGCCTACAAGGTGATGAACGTCTTAAAATGATCCTCTCAAACCAGCATTACATTTGTGCTACTATTCTGGATCCACGCTACAAAAAGGCGCTGGCAGGCCAAGCATTCTTTCCTTTTGATGATGAACATGTTCCAAAGTACAAACGTTGGCTAGCCTTGTCAGCCAAGAGGTTTGAAAGAGAACGGCAGAAAATTGAAGGAAAAGGCAGTACATCAGCATCAGCAGGCCATCCCCAGTCAAAACAATCCACTTCTGCACCTGTGGCTGTGGCACAAGTGACCTCTCAGCCGTTAAAGACACCGGAAACCAGATCATCTGCACCAGACACAACAGAAACATTGGAGGCTGAAGAGGATTGGCTAGCTTGGCTTGGGTTTGGTTCTCAAAAGGTCACAACAACAGCTAAGCAAAGTGGAGGAACCTTGGAGGAGGACCTTGAGTCGATGGTGAAGGACTATCTTAATGACTCAACAGAGGTCTATGTTAATGCTGACCCATTGGCGTATTGGCATGGAAAAAAGAATTGTGGCCACAGCTCTCCAATCTGGCTTTAAACTACTTGTCTTGCCCACTCGCAAGCGTGTCTTCTGAACATGTTTTCAGTGCTGCTGGTGCCATTGTAACTCCCAAACGGAGCCGCCTCTCGCCCAAAAATGTGGAGAGGTTAACAATGATCAAGATGAATCAGCACCTCATACCACCAGATTACAGAGTACGAGAAAGCGCGCCGGATGAAGACGAGGTGGACAGCAATCTAGATGAGGGAATTTCTACTCTGTCAGGTGACACTGAGCTCACCCTGCCTGAATTCGCAGAGTATGATGACGAAGCCTCATTCTTATTCCTGGACCTTAACACCGAGCCCTGAAAATGAGACAATGAATCAATAACTTTCTTTTTCATCCTTATTCACTTTCATTCCTGTGTGTCTGTCTTTCTTTGTTGTGCACAGTTAATATAATTCAAACTTTAATCACTTAATCACAAAAACAAGCCCATCAGCAGAACTGTCTTCACTTGTTTGCTTATTGATTTGAAGGTGCCGCAGTCTGCATTCCTCAGGTTCACAAGTTCAGAAGAACATGCTCCTCTATCCTCCTCCTCCAGACTCCTATTTCCATCAAATCAGAGGGCTGGATTACGCCCAATGAAGAAAGACTCAGCACTTGTGGGGGTGTTCTACTTCTTTGCGGGTGAGTTGACGGCTCTGGGGCCATTGCTCGTTTGGACCAAATCGGAGGCGGAATTTTTTGTGTGTTTTTGCTGACTTTCTTGCCTTTGAGGTGCTCTTTGGGGGGGTTCCGGCTGTTTGTGGGTGAGTTTTGGGGTCTGGGAGCACTGCTGGGACACTCTAATCTTGATTGCATTTGCTTTTCAGGAAATCCGTGGTGGAAAACTGGAGTTATGGCCTAGCTGCACTGCGCGTTTGGACCGAAGGCCGAGAAATATTGTAAGTATGAGATTTTGCTTTTGGGCTGTTTGGGGGTGTTGTGCTTTTTGGCGGGTCTAGGGGCATTCCTGGGAAGGTCTAATACTGGATAGAAGTGGTTGGGACAAAATCCACGCTAATTTTTTTTTGCTATTTCTGACATTTTGCTCAATGTAATGTTTTCGGGGGCCTGTTTGGGGGGGCTTCCTGATGTTTGTGGGTGGGTTTCAGGGTCTGGGAGCACTGCTGGGACACTCTAATCTTGATTGCATTTGCTTTTCAGGAAATCCGTGGTGGTAAACCGGAGTTATGGCCAAGCTACACAGCGCGTTTAGACCGAAGGCCGAGAAATATTGTAAGTATGAGATTTTGCATTTGGGCTGTTTGGGGGTGTTGTGCTTTTTGGCGGGTGGGTTGGCGGGTCTTGGGGCATTCCTGGGAAGGTCTAATACCGGATAGAAGTGGTTGGGACAAAATCCATAAGGAAAAGCCTTTTGGCACTTTTTGTAACTTAGGGTTCGTTAGGGTTAGCCCTAGCAGCAGGATTGCATGTGTTTTGGGGTGTTCTAGATTTTTTGCAACTGAGTTCTGAGGTCTTAGAGCACTCGTGAGAATGTGTAATTTTGGTTGCAAGTCATTTGAAGAAAATCCATGGTAGGAAAGGGGGGATTTGGCATAGTTAAAGAAAGCCTTTGCCACTATTCATAACTTAGGGCTTGTTAGGGTTAGAAGTATTTCTATTGCATGTGTTTGGGTGGGGGGGGTTTTCGAGTCTTGGAGCGATGCTGGCTATGGATACTTTTGCTTGCTTGCAAGTGGTTTGAATACAATCCACGGTGGATAAGGGGGTATTTGGGCCTACTTTTACTTTCGAAGTACGTTTTGTCACCAGTTTTCTGCTAGGCCTCGTTTTTTGAGATCTGATTGGGGGTCTTCTACATTTTTGCAACTGGCTTTAGTAAGAGTATGGGTGGAAGCACTGCTGGGAAGGTCTAATTTTGTTCTAAAACACAGTTTACAGTACACCTAGCTTGAGGGGAAAGATCCGCTAAATTAATTTGCCCATACTTATTTATCCTTGAAAAGGTGACTCAGACAGAGTACGCACTTTCAAAAATGTTGTACTGTCTATTAGGAAAATCAAAGTGTGACTTTTTGCACTACACAGCGTACATACCTTATATTTATTTATCAGTGCTGTTTTTCGTTCAATAATTACAGGCCGGGTTTCAGTCTGTAATGGGGAAAAAAGGATGGAGTCAGGCTTCACATTAGCGAGCCGCAATTCAGCATCCGCCAGGCAGGCAGTGGACAGGGTGTCTTCTGGTCACCAACATTGATGGACGAAGCGTCAGCTGAAATGGAGGAGTGCCGCTAATAAGAGGAATTGTTTGCTGCATACAACTTACTTACCAAATTCAACAGGACAACTACAACAATACAGATACAGTATCCATTCTTTTATTCAATGAGTGTGTGTGACTGCATTTCTTGGATCTCTCTCTGCTTCTAAATTGATCCCTACAGCCATTCTATAGGTTTTACTTCGGCTATTTTTTAAACCTAATTTAATGTAGCCCTGTACTGTCGCATTCTGTCATTCACGGTTGTCAAAAGTACTACTTACTTTTCTGTAACAATGCATTCAGGAGTGCATGCACTTCCTTTATGTCACGTAAAAGATTTATGGTTAGCTTTGTACCCAAAAATTTCAATTATTGTTTGTCCATGCTGTCCTTTTTTTTTTCTCTCAACAAAACCTACCCAAAAAGAAACCCCCATTCCTATCCATTTTACAAACCCTAACCCTCTTCCCCCGGGTTGTGTGGTTTTGCTTGATGTGTGACTAAATGACATCAATAATTCCACACACTTGCTGGGGAGGATAAGGACAAAGCAACAGGCTGGTGAAGGAATCCGAGGATATATTCTAGACTTACTCGGCTTCAGTACTATTTCT
The DNA here is from genome assembly GCF_964263255.1 of Lissotriton vulgaris. NCBI lineage: Eukaryota > Metazoa > Chordata > Amphibia > Caudata > Salamandridae > Lissotriton > Lissotriton vulgaris. Next base: position 210,811,809 of record NC_141690.1, on the reverse strand, counting down.
TGTAGTATTAGCCAATGTCAAAGAAATCCTACACAAGTGCAAGTTATACTATAAATACTTTACCATTTGTTAGGCTACATTGTGGCACTGTTGTAGTCTAGTGTACTGTCACCTGCTATATTCTCTATCGTACCGTTGTAATGCTACAGTAAGGACAAACTAGGTTTAATTTTCTTTTTTTCCATAGCCATGCAACTGCCACTGTGTCACACCACTAGTACCACCGCAATGAGGAGGAAATTTCAGCCGCCCTGGATTGCAACCTTAATCGCCATTTCCCGTGGAGCCAGCCCTGGGCCTAGCCCTACTTTCAAACAGAAATTACAGGTAAGATATGCGTTTGGTTGGAGGTAGTATAATGGAGTATTAGGAGAGACGATAGATTGACGGTAGTACTACTAAAGTCCTAGGACTATTCAGGAAAACAAACTTACTGTTAAACCCCCACCCACCAGACTCAAAAGCAGTAAAAAACAAGTATGGTCAGATAAAGTTTCAAAAAGTATATTTTTATAGCCCTAACAAAATAATCTCCCGCAAGACCCTCCCTAACCCCAACGATTGTCCTTCAAAAGTCCCCAAAAAACCCAACTCCCAATTCCCACCCCCCAAAAGTCTCTAAAAAATGGGCAAGGGACACTATGGCAGGGTGCTGTTGACTTTAGCAGCCAGGGCATCATGCTCCTTGCGGAGGGTGGCATGTTCGAAGCGGAGGCCCTCCACCAAGTTCTTATAGTTCAGGACCTCCTGCTCCAGGTAGGACAGTCTGAGGGATAAGCGGCGCCGGCGTGCCTTGCAAATCCTGTGGGGGGCAGCTGCTGTCTTTGCTGCTCAGGCGTTGGCGTTTGGCTTTGGTAGCCCGGCTCCGTACCGCTGGAGGATGCAGCTGTCCCAGTGGACGTTGTTGTAGTACCAGACTGCGTCTCCTCCTCCTCCAGGGCCACCAGCCACCGATATTCAGCGACAGTGGCATCCAGCCTCCATTGCCGGGCCATTCGAGCCAGCTCCTTCCTCCTTGATGGTCTCTTGGATTTGGAAGGAGCAACTACATGAAGAAAGAAAGACATAGTCTGTAACCAATGCTCCTTAAGATTAACACAAAATGATTGAGCAGAAAGTTGTCACAGTACAAGTAGCAAATTGAAAGCACAGTACATAACTATTGAGGACAGTATCTATGTAACCTCCGACTTCTTCATCCTTGCTCTAACATTAGTGGGAGTTTAAGGAACAAATTCTACGAGCACTATGGACTTCCATTACAGTCGACTATGACAGTACACCAGTCTTCTTCTTCTTCTTCTCTCTTGTTTAGGAAAATTGGTACGTTATCTTATGCAAGCCGGCATAATGCCAGCGCAGTGAACTTGCACCCGAGAAAAACAGACGCACACCATGGTGAGTGAGACAGACTTGCGTTACTGTACCGGTCCAGTACATGCAGGTGGTGAAGCTCTTACTTTTCTATTACGGGTGGCACTGAGAATACTCTGTTAAAAGGGCTACTGCTTAATTAATTTAGCTTTCACCCTACAATGCAAATGAGTATTAGAAAAGGAAAATGAAGAAGCTAAATAATCTGATTATCTATCACTTCACATGGGATGTATTTGATGACATATGGGATGACTTTAGGTGCTTTGCTTATTATTGAGTGAACAGTGATACACCCACACATGAATGACGTACTACTACTAAACTAAAGTTATTAAGAGAGGTAGAGAGTGTCCACCGTAATAACCGGATATATGCTGTGCTTGCAGTTGCAATACAAACTACTGCTACTATTCATGGTAGTATTTGGACAAAATTACAACTTCTTTTCCTTGCCTTTCCTACATTGGAACGGACGTGGGGGTGCAGTATTACATGCTCTTCAAAGTAACACTTAGTTCATCCAGTGACCGTCTACTCTCTCTAGATACACATATGCTATCTAAGAGTCAGATAGTACCATGAATGATCCAGGCATCCATCCATTCAAAGTATATGCACACATACAGTTTCTGTTTCACCCACCCAGGCTGTTCTCCTTCCACCCATCCTTGCTTCATCATTCACCCAGCCATGCACCATACCATATTCTTTCCTTCCCAGCCACCTCGGGGACCAAGCAAACACATATCATTCTTCTTTGCAAGTCATCATTACATTTCTCGTCCTTCCACACTTACTTACACCCTTCTTTCACTTTTCATTCATCCCATCCATCAAGTTCACCTCAGATCTTATTGGGATTCTTCTCGCCAAAAACTTCACAGCTAAGTCGAAGTACATTTAGAGGAGGCTGCTACCACTGGTTTGTTTATAATACACCCGTGCAGAAAGCACACTCTGCAGTCTTCAATCTCAATGAGTAAGGAATATATAGCTTACCTCTGCCCGCCAACACCGTGTTATCCCGCACAGGCATGTCCTTGTCCGGCACTTGCACCGCCTCCTCCCCAGAGTTGTCCTCCTCGTCCAATGCCGCCACCACCTCCGCGCTGGCCCCGTCTCCAGATGTTCCACCTACAAAGTACATTTAATAATGTTAGAATACACCACTCACTACTATATAATATTTGGTCTAGGAGGAAGAAAGAAATGTGAAAAAAACAGTATACAATGTAATAATTTGTGACTGTCTACTCTAAAGTAAAAATGTCCCTTTTTCCAGGGAAGGCTGTTGTCTTGCTGGACTTTTTGGCACAACTGATGAATGCTTGCTTTTTATTTTTAACACGCACCACTTTTTCTCCTAACAGACAGAAGCTTGACTTCTAAGAACACGAGCAGGATCAAGTTCAAACCAGGTGAGAGCTCGGCTCGACCACAAGAAATGTGTCCAATTAATCGTCAGCACTAAGCACTTTTCCATTTTCAGTTAAATGTTTACTTTTATGACAAACTTGATTTTAATAAATGTGTTTACTTTTAATAAAGCTTTTAAACTTAAATAGACTCTGTGGTTTTTGGTCCTCCAGACTATAGTGGATGAGCTAAAGGTTTTGAAATTTTGCAAGCATGAGTCCGTGCCTCTGACATCATTGGGGAATAATCATAATCATCGGTGACTTTGGGAGCTAAATGACTCTGCCACACTATCTGGTCAGTAAGGAGATTGGGGGTTCAACTACAAAGTCTGTTATCACTGAGGTATGTGGAAAGTCTAACAGCACCTATTATAATTGATACGCTAAGCAATGCATTATTTAGTGTCCATAGTTCTGTTTGTGCAGATTTGTCCCTGCAACAGTAGTAGAATGGATTGTCCTCCTATCCAAACCAAAAGTAAAGTAGTATCTTATTCTTTCTTGGTGGTCATTCACCTTTTTATTGTTGGCAATTGTCAAAGCATAAACATTTAGAAGACTCGAAAAGACATTATGGACAATCCCAGAGGACTGCACTCTGTGCATAGAGCTATTGCTGACTAGAATGGGAGTCCAATGGAATTGCCAAATGTGCAATCTTAGTTAGCTACACAGACAGACTAATAAGAATAATCTAGTAATACCGCACAGAGTCATAGTCGAGGCAGGAGAAGAATTTAGATCCAGTCTACAAGAATATCAAAGACGATTTAGAAAAAATCGAATGAGGAACGCTAGTAAAAAGTAAGTACTCTATATTAACATTTAAACTTACTGGGGCCAGCAAAGGAGCCCTCGCCTGCCCGATCCTGGCCTGCATCCTCAACAGCACCCTCCTCCTCCTCCTCCTCCTGTGTCCTCCTCTTGCCCCTGGGGGAAGCTGATGTACAACATGAAAGAAAGCAAAAACAGAAAACATGGATGATATTTGTCAACCAAATAAAACATTTTAAAAGAACTAACAAAATATTTTGGCGAAATAGCAAATAGACAACTATTCAACGGGATATATTATTGACCAATCTCATGTGGTCTACTACGTTATTAGTATTGCTTGATTTGCGGACCGTCGAATTGGAAACTTCTTATGTAACTCAATACACAAAGTACTAAAAAGGTTTGCCTAGGATTGGCAGGCAGCAGTCCGCAGCACGCAAAGTGACAGCCAAAGTCCATCGTGATTGCAGATCAGCGACAACACTAAAGTTTCCTACTACATTAACCAGTCATTAAAATACTCAAACTATCAATCCACCACCACTATTTCTTCTTATCACCATGTGTACAAAGGAAGGACTGGACTTGAGTCTGTAGGGGCTGATTTAGAAGCCCCTTGCGGCTCTTTTGCTTCATTGTTGCGTGACTTTTGTGATGCAGCGGCAGCACAAAAGAGGCGCAATGGTGCGACGTATATTAACAACGTGACGCATATGGGAGATGCATCACGTTGTAATGCCCTGCGCCATCAGGGGGCGTTCCGGCGCAAGGGAGGGCGTTTCTGCGCAGGAACGCATCCTAAAAGTGGCTGAGGGAAATCTACAAGATTTCAATCAATCACTTTAACGACAATGATACGTGACTCAAACCCTGCGCCTGCTTGAAGCAGACGTACGGCTTGACGCAGCATTGGGGAGATAGGGCACCCCAGAGCATTGTTGTTTATTCCAAAGCCAAACATAACTGAACATAAAGACACCTCAATACGAGGGTGTAGAAATACTTCGGAATTCACATGAAGCCAAATCTGCGTATCCAGTTTAGGCAGTGTAGCATTAGTAATACGATTGGTTCAAGAAAGAAATGCAGAGGATCAGAAAGCACCAGTCCACATTTCCTTACATCAAGAGACAATGAGTAAAAAGCATGAATCTATCTCTACACTATCACTAAGGTGACATCACTACTTAAGCATCTTCAAGAAGGAGGATAGAAGGTGTCAGCATGTGGAGATTTCCTACAAAGTCTAAAACATGATCAGGGTAGCATAAAGCTATCGAGACAGAGCTTGCTCTCAGATGCTCTCTCCCTTAAGGAAAAGGAAGAAGTGGATGCTTTATTCGTAGGTAACATTTCCTGAATCCATTGCGGGTCACTCCATCTGCTCTGGGTACTATCCTGAAGGTGTTTTTCCACGAGACAACGGTGTTCTTTCCTTGATACATTTTGTCCTTGGTTCCCAGGTATTCTCCTATGTGAAGCACAACGGCCTTCCTTTATTGACTCAAGCCACACAATTGTAATTTCTTCTCGCCTTGCCTGACTAGTAAAACAAAGACATTATTCTAGCTAACAATAGCGCTTCTTTTACCTGAAACACAAAACGTGAGAAAGAACAAATTCCACAACACACAAGAAATTCAAATTGTTAATTTTAAAGCAAGAGTTTCTAGGGAGTTGCATTTCAGGCCGACAAAATTCAGTAAACACAACAGAATCAGCATATGAGCTTTACGAATTTTCTTGGAAAATAAGGCCCTTTCAATTAATGTATTTACCTACGTATAAAACAACTAAATACTTTTAGTACTTGAATAATTATCAGTTGTACAACATGAGTTCTTCACGTTGATGTTTTCTGCTAGTTACATTCATTTTCTACATTGATTCTCCATGTTACTTTTCAACGGCATAAATACATCACGTTTTTATGTTAGCATGTTTCACGATTCTAACACTCTGTGCTAATACCTCAAAGGATTATATGCCGGTGCGCTCTAAACATGTGATTATAATGTACCCCTACGAATAAAATGCAATTTCCACTACATCAGTTCCCCCCTCTGATGACGCTGAGTCATCACAAAACTCTCTAAAATCCCTGTAGAGAAAACCAATCTGAACAGATGTCATAGCTAATCTCCTCTATCTTTAACTCTTCCAATCATTTCTGATTCTCATAATGACTGCCCTGCAATCTTTCCACCCTTCTCTTTCTTTCCCTTATGGAGTTTTCCACTTGCCTCCCTGTGTGCCATTTGTATGCTGTTATCATACCTACAAAGATGATTACACAAATTACAACAATTGTGATTGACTTTAGAATTTATCAGTTAGAAATGGGGGGTACAGGAGCAGGAGTGAGACAACCTCAGTCTCCAGGACTGGATGGTTCCATGAGGGAACACCAGGTAGTGGGTCTAGTCTGTCTGGTTGTACCGTCAGTTGTGGAGGGACTCCCCATGTTAGGTGAGTTGGGAGTGCCTTTAGTGAGGCCTCCATCAGTTCAGGAGGATGGTGGGGGAGTCAGATGTGCCTGTTACTCCAGCAGGAGGCTAGCTCACTTCTAGCGCTTGTGTGATTGCTTTAGCAAAATAAAAGTCTCTCAAAAGTCCTTTTCCCTTTTCTTCCAAGTCCAAGGGGAGCTACTGTAGGCCAATCCAAGAAACTGCACACAAGCACAAGAACAGTGCCCTCCTGCAGATTCCTTCAGTAACACAGACAGAGGTTCTTCTTGACATCCAGGAGCAACACAATTTGTAGGGGTTTGGGCACAGATATTTATACCCCAAATGTCTTTCTTCTAAAAAGTCACTAGCCACTGAACCCAGCCGAAACCAGTTCTGCTCAGGCCTGGAACACTTTGTTTACCAGGCTTCATCCTTCCTTTCAGAAAGAGGGGTTCTTCCATCAGACGCACAGTAGAAGGTAGAGCCAGCATTCACCTTGCCAGGCACAGCCCTATTCAGGTCAATGAGCTACCCCTCCCCAATACTTAATGCGGATCTATCTATTCAACCGAGGTCTGACTCAGCCTGCCTTGCCCCTCTAAACCCAGACAGTCAATACACATAACATCAATGCACACTGGAAGGCTTAGGCAAGAAAATACCTACTTTCTAAAAGTAGTATTTTCAAACACAGACTATTAAAACCAACTTTGCTAAAAGATGTATTTTATTATTCTGAGCTCAGGCATACTAGACTCGAATTTCTACGATGTTCCCTGGGACAGTTAGGACTATAAGGTGTAATAGCCAGTCTGCCCATTCTAGCCCATTGAGAACAGGTAGCCTTGCAGCAGTGAAAAACAAAATGGAGGGTAATTCACTACCAGGACATGCTACACATATCAAGCCATGTCCTGCATTATACACACAAGGCACCTACCATATGGGTGACTGACATGATGCTAAGGGAAGGTTCAGGGGCTGGGAAGTGTGGGCACCTCACAACCAAGATGGCAGTTCTAGACTACACACAGACACTGCAGTGGCAGGTCTGAGGTACACTTTACAAGCTGCTCCTGTGGGTGGCACAAGCCAGTGCTGCATTTGGGTTACCAGCCCTGGGCACACACAGGCCACTCTACTAGGGACTAACCAAATAAGCCAATTAGGGATATATTAATTCACAGTCATATTTACACAGGGAGAGCATATGCACTTTAGCACTGATCAGCACTGGTAAAGTGCCCAGAGTCATAAAACCAACAACAACAAGTCAGAAAAAATACAAGTGGAAGGCAAAAAGTTTAGGGATGACCCTGCAAAAAGGGCCATTTCCATCAGTATCCATGAATCACCTTTCCTAGGTTTGCAGACCATCTTCTAACTGCACTAAATCCCTTTCCAATCTTATCGCAAACTCCCTCAGATACCAGATCATGTATCTCATGATGTATCTCAGTCATATTATAGATATATCCAGTCAGATCTTTACTTCTATCAGGGATATAAGTACAACACAGTTGGACCTTCAGCATCCGACAGACTCCACTTTCCTTTGCCAGTAACACGTCTAATGCAAGACTGTTTTGCAACACCATCGCCCTTATCGAAATCATTTCCCCATCTATTATTATTATTATAATTATTATTATTATTATTGCATTTATTGAGCGCACAGCTACCCGGAGGTTTCCCGGCGCTTGCCTTGGGAACCCGTCCTGGCTTTTCCCTGTGAGATAGCCCCTACAGGGCATCCCCAAGGTGAAAGCCAGGCATCCCGCCGCAGGGGGCCGTTGTGGAGATTAAGCAAGCTTAATGCCCAGAGTTGCAGAGTGAGAACCCATGATTAGAGCAGGCACCGAAGCGAGAATTATCGAGTCCGTGGACATTTGAGCTCAAGACCCTGCCGCGTCGGGAATTGAACTCTGGTCCCGGGTCTGACCTCAGCTTCCGGGTCTGCCTGCTCTACACCGTGAGCCACACTTCTCCACTATCTATGAGTAGCAATGACTGAGCTGTGTTAATCAACAACTTATCCACAATATTAGACAGCTTCATAATCTTGATGACATTCAGCACCACTTCTAAACTAGGTATCATCGCTTCAAATATGTCTCCGACGACCTCACCAGCACATTATCCACGTTTTTCTCTATGGTTAGATTTTCCTTCTAAACCTTCCAAATCTTCCACATGATATATCTTTGGAAGCAGAACTGCCACATAACAGGACCATACCCATTGTTTGTAAGCCGAACATGTACATTCCTCCCACACACAAAATATACACCTGGCACCACTTGTACTGATTCTTGCAGAAACGTCTTCCAAGGACCCTTGACAAGAATGATATGATCACACACACTCTGCCCCACAAATGCAGTGTCATAACGACTCTGAACTTTACGTATGCAAAGCTTGCCTGGTTCCCAATCTAAAGCTTTAGGACATAGCTTCCTTTTGCCTTGTGAGCTAACTCCTATTTAGTCCATTCAAACCTACTGTCCTGATTGTAAACCTTAACTAATCCCCTTTGTCTGTCTTAAACTTGATCTACTAATGTCATTTCCTTGTCTGTTAATATGCAGGTTAGGTGATGTCTATGCTTGTAAGCAGTGTCTAATTTTACTGTGGGTGCAAAATATTTTCCCATTCTCTCTTTCTTATCGTAATAGTATTTGTTCAAATGTTTATAAAAAAGGCACTAATGAGAGTACCACATCATAATTTGAGAAGTAATACTCGTAATGACCATTTCCATAAAACGTGCTAAGGAGCAAACTACAAAAAATGCCATACTTCAAGGGTAAGTGATGATATCTAATTCCCTCTTATTAATGCACAACAAAAGGTTTTGGGCAACTTTCTTTGGATCTTGGAAAATTCTTTTAGCAGTCGTTTGCAGAATATTTATACAGCTTGTAAGGCTTCCCTAGCCCTCTTTCTTATTCTAAACGAAAAGTCCCTATTTTGTTCTTCTTCCATTCCGGCCTAGGCTATGGTACACTTGCCCTCCTGGACATCCCAGCACTTCCTATACCTTGCTCAGTTTCACTCAGCTCAGACTCTGAAAATTCACTTATCGGTGCAAGTTCTCTTTCAGATACAAGTTTCAAGTTTCTTCTCTTCTGCCTCACAAGACACATTTTATCTGCAGCATTTTTCTTACTTAACTGCATATGACTATTTTCAACACCAGTTTTGTCTGCTGAGTCAGACTCAATACCACTTGCAATGTTACTGTCTCCCTCAGAGTTTATACCAGGGTCTTGTGTACCTTGACCCCCCTCAGCCTTTATCTGGTGAGTATCCAGCCTCTAGGAAACTCCACAGCTTGACTTGCCCTCTCCAGTGACCCTCTCGGTCATGGCTAGAACTACTTCTGGGAGAGGAGCTGTTTCATAAGAAGGAGATGTGACTCGTCGGGTATGGGAAGCGTGAACGCAGTTGGGTACTCCTCCACACTTCACAGCAGTATTCATCACAAATATCATTTGATATGGTTCACACCACTGAGAGTTGAAACAGTTTTTCCTCACATGCTTTCTGATGAGCACCAAATCACCTGAGCTCAGGTTGTATCAGAAGTCTTTCAAGGTTTGTTCAGTCGCAGCTACCACCTAATGAGACACAAAACGAACCAGCCAATCCTTTACAGTAGTCAAGGATCAAGTCATCTGTGATATTTATCAACACAGCGGAAGGCACAGCAGGCAACCACATGTCTATTCCCAACAATATCTAATGGGCTTATAACCCAGTTTTCCTGTCAGGATTTCTGCGTAAACTCATTAAAACCAGAGGCAATAGATCAGGCCATTCCAAAGACATCGAAGCACACGCTTGAGCTAGTCTTGCTTTCAAGTTGCTGTTGATCTGTTCCACAATGCCAGATGCCTCCGGCCTGTAACTATAATGCAGTCTTTGATCCACACTCAAGGCACTGCACAACAATTTCATGACTTGTGACTTGTGAAAGTGCATTCCTCTATTCTACTCTATTCTACTCCAATGTAGTTGGAAATCTAAATCTAGGAATTAGTTCCCTCAAAAATAACTTTGCTAATGTGAAACTATTGCACCTTCTATTTGGATAAGCCTCCACCCATCGAGAAAAGAAAACAACCAAGATGTATGTCAACAAAATCCATTTGGATCTAATTGAAGGGACCCCCTGCTTTGCCAATGTGGCTCAAGGCAACAACCGTCTTTTCCCCAGAATTCATCTGTTGGCACATGGCACACCAATGACACACTGCTTCAGCAAATACTCGAAACCTCAGATTGAAGCAAGTCTGCCTGAGCAATCTAACCATTGTATCCCTTTCTATGTGAGCTGCTACATGAACTTGCTTTGCCATTGGGTGTAACAGGCAACCCAGTAACACTACCCTACCATCAGCTGATGCCCATATGTCATTTTCTCCCTTCTCAAAACCTGCTTTGATCCAACCCTCATTGTTCCTTGTCTGTGGCTTCCATTTACAAACGCCTTCATCCCATATGTCTGCAACAGCTAGCATCAAGCTAAATTTGGTCTGCTCTGTACTCTCGCCAATATATTCCCCATTGAAAACACATGCATGTGTAGCACAAAAACAAGCACCTTCGTCTGCATATCTATTCCCTGTGGTAACAAAGTCATCTCCGCTTCCATGGGCTGCGCACTTCTCTAGGTAATTGCAAAGCTTCTAACAGTTGTCTCACATACTCTCCATTCCTGATTGGATAACCTGATGACATTAGGCACCCTCTCGGTGATCATAGCTGTCCAAAGTCATAATCACACCAAAACTGTAATTGCTATCAGTATAGCTGTTGCATGCACGGATCAAGGCAATAAACTCAGCTACTTGTGCGGAGTGTACTCCCTGTTATTGAGCAGCTTCCACCACTCCAGAGATGGTACAGACAGCAAACGCTGCTCTCAAATCACCTTTATTGTCTCTTAGGCATGAACCATCAACAGAAAGAACGGGATCAGGATCAGGCAATGGTTCATCAACAATATCAGGTCTCTGCTTTGTGCAAAGCTCAGTGGCATACTGTTAGAATTGGGTTTCTTGTTGGCAGAGGTGTGGAGTGGAGACGTGTGGCTCAATGGTTAGAGCGGCAGACCCTGATGCAGAGGTCTAGCCTGGGACCAGGGTTCAATTCCCCGCCTCGGCGGGTCTTGGGCTCAAAAATTCCATGGACCTGATCATTCTCGCCTCGGTGCCTATTCCAATCATGGAGTCCCACTCTGCAACTTTGGGCAATAATTTGCTTAATCTCCACAACGGCCCCCACAACACTAAGGATGCCTGGCCTCCACCTTGGGGGTGCCCAGGAGTGGACGCCTCACAGGGAAAGCCAGGATTGGTTCCACAGCGGTATTCGTACAAGCGCCTTGAGACCCTTGCGGGTGAGTAGTGCGCTATAAAAGTATCAATTTACATTTTACCTTTGACCAAAATAGGGACCCTTACTTCTAGTCAGGGTAAAAGTGTACATACTGTCGATAACCCCTGCTCACCCCCTTGTTAGCTTGGCACGAGCAGACAGGCTTATCCCCAAGGCAATGCGTAAAGTATTTTGCACCAACACCCACAATAACACTGTGAAACACCACAAAGGGACACCACACAGGTAGGTATCAAAAATATATTATTTATCTAGCAATTAGGCAAGACCAAATATTGTGGAAGACCTACATACACAGTAAAGTTCTGTTGCAAATAAAAAGAAAAGGGTTTTCTTGTAATGTTCTTTCAGCCCTTTCACATGTAATCCTGGTTTCTGCTTAGAAGCAGCTATGGGGCCAAACAGTTCTGTCCTTGTGTGCGATTATCAGGGATTTTACTTGCACACGTGTCTACCAACAATGCCCCTCAGTCCTTTGATACCCTCTCCAGTATCTTCCGCTGACCCCGCGGTCAGTGATGGTGCGAATTGCCCCCAAAGATACAGGCGTATCTTTAACTCGCAATTTCAGGCAACTATGGCGATGGGGCAGCCCTTCACAACCAACCCGAGGCAAGGACACACACCACGGCTTGTGACTATGCTCCGAGCGTTACCTGGGGGATTGCGGCTTTACTGCGGGCAGTCCTAGGTTCTCGATGCACCCTCCGGCAAGGTAGGTTGTTTCCTGTGAGGCTCCCCGACCTCCAGTGCAGTTCTCCGTTCTCTGGCCGCTATAATTTTGTTACAAAGAGGTGGCGAGACCAACCGGGTCTGAAGGTCCTATTTTTATACCCTGCTGCCCATCTTCTGGAAGGTGGGAGACATTTCTGTAATGGTTCTTTGAGGAGCATGGAATTTCCTGACTCACCTGCCCTGGCTCCAAGCTCGCTGCAGTGACAAAACAGGGCTTTACACCCTTTGTGTAGAGACAGGACACCGTCTATTCAGGTGCAAGTGGCTCTGTGCTCAGCTCCACCCCCTCATCCTACCAGTTGATTTCCCATTGAGGCATGCTTAATCCCCACCTACCTAGAGCCTACCTTATGGGTGACTTCCATCTAATAAAAGGGCTCTTTAATGCTTGGAAAGGGTGTTTAAATGCCAAGTCGACTTGTTGATGCAAAACTGCATTCAGGCTGCAATGGCAGTTCTGAGACATGTGTAGAGTGCTACTTAGGTGCTGCAGGCCCATTGGTAGCATTTAATTTAAAGCCCCTGGGTATACGGTATATCACTCTAATTGAGACTTACAAGTAAATTAAATATGCCAATTAGGTGACAGCCAATCAAACCATGTTCAGGGAAGTGAGCAGAAGCACTTTAACATTGGTTGGCTGTGGTAATGTGCACTGTATCCAACAAAAACTAATTTCAGCAAAAAATAGGCAAAAGGTTAAGGGGAAGATCACCCTAAGGACTCACAGGTCCACAGCCTGTTACCATTTCTCTCTTCTAAGGAAAGTCAAACTATTTCTTCCAGAAACCGACTTCAAAACTGCTGTTCAAGCCCTGTTATTCTTGCATCAGGATGGTGGTAAGGCTCTACTCCTTTGCCTTTCAGACTCCACACTGGCGGCACAATTTAGGGACATCCTCCATGCTGCAGTATGTTTCATCCAGTGCTTGTAGAAGGAGATCCCATCATTCATATCCCAGTTTGAACTTTAGGGGCTCCCCCTGCCTGCCTGCAACATCTTCAAAACCAGCTTCATCATTTACAAATCTATCACGGCCAGCAGCCTCGGCTGAGACGGACTGGGCCAGAAAATGGACCTGGGCACCACAACAAAAGTGGCTTTTGATAGCGGATCAAGTAGATAAAAAAGTGGACCACATATTCAAGTAGGGCAGTTTTGAACTTGTATCGGTAGGTGTTCTATAGGGTATGGGAGACTGATGCATTTGTGCTTGCTACAGGCAATGCGTGTGGTAATATCAGGGACATCAAGAGTAAGAACCGGCTTACTAAAGCACAAACAGTCCCACAAACTTCCGAAAACCTGAAACTCACACTGACCTGCCAGACCAACCCCTTGGGCAATGCCTGATTGCCCTGTAAGCCAGTCTGACCCCTGCTTAACATGCAGACCATCTCTGGTGGATCTCTGCACACCCACAGCCAGGACACCATCAGACTGAAGACTAAGAAGTGTAAAATAATGTAAATAACACCACAGCAGGCCTTTTCAATCTATGCACCCTGGACCCAGAACAACACGCCTGTATACATCAGGTGCACCCAAATCCTGCTCAAATTTAGGACAGAGTTGAAGACTCACCTCTTCAAAAGAACATATCATAAAGCACTAGTCATCCACAACCCAGCTTTCCTCTTCTTACTCGTTCAATGTATGTTTGCTTTGACCAAGTACATTGCTCCAGTGACTTTTGTTTAGATTTGTGCTATGGAAATACAATACATAAACATTCAATCCATAGTTCTCTTACAGACTTGCTCGAAAATGCACACTTTGGTACACGTTTTTAGGAGTCCATTCTGAAAAAGACAACATCCACAAGCCTGCTCATTGACCTCAGTCACTTAAAAAGCTTATCTAGTGAAAGGTGTCATCATTGATATTAAAACATATCAAAACCCCAGAACACTCATCAAACAAAGCATCATTTTAGAATGCTTTTGACATGGCCATAAGTTGTGGACCTGTTCTAGAGTCACAATCCAATGGTTCTTTTTTGCAGAATGAAAGTTTAAAGGGGAGAAAAGTCATAAATCAACAAATCAGTAATCCTCTTGGACACATAGTAACCACAGACAACTACGTAAGGTCAGTTTGTTTATTCCAAAGCCAAACATAACTAAACATAAAGACACCTCAATACGAGGGTGTAGAAATACTTCGGAATTCACATGAAGCCAAATCTGCGTATCCAGTTTAGGCAGTGTAGCATTAGTAATACGATTGGTTCAAGAAAGAAATGCAGAGGATCAGAAAGCACCAGTCCACATTTCCTTACATCAAGAGACAATGAGTAAAAAGCATGAATCTATCTCTACACTATCACTAAGGTGACATCACTACTTAAGCATCTTCAAGAAGGAGGATAGAAGGTGTCAGCATGTGGAGATTTCCTACAAAGTCTAAAACATGATCAGGGTAGCATAAAGCTATCGAGACAGAGCTTGCTCTCAGATGCTCTCTCCCTTAAGGAAAAGGAAGAAGTGGATGCTTTATTCGTAGGTAACATTCCCTGAATCCATTGCGGGTCACTCCATCTGCTCTGGGTACTATCCTGAAGGTGTTTTTCCACGAGACGACTGTGTTCTTTCCTTGATACATTTTGTCCTTGGTTCCCAGGTATTCTCCTATGTGAAGCACAACGGCCTTCCTTTATTGACTCAAGCCACACAATTGTAATTTCTTCTCGCCTTGCCTGACTAGTAAAACAAAGACATTATTCTAGCTAACAATAGCGCTTCTTTTACCTGAAACACAAAACGTGAGAAAGAACAAATTCCACAACACACAAGAAATTCAAATTGTTGATTTTAAAGCAAGAGTTTCCAGGGAGTTGCATTTCAGGCCGACAAAATTCAGTAAACACAACAGAATCAGCATATGAGCTTTACGAATTTTCTTGGAAAATAAGGCCCTTTCAATTAATGTATTTACCTACGTATAAAACAACTAAATACTTTTAGTACTTGAATAATTATCAGTTGCACAACATGAGTTCTTCACGTTGATGTTTTCTGCTAGTTACATTCATTTTCTACATTGATTCTCCATGTTACTTTTCAACGGCATAAATACATCACGTTTTTATGTTAGCATGTTTCACGATTCTAACACTCTGTGCTAATACCTCAAAGGATTATATGCCGGTGCGCTCTAAAAATGTGATTATAATGTACCCCTACGAATAAAATGCAATTTCCACTACATCAGTTCCCCCCTCTGATGACGCTGAGTCATCACAAAACTCTCTAAAATCCCTGTAGAGAAAACCAATCTGAACAGATGTCATAGCTAATCTCCTCTATCTTTAACCCTTCCAATCGTTTCTGATTCTCATAATGACTGCCCTGCAATCTTTCCACCCTTCTCTTTCTTTCCCTTATGGAGTTTTCCACTTGCCTCCCCGTGTGCCATTTGTATGCTGTTATCATACCTACAAAGATGATTACACAAATTACAACAATTGTGATTGACTTTAGAATTTATCAGTTAGAAATGGATGGGGTACAGGAGCAGGAGTGAGACAACCTCAGTCTCCAGGACTGGATGGTTCCATGAGGGAACACCAGGTAGTGGGTCTAGTCTGTCTGGTTGTACCGTCAGTTGTGGAGGGACTCCCCATGTTAGGTGAGTTGGGAGTGCCTTTAGTGAGGCCTCCATCAGTTCAGGAGGATGGTGGGGGAGTCAGATGTGCCTGTTACTCCAGCAGGAGGCTAGCTCACTTCTAGCGCTTGTGTGATTGCTTTAACAAAATAAAAGTCTCTCAAAAGTCCTTTTCCCTCTTCTTCCAAGTCCAAGGGGAGCTACTGCAGGCCAATCCAAGAAACTGCACACAAGCACAAGAACAGTCCCCTCCTGCAGATTCCTTCAGTAACACAGACAGAGGTTCTTCTTGACATCCAGGAGCAACACAATTTGTAGGGGTTTGGGCACAGATATTTATACCCCAAATGTCTTTCTTCTAAAAAGTCACTAGCCACTGAACCCAGCCAAAACCAGTTCTGCTCAGGCCTGGAACACTTTGTTTACCAGGCTTCATCCTTCCTTTCAGAAAGAGGGGTTCTTCCATCAGACGCACAGTAGAAGGTAGAGCCAGCATTCACCTTGCCAGGCACAGCCCTATTCAGGTCAATGAGCTACCACTCCCCAATACTTAATGCGGATCTCTCTATTCAACCGAGGTCTGACTCAGTCTGCCTTGCCCCTCTAAACCCAGACAGTCAATACACATAACATCACTGCACACTGGAAGGCTTAGGCAAGAAAATACCTACTTTCTAAAAGTAGTATTTTCAAACACAGACTATTAAAACCAACTTTGCTAAAAGATGTATTTTATTATTCTGAGCTCAGGCATACTAGACTCGAATTTCTACGATGTTCCCTGGGAAAGTTAGGACTATAAGGCCTGCCCATTCTAGCCCCTTGAGAACAGGTAGCCTTGCAGCAGTGAAAAACAAAATGGAGGGTAATTCACTACCAGGACATGCTACACATATCAAGCCATGTCCTGCCTTGCACACACAAGGCACCTACCATATGGGTGACTGACATGATGCTAAGGGAAGGTTCAGGGGCTGGGAAGTGTGGGCACCTCACAACCAAGATGGCAGTTCTAGACTACACACAGACACTCCAGTGGCAGGTCTGAGGTACACTTTACAAGCTGCTCCTGTGGGTGGCACAAGCCAGTGCTGCATTTGGGTTACCAGCCCTGGGCACACACAGGCCACTCTACTAGGGACTAACCAAATAAGCCAATTAGGGATATATTAATTCACAGTCATATTTACACAGGGAGAGCATATGCACTTTAGCACTGATCAGCACTGGTAAAGTGCCCAGAGTCATAAAACCAACAACAACAGGTCAGAAAAAATACAAGTGGAAGGCAAAAAGTTTAGGGATGACCCTGCAAAAAGGGCCATTTCCATCAGTATCCATGAATCACCTTTCCTAGGTTTGCAGACCAACTTCTAACTGCACTAAATCCCTTTCCAATCTTATCCCAAACTCCCTCAGATACCAGATCATGTATCTCATGATGTATCTCAGTCATATTATAGATATATCCAGTCAGATCTTTACTTCTATCAGGGATATAAGTACAACACAGTTGGACCTTCAGCATCCGACAGACTCCACTTTCCTTTGCCAGTAACACGTCTAATGCAAGACTGTTTTGCAACACCATCGCCCTTATCGAAATCATTTCCCCATCTATGAGTAGCAATGACTGAGCTGTGTTAATCAACAACTTATCCACAATAGTAGACAGCTTCATAATCTTGATGACATTCAGCACCACTTCTAAACTAGGTATCATCGCTTCAAATATGTCTCCGACGACCTCACCAGCACATTATCCACGTTTTTCTCTATGGTTAGATTTTCCTTCTAAACCTTCCAAATCTTCCACATGATATATCTTTGGAAGCAGAACTGCCACATAATAGGACCATACCCATTGTTTGTAAGCCGAACATGTACATTCTTCCCACACACAAAATATACACCTGGCACCACTTGTACTGATTCTTGCAGAAACGTCTTCCAAGGACCCTTGACAAAAATGATATGATCACACACACACTCTGCCCCACAAATGCAGTGTCATAACGACTCTGAACTTTACGTATGCAAAGCTTGCCTGGTTCCCAATCTAAAGCTTTAGGACATAGCTTCCTTTTGCCTTGTGAGCTAACTCCTATTTAGTCCATTCAAACCTACTGTCCTGATTGTTAAACTTAACTAATCCCCTTTGTCTGTCTTAAACTTGATCTACTAATGTCATTTCCATGTCTGTTAATATGCAGGTTAGGTTATGTCTATGCTCGTAAGCAGTGTCTAATTTTACTGTGGGTGCAAAATATTTTCCCATTCTCTCTTTCTTATAGTAATAGAATTTGTTCAAATGTTTATAAAAAAGGCACTAATGAGAGTACCACATCATAATTTGAGAAGTAATACTCGTAATGACCATTTCCATAAAACGTGCTAAGGAGCAAACTACAAAAAATGCCATACTTCAAGGGTAAGTGATGATATCTAATTCCCTCTTATTAATGCACAACAAAAGGTTTTGGGCAACTTTCTTTGGATCTTGGAAAATTCTTTTAGCAGTCGTTTGCAGAATATTTATACAGCTTGTAAGGCTTCCCTAGCCCTCTTTCTTATTCTAAATGAAAAGTCCCTATTTTGTTCTTCTTCCATTCCGGCCTAGGCTATGGTACACTTGCCCTCCTGGACATCCCAGCACTTCCTATACCTTGCTCAGTTTCACTCAGCTTAGACTCTGAAAATTCACTTATCGGTGCAAGTTCTCTTTCAGATACAAGTTTCAAGTTTCTTCTCTTCTGCCTCACAAGACACATTTTATCTGCAGCATCTTTCTTACTTAACTGCATATTACTATTTTCAACACCAGTTTTGTCTGCTGAGTCAGACTCAATGCCACTTGCAATGTTACTGTCTCCCTCAGAGTTTATACCAGGGTCTTGTGTACCTTGACCCCCCTCAGCCTTTATCTGGTGAGTATCCAGCCTCTAGGAAACTCCACAGCTTGACTTGCCCTCTCCAGTGACCCTCTCAGTCATGGCTAGAACTACTTCTGGGAGAGGAGCTGTTTCATTAGAAGGACATGTGACTCGTCGGGTATGGGAAGCGTGAACGCAGTTGGGTACTCCTCCACACTTCACAGCAGTATTCATCACAAATATCATTTGATATGGTTCACACCACTGAGAGTTGAAACAGTTTTTCCTCACATGCTTTCTGATGAGCACCAAATCACCTGAGCTCAGGTTGTATCAGAAGTCTTTCAAGGTTTGTTCAGTCGCAGCTACCACCTAATGAGACACAAAACGAACCAGCCAATCCTTTACAGTAGTCAAGGATCAAGTCATCCGTGATATTTATCAACACAGCGGAAGGCACTGCAGGCAACCACATGTCTATTCCCAACAATATCTAATGGGCTTATAACCCAGTTTTCCTGTCAGGATTTCTGCGTAAACTCATTAAAACCAGAGGCAATAGATCAGGCCATTCCAAAGACATCGAAGCACACGCTTGAGCTAGTCTTGCTTTCAAGTTGCTGTTGATCTGTTCCACAATGCCAGATGCCTCCGGCCTGTAACTATAATGCAGTCTTTGATCCACACTCAAGGCACTGCACAACAATTTCATGACTTGTGACTTGTGAAAGTGCATTCCTCTATTCTACTCTATTCTACTCCAATGTAGTTGGAAATCTAAATCTAGGAATTAGTTCCCTCAAAAATAACTTTGCTAATGTGAAACTATTGCACCTTCTATTTGGATAAGCCTCCACCCATCGAGAAAAGAAAACAACCAAGATGTATGTCAACAAAATCCATTTGGATCTAATTGAAGGGACCCCCTGCTTTGCCAATGTGGCTCAAGGCAACAACCGTCTTTTCCCCAGCATTCATCTGTTGGCACATGGCACACCAATGACACACTGCTTCAGCAAATACTCGAAACCTCAGATTGAAGCAAGTCTGCCTGAGCAATCTAACCATTGTATCCCTTTCTATGTGAGGTGCTACATGAACTTGCTTTGCCATTGGGTGTAACAGGCAACCCAGTAACACTGCCCTACCATCAGCTGATGCCCATATGTCATTTTCTCCCTTCTCACAACCTGCTTTGATCCAACCCGCATTGTTCCTTGTCTGTGGCTTCCATTTACAAACGCCTTCATCCCATATGTCTGCAACAGCTAGCATCAAGCTAAATTCGGTCTGCTCTGTACTCTCGCCAATATATTCCCCATTGAAAACACATGCATGTGTAGCACAAAAACAAGCACCTTAGTCTGCATATCTATTCCCTGTGGTAACAAAGTCATCTCCGCTTCCATGGGCTGCGCACTTCTCTAGGTAATTGCAAAGCTTCTAACAGTTGTCTCACATACTCTCCATTCCTGATTGGATAACCTGATGACATTAGGCACCCTCTCGGTGATCATAGCTGTCCAAAGTCATAAATCACACCAAAACTGTAATTGCTATCAGTATAGCTGTTGCATGCACGGATCAAGGCAATAAACTCAGCTACTTGTGCGGAGTGTACTCCCTGTTATTGAGCAGCTTCCACCACTCCAGAGATGGTACAGACAGCAAACGCTGCTCTCAAATCACCTTTATTGTCTCTTAGGCATGAACCATCAACAGAAAGAATGGGATCAGGATCAGGCAATGGTTCATCAACAATATCAGGTCTCTGCTTTGTGCAAAGCTCAGTGGCATACTGTTAGAATTGGGGGTTTCTTGTTGGCAGAGGTGGGGAGTGGAGACGTGTGGCTCAATGGTTAGAGCGGCAGACCCTGATGCAGAGGTCTAGCCCGGGACCAGGGTTCAATTCCCCGCCTCAGCGGGTCTTGGGCTCAAAAATTCCATGGACCTGATCATTCTCGCCTCGGTGCCTATTCCAATCATGGAGTCCCACTCTGCAACTTTGGGCAATAATTTGCTTAATCTCCACAACGGCCCCCACAACACTAAGGATGCCTGGCCTCCACCTTGGGGGTGCCCAGGAGTGGACGCCTCACAGGGAAAGCCAGGATGGGTTCCACAGCGGTATTCGCACAAGCGCCTTGAGACCCTTGCGGGTGAGTAGTGCGCTATACAAGTATCAATTTACATTTTACCTTTGACCAAAATAGGGACCCTTACTTCTAGTCAGGGTAAAAGCGTACATACTGTTGATAACCCCTGCTCACCCCCTTGTTAGCTTGGCACGAGCAGACAGGCTTATCCCCAAGGCAATGCGTAAAGTATTTTGCACCAACACCCACAATAACACTGTGAAACACCACAAAGGGACACCACACAGGTAGGTATCAAAAAAAGATTATTTATCTAGCAATTAGGCAAGACCAAATATTGTGGACGACCTACATACACAGTAAAGTTCTGTTGCAAATAAAAAGAAAAGGGTTCTCTTGTAATGTTCTTTCAGCCCTTTCACATGTAATCCTGGTTTCTGCTTAGAAGCAGCTATGGGGCCAAACAGTTCTGTCCTTGTGTGCGATTATCAGGGATTTTACTTGCACACGTGTCTACCAACAATGCCCCTCAGTCCTTTGATACCCTCTCCAGTATCTTCCGCTGACCCCGCGGTCAGTGATGGTGCGAATTGCCCCCAAAGTTACAGGCGTATCTTTAACTCGCAATTTCAGGCAACTATGGCGATGGGGCAGCCCTTCACAACCAACCCGAGGCAAGGACACACACCACGGCTTGTGACTATGCTCCGAGCGTTACCTGGGGGATTGCGGCTTTACTGCGGGCAGTCCTAGGTTCTCGATGCACCCTCCGGCAAGGTAGGTTGTTTCCTGTGAGGCTCCCCGACCTCCAGTGCAGTTCTCCGTTCTCTGGACAAGCCCTCATTGCCGGACCAATGGCAGCGAGGCTTCACGATGATGCTGCGGGACTCTGTAGCGGGTGGAACCAATGGCAGTGAGGAACTTTGATGACGCAGCGGGACTCCTGGGTGGCTGGAACCAATCCCAGCGCGGGCCTGTGATGGCGAGGAGGGAGTCCCTGGCCAATCACAGCATGGCACAGCCCTGCAGCCTTACGGCGGCTCTTCTCTCCACAGCGAACCCGGCCTCTGGCTGTTTAGCTTGAGGTGTGGCGGTGATGAAAGGAAATGGGGGTTGGTACAGCATGTTTGGTAAACGGGGGCCGGTGGTGAAAAGATACCGGCACTCAATGTGTACTTCTCCTCACGGGGGCTTCCCTTGTGTGCCGACTGCACACCGAAGGACAGACCACCCACGGGCACCGACTGTGCACCCCAACACCCACTCAGCTCGCCAATGAAAGTTGTTTTCTGGGAATCTTGGTATCCCTGTGTTCCCAACAAGAGGCCAGCTCTTCTCAGGCCCTTGGAGACTCTAGCTTAGACACAGCAAAGTCTTGGTTTCAAGCAGGTAGGAGGGAATCACAGCACACAACAAAGTCTCCTTCTTCTGTCCTTTAGTTGAATCAGCAAAACAGCAGGTCAGCCCCAGAGCACAAAGCAAAGGCAATCTTCCTTAGTTTCTCCAGCTCTTCTTCTTCCGGCAGAGGTTCCTCTTGATTGTAGGAGTCTGATTTTCAAGGGTTCTCTGTCCTACTTTTATACCCCTAAAGTCTTTGTTCTTCATGTGTTGGGGGTTCTGGACCCAGTTCAAACCAGTCCTGGGGGTACTCTGCCAGTGCACAACTTCTTCCTTTGAGAAAGGGGGCCAGGGTCCTCTGACGCCCAGCAGGAGGTGGAGCCAGTCCTTTGTGGAGGCAGGCACAGCCCTACTGAGCTACAGGGATCTCCCCACCCACCTCTCTAAATGCAGATGGGCCCATTCAGCCTAGAGCTACACACCCAGACTCCTGGAGCCAAGACACTTCACCAGCCCCTGTCACTCCCCAAAGCCAGGCAGTCAATCCACAACCAGGCAGAGGCACACAGGAAGGTTTGAACAGAAAAATAGCAGCTTTCTAAAAGTGCCATTTCTAAACGCAGGTTTTAAAAACCATCTTCACTAAAAGATGTGTTATGAAATTCTGAATTCAAGGGTACCAGACTCCATGTCTCCATCTTGTTCTTATGGGAAGATAGGCTGGTATAATGGTACACAGCCTTCCTTTCCTTTCTGAGACATGATACTTGCAAGGGCTTCTCAAAAAAAGATGAAAAAAAAATAGGTACAGTATGTGGCTGCGTAGTGGTCTGCGCTAAAACTAGTGGTGTACACTAATTACTGTAGGTTAAGTGGAAATACAAGTTCAAATCCTCACCGCTAACAACCAATGTTAGAATTGGGGGTCTCGAGTTGGCAGAAGTGGGTACCTTTGACCAAAATAGGGACCCTTATTTCTAGTCAGGGTAAAGGAGTACACACTGGTAGGTTGTTTCCTGTGAGGCTCCCTGACCTCCAGTGCAGTTCTCCGTTCTCTGGACAAGCCCTCGCTGCAGAACCAATGGCAGCGAGGCTTCCTAATGATGCTGCAGGACTCTGTAGCGGGCGGAACCAATGGCAGTGAGGCACTTTGATGACGCGGCGGGACTCCCGGGGGCTGGAACCAATCCCAGATTAAGTGCTGTTGGATCATAAGGGTGATCTCTGGCCTCAGTCCTGTCACAAATGTTGATACGAATTATCCCATGTATTTAGGGACGAGTGTGTCCAACCCACTGTACTGCTTAAAGGCTTGTAACAGCCTTTTCTAATAAGCATGCACTGACTCTTTAGGTTCCTGGGTTGTTTGATCTATCTTAGCGCAATCAGTGTCTTGAAAGTCTGTTTTGGACTGCAACCATGTGATCATCTGAAAGGATTACCTCAAATAACCTTTTCCGAACACAATCACGTTTTTTCCTTCTTGAGAGAAGCATCGCATAGAAGGATACGGTTCTTTCTCTTTGCTCTCTCTGATTGATAAGAGAGACAAGAAGAAAACCGTTTGGTTTCCCAGATGATGACACTGGGCACATGATTGTGTATTGATGGGAATCTAGCTATCCTGAGGCGATTTTGAGGTTTGTTCATTTCTTGTGTTACCTTTGTTTTCCCTCTTAGTTGTTCACTTAATGGTATAGTTCACAAGAGATATATGTTATAATACTCTCTTCTTAGTCCTTTGGATTCTATTGTGTGTTTTGAATAGTATAGAATGGGGGATGGAATCCATTGAGGACTTTAAGAATTCCCTCTGACCCTTGTTTGTGTTCTTCTTTGTAACCAAAAGTGAAGGACCATGAGTTACCAAATCCCTCTCTGACTCAGTAGCAGGCCACTCAATAGCTATTTTACAAGCAGACCACAGATCACTAGGGACCACATATTCCAACAAGGTATTTAAGTCAATCCACAACACCTTTAAGATCTTAATAAAGCGATCAACTTGTTTATACCATTCAGCAGGTTTCTCCCTCAACTTCGGAAAATCATTCATAAGGTCACCTCTACTCTAAGGAACATGCACCCACATTCCGCTAGGCATCTCCTTTCCTTTGATGGGTGTGCCTCGACTCCCTGCGTCCCCCTCCTAGAGGTGCTGTTTCTCCCGTCACCTTTCTCACACTCTTCTTCTTTGACCATCTCTCCTCCCACCTATCCAGCATGTTTCAAGCACTTATTCCTATGACCACTACCCAAATGTGCGTCTTCAACCCCGTCACTCTCTTCTCTTCCAGCTCTTGGTCACTTTAAGTGAGCCTGTGATTTCTCTGCAAAGTTGTCATTTGATACAAGTCCACTCCACACCTTTGAGCTAATTCTGACAACTTCTCATGTGCTTGTCTCGCCCTTCGGGTGACATCCTTCGCTACAAACAACAGGCCGTCTGCCTCATAGGTCTCTGTCCTGTCCAAAGGTAAATTCCCAATGATTTTCTTGTCTACCTCAGCCTTCAGCCTCACCACATCCAATAGTTTTACCTTAACTGCAGCCTTGATGGAACCCCGATTAGATGTACTACTGTGACTCTCCTTGCTGTTGTTATGGTCACTCAATTAGGATTCCAAATCTGCAACATCTAAGACATGTTGATTTCTGAGGCTCCCTGACTTATGCTTGCTTCTAACGTCACACCGCTTGGTCTTCTCACTGGAGTTTCCCACATCCGCAGATCCGAACTAGTGTTAGTCATGGGTATAGAAGTATAATAATAGAGCCAATACGTGCTCCAGAAGGATTGGCAGTAACCTCTAAAGGGGTAAAGATTCCATAGGCACTAAAGATGGGCAATTCCCACTTGTGATCCCTGTTCTTCCCAATCCATTCCCTTCAGCCTGTATAGGCTGTCCTTGACCAAGGTTTCCCACTGAACTTGGGTCATACACAGCAAGCATATGTCTAGGGTCTTATATTTTCCTGATCATCCTCTGATCTTCTGCTAGGCGCCTTGATACCTGCGGGTTATTGTTTTGCGCACTATACATTATTTTTCAATTCAATTCAATTCAATTCAATTCACAGGAACAACAGGACCAATCGTAACTGCCACAGTAAGAACTTTCGGTAACCATGAAGCAGTGTTAGCTCTGTTCTGTCCAATACCTCCCAAGGTCGACACTCCTGTCCCCTACTCCTGTAAATATCCTTCCCACCACTCCTGTACCAGGACCCACTTGAGCTGCTGCACTTCTCACTGTTTCTGCACCTCCGGAGTCTCACCCCCTTCCCCTGATTGTGGATTATAAGGTGGAGGTCGCTCAGATAACAGCCCATTCAACAAGCTCTCTACATTGTCACTACAGTCGCTTCCATTTGCCTTGTTACTCCTGACCTGGGAACCTCCCTATCTTACCGACACCAGGTATAACCTTTCTCCTTCTATAGTATGCCCTCTCCATCTCTTAAGCGGTGCATCCCACAATGCGTCCTGATATACCCTCACAGTTTTCTCATTCACCCTTGGTATTTCTACCTCTGCTTAGCATGTGCTGCATGCATCCATGCAATTAATGCTTCAAACTGGGTTGGTCAAGGGAAAGGTCGCAAAGCAAACATTGCTCCTCTTAACGGATTCAATACATCCAGCTGAAATTAACAAAAGCGTGGAAAGGACAATTCACCCAGTTTTTCAGTGATCTTATGCCAATTTTGAAACCAAATTATAGTGTGAAGCCCACATTTTGTTGCCATGTAATGTGCTTGTCCTCAGGTGGAGCCTCTTCACCCAATTGATTAAATCCCCTTCATCACCCCTGAACAAATCTCGCAACAGCTTAAAACATCGCTTGATTTCAAATTGCAATTTGTTGTTCAATAGATTATGATGGAACAATCCTTTTTAACCACTCTTCCCGATTATTACAAACTAATTCCAGTGCAGCGTTACGCCAATTCACCTATCATAGCGAAACACTCTCTGATGTCGCCTTCACTCCTCACAGCAGCTCACCCTCCTTCACAATTTCTCTGTACGCATTCACTCACATAGTCATATTAAAATCCGTAATTTTCTGCCATCTAAAAGATCGATAGAATTCAATCATCAGAAAACATTCACACACAGTGACCCAAATCAGTATATCTCACCTCTGTACACAAGGTTCACTAAACAATTCACATGTGCTCCATTCACACAAAATTACCAGTCATATGTGAAACTGCCTATGACGTCTCATGACAACTCCTCAATTCTTCAGTTAGGCAATCACAATCTCTGTATCTTCTGCACCTTTAATACATCCTGGGATCTTAGGCCACATTGGGACCTCTCACTCAAACCTCAATCTTTGGACCATGTCCGACCCGAAGCCACACCAACTCCGCAAGACATCACACAATCAAATCATTCTCGCAATCTAACACACAACGTATACCCTATTAATACTCACTCCTCCATCCGCCGCTGGTCTAGCCACACCATCAAACTCTGTCAGTCTCTGCCAAACTCTGTTGCCTTCAATTCTCGGTCACTGAGCTCTAGTTCGGGGCTATGGGGATCTATGTTCCACTTATTTTAGACTGATTCTGGATCCTC
Organism: Lissotriton vulgaris; assembly: GCF_964263255.1. Taxonomy (NCBI): domain Eukaryota; kingdom Metazoa; phylum Chordata; class Amphibia; order Caudata; family Salamandridae; genus Lissotriton; species Lissotriton vulgaris. The sequence goes on along the minus strand of NC_141690.1, from coordinate 210,785,140 downwards.
CCCTTACTTCATGTGCGAACCATCCGACACTGCTACCAACTGAAAGGACTGGACCTATACGTTCTAGACCTGTTCTAGAGTCACAATCCAATGGTTCTTTTTTACAGCATGAAAGTGTAAAGGCGAGAAAAGTAATTAGACGACCAGTCAACCAATCAGTAATCCTCTTGGACACACAGTAACCACAGACAACTACATAAGGTTAGTTTGTTTATTACAAAGCCACAAATAGCTGAAAATAAATATACCTCAATACTAGAGTGTAGAAATTCATCGAAATTAGCATGAAGCCAAATCTGCGTATCCAGTTTAGGCGGTGTAGCACAAGTAATATGATTAGTTCAAGAAGCAAAATGCAGAGGATAAGAAAGCATGTGTCCAAGTTTCCATGCATCAAGGATTAGTGAGTAAAAAGAATTAATCTATCCCTACACTAACACTAAGGTGTCTCTCTATGATCGGTGAGTTATGTAGCATAAAGCTACAGAGACAGACCTTACTCTCAGCTGCTCTCTCCCCAAAGTCAAAGGAAGAAGTGGGTTCTTTCCTTATTCCCAACAACACATTATTCGTAGGTAACATTCCCAGAATCCATTGCGGGTCACGCCATCTGCTCTGGGTACAATCCAGAAGGTGTTTTTAAGCAGGACAATAGTGTTCTTCCCTTGATACATGTTGTCCATGGTGGCCAGGCCTTCTCCTGTGTGAAGCCTAGCGACCTCCAAGCTACACAATTGTACCTTCTTCTCTCCTTGCCTGACTAGTAAAACAAAGACATTATTCTAGCTAACAAAAGCGCTTCTTTCACCAACAACACAAAACGAGAGAAAAAACAAATTCCACAGAACACATGAAATTCAAACTGTTCAATCAATCAATCAGGGGAATTGTAAGCGTGCTACTCACCCGTGAGGGCGTTAAGTCAAGGCGCTGGGGGGAGGGGTAAGCAGCTCCACTCAGTCAAAGAGCCAGGTCTTGATTGTCTTACTGAAGATGTTGAGGGAGGGGGAGCATCTGATGTCGATCGGGAGCTTGTTCCAGGTCTTGGCTGCGATGTAGGAGAAGGTTCCTACACCTGTTCTGGCTCTGCGGATGCATAGGGTTTCAGCGAGGGTGAGGTCGGCAGATCGGACGTTCCTCTTGGGTATGGGGAAGGAGATTCTCTCGTTGAGGTATTGAGATCCAGTGTTGTGGAGGCATTTATAGGCATGGGTGAGTATCTTGAAAGTGAATCTCTTCTCAATGGGAGCCAGTGGAGTTTATGCAGGTGTTGGGTGATGTGCTTGTGCCGACGGATGCCTAGGAGGAGTCTGGCTGCTGTGTTCTGTATGGTTCGGAGTTTGTGGGGCAGGGACTTGTTGACCCAGGTGTAGAGAGCGTTTCTGTAGTCCATTCTGCTAGTTATTAGTGTGTGAGTGACGGTCTTCCTTGTTCGGGGGGGATACATTTAAAAGTCTTTTGGAGGATGCGTAGGGTGTTAAAGCAGCTGGAGGTGATGGCCTAGACCTGTCAAGTCATGGAGAGAGAGGAGTCAGGTATGATGCTGAGGTTTCGGACATGGTCCGTGGGGGTGGGAGGGCTGCCGAGAGTGATAGGCCACAAGGTGTTGTCACATGCAGAGGGTTTGAGGACGAGGAGCTCTGCCTTCTTCACATTGAGCTTCAGGCAGCTGCTGCTCATCCAGGCCGCAACCTCTTTCATTCCTTCCTGGAAGTTGAGTCTAATGGTGGCGGGGTCCTTGGTGAGGGAGAGGATGAACTGGGTGTTGTCGGCGTAGGGTACTATGCTGAGTCTGTGCTGTCTGACGATGGTAGCGAGGGGGGCCATGTAGATGTTGAACAGCGTGGGCTGTGCGATGATCCTTGGGGTACTCCGCAGTTGATTTCTGTGGGTTTAGAGAGGAAGGGTGGCAGTCTTATCCTTTTGGTTCTGCCGGTGATTAAGGAGAAGATCCAGTCGAGGGCGGTTCCCTGTATCCCAGCATAGTGGAGTCTGGCAGTGAGTGTGGATGGGAGACGGTGTCAAATGCTGCAGAAAGGTCGATCAGGGCAGTGTTATGCCCTTGGTTGAGGAGGGTGAGGATGTCGTATGTGGCAGCGAGTAGAGCGGTCTTGGTGCTGTGGTTGCCGTGGAATCCGAATTGGGAGGGGTCAAGGATGGAGTTTTCTTTGATTAAGTTTGCTGGCTGGGCATTGACGATCTTCTCAGTGACTTTGGCCGTGAAAGGGAGGAGGGAGATGGATCGGTAGTTCTTGAGGTCCGTGGAGTCTGCTGAGGGCTGCTTGAGCAGGGGTCTGACTTCTGCATGTTTACAGTTATTGGGAAAGGTTCCGGTCTTGAAGGAGGTGTTGATGGTACATCGTAGTTCTGGAGCGATGGCGCTGGCGGCTCAGTAGTAGATATGCTGTGGGCAGGGTTCCATAGGGGCCCCTGAGTGGATGCCTCTCATGGTTGAGGTGGTGTCTTCGGTGGTGAATGGGGTACAGGAGGAGACGATGGGCTGGCTGGCGTTGCTGTGGAGGGAGGTGGTTGCGGAGGGGGGTGTCTGGTCGTTGAAATGGTTGTAGAGGCCCTTGATTTTTAGATGGAAGTAGGATCCGAGCTTGTCACAGAGGTCCTGGGAGGGGGTGATGTCCATGGTTTGCTGGGGCAGTTGGTGAATTTTTGAATGACGCTGAAGAGTTCCTTGGAGTTGCTGCAGTTGGTGAGGATCTTGTTTTGGATCAAGGTCCTTTTGTTGGATCTGATGTGTTGGTGATATTCCATCATGGCTTTCTTGTGCGTGGTGCGATCTTCTGGTGTTTTTCTGTTTCTCCAGTTCTTCTCGAGACGTCTACAGGTGCATCTGTAATCCTGGAGGTCGGTGGTGAACCAGGTGGCCTTCTTGGGACGCTGTCTGTCGGAGTTGTGTAGGGGTGCGAGCTCGTCTGTGCAGTTGGAAATCCATCTGTGGAGTTCTTTGGCAGCGAGTTTGGCGTTGGTCGAGGTGGTGGGGGCATCGCGGTTGAGGGCTGAGTTGACCTCTTCTTCAGGGATTTTGCTCCAGTCTTTCTTGGAGGTCACGGTGCAGGTTTGGCGGCAGTGGGTCTGTCGACGTTGAAGTGTACGGAGTGGTGGTCCAACCAGGGGGGTTGCGTAGTGTGGCTGAAATGAACATTGTTGCCTCCTGCGAAGATTGGGTCAAGGATGTGTCCTTCATTGTGGGTGTGCATGGTGAAGAGCTGTTTCAGGCCTGGCGAGGTTGTCCAGGGGGGTGGTGGAGTTGGGGTCACTGGGGTTGTCGAGGTGGAAATTCAGGTCTCCGATGAGTATGTAGTCCATGGAGGTGACAGCGTAAGGTGCGATGAGGTCTGTGATGGTCATGCGTGGTGCCTGGGTGGGTCTGTAAGCGAGGGTGCCGCAATGGGTGGTTTTAAAGTTGGTCTGGATCTGGAAGTGAAGATGTTCGGTGGTGAAGAGGGGCTCATTCGTGGTGGAAGTGGAAAGTCAGAGGGAGCTCTTGTGTGTGGTGGCAAGTCCTCCTCCAGGGCGGTTGGCCTATCTTTCCTCTGGATCTTGTATCTGTTCGAGATGGTGGTGCGGTGGCATTGTTGGGGACAGAGGAGGCTTTGGTCCAGGTTTCTGTAAAGAAAGCAACATCTGGTGAGAGGGTGTCAAAGAGGTCCCAAATCTATGTGGTGTGTCTGTGCAGGGAGCGCACGTTGAGAAGGATACACCTCAGGGTTCCGGAGGTGTTGGTGTTCGGTGCGGCGGTGGTGCTCGGGGGTTGCGGTCTGCAGTGAGGATCTGGCGCCAGTGACAGCAGGAGATCTGTCCGTGGGTAGAACTTGGTGTAGACAACGTGAGCTGCCAGGGAGCTGCATTTCAAGCCTACAAAATTCAGCTAACATAAGACAATCAGCATATGAGCTTTACAAATGTTCTTGGAAAATAAAGCACTTTCAATTAATGTATTTACCTGCATATAAAATGACAAAATTTAAAACCATATTTAGTACATGAATAATTGTCAGTTGCATAACAGGAGTTCTTCATGTTAATGTTGTCTGCTAGTTACATTCACTTTCTATGTTGATTCTCTAAGTTAATTTTCAACAACCTAAATACATCATGTTTTTGCTTTTGCATATTTCACGATTCTAGCACTCTATGTTTATACAACAACTATAAGACCTGTGAATGCCTTTCCGCCAACATCAACACAAGCGACAACAAGTCATTCCAGTACCATCTTCTATACCATCCCCCAGGAAACACCACCACATTCACCGAACGCCTGTCTGACATGATTGCTCATTGCTCACTCCGAGACGCCAACAACCTAATTCTGGGAGAACTGAACCTACACTTGAACGAAAACAACAACACAGTAATCCAGAACCTAAATGATCTGCTACACAGCAACAACCTTACCCAGCCATGTTCAGAAGCTACCCACGACAAAGGAGCGATCCTTGATGCCATCATCTCCCAACAGGACACTATCGCAATTGATCAGATCCTACCCATTGACTGGTCTGACCACCACCTTATCCTATTTCACATCACTCAACCAATCAAACATCAACACCCCCACCCAAGACCCCCCCTCAAATGGACGAGAAATCATAGACAGATCTCCATGGACGACTTTGAAAAAAAGGTATGCTCACTCCTGCCTACCTCCATGGATGATCTCTCTACAACGGAACTCACCACTCACTATAACTCTACTATGACATCCATCCTACTAGATCCATTAGCCCCCCTGAAACTAAAAAAAACCAGGCACATTCCGTCCAGATCCTGGTTAAACACAGACATCAACGCGGAAAGAAGATAACTAAGAGCCGCAGAACCACTATGGAGGAAAAACCCCTCTAAAAGCCTCCACAAGCAACTCAAAGCAACCCGAAGGAAATACAAAACAACACATTAACAAAGGAAAAAACAAATTCTTCTGCACCACCCTGGACAATGCAAAAAATAGACCCAAAGACCTATTCAAAATCATCAGACAACAAACATCCAAGTCCTCAGCTGCCCCAGGCCAGGCCTCCAAAGACCTATCCGACAACTTTGCCAACTTCTTTTTTTAAGACAAAATCACCAAGATTGAGCTCTCACTTGACATCAACCCAAACCCCTCATGCACAAACCCACCCCCAGAAACCGAAGACAACACACTCAAACAACCCACGAAAACCTGGAAATCCTTCAACCCCATACCTGAAACCGAGATTCTCAATCTGATCATCACCTCCAAACCCGCATCTCACGCACTTGACCCATTACCCACCCAACTGACAAAAAAGCTGCATCTCTCCATAGCTCCATTCTGGTGCAAGATCATAAACAGCGCCTTGAGTACCGGCGTCATTCCTGACTGCCTCAAAGTCGGCCAAGTCACACCACTCCTGAAAAAACCCAATCTTGACACCAATGATTTGAACATCTTCAGACCTGTTTCCAATCTACTCCTCCTTGCCAAAATCCTTTAAAAAATGTGTTCTTTTACAACTAACTCAGCACATAGACAACTTCAACCTTCAAGATCCCCACCAATCGGGATTCAGAAAAGGCTGTAGCACAGAGATAGCGATCCTTAACATCGAGGTGACATGCACAAATTTCTAGATACCGACAAATGCTGCCTACTCATCTTCCTGGACTTATCGGCATCCTTTGACACAGTGGATCACAATCTACTCATCAAGGCTCTTCAAAACAGAGTAGGTGCTGACGAGTTGGTCCTACAATGGTTCTCCTCCTTCTTACAAAACCGTTCCCAAAAGATAAAAAATTAAAACCTTCACATCCGACTCACACTCCGTCAACAGAGGTGTCCCCCAAGGATCAGTGCTCTCCCCTCAGCTGTTCAACATTTATATGGAACTCCTCACCTCCATACTTAAAAAAGACAACATCACCTTCCACCTCTTAGCAGGCGACACCCAGATCTATCTGGAAACCTCCTCCTTTGAAGATATTCAGAGACTAAAGAACACTCTCAAAGAAGTCCAACATTGGCTATCCATAAACCACCTCAAACTCGTCCAAGACAAAACCGAAATCCTCCTCATCTCCAACAAAGAAGAAAACCCCCAAACCATGAAATGGCTCAAAGCAATCGATGCTCTCAACTGCAATCTCACTCCAGCCAACTCCATAAAATAATTAGGAATCACCCTAGACCCAAAACTTGACATTGACAGAACATCAAGAATTCTGCGAAGAGTGCCTTCTTCAATCTGACAACAACAAAAAAAACCTTCATCCCGCCCAAAGACCTTAAACAAACCACCCAATCCCTAGTGATATCTAGACTTGACTATGGAAATGCTATCCTCACCTGTACAGCGAAATCCCACCTAGCCCCCCTCAAAACAACTCTAAATGGAGCAGCCAGAATGGCCACCGGAGTCAGGAAATTTGAGCACATTGCACCCGCACTCAAGGAACTAAAATGGCTACCAATGGAGATGCATGCCAGCTTCAGAACTGCCTGTCTCACGCACAAAGCCCTCCACACAGGAAAACCGGAATACCTGGCTTCCAAACTCAAAAAGGCCGGCCATACAAGGAACCTCAGGAGCTGCAACTCCTTACTGCTCATCCCAATAAAAACACGCAAACAAAAAAACGCCGCACAATCCTTGGCTGGAAACGCACCCAAAATCTGGAACTCCATCCCTTCACACATTAGGACTATCCCATCCTTTGTAAAAAAAATTAAACCTCCTAAAAGACGTCTTCCTCAACCTTGCCTTCCCGAACAGTTACCCTTCGCTGTAGGGCACTTGCCGACTTTCTGCAGCACCATGCCACTTTGTCACCATTATCTACCTCCTCCAAGTGCCCCAACGCCCCTCCCCTCTACCCTCCTCCCTGAAAATAGTTCCGCTCAAGACAGGGTGAGAGGCAGTCAGGACTGCCATGCCTCATTTGTTGCAACACACACCAGGACTATACAAACCAATATGTATACCTATGCCTTATATTGGGAATCCTACATTATAACTGTTGTAAAGCGCTCCGATACCCACGGGTCTGGGCAGCACTGTATAAAACTCCTAAAATAAATAAATAAATAAAACAACAAATGATATGCGGGTGCACCCTACACGTGTGATTACAATGCACCCTACATTTAAAATGTGATTTCCGCAAATGTCCCCTATAAACAACTGCAATTACTTTTAGTCTTCTTACACGCTGCACTTTTTAATTATTTCTTTCCTTAGATTCACCTCGAAAATAGTCTTCTTTCTTTCTGTTCTGTAACTGAATGGCTTTGCATGAAAATCTCCAAATAACTGATCTTTCCGAAACCTCATCATGCTTGGGTTTACTTAGCATCGTTTTAATAAAACACGACAATCTGAATTTGTCCTGATAACCTGTTATCAATTAAAATGACAGCGACAGCAGGTTCTCGTGTTCTTCCCTTTGAACGCGGCCGCGAGGCTGCAGCGAGGGTCCGGCGCCTTCGGTTCCACGCACTTCCCTCCCGGGCTCGGGCTTTGCAGCTAAAGGGACACGGTCCCTTGCTGGTAGATGCGGGCTATTTAAATGCTCCATTGGAGAGGGATTAAAGTTTATGCAAGGTCACCGGGGATGTGATAATTATAATCACAGGTTTTTGGCTCCACAATGACAGCCATTTGTTATTTTCGCTCGAGTAATTCCTGCGGCTTGAACTGTTGACAAGCGTGCACTGATTTACTGCGCCCCCCAGGTCCCAAGGCAGTGTCCGCTCTGAAGTCTGACACTCCGGCGTGGCGCCTGCTGATTTCAGTATCTTTGCCGCTGCGCCTGCCAATACCGCCTGAAAATTGGAGAAAAATATTGTGTGGCTTTATAATGGCTTCAGAGAAAGGGACATACAGCGCGCTGGCCGGGCCGGCTGCTCTTTCCATGTTGAAGATTCCCTTAAACCGACTCCCCAGAGCAGATTGGCTTTCATTCAGTTTAATGAATGCACTCAGACATCGGGCTTTCGTTGTTGTGCTTGCTTTTCTGATACCTTTTCACTTTGTGTGGCTGCAATAGCGGCGTTTGTGTAACCATTTTTAGGGGGGTGGGGGTCATTGAGGGCTGCATTGTTCAAAGAGTTCCATTTTGTGTACTTCACTCTTGTTATGACGAGGCACCTTCAAAACTTGGAACTCCTCACTTATGTATGTAGGTATCTTTCTAGTTTCCTTCACCTGGAATTTGTATCTGTACCAATTCCAAGCAGGGGGGAGGTGAAAGCGGTGCAACACCGGTGGACATTGCAGTGGAATTGGACTCAGGGAAACTTTCGACAAATCTGGCGTGTTTAACACACACTGAAGTCATGGAAGCAATTTAGTAAAAAAAAATTTAAAAAAATCCTACACAAGGCTGGGCTTTAAGTTGCATTGAATATATTCCTTTAGGGCCTCGTTCTCATTTCCAGGTTGAGAAGCCTGTCATTGACTGCTGGACTCGAATACAGCCTTTTCGACTGAAGGCCCCCAGCAAAGCGCCTAGATACCTTTGCAGGTGAATCCATACCCGTCGCCGGTTGTGAAATTATAGCCCTTCATTGTTTAATAAATGCCCCCGGTTTTCAAAACCCGGTAACCTATATTAATTACAGCGTCCAATGAAGGTGCCCTCCCATGCATCTCAGAAGGAATCTATTCAGTGCAAAATGATCCCAAAAAAGCGCTTAACGTTCTTGCCTAACACACCCGTCCCGTTTTCCACATCACGTATTTTAGAAGGGAGCTTTGAAAAAAAACCACGCATTTCAGACAGTACATTTAAACTGCAAATACGATTGTAGGTGTCGTCAGAGCCGCACACTACAACGGTATGTTGACTACTCTGTCTGTCTGGAGTCCCATGAGCCCCAGAGATTGTGCGCAGTGACTTCACCGCGCTCACCTGGCTGGCACGCCAGAGACCCCACCGCTCAGGGGCGCCACTGCTGCGGGCCGGTCATGTGATGGAATTAGGCCGGGACGCTGCCCGCCTTTCTGTACCACCAGCGATCCCTGGCTCATGTGCCTCTGACTCACTGTCTGGAATCTGAAGAAACAGGCCTTTAGCACGGGTGCAGGGATGCTCTCACATGACTGGGCTCCTTTAAGATGTCATTTTAGATTAGACGAACTTGCACCAACAGCTGCTTTCCCCAGTCCACTTCTCTGGAGCAAACTTAAACAAAGTAGCGTCATAAATGCAAAACGGGAAACCATTAGGGTGACCAACTGGCATTGGTGCAAATTCAGCACGGTGAGTGTAAAAATTCAGGACAAAGGGTCAAAATTCAGGACACAAATTCAGGACAGGAGGTCAAAATTCAGGACAAAACTTTAGGACAATAGGTACGTTTTACAGACACATCAGAGGTCGCGCAATAGTATATAAGTAAGCCCAGCCATTTCCAAACATATTCAACCATTTGCAAACCTATCCATCGTGTATCCTTCCATCTATCATTTCACTCATCCATCCCCTCATCCATCCTTTCACTCATCCTCCATTATCCACCCATCCATCCACCCTTTCACCCTATCCATCTGTACACTTATCCATCCACTCTTCATCCCATCCATCCATTCACTCATCCATTCAGCCATTTACCCTTTCACCAATCCAGCCATCCTTTCACTTACTAATCCTTCCACCCATCCACTCTTTTAGTCATCCATACATCCTCCCTTTCTCTCTCCATCGACCCTTTCACTTAGCCTTCCTTCCATCCATCCATCCACCCACCCATCCATCCATCTACTCATCCACTCATAAATCCATCCATTGCCCCTATCACTCATCCATCTATCATTTCACTCCTTCACACATCTATTCATCCTTTTGTCCATCTACCCTCCCTTTCACTCACTCATCCATCCTTACACCCACCCTTTCACTCATATGTCCATTCATTCACCCTTGCACTTATCAATCCATCAATCCATCCATCATTTCACTCATCCACCTACCCCCCATTATCCACCCACCCACCATCCACCCACCCACTCATCCATCCATCCTTTCACCCACCCACTCATCATCCATCCATCCATCCTTTCACCCACCCACCCACTCATCATCCATCCATCCATCCTTTCACCCACCCACTTATCCATCCATCATCCTTTCACCCACTCTCCATCCATCCATCCTTTCACCCACCCATCATCCATCCATCCATCCATCTGTCCTTCCCCTCATCATCCACCCATCCCCTCATCATCCATCCATCCTTCCCCTCATCATCCATCCATCCTTTTCCCTCATCATCCATCCATCCTTTTCCCTCACCATCCATCCATCCTTTTCCCTCATCATCCATCCATCCTTCCCCTCATCATCCATCCATCCTTTTCCCTCATCATCCATCCATCCATCCATCTGTCCTTCCCCTCATCATCCATCCATCCTTCCCCTCAGCTTTGTTAGCTGTTATTCGACCTGTGCATGCGCTCTGTGCGCTTCAGGACCTGAGCTGCTGCTCGATTTTAAACTCACCTCGTTCTTATTTTCTTTGCCTTTGTTTTGCATTTTCCCTTGTTCTTAATAGTGCCTGGCCCTCACTTGCACTCTAACTTTTGGGATACTCACCGCTGTTGGGCGGGTCCGCTTCCCGGCATAATTCTTCCTGGTAGCGCCATCTTGGATGTATATGGTGCCGCTTTTTGGCGCTAGAAGGTAGGCTTCACGCTCTAGTCGTCAGAAGGACGCTAGGCGTGTACATAAGTCAGGAAAATCGCTTGCTCCTCCTTGTTAGCTGTTATTCGACCTGTGCATGCGCTCTGTGCGCTTCAGGACCTGAGCTGCTGCTCGATTTTAAACTCACCTCGTTTTTATTTTCTTTGCCTTTGTTTTGCATTTTCCCTTGTTCTTAATAGTGCCTGGCCCTCACTTGCACTCTAACTTTTGGGATACTCACCGCTGTTGGGCGGGTCCGCTTCCCGGCGTAATTCTTCCTGGTAGCGCCATCTTGGATGTATATGGTGCCGCTTTTTGGCGCTAGAAGGTAGGCTTCACGCTCTAGTCGTCAGAAGGACGCTAGGCGTGTACATAAGTCAGGAAAATCGCTTGCTCCTCCTTGTTAGCTGTTATTCGACCTGTGCATGCGCTCTGTGCGCTTCAGGACCTGAGCTGCTGCTCGATTTTAAACTCACCTCGTTTTTATTTTCTTTGCCTTTGTTTTGCATTTTCCCTTGTTCTTAATAGTGCCTGGCCCTCACTTGCACTCTAACTTTTGGGATACTCACCGCTGTTGGGCGGGTCCGCTTCCCGGCGTAATTCTTCCTGGTAGCGCCATCTTGGATGTATATGGTGCCGCTTTTTGGCGCTAGAAGGTAGGCTTCACGCTCTAGTCGTCAGAAGGACGCTAGGCGTGTACATAAGTCAGGAAAATCGCTTGCTCCTCCTTGTTAGCTGTTATTCGACCTGTGCATGCGCTCTGTGCGCTTCAGGACCTGAGCTGCTGCTCGATTTTAAACTCACCTCGTTTTTATTTTATTTGCCTTTGTTTTGCATTTTCCCTTGTTCTTAATAGTGCCTGGCCCTCACTTGCACTCTAACTTTTGGGATACTCACCGCTGTTGGGCGGGTCCGCTTCCCGGCGTAATTCTTCCTGGTAGCGCCATCTTGGATGTATATGGTGCCGCTTTTTGGCGCTAGAAGGTAGGCTTCACGCTCTAGTCATCAGAAGGACGCTAGGCGTGTACATAAGTCAGGAAAATCGCTTGCTCCTCCTTGTTAGCTGTTATTCGACCTGAGCATGCGCTCTGTGCGCTTCAGGACCTGAGCTGCTGCTCGATTTTAAACTCACCTCGTTTTTATTTTCTTTGCCTTTGTTTTGCATTTTCCCTTGTTCTTAATAGTGCCTGGCCCTCACTTGCACTCTAACTTTTGGGATACTCACCGCTGTTGGGCGGGTCCGCTTCCCGGCGTAATTCTTCCTGGTAGCGCCATCTTGGATGTATATGGTGCCGCTTTTTGGCGCTAGAGGGTAGGCTTCACGCTCTAGTCGTCAGAAGGACGCTAGGCGTGTACATAAGTGAGTCATGCAGACGCGCAGCGGTTACGCGCAGCGGGGACGCCTGATTGACGCCGGAGTTACGCCTGAGTTCAGCCCGTTTGCGCCCGTCCGCGCTGAGGACGGGCTGCAGGACGGGCTGGATCCTGCGACTTTTGACTTGTCCGCCTTGTCCGTCAGCGAGGTCCTGTCTCGTGACTTGGTGTCTCTTAGACCCCCGGTGCGCCTGTGCCACCATAGGCTTCCTCCGGAGGCCCTACGTCTGGCGCGGTTTTGCCCTTCGTGTAAAACTTCTTTTAATTTCTCTTCACAGGCTGCCAGGAAGCCTGTTCCCCCTCCCCCTGGTCTGCCCATTTCTCAACCCAAGCAGGGCTTTCTAATTAATGCGCGGTCCTTGATCAAACATAACATAGACTTCCATGACTTTGTAAGCACTAGACAACCTGACTGGGTCTTTATTATTGAGACTTGGGCCTCTGAGTCTTCTGGTCACGACCTCCTTTTGGCTATTCCAGAAGGTTATGCCTTACAGAGGCTGGATAGAGTACGACGCAGAGGAGGTGGACTGGCCATTCTTTTTAAGTCCGCACTCTCCTGCACTATAAAATCTCTATCGACTCCCTCAGACTCATTTGAGGCCCTATACTTTTGTATTGTGAATGCCCCCTCGAGCTCCTTCACAGGAATTCTTCTATACAGACACCCAGGATCTAGAACTAACTTCTGCCCGGAGCTTTTCAGAATCTTGGAACCATATTTTGGTAGATCTCTCTTTACCATCCTAGGTGACACGAATTTTCATCTAGAGGATTTGGCATCTAAGGACACATCCTCCCTAGTCAACTCTTTGGAAACATGTGACTTTGTCCAAAGAGTGAGCCATCCAACCCACAAGGCTGGCCACATCCTTGATGGGATATTTTCTAATGATCCCAGATTAACTGTCGGCGTTCCTCTGCCGATAGTCTGGTCGATCATTTAGCCATTCCACTGTCCTTGGACATGCCCCGTTCTGAGGGCAAGGTGGGGACTATCAAGAAATGTCTCAAAAGAAGCTTAAAGAATTTTACGAATGAGGCGTTGGCCCCCTTTATTCGTAGCACGAATATTACATCCCAGCGGATGGTAGACGAGACGGCTTTAGAACTCGCTGACTCTATCACCAAAGCAGTCGATGAGTTAGCGCCCGCCTCACTCAAACATGTGGCACGACATAAGCCGGCAGCCCCCTGGTTCACGGAAGAATTAAGACTCCTCAGGCAAAAATGCAGAAGGAAGGAGCGATGTTGGCGCAAGTCTTGGGATCCCAGAGATCGAGAAGTTTATAAGGACCTGTTACGAGTTTACAAAAATAGGGTCATCAAGGAGAAACAGGACTATTTTACCAACTTAACCTGTTCTCTCACGTCCTCTAAAGAGCTTTTTAAGATCGTTGACTCCTTATGCACACTCCAGGTACCCGATCCCGTGGTTGCTTCACAGGAGCTATGTAATAACATCTCAGATTTCTTCTATAAAAAAATAGATGACATCTATGTGGCTCTTCAATCACAGAGGAACACTCTTAGTGAGGAAGACCTCTCCCGAGTTAAACATCTGGAATCCTGGGATGCGGCTTCTCCCCAAGTCTTGAACCAATTTCCCTTGCTCTCCTTGGAGGGTCTCAACCTCCTATTAGACAAAACGAAATCTGCCTCTCCTTTGGACCCGGTTCCTTTGAGAATACTAAAGGACTGTAGGGACATTATTCTTCCTCCAATGTTGGAAATTATGAATGGAGCTCTGGAGCAAGGTATCTTCCCGGTGGCATGGAAGAGGGCCATTGTAAAACCTCTCCTAAAAAAGCCCACCCTTGACCCTGGTCTATTGAAGAACTTTAGGCCTATATCCCTTTTGCCGGCCCCTGCCAAGATGTTGGAGGCCCATCTGAATCGTCATCTTTCCAACTTTCTGGATGCTTCAGGATTCTTGGACGGGTCCCAACATGGCTTTAGAAAGCTACATAGCACAGAGTCTGCATTGACGAAGGTCGCAGATAACATCCGCCGGAAAGTCGATCTGGGACAGACTACCGTGCTAGTTCTGCTGGATCTTACAGCAGCATTTGATACCCTGTCTCCCGGTACTTTAACATCTAGGTTAAGGGAGGCAGGGGTAGCAGGACCGGCCCTGAGTCTCCTGAACTCCTTTCTACATCAGCAAGAGCAGCGAGTGATGCTTGGGGATCACCTCTCCCCTGTCAAGGCGTTGCAATGTGGGGTGCCACAGGGGTCGGCATTGAGTCCGACCCTGTTCAATATCTACGTGGCCCCCCTTGCAAGACTTGTAAGATCTCAGGGGATGGAGGTAGTGTCGTATGCCGATGACACGCAGATTATGGTGTCCCTGACCCACTCCGTGAATGTCACCGCGTCCAACTTTAAGTCCTGTATGCAACTTGTTGCAGACTGGATGATTCTCAACTCATTAAAGTTGAACGGTGACAAAACGGAGGTCCTGGTCTTCGGCAAAGACCAGGAAATGTGGTCAGGTGAGTGGTGGCCCTCATCTTTAGGCATCTGCCCCACACCCACACAATCTGCTAGGAACCTAGGCGTAATTTTTGACACCCGGCTCTCCATGGAACTGCAGGTGAATAGGACTGTGGCCACCTGTTGGGGTGTCATCAGGATTCTGAAAAGAATCGCTTACTATCTTTCCCCACAGGCACGAAAACAGGTTGTGATCGCCCTCGTTGGCTCAAGGCTGGATTACTGTAATTCACTCTATGCCGGGGCCAACAAGGGCCTTCTTCAACGCCTGCAGGTTGTGCAAAATGCCGCGGCGCGCTTCGTTCTGGCCTTGCCGTGGGTGTCCTCTGCGACCTCGGCAAGGAAGAATCTCCATTGGCTGCCTATCCCTTTCAGAGTCTCTTTTAAACTTCTCTGTCTTACCTATAGCGCCTTGAGGGCAGGCCCGACTGATGCCTTGGGTTCTTTGCTCTCTAGGTATGTTCCAATCAGATGTCTTCGCTCGCTAGAGCTTAATCAACTGGTAGTCCCACGCGCTAGGATGGCAAGATGGGGGAGCAAGGCCTTCTCCATCCTTGCACCTCAACTTTGGAACACTCTTCCCCTGGAGATCAAACTACAGCCCTCACTTGATCTTTTCAAGAAAGCTCTGAAAACTTGGTGTTTCACCAAAGCCTATCAGTGAGCTCGTGTTCCTGGTTGCCCGCAGCTAATTTTTGAGTTAGGCGCCTTGACGCCCACTGGGCATAGTAGCGCGTAGACAAATCACATTTCATTCATTCATTCATTATCCATCCATCCTTTTCCCTCATCATTCATCCATCCTTTTCCCTCATCATCCATCCATCCTTTTCCCTCATCATCCATCTATCCTTCCCCTCATCATCCACCCATCCTTCCCTTCATCATCCATCCATTCCCTCATCATCCATCCATCCATCCTTTCACCCACCCCCTCATCATCCATCCATCCACCCTTCCCCTCATCATCCATCCATCCATCCTTCCATCCATCCTTCCCCTCATCATCCATCCATCCATCCTTCCCCTCATCATCCATCCTTTCCCGTCATCCATCCATCCTTCCCCTCATCCATCCTTCCCTTCATCCATCCTTCACCTCACCCATCCATCCATCCCATCCATTTATCCAGCCCCTCATCCATCCATCCTTCCCCTCCATCCATCATCCTTCCACTCATCCATCCATCCTTTCATCCATCCTTCCCCTCACCCATCCATCCATCCCATCCATTTATCCTGCCCCTCATCCATCCATCCTTCCCCTCCATCCATCCATCCATCCATCCATCCATCCATCCATCCTTCCCCTCATCCATTTATCCTTCCCCTCATCCATCCATCCTTCCCCTCCATCCATCATCCTTCCCCTCATCCATCTTTCCCCTCATCAATCATCCAGCTACCCTTCCACCCATACATCCAGCTATTTACATTTTCTCTCCATCCTTCCCCTCACTCATCAATCCATCTATCCTCTCTCATTATCCATTTATTCAATCTTTCATTCATCCATTCACCCTTTCACTAATTCATCCAGCCATTCACACATCCCTTTACTTACTTACTCGCCCACCTTTCCATATTAATTTTGAGCTAAGCCCTTTTGAGAAGAGGCCCATCAAGAACTTCATTCTCGCTGCAGGGGCAGTTCCAGGACTGGGACAGAAGCCGCCCAGGGCAGGGACAGGATCAGCTACAGGGGGGACAGGAGCCATCACAGGCGGGGGGGGAGGGGGGACAGGAGCCACCACAGGCAGGGGGGGGCAGGAGCCACCACAAGGGGGGACCAGAGCCATCACTAGAGGGGGAACAGGATCCACCAGGGTGGGCAGAGGGGTGGGCATGCAGTATTCTAGTATCATCTTGGGCTTCTCGCCCCCTCCTGCACAAGACAACGAGAAGACAGGCTCTCTGTCCAAAATGCCACCCCCACTGTGATATACAGTACTTACAGGAGATACTCTAAGAGAACTGATTGAACTGATTGTCCTCCATACTTTGTTAATCAGTGTGGGTGCGATTGTGCCATTTCTT
Organism: Lissotriton vulgaris; assembly: GCF_964263255.1. NCBI lineage: Eukaryota > Metazoa > Chordata > Amphibia > Caudata > Salamandridae > Lissotriton > Lissotriton vulgaris. Next base: position 210,768,568 of record NC_141690.1, on the reverse strand, counting down.
TATTGTATTACATTATGCATGTTTGAAGAACTGAGGTTTGCTTACAAATTAGTGACAGTAATTAAGCTCGGTGAAGAGAAGCAGGTGCTGCCTCGGTGTAATCAGGGGTGTAATCTGGCCGAGTGTAGGATGTTTGGGGCCCTGGGTAGAAATGGAATGTGTGAGCCCCCCTCTAAATAGCAGATACAAGACGCATTCAGGGCTGTTTGCATGTGAATGGATGCCCCCTGCTCCTGAACCTGCAGCCCCTCCCTCTGTCAACCTCAAGCACCTCTTAACAGCTCATCAAGGGCTGGAGGTGTGAGGGTTGCCATCCCGCTGTGCCTCTACAGTGCTGCTGGGGGTCTGAGCTTTCATACAGCATCGGAGTCAAGAAAGAGGGTGGGGGCAAGCTGTGCCCGGTTAAAATTACGGACAAATAGCGCCCGTTAAAGAATCCTTCACGGACAACGGACAGAGAGCCAAAATTACGGACTGTCCGTGAAATTTACGGACGGTTGGTCACCTACAAACACTTTTATTTAGGCTCGCTACGGCATGCATGCGAGGGTGAGGTCAGGCTTCTAGTTCTGGGCTTTCGTTGATGCTATTTGTTCCTTTCAGGTATGGTAATCCAATTATTTGAATTGGGACAGACAAGACTACAAGTCCCAGAGGGCTCCGGTTTATAAAAGGATAAAGACAAAATCAAATACTAAGAATCCTGCCAGTGCTACGACCAATAATTAGAAAATATCACGCCTGTTGTTGTCCTGCCAAAAGAGTAGTTCCTTAAGGGAGGGGGACTGAAATAGGCTGAAAAATAAATGGCTGGGCTGGTATTCTTTCTTGTCCCAGACCAGTATGTAGAAGTCTAAACAAGCTGTGGATATTACGCCAACGAAAGCCGCTTGTTTATATTTGCATCGCACTTTTACTTTAAGTGAAAGCGTGATGCAAAAATAAACACACACGCGTGTCTCTGCAAATCTCCATCTGCTAGGGGTGCCACTGCAAACAACAGGAGAGATGGTGACCCACTGAGAGGCGAGAGAGAGAGCCCCTGCTCGTGCCTGCACTGACTGGTACGTTTAGAGGTTGGGTCAGCAAGGGATTTGTTTGTTAGAAAATTTTGTGACAGCAATGAAAGGAACTGTAATAAATCAAGTGTCCACAGTTTAACAAATTAGTGACTGAATTTTTTTTTTACAAATTCACATCAATAATGTTACCACACTAACACATTCAAGAAGTGAAAGAATACAATAACCAGGTGTTTTTGGATCAAAAGATTATTATTATCTTTATAACAAAGAAATTAAATCAACAATATAAATAGGGTACAGAAAAAATGCAATTGTGATATAAGAAGGGGAAGCGTTTTAGATATTCCTATGATATATCACAAAATAAGTCTATGCTGCTAACTAATACAAACACACTGATTTCAAATAAATGATTGAAAATCAAGAGTGGTTAGAAAATAACAAGCAGAATTAGACTCAACAGTCGATGTTTCGGTCTTTTGGGGATGATTTCATAAGACCATCATCAGGACTTGAGCTTTGAGCATTTGAAGGTTGGTGACCCTGAAAAAAATTTAATATTCTGAGACGAATACTTCCCAGAAGGAGACAAGGATGTTGTTTAAAATAAATCAACGATACTGGAAACAGGAATGAGAATAAATCAACGATGCTCAGGATAGGAATAAATCGACAGCATCCAGCTTAAAAAAGATTTAGATTCTTGGGTGATCACTTCTCGATGGAGAACCAGTGATGTTGGTTGGACTTGATCTCTAATGTTTTTATGAAGACCTGAATCGAGAGTGTCCAGAGCAGATAATGCATGTGCATAGAGTTTGTATACACAGCAAGGGGTATCCAAAATATGACTTGTGGATATTGCCTCGATATTGGTTGATCGATATTCCACGACGTGGGACAAGGCAGCATATTTTCCAAAAACAGCCGATTTTGGAAAATATGCTGCCTTCTCCCACGTCGTGATCGCGTGTCGTTCCACTCATTTGCTGAAAATTGGAATATCGATCAACCAATATCGAGGCAATATCCACAAGTAGGGAAAGCGTTGGATAGTGTAGGGGTAAAAATTACTTTTCCCACTCTAGTGAGTGCAACAGTAGGGAAATTGTTGGATTGCATGGGGGTAAAAATTACTATTCCCAATCCAGAGAGTGCAACAGTAGGGAAAGCGTTGGATAGCGTGGGGGTAAAAATTACTATTCCCTCTCCAGAGAGTGCAACAGTAGGGAAAGCGTTGGATAGCGTAGGGGTAAAATTACTATTCCCACTCCAGAGAGTGCAACAGTAGGGAAAGCGTTGGATAGCGTATGGGTAAAAAGTACTATTCCCACTCCAGAGAGTGTAACATTAGGGAAAGCGTTGGATAGCGTAGGGGTAACAATTACTATTCCCACTCCAGAGAGTGCAACAGTAGGGAAAGCGTTGGATAGCGTAGGGCAACAGTAGGGAAAGCGTTGGATAGCCTAGGGGTAAAAAATACTATTCCCACTCCAGAGAGTGCAACAGTAGGGAAAGCATTGGATAGCGTAGGGGTAAAAATTACTATTCCCACTCCAGAGAGTGCAACAGTAGGGAAAGCATTGGATAGATTAGGGGTAAAATTTACTATTCCCACTCCAGAAAGTGCAACAGTAGGGAAAGCGTTGGATAGCAAAGGGGTAAAAATTAATATTCCCACTCCAGAGAGTGCAACAGTAGGGAAAGTAAAGATTTAATATATTAATAAAAATAAATTAAATATCACTACCAATAAAAAAATAGTTAAATAAATTACTAATTTATTTTTCTGTAATAATGAGTCAATTAAAAATACAAATAAATATTAGTTATTACAATTAATTACCTATTCATCATTAAATAACAACGAATTAATTTTCATTAACAAAAACTATTTAATAATAAAAATGAATACCAATTGATAATTCATTAACAGTAAATTAATTATCAATACACAAAAAGTATATTTAATATGTAACTAATTACAATTAAATTGCTTCCCACCCTATTCCCCTATAAACACACAATCCGCTACAGAAAATAAATTAATACAATTATCATAATTATCAATTATTCAATCAATAAAAATTAATTACCAATTAAAAATTAGTTAACAATTAAGTCAAAATAAATACCAATAAATAAAAATATTTAATTAATTACAATTAAACTACTTCCCACCATATTCCCCTTTAAACCCGCAACCCGCTACAGAAAATAAATTAATAAAATTAACATAATTATCAATCAATCAATTTATAAAAATTAATGACCAATTAAAAATGAATTACCAATTAATTCAAAACAAAACAAATAAATAAATACAAATATTTAATTAATTACAATTAAATTACTTCCCACCCTATTCCCCTATAAACCCACAACCCGCTACAGAACTAAATCGCAAAATTAAATTACGAATAATTAGTAATTTCTAACAATTAATATTTCATTTAATATAATTAAATTACTACCCACCCTATTCCCCTATAAACCCGCTACAGAATTAAATTATGCAAAAATTAAATAACATAAAATTAATTACTTAAAATAAATTACAAAAATAATATACACTCTTCACACATATAGTAAATCAATCAATCAATCAATCAATGAATTTGTAGAGCACACTACTTACCCGTGAGGGTCTCAAGGCGCTGGGGGAAGGGGGGCGTGCTGCCACTGCTCGAAGAGCCAGGTCTTGAGGAGCCTCCTGAAAGTGATCAGGTCCTGGGTCTGCCGCAGGTGGGTGGTAAGGGTGTTCGAAGTCGTAGCGGCGAGGAAGGAGAAGGATCTGCCGCCGGAGGTTGTTCGTAGGATGAGCGAGACGGCGGCGAGATTGGTGGAGCGGAGCTGGCGGGCGGAGGTGTAGAAGTTGAATCTGTTGTTCAGGTAGGCTGGTCCGGTGTTGTGGAGTTCTTTGTGTGCGTGGGTGACGAGCTTAAAGGTGATCCTCTTGTTGACGGGTAGCCAGTGCAGGTCTCTCAAGTGGGGGGTGATGTGGCTGAGACGAGGGATGTTGAGGATCAGGCGGGCGGAGGCGTTTTGTATGCGTTGCAGTCGCCGTAGTTTTTTGGCAGGGATTTCTGCGTAGAGTGCGTTGCCGTAGTCCAGTCTGCTGCTGACGAGGGCTTGGGTCTCAGTTCTTCTGGTTTCGGTCGGGATTCACTTGTAGATCCAGCGAAGCATGCGGAGGGTGTTGTAGCAGGAGGAAGAGACAGCGTTGACCTGCTTCGACATGGAGAGGGAGGAGTCAAGGTTGAATCCTTGGTTGCGTGCGTGGTCTGAGGGTGTCAGCGCTGTTCCTAGTGTGGTCGGCCATCGGGTGTCATCCCAGGCAGAGGGGGTCGGGCCGAGGATGAGGACTTCTGTCTTGTCCGAGTTCAGTTTCAGGCGGCTGGTTCTCATCCATTGGCGACGGCCTTCATTCCCTCGTGGAGGTTGGTTTTGGCGGTGTGAGGGTGTGAGGGTCCTTGGTGAGGGAGAGGATGAGCTGGGTGTCGTTGGCATAGGAGATGATGTTCAGGTCGTGCTGGCGGGCCACTTGTGCGAGGGGGGCCATGTAGACTTTGAACAGGGGATGAGCCCTGGGGTACGCCGCAGATGAGGTCTGTGGCTTCGGATCGGAAGGGTGGGAGGCAGACTCTCTGGGTTCTGCCAGAGAGGAAGGATGTGGTCCAGTCCAGGGCTTGTTTTTAAATTCCGGCTTTTAGGAGGCGTGTTCTTAGTGTGTGGTGGCAGACCGTGTCGAATGCAGCTGACAGGTCCAGGAGGATGAGGGCTGAAGTTTCGCCGTTGTCTAACTGGTGCCTGATGTCATCTGTGGCGGTGATGAGGGCTGTCTCGGTGCTGTGGTTTCGTCTGAATCCGGATTGGGATGGGTCCAGGATGTTGTTCTCCTCGAGGTGGCGGGTCAGCTGTATGTTGACGATTTTCTCGATACCTTCGCCGGGAAGGGGAGCAGAGAGATGGGCAGGAAGTTCTTGAGGTCCTTGCGTTCCGCCTTTGGCTTCTTGAGGAGGGTGTTGATTTTGGCGTGCTAACAGCTTTCCGGGAACGTTGCTGTGTTGAAGGAGGTGTTGATGATCTTCATTAACTGGGGTGCGATGGTTGAGTCTGCTTTGTTGAAAACATGGTAAGGGCAGGGGTCTGATGGAGATCTTGAGTGGATAGAGTTCATGACCTTGCATGTCTCGTCATCGTTGGTGTGGAACCAGGAGGTCAGCTGGTTGGTGCAGGTGGTGTTCGGGGTGGGGGTCTGTCATGGTTGGGGCGGACGGGGTGTTGAAACTGTCATGGATGTCGGCGATCTTGCGATGGAAGAAGGTGGCCAGTGCGTCGCACAGATCTTGCGAGTTCAACGGAGTTGAGGGAGTCGTTTGCGAGGGTGTGGACTTGGAGGGTGGACTACTGGACGATGGCTATTCCTCCTCTGATTCCGTTGGTGTGGACTCTGTGGGAGATCTTGTAGCTGTCTGCGATGGCTATGGCTGTGTCCGGTGCCGAGGAGTTGTTCCACCAGGTCTCGGTCAGGAAGGCCACATCAGGAAGGCCACGTCAGGGGCAGAGGTGTCGAGCAGGTCCCAGAGCTTGACGGCGTGCTTGCGTGCGGAGCGGGTGTTGAGGAGTATGCATCTAAGGTGGTTGGGTTCTGTCCTTCGAGGCTTGGTGGATCTGTCGCAAGTGAAGTTGCAGGTGTGGCAGGAAAAGGGGCTGTGGGTGCATTTCGGGGCAGCCTGGAAGCAGCAGTGGTTTCGGCCGGTGTTGAGAGCGTGGAGGGTGTTGGCCTCCTATCGGAGTCTTGCATTGTGGAGTACGCGGGGTCCAGGGGTTCCGGCGCTGGGCATGGTCTAGGCACGGACGGGCGCAGACGGGCTTGTCTTTGGCATGCCTTTGACGCGCAATCGGCGCTCCCGCTGCGCACGTTCGCTGCGCACGTCCGGGCTGTGGTCGCCATATGTGGCGTGAAGGGTGGGAGGGTCAGCTGGGAGGCGGGAGCGGGCGGCGAGGGGGCGTGGCCTTGGGGGACAGTGGTGGGAAAACCTGGCAGTCAGGGGAGGCAAGGGGGGCATCGCAGGGGCCTGCAACGGACGGAAAACGGTCCCAGAAATGCAAAAATAAACATGCAGGCAAGAATGGGGCAAAATACAAAACACTTAAAAAAATTCGATATAATTAAAAATTCGATATTTTGACTTTCTGTATTTTAAAAATCGATATTAAATGAATTACCTTCAATTCGATATTTTTCACCACTATATTTTGTCCATTCGATATTTTGTCCATTCTATAGTTTGAGTTCGATATTTTGTCCATTTGGTATTCTGAATTCGATATTTTGTGTAGTTACCGGATCCTAACATTCTCTAAACGGTACCCATAAGCAGAATAATCAAACAAAGAAACAGACTGGGTTAAACAACAACTCAAGGTGTGCCAGACACAACTAAAGTTAACCATCTTTATATTAGACAAATAACTGTTTTGTCATATAGTAATTTTGTCATAAAAATCATTTAGGGGTCGCTAGGGGTCATAGGTGCAATCCCTGGCTTGTCCTTTGCAACCCCTGGCAGTGTCATTGCAACCCCTGACCTCAGAGATGGGAAAATTAGTGTCTTATAGGCTTCAGAGCCCCACCCTCCTTGTTGTTTTAGGATTTAGATATATTTTATTAATTTTTAAGAGTCAAGCGATACAGAGCTGCCCACCTACATCTGATGGCTGGTGGTGACTTGAGTACTAAGCATTGTGAGCATACATCATGGAGAGTTAGAGAAAAGAATTAACGTGGCAAAGAAGGAGATAGAAGGGGTAAAACAGGGAGGAGGTTGCATTTGTCAGGTACAGCAGTTGAGGTTAAGCGCAGTATTCCCAAGTATCAGGGGCAGAACAGTTCATGGAATTCATCAGCTAAATATTTGAGGCAGGGTTACTACATCTTATCAAACCGGGGATGGTGGGGCATAGTAACTGCTGTCAGCTTTTCCATCCCTATTATGCCCCTTAGTTTATGCAGCCAGTCTAGGAGTGCCGGTACAGCATCTGTACCCCATTTAGCGAGGATAAGCTGCTTTTCTGCTCCCAATGCAAGGGTAATGACTTTGCCTCTAGTGGACCGTAACGGATAGGTGAGGTCGCTGGGGGGACCCAAGAGGATATAGCTAGGGAACCTGGGGATATCAGTTGTTATCATAGTGTTTACCGCTTCCAAGACCTCTTCCAAGAAAGATTTCAATTTGGGGCATTGCCATAAAAGGTGCATAAGAGTACTCTAATGACCACAATAATGTCAGCAGAGGCCATCACCAGTGGTATCCCAGGCAGCGATCCTGGTTTGGGTGAGGTACTAATAGTGGGAAGTCTTAAAGAGCATTTCTTTGCTAATGGTTTTAAGAATGGATGTTCGAGTGTGTGTGTAGGATGTCATTCGATTATTCATCTGTGACAGGTCACCCTCATTCCCCCTCCCATCTGGTGGGCACAGGTGATTTTAGGGGAGTCTGTGGTATAACCAAACAAGCATAGAGGTCGGACAGTAGTTTCTTGTTGGTGGTATGAGAAGCCCCTTTCCAAAAAGTGTTAGTACCCTACTAGCGTGCTGTCGAATCCAAGGCTGAATCACCCAATGTACAACTGTCAGATACTGCTGCGAGAAAGACTGCAATGTAGGGAAATTTATAAGCCCCTCAACATCGAACAGGCCCCCCACTTGTTTGCAGTTGTCTTTCTGTACAAGGTGATACAAAGCGATATACAACCAATGAATAACGCTAGAATTAGAGGGAATTAAAAAGAAGAGAAGAAAAGAAGGGAAAATTAAAAGAATTATAACAAGTTTCAAGATTGGCCTATGAATGACTATATTGGATAAAAAAAAAACAAATCATTTTCCATATACAGGAGAGAAGTCCTATGGAGGTAGGACTAGGTAGTTCTAGTATGCCTGAAGTTCCTGAGTGCTTAAAAGTAAGTCTTATATTAATTTTATGACTGAGGGGTTGTGAAGGGGATTACAGTATGGATAGTGTCTGTGAGCTAGTCATGGTGGTTTGTATGTGGTAAAGCATACATCTTGTTTGTCCCAAATATGTCTGGTCGATAGATTCCAAGGGATTTTCTGGTGAAAATCTCTCTTGAGCTTAAAGAGCATCCGTTTAAGCCCCAAGATAGAGTAGTGATGAAACGTCACTGGAAGAAACTCAAACTGGATGATTTTCATCATCTCCTGGAGGTCAACGCACTAGGCTCTCACCTTAGTGTGGAAGCTGGGTATGACGATTATTGTGATTGGGTTTCTCGTGCTTTAAATGCTCTAATCCCCGCCGCCTGGACCAAATGCCGTTCTAGAGAACCCAGCCCATGGTACGACAGTCCCCTGGCTCTGCTAAAAAAAGCCTGCAAACAGGCAGAAAGGGAATGGCGGAAATCCTATGAGCCTGGGAAAAAAACTGCCTATCTCTCCAAAATTAAATCATACCATAGAGCGGTATGTAGAGCCCGTACGGCTTATTATGCCCAGAAATTTAGAAATAGCCCCAATCCGTCTAAGCTAATCTTCAAAGTTCTTAAGGACTTGATGGCCAAAAGAGCCACTGCAGCAGAAGTCTGTTCTGTGGATCACTGCGAAAATCTGGCAGCTTTTTTTAGGGAAAAGGTTCAAGCCATTTATCGCGCCTTTCCCACCATTAATCAGGGAGATGAGCCCTCCAGTTCCACACTTACCATAGGTGAGGCTTTATCCTCTTTACCTAGTTTGTCGATGGAGGCATTTCATAAACTGGCTTCTAAAATTAAATCAGGCTCACCAGAGGACCCACTGAAGCCTGCCCAGTTTAGAGAATCTGCGGCTGTCTGCCTCCCTCCAATATGCCACCTCATTAATCTCTCCCTCACTTCGGGCATTGTCCCGATAAAGTGGAAACAGGCCGTTGTGACACCCATACTCAAAAAGGCCACCCTGGACCCCCTTAAACTTGAGAGTTATCGCCCTATCTCTCTCCTTCCTTGGGCCGCGAAAATTGCGGAAGCCCATGTGAACGACGTGCTGACTAAACATCTTGCGAGGGAATGTACTCTGGATCCTTCCCAGAATGGGTTCCGTATGGGCCACAGCAGGGAAACCGCCCTGCTCTCTATAACGGAACATCTTCGTTCTGTGCTCGACTCCGGTCAGACTGCGGCACTGATACTTCTCGACCTAAGTGCCGCGTTTGACACGGTTTCGCACAAAATTCTACTTCAACGTCTACGAGAGGCAGGGGATGAGGGCACTGCTCTCGATTGGCTCCGCTCCTTCCTATCTGATCGGACCTTCAAGGTTGCCACTCCAACGTTTGAGTCCAAACTCTATCCCCTGGATCTGGGTGTGCCTCAGGGTTCGTCTTTGAGCCCCACATTATTCAATCTTTATGTGAGGCCGCTGGCTGATGTCGTCAAGCATTGGGGTCTGACCATGGCCTCTTACGCTGACGACACGCAGCTGGCGGTCACCCTGAGTGGGGACTCCGACCGTGATGCTCCCAGATTTCGGGAAGGACTCCTGGCAGTGGCCAGCTGGATGAACACCAACTGTCTCCAGCTTAACACCCAAAAAACAGAGTTCATGATAGTGGGTACGCGAGCGGATCTCTGGGATGATAAGTGGTGGCCCCCTGAGCTGGGTGTAACCCCTAGCCCAGTGACAGAGGTAAAGAACTTGGGGGTTTGGCTTGACCCAGCCCTCAACTTTTGAGGCCATACGAAAAAAGTACCTATCCTGAGATTCTTTGATGCCTCAACCAGGCAGCTGGTCATTCAAGCCTCTATACTATCACAGCTTGATTACGCCAGCTCATTATTGCTGGGTGCCAACCAGGCTGAAATCACGCGGGTGCAACGTATTCAGAACGCTGCAGCCAGAGCCCTGGTGGGGCTACCGAGGTTCTGCTCTGCTGAGAGTACCATCCACTCTCTACATTGGCTGCTGGTGGCACAGAGGATCCATTTTAAGACACTGTGCCTGTCGTTGAAGATCCTCAGGATGGCCTCCCCCCCGATTCTTGACAATCTTTTGAAGCCTTATGTTCCCTTGCGCCCTTTGAGATCCATGGGCCAAAACTTGGCTGTGGTTCTGCGATTTAGATTATGCAGAGTGGGAGGACGTTCCTTCCGAGTCCTGGCTGCGAAGCTGTGGAATTCTTTACCGTCCCACATCCGCGAAATTGATGAGCTGCTGAAATTCAGGAGAGCCATCAAAAAACATCTGTTCCCCCATCCCTCTTAGGATTCTGTCTTGTGTGCTTCCTCCATCTTTCTGTTGTGTTGTGTCTGGATTCCCTTCCAGGAGCGCCACGACGCCCCTTTGCTGGGGCATCTGTGCGCTATAGAAGTGTTATTAACATAACATAACATAACATAACAGTTTTGGAGAGCGATGTTATCTTTGCCCTAAATGTGTGTAATCCAGTTCAACCAACAATTGAATGAAGCCTTATGTGTGTCCTTTCAGTTATTCAGGACAATTTATATTGCAGCTGTGAGTAAGAAGTCCAATAGTGCTTTGTCCGATTGGTTCATTATAGACAATCATTGCTATAACAGAAAGAGGGATCACAGGCACTTGTAGGTTCAGCATACCAAAGTATGCAGTTCCTGTGGAGGAGGTAGGAGGAGGCTAGGTCGGTCAAGACCCTTTCCCTCACACAGCAGGTTGGGTATCATGCTTCATATGACTTTCTCCTCATGAGGCCGGTGTTGCAATACCTGACGGGCACACCGTGTGAGGGGCTCTTTGGCGGAGATCTTTTTCACAAGCTGTAAGGTGTGGGGCGGGTGTTGGGCCTCCTTATTTAGCGGTGGACAAAGTATCTAGTGAAATGGTGTGGTGAGGGATAAAATGAGGAGCTGTGGTGCTCCAAAATGAATTTAATCTGCGAGTCCACTGGTCCCAATTAAAAACGTCAATGGTGTCACCGCTGATATAATGGTCAGAGGTGGCTACAAGTGGGTGGTCAACATGTTTCCCGCCTAGTGTTTATGAAACCCTGTGGGGATGCGTCAGGACCAGAAACAATACACTATCTAAACAGTGGTTGGTTCGGTGATGCTCTCCAAGGTGAACCAAACACTCTGCTTCCTATCATTGAGGTGAATGTAAGTGAGTGTGAGTGAGAATGTTATGTTGTGCTTGTGGGTCTGCTGTTTGGCACAGTGTACTTGAAATAACTACACCACACCAGGTAAGATGAGGAACACATAGTTTAATGACTGTTCATCTCCACAGCTTCCAGGAACTTATCTCCTGGCATTCAAACCACAGCATTCCTTAATCATGACAATGACATAATTCAATATAGAACTTGTGAAACAACATTAAAGTGAAACTACTACAACATCTCCTGCCTTTCCATTAATATAATTAAAGAGAAGCGAATGATAAAATAAGAAAATAAAGAAAGAAGAAATAAAAGCACATTATAAAAACATAATAAAAATGTGAGACCAACAGCTAAGCAGAATAATTATACATAGAACAAAAGAATAACCATTCAAGTAAATCAGTCACAGATTTAGCCGATTGGGTGGGACACTTATGCTACCACTCCTCCGTGGAGGAACATATTTCAAAGAAGTACTTTTGTTAACAGAAGTTTTCCTTTGAGTAGAATATGAACGTCTAGCAATACTTGAATCCAAACCCATGTGTTTTACCACCTTCTCAGGAATTCTATAGATTCTGGACAAATTCCACCAATTTTTCCCATTGACTCTTACAGCAAAACTTGAGGTAGCATCTACTGGAATTGGAGGTCCAAATTTTGACAGACCCTTTGAAACATTACAATGAGACTTAATCCTCACCCAATCCACTACAGAAATAGGAGACTTAAAAACATTGCTTTCCTGCGCACAAGGTTGAGAAAAGGAACCCTGACTTCTTTTTGTGGAAGAAGAAGGAGAAACCATGACATCACCATTCCCTTCATTTTCTTGAGATCTTAGCAACAAACCCCACCTTTTCATACAAGCAGGACACACATGGAAAGAGGCTTCTCTACCTCTGAGAAGGGAAAAAGGACTAGATCCTGTGACACCACTCAGTGTTGTATGGTGAGCCCACAACATACTGTGAACAGCTTCCTCAATGTCAACTATGGAAGAAACAGCCCATTGAACACACTCAACCAGGATGCAGTTCATGCGCTCAATAAAACCATTGGCCTGTGGGTGATAAAGAGCAACACGCCAGTGTGTAATACCACTCTGAACAAGGAAATTGGACATTTCTTTGGAAGTAAACTGAACGCCATTGTCAGACACAATTTCCTTTGGGAAAACCTCTCTGGCAAAAAGGGTCTGCAGAAACTTGATGACCTCAATGGAGTTAGGATCTGTCATAAAATTGACCTCCCACCATTTGCTGAAATAGTCAGCCACAACCAGTACATAGTTATATTTATTAGAGAACACATTGAAAGGTCCCACAAAGTTGATAGCCAATTTCAACCATGGACTGGTCGGAAGTTCAACTTGTTGTACAGGAGGTGAAACTATTTTTATAACCTTGTCGCTAGTGCAACAAGTTATACATGCTTCCACAACATCATTGATTTGACGGTCCATGCAAGGCGCCCAATATGCACCACAAATTCTTCTTTTAGTATTGGTCTGACCCAGATGTCCCTCATGGTCTGCATCAATTATAATAATAATAATAATAATACTGATTCTTGTAAAGCGCGAACAGCTACCTCGCGAGGAGGTGTCCCGGCGCTGAAAAGAAACCGCAGCAGCAGAGAGGGATGCAGGGAGAGGTACTAGGCTTTCTGTCCAAAGAGCCAAGTCTTTAGGAGTTTCCTAAAGATGGCTTCTGACGGGGCAGATTGGATGGCAGGGGGGAGGGAGTTCCAAAGCTTCGCAGTGCCTACTGAGAAAGATCTACCTCCGAGTCTCGCTCTTCTCGCTCGAGGTACAGCCAGTAGGGTCTGCGAGTTTGATCTCAGGTGTCTCTCTTGATGGTAGCTGGGGAGTCGGAGTTTCAGATAATTGGGACACGTCCCTTTTTGTGCTCTGTAAGCTAGGGTGAGCGCCTTGAATTTTACTCTGCTTGTCACTGGAAGCCAGTGCAGCTCGTGAAGATGCGGAGAGATATGATGTTTAAAAGGCACGTGTTTTATCAATCTCGCAGCCGCATTCTGCACGCTCTGCAGGCGTTGTGTCAGATATTTTGGGAGGCCAAGATAGAGGCCGTTCGAATAATCCAGTCTGGATGTGACTGTCGCATGGACCACCGATTTACGACAGTCAGTTGGTAGAAGAGAGAGAAATTTTCGGAGGTTGCGGAGTTTAAAGTGGCAGCTAGAGGTGACTTGTTGTATGTGAGAGGAGAAGGAAAGCGTCTCGTCCCACCATACACCCAGATTTTTTGCCTTGGTGCCAGGGGTGGGAGCAGGACCCATTTCGGTGGGCCACCAGAGGTCAGGGGAGGGTGGAGTACTTTTCCCAAAGAATAGTACCTCGGTTTTGCTAGCATTCAATTTTAGCTTGTTAGTGTTCATCCATCTGGCTACGTCACTAAGACAGCCTTTTATTTTGCTGAACGCTGCTTCTGACACCTCAATGTATGGGAAGACTAGTTGCGTATCATCCGCATACGAAATCGCCTTGACCCCCCATTTGGCGATTAAGGTAAAAAGTGGGGCCAGATAAACATTGAAAAGTAGCGGGCTGAGGGCGGACCCTTGCGGGACACCACACCACAGCCGTTTGGGTTCAGAGGAAAAAGCGCCCAGAGCTACTTTCTGAGAGCGGTTCGTAAGGTAGGAGTGCAACCAGCTCAGTGCCTTGTCCTCTAAGCCAATATCCTTCAATCTGAGCAGCAATCTACCGTGATCCACAGTATCGAAGGCGGCAGATAGATCCAGGAGCACCAGCATGGCCGATGCTCCTGAATCCAGCGACCACCTGATTGACTCAGCCACCTCAATGAGGGCAGTTTCAGTGCTGAAGCCGGCCCTGAAACCAGACTGTGTTTCATGTAGTATGCCACTTTTTTCGATGAAACCATTGAGTTGGCGTTGGATAAGTTTTTCCAGCATTTTTCCTGGGGCTGCTAGTAGGGAGATGGGGCGGAGATTGCTCAGATCATCGGGGGCGCCATTGGGTTTTTTTTTCAATGGGAGAAGAGTGGCATGTTTCCAGCGGTCGGGGAACGTGCCAGTCTCGATGGACATGTTCCAGATGTGAAGGAGTGGCCCTACCGTGGCATCCGACATCATTTTCCACAGTTTGGGGGGGCAGGGGTCATCAGGAGCACCTGATTTGCATTTGTGTAGTTCTTTCAATGCATCCTCGTGGGTGATTGGGAGGAACCGAGTTAAGGGAGGGGTAGGCATCACAATGATATCGTGGTCTGCCATAATTGTTGGCTCGGAGGGGGTGAAGGAGTCATAGACCTTCAGGATTTTTTTGTCGAAAAAATCTGAGATATCCTCACAGAGTTTGCTAGAGGGAATAATTTCTGTTTCGATGGCCTTGGGTTTGAAGAAGGACTGAACTATTTTAAACATTTCTTTGCTCGGTTGTTCCGCTTGTTGAATAGAGGATACGACTTCTAAGAGACTCAGGAGGAATAAACTTATCCCCACGCATGATTATCTCTCCTCCTTCCAAAGTAAGTTCATCAGCTACTTTGGCAAAGGGATGTAGCGCACTGTCTAAATGCTTTTCTTTTGACCAACCATTAATAATGAAATGTTTGACTCTCTTAAGTACAAGAGCATGCTCCATTACTGAAAACCGATTGTGTTCACTGAATGTCCCCACAGAACAAACATCAACTGCATCTATGAGACACTCCTCATCAACATCACTGTCAGCATTTTTTTAGTTAAAGGCAGAGGAGACCTCAACAAGTAATCTGCAAGTGTGTTGCGTCACCCGGAATATGCACCACACTAAAACTGTATTGTAACAGCTTTGAACTCAATCTTGTGATTCTGGGAGTATGATCTTTTACAATATGACCTTAAAGTATAGGAATGCGAGGTTTATGATCTGTTAAAAGTACAAATGTCTTTCCCCACAAGAAACACTTGAAACGTTCAACATCCCAACAATACACTCCTCTGTGTCATCCTTGACAACCGCAACAAAATCGGTGAGGGAACTTACAAATTCACATGTCACAAGTCACTCTTGGATTCTTCAGAATATACCACATTGATACTTCCCCTGAAACCGCACACTTTTGCAAAATGGCCTTGTTTCCCACAAGTACGACAAAAAGCATTCTTTGCTGGACATACTTTAGAATTAGGAAAGTGAGACGGAAAACCACACTTAGTGCAAACATTTCTAGCATACAAGTTTTTTTTCTGTCCTAGGATATGTGGACTTGTTCCCTTTTTGTTCAGACTGAAACTTAGTTTTATCCCCCTGCGACTTCTCATTCAAATCTTTATGATCCTTAACAACATTTACAATACTCTTATCAGGTTTCCGCTCTTTCGAAGCTTTTTGAGAAAGCTCAATACTTTTAACAATAGTGATAGTCTCATCAAGAGAAGGATTCTTTAATGTAAGCAATTTCTGTTGAACCTTCTTATCACTACAGTGCACCACAATTTGGTCACGAATAAGTTGAGACGTGAAATGTTCAAATTCACATTCTGAAGCGAGAATTCTCAAAGCTGCTACATATGACACAATGCTTTCTTCACTCTCTTGTTCTCTGGTAAGGAACTTATGTATAGCAACCACTAAACTACTCTCGACATCAAACTGTTTCTCCAGCATAGCCAGAGCTTGGTTATACACATCTATTTCCTCTGCAGGTCATACACATCTATTTCCTCTGCACCCTCATCAACAGCAAGAGGAGGTAGATGTACTAATACTGCTATTCCCTCAAAACCAAGATTGTGCTCTAGAATAAAACGTTTCCTCTGAGCGCTAAATCTTGAATCCCTCATAGCACCTAAATATTTTACAAAGGCCCTATACCATACTTTCCACTTGACTGGTGGATCACCTGGAATCTGTAAGAAAGGGGGAGGGGGTTGTACATTTTGCATGATGACACCTGTTGAGTAAATTAACACTAAATAGAAGATTTTAAGCAAACATGAAATTTCCAGTATGTTGAACAAAACCCTCAAAAACCAGGCAACCCAACACACAATGTACGAAGAAGACTTTCCTTGACACGCTGACGCTCCATCTGATGTTACTGGTAACCAGGCAACCGAAGACACAGAGAACGAGGCAGACCTTCCTCGAAGTATGACTCACCCCTTATGACACGCTCTCTCCGCTGACTCCTCCAGCGGATTCCAAGACGTCATCAAAAGAGTAAAATCACAGACAGAGAAGGATCGCTCATCTAGTGTACACCAATTGCCACTTCTTAGAAAACACAGTCAATGCCAGCGACAAAGAGCAGAAATGAAGTTCAAGTCCGGAAATTCAAGAACACAGCTCAGCCGCTCCACAATGATCTTCCACAAAATTTTACTCAAATCTTGTAACAAATTCCATCGCACAGAGTGAAAATGACATGAAGCTAAATGACATAGAAAATAGCTCACCAGAAGGACAGTTCAGGGCAGTTGATAATCCTGATAAATTTGAACACCAAAGAGATGGTGTGTCAGTTCCTTGACAATTCAGCTAGACAACCTCTTGTACAGCAACACTCAAAAATTAGTCTGGAAGAGCTGGAGACACAACAGATTGACACTGCACACGCGGGTAGAGAAAGAAACTGTCAACCTCGTCGCCAAATTTGAAGTAACTACACCACACCGGGTAAGATGAGGAATATGTAGTTTAATGACTGTTCATCTCCACAGCTTCCATGAACTGATCTCCTGGCATTCAAACCACAGCATTCCGTAGTCATGACAATTACATCATTCAATATAGAACTTGTGAAACAACATTAAAGTGAAACTACTACAGTACTGAAAGTAGTTCTTGGCTTATAGAGGCACTCATGCCAAAATGCTGGTGCTATAAATTAGAAGCAATTTTAAGCATGACAGGGACCTATGTCAAAATACTGACATAATAGAGGTAACGCTTGGCACTGGTATACTAGAGGTAGTACTTGGGAATGGTATACTAGAGGGAATACCAGGCATATGGGACACTGACGCTGGCATAGTGGAAGTATATTCTGCAATGGGGCCCCCTTTGAAAATTCTTCCATTGGCAAACTGGAGGAAATTCCTGGAAGATGGGACATCAGTGGCATAAGGCCAGCATTGGAATAGGGGATGACAACCAGGCATTTGATGGGACAGCAACCATAACAAAATGCTGGCCACACATAACAGAGGTCATTTTTTATTATAAATTTTTTTAATAGTTACTTCCAAAACATACAGTGTACAGAGAAACATTGGTGGGATACATCTGTTGGGTATACAATGTAACAACATTAGCAGTGTAATAAGTAGATGGCATAGTTACAAACAGTATATGAAAGTATAGAATACAAAGTACAAGGTGATACAAAGCGGTACACAAGCAATGAATAACCAATGAATAACACTAGAATGAAAGAGAATTAAAAAGAAGAGAAGAGAAGAGAAGAAAGGAAAAATAAAAGAATTATAAAGAGTTTAAAATAGTTTCAAGATTGGCCTATGAATGACTAAATTGGATAAAACAAACAAATCAGTTACCATATACAGGAGAGAAGTCCTATGGAGGTAGGACTAGGTAGTTCTAGTATGCCTGAAGTTCCTGAGTGTGTAAAAGTAAGTCATATTCATTTTATGACTGAGGGGTTGTGAAGGGGATTACAGTATGGATAGTGTCTCTGAGGTAGTCATGGTGGTTTGTATGTGGTGAAGTATACATCTAGAGGTCTATTAGGATAGCGGGCAGATTGCCACCACCGGGGCGGTGTTGGCCAACACCGGCCCAGCGATGGCTATCTGCCCGCTACTTGACTAATGTTTACCCCGCTATACACCGCGGCAGACGGGAAGACCATCCGCCGCTTTTGCGGGGTTTAATATGGTGGCGGTGTCTGCAAGACACCGCCATTCATATCAACATGCAGGCGGAGATGTGCCTTTCCATGGCAGGGTTCCCGCCATGGAGAGGCATGGGGTGTCTGCTTGTGGGGACCAGTTGAGGGCCCCCAGAGTGTTGTGTTGGTGGCATCCTGATGGCCACAGTCATACCGCCGTACCCCTGGCTGACGGTCCCGCATACCATTACGGTGGCGGGCGGACTTATGCAATTTGGATTTTGATAATGCTGCTTTGATCTTAAGAAAATTGTAAAATTCTAAATTTTACAATTTTCCTTAAAGGTTAACGGATATGAGGAACATTCTAGTTGCCGGGGAAGAAGATACTTTTGTTGATCCAAGACTCAAATTGTATAGTTTTGCCCTTGTATAAAATGTTACGGTTATTCCATAGGGATTCCATCTTGGAGAGCTTTATGCTTGAAGTAAGTTTATTATCTAATTTTAGGAGTGAGGTTTTTGTGTTTTTAAATATTGACTTTGATCGAAGCAGTTTTGTTTTACTGGAAGTGAGCAATGTAAGGGGATTTAGATTGTTGAGGATGGCCGTTTTGACTTCTAACCGCACTGAAGTGTTGTTGCTGGGGGCAAGAGCCAATAGGGGCCCTGCTTTGAAATGTAGGCAGTTTGGTTGCCGCCAGCAGCGCCCCAGCCGCCGCTGGGTCGCCCGCTCTGCCAGTCCCATTCCCGCACCTCCTGCCTGCGGCCCCGCCCCCGCCACACGAGTGGTTAACCCCTTCCCGCCTCCCAGCGGACCCGCCCTCCCTGCTCCCCTCTTATGACGCCCCCTCAGCGACCGCGCAGCAGACGCGCGCAGCGGGAGCACCGACTGAGCGCCGAAGGTGCGCCAAAGGTAAGCCCGTCTGCGCCCGTCTGCGCCTGGACCGCGCCCAGTGCCAGGACCCCTGGCCCCCGCAGTTCCCAGCTCACCCGCCGGACGTACGACGCCGCCACCCTCATCGCACTCAACGACGGACGAGTCCCGGGATGCTACCGTGCCACCCCGAGACGCTCCTACGGACCCTTCTGCTGTACCGCCTGCAAGGTCACCTGCATCCGGACCTGCCTCGCACCAGCACCCGCCAAGACGAACACCAGCAGCAAACACCTCAAGTGCATCCCGCTCAACACCCGCTCAGTCCACAGACACGCCATCGAACTCTGGAACCTCATCGACACCACTGCTCCTGACGTTGCCTTCCTCACGGAGACCTGGATGAACGCCTCCTCAGCACCCGACATCGCCATCGCCATCCCAGAGGGCTACAAGATCACCCGGAGGGACCGCACCGCCAACCAGATAGGAGGAGGCATCGCCATCATCCACAGGGACACCATCCGCATCACGACCTACACCGACGACATCCTGACTACCGCCGAACACCTACACTTCCAGATCCACACCGACCCGAAGACCACCCTCAGAGGCACCCTGATCTACCGACCCCCGGGACCACGCACCCAATTCAGCGAGGACATAGCTGACTTCGTCAGCCAGCATGCCCTCCCCTCCGCTGACTACATCCTCCTGGGGGACCTCAACTTCCACCTGGAGAACAACAACGACCGCAACACCACCACCCTGCTCGACAACCTCGCCAACCTCGGACTCAAGCAACTGGTGACCACCCCCACCCACCTCGCCGGACACACACTCGACGCCGTCTTCTCATCCAGCAAAGACATCACCTTCAGCCACGCCACAGGACTCCACTGGACGGACCACAGCTGCGTCCACTTCACCTTCAGAAGAACGACGACCCACCACCACCAGCAACAGGTCGCCCGCAGAAGCTGGAGCAAGATCACAGCCGACCAGCTCGCCGCTTCCCTGAGCCAGCACCCTCCCGCCAGCTCAGCGAACCCCAGCCAGGCCGCCGACAACCTCACGAAGTGGATCAGCAACTGCGCAGACGAACTCGCCCCACTGAGGACCCCGCCCAGCAGACCCGGCAGCAAGAAGGCCCCGTGGTTCACCAACGAAATCAAGAGCTCCAAGAAGAACTGCCGAGCCCTCGAGAAAGCCTGGAGAAGGGAGCCAACACCGGACAACATGACCACCCTCAAGCTTGCCACCCGGAAGCATCACCAACTGATCCGCGACACCAAGAAAACTGCATTCAAGGACCGGTTGGATAACAACGCACACAACAGCAAGGAACTCTTCAACATCGCGAAAGAGCTCTCCAACCCCAACGCCGGAAACAACGACATCACCCCAGCGCAAGAACTCTGCAACTCCCTCGCCTCCTACTTCCACAACAAGATCGCGGACATACACAACAGCTTCAACACCCAACCGACGAACGCCACGTCCAACTCGACCGAACCACCGCCCCCCACCACCACCCTCCGCGCCTGGACTCCGATCTGCACCGAGGAAACCGTCCGCATGATGAACTCCATCCACTCCGGATCTCCGACCGACCCCTGTCCTCACCATGTCTTCAACAAGGCCGACGCCGTCATCGCACCCCACCTGCGGGACATCATCAACACCTCCTTCACCACCGCCACCTTCCCTGAGAGCTGGAAGCATGCCGAACTCAGCGCTCTACTCAAGAAACCAACAGCGGACCCCACCGAACTCAAGAATTACCGCCCCATCTCGCTGCTCCCGTTCCCAGCCAAAGTCATCGAGAAGACCGTCAACAAGCAGCTGGCCGCCTTCCTCGAGACGAACGGATCCCTCGACCCCTCACATTCTGGCTTCCGAGCCAACCACAGCACCGAGACCGCTCTCATCGCTGCCACTGATGACATCCGAACCCTGATGGACAACGGAGAAACAGCGGCCCTCATCCTACTAGACCTCTCCGCGGCCTTCGACACCGTCTGCCACCGCACCCTAGTGCAGCGCCTCAGCAACGTCGGAATCCAGGAGAAGGCGCTGGAATGGATCATCTCCTTCCTCGACGGAAGAACACAGAGAGTCCGTCTACCACCGTACAAGTCAGAGGCCACCAAAGTCATCTGCGGCGTCCCTCAAGGATCCTCGCTGAGCCCAACCCTCTTCAACGTCTACATGAGCCCCCTCGCGGCCATCGCACACCAACACAACCTCAACATAATCTCCTACGCCGACGACACCCAGCTGATCCTCTCCCTGACCAACGACCCCGCCGTCGCCAGAGCCAACCTGCACGAAGGGATGAAAGAGGTAGCCGAGTGGATGTCGACCAGCCGCCTGAAGCTGAACTCGGACAAGACTGAAGTCCTCATCCTGGGATCCTCGCCCTCCGCCTGGGACGACTCCTGGTGGCCCCCCGCCCTGGGCACCGCACCCAAACCGACAGACCACGCACGCAACCTGGGCTTCATCCTGGACTCCTCCCTCTCCATGACCAAGCAAGTCAAGGCCGTCTCCTCGTCATGCTTCAACACCCTGCGCATGCTACGGAAGATCTTCCGGTGGATCCCCACCGAGACCAGGAAGACTGTCACCCAGGCACTCGTCACCAGCCGTCTGGACTACGGCAACGCCCTCTATGCCGGAACCACCGCCAAGCTCCAGAAGAGACTCCAACGGATCCAGAACGCCTCAGCCAGACTCATCCTCGACATCCCTCGACGCAGCCACATCTCCGGACACCTAAAAGACCTGCACTGGCTCCCGGTCAACAAGAGAATCACCTTCCGTCTCCTTACCCACGCACACAAAGCTCTTCACGACCAAGGCCCGAGCTACCTCAACAACCGCATCAACTTCTACGCTCCCAAACGACACCTCCGATTAGCCAGTCACGCCCTCGCCGCCGTCCCCCGCATCCGAAGAACGACAACAGGAGGAAGGTCCTTCTCCTACCTGGCCGCCAAGACCTGGAACTCCCTCCCAACCGACCTGCGCCTGACCCAAGACCACCTCGCCTTCAGGAAGAAGCTCAAGACCTGGCTGTTCGGGTAGCAGCAGCACCCCCCCCCCCCCTAGCGCCCTCAGACCCTCCGGGTAAGTAGAGCGCTCTATAAATGCCTATGATTGATTGATTGATTTTAAAATTGGCTAGATTGACTCTACCTAGAGACTTGTCCATCCTGAGTTTTTTTAAGGGCTATTCTAGCTTTCTTACCTTGCCAAATAATTTTTTATAAAAGAATATCCAGTTTATGGTGAAAGTCTTCTGTTAAGACGAGAGGAAGCATGTTAATGAGATCATTATTTAGAGGGGTGATCATCATCTTTATCTTTTCAATTCTGCCGCACCAGGTGATACATTTTAGGGACAGAGGTCATTTTTAAACTAATGGTCCCCAATGGTACATGAACAGCCCTATTGACAGAATTCTGGCACTGGCATATTGTATGTAATTTTGACCTAGGGTGAACCAATGACAAAATAATAGCACAAAGGTAATTATTAACACATGGGCCACCCATAGCACATTTTGTAAAACATGGGTTCAACTCCTGGGAAGTGTCCATAAATGGACTTGAACATATCATGAGTGCCATTTGAGAGCCAATGATTTCTGAGCAATTGTATGTGAAAATAGTGCTTTAAAATGCACTGTTTCAACCCATTGTTTTGAGGTAATATAAATTTTGTGATCGATTGTGTCCCCTATCTTAGACCCCAACGACTCCGTGTACACGCTACAAGTACATGTATGTTCCCTCCACTTCAAGCTATGAAGACGCAAATACATTTGCGTCCAACGTTAACATGTCCTCTTTCAGATCCACCCTGAATGGGTCGAATAGTCCGTTCCTAAGTATGCCATGCCAACGTTTTTATGTAGTGTACTTTACACGTTTTTCAGCCCTGGCAAAGTAGGCCCGGAATTCTGCCACCGAGCCTTTTCCTGCCTTCTGACTCTGAATCTCAAACCTGGGCCTACATCTGTACCCGTGACCTCTGCCTTACTCCCTGCGCGGCTAACGGTGCTTGGCTCAGCCTGTTGCCTGCCAAGACTGTATTCAACCTTCGAATTATCTGCTTCACTCCTCGAAAATACATTCCTGTCTAGTAGTTTCATGTCAACATCCTCCCAGCTGCGGAGCAAAAGGGCTCGGCCTCACTGTCTCTGTGCAAGTAATTCATGGCTCTGTTTCCATGGTAGGCCCATGCCCTCCCTCGCACCCCTCGCCTCTCATGCAGACACGTAGACGCTCATACACGCACTCATAGTCAGTATAGAATAGCCTCTTGTCCGAGAGACCTTTTCCTTCCAGATAATACAGTTCCTTAAACATGAGATATTAGATACGATTTGGGATTAGGTTGATCTGACACTCCAGACTTCTGTCTCCTCATGTAGGGCTAAATGTCAAGTCCCCCTTCACCCCTCAAGTTACACGTACATTACACGTCATACTGCTGCGCGCGCATCTCTGCCATGTATTTTCTGCTGACACTGCCGGATTCACTCATGGATACGCCTACTTGTGACATCATGATAAATGATGTTCTTGTTCACGCCTTCATGCACGCCTATTGTAACGCCTTTTTGTATTACGTACATGCACTCTTATCTCTCTTCTCAGCTGTCACGCCTCCTGCATATGCTTTTACTGTAATGCATTGACTATATATATGAATGCCTGTCAATAATGTATTGTCGCATACTTGCATACTCGCTATTACCATTGACTCTGTCAGTCTGTCCCTTCCCGAACCTGCGTGGTGACGGAACGGTATGCCACCTTGGCTCGAGCCAATATGCTAATTACCCAATTCCTTTTTAAGGAATAAAACCCATTTTGAGAAACCTCAAATATCACGGATTTTGCCTCTTATTTATTATGAGTTATTCTTATTGACTTTACCGCATAGAAATTCAGTACCAGGTAATTACATTTACCACATAATTGGCGCCCGAACGGGGACCCCTCCCCCATCTCACCCGCCGGAGGTGCTTTGCAGGCCTAGGCCCCTGCCACAGCCGGACGGAAACTACGCGTACCCGCAGGATTTCCTGTATCTCCCTCAGGCCAACGGAGGTGACTGAGGCTGCGATCGACACCCAGACGAGGCGGTGAGGAGTGCGGAGGATCCTGACCAGAGCCTAGCTGAGAGAGCAAGATCCGAGGTATACGGAGGCCCACCAGGTTCCGAAGTTCCGAAGTATTTTCGTCACGAGTCGAGTCCGAGTCCAGTCCGAATCCGGTCGAGTGCAGTCCAGGGTTTCCGAGGCCTTCTGTTTCCGTGCTTCCCGGTGAGTACCGTTGCTGGGGACGCATCTAGACGTGCACATTAGTCTGTGCCGGTCAAGACAGGTTTGGGTACACAGACCTGGTCTGCACTGTTTTAGACAGTGTATCTGTACTGTTTAGCAGTATATCAAGTCTGCACTGTTGAAGCAGTGTATCTAGTACTATGCAGTTAGCGAGTTTTATTTCAATTGTTATTGTTCGTTTCGAAATGTTTTAATGTGTCTCAAAGTGTCGTGGTATGAGTGATTGTTCGATCTTCATTATTGTGATTATTGTGTTCATTGTGTTCATATCTGAGTAAGGATCAAGTAGCCAGATTTTTAAGATGCCGTTGTTCTCCAAATTAAGACAGATAAAGACTAGAAAAGGGATACTCGAGGAAGCCGTTCCCATTCCACCTAGGGATACTCCAGGGTACTTTATGTACCACAAGCACGGCCTAGATGCCGTTCTATTTCTCGATTTATGGGTGGACTACACTAAAGATCTAGCAGAGAATCAGAGATGGCCCGCTGCAGGGACATGGGATGCAGATTGCATCATAAGAGTAGAAGAAGCATTACGGAAAAAGAAAGCCAGACAGTCACAGAAGGATGCCATCGAATTATGGCGTAAAGAATCGCATAGGCATACAGAAAAAGCACTTAGAAAAGAAGAGAAAAGGAAAGAGGATTCAGACAAGGCCCAAGAAAACGTATTAGTTGAGGAAGGTATCCGAGTAAAAATAGAACAAGTAGACAGACAGCTAAACACCCTTAGGAATGGTATGTATCCTCTCCTGGCCGAAGGTTTACCTAAGGCCGCCCCGGAAGTACCAAAAGATCTACCACCTCCAATGCTCCCGACTAAAGTACATCAGAAAACAGCAAAGGACATTTTCCTTTCTTCCTATCTAGATGATGTAGCGCCCGCATATGCTAATGCCGCACCGCAGCGCACACCTCCTACTGGCGGCGCTCGACCCCGAGACAGTCAGCCCCTACCCCCGCGACAAGCTACTCCTCCACCTCTTCCTCCCGTTCCGAATGTCTCTCCTGGTCTTCCCCCCATTCTTCCAGCTCTTCCTGCACCCATTCCTCCCACTTTTCATCCGAATAACCCCTTCGGAGCCGGTGCCTCAGGAGGCGCGTCCGGAGGGACGATAGGTTTCCAGACACCTCCACAACTACATAGATTGACTTACAGGGATCTAGCACAACAACGTACACCTCGATCAGCCGATTTTGATTTAATAAAAGAACGTATCGGGGATTGTAGATATGACCCAGTACCCGGTAGAAATGATGACAGATTAATACACGCATCAGTACGACTAAGACGGGTTACCAACTTTTTGTTAACCCTACCCGGAATGATTGAACATCTAGACAGAATATATCATTTTGTCCAAACAGGGCAAGGACCTGAAAGTATTAAGGAAGCCATGGCTCACCAGAAAGTTGACACTCAAGCCAAGATATTACGGTTTTTTATAAACTGCTTAATAAGAGAACAAGATAGGCCGGGGATGGACCCGGAGGAAATGAAAGCACTTCATAGATGGGGGCAGAATATAGCAGACGGGAACCATGATAAACAGAATAGTATAAAAAACATGTATCAAAGAATCAGAAGCGTAGTAATAAAAATACATGAAACAAGACAGTTAGAACCAGAAAATGAATCAGACAAGTTTGAGTCCTCAGAGGAGGAGCAACCAGAAGAAGCTACAGGACAAGCACAATTACCAGGTAGAGAAACGATAGCGTATGTAGGTAAAGGAAGACCCTTTAATAATTCAATGCGTCCAGTGCGTCCGGAAAGTAAAAGAATTTTTCAAGAAGCCATGTGTAACCCAAGAACTCCTGAACACTTATTTCAAGCTACTGATAACAGACTTCGAGAACGCATGGGGTACCATGTACTGGATTCTATGGATGAACAAGAATTAGCGAGGTCAGCAGTACAATGGGCTGACAGTCCCGAGAAATATAGTGATGATGCGGTAGCACACACATTTCTGAACATGACACCAAGTGAACAGCGTTTAGCTGGTACATACATGATACAACACCTACTTCTATTGTATAGAAGCCAACATTACGATCCAGGCCCCCTGCCTGATATATTAGCAGAACTACTCATGAATAAATGGAGAGGTCTAGGTACCGATCTAATTAAGGTAATTCTAGAACATCGACACAGATATAGTGCCTTTCTATGTCCACAGTCTGATTCAGCACACTCCATGGAAAGAAAAATGTATTACATGGATAGACAGAACCCGTTACGAGAAGTGCACCCAGTTCAGAATACCGATAATACACTTAGACGTGTGTTTGTGTACACACCTATAACTAAAATAGAGTTATTGGAAATGAAAAAACTAGTACCTAGCCATGATAAAGATCCCGCAGGTTTTCACCGTGAAATAAAAGACATGTTACTCATGGGTGATTATACTTATCCCGACCTTATGAAAATATTGAAAGTACTACTGCCTCCTGGTATTTATGAGAAACTTAAAGAGAAAGAATGGGAAGTGGGAAATGCAAAGATTGATTGGACTGCATTAGAAAACGAAGAAAATACTAGAGTTCCAGGCCTAGGGCTTGGAGAAAAAGTTAAAGCATTACCAGGATTGTTAGTGCAAGTACTGCCACGTTTATTAAGTACGAAAAAGGAAGACTGGGGTGCAATCTCAGCCTGTAAACAGAAACCCGATGAAGACACTAGTGATTTTTATTCCCGTTTTGAAAAATGTTTTGGTATTAACAGCGGCCTGAAACCAAGTAGCGAATCATATCCACACCTTTTTGTAACGAAATTAGTCGAGAATTCACTGCCCCAGGTTAAGAACAGAGTACTGAAAGTCGAGAGTACTTGGCAAGCTAACACCCCTTCACAAATGTTACAAATGTTACAGTATCACCAGAATAGAATCAGAGAAGAACAAGAACATGAACAAAGACGTATGAAAGACACGAAAATGAAAATGTTAGTTGCCCAGTCAGTTCCTGCTGACGGTCACAAAAAGGGTGCGACCCAGCCCAGTAATTCGACGGCTCCTGTTAAAGGGACATGTAACTATTGTAAACAGCCAGGTCATTATGTAAACGATTGTGCAGTTCTGAAACACAATATCTCCA
This sequence comes from Lissotriton vulgaris, assembly GCF_964263255.1. Classification (NCBI taxonomy): domain Eukaryota; kingdom Metazoa; phylum Chordata; class Amphibia; order Caudata; family Salamandridae; genus Lissotriton; species Lissotriton vulgaris. The sequence continues at coordinate 210,741,238 of NC_141690.1, read as the reverse complement.
CGGGTAAGACCAAGGAGAGACCGCGTCCTCCTAGACAAGATCAGGCCCAGCAACAAGTACCACAGAATATACAACATATTCCGCCTATGCCAGCTTCACAACAGACTGTAGCGGTGCCACAGCAACAGCCTATTACTGCAACACAGAACACGACACAACAGATGTACCAGTATGCACAAAATGACTACCCCGATTATCAGCGATACACATGAAACAGCCTAGAGAGGGAATTTGGCTTGCCTCTTATTGAAGTACCTGTAGATCAAGACGGTCCTTATGTACACAGTCAGGTGTTAGGGAAAGACAGGAAATTTTTAATTGACACAGGGGCAAGCAGGACCACAATCAGTCACAATGAGGTTCCAGGGGCACCCCTCTCAGGCTCACAGAATGTTTCCCTTGGATTTTCAGGAAAACCCATTATTAATGAGGTATCACAGCCACTTCCTCTTGCAGTTGGTCCTTTGACACGGACTACAGATCTATTGCTTACAAAATCGTGTCCAGAGAACTTGTTAGGTATGAAGACACTGAAGGCTCTAGGAGCTATAATATGCTGTTCTCCGGAAGGAGTACGATTATTCTTACGAGATTTTAAAGGCCATTATGTATTAAGAGACATGGATCCCCGGTTACAGAATGTACCTGCACACTTGTGGGCGCAAGGCCCCACTGATGTAGGTTGTATGCACATTACACCATATCGAGTCACACTCAAAGCAGGAGTGGCATTACCACGAATTCGACAATACAAGTTACCTCCAGATGCTGTAGTGGCTTTACTGAGAATAATTGACGAGCTCATTGCACAAGGAGTGGTCGTGGAAACCGACTCCAATGTATGTAATTCTCCTATCATTCCAGTTCTTAAACGTACTGATCCAAATGCACCACCTGTTTATCGATTAGTTATTGATCTGCGCGAATTGAATAAATGCATTGTACCACAGTATCCTGTGGTTCCAGATATCTCTTCATTACTGACAGCTATTGATTCAGAAGCGACGTTCTTTACTGTAATTGACCTCAAGAACGCCTTCTTTAGCGTCCCAATTGATCCAGAAAGCCAATACTTGTTCGGATTCAGTTTAAATGGACGAAGTTTCAAATTTTCACGCGCACCTCAAGGGTTCACAGAAAGCCCCAGCATCTATAGCCAAGCACTGAAAAGACAACTTGACAGTATCCACATGCCTGTTAACACCGCCCTACTTCAGTATGTCGATGATCTGCTGATCACCGCCCGAAGCGAACCCGAATGTGAAAAAGCATCACTGACGGTTTTAAATTTCCTGGCTGACAAGGGGCACAAGGTTTCCCCTTCAAAACTGCAATTCTGTGTTCAGCAAGTTGTGTACCTGGGTCACTTGCTGTCCAAAGTGGGGAGACAGCTCACTCCAGATCGCATCCAGTTAATTGTAAACATGTCACCACCGAAAACACAAAAGGAGGTGCGGGCTTTCATAGGCCTCACCTCGTACTGCAGACAATGGATTCCCCAATATGCATTTCTAGCAAAGCCACTCATTCAGTTGACAACTCAGGAGGCAGCGACATCGACTGTCCTCCCTTGGACTCAGGAACATACACAAGCTTTTGAAGACCTAAAGAAAGCCTTATGTCAAGCACCTGTTTTAGCAACACCATGTTATAATAAGCCTTTTACACTTTTTGTCACAGAACGTGAAGGTACTGCATTGTCAGTCCTCACTCAGGAACAAGCAGGTTCACACAAACCGTGTGCTTACTTTTCTAGCACATTAGATCCAGTAGCTCAAGCTTTACCTGCATGTTTGAAATCAGTCGCAGCGACAGCTTTAGCAATCAGACAGAGTGATTCCATAGTATTAGGACATCAATTGACAGTACAAGTTCCACATTCCGTGGAAGTTCTTTTAAATCGTACACAGACCCAACACTTGACCATAGCAAGACTGACAGGTTATGAATTGACATTGTTTCAACCACACATAGAAATCAGACGCTGCAGCACATTGAATCCTGCCACACTTTTGCCATTAAGCGGTGTAGACCCACTGACACATGATTGTATCGAAGTCATCACTATTACGACGAAACCCAGACAAGACTTGACAGATGTTCCATTACCAGACCCAGACCTGACACTTTATGTGGATGGTTCATGTATGAGAACCGGTACAGGTGAACTAGTGGCAGCCTACGCAGTCACGACAGATACTGAAGTTATAGAAACCAATTGTATCGACACCCTGTCAGCTCAAGCAGCAGAGCTCATCGCTCTGACACAAGCCTGTATTCAAGCCAAAAATAAGAGAGTTAATATATACACTGATTCACGTTATGCATTCGGAGTCGTTCACGATTTCGGAGTCCTTTGGCGAGAGAGAGGTTACTTGACTTCTCACGGTGCCAACATTCAACACGGTCCCCTCATTCAAGCCATGTTAGACGCAATACATCTCCCTACTGCGATATCTATTATGAAGTGTAAGGCACATACAAAGGTTACCGATACGATCTCCCAGGGTAACGACCTGGCAGACCGAACAGCTAAGCAAACTGCCCAGAATCGAATTCATACAACTGACTTGACAAAGACAATAGTTCCGACACAATCACACTGCATGACAGTCAAGGATCCCGCACATGATGTAATTGACATACAGACACATGCCACACCAGATGAAATTAAGAAGTGGACTGAACTAGGAGGGATCCGAACAGATCAGGGATGGATGACGAAGGGAAAATCTACATGGTTTCTCCCCGATTCTATGGTTCAAGTCATCATTAACACTATACACAGCCCAGCACACCTAGGAGAAAAAGCGATGCTAGACAGCATTCAACACATATGGTACAATAAGAACTTACGAGCAGCAGCGAAATAAAAAGTGCGTACTTGCATGATTTGTTGTCAGTTCAATCCAGGTAAAAGCATTCCTGTAGAGAAAGGTGGATTTCAGCCTCCCGATCACCCTTTTGAAGTCCTCCAGATGGATTATATCCAGATGGAACGTTGTCGAGGATTCAAGTATGTCCTCGTAGTCGTGTGTGCACTCTCTCGATGAACAGAGGCATACCCAGTCCCAGATTACACTGCTCCGACCACTGCCAAGCAGCTGGTTCGTGAGTTCTTCCCACGGTATGGTTTGCCCCGTATCGTGTACTCAGATAACGGTCAGCCATTCTCATCCGAGCTTGTGAAACACATAACACTCCTGTTAGGCTATCAGTGGAAGTTCCACTGTGTCCGGCATCCCGAGGCAGCAGGTCTCGTGGAACGCCATAATCAGACTCTAAAGATCCGACTTGCAAAAATATGTAGAGAGAAAGGCGTTGACTGGATAGTTGCTTTGCCAGTTGCCCTTTTCTATATGAGGATGGTTGCGCATTCTCGAACCGGGCTATCCCCGTATGAAGTGGTCTTTGGTAGGCCACCAAATATGTGGGGGACGCCTATACCTCGTAAAATCACAGATGTTGACTGTATTATGCTGACAGATTACCTTGCCTCCTTGATGTCTGCACTACAATCTTGTCGTTCACAGGTAGCTGCAGCCTTTCCCGACAACACCGAGGTGAAGCCTCATGAAGTGGTCCCTGGTGATTTTGTGTTCGTGCGGAATTTTGACCGGAGAAGTCCACTGGAGCCCCGCTGGCAGACCCCGAAGTTGGTTCTTCTGATGACGAGGACGGCTGTTAAATTGGAGGGCAGAAAAGGGTGGCTGCATTCGAGCCACATAAAAAAATTCCACGGACTTCCTTCGGACTTGGACTCTAAGCCCTGCCCTCCTCCACAAACTGACTCAAAACTCCCCCTGGTTGAGAAAACTGCCTCTGAAGAATACAGATTAAAGTTACGGTCTAGCAAGTCAGACAGTTTAATTGTTTAAGTCCTCCCCTAGGTGAATCGGTTAAATTAGTTTCTGACATGTATCCCCTAGACCGAGATAGAGAGAGAGATAGACAGAGACAACTCAAGAAACGTGCATATTGTAAATCACTTCGTAGTCACTGTATAGTGACGTTATTGATTATGGTTTTTTTAAGCCTTCTTATTATTGCTGCCAGTATATTATTACACATGTACTACCCTATTTTCAAGCGTGCACAATCTGCTTACAATGTTACTGCCGAACATTCTTTTAGCGAATTACCTCCCCATGAATTGTCTTACAGACTTGCGCTGCGCAACAACACATTCATTAGTATGTTACATCACTCCCATCAGACTAACAATGCTACAAACTGCTGGATATGTGGCCGACTCCCTCCCTACCAGAGATACAAGGGAGTTCTGCCCCTCTTTCCGTACCCGTTCACTCACAATGGCTCCTGTGGGGCATGGTTTAGATTGATTAATTCCCTAGATTCTGACATTGCTGTTTACAATGGGAATTGGGTTTGGGGAAACCTGAACTTAGTTCTACTTAAAGTCTGTTACCCTGACAAGAAGGGACTTCCCACTAGAACAGGAACTGATCTAGAAAATGAAGTATATGGATTAGGTAATTACACAATTAACCTCATGATTCTAACTGTTGAATCCGATGCTGCACCAGTCTTACCTGCCATGTCAGTGTTACCAGTCAAAGGTGAATTATGTATCAGAAAGAATGGTTCCATACACTTAGGTCATAGTCAATGTACTACTGTGATCGAATTCAGTGATCAAGGCAAATCCACGTTTAGAGCTACCCGTCATTCCTACTTTGTCTGTGGCCATACCGCATATATACGTTTACCTTTAGATTGGGATGGTACCTGTTACATTGCATTCCTTCTGCCACCTGTTTTTCTAGCTCCTCCTGATTATCACAGAAATACCAATCTAGTAAACAGCAGACTCAGAAGAGATCTCCCGATTGTCGACTACACTGAAACGGCATGGGAGCAATACACAGACTTCAATAAAGGTTTCTTCCCCTACTTAGGTACTGTTACTAATAGTAAACTGATACGTAGATTAACTAGAACCCTCGAAGCAGTAGTGAATGAAACTACTTCCGCTCTAGGTAACTTAACAGAGGAACAGTCCGCGATGCGGGTTGTTGTTCTTCAAAATCGTCTCGTCATTGACGTCATCCTAGCAGATAGGGGTGGAGCTTGTAAGGTCATCGGGTCGAGTTGCTGTGTTTTCATTCCAGAAAACGCGCCAACGGTATATAAAGCTATAACACGTCTCCATAAAATTGCAAGTCTGATACATCAGAATCCAGGCACCTGGACTTGGTCCGGTTGGTTCTGGACAACGTTGACCGCTTGGGGATGGAAGATCCTATCCTTCCTAGGCATTGGTCTCCTCATAGTATTCAGTTGTTGCCTGTGTTTACAATGTGGACCGGCGATTTGCGGCCTGTGCGCCACATCATGTATTCCACACTCAAATTCCCATTCAAACCGCCAAAAGAAGAAAGAAGAGCAAATGATGTTACATGAACAGATTGATTGGTTCATGCAGATCGATATATCATGAAGGGTCCGTAGGGGACAAGGAGGGAATGAGGTAATATAAATTTTGTGATCGATTGTGTCCCCTATCTTAGACCCCAACGACTCCGTGTACACGCTACAAGTACATGTATGTTCCCTCCACTTCAAGCTATGAAGACGCAAATACATTTGCGTCCAACGTTAACATGTCCTCTTTCAGATCCACCCTGAATGGGTCGAATAGTCCGTTCCTAAGTATGCCATGCCAACGTTTTTATGTAGTGTACTTTACACGTTTTTCAGCCCTGGCAAAGTAGGCCCTGAATTCTGCCACCGAGCCTTTTCCTGCCTTCTGACTCTGAATCTCAAACCTGGGCCTACATCTGTACCCGTGACCTCTGCCTTACTCCCTGCGCGGCTAACGGTGCTTGGCTCAGCCTGTTGCCTGCCAAGACTGTATTCAACCTTCGAATTATCTGCTTCACTCCTCGAAAATACATTCCTGTCTAGTAGTTTCATGTCAACATCCTCCCAGCTGCGGAGCAAAAGGGCTCGGCCTCACTGTCTCTGTGCAAGTAATTCATGGCTCTGTTTCCATGGTAGGCCCATGCCCTCCCTCGCACCCCTCGCCTCTCATGCAGACACGTAGACGCTCATACACGCACTCATAGTCAGTATAGAATAGCCTCTTGTCCGAGAGACCTTTTCCTTCCAGATAATACAGTTCCTTAAACATGAGATATTAGATACGATTTGGGATTAGGTTGATCTGACACTCCAGACTTCTGTCTCCTCATGTAGGGCTAAATGTCAAGTCCCCCTTCACCCCTCAAGTTACACGTACATTACACGTCATACTGCTGCGCGCGCATCTCTGCCATGTATTTTCTGCTGACACTGCCGGATTCACTCATGGATACGCCTACTTGTGACATCATGATAAATGACGTTCTTGTTCACGCCTTCATGCACGCCTATTGTAACGCCTTTTTGTATTACGTACATGCACTCTTATCTCTCTTCTCAGCTGTCACGCCTCCTGCATATGCTTTTACTGTAATGCATTGACTATATATATGAATGCCTGTCAATAATGTATTGTCGCATACTTGCATACTCGCTATTACCATTGACTCTGTCAGTCTGTCCCTTCCCGAACCTGCGTGGTGACGGAACGGTATGCCACCTTGGCTCGAGCCAATATGCTAATTACCCAATTCCTTTTTAAGGAATAAAACCCATTTTGAGAAACCTCAAATATCACGGATTTTGCCTCTTATTTATTATGAGTTATTCTTATTGACTTTACCGCATAGAAATTCAGTACCAGGTAATTAAATTTACCACAGTTTAAAAGAAAAAAAGGTTTCTAAGGAGAATAGAAGTTGGGCTCACGTGTTTTCCTCACTATAATTCAGGGCTAGTATTAAGCTCCACCACCTTCAAACATCACCAGCCAGCACTGTAAGAATAGAATATAAACAGTGTCTTGATGAGCACTGGTCACTTTCAACAGCTTCCACTGGGTCCAGGTCATTACTCTTTTAGTTTTGTAAAATAAAAAAATTGCAATGTGCATTCTTCACAGAAGAAAAAATGTAACTAAACAACAAACACATTTTAAACAAGTTGCTGCTATGTTACATTATTGTCAATGCATTAAAAATTATTTGTATGAATACAAACTTCACTTCTGTGCTTCACATGAGTGATAGTGCCTTACAAATGATCATGAATCAAAACGCCTTAAAAGAAGCAATAATTTAAGGCATTTATACAGGTTGTAAACAATATATGGTCTATATTAATTAATACATGTGGGCATAACTGCTTTTGTTTTTTTTAAATCTCTTTTTCCTCTCCCTGTGAATTATCAATATATTTCTCAGTGCAGCACACACTAAGGGAATATTAAATTATGAAAATAATTTAGGCTTACAGTGCAGTTCTGTGTTTTGTGGCACATAGCCTCTTCAGAAGAACACAGATTTGTTCATGCAATACTAAGAGATAGGAGTAATGTTTGTCTGGGGTGGCATTTTAGCACCCGTGAAATATAAAACAGACATCTGTCTGTCTTGTCTTACAGTAATGATGCAGTTAATAAGGAACTTCAGTTATTGTGCTGTCCTTAGGGCTAAGTTAATAGGTTTGTCACTTCCTGGCAAGATTCGGGGACAAAGGTCATATGATGTTACTTCCTGTGATTTCATCATGTTTGGGTGTATGATGTAATTTTCGCTACTACTAGCATTTTGGTGAATCAACATCCATGGATTCCGGTATCCCACTGAACTGTATCAATTCAATTCAAATACTTGCACTGAATCTCGTGTTGCTTCAATAGTTTTAATCTATTGACTTTAACATACTTGTGCCCCAAATTTGCCAAGGTAATGAGCCGGCAAAAAGTGATACAAAGCTTTGTATGCTTTTTACTATCCATCACAATTAGATTTTTGTGCTTGAAAATTGTCTTTTTCTCTGAGATAAACATACTTTGCGTTACTATATATCATTTTACATCAAGGGAGCTTTGCTTGGACAGTTCAGTGCAAACAACCATAGGTTTTTCATACAAAGTCCAATCTACTAAGTTAGCCAGACTGGGCTTTACATCAAAAACTTGTAACTACTTAAAGCAGGTTCAATCAACAACTGTGGTCATTTCTTGAAAATAACAACACAATTTATTGTCTGATGGTATTTGGACAAAATATTGAGTTGTAAATAGCAGGAGAAAGAAATATCGAGGAAAATGTTGTGATGCAAATAGATTGCGATGCAGAAAATATCGTTGTCAAGAATATTGTTTTTTCAAGTAAATAATGTTGTTGAGAATATCATTGTTGTTAATATTTTTTTCATTAGTATAGTTGTGAAAAAGCATCTTGATGTGCGTTTGTTCATTTATTAATTATATGTGTTCTTATTTGTGTAATTATTAATAATATTTTTAAATATAGTTTGTAATTTTAAGTGATTTCATTTCTTTAGTTCAATTATTAATTTTAGCGTTGTAGCTGGTTGCTAGATTTGTAAGGATATAGGGTGGAAAGTTAATTAAATTACTAATCAATTAACAATTACTTATTCATTTTTGATTTTTAATTTATTAATAGTTATTTAAATTGCGTAATTATACATTTTAGGTGAAGGCTGCCAGGTTTGTAGGGGTATAAGGTGAGAAGGTATTAAGTAATAATTGCCAATTTATTATTAATTTAATATTATTCAATGGATTATTAATTATTTAAATTGCGTAATAACTTTATATTTTAGTTTTAATTTAGGGGTGGGCTGTTGAGTTTGTAGGGCTATACGGTGGGAAGTTAAGTAATAATTATCTAACAATGCATTACCTATTATTAATTATTTTATTTATATAAATATGCAGATCATGTAATACTGATTTATTTTAGTTATATTTTAGTTGTGGGTTGCTAGTTTTGTAGGGGAATAGGGTGGGTCATAAAGTAATAATTAAAAAACTATTAATTGTTGATTAGTCAATTATGTCGATTATGTTATACTTATTTATCTTAATTATATTTCAAGTGTGGGCTGCTAGGTTTGTTGGGGTGTCGTGTGGGAAGTCAATTAAGCACTAAGTAAGGGCCATAAACTTATCTGAGATCATAATGACTGTGAAAATTATAATATACATATTCACAGCATATGATCCCAAGGGGGTAACAGACTAACAACCAGACACACACTCACCCAGTCATAGAGCTGTTTCCACATGCACTCTTTAACCCATACACCCAGTGAATCAAGTAGTCACACATCTCTGCACAGAGTCACACACCTCCAACCCACCCACAAACACACTCAGGCACCCATGCAAATACTCGGGCAAACAATCAATAACCCATATAAACTGTCATTTAGCTACTGACCAACCCATGTGCCAGCTTACATTCACACAGTTTAGTTACTAACGCATGCATTCAGTAAGACACGTTTAATCAATCACTTATACAATCAGTCACACACCTCGTAAATCCTTCATCCAGATACTTATACAGCCTCTCATTCTTCAATACACCTTGGCATATACGTAAAACATATTTAAACTTTACAAAAAAACACAGTCACTGGATGATGTCATCAGTAATGTCATCAGTGATCTCATTTGAGATGTCAGTGATGTCACTGACCATGCGATGAATGATGTAATATGTGACGTCATGAGCAGTGCATTGCCGAGGCGTGAGTTATAGTTAGCTGAACTAAATATAACGGTGGAATTTCTATGGTTTTGTATGAGTGAAAGGTCCAGCTAATCATAACGCCCCGAAACCTATGTTTTTTAATTAAATTTCTTAGGTTATATATATATATATGTATATATATATATATATATATATATATATATATATATATATATATATATATATATATATATATATATATATGCAACCTACTGGCCGTTGCTAATAAGTGATTATAGTTAGGACCGAGTTTAGTTGGCGTGTAGATATGAATTCTTGTGATGAATACAGTAATATTTGCACTTTATTTGAGATATTTAGTACCTCTTGAGCACTTGCACTTTGGCATTTTTCATGTGCAATATCCAGTCGATTTGTTTACAGAATTTATTTATCTGTTGACTAATGCACTTGCACTTTTTGTTTTTTAATAAGGTAGAATTGTCTGACAGCATTACCATTAGTATAACTCCCGTGTGTTGTAATAACGTAATTTGTTCATTAGAGCCAGGACGATTTCTCATGAGACTAGACTGTGCTAAATTTAATACAGCGACTTTCTCTGGCTATATATATGACTAAGGACAACAATTTTTCTCCCACATAAAAGAAAGGGTTATGCTCTATTGAAATAGGCACTTGCCTTATTTTAAATGCACAAACATAAGAATTCTCTGTTTGCATAAGGGAGCTAATACGTTTCTGTTGAATGAAATATGCACTTGCACTTTGTAAATTGTGAACGTTAAATTTAATAGAGAGTGATACATATAAGTATATATCTCTCTTATTTTTGAGCATTTTTTATAATTATCCCTTTATGAATGCTTTGCTGTGGGAGGTCCGGCAATAAGATATTCACTTTGATATCTATGTTTCTGAAAAGGTCAAGATGGCCGCTGTGTTTACTCAAATAGTGTTGTACTATGAGTCCTTTTACTGTTTTAATCACCCTGTGTGTGTGCGAAAAGGAAAGCTCAGACCAACGCAAAAACATCGTGATCAAGGGAGCCTGATGGTACATGCTTAAATAAATAAGCTTTTGACAAAAACCTGCTCGTGAGTGCCTGGATGCTTTCAGTTTTAAAGACTGTGGAATCTGGAACCTTATCCTGAATATAGCGCGACTTGGTCGATAGTCGTGGAACCAGGCACCGCCGGCAGTTTGGTAGCTCGCCAGTTTCAATCGCCAAACAAACAAAGTGAAACGGAGACAGGCGCGCCCCCCGGAAGGATTCAGTGGACTGGCAAGGAGTACGCGAGTGGTGGAGCTGAGGAAGGTGGCTTCCTGTAACCCAGGGATCGGAGGGTCTCGGCGGTTCTGGTAAGTCAGCCCGACTCGCTATCACAAACACACGCGTCATTTTAGGTCCGTGTCTGAACTAACGGGAGCCGGTTTCTGGTGTAGTATTTTCCTGTTTGTGGACTTACGATTAAAAAAGCCCACTATCCTTGAAGATTTCGAGGGTTTAATTTACTCAGGAACAATCACCAGACGAGCAGGAAGAAAGCTATTAAAATGAGTGAAGAGGAATATGCAGCGAGGGAGCTCGAGGCAGTGAAATTATTCGAGGATTCTGCCCAGTTACGACCGGAGAAAGCGGGGGCGGCTGAACCTGCAAGTAATCCAGATCTAACAAAGAATTTGCAGTCTCTGGAAAAATTTAAAAAAAGAGAAATATCCCGTTGGTGGGAAGTGGCATCATTAAGACGCTATCTTGATGTGAACAGAATTCCGCGGGGACTCCGCATAATGATTTCCCCCTCATCTGAAAACCCGGATATTGGAATGTTGGAAGAGTGGGCTGAGAATAGTGCTGGAAGCTCTAAAAACATGATGCAGATACTTCTGAAGTACGCAGAAAAAGAGCGCTTGGAAGTAATCGATGAAATCAAGGAACTGACTGAAATGTTGGAGAAACATGATGATAAAACGAGTATTGAAAAATTCAAGACTGATCTGAAGCCGAAACTTGAAAAATATGAAAAACGTATCAAAGATAGGAAGGCCACGAAATTTATAAGAGATCGTATAGATTACGAAACCGGGCGAATTTACACATTCGGAAAGAAATTTGATATGGTTCGGCGTCAAAAGATCTTTAGTGGCCAAAACATTCAACAGACGCCAATGCAAAGTGATGCGAGCTCAGGAACAGGCTCAGAACAAGAATCAGATGACGGTAGCCGAAGAGGTCCGAATGATGTACGGCTGCCAGTAGCTGATGAGGTCCGTTTTATGATCATGGAACAACAGTCGGACCATCGCTTGGGAAGAGGGAGAGGAGGGGGAAGGGGCCACGGAAAAGAAGACAAAGACGAGGGGGGGAAGGCTACAGGAGGAGCACAAGGTTGGCAAACAAAAAGATCTCTGCGGTCGAACAGCAAAAAGCAGTAGACATTGCTGATATTGCCAAGAAAGACACAACAATTATTAATCTGAGCTCAGTCCAGTTAACAAGTGATGATGAGACAATCCTTAAGTTAGGGCTCTCCTACTGTGACACTAATGACTTCAATTACCCCAACAGTAGGATGGACCTGTACAAATTCATTAGGAAACTCAAACTTAATAAAATGCATGCAACTAAAAAAAGCAATGCCGCGCTGAGCTCAGCTATGGAATCAAGTACCACGCAGCCTTCCCTCACAGTCCATGAATTACCAGCTTTAACGGACATGATAGCGCTAATGGATGACACATTTGAGGAAGAGAACAATGAGAATTCTGACTCTGGAAATGATTTGTTACTTGAAGATCATACACCATTTAGGGCTACGTCAAAATTTCTTCCACAAACAATGAAAGACAACGTAGACTTATTTGGTGAGAATGTAACTAGAGATCTGAAAAGCTTATACTTGCAAGAAAACCAAAAGAAATGCAAGATAAATTTGAGGAAAGCTAACTTCCATAAAACAGTGAAGAAACTTCAAACGGAGGATGGACTTCTGGTGAAACCCTCTGATAAAGGGGGAAATGTGGTTCTCTGGGGAAAAGAACAGTACAAAAAGGAGGCTATGAGCCAGTTATTGGACCACAGCTGTTATAAAAGAATCAGTACCAGGGAGTATGAAGATGTCATCAGAGAGTTTTATGGGAGACTGGATCACTGGAAAGAATCCGGTTTACTTAGCTGGGATGAACATAAGTACATCAAACAAGATAATCCAGTGATTCCAGTCTTCTATATGTTACCCAAAATACATAAAAATGCCACTAGTCCACCAGGGAGGCCCATTATTTCTTCATGTGGGAGTCTTTTCGAGAAAGCTTCAAGATACATAGACTATTTCCTGAATCCCATTGTCAGAACACTTCCGTCATACATAAAAGACTCAACTGACTTTTTAAAATGTATTTTTGATATTTGTTGGGATCATACTACAATGATCCTATTGACATTAGACATTTCTACTCTTTATACGAGTATAAGACACAATGATGGTTTGAGAGCTTGTGCCCACTACTTGAATAGAAGACCAATACGTCTTGCATCCCAAAATAGGATGATTCTGGAAATCATGGAGTGGTGTCTATCGAAGAACATTTTTCTGTTTGGTAATGATCTGTATATTCAAGAACGGGGCACAGCAATGGGCACCTGCTTTGCCCCCAGTTATGCCAACCTACATCTTGGCTACTGGGAGGAGCAGGTGCTGAGAGGGGGCCCACTCGATCATTGGTCGGAGCACATTCTCTTGTGGGTGCGTTATATCGATGATGTCTTCGTGCTGTGGCACGGCACGGAGACATCAATCGGCACCTTTATTGAGGAGATCAATCAAAATTCTTTAAATTTGGAATTTGTGGGGAACTTCAGTAAGGTTTCAATTGATTTCTTAGATATTAGGGTCACCCCTTCAAACAATAAGCTAGAGACAACTGTGTTCCGCAAGCAAACTGCGGGTAATTCTATACTGCACGCTGAAAGCGCACATCCAACTGCATTAATAAGGAGCATTCCGTTTGGGGAATACTATAGGGCCAGACGGACATGCAGTAATGATGAGCAGTTTGACACCATAGAAGAAGAAATGACCCAGAGATTCCTTGAGAGAGGTTACAGCAAGAAAGTTTTGCAGGGTGCTGCTAGTAAAGCCAAAAAACTAACTAGGCAATCTCTACTTTTTGAGCCCTCTAGAACTCGTATATCGAAGTCTAATCAACAAGACCAAGGCAGCTCTAGGTTTATCACTACTTATAACACCAAACATAAGGAAATTAGATCGATATTTAGAAAACATTGGTATCTGATTAAGAACGATCCAGTGCTGGGTTCCAAGATGAAGAAAAATCCAGAGATTACTTATCGGAAATCCAAGTCACTTAGAGATCTAATTGTCCGTAGTGATTTTGAAGACCAACGTAAGAGTGGTGCTGACTGGATGAAGCCAAAACCTGGTTTTAAGAAGTGTTTTAAGTGCAAAGCATGCCTACATGGTATGAATCGCACTGAGTTTAATACATCCTTTAATAAAACCATGAAAATTAAGAGCACCATCACTTGCAAAAGTGAATTTGTTGTGTATCTTTTACAATGTCCCTGTCCCAAAATATATATCGGAAGTACAACTTTACCAGTACACCAACGGGTTTTACAGCACAGAAGCGCAATAGTGAACCAGGATAGGTCGTACCCTGTGGCTCGACACTTTGAACTCCATCACCAAAGTAACCCCGAAGGTCTGTTATACTCCTGTATTGCAGAAGTCCCAAAAAAGAAGAGAGGGGGAGATAGGAAGGGGGAGTTAAGGAGATTGGAGACTTACTTTATTTTAGAATTTAATTGTAAGGAACCACAGGGTTTGAATGTTGATGAAGACCTATACACCTGCTTGGGTTGACTGTATAAATACAATGAATTATTTCAGAAACCTCGACGATCCTTGAACTGCACTTTCAAAGATCTTTTCATTATGAACTTCTTTTTGGTGAAAATTTCTTGTTGATTTTAATGGTTCAAATCTGAAGTCCTTTCTTTTTGTATTTTCACATACAGAAGTGATTGTATTCTTGAATGAAGGCTCTGGGAGAAATCTTTTACAATGTAGTAATGCTGTCTTTGGTTCTGTGATATGCACTGCCACTTTGAAATAATGCTTTTGATTGTGCAATTTGAGTGGAATGTTTACATTTATAAAGTACTGTACTTTGATGCAAAAGCACTTGCACTTTCTAATGAGACCAAGGAATCCCTCCAATGCTATGTAATTATATATCATAGGAGGATGGTGTGTAGATATGAATTCTTGTGATGAATACAGTAATATTTGCACTTTATTTGAGATATTTAGTACCTCTTGAGCACTTGCACTTTGGCATTTTTCATGTGCAATATCCAGTCGATTTGTTTACAGAATTTATTTATCTGTTGACTAATGCACTTGCACTTTATGTTTTTAATAAGGTAGAATTGTCTGACAGCATTACCATTAGTATAACTCCCGTGTGTTGTAATAACGTAATTTGTTCATTAGAGCCAGGACGATTTCTCATGAGACTACCCACATAAAAGAAAGGGTTATGCTCTATTGAAATAGGCACTTGCCTTATTTTAAATGCACAAACATAAGAATTCTCTGTTTGCATAAGGGAGCTAATACGTTTCTGTTGAATGAAATATGCACTTGCACTTTGTAAATTGTGAACGTTAAATTTAATAGAGAGTGATACATATAAGTATATATCTCTCTTATTTTTGAGCATTTTTGATAATTATCCCTTTATGAATGCTTTGCTGTGGGAGGTCCGGCAATAAGATATTCACTTTGATATCTATGTTTCTGAAAAGGTCAAGATGGCCGCTGTGTTTACTCAAACAGTGTTGTACTATGAGTCCTTTTACTGTTTTAATCACCCTGTGTATGTGTGAAAAGGAAAGCTCAGACCAACGCAAAAACATTGTGATCAAGGGAGCCTGACTCCCGAAACGCGTTGATGGTACATGCTTAAATAAATAAGCTTTTGACAAAAACCTGCTCGTGAGTGCCCGGATGCTTTCAGTTTTAAAGACTGTGGAATCTGGAACCTTATCCTGAATATATATATATATATTTATATATATATGCAACCTACTGGCCGTTGCTAATAAGTGATTATAGTTAGGACCTAGTTTCTATAGGAAAATAATTTTTTGACTTGCCTATATCTTTGGCGTTGTTTAACGAATTTTCAAGAAATTTGCCTAAAAAAGTGTGGAACTGATTCTAGTTGTGCATGGAAAGTTTTGGGGTGATCCATCAAGTGACGGTTGAGAAAAAGTGTGCTAAAAAAAAGTGTGTTTTTCATGTTAATGTTCATAGGGAGTTTGTACACGACCGTTCAGAGCCCGAACCGCTGAACAGATTTGCATCAAATTTGGCAGAAAGCTAGTCCTTGGTCCAGGAAGAGCTCTTTTTGTGATTTGGTGGAAATCCGTTCGGTAGTTATAGAGATATTATAAGAAAAAAATTGTGTTTATCTAGGGACGTGGACTCTCCGGAGCTCCACACTCCACAGCAAGGTCCTAATGCCAAACACAATATTGAAACTATAGGTTTAAAGAGAGGATTTGAAGAACCACGGCTCCACAAAGCATGTTTAAGAGGCAGTAAAATGTTTTTTTTGTCACTTGCAAGATCTTCAGGGTCGTCCTGGGGTTCAGCGTGTTACAAAAAGTTACATGGTAGGCCGCGCTGAGCGTCCGGTGGATCAGGTGGATCCGCGGGTTCATGAAAAATCTCAACCAAAGTGGGCTTCTTCGCAGGAACATTACAAAGGGTTCAAGAAATACTGACTATTTAGAAGTGGTATAACATAAAAAAAGAGATGAAAGGAAACCTGTGATCTGTTATCTGTGGCAGCACAAATAGGAGCACATGGTGATCGTGCGCTTTTACTTCGAACGTTTTAAGCACGTTAAGCACGTTTCCCCTTTAACATAGAACATCACGCCCAAGCGTAGTTAACATATTGGAGGCAGGGCTATGGAATACAATTTTTCTAATTTGGGAATTTCCCCTTATTATGTTGGTGAACTCTATATACCCATTTTGTAAGTGACTATGGAATTCATTAGCATCGGACGCACACATCGGCCAGGACCGTTGAAGAAACAGCGAGAGTACATAACGCGGTAAGCGACTAAATATCTCTAGAGATAAGGAGCGGTTTGGGGTAACCAGTAGCAGTGGTTAACAAGCTGAAAAGAGATATGTAGAGCATTTAAGAAACGAGGAATGACCTGCTGTTGAAAAACGTTCGAAGTAAAAGCGCGCGATCACATAAATGTTTCTTTGTGTTTATCCTTTAACAGGCTGGCAGCTGGGAACGCACACATATGTGCTAGCAAGGATATTTGTTTGAAAAGAGCTTCATACTTGCAGAAGAACATCTTAATAAATCCATATAATACACCGCACACCTTGAATACATTTACCATAATGCACCGCACTAGTATCGAGCGAGTATAATATCAAGAACAATCATTACATGATAGATAATGATGTAACATTTTGTTAATATACCATTGAGGAACTGTTCAAAAGCATCATGCAGGTATTTACCTGGGCTGGTGGGAGGAGCAGGTAGTCCATAACATCGGGCTATTTAAAGACCACGCCGTCCTCTGGCTACGCTATATTGACAACATTTTCTGTGTGTGGAGTGGCACTGATACACAAGCAACTGAATTTGTGCAAAATCTTAATAACAACCAGTTGAATCTCCAATTCACACACCAGATCAGTAAGGACACCATGGAATTCCTAGACCTCAAATTAGAGGTAAGCGGTAATACTATTGTTAGCTCGCTGTTCAGGAAAGCTACGGCTGGCAACAGCTTGCTCCATGCAGGAAGTTGCCATCCCCGCAATTTAATTAACAGCATACCTTTTGGAGAGCTACTACGAGCACGTAGAAACTGTAGTACAGCTGACAAGTTTGAACAGGAGAAAAAAAATCATGAAAGAAAGATTCCTGTCACGAGGCTATAGCCCTAAGATTGTAAAAGATGCCATTACTAGAGTAGAAACTGTTAATCAGCAAGATCTGTTATTTCCTAAAACTACTGAGTCTCAGACCAAATCTGAAGAAACAGTAAGATTCATTACCACCTATAGTACACATGCGTGGGAAGTGAAAAGAAGCCTCGGTAAATTTTGGGAAGTTCTTCAAACTGACAATGATCTAAGGGACTGCATAGGTGAACATCCATCCTTAACATTCCGGAAACCAAGGTCACTACGTGACCAACTGTGCAGCAACATGATTCCCAATCCCAAGAAAGTCAATGCTGTAAAAGGTTTCTTTACATGTAATCAATGTAAGGCTTGCAAATTCAGCAGCAGTGTGAAATCACTTAAATTTAGCAGCAAGGAAACTCCATGGATTATACAAAAGCATTTGAACTGCAATACTGAATATGCCATCTATACTTTGAAATGCCCATGTTCAAAATACTACATTGGGAGTACCATTCATAAGGGTAAAAAGCGAGTATTAGAACATTTGAGAGCGATTGGTAAAAATGACAAAACCTATCCAGTAGCTCGGCACTTTCACGAGCATCATAAAAGCAATGCTAATCTCGTGAAATTTGCCGTTATCGATTGTGTCCCACCCAACAAAAGAGGTGGAAATAGACTTCTGGAACTCAGGAAATTAGAGTCCAAATTTATCATAAGATCCAACACCATGGCGCCCCATGGATTGAATATGGATGAGGAACTGTCAGTACATTTACATTGAAGTAGATAAATTTTGTCTTAAGAATTTTGCTGCTTAATTACCTTCTGCATGTTGTTTTAGAATTTTGTGTGTTCTCTTCATGATACGTTTTTTTCAATTATGAAGGTTTTAATAGGACTTTGCCTTTATCATTGTCATAGGGGTTACAAGTACTTACCCAACAGTGACTGAAGAGAATTTCGCTGGCATTCAACAGAGCACCAGCCCACTGGGGCATGATTAATGACTGACCTAAATTTTGAATGAACTTTACTAACTGCATCGAGTTGCCAATTTATATGGACTTGGCTCACTAGGGCAATAGTTTCTCATCAACTTTTAACACGAGTCGTATTTACTTTGCATTAAACCTAAATTTATTTTTGTTAGCCCACTGGGGCAGTACTGTTTCAAAGCAATACGTTGGCTTTGGACTCGCCGCTAGGATATTTAACAAGATGACTGTTTAATTTTCAGTCGTCAACACGCGGTAAATCACATAGCTCAACGGGCTGGGTTACCCCGTGTAACACTCTTTTGAGGTCAGGAGTTTGTATCCTCTCTAAGCAGAGTTGCTCAATTTACAATGAATGACAACATTTTTTCATTGAATGCAATTTAATTTCCTTGTTATTCCAAATGTATAAAAACACTGAATTTTTGTTATTGTTGGCAGTCGAAATGCTTTACCCGAATCAGAGGGTTTACAGGTGATTCACGTCATTATCTCTAGCGTGGTTTAAAAATGTGCTTAAAAATGTGCCTAAAAATGTGCTTAAAAAAGGTGCTTTTGGATTGTCCTAATGATTAATGTGTATATAATCCAGTCACTTTTAATGCTAGTACAAACACCACTTTGAAAATTGTTTAAGAGCGAAGTATTTTGTTTATGTTCTTATCACGTGACATAGTTTTTTGCTTTATTATTCACACTGAAATGCACAAAGTTTGCCCGTGATGAAGGAGTAGGCTTACTCCGAAACGCGTAGGACGTTGTATCTGCATTAAACTGCACCACTTACTGAGGCCACGGCTCCTGTGTTGTTCTTTCTGATATCGCTGGAAGGAAGACGCTGGTGGAGTGTGTTGAATATATATATATATATAAAAATATATATATAAATATATATATATATGAAACAACAATTCCTGTCCACCATCAAATGCTGCGACGTTAACAGGAACGGACCACCACTCAGGTTTTTAGTTGATTTTAAAGTGCATTTATTCCATCTCTCCCAACATGACGCGTTTCGACAGGGTCGCCCCTGTCTTGATCACATGACATGCAAGGATCCCACGTTATTTAAATACTTCAAGCCTCCATCTTCTTCCCTCCAAAATTACATTGAATTTAGAAGAAACACTATATAAATATACAGTGTTTATATAAAATTTGCAAATTATTTAACATATTAACATAATTATATTGGTAGCGCGAATTATAAAAAAACAAAATATATCTTACAAAAAACCACAATAGTGCAATAAAGGGCAAGTGCCCAGTTTACAACCAACATAGTCAATCAAAAAGTATTTTGTTCATTATGAAGCAATGTAGACTAGAGCATTTCACCAAAGTGCAAAAGTGTATCGTTTTGCTAAGTAAACCCAGCAAATACGATATAAGAGGATTAAAAGTCAGGACTATTGGATGCATATCACTACACTTGATTAGAAAAATTGCAACAAAATTCATGTAGTAATTGGTAAAGCAAAATATAACGGTAGAAATCAGATGCTAGATACAGGAGACATAATTAGTGTGGATGTAAACATACCTACTTAAATAGTGTGCACTAAGAGATGGTCATCTAAGGACTCCAATACCACACAAATACCAGATAAAAACCAGTAAAACCAGGAACCTAGTTAAACCAATAAAAACCATAGAAAAAGTGTAGCTAAAATCCAATAAATAACCAATCTACTCACACTAAAAAGACATATATACACACACACAAGATTACAAATAAGATATAAATAATGTAGAAAAAATACATCAGGAAAATTTCAAATAGAAATTTCAAATTCATGATCCCGATGTTAGCAGCAAGAAAAAATAGAAAATGTAATTAGTTCATTTGATGAATAGATGTGTAAACCTTAGTATCCTATCATATAAATATACACAGAATAAACATATACATAAAAGAAGAAAATTATATATATGAATATGAACATAAATATAAATGCATACTAATGAAATCACGTAAAGAGTCAGAATGATAAATTTATGCAATTCACCGCAAAGGTTGACACCATATTACAGAAAATTATAAAAAGTTATAAAGATCCTCCCCTGTATTAAGCCCATTGGGCATCTTAGTATCTAACCGTATGATGTAATGGCTTTCAAGTTGGCGCAGTTTCTTTTCTCTGTTCCCTCCTCTAATAGATTTGGGAACTGCATCAAATACAAAGTAACACAGATCTTGAAGGTTATTATGATGCACCAATTTAAAATGTCGGGCAACTGGATATGAGGGATCTGAGTTCACAATTGCCCGTAGGTGCTGCAAAATATGGTTAAAAACAGGGAGTTTAGTACTGCCAACATATTGAAGTTGACACGTACATTTAAGTACATAAACTGCATAGTCGGTTTTACATGAGTAGAGGCCTTGAACTTTGTATTGCATAGGAGAGAATGCTTCTTCAAATTCTGCTTATTTACTCCAAACTTGCAGGATCTGCATGAACTACATTTGTAGAAACCCTTTCTGTTTGTCAACAAGTTGCCTGTGTTGCTTACTTCTGGACTAGTCCTTACGAGAGCATCCCTCATGGAGGGCGCTCTTCTGAAAGTTATTACAGGTTGTGATTACAATTCTGGAGCCAACGTCATGTCAGTTCTAAGAATGGGACATGCTTGTTCACAATCCTTCTGACTTGTTTCTCTTGGCTACTAAATGTAGTGATTAACCTCACCACTGGTTTTAATTTTGCATCTAGGTCTGTAGAATCGACAACCAAGTTACTGGTGTCACATTGAGTATCCTGATCCTGTATTCTAGCCAGAGCTGATTGTAAGTCACTCGAATCATAGCCCGAGCTTTAAATCTATCTTTAGATTCCGACAAACATTTTTCCAAATCCTCTCTCTTGCTGCAAATCCTTTTGATGCGTAAAAACTCCCCATAGGGGATACGTTTGATAAGGTCCTTGGGTGGGCACTGCTGGCAGACAAAATCGAATTGCCAGCAGTGCCCTTTCTATGTAATCTGGTGTGTATGGTACTATCTTCCACATAGATCTCCACATCTAAAAATTCCACCTTCAAATTGCTAACATGAGCCGTAACTTGAAGATTCAAGATGTTGTCATTGATATCAGTAACACCTTTCAATGCTGATTCCTGTGAACCTTTCCAAACAACACAAACATCATCTATAAACCTCCACCATTTGATGAAATGCTTTGAAACAATATCAACATGAGTGTGCATAAGGACGCGCCTCTCCCACCAACCAACATGCAAGCATGCATAGCTGGGGGAGCAGCACGCCCCCATCGCCACACCCCTCAATTGCTGAAATAGTTCTTTATTGAAAAGAAAAAAATTGTTAATTAAACAAAGTTCTGTCATCCTCAACAGCATTTTATTGTGTTGGTAGAAACAAACATCCCTATCTGACAAAAAAATGACTGATAGCATTCAGACCATCATGGTGGTTGATAATGGTATAAAGGGAACAGATGTCCATTGCTAAAAAGCAATAGTCATCCTCCCATTTAGTCTCTTTAAGCTTTTCTAAAAAATGACCAGTATCCCTAATGTAAGAAGGGAGTTTTTTTACATACTCGTGGAGAAAAAAGTACACATATTTAGACATTGCCTCCAGTAAACTTCCTTTTGCAGTGATTATGGGACGCCCAGGGACTGGAGTAATTTGTTTATGGACTTTAGGCAATAAATGTAAGGTAGGGGTAATCGGGAAGTCAGTTTTCAAGAAACTGTGCTCTTCCTTACTGATCAAGCCTTCACGCTTCCACTGAGCCAATTCTTTGAAAACCTGATCTTTAACCACGGTTAGTACAGAGAAGGTTACTTGTTTGTAGCAGCAGGTATCGTTAAGCTGCTTCATAGCCTCCTCCATATACATTGTTCGTGGCCAAAGAACTATATTCCTGCCTTTATCAGCTTTGTTCACTATAATTTTATTATCGTTGCTGATTTTCTTCATAAGGCGGGAATACTGCTGCTCTATATATTGCCTATGTATGTTCTTCTGCAGGCATGTTTTATGGAGAGCTTTGAGGTCTTCAATAATGCAATCCCCAAAAATATCTGTGGCATCCCTAGCCATCATGGGATAAACGTTGAAGGTGGGCGGAAATGTGTGAGGGCAGCTCTAGTAGTACAAATACCCATGCCTAAACGATCATCTTGCGTGTTTGAGGGTACAACAACATTGACATCAGCTAATCCATTTACAGTTCTTGGTACAGGGACATCAGACACTTGGAACTGCATACTAGGTTGATTCTCAGCATTGATAGACAGAGCCCTTGTGTTTGCATTTTTAAGCTTTTGATACTTTAATAACTTTAGCTTTCTGATAAATTTAAATACATCAACATGAGATTGAGTGTACTTGAAACCAGTCTTAGGGCAAAATGAAAGTCCCAAAGCCAAAAGTTCTAATTCTGCAACATTTACCTCCAAAGTAGTCATATTAATGACAGTATTAGCAGCCACTATACTGATTACTCCAGAATCTGGTTCCCCCTTCATTTTTTTTGTTGGATCCGCCGTACTTTGCGCCTCTGTTTGCGCTGTTGATTTCTCCTGTAGCATTTGGAGCTTGGGGTAATCTCGGCCTTAATGTTTGCCGACGGTCCTCTATGATAAACCCCAACTCCTCAGAAGGGCTGTAATTGAGTGGCACATGTTGTTGTTGGCTCGCCTCGCTTGCATCTGATTCGACACTGCTGGCAAGTGAACTTACTTCAGAATCAGAGGACACACTAATGCTGGGATTGATGTTAACTTGTAGATGTCAAGTCAAGTCAAGTCAAGTCAAAGAATTTATATAGCGCGCTACATACCCAGAGGGTCTCAAGGCGCTTGAGGAGGGGTGGGGAATTAATTGTCAAATATCCACGTTTTAAGTTGCTTTCTGAATGCTAGGTGGTTCTGGGTAAGGCGAAGGTAAGTGGGAAGTGAATTCCAGGTTTTAGCTGCCAGGTAGGAGAAGGATCTACCTCCCATGGTGGTTTTGTTGATGCGGGGTACAGTGGCAAGGGCCTGGTTGGCTGATCGTAGTTGGCGGGAGGGGGTGTAGAAGGACAGTCGTGTGTTGAGGCATTCTGGTCCGGTTTCGTAGAGTGCTTTGTGTGCGTGGGTTAGGAGCCGGAAAGTGATCCTCTTATTGACGGGAAGCCAGTGAAGGTTTTTCAGGTGATCAGAGATATGTTCTTTACGCGGGATGTCTAATATGAGCCTGGCTGAGGCGTTTTGGATTCGTTGGAGTTTTTTCTGGAGTTTAGCTGTAGTACCGGCGTAGAGGGTGTTTCCATAGTCCAGTCGGCTCGTGACCAGAGCGTGGGTGACCGTTTTCCTAGTTTCGGTGGGGATCCAACGAAATGTTTTTTTGAGCATGCGAAGGATGTTGAAGCAAGATGAAGAGACGGCGTTGACTTGTCTGTACATCGAAAGTGAGGAATCCAGGATGACGCCCAGGTTCCGTGCGTGGTCTGTCGGGATGGGTGCTTTTCCAAGGGCTTGTGGCCACCAAGAGTCGTCCCATGCAGAGGGGGAGGTGCCTAAGATAAGGACTTCTGTTTTATCTGAGTTCAGTTTTAGGCGGCTGTGTTTCATCCATTCGGCTACTTCTTTCATACCTTCGTGTAGGTTAGTTTTGGCGGTGCTAGGGTCATTGGTGAGTGAAAGGATCAGTTGAGTGTCATCCGCGTAGGAGATGATGTTGCGGTTGTGTTGGCGAGCGATGGCCGCGAGGGGGCTCATGTATACGTTGAAGAGGGTGGGGCTGAGTGATGATCCTTGTGGTACGCCGCAGATGACTTCAGTGGCCTCTGACTTGAATGGTGGAAGGCGGACTGTCTGGGTTCTTCCGGTGAGGAACGAGGTGATCCATTCCAGTGCTTTTCCTTGGATTCCGATGTTTCTGAGGCGTTGTAGAAGGGTGCTATGGCAGACTGTGTCGAAGGCTGCGGAGAGGTCGAGGAGGATGAGGGCGACTGTGTCTCCATTGTCCAGTAGAGTTCGAATGTCGTCTGTTGCTGCGATGAGGGCGGTCTCAGTGCTGTGTTTTGCTCGGAAGCCGGACTGTGAGGAGTCGAGGGATTTGTTGGCTTCGAGAAAGGCGGCGAGCTGGTTGTTGACTGCTTTCTCGATGACTTTGGCCGGGAATGGAAGGAGCGAGATGGGGCGGTAATTTTTGAGTTCGGTGGGGTCAGCTGTGGGTTTTTTCAGAAGGGCGCTGAGTTCAGCGTGTTTCCAGCTTTCTGGGAAGGTGGCGGATTTGAAGGAGCAGTTGATGACGTCTCGGAGGTGCGGTGCTATGATGGAGTCTGCTTTGTTGAAGATGTGGTGAGGACAAGGGTCTGTGGGGGATCCTGAGTGGATGGAATTCATCAGGCGGATGGTGTCCTCAGTGGAGATAGGGTTCCAGTCATTAATGGTGTTCGAGGGGGGTGCGGGTCCGGTAGATGGTTGGGAGGGTTGGTCTCCGGGTTGGTTGTCGAAGCTGTTGTGGATGTCTGCAATTTTGTTGTGGAAGAATGAGGCTAGTGAGTCGCAGAGTGTTTGAGAGGGGGTGATGTCGTTAGAGTTGGCCGAGGGATTGGTAAATTCCTTGACGATGTTGAAAAGTTCCTTGCTGTTGTGGGCATTGTTATCTAGTCGTTCCTTGAAGGCCGTTTTCTTGGCCTTTCGGATCAGTTGGTGGTGTATGCGGGTGGCGTTTTTGAAGGCGTCCTTGGTGCTGGTGGTTGGGTCTTTTTTCCAGGCTTTCTCAAGGGAGCGGCAGAGTTTCTTGGATTTCTTGAGATCATCGTTGAACCATGAGGCCTTCTTGCTGCCAAGTTTGCTTTGACGCTTTTTCAGTGGTGCTAGGATGTCGGCGCTGTTACATAGCCAAAGGGAGAGGTTGGAGGCGGCTTGGTCGGGGTTTGAGGAGTGGGCTGGGGGGTTTAGAAGAAGCGATGAGGAGATCTGGTCGATGGTGATTTTGTTCCAGTTTCTTTGCAGAGTTGGTTGGGGGTGATTGTTGGGTTTGGGCTTGTTGTAGGTAAAGTGAACGCAGCTGTGGTCAGTCCAGAGGAGAGCCGTAGTGTGGCTGAAGGAGACATGATTGCTGGAGGTGAAGATAGGGTCGAGAGTGTGACCTGCGATGTGGGTGGGGGAAGTGACCAGTTGTCTAAGTCCGAGGTTGGCGAGGTTGTCCAGAAGGGTGGAGGAGTTGCGGTTGTTGTTCTTTTCAAGGTGAAAGTTGAGGTCTCCCAGGAGGATGTAATCTTTGGAGGGGAGTGCGTGTGGAGTGATGAAGTCCGTGATGTCCTCACTAAATTGTGCGCGGGGTCCTGGTGGTCTGTAAAGAAGGGTGCCTCTGAGTGTGGTCTTGGGGTCGATGTGGATCTGGAAGTGAAGGTGTTCAGAGTTGGCGAGATTGACGTCTGAGCTGGTTGAGATGTGGATAGATTTCTTATGGACGATAGCGATTCCTCCTCCTGTGTGGCCGGTACGGTCTTTGCGTATGATCTTATAATCTTCTGGGATGGCAATGGTGATGTCAGGGGCGGAGGAGGCGTTCATCCAAGTTTCTGTAAGGAAGGCGACGTCCGGAGAGATGGTGTCTAGTAGATTCCATAGGTCAATGGCGTGCCTGTGGACCGATCGGGTGTTGAGCAAGATGCATTGTAGGTGTTTGGGGTCGGGAATCTGAGGTGTGATCGTAGCGGGGTTGTTGACGGTGCCGATGAATTTGCAGGAGTAGCATGAGAAAGGTCCATGGGTGTGTCCAGGAGCGGCTTGGACGCAGTTGGGGGAGCGACCGGGGTTAAGGGCTAGGAGGGTGGTGGCATCGTAGGTAATGCGGGAGGGCTGGGCAATGCGAGGGCCAGGGGGTATGGCGCTGGGCGCGGTCCAGGCGCGGACGGGCGTAGACGGGCTTACCTTTGGCGCACCTTCGGCGCGGATTGGGCGCGAACGCTGCGCGTAAACACTGCGCGCGGGAACAACTGTCATATATGGATGGTGGAGGGGGAGGGGCGAGGGCGGCTCAGCTGGGAGGCGGGGCGGGCAACGTAGGAGAACAACAACAACAAAATGGAGGCGGAGGGGTCAGCACGGCAAGAGCGCCTGGGGGAAAACGCGAATACAGCAAGGAATATACGCTAGCAATTCTAATATGCTAATAAGCAAAGCGGCAGTCAAATCAAACAGCAGGCAATAGATTACAATCAGTTTCCGTGAAAATGCGCTGCACAAGATACCAGATACAGCAAGAAAGTTGCGCTGGCAGTTTAAAAATGCAAATACCAATAAGCAAAGCGGCAGTCAAAAGCACACAGCAGGCAATAGGTTACAAGCAGTTTCCAATGCGCTGCACAACAATACCAGAGCCACAGGGGAGCGACCACTCAGCACAGAAGCGAAGAGCGAGTGTTGTATTTTATATTGTAGCGAGTGTTGTATTTTATTATTCAAAGCTTGTTTTTTGACCCCATCAAAACGTTTCACGAACGTAAATATGCGACCAGTTTCATAGTCGCACTTGTCGAGTGCAAATTTAGTCACTTTGCGATTTAATATTACATTTTCATGTTTGTCCAAGCGCCTTTTGATATCCTCTTTACCCTTATTCACAACATCCTTTAAATCAAGGGCATCCAATTCCAAGATAAGCTGGTCAATCTGAGCCACAATATCATGTCTGTCAATCTCGGCATATTTGACCAAAATACAGACTATATTCATCGATGCCTCTAAGTTTTTTGTGGCCCATTCTTGTAGCAGTAGGGGGTTGGGGTTTTCAAACGAAGGCGCTATGAGAACTCGCAGCCCCCTTGGTACTCTGCCAGCCTCCTTATACTTTTCCAAAGATTTCTTTTCCCACCACTTAGTGAGCTCATTCTGTTGCAATTTTTCAATTTTTTTAAGCAAACCTTTGACATTTTACTGTCGGTGTTATGTACAGTACTTTGCTGGCCAGTACCCGCTGGCACCTGCATATTAGCAAAAAGTGCATCCGCTACTTCCTCGCGGTTCCGTAGCACGTCTGTTGTGGACGCCATAGCGTTAATATGGAGTATATTTGCACAGTTCACAATATCTGAAAGATCCCCTAATATATATATATATATATATATATATATATATATATATATATATATATATATATATATATATATATATATATATATATATATATATATATATATATATGTATGTATATATATATATATATAGGACCTACTGGCGGTTATAGTGAGGACCTAGTTTTCATAGGAAGACTTTTTTTGTTTTGCTTATAACTTTGGCGTTGTTTGATGAATCTTCATGAATTTTTCAAAACTAATTCGTTGTACATATCAGCTCCTATGTTGGAAGTTTGGGGGTGATGCATCAAGGGGGGGCAGAGAAAAAAGGGGGTCCAAAACATGTTTTCATCATGTTAATTTCCATGGGAAACTTTAGACAAGACTACAGGTCGAACAAGTGAACGGAATTACCCCAAATTTGGCAGGGAGAAGGGTCTTGGTCTAGAAAGCACACTTCTGTTTATTTGGTGTAAATTCATCAGTAGTTTTGGAGAAATATCGAAATTGACAGATATCGATATTTGGGAATTCTGCCGTCTGATTGGCTGATGCGTTACAAACAAGAGCTTGCTGCTTATTGGCTGCGAGCGGTGTGAGTGGTTGCAACTAAGAAGTGTTGGCCACCATTTTGCGATTCCGTTGAAGCGAGTAAGGGGAAAAAAGGGCGAAAAGAGTAGGAAAGAGGAGGGTAGGAGCGCTGTCAGCTCTGTAAGGTGGTTGGGATGTGCTACAGAGGGAGTGTGAATTGAAGTATTTACCCTTACCGTTGGGAAAGTGGTGTTTTGCCCAGAGTGAGATGGTGCTGAGGTGAGGTGCCGGTACACTCGGAGATGAAATTGTGTGCCTAAACCGTGAGCTGAGTGCTGTAAACTGATGTGCTGTGGGCGCTGTAGGATACTGACAGCAGTACCATACCTGTGTAAGTAGTGTTAGTATGCGTTTATATTACACAGAGAGTGGGAAGCGAACTACTCACCCCTACCGGTCTGAAGACTCGAATGCAGTGTTTTAGCAAGCAGGAGTAAAGAAAAAAACATGAAGAATATAATGCAGAATGTTGCAATGCCACAGAAGACAAACGATGAAATCAGGTGTGTGTAAGAAAGTGCCTGTGTGTAATAAAGCGGAGGAGTTTGAAAGTTATATAAAACGTGTCTTTATTTAAGTGCCATAAATTGACCCACTGGTGCAATAGCTAAGGCATCCAGCTGAGGCAAACTGTAAGCTGTTTTGCTGGATTCAAACGTAAGCTCCTGTATCAGTGAATTTCACATACATGTTACAGTTCCATGTGACATCAACAATACCTATTAGAGTTGAATGACTCTAAATTCTATAAGGAAAATAAAGGAAAGAAAACTAAGAAAGAAAAAAAAATTGCAAAATGTAATCATCACACTTTTTAGGTACCCTGGTACTGCTTTTTTGTAATACAAAATTAGCAACAGTACAACAGTCAGGAATCTGTTGTACAGTAGATGCTATCTGGTGTGTGTCCGAGTTGGTAATAGTTCTACCCACATTGGAACTTTGATGAGGAACACAAACATTGCGCTTCTGAGAAGCACATTTGGTACCCTTCTGGTCAAACCATACATTATTGTCTTGAGCTCTTTCAAAAGAAAATTCTTGTGCAGAGAGCTAAGGCATCGAGCTGAGGCAAACTCCAACCGCTTCTGCTGTATTGAAACCGAAGCTCCTGCATCAGTGAATTCCACATTACATGTTACAGTTCCATGTGACATGAATAATAGCTATTAGACATGAATGACTAAATTGTATAATGAAAATAAAGGGAGGATATGATTACCACAGTGTGCCAACCAGTTCCTAAACAATGTTGTATTTTTTGATCAAGATCGCCAGCTTGTGACCACAGGCTGAAGAAGAGTAAATTTGTGTGAAAGAGCTTTGTGGCTAATAGGCAGGCAAAGAGAGACGTATGCACAAAGAATAGACATGGTTTCAAAATGGATGTCGGGTTTAGGCTAATTTAGCAAGTAAATAGCGTATTTGCAAAGGTCGTACATCACCGTTCCCTGGTTAGAGTGGAGACAAAAGGGGCAATAAGGAAATCAGAATTCAAATGCGTGAGCATACTTAGAAAGTTAATATATGAAAATAATTCAATTTAAGTGTATTAAAAAATATTTAAGGAAAAAGTTGGAAAAAATGAATCCAAGAATAACGTGAATTTCTTACAAGTCTTGGAGATTGCAGCCCGGAAGTTCTTCAGCGGCTTGAGATGAGTAATGTTCCAAGAAGTCATTGTTGCCATTGTGTGAGAAAAGCGAAGCAATCCAATTCATATCCTCTAAGGGACAGTAATGTTCCCCGAATGGTGGAGCGGCAATTTGAATTGGCAGGCAATCTGCGATGTTGTCAAAGGTCGCACGTTGCAGGAGATCTTTCGCAGCAGCGCAGAAATCCCATTCAGCCACTATGCTTTTTTGCGTTGCATTCGCCATTGCTCCACTGCCTGAACAATCAAGTTCATGGTTTTCAAGATACTCGATTACTTGTTGGATATCGGGAGCGATTTTGGGGATGTTGGCAAGGCATAGATCCATTCGCCAGTCGAATGGGCAAGTTTTGCAATAAAAAGATGGTTATACGCAAATTGCATATGTGTACATAAATGTCATGTTGTAGCTGGCTCCGATAATAGAGAGAGGCAGGCAGCCAAAAAGTTGTTCCATTTTTTGACACTATTGAAGTAGCTTCACGTAGAGGAGTATTTTGTCAGACATTGTTGTTAGCACAGGGAGTGCAGCCATTCTTTAGAAGAAAAAAGAATAGTAGGATGGCCGTAAAGAGAGAGAGAAATATGGTCACTTTTCCTGTTATTCCACAGATGATCGAATAAATGAACACAATGTTTTACTGAGACCCAGCCATGAGGGGAACGGCCAACGTTAGCACTTACCTGTTGCCTGCCACCAGGACCAGCAGCTCATTTTTCTTCCGCCACCGTGAGGGGAATGGCCAGCGACCATTCGCGCCAGCAACCCACATGCCTACAACTCCCCGGGGGCTGCGTGAGGCGCATTTGCCACGCGTCAACCGAGGGTGCCGGAGGCCTTTAAAGCCAGCCCGGCCCTCCTGCAGCGCGGGATGTGCTGTTTTACTGAGACCAAGCCGTGAGGGAAATGGCCAACATTAGCACTTACCTATTGCCTGCCACCAGCACCAGCTGCTCCTTTTTCTTCCGCTGCCGTGAGGGGAACAGCCAGCGACCATTCACACCAGCAACCCCCGTGGCTACAACTCCCAGGGGGCTGCGCAAGGCGCATTTGCCACACGTCAGCGGAGGGCGCCGGAGGCCTTCAAAGCCAGACCGGTCCTCCTGCAGGGCGGGATGTGCTGTTTTACTGAGACCAAGCCGTGAGGGAAACGGCCAACGTTAGCACTTACCTGTTGCCTGCCACCAGCACCAGCTGCTTATTTTTCTTCCGCTGCCGTGAGGGGAACAGCCAGCGACCATTCGCGCCAGCAACCCCGTGCCTACATCTCCCAGGGGGCTGCGCGAGGCGCATTTGCCACGCGTCAGCGGAGGGCGCCGGAGGCCTTCAAAGCCGGCCCGGCCCTCCCGCAGCACAGGACACGCGCGGGCGTGCCCGGGCCAAGGGCGGGCCTGTCCGCGCCCTTCATAGCCAGGAGGAGGCAGGGCGGGCCACCCCCTTTCCAATGTCGAACTGGTGCTCCCAAGGACTTGGTCAGTGATATTGGAATCTTATTTGGTGACTTTATAAAGTCTGGACATATTTTTACATTCCTATTGGGTAGTTTTTTCTTTTTTAGGGGAACTCAGAGTTGCACGTGTTACATGATATTTATCTCTTTTTGTGGTTTTACTGTTCTTAAGGTAAAATTGTGATATTATTTTAGTGCTCTAATTATGGGGAGGCGTAAGATACAGGCAAATCAGGATGGGGCTTTAGGCAATGCAAAAGCAACTGTAACTACCATGGATGCCTTCTTGTCTAGAGCTGCTACATTGATAGACAGGGAGATTGACATGGTAAATAGACGCCTATCTAGATCACCTACTAGTGGCCTTTTACCTCTTTTGGATGGGGCTAATATTCAGTTAAATAATTGTCCTGATGAGGTTGGAGGTACCATACATACACAGGAGGTGGGTAGGGACATTCAAGATGTGGTTGCGCTTTCCCCTGTCATGGAGTCTCAGCAGGATGACCCGGCTATACCCTTCTCTCCTGTTGTTATTGTGGCAAATAGACAGGAGGCTGTCCCTTCACCTCTTAGTAGACAGGATGGGGAAGGAAGGGCAACCTCTACTACACATATAGAGGTTACCAGCAACTATAATCCGCCGCAACAATTGGGGGGTGCACGCTCATCAAATGGAAATATAAAGAGAAAAGGCAAAACAATGGGCAGTCAAGCCAAAAAGAGCAAATCCAATGCATTGTCAATACCAGCAGCAGACACTAGAGTATCACCGACACCAGTTCCTGCTGCGACTGATCTCCCACTGATAGAAGTGTTTAAATCCACACTATTTAGCTTATTGGAAGATAAACTTCACCCAATTATGATTAAACTACATGACATTGAGCAAAGTATAGCAGATCAGCACAATATTATACAATCTGTTCACAACCAAAGTTGTGCTGTGTTAGCCCCTTCTGCTTTAAATAAAGAACTCCCGAAGGTACATATAGATGGGATGTCTGAAACCCCTCGCCTTCGAATTAGCTGTGCATCTGCTGTTACAGATGTGAGTCTTAGCTGCCCAGGAGAGTTGAATGAAAAGCTCCTGATCGTTTGACAACAGATGGAGCTCAGGCAACAAAGCAACATGGTGCAGCTCTTAGTGTAGTGGGAAAGAATGGGGGCATGTTGCAGGAGTACACCAATGATGTACAGCAGAAGTTACCTGTAATTGATTTACCGCCGCAATCAACACCATTGGTGGCTATCTTAGAGAATGTGCCGTCTCTCCCAATGGGCACAAAGGAGGATTTTTTTCAGCTTAAAAATAAGGTTACTCATTGGCTGTCCTGTAATACTAATGCTGGCCCTGCGATTGCACGCAATATTATTATGGTCCGTCGAGTTGCTTGGCTTGGAAGCTCTAGGAAAAAAAGGGAGGGGGACTGTATTGTGAATTTTAATAACCCGTTGTCCGTAGAGAGAATCTTTGGGAGGCAAATGCTAGTCCAGCAAAAAGGGGCCAAGGTATTGAGATACTACCATTGGGATACTTTTGTAAGGTGCGGAACCCAAGACAGATTAATTTCAATTCAGCACATCATACCTGGCCTCAAGAGTTGGTGAAGACGCCCAGGACTGGGTAGAAAGGCATAATCTATGGAGGGATTGTTATCTCTCTTCTATCGTACAGGGGCCAAATAGATTTGCAGCTCGGTCAGGGTTGAATGACTGCGATTGACTGAGTAACAGCCCTGAGCTCTTAGAATCAATGGTCCAGATACCTGCATCTGTTGACTCTATTTCTCCCGATGCAGGTTATCTGGACGAAACACTACCAGAGATATCATCTGCTGAGTTATTAGAAGCCATAACTGGTGCAGGGCCAACAGCTCAGGAGCAGCGAGTAATACCAATCCCCGTGCTATTGGAGGATCTACCTACTGTACTTCCAGGGGACCGATCCAAGATAGAAGACTATAATGTCCTATCTTGGAATATTACTGGGCTGACGGAGAAGATTGTAGACCCACTATGGGTGCAGTTCATCAGGCATTTCTCTGTGATTTGTCTTCAGGAGACTTGGATGGTGAGCTGCAACCTATTTCTGGAGGGGTATGAAGCTTTTTTTGTCCCAGCATTTCCAGCAAGTAGTGGAAGAGCCATGGGTGGGTCGGTTATTTTTACATCCCTGTCCCTGAAATGTAGGATTAAGGATATCTCCTCTGCCCATAGCGATTTCCAAGTGATTGATTTAAGGCAAGGAAACTCTAGTCTTTGTTTGATTAATTTCTACAATTCAGTATACAGACAGGGGGTTTGTAAGATAATCCAGCTCAATAGCTTTGTCAAACAGTATTGTGCCCCATTTAGAAACAACCTTATGATAGCAGGCGATTTCAATGTTCACCCATGTGGGGAACCTGAATCCACACGTATGGATGATATGGGCTGTGCAAGGATCCGGGGTCTTCACTTTGAGCATTCGCCACGGGGAGATACACTTAACTATCTGCTTGATGAATATGATTTGTCTTCTTCCATGTGTTTTGTAGCATCATCCAGTAAACAGATGGTTCCGTCTTTTAAAGGTCGCAATGGTGGATCTTTTATAGATCATGTTCTAATATCTACAAGTATTCAGCCCCTCTTATTAGGATTTATAATATTAGAGAGTGCCTTCAGTGACCATAATCCTGTGTGTGTGCATTTGGGAGGCAGCATATTGATAAGGCAGGACAGGGTGGTAGAACCAGGCACCTTGAAGCTTACTGATGGTAGGCGCCGCCTTAAATGGGCCCAAGTAACTCCATCCCTTTTTCACGAAAAGGTTTGTGAATCTTGTGCGGCAGAACTTATCTACTGTGTGGAACCTGATTCTACTGCCAAGGGTATTCTAAATGCTTTTAAAGGGATTGTTTCCAAGGTGGGGGCTTTGTTATCAGTCCCGGAACAAAGAAGGTTGGATAACGACCCTAAATGGTTTGATCAATTATGCTTAAAAGCTGCTGGAGAATTAAAGGCCACTTTGAAAGCGAATCCCAGGAATCAATCTCATATTTGTATTCTCCGTATTAATCATAAAAAGATATTGGTTAATCGTAAGTCGGAACTGAAGGAGGCTACTTGGCGGGAACTCTTAGATCCTTGCACATGACGTAGCTGCTCTAGATTCTGGAGCATTGTTAATAGACCGCTATTTGAAAGGGACAGAGATGAGGATTTGGGCACTAATATAACAGAAGAGGAATGGGTGTCTCACTTCAGTTGTATTTTTAAAAGTGCCTCAACCTTACCCCGGTTGCAACCGAGAATTTAGGAAAATGATGCGGCTGTATTCACTCGAAGAGAAGTGGAGGAAGGTATTGTTAGTCTCTCGTGTAATAAGGCACCTGGCCTGGACCGCATTCCACCGGACCTTTTTAAATGTAATCCCTCTCTGGGCATCAATTCTGGTGGCAGTGCTTAATGCTGTTGCGAAGAAAGGGTGTCATGGGGTATCTCCACAATTGTACCTGTTTTTAAAAAGGGTGATCGTAATAGCACTATGAATTATAGACCGATTTCCCTTATCGATTCCATGGTTAAGGTTGTCAGTGGAGTCGTTTTAAATAGATTGGTGGCCTTTACGGAAGAAAATAAGATTCTTTCTGATATTTAGTATGGGTTCCGCCCAGGTCACTCTTCTATGGCGCAATGCCTTAACCTCTATCTGATCCTCGGAAAGTACACTGTTGCCCGCCAGGGGACAATCTACATGGCCTTCATGGATCTCTCCTCCGCTTTTGATTGTGTCAATCTGGGGAAGATGTGGCAGTCCATGAGGGCATGGGGGTGGAGGCAAATTTGGTGGACTTTCTGATGGATTTGCATAAAGACACCAAGGCAAACATCAGATTCGCCCAAGACCTGAGGGTCTCTAGGGACTTTAGTACAGAAAGGGGTGTACGGCAGGGGTGCATCCTAGCCCCATTTCTTTTTAACCTTTATATCAACGATTTAGATAAGATCTTGAGAGAAACGGGGGCTGACTCTCCATTTGTGGGACGCAGAGGACTGCCCGTCTTGCTTTATGCAGACGATGAAGTTCTTCTGGCCTGCACCCCAAAAAGCTTATATATTTTGCACAACACTTTTCGTAGGTTTATGACCGAACGTGATCTGGCCATAAACAATTCTAAATCCAACGTATTGCAAGTCGGGCTGCGCCCCAAGAAGCAGTACTCCTTTAAGGTGAACAGAGAAAAAGTACCTATAACATCAACTTTCTCCTACCTGGGTGTCTTATTGGATGATCACCTGGACTGGGGTCCTTTACTTAGGAAGAAAAGGGGGGATGTGTCTAGGTCTAATGCAGCGATTTTTAACTTTACTACAAAAGTGGGAAAGCGCCCGATAGCCGCGATGATAAAAATTTATCAAGCAAAGTGTGTAGCGATTGCCAGTTATGGTAGCGAATTGTGGGGATATTCATTCCTGGAGGGTATTCAGGGGGTAGAAAATAACTTTTTAAAACAGCTGTTGGGGGTTCCTAAAGGGACCTCAAACTTAGTAGTTCAAGAAGACCCTGGACTAACATTTATTGGTGATATTCTGGCTATGCGCCCATTGCTTTTTTGGCCCAATTGCTGGCTGAACGAGGATCTCGGCCTTACTCAACAGTTAATAAAAGACATTTTGAGCCTGGATCACATGATTGAAATACCTTGGTTAAAATTCCTAAAGGGTTGCTTTGGAGAGTTTGGACGTCCGGACCCTTTTTTATGACCTGATTAAACAGAGATGGGATGGAATTGTCTAAAAACAGCGGTCCTTAAGTACGTGATGCTCAAGTCCACTCCAGATATGGAGCCATACCTGTCGTGGCCTATGTCGGCTCACGAGCGTTTTTTACTAATCAGGTTCCGACTGGATTATTTCCATCTTTTACTTGCTGTACCAAAGGGGTGTCCCAAAGGACAAGTGTTAGCACCCTGTGTCTGCAACAGTCTGTCTCCACAGGATCTGCTGCACTTTGTGTTTTTCAGTAGTTTTTGTGATGCCCCTCGGAGGCTCTTTTTAAAATAATTTTTTTAAAAGTTACATTTTAGTCAGGTTCGCCCCGCTCTCTATTTTATGCAATTATTAAAGCTAGATTGTATCCCATTTGTGGTTGGTTTTCTAAACTCTTCCTTAAGGCACATAAACTAAGTGGATCCCTAAAAATTGGTTGATGTATTTTATGAAGTGACTTTTTAAACCTTGACGATGTTGTGTTCATAATTTTTTTTTAATTTGCTGTATGTATTGGGATATTTGTATAATATGTCTGGATATGCATATTTGTGCTTTTTATATTTTTAGGAATGAATTGCAAACTTTTATGGTTTTCTACCATGTAAACCGAATAAAGTATTTTGAATGAAATTGAATTGAATAAATGAAGTCTGGTATTATACCAAAAACGATTTGAAAAAGTGTGAGAAGGCCGGGGGAAACTGTGTTAAAAAAAGTGTGCCAGACCTTAAGTGAGAGATGTGTTGAAAATTGTGTAACAATTTACACAGTGTAATGGGAGGTTCGTATTTAAAAGGGACTGTATTTTACTTGAAGTTCTTGTTATCTGCAGTCAATGAATTTCTTTTGCAGAAGTGAGGGACACTTCTGTTCTGAACAAAAGTGTTTTCAGTTTGGTTAGTTTAATGAATTTTGTTTTCAAAGTAGATTTTGACGGTCAAGTTGAAGTTTGGGAGTTGTTTTGTGTGGGTGGGAATAGACATTGCAACAGGAAGTTACTCAGTTTGAAACAGTAAGGACAGACGGTATGCCAGCTCATATTCTGTATGCATGTTATTGGGAAGCAGATAAGTGCTGTTAGAAGGCTGTGTGAATGTTGGGCTGATTGTGGGAGTTGGCGTGGTTTGAAGAAAGCATGCAAGATTGGGGGCTGTAAACTTAGAAGCGTTGTGCAGTTGGACATTCTTGGATAGTAATGAATGAGTGCCATTGTTGTCGCACTTTTCACCTGTGAGAAAAAGTTCTGTATCCTCTTTAAGACAGCGATATGTAAATGGGATAAACCACGGGTTGTGAATAAATGCTGTAACTTATATAATGACATGCAACATGACAAACAACATGTACACCTAGCAGACACAACAACAGTATGTACTGTGGGACCGTGGCTAGCCAAGTATATATACCAAAAATGGCATGGCACCTCTGCCACACAATGCAGAATGCGTGGAGAGATGGGAGCAAAGTATGTGCAAAGGTGGGAAGTGATTCTCTATTATAAAAGTATACAATGCAAAGTGTTGAGGGGATGTGCCGGACTGACTTTAGTATGCAGAGCACAGACATGTACATGTGAACATACACTTATGTTCTATTGAGTGAAGTAGACAGTGGAGGCAATCATGATAGTACAGTCAGTAGGGAAGATTACGAAAGCATAGCGCGTACGTGCCCCCTCCCCCCCAAATCTTTAGCATATCACGCTGGCTTGGCGTACACAAGGCTAGAGTAGGGGTATGAATAAAAGGCACGTTTGTGTGGGTGTGATTTTGCTCAGGAATGACGAATGTGTCTGCCAGGTCTTCGCAACTTACACTACCATGAGGTTGAACCCGTGAGCGAAGATGGCTGCGTGAATGATGCTCTCAGCTTGGTGGTATCCAGAAATTGTCATGGCCGCTGCGACACACATATGCCCCACAAGTCCCCTTTCGCTACGGCATTATGTGAAAGAGGGCCCAACACTTGCCGGCAGAAGCTCCTGGGCAGGTCGGATGGTTCCTGAGATCAACGCTGGCTACTGTGAAATAGGCACACAGCGCCCAGCCTGAGGCCCAGCACCGTGGAGTGCTCTGTATACTACTAACACAGTAGTCCAACAGGTACCAACAGTGGAACGGTGTTTTGATACCATAGTGGATTATGTTAAAACTGCATCTGAGAGTGGAGATGAAGGTACTCCCTTCGACCAGGTGCAACCAATTCTAGGTCCCAACATTGGAATGGTGTCTTGATTCCACAATGGACGATGTTAAAACTGCATCTGAGAGTGGAGATGAAGGTACTCCCTTTGACCAGGTGCAACCAACTCTAGGTCCCAACAGTGGAACGGTGTCTTGATCCCACAATGGACGATGTCCAATATAACCTCCTGCTTGCTTTTCACAGAACTCCCTCCATTGAGGTGCATCACACTCTGTGATTCGGTAGTTAACTTCTGCACATGATTATTGGGCTTGGCTGATGGCAGCCGCTGGACTACACCGCGGTACAGCAGGTCCGAACAGTGAAACAGGGTCTTGATTCTATTATTGAGGATGTCAGAAGTTAAAATCTGTGATAATTTCTGTGTACCCCCTCTGATGAGGTGCAACCAACTTTAAATACCAACAGTGGAGCGGTGTCTTGATCCCACAATGGACGATGTTAGAACTTCATCTGAGAGGGGGGATGAAGGTACTCCCTTCGGCGGGGTGCAACCTACTCTAGGTCACAACAGTGGAATGGTGTCTTGATCCCACAATGAACAATGTCCGATATTACCTGCTGCTTGGTTTTCATAGACCTCCCTATGTTGAGGTGCATTAGACTCTGTGCTTGCGTAGCTACCTGTTGCACATGAATATTGTGCTTGGTTGACACCAGTTGGTGGAGTATACCGCGGTACAGCAGGTTAGAACAGTGAAACGGGGTGTTGATTCTATGATTGAGGATGCCAGAAGTTCAAGTCTGTGATTATTTCTGTTCACCCCGTCCGATCTGGTGCAACCAACTCCATGCTTTCGAATTCAACGGTACATGGCTGTGAGGTGTTAATGAATTCTGCCTCTGGCCTACACTGTGGTAAGCAGGGCTCACAATTTAGATCGAGTGGTGATTATTTAATTACAGAATCCAGTAGTCAAGTAACTAGAACGTCTATTGAAATAAACACAATATCCTTTTAGTATACTTGCTTGAAGATTTTTTTTAGATGGCTTATAGGTTTACTACAATGACCAAATTCCTCTTGCAAGTCCAAAGGAACCCTGACTAGTCTGCACTGTGGACAGCAGAAATCGATATTCTAATTGTTTTGATTTATTTATTGTAGAGTTTTCTGTAATTTATGTTGTATTTTGTGAAGAGGAAGTGAGAAAAGTATTCATGGTTGTCTGTGTGAGTACTACCTTCAATTAACTCTGCAGACAACAGTGTTCACAATTCAGATTGAGTCGCTATTGTAGATGACGCAGTCCTGTAGGAAAAGACATTGCTCCAGTGGCTCTGTCTGCACACTGCATACGTATCATTACAGGCTCCACACACACTTTTTGTTGCTTTGCTTATGACAAACTGGGGAACTCAAGCCCACGTTACATAGCTGTGGGTCCTTGCTGACCGCTCTCTCTGGCCTACACTGAAGACAGAAGTGTTCACAATTCAGATCAAGTGGTGATTGTTTAATTTCAGAATCCAGTAGTCAAGTAACTACAACGTTTATTGAAATATACACATTATCCTTTTAGTATACTTGCTTGAAGACATTTTTTTAGATGACTTATAGGTTTAAATTCATCTTACAAGTGGAAAGGAACTATGAATAGTCTACATTGTAGACAGCAGAAATCGGAATTCAAATTGTTTTGATTTATTTATTGCATCGTTTTGTTGTATTTTGTGAAGAGGAAGTGAGAAAAAGTATTCATGGATGTCTGTGTGAGTACAGCCTTCAATTAACATTGCAGACAGCAGTGTTCACAATTCAGGTTGAGTAGGTTTGTAGATGAGGCAGTCGTGTAGGAAAAGACATTGCTCCAGTGCGCTCTGTCTGCACCATGCATAGGTATCATTATAGGCTCTACACACCCTTTTTTTTGGTGTGCGTATAAGAAACTGGGCAGCTCAAGTCAAAGCCACGTGGCTGTGGGCCCTTGCTGAATGCTCTCTCTGGCGTACACTGCAGACAGCAGTGTTCACATTCGATATTAAGTCGGTATTGTAGAAAATACATTGCTGCACTGCGCTCTGTCTGCACCACTCATACGCATCATGGCTGGGTCCGCACATGCTTTTTTGTTGCTTCGCGTACTCCAAACTGTGGAGCTCAAGTCAATGCCACGTGGCTGTGGGCCTTTGCTGACCGCTCTGTCTGGCCTACACTGCAGACAGCAGTGTTCACAACTCAGATCGAGTCACTATTGCAGATGATGCAGTGTGGATAACAACAGATGTTGCTCCTAGTATGGCCCACCCACAGCACGCATCATCACTGGCTGTGCACATGCTGAATGCTTTTGATGTGGCTATGTGGGTGCAATAGAACTGATGGAGAGTTTATGATATAATCTTTTTGTGTATTATTTCAGATCTATTGATTGTGTCTCAATATACCACAAATTGTGGTTCAATTTTTTCTGTATTATTTCACATCTACTGTCCCTACCTTACTGCAGCACAAATTAATGATTCTTTTAATATTGAATCTCTGTGTGTGATCTAATGATTACTGTTGTAGTTCATGCTAGCAGCAACCATTCCCTCAGGGCTGCTTCACACTTACCCCACACGCATCCAGCACAGATGTCACTGGATATGTGACCCTGGTAATAAAAACAAAAAGGTGTTGAGCTCACATGCCCGTACACCCTTCCGCTATCTATCTGTGTCTGTGTGTACATTATCTATGCATGATACTGCCTCTGTGCCGTACTAAATTACTTTGTGCTGTGGACAGCGTATGCAACCATGTTATCTCTGGTAGTGGAGAAAGCTTTCGTTATGTAACTTTTAGGTGTATGGCTATGAATATTGATGAAGATGATTGTTTCATGTTGTGTGTAGTGTAAGATATGTGTACATTGCAAAAAGTTTAGTAAAAAGCTCTCTAAGCAGAAGAGGTGTGTCTCATCAAACGCAGTACAGAGATTGACTAAAATGGGTGGTGTTTTCCAACTGCTACAATGGGTAATGTTATGAACTAAAGAAATGCTTTATTTTATGGTCGTATGGCAATGGCGCACCCAGTGCGCAAGGAGACTGCACCCTACGTGATTTTGAGAAAATATATTTACTATAATATAAGTTTATTACATTTAGAAATATATAAATGTTTAAAATATTTTTCATTATCGCTTGCTCTCATATACACTTTAAAAATATTTAGATATAGTTTTGAGACAAAAAAATGAGGGTATGGCGTAAGCAGCGAGACACCGTACGTCTATGACATAACACAGGGCGTGGCAGCGTGCACTTGTCACATACGCAACGCACAGCGGGCGTGACCCAATACGTATATGACCTAACTCGCGACTTGGTAATGTGTACCCTTGGCATACCAAAGTTGCAGGTGGCGAAAGCTCATATGTATATTTTGTTATGCGGGACGTGGTGCCACAAATCTGTCAGATATGAAATGCGCATCATTTAAAAGTGGTGGATAAGATTTTCATGCTGATCGAGCTAGGTAGACTACCAGTACGGGGCTGTAGTTTTCTAAGGAAAAAAAAATAATAATATACATATTTTTTGGGGAAGATATAACATTTTTAATGTAAAAAAAGAATAATAGAGTTGCAAAATATTAAAAAACAATTAGAAAAAATATAGGTTTTATAAATATTAAAATATGAAATTAACATTTAAAAAACCTTTGAAATTCACTGAAAAAACCAAAGGTTTCACAGACGTTATAGTTAGGAATTAGCATTTAAAAAACCTTCAGAAATTCACTGAAAAAAACCATAGGTTTCAGGGACGTTATAGTTAGTTGGACATTTGACTCATATAAAACCATAGAAAATCGCCAGTTATAGTTAGTTGAGCTAACTATAACGCGCGTGCCCGCAATACACTGCTGATGTCGTCACATATTACATCACTCATGACATGGTCAGTGACATTACTGATGACATCACTGATGACATCTCGAATGAAATCACTGATGACATCACTGATGACACCATCCACTTGATAATTAAAGCCCCAGGGAGGTGGCAGTCCCCAGGGCTGCGAGGGCCCACTCGAGCCTGCATCTAATTTACATTATCTAGTCTGCATCTTCTAGTTTTGACATATAGTTTTGTTGTCAGCGCATATAGTTCATGAAATGCAGCGGGCCACATGGCCCCTCACTACTCCAGGGACTGCCACCTCCCTGGAGCTTTTTTAAAAATAGCATGGGGGCTCCTCCTGCCTCCCATTCTGCCCCGGACATGGCCACCTCCCCGGGGCTTTAATTTTTAATAGGCAGGGGCCTCACGAGCCCCCAAGCCCCTGGGGACCACCAACTCCCCGGGGCTACTTTTAAAAATTGAAGTGTGGGGTGGTTCTTGAGCCCCCCACACTGCCCCGGGGACCCCCACCTCCTTGGGGCACAAATAATTTAAATGCTGAGGTCTATTGCAGACCCCAGGGACCACCACCTCCCCATGCTGTTCCCCTTGTAGAGCCCTCCATGGCCCTGGGTAACACCACCCCCAGGGCAGGCTCCAGTAATGTCCCGGGGCGCCCAACCCCGGGACATTGCAGTTTGCTATGGTATTGTGGTAGCGCTGCTCCCATGATGCCATAGCAAACTTCTGTGTCACTTCATATAAGCGAGAGCAGGAAAACTGCTCTCGTTTCCAGGAAGCGAAGCAGTATTGCTTTTGACAAAAAGGGAGCTGCATGTTAACAACTCCTTTTGCCCAAAAGCAATGCTGGCTCATGCAGAAGGCGGGGAGCTGGCAGGGACCGCAGAGCTTTGGGGCTCCTTCTGCATACCCAATTAGACACCAAGCCCTGGGTATTGGGGTCCCCGAGGCCCAAAATGTCCTGGTAGGGGGCTGCACAGGCCCCCTAACCATTTTGTTAAAAGAAATAAAGGATTGGCCACGCCCGGGGGGATGGGGTCCCTGGGGCTATATCGGCCTTAGGCTGGGGGGCTGTGCGGCCCCCTCCAAAATCTTTTTGTTTTGAAAATAGAGGGCAGGCCCCAGAGATGGGGTCCCCGTTCCTTAAAAAAAGTTATAAGAAAAAAAGGTCGGACCCCGAGAGATGGGGTCCCCGGGGCCGAATTCAGCATGGGGAGGGGGCCACATGGCCCCCCTTCCCTTTTAAAAAAAAGAATTAAACAAAGGCCTAGCCCTGGGGAACGGGGTCCCCGGGGTGTAATCAGCCTCAGGAGGGGGGCCCGAGTTCCCCTCCCTTTTCATTTTTTTATTCTTAAATGGCTCAGGCCCCGGAGGATGGGGTCCCCAGGGCCCAAGAGGGTCAAGGGAAGGGGGGCCACACAACCCACCTTCCTAAAGTAAAAAAATAAAAAAGAAACTGGCAACTTGCCTGCGGCCCACCTCCTCTCTGCACTACACTGCAAATGCACCTCTTGGTGTGCTCTGGGTTGAGGATGAAGTCCCCTTCACTGCTGATGGTCCTTAGGGGCCAACTAGCCCACCAAGTACCTCCTTTAAGCCCCACAAAGTGGGATTGCTGAGACCACACCCCTTTTTACAACAGACTGCAAACATTCCTCTTGGAGTATTGCTGGTGATGTGATGAGGTCCCCTTGTGTCCTGAGGACTGCAGGACTAAACTGGACTTCATCGCCCAAGCAGCAGTGCTCCAGAAGGTGCGTTTGCAGAGTGGTGTTAAAAAGGGGCATTGACCTCTGCCCTCTCTCAGCAGTCAAGCTGTGTAGGGCTTATGAGAGGTAACAGGAAGGCTAGTTGGCCCCCAGGGACCCTCAAGAGGCAAGGGAATTTCATCCCTAACCAAGAGCGCGCCAAGAGGCGTGTTTGCAGAGTGATGGAGAAAGGGTGTCTGGTCTGTGTCCATCTCTCCGCAATCCCACGGTGTGGGGCCTACTGGAGGTGACAGGTGGGCTGGTTGGCTCCTGGGGACCCCCAGCAGCAAAGAGGACTTTAATCCCAATTCAAGAGTTTGTCAGGGAGCGTGTTTGCAGAGTGGTGGACAAAGGAGGCTTGTCCTGCTATGAGAGCTTAGCAATTCTTCTCTGTGGGACTTACTGGAGGTAATAGGAGGGTTAGTTGGCCGCCAAGGATGTCCTGGGGAGCCAACTACCCCTCCTGTTACGTCCAGTAAGTCCCACACAGTGGGATTGCTAAGAGGTCTTCAGAGGCCATGCCCCTTTTCTCCACCACTCTGCAAACACGCCTCCTGGCACACTACTGGTTGGGGGATGAAGTCCACTTTACTCCTGAGGGACTTTGGGGGCCAAGAAGCCCTCCTGGTACCTTCTGTATGTCCTACACAGCAGAATTCCTGAGCTATGGTCAGAGGCCCAGCCCCCTTTCTCCACCACTCTGCAAACGTGACTACTAGTTAAAAAAGCATTTGTAATGCAATAGGTCTCGCATTTGTGAGAGTTAGAGCTGTTGGCGTTGTAAATGTAAAAGTTTTTTACTAATGTTTTTGAAGTTGAGTGGATGTACATTGTGTGTAGTGGAATTATGTGGTATGTTGTGCAGTGGAATTATGTGGATTGAAAATATGAGGTATTTAGTGGCTAGGAACTTTGTATAGTGGGATTATGTGTTCTGGAGAGTATTTATGTGCTTCGGTTGTCTGTGTTGTGGAGTGGTAAACTCCTTTCTGCACCTTTCTTCTTCTTTCTGCATTTCTCTATACACAACTTTCTTCCTCTTTCTGCACCTCTCTTGCTTCTTTCTGCCCTTCTCTTGACTCTTTCAGT
This sequence comes from Lissotriton vulgaris, assembly GCF_964263255.1. Taxonomy (NCBI): domain Eukaryota; kingdom Metazoa; phylum Chordata; class Amphibia; order Caudata; family Salamandridae; genus Lissotriton; species Lissotriton vulgaris. Next base: position 210,696,258 of record NC_141690.1, on the reverse strand, counting down.
ACTTCTCTTGCTTCTTCCTACACTTCTCTTGCCCCTTTGTGCACGTCTCTTGTGTCTTTCTGCACTTCTCTTACCTCTTTCTGTACCTCTCTCACCTCTTTCTGTACTCAAATCAGAAGTGCAAGCTGTCAAGTTTAAAAGTCTGCATGCTCTTGTGACTGAGGTGTATGTCTACTTGCACGGGTATTCTCACATGTGTTACACATCTAAAGATGGTAAGTCAAAAAGCAGGTAGCTTCTCCTATTGGAGGTCAAATCTTCTCAGTTGTTCTCTGTTATTCGTTGCACAGGCAGGCATGTCCTAAGTATGTAGGTGTTATAGAGCCCCTCAATATACTATTGAATACCCATGTGCCATGTATTGTATTGCACCTTATTGTACACACATTAACAGAGTATGCTGTTTTAAACACAGGTATTCAAGTATTTGTATATTTATTTTTATGTAACATGTCCCTAGGTGAAAGTACAGACACACATGCATACCTTCACAAACCTGGTTAGGCTTACAACAGTGATATGGTTAGGATTGCTGTTTTACATTTGGTAGGCCTAACATTCTGAGCAGTTGATGAATAGTGAACCTTCAAGAGAAAAGTGAGGTTTAAAACATCTTGGGAGAAGGATTAGTGAATGGGCTACTTTGTATGAGTCTGTGGAAAGGGACAGTAAAAGTAGGCCTCTTTCTGTACCTCTGTTGCTTCTTTCTGTACCTTTCTTCCTCTTTCTGCACCTCTCTTGCCTCTTTCTGCACTTCTCTTGCTTCTTTCTGTGCCCTTCTTCCTCTTTCTGCACATGTCTTACCTAAGTAGGCATAGTTATAAATTAGCATTTAAAAAACCTTCGAAATTCACTGAAAAAAACACAGATTTTAGGGACATTATAGTTAGGAATCAGCATTTAAAAACCTTAGGTATTCACTTAAAAAACAACAGGTTTTAGGGATGTTATAGTTAGGCTGACATATCACTTGCACAAAACCAGAGAAATTCAGCCGTTATAGTTAGCTGAGCTAACTATAACTCACACCCCCCACAATGCACTGCTGATGACAGCACATATTACATCACTCATGACATCACTCATGACATCTCAAAATGACATCACTGATGACATCATCCACTTATATCTGATGCACCTCCTCACACCCTAATATAACCTTTCACATACCTACTCTAAAATACAGACTACCACTCTTGAAACCATAGACACACCAATACCAGTTAGTACATATACACTCACTCACTCACCCATACAGTCACTTATACATACAGCGAGTCATCAATACAGCCACTGATATATGCACTCATACACCCATACAGATACTCACACACCACCAGTCACCCATAGAGTTACTCACACACCTAGTCAGTTACCCAAAGAATGAATCACACTGCCATTTATTCACCTATACAGTTATACACACACCACCTCACTTATTCATACAGATAATACCATACTCTCTTATACAATCACTGGGACAAGCACACACTCATCCATACAGCCACTCTCACAATCACTCACTCTCACATATAGTCACCTATATACTCCAACACTCACATATATTGCCTTTAAGTTATGTAGTTACTCAACCAAATACCACTGAGACATCCATCTACTCACCAACACAGCCATACACACACTCACTCACCCATACAGCCCCTTGCAGACTTACTCATGAACTCATAAACCCAGTGAATTACCCACTCACACATCCATGTAGGGATTTACAACCACAGCTACCAACACAGGCACTCAGGCACCCATAAAGGGACTCAGACAACCATTCTTTGACCCATATAGACACTCATGTAACTACTCACCAACCCATGCAGCCACATACACCCCAACTGACAGATCATACAGACATTCACATAGATTAGTCATTCACCCATGCATTCACTACAACACATTTAATCACTCTCTTATACAGTCAGTCATGCACCCGCTAAATCATCCATTCAAACACTCATACTCCCACCTCATGCAATTTGAGATGTCATCAGTGATGTCATCAGTGATGTCACTGACCATGTCATGAGTGATGTAATATGTGACATCATTAGCAGTGCATTGAGGGGGCGCGAGTTATAGCTAGCTCAGCTAACTATCACGGCTGAATTTCTCTGGTTTTGTACGAGTGAAATGTCAGCCTAACTATAACGTCCCTGAAACCTGTGGTTTTTTTCAGTGAATATCCAAGATTTTTTAAATGCTAATTCCTAACTATAACGTCCCTGTAACCTATGTTTTTTTTCAGTAAATATATATATAGAGATGTAGTGAACAAAGCGGACTTGTCCGCCGAAATGCGTTAGGTCGTTTTTTTGTGATTAAATACCTTTGATCTTCAAATCCCTGGAGTCGGTGCCTGCTTTCAAAAAACTTAAGAACCAGGATTGGAGTGGGTAAAAAACCAGAATTCTCCTTTAGAAAATCCATCTCTATGGCCGACAGATTGGTCAAGAATCATCTGGAACAGCCGGTTTCAGAGACCTTTATGGCTCTCAGAAAAGGTTTTGAAAAATGCCCAATCTGTAAAGCATGTAAATACGGCTGTAGTAAAACACAGTACTCAACACCCTTTAAGGCTGAACCTGTACAAATCACTAAACAACCTACCTGTAAGACTGAGTTTGCGGTCTATGTGCTGCAGTGCCCTTGTGAGCTTCGGTATGTGGGTAGTACCCGTCTACCAGCTCACAAACGGATACTGCAGCACATAAGATCAATTAATACCAAAGACCAGTCATATCCTGTGTCACACCATTTTCAGAGTACTCATGACAGTGACCCAAAATATCTTGTATATTATGTCATCGATTGTGTCATGCCCCTAAAAAAGAGGTGGCAATAGAGATGCACTTTTAAGGGTCTTGGAAACTCGTTATATACTTGAGTTGGACAGTCGTACCCCAGGGGGTCTCAATGCCAGTGAGGATCTTTATACATGTTTATAAGAATTCCTTTATAACAATCTTAAACATCTGAATCGTAAGATCCTAGATAGTATAAGGGGACTCTGTTTTCAATCAATTTGGGTGTCAGTTTTTACATCTTCACGGGACTCAAGCAGTTTGCTTTCTTATATTGCAGTATTTTAATATCTGTTACAAAATCTATGATAGAAGGGAGGGGCTCCTCCCTTTGTATTTTGAAAATCATTAATGCAATTTAAGATAATTTGTATTATTTGTACACTAGCACTTTGCACTTTTTTAAATACATATTGCACTATGCTGTTATAGCTGCTCCATGCCACTTTATTGGGTTTGAACGTAGAATACTTTCACAGAGAAAGAGACTTTCATTGCATTACACCCCCGAGACCGATTCGGGCGGATCGCTTGTTCTACCAGGGCCAATCTTTTAAATTGTATTATCCCTTGTGTCCGACCCCTTTTTAAAATATCCCCTCGCTGCTTTGCACATTTGCACTTTGGACCATCCGTTTTACTAAAAGGCATAATTTTAATTGGGGAACTGGCGCTATAGCGCGAGGACTGCTACTTCCCTCGTCCCACGATCCCAAGGTGCTCGGTAGGGCTGGTGAAGCCCCGGGTCCCGGATTACGTGGCGGCCATCTTTGGTTGGGCTGTAGTTGCCAGTACAAAAGGGGAGGCGGGAGCTAAAACGCGAGAGACTTTCATTGCATTACACCCCCGAGACCGATTCGGGCGGATCGCTTGTTCTACCAGGGCCAATCTTTTAAATTGTATTATCCCTTGTGTCCGACCCCTTTTTAAAATATCCCCTCGCTGCTTTGCACATTTGCACTTTGGACCATCCGTTTTACTAAAAGGCATAATTTTAATTGGGGAACTGGCGCTATAGCGCGAGGACTGCTACTTCCCTCGTCCCACGATCCCAAGGTGCTCGGTAGGGCTGGTGAAGCCCCGGGTCCCGGATTACGTGGCGGCCATCTTTGGTTGGGCTGTAGTTGCCAGTACAAAAACGGTCGGCCATGTCTCCGCGCAGCGGACGCGCCGGACCTGTGCCGGAGTCGTGCCAGAGTCCTGCCCGTCTGCGCCCGTCCGCGCACGGAGGGGCGCAGGGGCAGGGCCCCCCACCAAACGAATTGTATATTCTGGTGAGGAAATCCGTCATCTAAACGGGGACACGACACCCCTAGACCTGGCTACATTCACGCGCATCGAGGAACTGTCCATCCAGGCACCGCAGATGGGTAGGTCCCGAGCCCCCCCGCATATTTTAAAGCTCGTCAGCCTAAATACCAGGTCGCTTTGCTGTCATAGTCTCGAGATCTACACTCTACTGCAGGGTGAAGACATTGACATCCTGACCTTGTCCGAGACCTGGATGGGGGATAACTCCATACCGGACATTATTGCTGCTGTCCCTGAAAATTACGATATCCACTGGCAGAATCGCACAGGGAACACCCGAGGGGGAGGGGTGGCTATAATTTTTAAAAAACATCTAGCTGTGACTAAAATACTGGCGGAGTCGGCGGATTTGGCCGACTTACTGGCGATAAAAATCATGTTTGATAACATGTGTGTTACAGTTCTCACAGTTTATCGCCCTCCCAACGCCACCTCAGGGTTTAATGACTCCTTAATGACCTATGTCTCTGACATGTGTTCCAGATATAGAAACGTCATAGTTACAGGAGATTTCAACTTTCACTGGGACAAAGATAGGAAACAGCCAGCGGCCAGCACCTTAGAGACAACCATGTCCTCTCTAGGTTTCAGGCAGCTTGTAAACGCTCCCACCCATATAAAAGGCCACACCCTAGATCTAATATGGACAACAGATCCTAGGGTGGTACTTGCTGGAATCCTCCCGTGTATGTGGTCAGATCACCACCTGATCTACTGTGATATCCCCCTAGGTACCATACTTCCACGCCCAGAACCGAAAACCAGACTGACCCGGCAGTGGAAAAACGTAGACCAACATACACTGACTACATCACTTAGAGGTACTGTCCAGCCAATAATACTTAATAAAGATGTAGATCAGGATTGTAATTACATGATGGACTATCTGGTAAAGGCCATTGATCAGATAGCTCCTGAGAAACTTCAAACAAAAAATAGTGGGAAAAAGGGAGCCCCTTGGTTCACATCTGCCTTGAGGGACCAAAGGAAGGCCCTGCGTAATATAGAGAGAAACTGGAGGAGAAATAAGGATATAGTTACTTGTGAACAATACAAGACGGCGTTTCGTAGCTACAAAAAATCTATTCGGACAACTAAAGCTGCATTCTACGAGGTCCGTATAAATAGGGCGAACAATGTTCAAAAGGAAACATTTAAAATCCTGAAGGAACTAACAAAAAGAGCCCAGGATGCAGAAAGTAGCATAGACTGCGATACTTTCCAGAAATATTTTCTGGATAAGGTCGATACTATCATGTGCGAAATAAAAAGCATGGGGTGCAGCCCAATTGAGCAGCATATCGCTCTAAATCCAACTGCCAGCTGCTTATCATCATTTCCCCCCATAGATTCACTAACCCTCGAATCATTGATGAGAAAGACAAAATCCGGCTCCCCAGCAGATCCATGCCCTCCAAGTATTTTCTGCCTGGCAGGTCCAATCCTAGAGGACCATATCCTAACTACATTGAATAAATCGCTGAGCACTGGCAGGCTCCCCACTAGCTTCAAGGAAGCTCGTGTAAGACCGTTGCTGAAAAAGGTGGGGGCAGACCCCAATGTCCTAAAAAACTATCGACCCATATCCCAGCTGCCCTTCCTGTCCAAAGTACTTGAGCAACATGTACTAAAATATATGTCAAGCTATCTGGAGTCTAACCATCTACTCCATGAGAGGCAGGCAGGCTTCCGTGCACATCACAGCACCGAGTTGGTCATGCTCTCGGTGCTGGACGATCTCAGAAGGATGGCTGACAGTAAAAGACCGAGCGCCCTGATTTTGTTAGACCTATCAGCGGCGTTCGATACTGTCAGCCATTCCATTCTGCTGAATAGGCTGGCTGGGTTTGGAATCCAGGACTTAGCCCTTCGGTGGCTGGAATCATTTCTATCTGGGAGAACCCAGAGAATCCAGATGGGAGATAATGTATCAGGAGTGGGAAGTCTGACTTGCGGCGTCCCCCAGGGTTCAGCTCTATCCCCACTCCTGTTTAACATATATCTACAGCCCCTGATTCATACACTAGCGGGGATGGGCTGCCGGGTGTTCAACTATGCCGACGACACACAGTTGCTGCTGGGCATAGATGACACAGCACAAGCCCAGTCCCACGCTCAGGACATTCTTAGATACACGGTCAACTGGATGTCCACCAACCAGCTTAAAATTAACCCCGAAAAGACAGAGGTGCTGGTAGTACCATCCAAGTGCTCCTCCTGGAGTGATGTGTACTGGCCCCAGGAGCTGGGCCCAACCCCACAGCCAGCAGCCACGGTAAAAAGTCTGGGTATTAAATTGGACAGTGCCCTCTCAATGACCAACCAGGTTTCTACCGTGGTTGGCACCTGTACAGGTCTTCTAAGACAGTTGCGCAAATTAGTCCCTCTCCTCTCCCAGTCGATGCTACGCACTGTGGTCTCAGCCACCATAGTATCTAGACTTGACTATGGCAATGCGCTCTACTTAGGCCTGCCAAAAATGCTGACAAACAGACTTCAGGTAGTCCTAAATGACGCCGCAAGACTTATTTTTAACCTTCCGCGGAGAACGCATGCCTCTCCACTACTAAAAAGTCTACATTGGCTGCCAATTGGACAGAGGTCCGTTTTCAAAAGCCTTTGTATAGCCCACAAAGCCATCTATGGGAAGGCCCCGACCTATATCAAGGAGCGGATCGAGATATATAGGCCGGAAAGAAATCTCAGGTCCGCTGATGCCAATCTCCTTGTATGTCCTCGTTTTAAAATGTCCACAATGGGAGGGAGATCCTTTTCGGTTTTACTACCGAACCTCTGGAACGCCCTGCCTGAGACACTCCGAAAGGAGGGAAATCTACTCCGTTTCAGGAAAGCCTTGAAGACAAATCTGTTCAGAACAGCACTCAGCTCAGCCTAAGTACTCCCCCTTTTCAATATCCCGGATGTTATGTTCTGTGGTCAAAGCGCCCTGAGACCTGCAGGTGACCCAGGCGCTATACAAATCCACTATAACAATAACAATAACAATATGTTTACATTGTATAATATGTTCAATTACACAAGCACTTTTTATGGCTCCTCACTAGGGGTACATGAAATTTTGGAGGTTTTTTTAATTAGGAATCATATGACCTCGAACGCCAGTATATTAACATATCGATTTTAGTTGTTTAAATATATATTTATTTATTTATTTATGTATGTGAATATTTTTGAATATTTATTACTATTGTGATATGTGGCACATAATTATTATATTATGTACTAAATGGAATCACTCACTATGAGTTTGATTTGTTGAGGCAAAAAACTGCAAAATTGCACATAGTCTTTTCTTTGTTTCCTTTAAGAAAAACCCTTTGAAATGTTTTTGGGGGCGGGAATTATAAGTCAGCCTTTTGTGTTTGCTATTTATACCCTACTTGTGGCAATGCAATCATACCATGTGATCAAGACTGTGGGGACAGTCAAAACGCGTAATGGCGGGAAAGCTGAGCAATAATATGCATCAATAAAGGCACCTTTGTTTTGGCACCAGAAACGGGTTCAACTCTTTGTCATTTTTTCAGTTGACTTACGAATTGGAGGCGCTGGGTGCGCCTGGGGAGTTCTGTTTCATATACACACACACATATATATATATATATATATATATATATATATATTACCTACTGGCTATCGCCAGTAGGTATATATAGTTAGAATTTTTTCTCTATGGGACTTTTGAAAATTCTATGTCTAATAACTTTGGCGTTTGTGGACGGAATCGGCTGAAATTTTCAGGAAAATGGCACATTTTGATTCTGAGCAGCCCCTGAAAATTTGGGGGGGTTTCGTCAAGGGGGGGCGAGAAAAAAGGGGGGTCCCAAAACGCGTTTTTCCCATTCATTTTTCCATAGGGCGGTTGGACTCACTTTTAGCTCGAACGGCTGAATGGATTTGCACGAAACTTGGCAAAATTGTAGGGACTGTTAGCCCGATGTGCCTTTGCTAGGTCTCAATATATGTGCTCCAGTAGTTTTTGAGAAATTAACGTTCAAACCAAGATATATATCTGTAACAGCGCTCTGGGCAGCGATCCGGTCCGCTTACTTTTCGCTTATCGGAACTTTGCGCGCAGAAAGCTGATTGGCTCTCCGGTGTCTGTCAACATTCTAAACAGTCCGGAGCGGACGCCATCTTGTCTCTCGGTAGGATTGAGAGAGAAGAAGAGGTGGAAAACGAAAGGGGAATTTAATGAAAGGGGGCAAGGTATCCCCCTCTTGACCCCCTAGGAATGTTGTTGGGGTTATTAAAGGGTCCCGTGGGGAAAATAAAAAAAAAATGATTTTTCACGGTAGAAGCGCGGCCGCGAACTGGTAGCGAAACGGGAATTCGCCATTTTGAGCTTCGTTAATTAAATTACTAGTTATAAGTGGGTGCGGGAGACGTATCCTAATCCCCTATGTTTCCTGAGGGTGGCTGAGGAGGCTGATATATGTTGATACATCTCTTCCAGCGGCTGTGCGTGAGCTTTTTTTTTTTTTTTGCTGCGTGACAGTCCGGAGCGGCCGCCATCTTGTCTCTCGGTAGGATCGAGAGAGAAGAAAAGGTGAAAAACTAAGGGGGAATTTAATGAAAGGGGGCAAGGTATCCCCCTCTTCACCCCCTAGGAATGTTGTTGGGGTTATTAAAGGGTCCCGTGGGGAAAATAAAAAAAAAAATGATTTTTCACGGTAGAAGCGCTTCACGGGCCGCGAACTGGGCCGCAAACTGGTAGCGAAACGGGAATTCGCCATTTGCTTCACGGGCCGCGAACTGGGCCGCAAACTGGTAGCGAAACGGGAATTCGCCATTTTGTGCTTCGTTAATTAAATTACTAGGTATAAGGGGGTGCGGGAGAGGTATCCTAATCCCCTATGTTTCCTGAGGGTGGCTGAGGAGGCTGATATATGTTGATACATCTCTTCCAGCGGCTGCGCCATCTTGCCTTTTTTTCGAATGCCACAATTTTGTCGTGCACGGCAGCCATTTTAGATGCCAGGCTGGTCCCAGGATATCACCTAACCCTGCGGATGTAGTTTATGGCCCCAGCTGTAGAGAATTCAGACATGCCAATCCTCCTGATTCAGGCGTGTGACTACTGATTTCAGTGCTAGTCTCCCGCCTCCCGATTTCTGCAAGCAAAAACCCGGGGGCATATTACGAACAACTAGCGATAATTTTTGTCTCTAACTTGTTTAGAGACAAAAATTATCGCCGCACATCGGCGATTTTTATCGCAGATAAACCTTGCTATTATCGCAGAAAAGTCAGCGATATTCATGTATTATTGACCTAATGCTCTTAGCCATGTTATCCACCTCCCATTGGATAACATGGCTAAGAACTGCTCAGGGCAGGTGTTAGATTTTGGAGATATTCGCGCTTAGCGCGAATATCTCCAAAAGTTGGTAATAGAAGGTAGCGATGTTAGGGACTGTTTCCAGTCGCTAACATCTTGGCACGCCACTTTGCATGTCATTAGTGATAAATATCACTGACATGCAAAGCGGGGCCCAAGATGGTCGCTATCTCCTTTTAGCTGTCACTAACTGGTGTTAGCGACAGCTTGGTAATAGGGAGATAATTTTATCTCCGCTTTCATGGCTTTTAAAGCCAAAAAAAGCGGAGATAAACCCCCTTGATAATATGCCCCACGATTCCTTGGGGGTTTCAGCCGACAGGGCTTGGTATTGTGTTACATGGTAATTTTTCCATGAAACGTCAGAGGGTCGATGCAGGGGTTCTAGAAGAGGTGATAAACCATTTAAGCCTCATGAACAAGCGCATGGTCTTTTAAAGATTTGTGAAGTACTCGGGGCGGCGGTGTGTGTGTGCCCTCTTTCAGGAGCGGGCGGGGGGGCACTGCCAGCAACTTGCCAGGTCAGGTAGTGTTCAACACGTGCATCACCCTTTCTCTGCCTGCTATTGCGCTCCATGCTTCGGAAAGGTAAGAAAAAGAACGTGCATTTGAGTTTGAAATGTCCGATCCTGCAGCAGCACACTTCGAAAGCCCACACATGACAATAACCCGATTCAAGGCCCCATTCACCCGTTTTTAAAAAAATAGATAACACTCCAACAAAGTAAGGTTATAAAACTTTATTAACTACTAACTTTAACAAACGGAACAAAAACTAAAAACATTTAAACATTTCTCAACACAAAAAGCAACAATGGTTAGAAGCGGTCTTTTGTGCGAATAGTACCAAGGCAGCACAACGTGCAGAGTTCTGGACGGCACCCAGGTGATGTCGCCTGGGTGCCGCACTGGTTTAGGGATCCTACAATGCTGCTCCGAAAATTGGCGTGGGGCGTCCCGGGTGGGGCGGGGGGAGGCCTCGTCAGTAGCGGTCTGTTGTGCGAATAGTCCCAAGGCAGCACAACGTGCAGAGTTCTGGACGGCACCCAGGTGATGTCGCCTGGGTGCCGCACTGGTTTAGGGATCCTACAATGCAGCACAGAAAAACAGCGTGGGGCGTCCCAGGTGGTGCGGGGGGAGGCCTCGTCAGTAGCGGTCTGTGTCCAGTGTCACATGGCTGACACAACATGTACGACAGGCACCCAGGTGATGTCCAGTAAACTGCCGCACTGGTTTTGGTATCCTACAATGCTGCTCCGAAAATTGGCGTGCGGCGGCTCGGGGGGGGGGGCGTGGGGGAGCCGGCGTGAACGGGCCTCCCCAGGTGGCGGCCATCTAGCTGAGTTGCGCTCGCTCTTGCGGCCACAGCGTCTCGCTCACCATGTTGTTGAGTTGCTCCCACTCTTGCAGTGCAGCGATAGGCGGCTGCCACATGGCTCTTAAAATGGCGGACAGCTCCTCGGTTTTAGGCCTGGTCCACTGAAATGGCCCTGGGACACTTTGGAACTCGGACGCTTGCCTGCTAGGGCTTGGGCTCCATTCTCGAAAAGCGTCCGCTCAGCCGTGAAGATTGTATAAAAGTCTTGGGGGCCCCCGACTCCCGCAGGCTTCCGGTGGGGAGCGGCTGCCATGATTGCTCGCGGAATGACCACGACGGAGCCACGAGATGGTGGTGCTCTCATACTGACGCCAGCTTCAGTCTGAATGATCCAGAAACAAGGTGGGGCTTTCATCGTTTGGGAAAAAAAAATGTTCTAAACCAATGAAAAGTGTTATTTTTAGGTCATATGACCAAGCCTTCCATCTTTAGGAAACCAAAAGTAAAATGAACCAATGAAAAGTTTTATAAACAAGTCACATGACCTGTTATGCGACATAGGGCTACAAAAAGCGTAGAAAATCCGTTGGCACGTGAGGCGGCGTCAGTAGCGGACCGATGTGCGAATAGGCCGAAGGCAGCACAACGGGCCGAGATCCGGATGGTACCGAGGTGGTGTCCAGCAAATTGCCGCACTGGTGTGGCCATCCTACAATGCTGCGCCGAAAGACGGCGTGTCCAGCTGAATTGCGGTCACTGTTGCGGTACAGTGACTCGAACGCGCCGAGATCCGGATGGCACCGAGGTGGTGTCCAGCAAATTGCCGCACTGGTGTGGCCATCCTACAATGCTGCGCCGAAAGACGGCGTGTCCAGCTGAATTGCGGTCACTGTTGCGGTACAGTGACTCGAACGCGCCGAGATCCGGATGGCGCCGAGGTGGTGTCCAGCAAATTGCCGTACTGGTGTGGCCATCCTACAATGCTGCGCCGAAAGACGGCGTGTTCAGCTGAGTTCCGGTCACTTTTCCGGCACAGTGACTCGAACGCGCTGAGATCCGGATGGCACCGAGGTGGTGTCCAGCAAGTGGCTGCACTGATGTGGCCATCCTACAATGCTGCGCCGAAAGTCGGCGTGGGGTGCCCCGTTGGCTTATGAGGTGATGTCAGTAGTGGACTGATGTGTGAATAGGTCGGAACCAGCACCAGGCGCCAAGATCCGAATGGCAAGTCCTGGATGTTGAGTGCCTCAGTTGAGATTTCTGAGCAGTGCTTGTAGGACTGTCTGAAGCTTATTTGCACCTGCTGCAGCTTCACTAGGTCCGGCGGAACTTTTTGCCTTTTCCTTTCTGCTTCTTTTCCTACAATGCGTTTCATCTGAAGACACGACCAGGTCCCTGAATGTGTGCAGGGGGACGCTATTGATTGAATGAACGCGCCGAGATCTGGATGGCACCGAGGTGGTGTCCAGCAAATTGCCGCACTGGTGTGGCCATCCTACAATGCTGCGCCGAAAGTTGGCGTGGGGTGCCCCGTTGGTTTATGAGGTGATGTCAGTAGTGGACCGATGTGTGAATAGGTCGGAACCAGCACAAGGCGCCCCGCACTGTTGAGCCTTTTTCAATGCCTGTTTTTTGTTGTTTCCCCTCCATCAAAAACAAAACAAAAATACAAGGCGCCAAGATCCGAATGGCAAGTCCTGGATGTTGAGTGCCTCAGTTGAGAGTTCTGAGCAGTGCTTGTAAGACTGTCTGAAGCTTATTTGCACCTGCTGCAGCTTCACTAGGTCCGGCGGAACTTTTTTCCTTTTCCTTTCTGCTTCTTTTCCTACAATGCGTTTCATCTGAAGACACGACCAGGTCCCTGAATGTGTGCAGGGGGACGCTATTGATTGAATGAAAATGGCGGCTTGACACAAAGCTGACTCAAGCGTTACTGTTGGTGCTATACAGACAAAAATTGGTTTTCAGTTTGTACATTCTTCAGGTTTTTTTTTTCCATCCAAGTCTGATTGAGAGTTTGTAGAAAAATGGCTTCAGATTTTCCACATACTACTCTTCAACATTCTTCCTAAATGTAACAATGTGAAACTCGAGAACGGCTGTTTCTGTTTCCTTTCAAAATGCTGCCACCAATATTTTCTGAATGGAAGACACCATCTTGTAGCATAAAGGGCCGAAAGGGGTTCTGGTCTGGCCGATGGTTGGTGGAGACATTTTGACTATATCTTGGACCTGCCCGGCCTCGCCCAAAATGGCGCCGGTATAAATGGGACTTGTAACTCCTTGCCCGCAAATGTATATCTAGAAAATGTTATTGTAAGTGGCCCTGTCGTATTTTAATTACAAAATGTACGTCCACCGATTCCGCAACTGTTAGACACCTTTGTTCTTGTCACCTAATGGCCCGCTCGTTACGTTCTTCTACAGTGTAAATGTCTCCTCATCATATACGATTTCAGTTTGCTCCGTGGCCGGCCCACGTGGTTATAGGCCCGTATTTGTATACTGACATTTTCACAATAAAGGTTTTTAAAACAAAACACGGTAGTAGTATTTTCATTTGTAAAGTTTTTACTTTTAGTGACTGTTTTCGAATCAGTAAAAGGCAAGTGAAATAAAGCAGTCCAATTATATGACGGATAAAAGGTATAATATGTAGGAACGCAGTAAAGATAAATGGTCAAGGGCAGTTGTGTTTTTCATGTCTGCAACATAAAGTGATCGATAAGAATCTGATAATCAGGCGTATCGGCGACTAAGACAGCAGGCCGAATCTCTTTTACTCAACGGCTCCGTCATGGAAGGAAGAAACGCCCTTTTTCTCGAAAAAGGAATATATTTTACTTGCAAGACAGTTGTAAATTTTCCGGGAAAGTACATTAGCCTGGAATATTATAACATATGTTTGAAAAAAAAATATTGTTCGAAAATAATAAAAAGCGTAATTTTTAGGTCATATGACCAAGCTTTTCATCATTAAATTAACAAAAGTAAAATGAACCAATGAAAAGTTTTATTAACAAGTCACATGACCTGTTATGCTTACGTTACGCGCTGCGCGCCGCGCCTCGGATCACTTCCGGGTGCGCTAACGCGGCGTGTCATAAAACGCATTACGCGACAACGTAGGTCAAGAATATAGTTTAAATGTCTCCACCAACCAGCGTTCAGAACACAACCCCTTTCAGCAGTCCAAAAAGTTCTGTTAAATGACAACAGAGGGGACAGGCAACAAGAACCATCAGTCAAAGAGGGGAGGGCAAGTTCTTCTCTTCCGGGTCATGTTGGGGCGCTACCGGAACTGATCGAATTGGTAGTCTACAGTGTTTCTGGATGTTTCAGACTAAAGCTGGCGTCAGCATGAGACCACTACCATCTCGTAGCTCCGTCGTGGCCATTCCACGAGCAATCATGGCAGCCGCTCCCCACCAGAAGCCTGCGGGAGTCGGAGGCCCCCAAGACTTTTGTAGAATCTTCACGGCTGAGGGGACGCTTTTCGAGAATGGGACCCAAGCCCTAGCAGACAAGCGTCCGAGTTCCAAGGTGTCCCAGGGCCATTTTAGTGGACCAGGCCCAAAACCGAAGAGCCGGCCGCCATTTTGAGAGTCCTGTGGCAGCCGCCTATCGCTGCACCGCAAGAGCGGGCGCATCTCAACTACATGGTGAGCGAGACGCTGTAGTCGCAAGAGCGGGCGGTAAACAGCTGAATGGCGGAAGAGGCACAGTGTAGCAAAAGCGGGCGGAATGGCAACTAAAACGATAAAGGGGCGCCCCACTACAGCTTGTCTTCAGGTCAAACGGATTGTGGGACAAGGTCCAGAATTGAAGAGTCATCAAAAGGCAAAAAGTTCCGCCGGACCCCGGGAGCCGGCCGCCTATGTCGGGGGCGATCTCAGGCTACACCAGTGCTATAAGACTTGGGGAGGGTGTCGGAGCCAAGCGTCTTCTCCGAGTCCATGGCCATCACACCGCCCCTCAGGGGCCTCCGTCAAGCTGTTTAGGAAGGTAACATATCACATTGTTTTCTAATGCAGTCAGGTCCACAAACGACACTCACTTACTTTGAGAATAGTGAAGCTGCAGTAGGTGGAAATAAGCTTCAGACAGTGTTACAAGCACTGCTCAGAACTCTTAACTATGGCACCCAACATCCAGAACTTATGCTATTTGAGAATGGTAGTAACATCGAAGCATCTCAGGGACCAAAACCATTAACGTACTTTCACGTATGAAAATCTTACTTGGGGAGGGGGCAGGAGCGAAGCGCCCCCTCCCAGTCAGCGCCACCACACCGTATGTTGAAAATCTGAAGCCATCGTTCTACAAAGTCAACCAAACTTGGATTGAAAAATCTAGAAAAATGTACAAACTGAAAACCAGTTTTGGTCTGCATAGCATCAGTAACAACGCTTGAGTCAGCTTTGTGTCAAGCCGCCATTTTGATTCAACAAAGCACAGGCATTGAAAAAGGCTGAAATTCAGAACTCTAAACTATGGCACCCAACATCCAGGAGCTTGCTATCTGGATCTTGGAGCCTTGTGCTGTTTTCGATCTATTCACACATCGGTCCACTACTGACATCATCTTATAAACCAACGTTATGTAAATAGTTTTTTAATAAAATGTTTTACCCTGTTTCTTTGCTGGTGTGTTGTCTATATTTTTAATATTTGCATAGGGTTTGTCGTTATTTTGTGCGGGATGGGTGATGGAGCCGAGCTGTCTTGCAGCCCTCATGGTGTGGAGCTCAGTTCATCTCACTATTTTCGTATTTCTCAAGAAGGGTTGTTCCTAATATTTCTATTTTAGCGAGGTCAAAAAGAGATCCAATTAGTGGCCTACTGATTTTGCTCGATTACTTTTATTTTTTTACACGATTTTTCACTATCTGCAAAGACTAAACAGAGTATTGCGACTTTGTGCTTGTTTGTAAATAGAGAATGATCCAAAGAGAACCAATTCTAAAACAGTAAATGCTTGGACAACAATCAATCAAATGGAGAGACAAGGAGGCACGACGGATTACAACGGGGGTAAAGGCCTGCGTTAACTACCCTTCAGTATCTGCAAAGAGAGAGTACTACTAAGGCAAAAGAGGGGAGGGGGGGGGGGGGTTGCAGCGTTCAAAGCACATCAGCGTGCATAAATACGAAAATGTTTTTATCTATCACGTACTTGACATTTTAAAGCTTTTCATATTTGCTATTAAAAAACCAATGAAATTCACAGAAAAAACCATAGGTTATAGTGGATATATAGTTAGGAATTTGCATTTACAAAACCTTGAAAATTCAATGAAAAAACCATAGGTTATAGGCCATATATAGTTAGGAATTAGCATTTACAAAACCTTATTTTACTCGCATAAAACCATTGAAATTCCATATATAGTTAGAAGCGCTAACTATATATCGCGCACCCGCAATCCACTGCTGATGATGTCACATATTACATCATTCATGACATGGTCAGTGACATCACTGATGACATCACTGATGACATCTCAAATGACATCACTGATGACAACTCAAATGACATCACTGATGACATCTCAAATGACATCACTGATGACATCACTGATGACAACTCAAATGACATCACTGATGACATCTCATTTGTCATCACTGATCACATCACTTATGTGATAATACAATGAACCTCTTCAGACTCTAATATAACCTTACATACACTCAGTATAAACAGACACTCACAGACTGTCACTCATCCATGGAGTTACTCACACACCTACTCAGTCATGCAAAGAATCAATCACACCTCCATTTCCTCAACTATAAAGTTATACACATCTTACTTATTCAAACATATAATAACACATATTTATTCTCTTATATAATCCCTGATACAAGCTCACAGTGATCGATACAGCCACTCACACATTCACTGGCTCTTATGTTCAGTTATTTATATATGTCAACTCTCACATGTATTGTGTTTTACATACGTACTTACTTGCTCATGTAGCAATGAGAAATCATTCACTCACCAACACACCCATGCACAGTCAACCGCCCATATAGCTGTTTCCACATGCACTCTTGAACTCATACTCCTAGTGAATCAACTGCTTACACATCTATGCACAGAGTCACGCACCTCCCAGCCACCCACACACACACTCAGCCTCCCATTCAAATACTTGGGCAACCAATCAATAACCCATATGGCCACTCTTATAGCTACTGATCAACACATGCATACAATCATTTGGTGTTGTCATCAGTGATGTCATCAGTGATGTCATTTGAGATGTCATCAGTGATGTCATCAGTGATGTCACTGACCATGTCATGAATGATGTAATATGTGACATCATCAGCAGTGGATTGCGGGTGCGCGATATATAGTTAGCGCTTCTAACTATATATGGAATTTCAATGGTTTTATGCGAGTAAAATAAGGTTTTGTAAATGCTAATTCCTAACTATATATGGCCTATAACCTATGGTTTTTTCATTGAATATATATATATATATATATATATGTGTGTGTGTGTGTGTATATATATATATATATATCGAAAAGCAAAGCGCCCCAGCGCTATGGAAGAGCTACACCACGGCATCCAGCCATCCGGCTTGAGAGTAAGCACCCAGCAGCCTCAAAGTCCGACGCGTTTCGGGGCTGGAAACACCCCCTCCTCATGGACAAAGCAACAGCTCACACCTCAGGTAAAGAATCATGTCACCTTCAAAGAACTACAGTAACCAGCCTGCCTGGGGACCTGCTCTTCAGTAACCACACCCACTTAGGGTGTAACCAGTTCAAATAAATCGCATTTGAATAAATGAAGGTGAACAAGGTGTGAGCTGTTGCTTTGTCCATGAGGAGGGGGCGTTTCCAGCCCCGAAATACGTCGGACTTTCACAAACTGTTTGGAGGGAGGAGGGCAGGAGATGAGGCTGCTGGGTGCTAACTCTCAAGCCGGATGGCTGGATGCCGTGGTGTAGCTCTTCCATAGCGCTGGAGCGCTTTGCTTTTCGATATATATATATATATATATATATATATATATATATATATATATATATATATATATATATATATATATATATATATATATATATATATATATATATATATATATAAATATATATGTATATATTGCTCCAATCTTCGGTATTGCACAAACGAAAAGAACCGAGCCCAACTCCGTAATGCGTGGAAAGTTTACTTTTATTTTCAGTTCATCGGCAAATCCTTGCCCAATATATATTATTTTTTTATATTAAAACAATATTTCTTATGTTTTTTAACTATATTAGTGTGAAGCGTTTTCTAATTTAACTTAAAAAAAAAATATACAATCATATCTGTTAAAACATATATATATTAACATAATATTAATAAAAAATACACAATATTATTAACGTAGGATAGCGTAGGGGTAAAAATGTACTAGTCCCACTCCAGAGAGTGCAACAGTAGGGAAAGCGCTGGATAGCGTAGGGGTAAAAATTACTATTCCCACTCCAAAGAGTGCAACAGTAGGGAAAGCGTTGGATAGCGTAGGGGTAAAAATTACTATTCCCACTCCAAAGAGTGCAACAGTAGGGAAAGCGTTGGATAGCGTAGGGGTAAAAATTACTATTGCCACTCCAGAGAGTGCAACAGTAGGGAAAGCGTTGGATAGCATAGGGGTAAAAATTACTATTCCCACTCCAGAGAGTGCAACAGTAGGGAAAGCGTTGGATAGCGTAGGGGTAAAAATTACTATTCCCACTCCAGAGAGTGCAACAGTAGGGAAAGGGTTGGATAGCATAGGGGTAAAAATTACTATTCCCACTCCAAAGAGTGCAACAGCAGGGAAAGCGTTGGATAGCGTAGGGGTAAAAATTACTATTCCCACTCCAGAGAGTGCAACAGTAGGGAAGGCGTTGGATAGCATAGGGGTAAAAATGACTATTCCCACTCCAGAGAGTGCAACAGTAGGGAAGCGTTGGATAGCGTAGAGGTAAAAATGACTAATCCCACTCCAGAGAGTGCAACAGTAGGGAAAGCGTTCGATAGCATGGGGTAAATTTAACTATTCCCACTCGTAGTGAAAATAAATTAATATAATTCACATAATTATCAATTAATCAATTAATAAAAATTAATTATCAATTAAGAATTAATTAGTTATCAATTAAAAATGTATTAACAATTTATTCTAAATAAATACCAATTAATTAATTACCATATAAAATTAATTATAATTAAATTACTTCCCACCCTATTCCCCTATAAACCCACAACCCGCTACAGAAAATAAATTAATGTATAGATAGGGAGGGGCTCCTCCCTTTGTATTTTGAAAATCATTAATGCAATTTAAGATAATTTGTATTATTTGTACACTAGCACTTTGCACTTTTTTAAATACATATTGCACTATGCTGTTATAGCTGCTCCATGCCACTTTATTGGGTTTGAACGTAGAATATGTTTACATTGTATAATATGTTCAATTACACAAGCACTTTTTATGGCTCCTCACTAGGGGTACATGAAATTTTGGAGGTTTTTTTAATTAGGAATCATATGACCTCGAACGCCAGTATATTAACATATCGATTTTAGTTGTTTAAATATATATTTTTTTATTTATTTATGTATGTGAATATTTTTGAATATTTATTACTATTGCGATATGTTGCACATAATTATTATATTATGTACTAAATGGAATCACTCACTATGAGTTTGATTTTTTGAGGCAAAAAACTGCAAAATTGCACATAGTCTTTTCTTTGTTTCCTTTAAGAAAAACCCTTTGAAATGTTTTTGGGGGCGGGAATTATAAGTCAGCCTTTTGTGTTTGCTATTTATACCCTACTTGTGGCAATGCAATCATACCATGTGATCAAGACTGTGGGGACAGTCAAAACGCGTAATGGCGGGAAAGCTGAGCAATAATATGCATCAATAAAGGCACCTTTGTTTTGGCACCAGAAACGGGTTCAACTCTTTGTCATTTTTTCAGTTGACTTACGAATTGGAGGCGCTGGGTGCGCCTGGCGAGTTCTGTTTCATATACACACACATATATATATATATATATATATATATATATATATATATATATATATATATATATATATATACATATATGTGTGTGTGTGTGTGTATATATATATATATATATCGAAAAGCAAAGCGCCCCAGCGCTATGGAAGAGCTACACCACGGCATCCAGCCATCCGGCTTGAGAGTAAGCACCCAGCAGCCTCAAAGTCCGACGCGTTTCGGGGCTGGAAACACCCCCTCCTCATGGACAAAGCAACAGCTCACACCTCAGGTAAAGAATCATGTCACCTTCAAAGAACTACAGTAACCAGCCTGCCTGGGGACCTGCTCTTCAGTAACCACACCCACTTAGGGTGTAACCAGTTCAAATAAATCGCATTTGAATAAATGAAGGTGAACAAGGTGTGAGCTGTTGCTTTGTCCATGAGGAGGGGGCGTTTCCAGCCCCGAAATGCGTCGGACTTTCACAAACTGTTTGGAGGGAGGAGGGCAGGAGATGAGGCTGCTGGGTGCTAACTCTCAAGCCGGATGGCTGGATGCCGTGGTGTAGCTCTTCCATAGCGCTGGAGCGCTTTGCTTTTCGATATATATATATATATATATATATATATATATATATATATATATATATATATATATATATATATATATTCACAGAAAAAACCATAGGTTATAGTGGATATATAGTTAGGAATTTGCATTTACAAAACCTTGAAAATTCAATGAAAAAACCATAGGTTATAGGCCATATATAGTTAGGAATTAGCATTTACAAAACCTTATTTTACTCGCATAAAACCATTGAAATTCCATATATAGTTAGCTAACTATAAGCGCTAACTATATATCGCGCACCCGCAATCCACTGCTGATGATGTCACATATTACATCATTCATGACATGGTCAGTGACATCACTGATGACATCACTGATCAAAACAACCAGTGATTGTATGTGTCTGTAAAGTTTAAATATGTTTCACATATTGAAGAATGAGTGGATGTATAAGTGTCTGGATGAAGAATTTAGTAGGTGCATGACTGACTGTATGAGTGAGTGATTAAATGTGTCTCACTGAGTACATGGGTTAGTTACTAAACTGTCTTAATTCGTGCATCAGTAAGTTTGTTGTTGTGTAAGCCGCTGCATGTGTTGATCAGTAGCTATAAGAGTGGCCATATGGGTTATTGATTGGTTGCCCAAATATTTGAATGGGAGGCTGAGTGTGTGTGTGGGTGGCTGGGAGGTGCGTGACTCTGTGCATAGATGTGTAAGCAGTTGATTCACTAGGAGTATGAGTTCAAGAGTGCATGTGGAAATAGCTATATGGGCGGTTCACTGTGCATGGTTGTGTTGGTGAGTGAATGGATTTCTCATTGCTACATGTGCAAGTAAGTACGTATGTAAAACACAATACATGTGAGAGTTGAGATATATAAATAACTGAACATAAGACCCAGTGAATGTGTGAGTGGCTGTATCGATCACTGTGAGCTTGTATCAGGGATTATATAAGAGAGTAAATATGTGTTATTATATGTTTGAATAAGTAAGATGTGTATAACTGTATAGTTGAGGAAATGGAGGTGTGATTGATTCTTTGCATGACTGACTAGGTGTGTGAGTAACTCCATGGATGAGTGACAGTCTGTGAGTGTCTGTTTATACTGAGTGTATGTAAGGTTATATTAGAGTCTGAAGAGGTTCATTGTATTATCACATGAGTGATGTGATCAGTGATGACAAATGAGATGTCATCAGTGATGTCATTTGAGTTGTCATCAGTGATGTCATCAGTGATGTCATTTGAGATGTCATCATTGATATCATTTGAGTTGTCATCAGTGATGTCATTTGAGATGTCATCAGTGATGTCATCAGTGATGTCACTGACCATGTCATGAATGATGTAATATGTGACATCATCAGCAGTGGATTGCGGGTGCGCGATATATAGTTAGCGCTTATAGTTAGCTAACTATATATGGAATTTCAATGGTTTTATGCGAGTAAAATAAGGTTTTGTAAATGCTAATTCCTAACTATATATGGCCTATAACCTATGGTTTTTTCATTGAATTTTCAAGGTTTTGTAAATGCAAAT
Organism: Lissotriton vulgaris; assembly: GCF_964263255.1. Classification (NCBI taxonomy): domain Eukaryota; kingdom Metazoa; phylum Chordata; class Amphibia; order Caudata; family Salamandridae; genus Lissotriton; species Lissotriton vulgaris. The sequence continues at coordinate 210,674,319 of NC_141690.1, read as the reverse complement.
TCCTAACTATATATCCACTATAACCTATGGTTTTTTCTGTGAATTTCATTGGTTTTTTAATAGCAAATATGAAAAGCTTTAAAATGTCAAGTACGTGATAGATAAAAACATTTTCGTATTTATGCACGCTGATGTGCTTTGAACGCTGCCCCCCCCTCCCCTCTTTTGCCTTAGTAGTACTCTCTCTTTGCAGATACAGAAGGGTAGTTAACGCAGGCCTTTACCCCCGTTGTAATCCGTCGTACCTCCTTGTCTCTCCATTTGATTGATTGTTGTCCAAGCATTTACTGTTTTAGAATTGGTTCTCTTTGGATCATTCTCTATTTACAAACAAGCACAAAGTCGCAATACTCTGTTTAGTCTTTGCAGATAGTGAAAAATCGTGTAAAAAAATAAAAGTAATCGAGCAAAATCAGTAGGCCACTAATTGGATCTCTTTTTGACCTCGCTAAAATAGAAATATTAGGAACAACCCTTCTTGAGAAATACGAAAATAGTGAGATGAACTGAACTCCACACCATGAGGGCTGCAAGACAGCTCGGCTCCATCACCCATCCCGCACAAAATAATGACAAACCCTATGCAAATATTAAAAATATAGACAACACACCAGCAAAGAAACAGGGTAAAACATTTTATTAAAAAACTATTTACATAACGTTGGTTTATAAGATGATGTCAGTAGTGGACCGATGTGTGAATAGATCGAAAACAGCACAAGGCTCCAAGATCCGGATAGCAAGCTCCTGGATGTTGGGTGCCATAGTTTAGAGTTCTGAATTTCAGCCTTTTTCAATGCCTGTGCTTTGTTGAATCAAAATGGCGGCTTGACACAAAGCTGACTCAAGCGTTGTTACTGATGCTATGCAGACCAAAACTGGTTTTCAGTTTGTACATTTTTCTAGATTTTTCAATCCAAGTTTGGTTGACTTTGTAGAACGATGGCTTCAGATTTTCAACATACGGTGTGGTGGCGCTGACTGGGAGGGGGCGCTTCGCTCCTGCCCCCTCCCCAAGTAAGATTTTCATACGTGAAAGTACGTTAATGGTTTTGGTCCCTGAGATGCTTCGATGTCACTACCATTCTCAAATAGCATAAGTTCTAGATGTTGGGTGCCATAGTTAAGAGTTCTGAGCAGCGCTTGTAACACTGTCTGAAGCTTATTTCCACCTACTGCAGCTTCACTATTCTCAAAGTAAGTGAGTGTCGTTTGTGGACCTGACTGCATTAGAAAACAATGTGATATGTTACCTTCCTAAACAGCTTGACGGAGGCCCCTGAGGGGCGCTGTGATGGCCATGGACTCGGAGAAGACGCTTGGCTCCGACACCCTCCCCAAGTCTTATAGCACTGGTGTAGCCTGAGATCGCCCCCGACATAGGCGGCCGGCTCCCGGGGTCCGGCGGTACTTTTTGCCTTTTGATGACTCTTCAATTCTGGACCTTGTCCCACAATCCGTTTGACCTGAAGACAAGCTGTAGTGAGGCGCCCCTTTATCGTTTTAGTTGCCATTCCGCCCGCTTTTGCTACACTGTGCCTCTTCCGCCATTCAGCTGTTTTCCACCCGCTCTTGCGACTACAGCGTCTCGCTCACCATGTAGTTGAGATGCGCCCGCTCTTGCGGTGCAGCGATAGGCGGCTGCCACAGGACTCTCAAAATGGCGGCCGGCTCTTCGGTTTTGGGCCTGGTCCACTAAAATGGCCCTGGGACACCTTGGAACTCGGACGCTTGTCTGCTAGGGCTTGGGTCCCATTCTCGAAAAGCGTCCCCTCAGCCGTGAAGATTCTACAAAAGTCTTGGGGGCCTCCGACTCCCGCAGGCTTCTGGTGGGGAGCGGCTGCCATGATTGCTCGTGGAATGGCCACGACGGAGCTACGAGATGGTAGTGGTCTCATGCTGACGCCAGCTTTAGTCTGAAACATCCAGAAACACTGTAGACTACCAATTCGATCAGTTCCGGTAGCGCCCCAACATGACCCGGAAGAGAAGAACTTGCCCTCCCCTCTTTGACTGATGGTTCTTGTTGCCTGTCCCCTCTGTTGTCATTTAACAGAACTTTTTGGACTGCTGAAAGGGGTTGTGTTCTGAACGCTGGTTGGTGGAGACATTTAGACTATATTCTTGACCTACGTTGTCGCGTAATGCGTTTTATGACACGCCGCGTTAGCGCACCCGGAAGTGATCCGAGGCGCGGCGCGCAGCGCGTAACGTAAGCATAACAGGTCATGTGACTTGTTAATAAAACTTTTCATTGGTTCATTTTACTTTTGTTAATTTAATGATGAAAAGCTTGGTCATATGACCTAAAAATTACGCTTTTTATTATTTTCGAACAATATTTTTTTTTCAAACATATGTTATAATATTCCAGGCTAATGTACTTTCCCGGAAAATTTACAACTGTCTTGCAAGTAAAATATATTCCTTTTTCGAGAAAAAGGGCGTTTCTTCCTTCCATGACGGAGCCGTTGAGTAAAAGAGATTCGGCCTGCTGTCTTAGTCGCCGATACGCCTGATTATCAGATTCTTATCGATCACTTTATGTTGCAGACATGAAAAACACAACTGCCCTTGACCATTTATCTTTACTGCGTTCCTACATATTATACCTTTTATCCGTCATGTAATTGGACTGCTTTATTTCACTTGCCTTTTACTGATTCGAAAACAGTCACTAAAAGTAAAAACTTTACAAATGAAAATACTACTACCGTGTTTTGTTTTAAAAACCTTTATTGTGAAAATGTCAGTATACAAATACGGGCCTATAACCACGTGGGCCGGCCACGGAGCAAACTCAAATCGTATATGATGAGGAGACATTTACACTGTAGAAGAACGTAACGAGCGGGCCATTAGGTGACAAGAACAAAGGTGTCTAACAGTTGCGGAATCGGTGGACGTACATTTTGTAATTAAAATACGACAGGGCCACTTACAATAACATTTTCTAGATATACATTTGCGGGCAAAGAGTTACGAGTCCCATTTATACCGGCGCCATTTTGGGCGAGGCCGGGCAGGTCCAAGATATAGTCAAAATGTCTCCACCAACCATCGGCCAGACCAGAACCCCTTTCGGCCCTTTATGTTACAAGATGGTGTCTTCCATTCAGAAAATATTAATGGCAGCATTTTGAAAGGAAACAGAAACAGCCGTTCTCCTAGTGAGTTTCACATTGTTACATTTAGGAAGAATGTTGAAGAGTAGTATGTGGAAAATCTGAAGCCATTTTTCTACAAACTCTCAATCAGACTTGGATGGAAAAAAAAACCTGAAGAATGTACAAACTGAAAACCAATTTTTGTCTGTATAGCACCAACAGTAACGCTTGAGTCAGCTTTGTGTCAAGCCGCCATTTTCATTCAATCAATAGCGTCCCCCTGCACACATTCAGGGACCTGGTCGTGTCTTCAGATGAAACGCATTGTAGGAAAAGAAGCAGAAAGGAAAAGGAAAAAAGTTCCGCCGGACCTAGTGAAGCTGCAGCAGGTGCAAATAAGCTTCAGACAGTCTTACAAGCACTGCTCAGAACTCTCAACTGAGGCACTCAACATCCAGGACTTGCCATTCGGATCTTGGCGCCTTGTATTTTTGTTTTGTTTTTGATGGAGGGGAAAGAACAAAAAACAGACATTGAAAAAGGCTCAACAGTGCAGGGCGCCTTGTGCTGGTTCCGACCTATTCACACATCGGTCCGCTACTGACATCACCTCATAAACCAACGGGGCACCCCACGCCGACTTTCGGCGCAGCATTGTAGGATGGCCACACCAGTGCAGCAATTTGCTGGACACCACCTCGGTGCCATCCAGATCTCGGCGCGTTCATTCATTCAATAGCGTCCCCCTGCACACATTCAGGGACCTGGTCGTGTCTTCAGAAGAAACGCATTGTAGGAAAAGAAGCAGAAAGGAAAAGGCAACAAGTTCCGCCGGACCTAGTGAAGCTGCAGCAGGTGCAAATAAGCTTCAGACAGTTCTACAAGCACTGCTCAGAAATCTCAACTGAGGCACTCAACATCCAGGACTTGCCATTCGGATCTTGGCGCCTTGTGCTGGTTCCGACCTATTCACACATCAGTCCACTACTGACATCACCTCATAAGCCAACGGGGCACCCCACGCCGACTTCCGGCGCAGCATTGTAGGATGGCCACACCAGTGCAGCCACTTGCTGGACACCACCTCGGTGCCATCCGGATCTCAGCGCGTTCGAGTCACTGTGCCGGAAGAGTGACCGGAACTCAGCTGAACACGCCGTCTTTCGGCGCAGCATTGTAGGATGGCCACACCAGTACGGCAATTTGCTGGACACCACCTCGGCGCCATCCGGATCTCGGCGCGTTCGAGTCACTGTACCGCAACATTGACCGCAATTCAGCTGGACACGCCGTCTTTCGGCGCAGCATTGTAGGATGGCCACACCAGTGCGGCAATTTGCTGGACACCACCTCGGTGCCATCCGGATCTCGGCGCGTTGTGCTGCCTTCGGCCTATTCGCACATCGGTCCGCTACTGACGCCGCCTCACGTGCCAACGGATTTTCTACGCTTTTTGTAGCCCTATGTCGCATAACAGGTCATGTGACTTGTTTATAAAACTTTTCATTGGTTCATTTTACTTTTGGTTTCCTAAAGATGGAAGGCTTGGTCATATGACCTAAAAATAACACTTTTCATTGGTTTAGAACATTTTTTTTTCCTAAACGATGAAAGCCCCACCTTGTTTCTGGATCATTCAGACTGAAGCTGGCGTCAGCATGAGAGCACCACCATCTCTTGGCTCCGTCGTGGTCATTCCGCGAGCAATCATGTCAGCCGCTCCCCACCGGAAGCCTGCGGGAGTCGGGGGCCCCCAAGACTTTTATACAATCTTCACGGCTGAGGGGACGCTTTTCGAGAATGGAGCCCAAGCCCTAGCAGGCAAGCGTCCGACTTCCAAGGTGTCCCAGGGCCATTTCAGTGGACCAGGCCCAAAACCGAAGAGCCGTCCGCCATTTTGACAGCCATGTGGCAGCCGCCTATCGCTGCACTGCAAGAGTGGGAGCAACTCCACAACATGGTGAGCGAGACGCTGTGGCCGCAAGAGCGAGCGCAACTCAGCTAGATGGCCGCCACCTGGGGAGGCCCGTTCACGCCGCCTCCCCCCCCCCCCCCCCCCCCGGGCCGCCGCACGCCAATTTTCGGAGCAGCATTGTAGGATACCAAAACCAGTGCGGCAGTTTACTGGACATCACCTGGGTGCCTGTCGTACATGTTGTGTCAGCCATGTGACACTGGACACAGACCGCTACTGACGAGGCCTCCCCCCGCACCACCCGGGACGCCCCACGCTGTTTTTCTGTGCTGCATTGTAGGATCCCTAAACCAGTGCGGCACCCAGGCGACATCACCTGGGTGCCGTCCAGAACTCTGCACGTTGTGCTGCCTTGGGACTATTCGCACAACAGACCGCTACTGACGAGGCCTCCCCCCGCCCCACCCGGGACGCCCCACGCCAATTTTCGGAGCAGCATTGTAGGATCCCTAAACCAGTGCGGCACCCAGGCGACATCACCTGGGTGCCGTCCAGAACTCTGCACGTTGTGCTGCCTTGGGACTATTCGCACAAAAGACAGCTTCTAACCATTGTTGCTTTTTGTGTTAATAAATGTTTAAATGTTTTTAGTTTTTGTTCTGTTCATTATCGTTAAAAGTTAATAAAGTTTTATAACCTTAATTTGTTGGAGTGTTATCTATTTTTTTGAAAAACGGGTGAATGGGGCCTTGAATCGGGATATTGTCATGTGTGGGCTTTGGAAGTGTGCTGCTGCAGGATCGGACATTTCAAACTCAAATGCACGTTCTTTTTCTTACCTTTCCGAAGCATGGAGCGCAATAGCAGGCAGAGAAAGGGTGATGCACGTGTTGAACACTACCTGACCTGGCAAGTTGCTGGCAGTGCCCCCCCGCCCGCTCCTGAAAGAGGGCACACACACACCGCCGCCCCGAGTACTTCACAAATCTTTCAAAGACCATGCGCTTGTTCATGAGGCTTAAATGGTTTATCACCTCTTCTAGAACCCCTACATCGACCCTCTGACGTTTCATGGAAAAATTACCATGTAACACAATACCAAGCCCTGTCAGCTGAAACCCCCAAGGAATCGTGGGGCATATTATCAAGGGGGTTTATCTCCGCTTTTTTGGCTTTAAAAACCATGAAAGCGGAGATAAAATTATTTCCCTATTATCAAGCTGTCGCTAACACCAGTTAGTGACACCTAAAAGGAGATAGCGACCATCTTGGGCCCGGCTTTGCATGTCAGTGATACTTATCACTAATGACATGCAAAGTGGCGTGCCAAGATGTTAGCGACTGGAAACAGTCCCTAACATCGCTACCTTCTATTACCAACTTTCAAAATCTAACACCTGCCCTGAGCAGTTCTTAGCCATGTTATCCAATGGGAGGTGGATAACATGGCTAAGAGCATTAGGTCGATAATACATGAATATCGCTGACTTTTCTGCGATAATAGCAAGGTTTATCTGCGATAAAAATCGCCGATGTGCGGCGATAATTTTTGTCTCTAAACAAGTTATAGACAAAAATTATCGCTAGTTGTTCGTAATATGCCCCCGAATTTTTGCTTGCAGAAATCGGGAGGCGGGAGACTAGCACTGAAATCAGTACTCACACGCCTGAATCAGGAGGATTGGCATGTCTGAATTCTCTACAGCTGGGGCCATAAACTACATCCGCAGGGGTAGGTGATAGCCTGGGACCAGCCTGGCATCTAAAATGGCTGCCGTGCACGACAAAATTGTGGCATTCGAAAAAAGGCAAGATGGCGCAGCCGCTGGAAGAGATATATCAACATATATCAGCCTCCTCAGCCACCCTCAGGAAACATAGGGGATTAGGATACGTCTCCCGCACCCCCTTATACCTAGTACTTTAATTAACGAAGCACAAAATGGCGAATTCCCGTTTCGCTACCAGTTTGCGGCCCAGTTCGCGGCCCGTGAAGCGCTTCTACCGTGAAAAATCATTTTTTTTTTATTTTCCCCACGGGACCCTTTAATAACCCCAACAACATTCCTAGGGGGTCAAGAGGGGGATACCTTGCCCCCTTTCATTAAATTCCCCCTTAGTTTTTCACCTTTTCTTCTCTCTCGATCCTACCGAGAGACAAGATGGCGGCCGCTCCGGACTGTCACGCAGCAAAAAAAAAAAAAAAGCTCACGCACAGCCGCTGGAAGAGATGTATCAACATATATCAGCCTCCTCACCCACCCTCAGGAAACATAGGGGATTAGGATACGTCTCCCGCACCCACTTATAACTAGTAATTTAATTTACGAAGCACAAAATGGCGAATTCCCGTTTCGCTACCAGTTCGCGGCCGCGCTTCTACCGTGAAAAATCATTTTTTTTTTATTTTCCCCACGGGACCCTTTAATAACCCCAACAACATTCCTAGGGGGTCAAGAGGGGGATACCTTGCCCCCTTTCATTAAATTCCCCCTTCGTTTTCCACCTCTTCTTCTCTCTCGATCCTACCGAGAGACAAGATGGCGTCCGCTCCGGACTGTTTAGAATGTTGACAGACACCGGAGAGCCAATCAGCTTTCTGCGCGCAAAGTTCCGATAAGCGAAAAGTAAGCGGACCGGATCGCTGCCCAGAGCGCTGTTACAGATATATATCTTGGTTTGAACGTTAATTTCTCAAAAACTACTGGAGCACATATATTGAGACCTAGCAAAGGCACATCGGGCTAACAGTCCCTACAATTTTGCCAAGTTTCGTGCAAATCCATTCAGCCGTTCGAGCTAAAAGTGAGTCCAACCGCCCTATGGAAAACTCAATGCAAAAAACGCGTTTTGGGACCCCCCTTTTTTCTCAGCCCCCCCTTGACGAAACCCCACCAAATTTTCAGGAGCTGCTCAGAAACAAAATGTGCCATTTTCCTGAAAATTTCAGCCGATTCCATCCACAAACGCCAAAGTTATTAGACATAGAATTTTCAAAAGTCCCATAGGGAAAAAATTCTAACTATATATACCTACTGGCGAACGCCAGTAGGTAATATATATATATATATATATATATATATATATATATATATATATATAAATATATATGTATATATTGCTCCAATCTTCGGTATTGCACAAACGAAAAGAACCGAGCCCAACTCCGTAATGCGTGGAAAGTTTACTTTTATTTTCAGTTCATCGGCAAATCCTTGCCCAATATATATTATTTTTTTATATTAAAACAATATTTCTTATGTTTTTTAACTATATTAGTGTGAAGCGTTTTCTAATTTAACTTATAAAAAAAATATACAATCATATCTGTTAAAACATATATATATTAACATAATATTAATAAAAAATACACAATATTATTAACGTAGGATAGCGTAGGGGTAAAAATGTACTAGTCCCACTCCAGAGAGTGCAACAGTAGGGAAAGCGCTGGATAGCGTAGGGGTAAAAATTACTATTCCCACTCCAAAGAGTGCAACAGTAGGGAAAGCGTTGGATAGCGTAGGGGTAAAAATTACTATTCCCACTCCAAAGAGTGCAACAGTAGGGAAAGCGTTGGATAGCGTAGGGGTAAACATTACTATTGCCACTCCAGAGAGTGCAACAGTAGGGAAAGCGTTGGATAGCATAGGGGTAAAAATTACTATTCCCACTCCAGAGAGTGCAACAGTAGGGAAAGCGTTGGATAGCGTAGGGGTAAAAATTACTATTCCCACTCCAGAGAGTGCAATAGTAGGGAAAGGGTTGGATAGCATAGGGGTAAAAATTACTATTCCCACTACAAAGAGTGCAACAGCAGGGAAAGCGTTGGATAGCGTAGGGGTAAAAATTACTATTCCCACTCCAGAGAGTGCAACAGTAGGGAAGGCGTTGGATAGCATAGGGGTAAAAATTACTATTCCCACTCCAGAGAGTGCAACAGTAGGGAAGCGTTGGATAGCGTAGAGGTAAAAATGACTAATCCCACTCCAGAGAGTGCAACAGTAGGGAAAGCGTTCGATAGCATGGGGTAAATTTAACTATTCCCACTCTAGTGAAAATAAATTAATATAATTCACATAATTATCAATTAATCAATTAATAAAAATTAATTATCAATTAAGAATTAATTAGTTATCAATTAAAAATGTATTAACAATTTATTCTAAATAAATACCAATTAATTAATTACCATATAAAATTAATTATAATTAAATTACTTCCCACCCTATTCCCCTATAAACCCACAACCCGCTACAGAAAATAAATTAATTTAATTCACATAATTATCAATTAATCAATTAATAACATTAATTATCAATTAGGAATTAATTAATTACCAATTAAAAATGAATTAACAATTTATTATAAATAAATACAAATTAATTAATTAACATATTTAATTAATTATAATTAAATTACTTCCCACCCTATTCCTCTATAAACCCACAACCCGCTACAGAATTAAATTACGCAAAAATTAAATAACATAAAATTAATTACTTAAAATAAATTATAAAAATATACACTTTTCACACATATACTAACATACAAAACACTTTAAAAAATTTGATATTATTAAAAATTCGATATTTTTAATAAACTATATTATGTACTTCGATATTTTGACTGTCTATATTTTTAAAATTGATATTACATTACTTACCTTCAAAACGATATTTTTGATGTCTATATTCTGTCCATTTGATATTTTATCCATTCTATATTTTGGAATCTATAATTAGGTTAGTCTATATTTTGGAATCTATATTTTGACCATTTACCGTTATAAGTATAGGGACGTAATATTTTAGTAAACAACATTTTGTACATGATATTATTGTTGTCGAAATTGTGCCAGCCATCCTGTTTGATGCAGTGCACAGCACACATCCAATGTGTGAAATCCTTCTGAGTTTGTTTGATTATTGCAATTCGTTCTGGATAAAATAAGGTATGCTTCTAGTAAAAATCATTTCTTAGATATGGCACACGCCCCTTTGTACTTGGGTGTGTAGCTGTGCATTGTGCAAGGAAACCCTGTTTGAGGACCAATGCAAGGGATGACAGCAGCAGTAGGCCAGCCTTAATAGACATGTTAGACATGGCTCTGCACTATATTTTTTATATTTTTTACAATTCTGAACCCAGCAACAAACTCTTCTGATAATTTGTTATATTAGATTTTTTGTTCTAATTTAAATTTGGCCTAGACTTGATTGTGCTTTCACACATAACATTTTCAGCTAGAAGACCCTGTGGGAATGCCTTTGCATGTCTGTGAGACAAAGCTGAGTAAGCCAGATTCTCACAATTACTGTATGCAGTCTCGGCATAGTTATGATAGTGGAATTAGTTAAAAAGTAGTTGTATGCTATAAAACAAAATGTGATGGGAAATGTACATTATTGTGTGGTCAGAGAGCTACACCTTATTATCTTGCTAAAAAAGACAGACGTATGCATCAATCTACATGCCTTTACTTTAAATAGGCTAGTGGTTAAAACTGAAGCCATTCCTTATACCAGTTTACAGTAATATTGTCAGCAGAATAATTGATAAATAGGAAAGAGTGGAAACTATAAAGAGGGGTTTAGGAAACCAAAGGGATCCTTTAGAATTCAGCAGAGCTCCCACCCAAATGAACTAACCTCTGGGTTACAGCCGGCAGAATGTTAGATGTCTCCGTCATCTGAAACACTTGTTCCAGAATTCCTTTCACCACAGTATCACAATTGCGGACCACTAGGGTGGCCTATCATTAAGATGTATATATGTGACTTGCATTACCATGTGAATGCTGAAATGGCGGGTAGGGAGAAATAGAGATTGGAGGGTCAAGGGAGCAACGGAGGAGATTGGGGAAGTGAGATTTGCAAAATAAAAAAAGCTGGACATTGATGGATGGGAGAAGAAATGGATGAACTGGGGGTAAGCAACACAGAGAGTGCAGGGAGTGGGGATTTGATTGAGGAAGAAGCACATGTGAGAGAAAACAATAAAACACATGCAATCAGCTAGAGAACTAAATCAAAAGAAAAAAGTAGGTCCCTGAATGAGAGTGGAAGGATACAAGTCATCCTATCAAGAGGTTAGTAAAAATGCTATGCTCCAGAGAAGGGACAAAAAAGTAGAGGAATAATAGTCATTGAATAAAGAAGTAAGCAAATGCAATAGAAGCAATAGCCAGGCCCAAAACCCACTGGAAGTTCTGGTATTGTCCTATAGCTAGCTAAGAGCCATCTGTGTGAGAGACCTAATGATGGGTTCAAAATGTATCCAGTAGGATCATATTCTTACAACATATTCTGTGTATCGATATAGGGTAAATTTATACATCTTTACATAGCAAATGGCTATCCAGATATACATTTGGAGCTCTCAGACATACGCCGGACACCACCCATATAAATAATTACCTGATGCATTACCAAGAGCATTTTGCTTTACATAATACGTCTGCTTAAGGAGTTAAAAAAAAAGTCGGAAGCACAGCTTTTAAGATGGAACATACATATAGATTCTGGGGTTAAACAGGGACCCCCTGAGTGAAGTCAGATTCCTGGATCAGGGCAAAACAGTTGATAGCAAATAACAGTATCCAGGCAACAACAATATAGATAGCTGGTGATCCAGTGCAGCAACTAAAATTCTTTATAAATGATGTCACAATCCACTATCACACTTACCAATCAATACCAGGCCCATAAGAAACAAAGAGCAGCTGAATCATGAGGTGAATAGATCAATATATGTTGTTAGATTTTAAGCTATAAACTATCTACAATAAACAAGACCAGCTTGTCATTTTAAAAAGTTTATTTTTAAAATTCATAATTGAATAATCTTTATTAACTCTCTTTATTAAAATCAAACATTAGTTTATTAATTCAGTTGCATAAACATTGGCACAATGCCTGCTGTCAAATTAGAATTGATCAAAATAATGAACTTAAGAAAACATAAATCTTTTTCTCTAAGTTAGTTTTCTGACCTAAAAGAGAAACAAATAATAAACAGTTGAATGCTTACAATCAATCCCAAGGCAAATGGACAGCACTTCACCCCTCTGGAACAGACAGCCCCAAACCCTTCAAGAGAACCAATTTTATATCATTTTTGCTCTCAAATTTAACTAAATGTTATTTTTTAGAAAAGTTCAGCACTGTGATTGGTTGATGGCTGTCAGGCCACCACAGCTACCAGTCCAGAGAATAAACGCGTCACCATGCCATTGTCCATTGACATAGAGTGACATCAGCTTCCGAACTTTGCAACTTTAAAAGTTGCCAATCTGACTTCAACCAAAAGCTCGGCAGAAATATGCCTGTCACTTCCTCGGCCTTGTAAAAGAACATCCAGAGCAGTCCATGAAAACAAGCTCCATTGTTAGAGCCTCTTTTTTTTTCAAAAATCAGAGCCACAAGAAGTAAGTTCAATAAACTCTGCATGGAAAATTTCCAAACGTGTACACTTGGCTCCAGCTTCTGCTCAGTTCAGGCCGACCAACTTTTCTCCAAAAGCAAAGACTAGGCCTCATCTCACTCTTGAGCTAATATTTAAACAAACACAAAAAGAGTGAATAATTCAGGTAAAGCAAACCCTTCTGTACCACCCAATCCCTTGCTAATTATTAATTAACCCACTAATAAAAAGACATTTAGCAAAAGCAAACATTTAAAGCAGCACAAAATATCTACCATTCTTCATGTAATCCAGCTTTATGTTTCTGAAAGAATAAAAAGATAATTAAATGTTACACAGACAGACAAACACAACATAGGACATACATGTAAGCACATATATAAAGCACATGCCATGAATGATCAGCCGCATATTAATAGTGACAAAGACAATAGGACAGACATAACAAACAAGACAATATTAATCATGTGTTACAAAAACAGACTTGCAAATGCAACAAGAGCACATGTAATTAGTTTCCCGCGTGTATATGTGTGGTGCAAACTTAATCTAGGTTGTGTTAATTAGACAAATCATGCAACAGCTCATTAATTGATTAGTGCATGTTATGAGGAATTGAATCCACGAGTCAGAATAAAATATTATCTGAAGCCCGCTTCATCAACTCCCTCATCTGGTGATTTTAAAATCACCAAACAACACCCAAAAAAAATTTAGAAAATTTGTACCCATTTTGGAGACAACACACACTAAATTCTCTCGATATTAGTTTCCCTAAACCCCTGTTTCAGCTGTCTGATTATCTCTATCAAACTGAACCCTTCGCATTTCTACTAATTCATATTCCATTTCTTGTTCCTTTCTGAGTTTATAAATCCTTCTCTTTTCATTCTGATGCTTCCTCCTCTTGTGGATCAAACAACTAATTTTTTGCAGCATTATCACTATAATAATGACAATTACTGGATAGAGCACTTTGCCTAATAGTGATCTGCCAAGTTCTGAAAACCAATCTTTAATAGCCTCCATTCTCTTCCCAATTTTCTCTGTAAAAGACTCTTCCTCCATAGGTTCTATTTCTTCATGAAAATGTGTAATGTTCTTAACAAGTAACTCTATATCCCGACTTTTGTCAGGTATATAAGTACAGCAATGTTGGACATGCAAGACCCCACAGACTCCACCCTCTTTTGCAAGCAGAATGTCTAATGCAAGACGATTCTGCATAACCATACTTCTGGTAGCAACAAGTTCTGTGCTAACCAATTGAAAACCACTTGCAGTATCAGTTGACAACCTATCTACAATTGTGGAAACTTTTCTAATTTGAATTGAATTCATTGTAATCCCCACCATAGGAATAACAGCACCAAAGATGTCTCCCAGGATTTCGGAAAAACTTTCTCTTTTGTACCTATTCAGATTCAAGTGTTCACCAAATTCAAAGGTACCCTTTTCATTTCTGTCAACATGAAATATTTTTGGAAAGACCAGGCCAAGATAACATGTCCCGTACCAGTGGTCCGGAAGGCTAAAATATGCTTTATTACCACAAATAAAATAAATTCCAGGGAAAATTGGATCCTTTCCACCTTTGAATCCCCATCCCCCTACAATTCGATAAGTATCTTCACATTGACTAGCACCCAAAAAAGATTATCATAGAGAGTATTATCTCTTCTGATGCAAAATCTACCACTAACTGGTTCATCTATATGAATCGCTGCATTAGTATTGACACCATTTAATTTAGCATCCTCTAACTGCCAATATTTAGATTTAGCATGTTTTAGCATTTCATTTCTTTTGTAAACAGCCCTTCTCTCCTCAACCATGTTAAGGAAAGTCTTTTCTTCAGCTCTCATTTTGCATGTTAAATTATTTCTATAGGCATATTCATAATTAAGTTAATTAGTAACTAAAAAGAATTCCCTCATCTGCTTCGCAGGCCTTACTTTATTTAAGCTATTTACAACTTTGAGATTTGCAAAAACCTCATCGAAGTCTGAGTAATAATACTCCAGACGACCAGTTTGATAAAACTGGCTAGCAATCACACTACAGGTAATGCCATAAGTGAGAGGTAACATATTATATGTCACCCCCTCAGAAACAGAAGCAGGTAATTTTACGCACACATAGCAATCTTTAACATTCATTACTTTGACATATTCAGATAAAAGCCTTGAAAATAAATTGGTTGAAAAATCACCAATAGATCTATCTTGATGAGACTCTGGATCATGATTAATAACTCTACTGGACTTGCCAGCATGCTTCTCATGTTTAGACTCTACTTTACTAGTTATATTAGTCTTGGATTTTTGCTTATTAACATCAAAAGGATAGACCACAGCTAAAATTAACCAAAGTAAAGTTAATAATATCACACAAATTGAAGTCATTTTGCAACATTTTTTAAAAATTGAACACCTAGAAGTATCTGATCTAGGCATTTCTAAAAACAAAAATTTTAAATTCAAATGAATGTGAGTAACTCACTAACAAAAATTATATCCCCCCTTTTAAATTTTTTTTTAAAGATTTTAACCCTAAACAGTTTTTCTTCGACCTTGTGTCACAAAATATGTCTTCTTCAACTAAACAGAATTTCTTTGACCTAAAGTCACCTAACAAGTTTTCTTCAGCCTTATGCCAGGAAACAAAAAGTTACCTAACACATTTTCTTCAGCCTTATGCCAGGAAATAAATCCTCAACTAATTTCTAACAATTTTAATCCCTGTCACTTTCTAAAAATTCCTGACCACTGCTTTCCACTTCAACAATTGGTGAAATAATTATATAGGTCCACTCTGGGGACTTATATTTGTGATTTGGTCTAATTACTCTTTTTGTCTTACGAGAGATAACCTCTATTTTCTTGTTTTCGCTCTCGTTTTTCTTTTCAAGTTCACTTCCTTGACTAGAAATTTTATTAATTTGTTCTTTTGATTTCTTCACTAGTTTGAATTTTAAATTATCTTCAGGCCAAATGTCTCCTTTTCTCAAGACTTTTTTCTTTGGCATACATTCGTTACATTCAGATTTCCAAGCTCTTTTTCTGTATTTTCTTATTTCAGATTCTTCATCACTTTCATCAGTGTCTGTATCAGAGACTTCAAATCTGTACCTAGGAACTTCTTTACTCGGCAACTTCACTCTATTTGAAACAATACCTTTACTGGTACTTGGTAATTCTTCTTCTTCTTCTTCAGGAATCACCTTCAGCTTCCCAGCTTCAAGCTTTTTGTTTACAGAGTTACTTCTTTGCCTTTCAATAGTATGGCTCAGATTTTCGTCTCGCTCACAGTTTTCTGCTTCTTCTGAATCTCTCTTATCTTTCAGAGACTCTTCTTCAAGCAAATCATCATCATCAACACCTCGATCTCCAGTTCTCAGATCTTCTTTATTCAAGTTCTGACTCTCATCTAGATTCTCTTGATGTTGATTTTCTTGTTGATCATCAGAATCAGAATCAGGATCTTCTGGGTCTCTTTCTGAATCTGAATCAGCTGTTGTATCACTTTCTTCATCAGAATTTTCAGGAGGTGGCACACGAATTGTGTGGCTTGGATGAATCCACCTTTTCAGTCCTCTGCATTTTATTGCATTTGTTGTAATCAGAACCACTTGACGTGGCTTCTGCCACCTTGGGGATAAACAGTTCCTTCTTCGATGAACCTTCGTCCTCACCCAGTCACCAGGTAGCAAATCATGAGCTTGTACCTTTTCTTTTGAAATAATGTCAGTTTCCACCTGATGAAACACAGAATGCACTACATCAGATAGGTTTTGGCAATATTCAATAATTGCGCTGTCATTAATACTCATTAATTTGCCAACTGGAACAAATGCTTGCCTCATCACTCTGCCCATCACGATGTCATGAGGGCTAAGACCTGTCTTTTTATCTGGGATGCTTCTCATTGACATTAGAACAAGTGGAAGTGCATCTGTCCACTTTATTCCTGTAGCATCACACATTTTTGAAATCCTATTCTTGATTGTTCCATTAATCTGTTCATCAACACCTGATGCCTGTGGTCTGTAAGCACAATGCAACTTCTGTTCGATATTTAAGGCTTCACAAACCAATTTCATCAATCTGTTCTCAAAATGGGTTCCGCAATCACTTTCAATCGTTACTGGAAATCCATACCTAGGTATGATCTCCCTAAGAAGCAATTTTGCCACAGTAACTGCGTTAGAATGACGAACTTGGAAAGCTTCCACCCATCTTGAAAACAGACAAAAAAATACCAGAATATATTTTAGACCATTATGCTTTGTCATTTCAATAAAATCCATTTGTAATCTGGTAAAAGGACCACCCTCCCCTCCTATGGTTCCCATGCTTACAACAACTTTTCTGTTGGGATTCATCTGTTGGCAGGTCAAGCATCTCTGACAAAGTGACTCTGCAATTGTTCTAAATTTTACATTGAACCATGTTTCTCTAAATAATCTAACCATGGACTCTTTACCTATATGTCCTGGACCATGACACAATTGTGCCATATCAGCAATCATGCTGTCTGGCATTACAACTCTTCCATCCTTGTGTACCCAAATTCCAGCTTCCTCTCTTGGTCTGCAATCACCTTTTAACCATGTGTTTTTCTCTTCCTCACTTGCCTCATCTTGTAAGTCCTTTACTTCCTGCCATGTCTCAACTACAGAAATTAGCATGAGAGAATTCATTGTGTGACTTTCGTCTTTTTCCCGATTGATTGCGTAATTGTTTCTGGCACAATATTTTGCCATCTCATCTGCAAAAGCATTTCCTTTGGTGATGTAATCATCACCTTTTTTATGAGCTGAACACTTCACTACTGCTATTTGTTCTGGTAACTGAATGCCATCAATCAATCTTTTAATCAATTTCGCATTTCTAATCGGTGTTCCTGCAGAAGTTAAATAACCTCTATTGGACCACAGTTGTCCATAATCATGAACAACACCATAACCATACTGACTATCAGTCACTATGGTTACTCTTTTGCTAACTGCATTTTCACAGGCTCGAATTAAACCAATTAATTCTGCAATTTGAGCGGAACTAATTCCATCCAAAGGTGAACCTTCAACAACATCTGAGACTGTGCACACTGAGTATGCTGCTCTCAGAATCCCTTCATCATTTCTCAAACAAGATCCATCAACAAAATATATTATGTCTGATTCAGGTAATGGAACATCTTTTATATCCTGTCTTGGTTTTGTGCAGTAATCTACAACATCCAGGCATTCATGATCAATGTCATCCTCATTACTTACCTCAGTAATAACTCCATCAGGTAATAATGTAGAAGGGTTTAAGTTCACGCACCTTACAATTGACACATTGTCTGAACCCAAAATAGTTTTTTCATATTTTGGCAGTCTGCTGCTTGTTAAATGTTGAGTTCTACTTCTGGTAAGGAGAATCTCAACTGAATGAGGTACATATACCTTTACAGGAAATCCCATAATGATACCCTCACTTTGCTCAAGACTTACACTTGTTGCAGCCACTGCTTTTAAGCAACCTGGCAAAGCTTTTGCAACAGGATCCAAAACAGCTGAAAAATATGCAATTGGTTTTTTCAAGTTTCCATGCCTCTGAATAAGCACTGACAATGCACAACCTTCTCTTTCACTGCAGTAGAGTTCAAATTCCTTCTCATAATCTGGCATTCCCAGAGCAGGAGCTTCACATAAGCTCTTGTTTAACTGCTCAAAAGCTTCTAGCTCAATTTTTGACAATTTGATTGGATCTTTTATATCTGCCTTTGTTAATCTCTGAAGTGGTTTTGCAATGACTGAAAACCCACTAATTCATTGTCGACCGTAACCAACCATTCCTAGAAACATTCTCACCTGTCTTTGTGTTGTCGGTGGTTGTATTGCTCGAATCATTTTGATTCTCTCAACTGTCCTTTTCTGGTTCCCTTTGCAATTCTGTGACCAAGATATTTCACTTCTTGTTTACAAAACTGCAATTTTGCTGGTGACACTTTGGGCTCGATGCCGATCCGGTAAAAAAAATCCCCCGTACGATTCGTATTCGTAGCCGTTTCCGTATGACTCGTAAACACACCGTACGACCCGGCGAGTACGATCCGGACTGGGTGATCAGTGCGCTATTCGTACGTTCCGCGTCAGGTAAGGGCGATTCGTACGGAAAAGTGCTCAATCACATACACACCGTACGCCGCGTACCCCTGCGATCATGTGGGGTATGCGGCGTACACCCAGCATACATGGGGTGCGCACCGTACACCCACCGTACATGGGGTACGGTGCGTACCCCATGTACGCTGGGTGTACGCCTCGTACCCCACATGATCGCAGGGGTATGGCGCGTACCCCGGCGATCATGGGGGGTACGCGGCGTCCCCGGGGGGGGGCGTTCTGTACTTGTTTTGGCGCGAACCATGCGTTTACGGCTGTTTCCAACTCCCGTAAAAAAAAGGGTTGTACGTTGCGTACCCGACATGAATCGTACTTGCTGGGTCGTAAAAACCAGCCGCAAACCGTAGCGATGTCACATACAGCGGGTTCCGAGTGAGACTCGTACGGATATTTTAGTCGTACGGAGTCCTGTACGACTCGTACGGTCTTTGGCTCCTG
The DNA here is from genome assembly GCF_964263255.1 of Lissotriton vulgaris. Lineage (NCBI taxonomy): Eukaryota > Metazoa > Chordata > Amphibia > Caudata > Salamandridae > Lissotriton > Lissotriton vulgaris. The sequence continues at coordinate 210,655,259 of NC_141690.1, read as the reverse complement.
GTACGGATCGTACTTCGTCGTACGTACGGGGACGCGTACGGGTACGATTCGTACGGGAAAAATTGCTCCGTACGACGATTCGGAGCGCATTTTACCGGATCGGAATCGAGCCCTTTATGTCCCTCATCTGCCAAACAATTTAACAGGGTAATAGTATCAGTAACACAATTTTCTCGTGTTTTGGCTGCCACAAGCAAATCGCCAATGTACTGTACCAATGTGGAATTACCAGGCAATACTAGATCTTCCAGGGATCTCTTTAATAATTGATTAAAGATAGATGGACTCTCAGTATACCCTTGAGGGATACGACACCATGCTAGGATCCTATTTTGGAACCTAAAAGCAAAAATTTGCTGGCTTTCTGGATGTAATGGAACTGTAAAGAAGGCATTACACAGGTCAATGACCGTGTACCATTCTGCATCATGTGGAATCTGGTAAAGAATTACTGCAGGGTTTGGAACAATGGGACAGCATGGAACAACTATCTGATACATTTTTCTTAAATCTTGAACAATTCTGTATGTTCCATTCGGCTTTTTAATACCCATAATTGGTGAATTGCATGGGCTGCTTTCAATTTCTTTTAACACTCCTTGACTTATGAATTTTTCAATCACAGGAATGACACCTTCAATTGTCTCTGCCTTCATTTTGTATTGAGGAACATTTGGAAAATCAATTCCCTGTTTAACAGTGATTTTTACTGGATCAATATTTTTCATAAGACCCATATCATTTCCTGTTAGGTCCCAAATTGCTGGATTAACTGGCTCTTTGAGCTCTTCTGGCAAATCATTTTTATCAAATACAGGAAATATTGGTGTTTTTTCTTCTTCCACCATTAGCATAGTCCATTTATAAAGCCCACCTTCTTCTGCTGTTTGCATTTCAATGCCTTCTGGTGAGCAATATATTCTGCAATTCATTTTGCATAATATATCACGACCCAACAGATTCACAGGACCGCTGTCACAAACTAGAAATCTGTGTTTATCTTTGTAATTGCCTATCTCCACTTTTACTGGATCTGTCAAACTTGTTTTAATTTGCTGATTAGCTACACCTACAACTTGAATGGTTTCAACCAAGAGAGGAAGGTTTTCTATTTCTGCTGATCTAACAGTAGAACGGGTAGCACCTGTGTCCACAAGGAAAGTGATATCTTTATCATTTACTTTACCATTAACAAATGGACGAGACTGATCTACCTCAAGAGTGGGTCCAAGCACACACTCTTCCTCCTCTCTCAGGCACCGTCATGAGTAATCCTCTGATGAATCACTCACCTCTTTGTCTTTTAACCAAAATTGAGAAGCACTTGTCATGTTAACTTTTGACACATTTTTAACCGAATTATTTCCACAGAAACCTGTTTCAGGAGAAAATCTCTGTGTGTTAGCACTACCAGGGAATGGTGCTTGAGGTAACTGACTCTGTTGAATTTGATTCTGCTGTACCTGATTTTGTTGCTGAAACTGGCTTTGCTGTGTCTGGTTCACTATCTGTCGCTGTAGCTGTCGCTGCTGACTTAACTCATTCAGCTGCGGTTGTAGCTGTTGCTGTTGCTGCGAATTTAACTCACACTGCACCTGTGGATTCAATGAATTATTTTTTAAATTTCTGGACAGGTTTTTACACTCTCGCTTCCAGTGTCCAATTTCGCCACAATTAAAACATGGGAGCTTTTGTTTCAGCTCTTCAACATTTACATTAAATTTTGGCTTAATATTATTAAAATTACCCTTGAACTTTCCCTGTTGCATAGAGCCTAACTGTTGTTGTTGTTGCTGCTCAGCTACCTTCACCTGTACCCACATTGCTTTCTCCTTAAGACTCTTCTGCCTTGCATCTATCTCATCACTGCAATATTTTGCTTTTCTCAGGATGTCATCAACTGATAATGATTGCCAACAAACAATTCCATTTCTAATCATGTCACCAATTTCAGGTCTCAGGCCATATACAAATCTGTATATAAAGTGGCTCATGTCTTTTTCACTTAATTTTTCATAGCCACTGTACTGTTTAAAGACTAACAGTAACCTTTCATAAAATGAATGAACTGATTCTTTTGGTTCCTGATTTGTTCTGTCTATTTTAACCCAGTCCACTTCTTTTGGGGGAATTTTCCCTTTCAGCCAATAAATTACTTTCTTATAAAGATCCATGACATCTTTTGATGGGGCACCTGTAATTTTGTCTCGGGCAGGTTCTTCTTTTGGCCAATCCACAGAAATCTTGCATTCTGTCCAAAGATCTGATGGAACAACAATGTCAAAGAATCCATCCAGATCAATCCACAGAACCTTTGACACCCTTATAAATCTGTCTACCTGTCGGTACCATTCCACTGGTTTTTCTCTTAAACGTGGAAAATCATTGGTAAACAGGAGAATATCCTGTCTGGACCAAGGAACATGCACATACCCTCCTCCAGCTATTTCTCTCATTGGAAATTCCGAAATTTCATCATTTCTTAGTCTTTTATCTTGTTCTTTCTTTGACCATTTTATCCTCCATTTACCTAATTCACCTAATTTTCTGAGAAAACTTATTAATTCTCTTATGTGAGTTATTCTTCCAGCAGCATTTAAATTATCAATGTCCCTCTCAGAGAAATCCACCCTGTAATGTTTCTGTAAATGTTTTTGTTTGCTCAAATCAATTTCTAACTCAGCAGCCATTTCTTCCAGTTGTTCATACCTGTTTTTAGTTTTCCACTGAATACTTTTGCAAATAAACAACAGTTCATCATCTTGATACAATTTCAAATTATCAGTACCAATTGTGCCAATGATTAATTCCTCCAGGTCAGCTTTTAATTTAGCTACATCAAGCTTTTTATAATCAGGAGCTTCAGGGGACATTCCATTTTGAGATAATTCTGTTCTGTTTAAACTTTTCTCTGACAAACCTGAGTCTGAATCTGCCACAGTTGGTGTTTGCGAACTTGACAAACTTCCATGTAGTGTTAAATTTGGCATCATAGATTTTTCTCTATGAATCTCTGAAAGTTCTGAATAAAATTTTTCAGCAACTTTTTGAATTTCTGCATTTAATGGAACTGTTAAGGCTGTTTGTCTATTATCTCCTTGATCAAAAACTGAGACCACAGGACCAATAGTTACTGGTACTGTAACTGCTTCCATGCCTTTTGTCAATTGTTCAATTAAATCTTGCTTTGCTTTGCAATTTCTTGATCAGCTGGTAATCTTTCCTGATTTCTCACAGAATTATTTTCTTGATGAGCAACTCTGCTTCTTTTAGGTGTACTACAATTGTTTACTGAGCCTACCCTTTCAGGTAATTTTAAAAATCTGGGAGAACCTTCCTCAACTTCTCTAGGAGGTGCACTTGGAGAGGTTTCTGTAGAAACTCTTGGGGTAGATTGAGAACCTGCTTGATAAGGTGGCGGTTTAGGTTTAGTGGCATAAATATCTTCTAAAACTGCATCATCTAATTCCTCATCAATTCCTCATCAATTCTTCTTCCAGCTGTCTTTTGTTCTGAATCTTCATTAATCATTATTCTTATGGGATACAGACCATCATACATGTCTGCCTTTCTCCAGCGTCTCACTTTATCCTCATGTGTTTCTTTATTTACAACATATTTTGAATATTTAGGTGCTGAACACTTGCTTTCATGTTCAAGTTCCATCATCTCATCCTCCCATTCAACTAAGGCTTCAAATTGTGTAGGTCTTGGCTTTGGCACAAGATCCATCATTTTTCCTCTCAGATTTTGTAAAACTTTCATATTAAATGACCCATCTTCTGGCCAGGCTAGTACACCATCCTTTTTGGTATAATGCATCCAGTTATCAAACCAAATTACAGTATGATAACCATATTCGCCTTCCATATAGGCTGCAGGTGTTTTGTACTTACGAAGTAATTTACCACCACGTGTCTCAATTTTCTTGTCAGGTTTAAAATAATTTTTCACCTTTTGAAACCATGTAGGCTTTTTTTTATAATCATCCCAATAACTCATGTTATATCTCAATGCTGTTTATCAAGGACTTTTAATGGCTTTCCTAATATACAATGCTGTAAATACTATAACTTTATTTGCAACCCTAAGCAATTATTTTACCTAATATTGCACTAATTTTATAATTAATGTCCTTACTTTAATCACCATTGATGCTATTATCCTAATATATCTGCTATATTTATTCACTAATTAATAGCAAATATCTGAAATAATTAATAATAAAAAAAATGAAGCTTTGGGCATTAACAGCGTGAAAAAACTAAATCTTCAGCAAAAAGTAAACAATGTGCATCAGCACGAGTGTTTCAGCCAATCAGCGTGTAGCTGCACAGTGCTCAGCCAACCAGTGCCTGCCAGAGCCTTAACCAATCCGATCGCGGCTGCAGCGTCCTCGGCCAATCAGGACACAGCTCACTCCACTCGAGGAATCAGTCAATAGTAAGTCTAACTACACGGAGCTCTGACCAATCAGGTCGCGGCTCCTCACTCGTGACAACAGATGTCACAACCAACCGGTGCTCAGCTCCTTCGTGAAACTGGGAGAGCCTCGCCCAATCCTAGCGCGGCTCACGGAGCCTCGCCCAATAGCTCACGAAGCCTTAACCAATAAGGTCGCGGCCCTTGTGTGACGCTGCGCGTCAATAGCCAATGGGTGCGCGACCCTGTTATGGCGTGTCGGGGGCGTCTCCTTCTAACGCACTTTGCCACCGCAGTCTCTCTCCCTACGCGTTCCTCTTCTAATGCGATGCGCGCAACACCTAAGGCCAATACGCTAGCTAAGATTATCACAAGGATCAGGGACATTAACGCATCCTTAACAACACGCTCTAGACCTCGCCCAGCTCCTCGTGACTTGGGACACACACACGGAGCCTCGCCGAATCAGAACACAGCTAAGAGAGCCTCGCCCAATGAGAGCGCAGCTCACGGTGTCTCACCCAAATCTTTTAATCAACAAAGCATACACAGAGGCCTCGCCGGAGCTTCACCAATGAGACGCGGCTCCCTCGTGATTTGCACGGAGCTTCGCCCAATCAGAGCGCAGCTCCGTTTAAACCTCGCACAACACACGGAGCTTCGCCCAATCAGAGCGCGGCTCCGTGTATGACGCGACGGAGCGTTTAACCAATGACAGCGCGGCGGCTGACGCGCTGACAGCTCTCTTACTCGCTCTAGCCCCCCTCCTTCACAAAATGCTCGCGCGACACAGTTAGCTTTAATTTAAAACATTAGCGCACATCTATCAATTAAGTTAAAAAGAACGGAGATGTTTACAAATGCAATTCCACAAGCTACAACGCTACGCTCACTTAATGCAACGCTCGCTGACCAGTAAATCAGCTGTAACATACAATCAAGATGCAATCAAGCCAGTATTTTCTAAAAATAGCGCGATCTGCAAGAGAAAGACAAAAATCAAACGGGAACACTTGCAACTTTAAACAAATTTCGACCATTTAATCGCGCCTCAGCCAATGAGAGCGCTGCTTTGCCCAGACATTCTAACCAATCAGAGCGCGGCAGGCTCTGACGTATGCAGCAGCTGCAGCTCCAAGGCTCTCCTCACACGCTTCCACTCCCCAAAACAGCCCCTCCCTTACAATTTTCAATCGGGGCACTTTTTAATGTATTTAAATAACGCGCAATGCTTTTAGGATGATTAAAATAACGCGCAACACTTTGCAATACTCTAAAATAGCGTATTCTTTACCATAAAGGCTCAAAAACGCTTTCAATCATCTTTATAAAAACGCAATTAATAACAACATAAAAACAAACCATTTACCTGCTTCTCTAACAAAGAGATAGTTTTACACATTCATTCAAGTATTCTTAGCATGGAATAGACGACTCTATTCTCACAGAATAGTTTCAATTGCAAATAGAGTAATTCCTGCCCTACCCTTCAGTTTACAAACCATTCACACACTTTCAAACAGGAAAACCCTGATCATACACACATGAATTCTTAGCAGGACTTGAACCAACCACAGAAAACATCAAGCGTTGATAAGAATAGACGACGCTATCTCACCCTTCACTCAATCTTGGATAAATCCTACTACTCTCTTCACAGAAAGCTTTATAACAGGCTCACCAGGGGCAGATGTATCAAGATACCATTTTGCACTTCTCAAATAGCGATTGTTAAGGAATCGCTATTTGAGAAGTGCAAAATGGTATGTATGTAGAATTTCGCTATTTATTAGCGATTCCTTAGAATTCCTTAATTGCGAGTAGCAAATTGCTAATCGCAATTAAGGAATATTTTCCCATTCATTTCTATGGGCCAGGAGGCCCATAGGAATGAATGTAAAATTATACTCAATTTGCGATTAGCAATTAGCTAATCGCAAATTGAGAATAATTTCAAGGGTGCAAGGGTGTCTTAAGGACACCCTGCTGCACCCCTGAATTTGATATGTGTACGCATATGGCGCACATACATGTCCTAAGGGCATGTATGAGCGTCATATGCCACCTTTAGAATTTAAAAAAAGTGCTTTTTGAAAAGAATTCGCAAGTTACCACCAACTACAAGTTGATGGTAATTTGCGAATTCTTAGTCAAAAATCGCAACACTGAAATGCTTGATACATTTCAAATATTAAATCGCAATTTGCATTTTCTTAAAAGCCTCGCAATGTTAAGGAATCGCTAAATTAGCGATTCCTTAATATTGCGAGGCTTTTTGAATTATACATTCCAAATCCCGTTTTTTTTGTCGCAAACGCTGCTATTTTCCGAATCGCAGCGTTTGCGACAAAAAAAACGGATGATACATCTGCCCCCAGGTCCCTCTGCTTAATGCTACAATTTCATAGGCAATCCTCACTATACATTTAACCATGCAATCTAAAGTCCCTAAACTTGTGTTGTACGTCCACAACACATGATATATTCTATACCACAATTTTGAAACAGACAAATGCACTGTGTAACTCTTCTAGTCACACTACCTTGCCGGCAATTAACCAGGAACTTTTCACACTGCTGGAAAAAAATTCCTTAAGACTACATATAACAATCTGACATAATCAAAAACTTAACATTTGTTAAACATCAATCCTATGACTATACCAACATATATGTAACATGCATGTCAAAAACAACATATAACCGTCTGAAGCTACCAAATTGATCCAGCGCAGCAACTAAAATTCTTTATAAATGATGTCACAATCCACTATCACACTTACCAATCAATACCAGGCCCATAAGAAACAAAGAGCAGCTGAATCATGAGGTGAATAGATCAATATATGTTGTTAGATTTGAAGCTATAAACTATCTACAATGAACAAGACCAGCTTGTCATTTTAAAAAGTTTATTTTTAAAATTCATAATTGAATAATCTTTATTAACTCTCTTTATTAAAATCAAACATTTAGTTTATTAATTCAGTTGCATAAACATTGGCACAATGCCTGCTGTCAAAGTAGAATTGATCAAAATAATGAACTTAAGAAAACATAAATCTTTTTCTCTAAGTTAGTTTTCTGACCTGAAAGAGAAACAAATAATAAACAGTTGAATGCTTACAATAAATCCCAAGGCAAACGGACAGCACTTCACCCTTCTGGAACAAACAGCCCCAAACCCTTCAAGAGAACCAATTGTATATCATTTTTGCTCTCAAATTTAACTAAATGTTATTTTTTAGAAAAGTTCAGCACTGTGATTGGTTGATGGCTGTTAGGCCACCACAGCTACCAGTCAAGAGAATAAACGCGTCACCATGCCATTGTCCATTGACATAGAGTGACATCAGCTTCCGAACTTTGCAACTTTAAAAGTTGCCAATCTGACTTCCACCAAAAGCTCGGCAGAAATATGCCTGTCACTTCCTCGGCCTTGTAAAAGAACATCCAGAGCAGTCCATGAAAACAAGCTCCATTGTTAGAGCCTCTTTTTTTTTTCAAAAGTCAGAGCCACAAGAAGTAAGTTCAATAAACTCTGCATGGAAAATTTCCAAACGTGTACACTTGGCTCCAGCTTCTGCTCAGTTCAGGCCGACCAACTTTTCTCCAAAAGCAAAGACTAGGCCTCATCTCACTCTTGAGCTAATATTTAAACAAATATAAAAAGAGTGATTAATTCAGGTAAAGCAAACCCTTCTGTACCACCCAATCCCTTGCTAATTATTAATTAAGTCGTCGTCAAGAAGGAGGGAGAGGGATCAGTCGATCAGACGGGCACCAATTACCACCCAGAGAAAGGGAGGAAGGTCCAGTATCAGCTTGTGCCCATGTAGACTACACGTTTCAACAAAGGGGGGGTTGCTGAACTGTTCCTAAAGAAGTTTGGACAGATTGGCTCGACCGAAGGTGTGTATGTTACACCTTTGGGCATCCATTATGTTGGACGTGTTTGCCTCACACACCCAGAAGGGTGTCATGCTTCATCATAGGCGTTGCTCCTCGTCGGGGAGGCGGTGCAATCCCCGACGGGCTCACCTCAGAGAGGGGCTCTTTGGCGGAGATCTTTTTGTCCAACAGCCTATTGGTGAAGTGCGGGTATGTGGGTCAGGGCAATCAGTATCCTGAAGAAAAAGAGTGATTTAAAATGTAGCAGGGGGTGCCGGAAACCACTTTATTCTGGGGGTCCCCCTACTGCAGTTAAAAAGTGGAAATAGCTCGCTGGGTGACGGCAGGTTAGGTAGCGTAACCCTAAACGAGACTAAAAGTGAGGGTTGGTCAACATGTTTCTCGCATGGGAAGTTCCCGCGATTCGTCAGGACCTAGTGAAGGTGAAAAATTGTAAAAAGGGATTAAAAGGAAACCATGCTGGTGTCATGTGTCTCGTGTGATTTACCTCAGGGGATAATCCTATGCCTAAACAATAAGGAGAAAAGAAGAACATGGTTAAACAGTTGTAACATTCTCCAGTAAAGGCATCCACGGTCACAGCCAATACAACAACAAAGTGCAGTGAAAATAGCGGTAGTGTGTGGGAATTCACACGACCAAAGCATGCCAGTGTTGTCGTCGGGTGTAGTGTATAGTGAACACTCTTCCACACTATGTAAGTGCCTAGTGTGGTGTGAATTAAAACCGGTGTAGTTAAAAACAGCAGCAGCAATCTCAAGGAGAGTATCTTGGCTATAGAGTAGTAAACTTCAACAGTGGTGGTGGTTTGGTGTTGACTCACCTAAAGGTCTTGGACTAATTGCCACCTGAGTAGTCGGCGGGTCGGTACAACAGGGTTTGCCTCTAGTTCTGGCTGAAGGAGGGGAAGGAACTGTTAGCTTTGGGATGTACAAGTGAAATAAACTGTGTATAACAAAAAGGAGAGTAAGGGAAGTTTGCACAGTCTTATGTGTGGTGGGAACTCCTGGTCCCCTAAACTAGAATTAAACAAACAGTGGAGGAGTACCCCCTATAGGCAAAAAGATATTTATACAAAGAAGAGATTCCTTCTGTATCAGGAGCTTAAGGCTCTGGTTTTAGCAAAAGATTGCCCCAACCTTTTTATATTGGACAGTCATAGTCCTTAGAGAAGACCCCTCACTCACCAACCTAGTTGGTGACATGCTTCATCATCGGGGTCCCACCCCATAGGCCGAGTGCCCATAGGGTGTGCTGCGACACCTGGTTACAGTGGAGCGGGTTTCTTTGATTTTATATGTGCAAAGGATAATTGTGAAAAGTGTATTAAAAAGGGGTCAAGTCTACTCACACCAAGAATTTATTCCGGAGTGCTTGAACCCTATTAAAATATATGTGGCACCAGTGCCTATTTAGGAAGGTTTAGGTGCTTCGAGACGTGTGAAAAAGAATAAAAATAGCGTAGTGTGCTATGTGAGTTATTTACAAGTTAAAATAGGTCTACATGTTTCAACCAATGGTAATATTATGTGGTTTTCGTCAGGACCGTGTTATTTGAACGGGGTGGTACACACACGCTAAGGCGTGTCCAGCCCTCGTCCAAAAGCAGACCATAAATAGTGGTCTGGTGTTAAAAAGTGCTTTTTCCTGAGTTCAGGAGAAAAACCTGTGAAATAGAAAACATATAAAAGGTTGGGTAAACGTACTGGGGATAACAATACAAGGGTACAAATTACTATAGTTATTGTGCTAGGTGAGTACTCATGTGATAGTAAAACACCTCACATTTCAGGTCGTACCCGTGGTCTGTCTGTGGTAGTTGACAGAAGTGCTCAGGCGGAGTTTACCGGAGCATAAAGGTGTTGAGAATGATTCCAACAACTAGTTAATGCACTAGTTGTAGGTACACGTGACAAGTGAAATAAACCCCTGGTAGAGGTTGAGGGAATGTTGACTATGGCATAGAGTGTTGCCAGGAGTGGGAATGGGAAAGGATTGTCTTACCTCAAATTACCCGTGTCCGTGCGAAGTCACCTACCCATCACCGCCGAGCTCGAATAGGTAATGGCGCTCGGGGGCGTGTACTATTTATAGGTGGCCTCGTCATAGGTTAGCGCCAGTCAACGCCCACTTTGTGGATCACGTGTTATCTGGTGTGGTAGAAACAGCCATAGTTGAGTGGTGTTGGATAGAGTCAGGATATAGTGGGTCAGTAAATTTGATGTTGTACAGACAGGGGAACCTCATAGGAACTAGTACAAGTAATGTGGTGTACAGTCAGGACATGAAAGGTAGATGGGACAGACAGTGGCTAGTTTAACGAGTGCCAGGGAATATCTTCATTCAGCCCTTGTTTGTCTGTGGAGAGGCGGTGAACCCATCTTTGTTCTTTACGGAACAAGGCATTCTTTGGGCAGTTGGGACTAGATTCAAGGACCACCCACCTGATTGAGTCCGCGTTGTGGTGGTTATCCACATAATGTTTGCACATTTTGGTGTGTGTTTTCTTACACCGAAAATTACTGCGGTGCTGAATGATTCGTGTCTTAATTGGGCGGGTTGTCATCCCAATGTATTTGAGACCGCATGGGCATGTGAGCATATATATGCAGTTCGTGGTATTGCAATTAGTGTGGCCCCGGATTTCCCACTTAAAGGTATCAGAGAGTTGTATTGTTTTTTGGGGTGTAGTGTATTTACAAACCCCGCAGTTGCCGCATGGGTAATGGCCGGTGACTGGTGGTAAATTCCATAGGGTCTGTTGGGAGCATTTCTTGGTCGTTTTGGGTCTAGTGTTGATAAGAATGTCTTTCACGTTTTGTGACCTTTTAAATGCGAACCTTGGTTGTTCGAAGTTTATATCACCTGTGTTAAGGATCCCCTAATGGCGTTTGATTGTACTCTTCATTCTGTTAGAAACGGGGGTGAAAGTTTTGACACAGGTGATAGGCTGGTTCTCAGTGGGTATTTTTTCCCGTCTCTCCAGTAGGGCTTCTCTGTTATTGTTTCTGGCCCGTTTATTAGCTTTAGCGACCTCTCTTATAGGGTAACCTCTGTCGAGTAGATTCCTAGACAGGATGGTGGATTATTTTTTGTAATCTGCGATGTCACTGCAGTTACGCCTGATTCGGAGGAATTGCCCGAAGGGTAAATTCGAGCGTAAAGCTTTGGGGTGGTGGCTGTCGTAGTGTAGCAAGCTGTTACGATCTGTGGGTTTCCTGAACATTGTAGTTTGAAGTCTGCCCTCCAGCAATTTGATCGTAAGGTCAAGGAAGGCAATCTCATTTGCTGAGGAAGACATGGTAAAATGCAGGTATGGGTTGAGAGTATTGACCCATTCAAAGAAAGCCTCATGCGAGCTGGGTGGGCCCGTCCATAGGATGAGGATATCGTCTATGTAACGTTTCCACATTTTGATGTTGTCTGAGAAGGTATTAGATTGATGGTGAATGTGTCTTTCTTCGAAATCTGCCATGTACAGACATGCCACTGACGGGGCAAAAGTGCTGCCCATCGAGGTCCCCTGGGTCTGGTGAAAATATTTGCCCTTGAACTCAAAGAAATTTTCCGTGAGCGCTAGGGTGGCACATTCCATGATAAATGAAGGTGGGGTGTTTGAGTTCCATTCCTCCAGTCTCAGGCGTGCCTCAATTACCTCTAGTGTGGCCCTCTGGGGGATGTTGGTATAGAGGGCCTCAACATCTAGAGTAATCAGGAGATCGATGTGCCCCAAGTCTTGGAGTGAGTTAAGTAGCCGTAAGACATCGGTGGTGTCCTGGATGTAGGAGGGAATGCGTTTCACTAGAGGTTGTAAAAAGTGATCGCAAAATTGCGAGAGTGGTTCCAGTACAGAATCAATACCTGAGACTATGGGTCTCCCAGGGACTGGCCTTGTTCCCTTATGAATTTTGGGCAGTATGTAAAAATATGGAACCCGTGGATCTTTTTTCGTCAGGAATTCTGCCTCCTTCTTGCTGATCCATTGCTAAGCCTGTGATAGTGATTTGTAGGCGTGGGGTAGGGTCACTGGGAATGGGGGTGTAGTACCGTTGGTCATTCAGTTGCCTATAGCATTCAAGATCATAGTCTGTGGTGTTCATCAGAACCGTGGCGCCTCCTTTGTCAGCTTGTTTTATGATTAATTAACCCACTAATAAAAAGACATTTAGCAAAAGCAAACATTTAAAGCAGCACAAAATATCTACCAATCTTCATGTAATCCAGCTTTATGTTTCTGAAAGAATAAAAAGATAATTAAATGTTACACAGACAGACAAACACAACATAGGACATACATGTAAGCACATATAAAAAGCACATGACATGAATGATCAGCCGCATATTAATAGTGACAAAGACAATAGGACAGACATAACAAACAAGACAATATTAATCATGTGTTACAAAAACAGACTTGCAAACGCAACAAGAGCACATGTAATTAGTTTCCCGCGTGTATATGTGTGGTGCAAACTTAATCTAGGTTGTGTTAATTAAACAAATCATGCAACAGCTCATTAATTGATTAGTTCATGTTATGGGGAATTGAATCCACGAGTCAGAATAAAATATTTTCTGAAGCCCGCTTCATCACTGGCAAAAACTTAACTAAGTTTTTGCCAGCTATCTATATTGTTGTTGCCTGGATACTGTTATTTGCTATCAACATACATATAGATTCATCATCGGCATGTTTTGCGAGTCTGTAATAGCGATTATTAAGGAATCGCTGTTACAGACTCGCAAAACGGGATTCATGTAGAAATCGCAATATTTATTGCGATTCCTACAGCTTCCTTATTTGCGATTAGCTAATTGCAAATAAGGAATAACTCCCCATTCATTCCTATGGGCCTAAAGGCCCATAGGAATGAATGGGAAGACATATCAATGTGCGAATCGCTATTAGCGATTCGCATTTTGAGTTTGCGATTTCAAGGGTGCAGGTGTGTCCAAAGGTCACCCTGTTGCACCCCTGAAATGGAAATGTACACTGATGTTGCGCACACACATGTCCAAAGGACATGTGTGTGTGTAATATGCAACTTAGATAAATGCACTAAAGTGCATTTATCTAAGTTTTCACTATTTACCACGTAGTCAGACTTCGCGGTAAATGGCGGGCCCGGATTGCGAATTCGCAATTTTAAAATGGTTCATGCATTGCATATCAGGAATCGCAAATTGCGATTCCTTAAATGCAATTGCAATTTGAGAACTCGCAATTATTTGCGAATTCTTATATTGCGAGAGCATGAACCATTGATGAATCCCAAATGCGATTTTTGCGGGCGCAAACGGACGATTTTTGCGATTCGCACTGTTTGCGCTCGCAAAAATGCTTGATGAATCTACCTGATAGTTTGCACAATAACTTTATGAAAGAGACCCGAATTCCAAATTCTATAATGCAAAATTGCAGTTTGCATTCTAGAATAGCTGTTCTCCTTTTAGATCTGTGTTCTTTTTGTGATACAACAATATGCAGAACTCGGATAGTTTGCAATTTTCAGAAAATTCAGATAAAATGATGTAGGAAGTTTTAGTTACTGTATTACTTACTGCTAATAGTTCTATACCGTAAAATGCCCTCCATGATTCAATCAGCAGAGGAGAGGGTTCCATTTATATTTCATTTCATATTAGCATCAACATTTAATGAGGTCATTTGTATTTTTGGTTTCTGCTTACATCTTCACACCATTAGACAAGCTGGTATTCAAACTCCAAAGTACTTATCGCCAAAGAGACATTTTAAATGGACATGCTTCTATTCTATTGAACTGCATTTGTGCGATAAACTAAAGAAAAGGGTAGATGTGTAATTTGCACACAAAGTGGTCCGAATTGATCTTAAAGAAACCTTTAACTTTCAAACTGGTTTAAATAGGGGAAACGACCATTGGATAATTACATCATTTAACACATCGATTGTCCAAACGTCAATTCTAATGATTGCCGAAATGAAGGGCATTCTGTTTGCCTCATTTTTGAGGATAGGTTTTTGTTCAGCTTAGTGCAATAAACGAGTGCTGTTTTTTTCAGGAAGAGGCACAAAATGGAAGCTCAGAGGAAAATAAAAGTTTCATTATGGCCAACAAGGCTTGTTTCAAAGATGCAGGAAGGAGATCAATAGGACACAATTAGAGCAGGTACGTATTCTTTAGAGAGAAACAAAGTAAAAGCACATTTAATTACTTCTCTGTATTTAGGCTACATAATTTAGCAGATAATTTACATGCTATTCCTGAAGATAAAAAGTGTGCTTATAAATTAATCCAGTTAGTTTTCTCAAATGGCGTTTGTCCAACTACTTAGCCGTACAGCTAAACAATAAAAACGCATATTCATTATTTCATGTTTTAGTTAGGCTTTATAAAGCCATAAGGCGCGTAATGTGTTGTAATGGTGCAAGTACATGAATCAATTGTTGAAAAAATGGTGTTCATAATTAACATTTTTACAACTCACTTCATCAAAATATAAGACGTATTGTCAGGTTCACTCTCTAAGCTGTGAAAGACGGCTTAGTTAATTATTTTAAGTTAAGGCTGTTTGTATAAAAAAAAAACAGCGAAAGAAAACAAATACCAGCATCGTTATAAAAATTGAATTGGTGTTCTCCAGAGTATTGGATTGCATACGTTAACTCTGAGCACTTAAGCCACTTAACATGCAAATTAGTTTCGGAAACTTCTGTTTTACAGCAATAATTACATGATTGCAATTGGAAAAGAAAAGTAAGGGGCTATAATGGCCTGTTTAGTCGTAATTCCCAGAACAGTAGTAAACACCATAAATGCCATTTCAGACAAACAAACAAAAGTACAAAACAATAGACATACCCTAGATATGTTGTCCTACAATATTTTTGACCACGTTATATTTTACCCATGATATTTCCACTCCACCGAATTTCCATCTTAACATTCTATGCTGTGAGTCAGTGTTCAGAAAAACAATGAGTGACTCATACTACACAAGAGTTTAAATCCAGACAAGTGTCGTTTGGGAAAGATTGTTTTCAAAGATCCCTGTTTTTCTTTAATTAATTTACTGTACAAGAGATTTATATAGCTTTTGCTTCACAAAAGCATGTACAAGTTTGTTGGTTTAACCACGATCGAAACAATTGGGTGCAAAAACACACTCAATTTCAGAGGGCAAAGGATCTTTTCACTCCAGTTGTTACTGTTTAACTCATTATGGGGATGTAGACTGCTTAGCTTGACTTGCTTGCACGTGCCCCTCAATCTGTATAATTATATGCAGATAGATGATATAGGAATATTTTCGGAGATCCAAGATTGAAGAGGGCACCAATAATCAGACAGAAGTGAAACATAATTATTGAAATGGAAAATAATCACCGATTTACCTCTGAAATGCACATGAAAAAACAGGGAAATTTTTAGCAGTCAGCAATAAAAAGTAAACTGTTTTAGCAGAGCAAGGCCATAAAAGGAAATTATAAACATCTGCAAAATATATTCTTAGTAGTAAGAGCAGGCATTGTTAAGATTTCTACACAGCAGAAACCTTTCAAAGGCATAAGTCTCCTAGTCTCCTAGTCATTGCCTCAAGGTAGTCAAAGCAATGTTTAATTTGAGCCCGTGGTTTCCGGTGCTCAGCACCGGCACCTAATTGTCAACACCGGCGCTAGTGATAGTCTGCCACAAGGTGAAGATGCCTGGCTAATTTAGAGATGACAAAGACCACAGATTATTAATTCAATATACATTAGAAATGACTATTACCAGCCGCCCAAGCCATTCTTATAGCTTTGGGGGCCTGAATTAGTCCGAATTGTGACACTTGTAGGAGTGTGATGATTAGTCGTTGTGTTGTTACTATCATTGGAAGCATGGCAGAGGCAATTTTTGGTGCAAGCTGCAGTGGCCTCCTGACTAGAGCCCTGGCACTTATATTTTTTATAAATTAAGCACTGGGTCAGAGTGTTGCTTGGAGAAGGCAACGTTGTGCTTCATATGCTTACTTGGCTTAGGTTGGCCTATCATCTTCTTTAGCTTGGGTTTGTCCTGGTTTTTGGATATCTGTCCTCCTCCCTGCACTCAGCTGGAATGGGATGCCAACTGTCCTGTATTTTGTGGCTGAAGCAGAAGGGACTTGCTAGTGATGCCCACAATACATCAATCTGCCAAAAACACTTGTCACTCAAGTGGGTGAGACAAACACATGTAGACTAGGGTATCTTCCTCGAGTGGCCGGACTCAGTGTTCCTGGCTCTTTTGAGTGCCAGTGCTTTTGTTTCTAGGTAAATGCTAGGGAGAAGTTGCAATACTGAGGGTGTCCCACAAAATGCAGACTTCCGTTTAGAAGTATTAAGAAGGAGGGATGTTAAAATCTGCAGAGAAGAGGCCCTAAACCAGAACACACGAGCCCCCCAAAGCCTTTTATGGAAGATTAGAATGAGTGCATTTTATAATGCTAAAGCTTTGGATGACCAAAGAGCCTTTACATTATTGTTATACAGGTCCTGGTAATCAAATTTGCTCAATAATGGTGAAATTTTAATTTAGTTGGGAACATGTTTAAAATGTAAGACATTGGACTAGAAATTCTTTTTTTTTAGTTTGTAAAAGAATGTTATTAGTCAGAAAAAACAAGGTGTCAAGACATAGTACAAAAATGATTTAAAGGTAAGTAAAAGAAGGTGGAAAAGAGAGCAATAAAACTCAGGTAAAGCAATATAGTACAACAAAAACAATTAAAAAAAATCAATCATGGGCATAAAGTTAAATAAAGGATATAAAGTGGTTACAAAAATAAGGTCAGGCAAAAGCATATGCATAATAGGTGATAGTGAAGGAAAAAAGGAAATGCGAAGGGTATTCAAGGTGGTTTGGAGACTTCTTGTTGGGTGGGTTGTGGACGAAATGAACGATTAGCACATTTATGAAGATATAACGTAATAGGAAGCCATAGGTTCGCACGTTTCGTTGCCATTTGAATAGGAAAGACAAAAGTAGTATCAAGTCAGTGGTTATGACATACATTGTACCACCATGCTTTGAAGGAGACATTAGAAGAGGTTTTCCAGTTGATAGTAATCTGTTGAACCGCAACAGCTAACAATAGGTCAACAATATGAGCATTAAGATCAGATCCTTCCCAACAGGGAGAGAGGCTTCCTAGGAAGATGTGAGTGTGAGAACAGGGAATGCAAGTATGAAAAATGAGATTGATTCGAGCCCATACCTGTAGCCAGAAATCATGAACAGATTTGCAAAGGAACAACATATGAAACAAGGTGGAATGTGGAGAGGAGCAGGACCAGCAGATGTCAGGAGTAGTAGAAAATCGCTTATTACGTAAACGTAACGTAGAGGGCGTAAGAAGGAGTCTATTGTATATGAAGAACAGGGATTGCATCAAGGTCGCCGCTCTGAATGATTTGCGAATTTTAGTCCATATCTTGTCCCACAAGGATACGGACCATGATGTGGCAAAGTTGTGTTCCCATTGTTCCTGCACTTTAGATTTAGGCCTAATAGACTCTTTGGAGTGGAGGTACCTGTAAATCGTAGAAGCTTTGGAGGTGGTGCGTAAAAGGGAATGGAGTCGTGAGGCAGACGTGGGGGAGGAAAGGGGGGGCTTGTGTTTGTGAAAGTCGAGTATAAGTCGCCATCACCGTTTCCTTAAGTAGGAGGTATTTGTGAGCAAAGGATGCAGGTAAATCAAAGGAGGAAGAAAGAGTTGAAAAAGGTAAGAAGGTAGAGTGTGAGAACAATTGTGAGATCCAGATTAAACCCTTTTGCCTCCAGGATTTCCAATAAAAGGGTTTATTGTGAATTAACAGGTATGCATTATGCCAAATGGTGGAGGTTAGAAAGTCTGCAATAGTAGCAGGAGGAGGAGAATTGGAGGATAAAAGGAGTTTAGTAGTACATTTATGGATGGGAGTGGGAAAAGAAGAGGGTTTACGCGAAAAGGAAATGTGTTCAGCAAAAGAGAAGGGAGAAAGGAAAGAGCGCTCGACTTTGGCCCATAAAGGGCAAGGAGAGGTAGGGTCTTGCAGCCAGAAGGAGGCTTGTCGCAATAGAACATTTTTTTGATAGGCCGGGAAGTCTGGGAAATTGACTCCGCCTTCTGATGCGGGTTGAATTAATCTGGCAAGGGACATCCTAGATCTTTTCTTATTCCATAAAAAGGATGACAAAACCGAATTGATTTTCTTGAAAAATTTACAAGGGATGGGCACTGGAAGATTGGAAATCGTGTAGAGAATGACAGGAGATAACATCATCTTGATGGTGTCAAGGTGACCCCACCAAGATAGGTAAAGAGGATGCCATCTACTTGTTAGATCTGAAATTTTTTTAATACATTTATTTAGGCAGAGGGAAACAGTTTCTGAGACAGAGGGGGTAATGTGCAAGCCTAAGTAATTGATGTGCGAGGAACTCCAGGTAAAATTGGAAGCACTGAAATCAGGTTTGAAAGTGAACTTCGTCAAGGGTAGAATCTCACATTTATCATTGTTAAGTTTATATCCAGACATCAGGGAGTAGTTCTGCACTTCCTCCAAGAAGGCGGGAATTGAGTCTGCAGGATTAGAGATGAAAAGTAAAATATCATCCGCATAAGCAGCTAGTTTAATATGGGAGTCCGTAGTTTGAAAGCCGTGAATATTAGGGTTCTGACGAAGCTTGGATAGGAAAGGCTCCAGAGCTAAGGTGAAAAGAAAAGGGGACAGGGGACTACCTTGGCGAACGCCTCTACCCAGATCAAAAAAGGAGGAAACCAGGCCGTTGGCACACATCGCCGCACGCGGGTCAGAATATAATAGGGAGATCAAGGCAATAAATCTTGGACCGAAACCAAACCCTTTGAGGGTATGGAAAAGGTAGGACCATTCAACCCTTTCAAATGCCTTTTCAGCATCTAAGGCAATCGCTGCAAGAGGGTGTTGTAAACGTGGGGACTTCGATAAGATGTTAAACAGAAGTCTAGTATTGTCAGTAATAAATCGGCCTTTTACAAATCCGGACTGCTCCTCACCTAAGAGGTCAGGAAGTAAGATGTCCAGTCGCGTCGCCAGCAACTTAGCAAATATTTTGTAGTCAATATTCACTAGGGAAATAGGTCTGTAATTCTTACAGTATTTGACACCCTTCCCTTCTTTGGGTATCAGGCAGATGTGAGCATCTGAGAAGGAGCCTGAGGAGCTGCCAAGGGCAATAAACGTGTCTATGAGAGAGTGAAGTTTTGGAATAAGTAATTTGGAGAAGTGAAGGTAAAATTCAACCGTGAAACCATCTGGGCCAGGGGCCTTGTTCGTTTTGAGACATTGAAGTGCATTGAGCAGTTCTCTCTGGGAAATGTCAGATTCCAAATGGGAAAGGTCAAGAGGAAAATTTTCAGGTTTTCGAATGGTAGAGAAATAATGTGTGAGAGACTGAGGGGAGGGTTGAGTTTCAGAGGAATAGAGAGTTTTATTAAAAAAAAGGGAGAATTCAGTAAGGATATCAGCATCTTTATGCTTAAGGACAGAGTTCGTGTCATATATGGATTCAATATTCAACTTGTTGTGCTTGACTTTTAAATAATTGGCTAGAATTTTCGCAGCTTTGTTCCTGCCACCATAAAACTTAGCACTAGATTTCAGCAAATACAATGAGACATCTTCTGTAGATTTTTCATTAAATTTCATTTTGGCAGCAACAAGAGCAGTCAGACTCTCTTGCGAATGTGAGGTAAAGTAGGCGTGTTCCAATCTCTTAATGTCACGAAGGAGAACCCCGGTAAATTTTCGAGCAGCCCTGCGCTTTTTTGCCACATAGCCAAGAATAAAATCTCTTGCTGCAGCAGTAAAAGCATCCCAAATAGTATGTTTTGGAATAGATGGGGTATTATTGAGTAGAAAAAACTCATCAAAAAAAGTGGTGAAGGAGGCAGTGAACTTGGGATCTAAAAGAAGGGTATTATTATAACGCCATCTTTTGGGTCCAACAGCTTTAAGAAGTATGTCAATGTTAATTAAGACTGGGGCATGATCTGATAATAAGATTGGACCACTTTCGGCATTGGTAAGGGTTCGAGCAATGTTGTGAGTTACAAAAATTTAATCAATTTGTGACTGGGAGCGGTGGGAAGGAGAGTAAAAAGTAAACTCCTTGGTCGTCGGATTACAGAGTCGCCAAGCATCAATGAGCTTGTGTTGGGAGATAGCTTGGGTAAAGAGTTTGTGAGATTTATTGGGGATATGAGGGGCATCAGAATTTCTATCAATGAAAGGGTCAAGGGGTTGGTTACAATCACCAGGTAGGATGAAATTGTCGTCAACGAATCTGGTGATGTGATGAGATAACTCAGTCCAAAAAAGTGGATTACTACCAGTGGGGGCATAGACATTTAGGAGAGAGATTGGAACACCTCTAAGAGAAAGTCTAACATGAGTCCATCTGCCTTCAGTATCCGACTCTTGAGAAATGAGAGAATGGGAGATGGATTTGCGACATAGATTCGCTACTCCGTTGTGTTTACCAGCACCTTGTGATTAGTAAACCTCACCCACCCAGCCTCTCTTAAGTTTTGCAGATTTCATATCAGAGAGGTGTGTTTCCTGTAGGAATGCCAGATCAACATTTAGTTTAGCTAGGTGAGACAACATTCTCTGTCGTTTGATTGGAGAATTAATACCCTTAAGATTCCATGAAATGACTTTCAATGACATACAATACAAAGCATATTATGAGAAACAATTTGAGCAAAATCAGAGAAAAAACCCATGAGAAAAATTGAATGGAAGAGAAGTGAATGTGTATAGAAAGTGAAGAAGAAGAAAAGAGAAGAAAAGATAATAAAGCTAAATTGAAGCAGAGGAAGTTTAAGCAGATCATGAATGAAACAAAAGAAGAAAAGCACCAGAAAGAAAAGTGCAAAGATAGAAGAAAGAATATAATCTGAGCAAATAAGATCAAAACCTGTGAACAATAGAGAAGAGGAATTGGGAGAGGGAGAAAAAGACAGGACATGAAGAGGTCCAGAAGGAGGGTACAAGAAAATAACATACTTACAAAAGGAGAAAGTGAGGAGAGATGGGGGTGGGGGGGGGTGGGACCACACAGGTAAGGCAACAACAGAACCAAGGTCAGCCGGACAGGGAACCAGGGAGACATCATCAAACGAGGAAGGGTTCCTGTGGAGGTGAAGGAAAATAACAAGCGATTAGGTAGGAAACTGGAATAGAATCAGATCCAAAAACAACAATGAAAGATAGTGCAGCTCCAAAAAAGTGAGAGCCTAGGTGTTAAGACTCCCTATACAAGTGAAGGAAGCAAAATACATTAACATTGTAAGAACAAGCAGCAATACAATTCAACAATACAACTCAGCCAGGAAAAGAGGAGGAGGGACCTGAAGAGTCCATGGCAGAAGTCTTATGTGTATAAATAAAACTTTGCAGGCGCACCGGATCTTCATAGGAGGTTGTTATGTTGTTATATGTAACTTTAAACAAGCAAGGGTGATAGAGGCCATATCAAGCTCCCATCGAGCGGAGATCTTCCCTCATGCTTAGGAAGGCCTTTCGACGGTTGGCAGTAGCCTTGGCGTAGTCCTGAGCGAAGAACAGAGAGGAGCCAGACCATGTTAGTTTTGGAGAAGATTTAACAGCTGCCAAGACCTTCAGAAGATCAGTGTATTCCAAGAAGTAAAGAATGACGCCTCTTGGTCTTTGTGAAGGGGAAGCACGAGAGGATGGGCGACCCAGTCAGTGAGCACGTTGAATATTGAGATTCGTGCCTTCTGGTAGGTGCAGCAGTTTAGGAAGGAACGATTTGAAGAAGACAAGTGAGTCCGAACCCTCAAGTCCCTCTGCTTGGCCGTAAATGCGGAGATTATTCCACCTATTCCGATTTTCCAACTCCTCCACCTGTTTCTGAAGAGCAGACACTTGACTATTCAGATGAGATACTGTGGAGCAGGTTTCCTGAAGAGACGTAACAGAATGTTCTACAGAAGATACCCTTGTTTCAAGTTGTGACCAGTTGTCGGTAAGAACCTGAAGTTTGACGTTGGCTTCCGCCATAAAAGGGAGAAGGGCTCTGATTTCCTCCAACAGTAGCTCCATAGAGACGAGTGGCAGTTGCTTGAGTGGTGAGGGAGTGGTGAGGGAGGATCTTTTTTCTGTCTCTTGGTGTTGGTTTTCCCCACTGTAGATTGAGAGGAATCCATTGTTGTGTCCGAGCTTGACGGGGTGAGAGAATCTTCTAGTTTGGAGAAGGCAGAAAAGACTTTAGAGATTTTCATGAAAGCCCTTTTCGTCATGTGAGGCAAGTATGATAAAGACTTAAGTCTGCCCTTGAAGTGTACGTCACAAAACCACTGTTGCAAAATATACCTGAGAGAAAGAGTAATCCTGCAGAAGGAATCGTGACAGACGTCAAATATTCATTAAAACTGATATGAGGCAAGAGGTAGCGTTGAAAAAGTCCAGGTAGTGGGAGCGTAGAATCTGCTAAATGAACAAAACAAGATGAGATACTAGGCGCAATCACTCAAGTGAGTATATGGAGACATAAGGGGAATGCAGCGGCCTTGCTCAATAACATAGTGGAGGGACCCAGTGCACGCCTCATGCCAGTCAGTGTTAGGGCACAGGAAGTCTAAAGGATACTTCATTCAGTGAAGAACAGCATTCGAGATATACAAAAAAGGAGGGGGGAGTCGCAATAGCATCAAAAATAGGTGTCTGTAGTCACAAAATGGCCGCTCTTCAAATGACGGTAAGGCATAGGAGCAGAGATGTGCTGAGAGACAAAGTTGCAAATCACCTAGTTAACAGCACGGTCGAGAGTCTCAAATGCTGTGGGATAGAAGAAGGAAAACAGCTCCTTTGCTTGAAAGATTTGACAGGTCACCAAAAGGGTAGAAACAAAGAGACATGCAAAGCATCCCAAAATGGCTGTCACACTGGTGAGGAGATCATCATAGCGTGTTGCCGCTGATTAAGCCAGTAATGGAGAAACGTTTAGTTCCAGGAATCCCAACAGGGAAGAAGCATCACTTACAGCGAGAAAGCACATAGCAGGCAGGCTACTTCATGTATAATAATATATAAAAGAGATAATATTTGATAAAAAAGTTTTCCTGTGTTGCTTTTATCTCATTGAATAGTTTTTTCTGTCAAATTGTTAGACTCAAATTTGAAACTGCTCAGATATCAATTAGGTTGGAACAGATAAATGCAGACAACAAGTTGTAAATCTGTTATCTGCCATTTGCATTCTAATGCAAAATCCCTTGCTGGTACCTTTTTCAAATTTTTAATTTTTCCCAAGCCCGCAAGGGTATATTGGGTTTCCCACCCTTCTTTTTCCACTAACAGAGGTGTGGGCAAGCTAAGGTGTAATCATCATTTGCTTCACTGAGGCAGTAGTCTCTTTGAAGGTGGGACATCTGGTAGTCATCTTGCTGGACGAGGTCAAACTTCCTCCCACCAACAGTTCTCTTTGTTCCCTGTCCATGAGAGCGCTTCACACCTCTTAGCATGGGGGCACCTGTTGTTTTGGGTGCCAGCAGTTGCAGATAGGAAAGGGCCTCCCAGGGGTTTGGATAACAACGTGATAACTTTCATAAATCACCTTTGGCTTTAAAGTAACCTTAAATCTGACTTCAGCAATGAGTCAAGTTTAATGCAATGATTAATTTGATACTTTGAAGTACAATCAATCAATCAATCAGTACTTTTTTAAAGCACGCTACCCACCCGTGAGGGTCTCAAGGCGCTGGGGGGGGGGGGCGCTACTGTTCGAAGAGCCAGGTCTTGAGAAGTCTTCTGAAGGCCAGCAGGTCCTGGGTCTGTCGTAGGTTGGTAGGGAGGGTATTCCAGGTCCTGGCGGCGAGGTGGGAGAAGGATCTGCCGCCGGCGGTGGTTTTCCGGATGCGAGGACTTGTGGTGAGGTTGGCCGAGCAGAGACTCTAGGGTGGGTGTGTAGAAGCTGAGTCGGTCGTTGAGGTATGCCGGGACAGCGTTGTGTAGGGCTTTGTGTTGTGTGCGTGGATGAGGAGTTTGAAAATGATCCTCTTGTTGACGGGGAGCCAGTGTAGGCATCTCAGGTGGTGGCTGATGTGGCTCTGTCGGGGGACATCAAGGATCAGACGTGCCGAGGCGTTGTGGGTGCGTTGCAGCCGTCTCAGGAACTTGGTTGTTGTTCCTGCGTAGAGGGCGTTCCCGTATTCCAGTCTGCTGGTTCTCTGAAATACCGGCACACAAGAGGGGAGGAACTACTCAATAAAGCGGCAGAACATATCCGGCTCGGAACCGCGGAGAAACGCGCACAACAGTCACCCTCTGTAGCCAGTGAATAGTGCGGGAAAACAACTTTATTCCAAAGAGAAGATACCCGCATAGAAAATAAACGTGGACACCGGAGAGTAGATGGTACCACGAATATCACCATAAATATACGGAAAGAACCAAAATGTTTAAATCATAAACAAAAGAGGAGAATGACCAATATATTGCTACGTAAAGATACATCTCCACAACCCAGCCAATCTGATCGCTAAAGAGATACTTAAAGTACACTACCGCGTCAAATTGACAAGATCATTCAAGAAGGATACCACTTATATGAAACTGAGGACCCCATTATTAATTGTCCTGAGGAAGGTGTGACCGTATCCACGGTACCAACACCGAAACGCGTCGACGCACAGAAAGATAGAGAATCCAAACAAAGCCTAGAAGATACCAACTATATGTAAATTTAACAATTGTGGTATGAATATATGAATTGAGTAAGGCTATTGGATCCCACAAATTGGTAGAAACAACATTCGAGCGAGTGCAGTTACTGGGGTGTTTCTGAAATTTTGTATATTTTGTGTTATTGAAAATCATTGTATTGTATATGCATTGTACTAAGGTTTTTATGCAGTTTTTTAATTGAGAAAATGTAATTCATGTATTTTTACTTTTAAAGGTATGGAATGTTTATTTACATTGTATGCTTTCAGAACAATTGTGTTTTTTTCTGAAATTTTAATTCTGAAATATTTTGTATCTATTTTAATAAAAGGACTGTAAACGTTAGACTTTGGTTTTTGACCTGTCCCTTGACAACATGTTTATGGGTGTCTTGAATACAGAAAAATAATTTTTCCTATACATTCTGTGGTCTTTATAACTACTCCAGGGATATTCTCTAGACTTGTTTGCTGGTGACGAGGGTCTGGGTGACGGTTTTTCTCGTGTCGGAAGGGATCCATTTGAAGATCCTGCGTAGCATACGGAGGATGTTGAAGCAGGATGCGGAGATGGCGTTAACTTGCTTGGTCATGGCGAGGGTGGAGTCGAAGTTGATCCCCAGGTTGCGTGCATGGTCGCTGGGTTCTGGGGCTGTTCCTAGCGATGTTGGCCACCATAAGTCGTGTGGTAAATGGTTCTATGTAAATTCCCTCTCTACCACTTTATGAGAATGTCCTGTGACATCATGGAATGTTGGTGTGCCTCCCTGTGTGGAGATTGTCTGTTGGTCATCTGAGGCTGAGGAGCTGGTAGCTCTCTCCTGGTGGGGTTTCTCCTTGTAACTTCCTATCCTGTAACCTGCCACCTTAACTACCTGTCAATAAAGAGGGATCTTCTACTACACCTGGACTACGCATCCTTGTTTGTGTACCACAAGTCGTCCCAGGCTGACGGGGTGGGGCTGAGAATGAGGACCTCCGTCTTGTCTGAATTCAGCTTCAGCCTGCTGACCTTCATCCATTCGGCGACAGCCTTCATTCCTCTGTGGAGGTTGGCTTTCACAGAGTGGGGGTCTTTGGTGAGGGATACGATCAGCTGGGTGTCATCAGCGTAGGAGATGATGTTGAGGTTATGTTGTCGTGCGACGTGGTCGAGTGGTGCCATGGAGATGATGAACAGCGTCGGGCTGAGGGAAGATCCCTGTGGGACGCTGCAGATGATCTCGGTGGTCTTGGAGCGGAAGGGTGGGAGCGGGACGCTCTGGGTTCTGCCGGTGAGGAAGGATGTGGTCCAGGACAGGGCCTTCTCTTGAATTCCGGCGTCATGGAGGCGGGCGGTTAGGGTGCGATGGCAGACCGCGTCGAAGGCTGCTGTTAAGTCCAGAAGGATGAGGGCGGCTGTTTATCCTTTGTCCATTAGGATCCTGATGTCGTCGGTGGCGGCGATGAGAGCGGTCTTGGTGCTGTGGTTGCTGCGGAAGCCAGTCTGGGATGGGTCCAGGATGTTGTTGTCTTCGAGGTAGCGGTTCAGTACCATGTTTGTTAATCTAATATTTTAGTTAGCACTTAGTGCATGAGCTACTGAAACTTCCTGTTAGTCAATGGGGCTACCAGCCTTACTACAGTAAAAACAACAATTGCAAGTGTTTACTGTCAGGACATACAAGGTGTAATTTTGACTTGCACTGCTTTTTCATATACGTCCTACCATCGGGGCAACCTATCGACATTAAAAGGTTGGTTTGGATTTGGCAAAAAGGTTATTTTTAACTAACTATAATGTCCATATAACCTTTGTTTATTTAAGTGAATTTCTAAGTTTATTTAATACAAAGCAAGATATTATGACCATGCCTAACTATAACGCCGATTTAACCCACTATTACACAGTGGTCATAGGTAGTCACTGTAGTTGAAGTTAGAATTCCCAGGTATAGGAATTCATCAGATTTTTGGTAGCTAATTCAACGAATCTCCACAAAACTTTGTGTAACTATTCCTCTTTCTGCATTGGTGGAGTATGGAAAGTTTAGCAGAGATTATGCATGGGGGTTCAAAGAAAAAAGGGGGGTTTCCAAAATGTGTTTGGGCACCAATGCATTTCACATAGACTTCACAAAACCAACAAGGAAACAGCACAACGCTACACCCACAACAAAGTGTGTGTCGGGCACCTCTCTCAGGGCTCAACGCCTACCCTCCCAAAGTTAGGCTGAACTACGAGCTACAAGCTCTCACAGTGTGCACTTCCACAACCCCCGCTGTTCCCAAGGGGAGATCCCAATGATCAATATAGACTTCTGCCCACTGTGGATTGCACCACCCAATATGAATATCCAAAAAATAATGAATAGATAAATGTCCATCCCGTAGTTGTCTGTTTCCAAATTTTCTTTATTCTTCTTTAAGTATGCAAAAACTCCAGGCAGCCAACGTGTTTCATTCTTATAAAAAGAGCTTCATCACAGCGATTCTTCTTGAAGTAATTATAAAGTAACGGTAGACCCTGTGTTCCAAGGTAACTCAATCACTTATCTCTCCTTGCACTGCTTTTTATTTGAGGCCACCACTAACGCATTTGTTGGTTGTTGCGCCTATGATTGCCAAGCTTTTTCCAAATGTTCCAATAATCCTGTAACTTCTTCCTAATAATTGGCTAATGTCCCCGTATCGCGGCTTGTCAGAACAGCAACAATCGCCGTTTGGACAAGAAGAATCGCCCTGACGAAGTTCTTGTTATAAGAAACAAACGCGTTGACTGCCCGGAGTTTTTGCATACTTTGTTTTTTTAACAGCCTCCTTACATTATAGTCCAAAAAATGATAATTTTTTTGTAGTAAAAAATGTACCTCTTTTTTCACAATTGTGCTTTACATGTCTTTCAGAATGCTTCATGTGTGCTCCAAAGTACTCGTCAGCATAATGAGACCAAAAAGAGGTTAGATATTTCAAGTTTAAAAATTGCTACCTAACATAATGATATCCAGAGGAATAATGTCAAATGGCCTTTGGCCTCATGGTGGCATATTGATAAATCCAGTTATCTGATATGCAACCCGAATCTGTGATGACAACCATGTGGTTTCTGGACCAGATATCATGGTAAAATATATATGATATCAAAAAATTAGCCACCTCAGTGTCCCGTCCCCAGTTACCAATGTTGTGCAGTGATGTGAGTCTCAAACATGCAGCAGCATGCAAGATATGCATTTCAAAACAGTGCACTGCTTTCAGAGACTTATTGGTAATTCCTTTTCTGCTCAGGGTGCTGATTTTCACCACTAACAGGCTTAATCTACACTCTGACTCTTTTCAAAGCGATACACCGAAAGACCTATGATTCTGAAATTTTAAGGTTAAACACTTCTGCAAGTTAAGGAAATGCTGTTTTGTATTTTGAAATACATTATGCCTGTTACAAGATTTACATGCCAACTATTTCCACTGGCTCTTCCATGCTCATTTCTCAGTTCACTCTTAATGACGCAACATCACTCTGTGCTGATGGGCTGCCTACCTGGTTGGAGATACCTCCACCCTCCACCTTTCACTGAGAGGTTGCAAGGAAGGGCTCCTCTAGTTCTACCTCCTTACCTGTCTCAGCTGGAAAGTGCAGTCCAGTCCTGCTTTGTTTGATTTAAATCTACTTTTTTTTTTTTTTTTAACAGTTGTGGCTGCTGTGAATCCGCCTTCCATTGAAATGGTCTTCATTAGAGCCCTTCTGAGTTGCTTTTTTTATATGGCCGGGAGGCCTGTCACCCCCTCCCAACACAATCCCCAAGGATGGGAAGACGGACGCAGTTCTCAACTTTTGGAAGGCGGGAGGGAGTTACCCTCCCGGCCGTATTTATTAAAATATGAAACAAAATTAAAACATTAAATAAAAGTTTCATATCATGTACAATTTTCATTTATTACATTTCGATGAAGACATGTCCATTGGCTAACCTTAACAAATCTCTAATACAAAGGTTTTCCTAGCCGAGTCTAACATCCTGCAAATGCATACTTTCTAAATTAAAATTGTACATCCTAGCATTACGGGCCAACGGCAAGGTTGCAACCGGTGTCAGATCCCTACTACCAAAACTCCCGCCCTCACGGTGTGAGTGCCGGCCGCGCAGAGGACTGTACCCTCTGTGCCAACTCCAATTTCCCTTGTCTTGTTGGGGGCCCCCCATTTAAACTCGACGCCATCTTAAAGGTCGTCCGAGGACCCGTGTGAGGTGTCTGTAAGAAGGCAGCGTGGACTCCCCCCCCACCCCACACTGTCTATCACATCCGCCGTCGCGGATATCCGGGCCCCGGGAAATTCGTAGGAGGGGCATATAGCCGCCTCCTCCCCTGGAAGGGGCCTATGGCCATCTTCCCCTAGGCGACCCATACTTAGTGGGTGCCGCCTCCCCGTGGGAGGGGCCAATGGCCGCCTCCCCCCGGGCGCTCCCATCCATAGTGGGTGGCGCCCCCCTCTAGGAACCTTGAAATTACTGCTCACCGATCATGACCTTACCGCCCGACCAAAAAATAAATACGACATTTGATTACCTACTAGGGAAAAAACATCATCCTGTCTACTTGCAATATTTGTCTATACTACAAGAGAAAACAGTACCATCAGACAGACAACATCTCATTAAACTAGACCTTCATATACCGCAACACAGAGGGAAGAAGATGTTAATCAGAGAAAAAACTTTATTGCAGAACTAACATTGCCATAAGGGGCTGGTGGGTGGGTCAAAATTGCTCCTTGTTCCGTCGAGGGCTAACGTGCAACGAGTGGGTGCAGCTTCCAAGCACAGGAACAAGAGGATGCTTCTTCGGATTCCCGCTCTCTTTATTCCTCTTCGGGAGGGCGTGAACCCTCCGCCGGTACGCCTACTGGGCGTGGCCATCGGTGTAGGTGTCTAGGACAACCCATCTTGGGCGGGAAAAGGCGCGCCCCGGCTATGCCGCTTTGGGAATACCAGCCGTGACACGCCCCCCGCCCAAAATGGTTTCCCGGGAGGATCCGGGCCCCCAACCATACGTTCGGGGGGACCGAGTGGTCGCCCCTTTCCATATGGCCGGGATGCCTGTCACCCCCTCCCAACACAATCCCCAAGGATGGGAAGACGGACGCAGTTCTGAACTTTTGGAAGGCGGGAGGGAGTTACCCTCCCGGTCGTATTTATTAAAATATGAAACAAAATTAAAACATTAAATAAAAGTTTCATATCATGTACAATTTTCATTTATTACATTTCGATGAAGACATGTCCATTGGCTAACCTTAACAAATCTCTAATACAAAGGTTTTCCTAGCCTAGTCTAACATCCTGCAAATGCATACTTTCTAAATTAAAATTGTACATCCTAGCATTACGGGCCAACGGCAAGGTCGCAACCGGTGTCAGATCCCTACTACCAAAACTCCTGCCCTCATGGTGTGAGTGGCGGCCGCGCAGAGGACTGTACCCTCTGTGCCAACTCCAATTTCCCTTGTCTTGTTGGGGGCCCCCCATTTAAACTCGACGCCATCTTAAAGGTCGTCCGAGGACCCGTGTGAGGTGTCTGTAAGAAGGCAGCATGGACTCCCCCCCACCCCACACTGTCTATCACATCCGCCGTTGCGGATATCCGGGCCCCGGGAAATTCGTAGGAGGGGCATATAGCCGCCTCCTCCCCTGGAAGGGGCCTATGGCCATCTTCCCCTAGGCGACCCATACTTAGTGGGTGCCGCCTCCCCGTGGGAGGGGCCAATGGCCGCCTCCCCCCCGGGCGCTCCCATCCATAGTGGGTGGCGCCCCCCTCTAGGGACCTTGAAATTACTGCTCACCGATCATGACCTTACCGCCACAGGCCGGATAGTTGACCGGCTATCCGGCCCCCCCACACTCCTCCTAAAGGTCATGCTTCCTCAAACCCCTTAGCCATGCTATGAAGTCTCCTATGAGTAAGACATTCCCCTCCCGGGACAAGTGAACCCCATCATCTAGATACATGTGATCACCCCGAATACACCCATGCGGAATACTGTGCAACTGCGCTGAGCGAAACAACCTACCAATTTTGTTGTTGACCTTCTTCACTGAATGGTTCAGTGCTGACACCGAAAGGCCCCCCCGCCATACCTTCCTGGGAATCATGTGGGACCATGCAATCGTGCACCCCGGGATTCTTTTCACCAGCCAGCTAACGGTAGACAAAACTCGCTCGAGTAATACTCGCCTACCGAGTGTCACCATGTCATTGCCCCCCAGGTGTACTATGATTACAGATGGCGGTGACCTCTGCCACCCTAAGAGCCCCTCGACAAAAGATTCGAACTGGTCAATACAGAGCCCGCCCCTTCCGTGGAAGGTCACTCTGTACCCGTATTCCCCAGCTGCGTGAGTCGCGTCACCTGCTTTGAATACGTCCCCGGCCCGCCTCACGTATGAGTGGCCCACGACCCACACCACTCTCTCCTCAGCCGGTGATCTCTGACCGCTGGTCCCCTGGTGCCCGGTCGACTGCAAATTCCTCCCTGCATAACATGCTCGCGAAACTGTAAATCAAACAGAAGACAAGAAGCGTGAGTGCATGTAACTTGACTTCACAACATGTGCAATCGCACATACCTTTTAAAACAGTTCGAGGACCATCGTCCTAACAGTTTCACCTCTTCAGCACTCTGACCCCTGGCTGTAGCCTCAGTAGCAGCCCCTATCCTAAAGGAGTGGGTCCCAAAATCGCACGGGTCCAAGCCCGCCGCTGCGATTGCCATTGTTAGCACCCTCTGAAACTGAAACCTCGTCAGTGGGGTGGCATCGATGTGTCTCAGCAAACTCCCACCCCATGTATCCGCCCTTAGCGCCAAATATTCCTCAATGCACTTTATCGGGCACATGGGGAACCCTCGCATGCGCTGGACAACAACACTGTCTCCCATAGCTCTCTGATCAGTCTTGAACTTAGCTATTGTGACTACCATTGAATCACCCCTGATCAGGATGTGATCCCGACACAGACCTCCCTCCACATCCTTCTTGTTCTTTGCGACCAGTTCGCTCACCCGCATAGCCCCATGGAAAGCTAATGCGAAAGTGGCCCGAAATAGAACTGCTTCGAATTGGGAGGAACATGTCGAGGGTAGTATCGCCATAAGCAGGGACAACCTTTCTAACCCAATCGGGCGCCTCTCGTCTACTCTACGACCCTCAAGGCGCTGCCAGCCACGAAGGGCTTTACTGCCAAGAAGGAAGATGTTGGGTCCTTGATGCCATGCACCTGCGCCATGAATGAAATGGCCGCCCGGTGCCTACTGGCCGTTGCCACTGATCGGCCTTCCCTGTGTAATGCTACCAGAAACCTCAGGAAGCAATCCTCCTGACCCCATTTCTGCTCCCCTGCCGGACCCAAAAATGCACAATAGGAACGAAACGCTCCTTCGTATGCCTTCCTCGTCCTGGGGGCTAAGCTTGCTGCCACGAGGTCTTGTAATCCGGGGCACCGAGTAGCCAGAGTACTTCGGGGAATGGTGCCGCCGCTAGGTCCGCAGTAGGTAGATAACCCCTGAACGCCTGCATATGTGAACGAGAGAGTGCATCAGCAGCATGATTCAGTACACCCGGCACATGTTTCGCCCTGAACTGTACATTCAGTCTCATGCAAAGTAGTACAATTTCCTTCAACAATCTCAATATCCACTTGTAGCGTGCTGCCTGATTATTTATACATTCAAAAACAGTCATATTGTCGGACCAAAATACCACAGAGCGATCTCTGAACTCGTCCGGACATGCCATCAGAGCCACAAAAATAGGAAATAGCTCGAGGAACCCAATGTTACTTGTCAGACCGCTGGTATGCCACCATGTCGGCCATGTTTGCGCCGACCATCGGTTACCAAAAATGGCGCCAAATCCCACGCTCCCCGCCGAGTCAGTCCACAAACCTAGCTCGTCCGAAGACACTGGCGGCTTGTTCCACACTACTCGACCGTTGAAGTCCGCCAGGAATGCCAACCAAAAGCGCATGTCCTGGCGAACCTCTGCAGACAGTCTCGTGCGGTGGTGTCCTTCTTTGAGACCGACCATAGCCTGTGCAATAGAGCGTGAAAAGGGGCGGGCCATTGGTATCACCCTCAGGGCAAAGTTAAGCTGACCCACTGCTTGTTGTAACTGATGCAGGGTCACTTTTTCCTTACTAAGGCACAACTCCAGGGAAGCCCTACATTTCGCTATTTTCTCTGCCGGCAAACGGAAACATCCCTCCACAGAATCGAGCTCAATTCCCAGAAACTCGAGTGAAGTAGATGGTCCCACCGTCTTACCTGGTGCCAATGGCACCCCGAATTCCCTCATGAGGATACAAAACTCCTGTAGCGCCTGCGCATATGTTTTGTCGCCGGCTGCCCCCAAGAACAGAAAATCATCTAAGTAATGCATAACATGGCTATGCCAAGTGGCCTCAGTGAACGCCCATTCCAAAAAACAGCTGAATTTCTCAAAATAAGCACAAGAGATGGAGCAACCCATTGGCATGCATCTATCCATGTAGTAACGTCCTTGGAACACAAAGCCTAACAGACGCTGATCCTGTGGGTGTACCGGGAGCAAACGGAACGCTGATTCGATATCTGACTTTGCCATCAGCGCTCTGGGCCCCAGGCGATTCAACATGGTGACGGCATCATCGAAGGATGCGTACCGCACCGAACAAACTCCCGGGTCAATCGCATCGTTCACCGAGAGACCCTTCGGTGCTGACAAGTTATGGATCATCCGAAATTCCCCTGGGTCTTTTTTGGGGACTACTCCTAACGGGGAACAGACAACATTTGTTATTGGAGGGTGCTGGTATGGGCCCGCCACCCGGCCCAGGGAAACCTCTTTTTCAATCTTCTTCTCTACCACCACTGGATTATGCCGAGCCGATAGTTGGTTTCTACAAAGTGATTCCCCACGAAAATCCCCCGCCGGGATGTGGAAACCATATAAGAATCCGTTCCTCAACACCCCAGTGGAGACATGATCAGGGTATTTGTTTAGCCAGGGGATCATTGCCATGATATCAACGGGGGTAGGTAACGGTACTGAGTGGTCCCCCTCAGTCTTGTTTGGACCCTCCTTTACCTCCCGACCCGCCATTTTTGGATCTGCACGAACTTTCCGGGTGCGAGGAATTCCCGCAACCCGCACACGCATGCCTGAACTTACATGCCCCTTGTGGTCTGGAGCAGTTACCTCTATTAAAGCTCCAACAGACCCCCCGCTTTCCCCCATTCCCCCCGGTCTTTGGTTGGTGATCGCCACCGGCGCCCGCTCGAAAGGGCACCGCCGGCTGTTGGCGGGAAAGCCCCGTCCCATTCCCGCCTGGCGAGGACGTCTTCGTCACGCCAGGCAGGAGCTGCTTCTGCCACGAAATCGAGTCGAGACAATCCCACGTCAGAGATGAATCGTACTCTTTGGCCTTACGGAACTTCATGTCGTAACCCATCCATTCGTTCCCCTCATATGTTTCATAAAAATCCATTATACGTGCCTGATAACAAGATAATTCGGGTAATACCTCGGGCTTACGCTCCCCAATAATTGCAGTAAACATCGCAAAGGCCTTGGCCCAATTTGTTATAGTCTCATCCACCCTGAATCCCGCCATCTTGGCTCGCCAAACACTCGGGTGCCACAAATCTTTCTGCGTCTTAGCATACTCCATCTCGCGATGGTCAGTCAACAGAGAAAACATATTAACATACTTGTCAGCCCAAATTAATTTTTTCGTGGCCAACGGGATATGTTGAACCACTCTCTCCCGTCTTGAGGGCAATGAGCCCTCCCCCGCAATTGGCAATGCCTGCTTACCCGGTTCGGTTGACGTTCCCGCTGTTTTTTCCACGCCAGCTGCCGGTCCTTCCGGGGTCACCTGTGGGGGGACAAGAGGGAGATTAGCCTTCGCGGCATCTCGCGACTGCCGCAACTGCTGAATTAGTAACCTGGCCTCTTCGGGCGTGTCTCCAGGTGCCGTAGCACCCCCTGTTTTTCTGCCGAGCCATGCGGCCAACTGGGCGGCCAATTCAGGCAGCATGTCCTCCTCGTTAGCGGGCGTAATCACAACCGGAATCGGCTGACCCGCATCTGGGAGTACCGGGACCTCGACCGGAATGGCAGGGCTCACCGGGGGCACCCCGGGGACCGGGACCTCCCCCCCTGGAGCCCTATTCCTGACCCGCTTCCCTCTACCCTCCGGGGCAACTCCCGGCAATGCCGGGCCTATTACCTTCTTTGGTTTACCCGGATTGTTCATCGCAGCCATCTGCTTCTACATGTTCGCCATATCTCGGCCAAGCGCAGGGACCATAACAACGTTTCGTTCGATCTTCGCAATTCTGCTCATTAACATCCGAAGCATCTGGTCAGCCTCGGACTTCTTTCCTGCCTTCTTGCCAGACATTCCTTTCGAGTAGTCGCTCTCAGACGATCAAAACGGTCCTAGATCTTTTAGCCTCGAAGTCGCTGAAAGAGAAACACAAGAATTACAAATTCTCAAAATTGCTCCTTGTTCTGTCGAGGGCTAACGTGCAACGAGTGGGTGCAGCTTCCAAGCATAGGAACAAGAGGATGCTTCTTCGGATTCCCACTCTCTTTATTCCTCTTCAGGAGGGCGTGAACCCTCCGCCGGTACGCCTACTGGGCGTGGCCATCGGTGTAGGTGTCTAGGACAACCCCTCTTGGGCGGGAAAAGGCGCGCCCCGGCTACGCGCTTTGGGCATACCAGCGTGACACGCCCCGCCCAAAATGGTTTCCCGGGAGGATCCGGGCCCCCAACCATACGTTCGGGGGGACCGAGTGGTCGCCCCTTTCCATTTGTTTGGATCCAGTAAGATGGCTGTGGGGGCCCCCCTCCGATATGGATGGTGTGGGATGATCCCTGCGCCGCAGTCGCTGGCAGGCCTCCATTATATTCCTAGTGAGTAAAACTGTAATCACTGTTGATTGAGTATGGCCAGCAGGCATGCACAGTCCTTGGGATCAGGCACCCAACACCCAAGGATCTTCCAACTCAGTAGCAGTGCCAAAAAAGCAGTGCAAGTGAAATCATGCTTTCTCCAGTCCTCTGGCTCCGAGAAGGGCCTGGTGACGTCCCCAAAGCCAACTCCCCTAATTAATCCCGAAACTGCTCTCATGCTATTACCCAGCATGGAAGTAGTGCCGGTATTGGTTGGAGAGGGCTAGCTCAACGCTCATGCTGGCACAAGGGGCCTGTGTTGTCGATCCATCTGACTGGATAGCAGGTTGCGTTGGAGAAATTTAAACTTCGCATTTGAGGGCGGCTGACGCAAGACAGCCGGCTAAAGTGACACCACTCCTTAAACTCCCAGAGTCCCAGTCTGCATTGCAGCAATGGCCTTGCCCCGCAATTCGTTAACACTCATCTCCGGGGGCCGGCAGAGTAGAGAATAACATGGTAATAAAGTCAATTTATTACTATTTTATTTTTCACTTTTGCTGTGCCCAAGGCAGGGGAGGTGACGCTCCTCTGCCTAAATGGAAC
This sequence comes from Lissotriton vulgaris, assembly GCF_964263255.1. Lineage (NCBI taxonomy): Eukaryota > Metazoa > Chordata > Amphibia > Caudata > Salamandridae > Lissotriton > Lissotriton vulgaris. The sequence goes on along the minus strand of NC_141690.1, from coordinate 210,618,689 downwards.
ATACGCTGCTGTTCTACCCCACTTCAGTGTACGCTATTTCATTGTATGGCAGTCCACTTTATGCTACTTAACTCTACCCCACAGCACTCTATGCGATTCAACTGTTCATTACTGCAACGTACCTCACTCCAATCTATGCCAGTCCATTCTACACCACTGCAGTCCACGCTATTTCACTGCACACCACTACACAGTACCTCCCTCCTCTCTACTCTACTCCAGTGCACACCTCTCCACTATATGATATTGTACTCTACGCCACTCAACTTTACAACACTCCACTGTACCCAACTCCAGTGCATGGTATTCCACTATATGCCACTCCACTTTATGCTACTTAACTCTACTCCACAGCACTTTACGCTATTTGACTATTTGCCACTACAGTCTACGCCAGTCCACTCTACATGACTACACTCTATGATACTTCACAGTAAGCCAGTCCATTCTACCACACTATACGCTAAGCCACCACACTGTACACCCTTACACTACACGCTATTTCACTGTATGCTGCTCCACTGTATGACACTCTAGTCTATGCCATTTCACTGTATGCCACTGCACTGTACACCAATCCACTCTACACTATTCCACTGTACACAACTCCACAGTATGCTATCCCCTTCTATGCTACCCTACTCTATGCCACTCCACTGTAAGCCGCTTTACTATATGCTATTCCATTGTACACTAATCCATTATACTCCACTCCACTCTGCCCCACTCCACTCATGCTACTCCACTCTATGCAACTTCACTTTACCTGCTCTACTCTACGCAACCTTCGCTTTGTCCTGGACGATTCGCTTTCCAAGCTACATCAAGTGGTCAAGGTGGCAGCCACTTGCTTCTCCATCCTAGGGTGGCTCCGTAAAATCTTATGGATGCTCCCAGCATGGACAAGACGCTCGGTGGTCCAGGCTTTAATCACCTCTCGCCTGGACTACGGCAATGTGCTTTACCTAGGAGCTACCTTGGAGCTTCAGAGAAGGAGAGAATGGTTTTTAGAGGTCAATCTAGCAATGGGCGCACTGCCTGTATGGAAGCACTAATGGACAGTAGTTTGTGGTGCAACTGGGTGAGCGGAAAACCACGTAACCACTCAATGGTAATGTCAACAAGCTGGCAAAACCTCACAATAACTACATAGACGTACCCTATGCACACACTTAATATTTTTGTACACGTAGGTGGTAGTACAACAAAATTCATAGTAATGCAAACATGCAGAGAAACAGTTAATATTGACAAAGAAGTGGAAAAGAAAAGTGTGACAAGGGATGATCCTTTGGTCCTTATTTAATTTTCAAGGCTTAACAACAGCCAGCCGACACGTGTTTCATTGCACCACGCGAATCTTCAGGGCTCTAGGTAGCTGTGTTTGAGCCAAAGGTCGCTCTGCCGGTGATACTTCCGACCCGGTGGGGCCCAAGACCGTCTTAAAATTCCAATATGGATGAGAGGACGTGGACTTGAAGCGAAGTGTGAACTGTAGTTCAAATCTATGAGGGGCCAGTCACTCCGAAATCTTAGGGTCCAATGAAGCGTTGAGTAACGTTGGTAGTGTCCACTACCAGGAACAATGCGACCCGGGAACAGCTCCTCTGAATTCTAGACAAAATTAACATATGCTTACTACGAGGGTACAGAGCTACCTCTGTTCCTCCAACGTTACTCACTTCCGGCATAAAATGAACACTGTGCTAGATCATACTATTCTTTACCTCTAGGGGAATCCTTCTTTTTCTCAAAATATGTCTTGAGGATTCTTATAAGGCTTTTCTAAGCTCATTGTGCGGGGGACCTTTCTCTGTTGATGGTGGATGTTTCCTTTTCCCCATGTACCCTTTTCCTTTTTTTATTTCTTTTCCTTTTTTGCTTCTTTTTCTGGTCTTTACTGGAGCGGTTTGGGGTGGGGGGAACTGGAAGCTGTGGCAGCATTTGGGTTTGCACCATCACAAGGGTCAGGATTGACCCTTTTGGTTGTGGAAGGGGGTGGGATTGGAGAGGTGGGGGAGGGGTTGGGGGTCCGAGCATGATTGGGGTTGAGTTTGTGGTCAGTAACCTTCAAGCAGTTATACTTTGTATTAAAGAACGATTCAGTTAATATATGTGGCTTAAATAATTTCCTTAAAAGACAGAGGGTTAATATTGATATACAGTATCTAAAAGCCGATATACTCTGTATCCAGGAAACCCATGTGGAAGGGTCTCAGAAACATCTATTGGAACTTACAGAGTATCACGTGATTTCTAGAACGTTGCAAGGCACTCGCACGAGAGGGGTGGCGATACCTGCACGTAAGGGCAAGATTGGATTCAATAGTTCTAAGGCGGATACATTCGGGAGATGGGCTATTGTAGAATGCATATATGATGGAGGGGGGTTTACACTCTGCTGTATATATGGCCCTGTCACCAATGATTCTGCCCTACTAGAGTGGATTAGTGCTGAACTGGTGGGGTGGCCCATGCCTTTAGTATTATGTGGAGATTTCGATATCAATTTAAAAAGGGAGGCCTTGTTATCCAAGTATTGTAAGGTATAAAGGGCGAAAGCCTAAGGTTTTCTGAGCACTGGCCCAGTTAATTTATGCAGGCTACTTGACGCATGGGCTGATAAAGAACCATTAGGCCCATCTACACCTATTATTCCGCCCCTCATCAGGTCCATGTTCGCCTAGACTACTCTTTTATTTCCAGTAGCTTGGTCTCTGCCTCTCGTATATTTAAATACCCACAGGTGATGTCTGACCATAACCCCCTTGTATTAGAACTTGATATCCATGCAACTTTACAACCTAAGGTGCGATGGTCACTTGAAAGGTCTCTGCTGCTGAATGTGGAGTATATTTCATATATTGCGGCGTGAATTCTGCGATTTATGGCTAAAAATCTAGGGACTGGTCCCATTGAGGTCGAATGTGACACTTTTAAAGCTGGGATCCGTGGGAAAAATACGAGATACAGCTTGAATCGGCAGAAAAAATCAAAACGCCATCTGCAGGGATTCTACCAGGGTCTAGAACAGGCTGAGGCTGACCTGGTGGGGGCTGTTATCCAGGGCCTTGATATCGAAGAAGCCCAACTTCAGGTTATATTAGCTAAATCAGCTATAGGGGATATCTCAGCTGAAATAGCAGCCAAAAAAATACACTGTATAGAAAAACAAAGCCTATGAATTAAGGGAAAAGGTGGGGCATAACTAAGCAGTGCGTGCTAGAAAGCAAACAACATACAGCAATATCAAACTAATTTTAGATCATGAGCTGGGCCCCATCTTTGAAGCAGAGGGGGATACACTCCACCTTCCAAAGATTTGACCAGAAACTGTATGCTGAGCAGGAATCAGATCTAGATAGTCTGGGCAGAGAGGATCGGTAGCACTTAGATCTACATATTTCAATTGAAGAAATCTCAGCAGCAGTGTCAGGATTAGCATCTGGAAAGGCCGTTGGGACGGATTTTACTCTGGGGTCATTTTACAAAGTTTTTGCCTCTACCCTTGATAATTTTATACTGGAGGTATTTCTGGCCATACATAAGTGTAACTCTCCTCCTGATTCATGTGCTTCAGCTAGGATGGCAGTGTTCCCTAAAAAGGGAAAACCTGTGACTCAACTATGATCCTTTCAGCCCATCACATTAATTAATTCAGACACTAAGTTATTTGCTAAAAACCTTAGCCTCAAGACTATCTTGGGTTATCAAAAAAAAATTGTCTCTCCTGTTCAACATGGTTTCATCCCAGGAGTGGGCACTACAGACCACATCTGCCGGGTAATCACTCTATTTGACGTGGCCAAAATCCAATTAATTACAGGGATTATAATCATGGTTATCATGATTTTCTAAGGTACAGATAGCCATGTAATGAATTTAGGCAATGCAAGAGCATTCCCAAATCAAACTTTACAGTGAGGGACCCAACTTAAGGTTTTTTCTTTATATGAAGTGATCCAGCAGCCAAGTATTCATTGACTACTGAAATCTCAACAAGACTTGACTTTGATTGTTGAGGGTAAATGTTAAGAGCCTGATTTGAATACAGAGTTGTAACTCAACACTTATATCTGCAACTGTGCATGAGTGTAGACTTGCAAAACTTTAAAGATGTATGCTTTGAATGCTGGACCTGTCGCAGCTTCCAAGGTGTAAGCCTGTGAAAGTCATTGGACTACCTTTTTAAGGTCTGACTTAACAGGTCAGTAGGACTTAAATTACCAAGGCAATTTGGTGTATCATTTTGCTTCAATGGAGGACTTTATCTGACTGCTTTATAAGTGAAAAATACACTCAAACATCACCCATTGAATTCTTTATCCCTTACATGCATTTTATACAAAAAAGAATTCTGTTTTGTCATTTTTACTACAGGTATTTTAAAACTTTTTCTCAGTGCATATTACTATGACCACAACTTTCACTACCACTATCATTAACGCCTTGACCGCAGCGATTTTTCCGCCGCGGTGCAGCCGTTCTAAAGGGTGGTTGGGGCTGCGTCGCCCATTCGCCGATGGCAGCACTAGGAAGGTAGTGCTCCCGTCGGCCAATGGCCGACAGCAGCACGGAACGGGTTAAACACCATTACCATCAGAAACACCATCCTAACAGCATATGTGGTTGTCTGTGTTTGGTGGCTCTACTACATGAAAGTCAGACCTGTGGACTTTGACGCTGCTTTGTTTTGGTGTCGCTATTTCCCGAATGCAGAATTGCAAGTGGATTGAATGCTGGCCTCGTAGAAAGCTAGCACCTCCTGGCAATGGCACATTCTTTTCTTTTTCTCTTTTCTCTCCATGAGGGAAAGTTTTTAAGTTACTCCATTGTTAATACTTTATCCTTACAACACACAAAGTTTGTCAGGCTTGTTTCCCTTCCTACCAAGGAAAGAGATTTGCTCTAGCCATAGACTGGAGTAGGTCTACGATAATTTGCAGTCTGGAAGATGTTTAACAAGGAGTTTGTGAATGGCCACAAGCATACATGTTTATGGGGGTTCACAAACTCTCAAGACTAGTCCCACCTTGAAATGCCTACTCTGCACCTCTTTGAATGGAATATAGTCCCATATAATATTACACTATTATGGGGTAATATCCCTGAAGAGTAAAAGGATTTAGGACTAAAATTCACCTTTTGTGCTATGTAAATAATTGTTAATCCAATCATTTGTCTTTGTGAATTGTACCAGAGTGAGTAGAAAGTCTTGGAAGTAGATATTGTTTTTTAGGTCAAAACCAGCCAGATGGCTCAGTGGATGCTATCTCTGTGTTAAAGAAAAGCTAAAACCTAGCTTTTTAGGCAATAATAGACGGTCCAAATGTAATCTTCAAGGTTGCAGAGGAGTACAGCTCCAGGACAATCCTTGGAGTAACTGTGCGCTATTCAAGTCGCATTCCATTTGTTACTCAGCTGTCTGGATGAAAAGACATATTTGAGACATGTCAAAAGCTTACCTAGAAATGCACTCCACCCATTGCTTATCAGTGGCCTTGCCTTTTCTAACTCGCATTTACTTGTTTCCATTTACTGGCTTTGTTTTAGCCTAGTGTTTAGCCCTCCTGTTTGTCGCACTCTGACATGCTCTTTCTCTTCTTCCATGAGTGCCGGCTTTCCTTGAACTATTTTTTCCTTTTTGTTAGGCCCTCTATGCGAGTTCCTATGTTTTCCATTTTTTATCTTGTTGGATTCTCTCTCTTCTCCGTGCTCTGAGTTACTCACTCACACCCCATGCCCCTGTGCATCACACTTCATGTTGCTGTCTCACTGTGTGCTTCTGTCCCCCTACCCACGCTCATATTGTTCTACCTTGCCCATGTGATTCTCTGCATCCCTCACCACTTTCTGTACTCCTCTGTCTTCTCTATGTTCTTCTTCCACCATTCACCATGGTGGAACCGTAACCTTTAAAATTTTGTTTAAAAAGTGTCTTGGCTTCTCTTTGATCAAACACGGAGCCGCACATGTGCAAATTAAGCACTGCAGCTGTTTGGGTCTTATCCAAAGAAAATAGTTTGATTGATCATGTTTATCTGCTTTCTGCAGAGGTGGGTTTAATCTGCATACCTTGGGTCTGCATTTTAGCTCCCTGTATATGAAAGGCTTTTGTTCATCATATCAAAAACTTACAATAAGATTAAAGCCTGCCCTTTGCTTACTGTTAGTTTGATTGTCATTTTCATTGGCTTGCTTCCTATTTGTGTATTCCTGTTTGTGTTTATCTCTGTCCTGGAGTGTGACCTCTTTGCCATCCTTCAGATCGCCTGACTAGTGCCCTTCCACTTTTCACTATAAGGGAACTACTTTTTCTTTTTCGTTAAGCCCTTCATTAGAGTGCATGTCCTTTCCAGTTCTCTCTTGTATGTTTCTCTCCCGCCAAATACTTGTCTTGTTCCCCATTTGCTCTCTCCTTCGTGTGCTGATCTCTCTTGTGTTCTTGTACCTATCAAACTCCTCCTGTGCTCCCTGTTGCTCCTCCTTTATCTCTTCTACCCTTGGCATCATGTTTACTTTGTCCTCGCCCATTCTCTCTGTTGCATCCGCCCACCCTCTCTTTTGCTCACCCATCACTTTTAGTACTTTTACATTTGTTTTACTTATCTTAGAGTAGCTGCTGATTTTGTAGAAATGCGCTTTACTCCTCGTAGTACTTTTCATTTTTTTACATTACTTGGTGAGTCCTGCAGGTCACATTTGCTGTGGACTGCTCCATTTGCTGAAATGTGCTTTTGTGCAATACGTTTTTTTTATCTACCATGCCAAGTGGCATCTGCTGTCATGGACGGATGAATAAAATGGTGCACATGCCATTCAGTAGGTATGCACATGCGTGGTGGCACCTGATCAGATACATCATCATGCGTGCGCACGTCTACTGAATGATGTTGGTGATGAGGTCTAAGCCCATATCACATCTTGACACAATGTATATATTTTTTTTATTACAGATGCCATGCAGCATTGACCAAAAGTGTTTTGCTTTTTTTCTGCGGTTGTTCACCATGCCAAAAAGAATTGGCAAGGCCAAGAAGTCTCAAAGGTGAGACAGATTGACTATGTCAATGCTTGTGTATTATTGAATTCACCTCTATATTTAAGATTTGGGCATCAGGTAGGCTTTTTGTCAATTAGAAATTTAAAAAATTGTGGGCCTGTTAAAATGTATGGTCGTTTCTAACACATATAGATTTTTATTATCTACATTTTCATCTTTGTAGGTTTGTCTCAGATTGATGAGGTTCTGTTGCAGCTGAAGGTACTACAATGCACCACCTTAGACAGTATAGGCCAAAACTAATATCTCTCTTCTATCCAATGCTGCGGGGAGATAGCAGAGAGGAGGAACACAATAAAACTTAGTATGAAAAGGTTTGTAAAATGGAGCACTGCCAACCTTCCAGGATGGCAAATATATAGCTAAGCAAAATGCATGATAAAAGGGCGCAAAATAACAAATGCTGCGCAAAGAAATTCAGAATCCTTCATTTTATCACTAAATAAATATACCGACTGTCACCACTATTACGCCTAATATTATGGAAATTGAAATAGAAACAGATCTGTTTTGAGATTTGTCAGATAAACTCAGTAAATCACCACACAACATATTTTAAAAATATGAGCCTTTTTAAAAGAGCATTTTTCAGTTAAGTAAAGTGGAATAAAGCAAAGCCTTTGGAAAAAAAATCTGCAGTTTAATCATTGAAGCTGAAGGCCAAGATGAGAGATAGCTTTTTACGCTAAAAATATGATTGTGACTTGAAGATACATTTCTTGAAGGTGTTCTTAAGACAAACTATCCCGCCAAGTCTCTGCTATAGAATTATGGTTTGCATCTTCATCACTCAGTATACAGAGACTCATTCTAGGCAGGTCTTATCTGTAGAAATCCATTCAGTTTAGAAGTGGCATCATAGCCCCTAAATGAGGACTTCATTTAATTTATAGACTGCACGATTTGCGACTGCAGGCAAATTGAAACAAAATTGGACATTCTAGGCACTGAAAGGCATTTTTAAAAGTGCTCACAAAGGGATATAGTGCATTTATACCTAATTGGGTCTACCTCGTCTCATTGCAAGTCCGTGGTGAAGTTGTGGAGGAGGCGAGCTTTTGAAGCATATATATGTATATATATATATATATATATATATATATATATATATATATATATATATATATATATATATATATATAAATGACTCCAACGAGTCGCCGGCTGCAGCCGTCAGCCAGCGTACAAGTACACAGACACCAAGTAATGATCACCGCAAGCCAGTCTTCAGTGTGAAAGTTATATATTCCAACAAATGGAGGTGGTGGTGCCAGTCATCAGACGCGTTTCGGACTTGCGTCCTTGCTCACTGATGAGCGGATAATGTGGAGGTCCCATATATACAAGTTTGGTAAACATTTGAATTTCGCGCCTTTACAATTACTAGACATAGACGGTGGACTAATATGAAAAGTCTCATACCGATCCCAATTCGTGGGCGCAATATTGCAATGGTCAAAGGTGGAAAACAATTGTATACCATGTCCATCAACTGTTAGGTTCTATGAAACAAATTACTGCATTAGATTTATCAAATCAAATCAAAGCAATTCATAATGCTGCATTTTTAAATGAATGAGGATATATACACCCATATTCTAAATGCTATTGTTTGTCGTATTTATGCGCCCGTATATACATGTGATCTGTACAAATACTTGAAATATATACAAGATAAGCTTAATTCATGCGTAAATGCAGGGCACAATAAGGCATTATGGCAGAAGATAATGGTTAAAAAATGATATTCTGTCACCATTGATCACAATGCAGTACGTGTTAGAACATAATGTAATTATGTAAACACTCGGAGAGAGTTGGGTAATGTCTGTATATATATATATATTAATACATTGATAATTGACATTAAGACTGCCTTAAAGTTACACATTATTTATGTGTAGTCATTGACAATAAATCTGTGACTGTTCAATACAACAATAAGAATGCACTGCAGGTGAACACTGCATTGTCACCCTTTGTTATCTTATTCACTGTAGGGTGTATTTAGCCTGCAAGTCAAGAATCGGAAACCATCATCGTTGTCCACTGTCCCAGATTTGGTTATGGAGCCTACATGCATGAGATGCAGACAGACCTGAAGGCTGGACACCAGAGGCCAAGTATATGAGTGAGTAGGAGCCTGCTACAGTTCCACTCCTCCCTCAGGCAGGGAGTCATTGGTATCTCCTAGGAAGTCACGCATGGACTCCCTCTGGGCAAAACTACTGTTCTAAAAGACTTCAAATTAGAATGCATTGTGTTGCAGAGCAGCTCGGCTTAGAGAATATGTGGAGATACTCAAGATGAATTCATTTAGGGATTGATGGTGGAAATGTTCATCCTGGGGAGAGGAGTTGGCCTAACGGCTAGTGCGCTCGCCCTCGAATCTGGGAACTAAGGGCCTCATTAGGATGGCGGACCCCCGAGGTGCACCCCCCCATCCCCGACACCCGGGGGGGCCGGAACGGGCCCCCAAACACCAAAGACCACATGCTTTTCCACGGTGGAAAAGCCGCCGTGGAAAAGCATGTGACGATGCACATCCTAATTTGGCTGACGGTGCCTAGCAGACACCACCACCAAATGGCCCTCCACACTCCGCGGATCAGCGGCGGACGGACCCGCTGTCCGCCGCTGGTCCCACCGCATTCCCACCACCATCCTAATCTGGCGGTGGGTGTATTCTGTGGCCGCGGCGGTGAATCCGCATCCTCCGGGCTGGCGGTGGCTTCCACCGGCCCGGAGGATGTGGATTAACCCCCATCCTAATGAGGCCCTAGGTTCGAGTCTTGGCAATGACGCTGCACATCCTGTGATTCTGGGCAAATCACTTAATCTCCTGGTGCCTAACAAAAATGAATGTGTCCTCATGCAATGCAACTGGTACTCATGTAAAGCGCTCTGATAACCGATTCAGGTCAAGTTCGCGCTATATAAAACTCTGTAAAAAAAAAAGTATAACTTCGATTTGAAGAAGCACATAATTTTATAATTTCTGTCCCTTACAAATCGTGATATGTGCGGCAATATTCCCAGCCACTTCAAATAAGCATAGTAAAGTATACCAGTAAATGTAGCAGCTATTCTTACATGGCAAATGAAAGCAGTCTCAAAGACTAAGAAGTTTAGAGCAGTTGACATACAATTTGTGAAGCAGCCCAGACATTTCCATTAGAAAGATAGACAGAAATCTTTCTTGCATGTAGAAACAAGTGAAGAGCTGATACTTTCCTTGCAATTCCATAAAAAACCCTCTGTTAGTATAGGCTCAATGCCAACTGACCAGTAAGAACCATGAAATCCGGTGGACTGTAGCCCCCAAAACACCTAAGCATTATACAAGGTGGGTGTGTTCTGGGTATCAATCATTCTTGTGAGACTTCACAGGATAATTTGCTGTTAGTAAGAAGTAGAATCTCTTGTCCTGAATAAACACACTGACAAATGGAATATAAGTATAATGTAATTAAGTATAAATGAAATTAAATATATGTTTTATGATTTAATTAAAATCAACACATATCGTAGTGCATAGAATGTGTATAGTTGTAACTAAATGCACAAAATAGTGGTAATTACAATGATCAGCAAACAATATTTTAAAAAGAATTGAAACATTGTAAGGGAGAGTTTTCTCTCTCTTTCAAGCGATCGCTTCTTTCCTGTGGATAAGATGTCGCAGTACCAAAATGGCCTTTGAAGTTTCTAATGCGGCTCCCACCCCTATACATTAACAGAGGTCTTGTTCAATGCAAAGAACATCTTTGTCTATCTCTGCTCAGTAGCTATGGCATCCCAGCAAGCGATGAGGCCGTCCTGTGGCCTTCACAAATAGTATTTACAGCTTCTGCTTGCTCAATCTGAGAGCCTTTCAGGAAGTTGAAGACCCTGTCTTCCATGTGTCTGTATCCAGCTCAACTGCACTTTTCCCATTATTTTAAATTTGAACTATGTCCAATGCAATAATTAACATATCAGTGTTGTTGCACCTCCACTTAAATTTAGAAGCATTATGAACTATATGACTACATATATGACTTATTGCTAAATTATCAAACTATAATAAAGCAAATGTATTGGGCTACATGTATTGTATTGTATTGTAATTGCATTTATATAGCGCTTACTACACCTGACAAGGCGTTGAAGCGCTTTTTCGACGAGTAGCACGCTACTCCGAGACCCATAGAAGATTAGTGAAACATGCAAGTACATTTTAAGTGGTGGAGAGGTCAGTCAGTAATTTGGATTTGGAATGATAGCACAAGGATAGACGAAGAAAAAAGGTTTTTATTTATATAGCGCTGGTTACCCCTGATGGGGTGTTGATGCACGCTATTCAGGAAGCCCATAAAGGATTATGGTAAAATATGAAGTAATTTCAGTGGTGGATATTAGTCAGTTATTTGGAGTGCGAAGGGTATAGGAGGGATAAAAGGGGAAGAAAGGTTTGCATTCATCTAGCACTTGTTACCCCTGATGGGTGTTGAAGCGCTTTTCTGGCGAGTAACATGCCACTTCGGAACCCATAAACGATTAGTGGTGAATTAGGATAGTTGAATATGGAATTTGAGAAGTGAATAAGTTAGTCTGTTAATTTTGATTGAAAAGGATAGTGGAGGGATAAAAGAGTAAAAGATGTTTTTTTTGCAGTAGGAGGAGGCTTTTGGATGAGTAAAAAGAAGTTTTGGAGGGGAGGAGTCAGAGTGAACATTTTAGAAAGGTTTGTTTAAGGGGATCGGTATAGTAAAAGAGGTGTCAGATGATGCAATGAGGGGTAGAGTAGTAGAGAGTCTAAAAAGGGTTATTTTGGGGATCATAGTAGTGGTATGGGGTTTGGGATAAATGCGAGTGGATGTAGAGGATATATTGATAGATGTATAGGATGAGAGATAGGGCAGTGCATTGGAAAGACTAGTAGAAGGATGTTTGAGATGAGTCAGGAGGTTGGGCTAGAAGATATATTGAGCGAAGTATAGGCTGAGAAATAGGGTAGTACATAGGAAATGCTAAATTAGCAGAAAGTGATAAATATATAGATCCATAAGTACATTGAAAGTATATAGATACATAAAGGAGGTAAGTATAGTGAGCAGCATTTCTGGCCCTGGTCCTGGTCAGTCTCGAACAGGTTCAAACAGGCAACTGCCCTTGTCCTCTCCGCCCTTAACAGGCTCAAACAGATAACTGCCCTTGTCCTCTTTGCCCTTAGCTTCGAAGCCCGGGCTGAGACGCCCTAACCCTGGACTTTTATAGCCCTAGTAATCAGGTGACCCCTTCAGCCAATGGAAACCCTAGCCCTAACACTATCCAATCACAACACTAGCCCTAAAACCTAGAACCAATAGGAGACCAAACATTACAGCCAATCTTAGCCCTAGTCCAAGCACCCAATCAGTTCAAAAAACCTTATCTCTACATCCAATAGAGGCCCTAGCCCTACCAGTAGTCCCAACCCAAGTCCAAGCAACCAATGGCACAGCAAGCCCTAGTCCCTTTTTCCAATACAAAGATTAACCCTACTCTTAGTCCCACAACTAGTCCAGCAGCCAATCACACCAGAAGCCCTAGTTCCTACTTCCAATAGAAATCCTAACCCTAGCCCTAGACCCAACCCTACATTGATTGAATCACAGTCCCAGCAATCAATCAGAACCCTCAAATACCCGACCAATGAGGACACTAACCCTAACCTAATAGAAACACCAGATGTAACCACCAATCAGTGTGCACATGTACCAACCACTAGCAGACCATATAAGGTCCTAGAGACCTCAGACAAGGTTTGCTGGCCAGGAAGTTGTAAGCTGCTTCTCCTGTTCAGAATCTCCTAGGAGACAGACGGGCTCAATCCACACTTTGGACTTCTGCAGGTAAAGGCCTCACTAACTTGAAATCTAACAATACTGTTTCAATAAAATGTTACTCCCTCTCCTGGCCAAAAAACGAAGTGCACAGTCCCTAGTAAACACAGTTTAAAGAGCTCACAGAAGCACCCTCTGATGTAGAATATCCCTGTTGCTGGGGGGTATCGAGGGGGACTAGTTTCACTGTATTTTGTTAACACAAAATGGTGGCTGGGGGTGTACTGTTGACATACAGGTCTTAGCACAGAGCAAAGGAGAAATTTGAAGGGAAAACTGAATTGTCACCAGGAATGAGAGGGATAAACTACAGAGTTTGGACTGCAAATCCCATAATTCAACACGTTAAATGGAAGAAATCATGGACAGGGAAAACCACAAGTTTAAAACACAAAACAGGTGATAAAATGGTACTACAGAAATAAGGCAGGGATATTGCCTAGAAATTCAACAGTCACCAAATATCTTACCAAAAAGACACATACTAAATCCACAGCATCTACATCTGCTTAGAGAAGTAAGGGCATTATTACTAAAAAGGGCCATAGAGCTTGCCCCAAGGACACATTTCAACAAGGGAGTCTACGCCCTTTATTCCCCGTACCAAAAAGGATGGCTCACTACGATCAATCCTAGACCTACGTCCCCCTCAATCAATACAAACTGTTGGAACACCTCCAAATGGTGACACTGCAAGACTTAATACCACTACTACACAAGGTCAATTTATTGACAGCGTTTGATCTGAAAGATGCATACTTCCACATCCCACTCCACCTAGCACATCCCAAGAATCTACAGTTTGTGGTAAGTGGACAGCACTATCAATTCAAGGACCCAATCCAGAAAATGACAATCACAACCGATGCATCACTCATGGGTTGGGGTGCTCATATGAAGGACATTGTGGTTCAGGGACACTGGACCACACAACAACATTCTGAAACTGTTAGCCATTGACATGGCTCTTCCTGCCAACCATACTGGAGAACAATATCCTTCTATGAACAGACAATATGACAGGAATGTATTACATTCATAAACAAAGAGGGACCCATTCATTCAACTGTCACACCTAGCACAAACAATATGGAAATGGGCACAGTCACAAAGTCCATTACATATGGACACCTAATGGGTGAACTCCATGTGATGCACTGTAAGCTGTCCTTGTGTAGGTGGTGCAGCAATGACTTGTGCAAATGCCAGGTCTAAACATTGGTGCCGTCAGCTTGTTACTTGAGCAGGCCATTTGCACAACTCAGACTTGAGCGGTCTTCTTTGAGTGGTATTGTTTGGCATGGCCATATTGGAATGGTATATGACATCCCAAATGGCAGATATCGCAATACTCGGAGGGAATCATAGAATAAATATGTTCAGTGATCATAATAGAATAACACAAAGGTTTTTACTTTGGTTGATTGAATTACATTTAAACCTCTGTATTGGAAAGGTGTCATTACCTAGTATAGGATGCTTACAAACAACAGTCTTATTTTGGTTTCCTAGAACTGTGTTTTGCTACATTTTGTTTTAGAGGCAAAAATGGTAATGAAATCACTGATTTTATAAATTAATGCTTAATACAATACTGTGCGAAGGCCTTACCTTCTTACTGATTGTGAAACATAATGATTCTGAATGAGGTGCATCTTGTTAACATCCATAAGTATATGGGATAATCATATTGGGAGAAGGGAGACCCTCATACAACATAATGTTCTACTGGAAGCCCCAGAGAAACATTGTCATGATTAAAAAACACAGAGTAGGTCCTAGATGTGCTTAATAGCACATCTCTATCTGAGGCGTCATTGAAGTACTGGAATAGAAGCATGGCAAACACACAACATGCTTCTTAAATAAATGAGTAGGGCGTGTGCTAATACTACTAATGAAAATGAAATAGCATTGTGAAAGGGTATCTGGGAACCACAGTATGTATATGTTTATCCTCAGAGAAAAGAGTGCCCAAAAATAACTTCCAAGAAATAAAGAGTCAGAGTGGTAGCAGAAGGTATAAATGGAGCAGCTTTGATGTTCTGCAACTCTCACATTCAACAACACAGAAGCTGGCATCTGAAAAAATGTTGGCCCAGTGGACTTATTTTTTGTTTATTTATTTAGTTTTTCAAATAAAGCACCATTGAAATGAACATTTTAAATCCAATGCTCTCAAATTTGCATCCCCCTCCTTTGTCTTATTTTTCTTGAAGAGATATTTCTCGCATAAATATAATATAAATGCCAAGCTTGACTTTATTATACAGCAGTAAAACTGGACCTAGAAGAGATATCACCACATTCACATCGCAGGTGGGTCTATTGAGTTAATAGCAATTACTTTGGGGTATACTTGGCAGCTGAACATTTTCAAGATACTGTGCACTGTGAAGTTTACTTTTGTTGTGTGAGCATATAACTACATTAATGATCTCAATGGGTTTGGGATGTCATTCAAACATTAGAGTAATGTGCTCAGCAAGGTTCGATTGGCTTTCCAAGAAAGTGATCTCAATGGGAAATGTATTAGTCTCATTTTGAAATGTGGGAGGGGTAAGGCTTTGGAGCTGAAGAAGATGGCTGCAGCTTGATTTCTCTCCAGACACTCAAGGCAATTTAATCAATCAATCAATCAATTATATCTTTATTTCGGTTAAAACAAGAACCATAATAGATGTACATACAGTTTAAAAGACATTGAAGTCGCATGAATCAATTTCTAGTTCCGTACCCGTATTAGCCACAATCCAATATTGCCAATTGAGAATCAATCAGAGGCATTTGCGATTTTAAAATAATAAATACAATATCAAATATAAAAACATATACCATTCATTGAATAAAGTGCAACTAATGCATTACAATTAATACTTTGTTAAACAAAATTTAATGTTAGCGGTATTGTTACTTTTCCCTAGCAATAGAAAAAAGAAACTGGGTATTTAAGATTTTTGGGCAGTACTGACACAAACTAATGGCTCCCCATCCCATCTCCAGCTATTATAATGGTTCGGCTACAAATCTAGCCATATAACCTTAAAGCTTAAAACCCCTTCTCCTTCTTACTATCTCCACAGAGAAGAGATATCTGCTTACACTGAAAACAATGGATTGAGTTGTTTTGGTTCTTGAGATTCTTTCCGCTTCGCTGAACCGTCTAAAGCCCAAGAGGCAGCAAATAGGTTTTATCCACCTTTTCCTGAGGTGTGTGTAAGCAGAACAAAAAAATATAACATGCGCCTCATCTTCCTTGGCGCCAATGCTGCACAGTTCACATTTAACCAGATCATCCTTCCCTACATTGTCATCGCACACCCATTTCGCAGTATTTACCTTAACTTGTAGTGTGCCGTACCGAAGTTTTAAATACAGTGTTTTAGCTAGGGTTAGAAAGATCTCATCCATAATCTGCTCACTGTCTTCATGCCAAGATACTTGAGAGTTAGAGTCCCCTGTTCCGGATTATGCAGTTTTGAGTTTAGGACAAATTCCCAGTATCTTTCTTTTATCAACTTTTTGCAGCGCAAGGAGAGGCACTCCGGATCTGCCCAGTAGTGACTTAGCCCCAACTTTGCAAACCAATTCTCGATATGGTTCAACCATACCAACCTTGTTCCATTTTTTATTTTAATAATTTCTTGTAGGGCTTCTCGATAGTCTACTAGTTCATCTGTTGACCACACGCGGATCCAATACAGCAAGGGTCGTAAGGCCGCGTGGCCATCAGTACGATGTATATCCAAATCCATTATAAGTGGAAGTAAGTGTGTGCACCTTGGAATTACTAGTATTTTCCTAAGAAAGACATTCTCTAGTGTAGTAAAGATACATTTAGCAGCATAGCCCCAAAATTCAGCCCCGTAAAGTGAAGCTGATTGGGCTTTGTGTTTATATAACTCTAATGCTGGGGAAACAGCTCTAATGTAGCTACTCTTGTGGCGTCTCGCTATTGGAACTAGATTCTGGGTGAGGATCATTTTACTTCTATCTATTTGAGTTTTCCAATCCATTTTAGTGTCTAAAGTAATACCCAGATAATTAAAATTTTGCACATATTCTATCATTTCATTATTAACAGTCAGTGTTTTTCTAAAACCTATATGGGGATTAATCGCCATGTACTTAGTTTTAGACTAATTAATCTCTAAACCTTTAATATCACAGTAAGACTGAAATGTATCTAATAGATTTTGTAATTCTTTTGGTGTCTGTGATATTAAAATGGTACCATCTGCAAATAGCAGTGCGGGGACATGGTCGCCACACAACTTGGGAGAGGTATGCTCGCAGCCCAAGAGGGTGTCTGGTATGTCATAAACATACAAGGAGAACAATGTAGGTGCCAGCACGCATCCTTGCTTAACACCTCGCTTTATATTGATACGATCAGTCAGTTCTTCATTTGGTCCCCATCTCACCCAGGCGTAGTTGTCCTTGTGCAGCCTGACAATCTGTTCTAAAATTTCCCCAGGAACACCCTGGTCCCTCAATCTTAACCATAATGCGTTTCTAAGGACAAGGTCAAAAGCTGCCCCAAGGTCAAAATAAGCCACGTATAAGTGTGCCCGCTTTATTTTGATATATTTCCAGATGATACATAAAAATCTAAACACCTGATCAGTTGTGCTGATTTTTTCTCTAAAATCCGCCTGGTACTTGGTTAGGGTACTAGTTTCCCCAATCCAAGCAGTCAGCTTACTTAAAACTTGTCTCGCATATACCTTCTGTAAGACATCAATTGGTCTATAGTGGGTCGGAAAACAGTTACTATCTTGGCACCCCGCCATATATCAGGAATAGGGGCACCCTTAGCAATGCTATTACAAAGATAATTTATATAGGGAGCCAATATCATGTTTTCGTGCTTCCATAGATCCCCAGATATCCTGTCCGGGCCGGGGGCCTTCCCTGGTTTTATTGCTTTAATGGCAGCGATAGTTTCTGCCATGCTAAAGAGCAAGGATGTCAAACTCCGATTAGGCCCCAGGTCTTCATTGGCATGAGCAAGCTCAGTATTGGTAGGGGAGTATAGTTCAGAAAAATGCGAAACCCACACATTGGCTTCCAAAAACTTGTCCCTACTAGGGGTTCCGCCTCTGGAGCCCGTTGCAATCAGGCCCCAGAACAATGTCTGGTCATTTGCCTTGCAGGCTTCCAACAGATCAGACCAAATTTTTTCATCCCAATATTTCTTAGCCTTAGCAATTGTCCCCTTATAACACCTCCTTTTCTCCCTTAATATTAACACGTTATTGCTTTTTGCAGCCGCTATGAGTTCCTTTTTAGCAATATGGCAGCCCTTATCGTACCATATATCTCCCTTGGCTTGATTTCGCTGGCCTTTTTTTAGTGGCTTAATGATTTTGGTTAGTATTTCTCTCAGACCCCGTGTCATGTTTCCATGAATCAGCATAATAGGGATCTCCTGTACTGAAAGATTATTATACGGAGAAACTAAGTCTACATACAACTCATAGATTTTCTTAACAGTACTATCGTTCCCCAGTACTACCAGCCACTTTAGGGCTCTGCGATTGTTTGAAATCAATGGGTCAATGTCAGTATATTGAGGGAGTCCTTTCCCTTGCATAGCAAATTAAACATAGTAGGGCTAAGGGTTAAGCTAAGTGGGCGGTGGTCACTCTCAATGCGATTCTCTACTACAAGGTCTCTTTTCAATCGGCCAGCAAAGCAATTCTACTATATGTCGAGTTATTGAATGTGGTTTCTCTAAATTACTTTCCAAGGTAAGTTAAGCCCAGTGGCGATAGACTATTTTTTTTATTTTGCAGATAGATTGGAGCACTATTTATACACTTTCTCTTGTGCAATTATGAGAAAGTATATTATTAGTCAAAGTGGATACTAGTCTTCTTCAAGTAATACTGTCACTATTCCTTAATCAGTGTGGTTAATATTTTAAACCTGGACTCAACCCTTGATAGCTGTAGCACACAGCAGGTAGGCTTAACTTAGGAGAAATGTGTAAATCATTTATCAGTACCAAAACTGTTAAAAAAGTAAAAACTAAAACAAAAAAAAATCCCACTCGAAATTATAGAGCTAGAGAAAATTTGAATGAGCAAATAGACACTAACATGACAAAAATCAGATGCAGGGAAGCAGCAATATCATTTTTCAAAGTTTTAGAGGTTTCTAGTACTAAAATTCATGAAGTTCAACTACAGGTAAGGCAAAAGTGAAGGTTGACCTCAATGGAGAGTAGGAGACAGAAACCATGTTCATCACAGTTGGGCGTTTTACTTTCTGGCTTATTCTCTGAAAAGGAAGTTGAAAATCCTCAACGGAACAAGCCAATAGACTGTGGCAGAAATGGGTTCAAAGAGGCCAGATAGCCATTAAATGAAGTCCCAGTGCAGCTGCCGGCTTTTGACTGGATAGCTCCAAGTGGGAGAAATTCAAATTTGTGAGCCCTGGGAAATCATTTTGCAAGCCAGATACATTGAACGCCTTTGCCATGTCATGGTTTTCACCTTCGTGCGCGCTGCATCCAAAGAGGGTTCCACGAGGCTGGATACCTTCTTGGCAAGGTCCCGCTGAATTAGATTTGCTTCTGCAGAAAAGCTCAGAACATGAGAAATGTTCTGAGCAATGTACCTCAGGTAGATCGGCTTGACAAGTTTGTCCTCATCATCTACATTTTTTAATCCAAAACAACATTTTTAAGTCTCATGTTTTTCAGAGATGTTAGGAGTAGTACCCTTTGACACAATCAAGGGTCCCAGGACATAAGGAACAGCACTTGGGCATTAAGATTTGCTCTGGCAGGATCCAAGGGCTGCCTGCAGGATCCAAGGCCAGTTGGTACTGGTCAGCTGGGCTCCTCAGGGAAAATGCCTCTTGCAGCTTGTTGCAGCCCTGCAGCTTGCACAGTGCAGCCAACTGACCTTTGGAGTCCACTTTTTTGTCCTGAGTACAACAGTGGAGTAGCCAGCTTTTGGGCCGCCTACAGAGGTCACTGAGTTTGAAACCATGCGGCCCGCTGAATAGTGGGGGGGGGGGGGCAGCTGCTGGCGGTTCCCACAACGGTCGTCCCAAATGGCTGCAGGTAAAAGCGGGGGTTGTACGCCACCCATAAAACTCACGCTGCCCTGGGCCAACCGCCCACCCCTCACCCCCTTGCCAAGCCACTGGGATATAAGTGGGAGCTGGTACAGCCCTTTAAGTCTCCTCACAGGTCTCAACAGCAGATAAAGTCCTTTGTTTGTTCTTCCACTTGTACAGAGTGTTCTGGGAAGAAGTCAGAGGAAGCCACATTAATCCCTTGACTCCTGGATCTTCCCTAACACATAAGAAAAAGTTTCCAGGGTTAACCCTTCTGACTTTTGCAGCAGTACCTGAGTGCCCTACTGCGAACATTCCTAGAGTGCCCCTCTTTTCCTAAATCTAAGATGGTGAAACCCTTCTGACCTTATGCAGAGCCTATGTGCCCACCCTAGAGGTTTGGCCATACAATTGAGTAAACCCTCGTCTGTGGTCACTTCAAACCACTTCTAAGGGCAGATCCATCTCTACTGGGATTGGAGCCTGCTTGACTGGAGAAACAAATAAAGAGCTTGTGCAGGTGTCATCTCAGACCTGGCAGTGAGTGGGGAGACCCCTTTGAAGTTTATCAAGTTCCTAGGTGCTGCCCAAATTGTCATTCTGCCAGAGGAACAGAACACCTCACCACACCCAGGCCTTTGTCTCTTCTTTGGGAGCAATTTTTACATCTCATTCAGGACTTGAGCACTCAGATGGGTGGCAACTGGAGGCTAATGCAAATTAGCCTCCAGAGGCTTTAAGCTGAAAAAAGGTAACTTTCTTAAAGTACATTTTCCTTAATATTCATTAGAAATTCAACTTCACTGTGAGTTGGGCTGTTGTTATATATTGCCAAGATTTAAATTTTTTTACTCTTTCCTACCTGCAGATAACATTGTTATCCATAATTATGCATCCCAGTGTCTCTTTATAGTACATGCAGCCTTACAACAGTGAAAGTAGTTTTTAGGTGCTAGTCACTGAAAGGACATATTAACTTTACATTTCTGCATGTCATACTTTTAAACATCACTAGCCATGGGGGCTACCAGGCCTTAATAATACTTCAAAGAAATGTTCTCTACTGTTGACATTTAACTTTCTAGGCCATAGGTGTTCTTTGAATGCTGCTTACTATGGACTTCAAGGAAAGTTAAATAGGTCAATTAGGTGTTAGACAATTGTACATGTTTATGGGGGTCAGAGCACATGCAGTAGGACTTATTTATCAGTGTCCTAATTCAAAGAATCCAAAAATCAGCAGCATCAGCCCACCAAAAAATGGTGGGGGAAAATGCAAACAGAGGCACCTACTTAGAGGCCTCTAATATTGAAAATGTCAGAGGGATGAATTCAAAAGTGCCTTCATTTTGATGTATTTGGAATAAACTAGGAAAAGGAATCGCTCAGAGTAATGTGCTTCTAATGTCACCCAAATGCTATTTTTCTTATACAATGGAAAGTTTTACTCTGGATTTTATCTATAAAATTTGTGATTCTATCTCTGTTCAATACTGATTGTGTCTCTCTAGTATAGGGCCATTGCCTTCTCACCTGCTCATTTCTTCTGGATTCAACTTTGGGTCAAAGATACCATTATTTTAAAGACCAAGGGAGAGCTTTCTTTCTAAACTATACTATTGGGCAGCATAACTGATGTCTGACAGAGTCCTACAAAAAATGAAATTGTTCATGTATTCATCGCATCGGCATGTTTATGAATAAGGTAACTCCAAAATATTGTAATTGACCTGGTGGTAAGCAATATGCTTTAATAATAAAATTACTAATATGAACAGTTCCAATCTTCGTTTATAGTGGTCACCTTTAACATCTTTTTATTTTCTTATTCTGACCTTTCTACTAAATGTATTATACTATATAATTAAGATTAATAAGCCTCTTCGAAATCCCACTTAACAATTAGCAAGAATTCTAGCTACTGAGTTTATGATATGATGCACTGTTTTACTCTTATGTGCCTAGTTACTTGTTGAATTATATGCATAACATTTTTAAGCTTTTTCTCTTTTCTTGGTTTCTTCCTTTCCTGCCTTTTCTTCTTTTGCTCTTTTTTTTTTAAAGAAAGTTTTCTGTTTTTCATCTTGTATGTACTGTCACACATGGTCTGTGTATCAAACAACATACATTTTTAGACAATATTGTGCATTCATTTGTTACTTAGATGTTATTTATAAAAAATGCCTTTTCTTACAGTACATGTGCATTCAATTTTAATTGCTTCATCCTGCTCAATTGGGCTTTCGTCCCCATTCTCTACCGAGACTGTGTTGGAATATTACATGACATCAAATAGAAATGAAATCAAGGAACTAACACAGGATTAATATTATTAGATCTCTCAGCGGTGTTTGATGCCGTCTCACACCCCCTGTTCTCCTACAGCGTTTTGAGAACATTTAGATTGTGGGTTTGGCTATCATTTGGACCTAGTCATTCCTGACAAAAAGAATTCAAGCTGTGTCGATGGCCCCTCACTCTTCAGCCTCCAGGGCTCTTCACCTAGGGGTGCCTCAGGGCTCATCTTTGAGACAACTCTTTTTAACATCCATATGGCCTTTCAGCCCCCCTGGTGGAGTCCCTTGGTGTCAAGATAGTCTTGTATTACTACACAGAACAGCTTCTCCCATTTGAAGGTGTGTAGACATCAGTATTACAGGATTCTTTTATGTCCTGTTTAGGATCAGCAATGAATTGTATGTGTATCAGCAATCTCCAAATCAAATCAAGGAAGACCATTATTGTTTGTATCATGTTATTTTGACATTTCCAGTACAAGTGATGGGAGTATTGTTGGCCTAATTTCTTGCCACCCACTCCTCCTCCAACCACAGTTGCACAGGATTTAAGTAGCAGGTGGTGACAGTGGTGGGATCCTGTTTTGTGATGCTCCAAGCATTAAAAAAATAACAATTTTATACCACTTCAATCCCGGATAACTGTTGTGCATGTCCTTATTGCACCAAGGCTGGATTATGCCAACGTCCGCCTGCAGATGTTTCAAAATGTAGGGGCACACCTGCTTCTTGAAATCCCCCAACATGTGTTATGTCCCACCATGTTAGAGTCCTGCCATGGCTGCTGATCAAACAAAGATGTGTTTAAATCTCTGGTAATTATACATCAGGCCTTCTAGGGAAGTGGCCCTGAGTATCTGTCAGATAGGTTTACCCAGTACCAACCACCCAGATCTTTTCGATCTGTTGATGCGCTGCTGGTAGCCGTTCTGAAGGACAAACGTGTCACTCTAGGCAGTTCATCCTTCTTGTTCTTGGCAGCTCAGCCTGGAATTGACTTCCTCTCAATCATTGCAGGACCACCAATGAACTGCAGTTTAGGAAATACATTATTTATAACCTGACACTTTGCATCAATATAAATGTGTTGGATTTCCAATTTTGCTGTTGTTTGTTCAGTACAAGGACATTCCAAGTAGTAGCAGTGCACCATACAATTATCTTATCATTTATTCAAAGGCGTTTTCCCATTTTGTGTCTATTGAGAAATGTGTTGATACGTAAAGACCCTCATTACATCTAACACTTATTGAACATTATTGGATTGTTTTATTATATACTAGGGGTATTAATCTTTACCTCTTATCTTTTGATTTGTGATAGTTTCCCTATACAGTCTGTAAAAACGTTAATATAATCTATTCAAAACAATCAAGTAATCAACATGTGTTTGTTACCTGTGCAAGTTGTACAACACACAGGCTCCAATTACAATTACTGCACTACAGACATTTTCTATTCGGAACTTCTGCAATGGGATCCTAAGAATACAATTATTTGTTACCTTTCTTTCTTTGAGTCATAACATTACACCTAATTTCCAAACTCTCTAGGGACATGATCCTCCTTTTGTTTCAAAATCGTCCATAATCTGCAGATGGGATTCACTTATAAAAGAAATGATTGCTTCAAGCACATGAGTATGTGCCTCTGATAATTCTCTTTCGAAGAGCAGGACTACTGGACATAGGTCATCCATCAGACAAATGTCCTCTGAGTGATGTGCGAGACCCAATGACTGCCTGCTGATTAATAGTCTTTTGCCGTGGGGGTAGCACTTTCTCCAACCTCATTGCCACTGCTCCATATCCTATGGTCAAGCGCTTTCAAGCTACCAATATTGATGCACATAAATACACAGTGTGGTGTATATTTTGACTCACCAAAGGATCTATTTCCAGCCTCCCTCTCCAGGAATCTTGCTGTGTCCCTCTTGGCAGCCTCAATAACTCTGGGCTCTGTGCCAACACTGTTGAGGTGGTCCATGATATATCTACTTTAGAAACACGCCTGAAGTCGACCATAATAAATTTGTCTGTCAAGAGTAGTGATGTCTTCAACTTCTTTTAAGTTGGCTTTCATTCACTTTGTTGCTGGAACAGGTGATTGCAGAAGATCTCAATCAGGCCATGGTGGCTACATCCATTTTTCTTGATCTGTAAGTGGCATTCAGTGCTGTTAATCTTGGTATCCTTCCATGAAGATTGTATGACTTTTGGAAACAGTCCAAAGCCCTAAAAGGGGTATGAACCTTTTTAGGCAGATCAGTTCTAGATAGTATCCTTACCTTCATATCATTATCATCCATGGTTGAGTATCTGTATGCTCTCTTTTTATTAAGTGAATTCACTATTTTTGCCCTGAGGTTTTAGATTATGTTGATGACATGTAGCAATTTTCTCCTCGTTCTTCCCACTGAATGGAAGAGATACAATTCGTATTCAAGTGCCTATTGACTGTCAAGGCATGGATTACCCAAAATTGGTTAAAGTAGAATTTATAAAAAATGGAGATGATGGTAACTGGGGGCCCATTTGGTAAATGTGCAGGTGAATTATGGATTCCAAGGTGGATGGCTCTCCTGCTATGGATGGTTTGAGCCATCAGGAACTCTTGCCTCTGATAAAATATTCGGGCTAACAATGTTGACCCCTCTTTCACTATAATATGCTTACAACTTCAAATTCTCAAGTTCAGAAAGAGCAAAGATGGTGGTCATTCTTTGTGTTATAGTCCTGCCATGGAACTCCTTTTCTCTGAATCTAATTTTCTGGTATAATCATTATGCTTTTAGACAGGATTAGTTGGGTGCATATGTGAAGTCTATGCTCACTACTCACCTCTCTCCACACTGACATCTCTATTCAGTCTTAATCCTCATTAATGACACTTTCAGCATACTAATTGCTTTCACCATTCATGTGCTTAAGCCTGCTGATATATAACTGCAAATACTTCTCGAAATGCCACCTTCTTTGCTGCAGCTCTTTTATTAATTCACGTAAATTGATTTTATAGCAAAAGATAACAAACACTGTAACAGTTATGAGTAGCAAACGCTCATTACTAATCTGATAAGCATCTTTGCTGATGTAGTTTGTTCCTTTTTAACATATTTTAGGCTAAGATTTTAATTTTATGTATTTTACTAAGACTTTGTCACACAACAATACAACATATTATTAAGTAGTTGGTAATGCTTCTCATTCCCATAGCAAGATTTGCCACAAAAACCAGGTCATGCACCCAACAAAACCATTCATATTTGATTGACATCCCACTTTCTCATACCATAATGCTTCCAGTTGATTCAGTATGAAACCTGTTATCAAAAAAATATATGCCACTATTCAGCTCCTATCCCACTGCAATAAATTCCCAAATATTTCACACACCATTTTAGGAAAGACTATAGGCCAGATTATGAAATGGGCAAAACTTGGGTACCCAGTAAACACAGTTATCCTGGGGTGAGGTATTGACCATGTGGTGTAGTTACTTTGTAGTATAAATGTATGCCCTGGGAAAGAGACATAGCATGTGGATGCAAAATTGATCCCACCAAAATCTAAAGCATGCACCCCAATTGGCTTGCAAGGTTTTTGCTAGCAAAATATATCAGGGGAAAACTGTGAGGGGGTGATAATTATCACACAACCGATTAATTCCAATCCCTGTTTTTGTTGGGCTCTGAATTTACAGCGGACTCATAATCAGCCCCTGAGACATTTTATCGCTCAAGACACAGAAAAAAGAGAAAAACATGTCTCCAAATGATATGATGTGAAAGCACTCAAGAGAAAAAAGCAGAGTAATTAAACCCATCTGTAAGAAGGTAAACTTCCCTGTCTAATCGCCTTTCTTCACACTTTATACCTAAAACTTGAAGTAATTGCTGCTCGAATAATACCAACTTCCCCTGTTCTTCAATATTTGCTAATCCAGCCATCCAACAACAAAGCAGTACAATCACCATGAATTCTAGATACAATGTTTACACCGAGGCCTTTAAGTGGGCAGGATCCCACCGGTGCTGAACACCGGCAGCTCAAAAATGCAGGTCTTGAGATGCGTCCCTATCGGGCTCCCCAGATTTGCCATCACTCTCCGGGTGAAAAAGAAATCTTATCTCTGCAGCATTGCCACCCTTCACCAGGGCCGGATTGGGAACCAGAACCGGCCCTGGCAAGGTGCTCGGCCGGCCCCCCTACTCCCCCCTACCTCCCACCCCCCCGCTAGGGAGGGAGGGGGGCGCGACCGCGCTCTTTGCCAGGGCCGGTTTTCGGCCGTTTTTGTTACAGGGCCGTTTTTGCCGCAAAAATGGCCCTGTAACAAAAACGGCAGCAGGGGCCCAAAACCGGCCCCCAACCATGCGGCCCACCGGGGGATTGCCCGGTGCCCGCAACAGCCAGTCCAGGCCTGCCCTTCACTGCCTTTGGGGTAACTTCGAAAAGACTTGTTTTAGTTATTTCACAGTCTCTTCATTTTAGAACTGTCAGGTAAGGTTGTCACACTATATTTAACAAAGTCATAGTTGGTGCTTATGCAACTAACAACCATTGACAAAGCCAATAGTCCTGGCTTGTTGTAGGTGTCGTGTTACTTGTATTATATATCTGGATGCAATGACAGAAGCAGCAAAATACCAGTCAGGCAGTACACTATGCTAAGCACAGATTTTTCATGTAGTGTTTAAGCCATGCCCTTAATTGCACTGACCACGCCACTTTGAGAGACCCCCCAGTTTTTTCATCCCACTTAAAGCCCTGATTACAACTCCACTGCATGTTGCACACTACGCTGGCTTACTACGGATGCCTGTGTTCAGTGGTGAAAGGCTTGTTCAGTTTATTAAATGTAACGCCCATTTCTTCAAAGTTTAAGGAGTTAAAGTATGGAATCCATATGCTAGCCTACTAAACCCAAGACTATAAAACCACAAGTAAGAAGCATTTGCAATGCAATCGGTCTCGCCTTTGGGACCTTATATGTATTTAGCAATGCAGCACATTAGGCTGGGTGATGAAACATCTACTGTTCTTTAACATGGAGGGAAAGTAAGCACCAAACTGCATGACATGCCAGGTATGGGAACACATGGAGAGAAATATTGCCTTTCAGCGGGAAATGGTATAGTCCAAAGCTCTGTTTTTAATATAAAATCAGGGCCTCCGGTGGTCATATCACTGAAAATACAAGAATTGAAACAAATATTATTGTCTACGGGTGTGGGGGAAGACAATTTCTATGGAATAGAATCTAGAGAATGCTATAGTGATTCTGGTATTTTACTGACCTCTGCTGATCATTTTCTATAAAGAAAGTTAAATAGAGGCAGTTGCCGAAAAAAGAAAAAAAAGTCCCTCAGCAGAAAGCAATTCTGGTATTTTACTGACCTCTACTGGTCGTTTTCTATGAAGACAGTTGAATTGAGGCAGTTGAACGTAAAAAATCCCTAAGCGGAAGGAGACAAGTCCTAGGGATGATTTCCAGAGCCCACAAAGTACATACACATATAAGTGTATACTAAAGTATGTACTAGAGGTCTTGAATGCTCGACCTAAAAGTGAAGAACAGTGGTTCACACCACAGTGCACCATATAACTGACTTCACTCATTCATACTCATTCGCTCACATTAACACTCACTCACTTACTATCTCTCTACCACATGCTTGTATGGAAGAAGTATATATTTATTTATTCATTTAATTTGAATGTTTAGTATAGCATGAACATGACCTAAGCGGGTATCAGAGCGCTTTACATACATGTTGCGGAATACATCAGGTAGAATGCATAAGATACATATACATATAGAATGAGAGATACATAAAGAATGACATAATAGCTGGCGACTCTGAGGCCGTAAGACATGCCAGGTAGCAAATTGGTTGACTAATCCCGGAAGGGGATAAAAGGAGAAAGTCATGTAGTTCAGCGCAGTCTTCATCAGTAGTGCTTTCACTTCCCTCTTGAAGGCAAATGTTGAGGGGCTAATAATGACCTTAAAGTGTGCTTTCAGTTGCTGATAAAAAAAAATGCGGATACTGACCGCGTAACCACACCCCTGCCAGACTCATGGGATTATGGCGGCACAGGGTACAAGAACTCCTCGCTTCCCGCGACTTCTTCACCAGTCGCTCCAGATCCCTTCCGGATTACGCGTGGGGGGTAGGTTTGCAGGCAGAGACCGCACACCGCCTGGGTAAGTGTCATCGGATCTGCGTCCGGTCCCTTCGGGTTCTGTACCACGATACCGGTCGAGGCCAGTGCTGCCTTGGCGCTGGGGTCCCCTGTGCTTACTGTTACCATTTAACTGGGGGCATTACAGCTTTAACGGGTTTCTGAGGTCTAATTGACGTTGCTTGTTAGTGCAATACTTGCTGGCGGACAGGCATGGGTGCAGTCTCTCCTCGGGTCCTCATACTTTCAGTTTCCACTGGCGGTATGGGACGCGGGGACCTTGATGATGCCCCTTGCTTTGCCCTGGCAGTCATCGCCGGAACAGTAGCGGCTGCCCCCCTTGAATCTATTTGAGCGGGCTGATTTTGCCACAGCTGGTGGTCTACGGTGTGTACAAGCAAACACCTGTAGTGTTGTGGGGTGACCTGTCCAGGTTGCTAGTGGTCTTTACCACGATCTGTTACCGGTACACGTTTGAGAACACAAATTGTCCTGTCCCCTTCCCCTCTTCTTCTCTTAGGTCCCTGACTCTTCTGTGCAGGTCCCACAGAGCAGACTGTGAAGCACCTTAGGGATTCGCTTAGGGCAAGCGTTCCTTGTCCATCTTCCTTTGAGTAGGCTCCTCCTTAGCCTTTTTAATGTTTTCTACAAGTGTGTGTATATTGTTGTGTGTAAAAGTGTGCACCTAGTTTACTTAGGAGGGTTATCCTGATATTCCTCCTGTTGTATTCCCTTCTTTTTAGGTTGCATTACTCAAGGCAGGACCAGTTGGCCTGTCCTACTACAGACCTTAAGACCCACGGTTGTATAAAGTTTTTAAATTCACTGTGTAGTACGAGCACTAAGGTCCTGAGGAATTGCTAGATTAGCAAGAAACATGTCGACCTAAACTGAGGGTTGCAGATATCTTCACCGCATATATTTGTGGCGTCTATCTCCCCTTGTCGTAATTTGACAATGGCTGGGTTAGCGCTTAACTTTGCTACACGTTATTTCCCTTAACTTGGCCTTATTCG
The DNA here is from genome assembly GCF_964263255.1 of Lissotriton vulgaris. NCBI lineage: Eukaryota > Metazoa > Chordata > Amphibia > Caudata > Salamandridae > Lissotriton > Lissotriton vulgaris. Next base: position 210,589,190 of record NC_141690.1, on the reverse strand, counting down.
AAAACGCCATTTTGTATGTTATGGCGGCCATTTTAGGGAATGAGCGGCCTCGTGGTCGGCATGCCCTTTAGTCCTTTGTCCGTGCCGCTGACCACTCGAGTTTGCCCAGCAACAGGCTATTTTTAGTAACGGTCAAGCCTGTACATGCGCAGTTCCCGCTGACCAGTCACCCCTCAGGAATGTTCCGCCAAAACTGACCAGTGGAGTTGTAACCCCTCCCATGAGTTGGCTGTGCTCAAAAAATGACTATATATGTACCTAAACTCTGTAACCTTGTACGGCCTACCTTTTTATTGCCTGTAAATTGTATAAAAGAAGGACTTGCACCAACGTTCGGTGTGATACTTCTTGCATTGCCGAAGGGTGCTGTAGGAATGTACCACCACCCCATGGGGTCTTAATAAACTTGTCTTTTGTACTTTTCAGTTTCCGTGCCAACAGTTCTTTTGGTGTAAGTGGGTATTTCTGCGGAGCATGTAGGCCTTGGGAACCCAATACCACAAATTGGCGACCACGAAGGGACTCATCGGCGACTCGGATGCCCGAAGGAGAGGTCGTGACGAAGGATTGGAAACTCGCCATGGACGCGTATGCTGCCACTGAGTGGCCCGAGTCTTGGCACCCACGGTGTTTTCTTCCCTTCCTTCTGATCTGACCTTCCAGGTGGCGCCGGTCTCCGACTGAGATCCTGATCGTCTGCGTTGCTGTACAGTGCCCGTTTGGCTGATTCGATTAAAGACCTTGGCAGTTGGAATCTGGATATTTGAGATTGGGTAAGATTTGTGATCGGTAAGGTAGTCTACGGACGCTTACTAAAGTTCTATGATTGTGACTACGATTTGAGTTAGCTAACATTTTGACTTTGTGAACTTTGAATATATATGTGTAGTGCACTTCACATAGGCAGGCATGTAGAGATGTTTCTCTAATTGTGTTTGTACTCTGAGCGGCACATTTGTGTGAAGTACTGTAAGTGCCATTTTTATGGTATCACGCTTTCGTGGTACTTTTTGAACATGCCTGTTTTAAGCACACTCCGAGGGATGTGCTGTTTTGGAAATGGTACCACATATAGGTTAGCGGAATCTCAGCCGGCTCCCCCAGAGGGAACTCCCAATCGTGAGATGTATGTGAAATTCGGCCTTCCCCCTATACTGTACAGTAAATTATGGCATAAATACACTAGAACTGATCCCGAGTTGCAATGGCCACTACATGGGTCGTTTGATTTGCGAAAGGTTCAGTTTGTGGAGCAATGTTTGTTTCAGCGCAGGTCTAGACAGGATATGTTTGATTGTGTGCGAATGTGGGAGAAAATGGTGCGTGAACGTATGAAGCGTGAAGTTGCCTTGGCGGACAAAGAGCAGCGCAAGGCTGCTCGAGATAAAGCTTTACAGCTTGAGGAAAAGGAGGCACAGGAAAAGAAAGAGAGGGAGGCACGGGAACGTAATTTGCAAACGATCGGTCAATTTCCTATTCGACGACCGCTTTATCCTGTCCTTAATAATGAAATTGATGATTTTTCATTATTAGATCTATCTCCACCTCCGTATGTTCAGCCTACGGCTCCGACTGAAGACTCTGGTGATGAAGAACGGGATAAGTCGGATAAGACGGATAAGTCGAGTGTCAGGTTATCTGCGGAGAGAGCCGCGGATTTGCGTAGTTTTGCTAGAAAGCTAAATTTGAATCATATAACTGTGTCAGAAGTTGTAGCTGAAAAGAATAAGTGGACAGAACAAGAATTGATGTGTTTTTTGAATACTTTTGCAGACGAAGTTATTACTCGATTTCGTAAACATTCAGAGACCCTAGAACCTAAGGCTATGTCAGTCCATCGTGAGAATTTGGATAAAGGTGTGTTTGTTCTTGCAGATGCCGATGACCTTTTCACACGACTGCTCCAGCTACGGGATGAGGCGTCCAGATTGCGGGAAGAAGGGAAAAAAGCTAAGGAGCCCGTGCCGGGGTCGACGGAGCAGTCCAAAGAGTGTTCTCTCCGGGGTTCAGATAAGAATTCTAAAGTGCATGTTATGCCTATGCGTGAAGCTGCACCTTTCTATGTTCCCCCAAAGGGGACGGTACAGATGAAGATAAAACGTTGGCAAATTCAAAGGGGTATTTTGTATATAATTGGGTGTATACGCCTTGGAATAGAGCAGATGTTATGGCATTGAAAAACGCTTTACCTGATCCTCGTAAGAATCCGGCCGCATTCTATGAAGGGGTGGAGGGGGCCATTTCCTCTTGTGTTATGACTCTTGTCGATATAGATCTTTTCTTTGGGTTAATTCTTCCGCCTGATATGTGGAGGTCGATTCGTAAGACTAATGATCAAACGATGTTTGGGCAACTTGGAAAGAGATAAGCCAGGCTGACTTAGACAGGGAGCCTGCATGCAAACCATGTGAGTTAATTTTAGAACTCCCAGCGGCTATTTTGAACAAATTAAAAACGCTTGTTCCTCCTAAAAAGATCGATTGGACTATGCTAGCTTCGTGCAAACAAAAGCCAGATGAATCGGTATCAGATTTCTTTACGCGTTTCGAAGAAGCGTTTCATGATTACAGTAGTCAATCGTTAACAGATGATACGGGTAGGCATCTGTTTGTTGATAAGTATGTGGCTAATCTCCTACCGGAGATTGCAAAGCGGTTAAAAACGAGTGAAAGTTCCTGGACCACGGCGACCCCTGCGTCTTTGTTAACTATGGCTCAGTATTACGAGCGGCAGGAATTAGAGGCTAAAGAAAGCGTAGATAAGAAAATGAAGGAATTAAAAACAAAGGTGATGTTGGCGCAGGTTTGCGGTGCGCAATCTAGAGGGAATGATAGAGGCAGGCGAGGAGGGAGTAATGCGTCGTACGGTCGTACTGACATTGCTGAGGACCAATGTGCATATTGTAAAGAGTTTGGGCGTTGGGCTGAAGATTGTCCGGTGCTTCGTGAGCAACGTAGTCAGCGTGGTCGAGGAGGTGGAAGGTCGAGGAATAATTATTCAGGAGCGAGAGGTGGCGGAAGTGATCGTGGTAGGTTTGAAGCGAGGGGCCGTGGTCAGGATGAACGAAACACTTTTGATAGACGAAATCAATATCAGATATCGGAGGGTGAGACTGTGGAGCATCAGGATTATGTGCATGCATAGGACTGCGTAGGATGGGGTACGGAATCAGCAGAAGTGCCAGTAGATCAAAGAGGTCCATATGTATCAGCGGGCATTTTGGGTTCTACTGATCAGTTTTTAGTTGACACAGGAGCTACTCGTAGTGCTTTGTCCAAAAACTTGGTTCCAAGGACTCCCCTGTTTGGCGAAACGATAACATGTATAGGGTTTGATGGCACACCCTCTCCTAGCCCATTATCACTACCTCTTGCACTTTGTATTGACACATTTTTCAGCTTTTGTCCATTTTTGTTGTCACCTCACACTCCAGATATCATTATGGGCATTGATTTGCTCAAATACTTTTGAGCAACGATACGCTACGCTCCTGAAGGAGTGCGGGTTATTTTGAACGACAATTACCCAGATTCAGACAGATTTTGTACAATGCAGGAAATTGAAGCATTAGCCTCTCTCCCGCACACGTTGTGGGCGACCTCAGATACGGATGTGGGACAGATGCTTATTCCACCTATTCGAATTACTGTCAAGGAGGGAGTACTTTTGCCACGTGTACCACAGTATAAGATCTCTAGGGAAGGTGAAATCGCTCTGACGCACATTGTTCAGGATTTGATCATTGCAGGAGTAGTAGAGGAAGTTCCTTACAATGTCTGTAACAGCCCTATTCTTCCGATCCTTAAGAAAGACACTGACGACAAAGTCTATCGATTTATTATTGATTTGAGAGAAATTAACAAAATTGTCATTCCCCAATACCCGGTGGTGTCTGATATCACGACATTGCTTACATTGGTCCCTCCAACAGCAACGACCTTTTCTGTCATTGATCTTAAGAACGCATTCTTTTCCATTCCCATTCATCCTGACAGCAGATACCAATTTGGCTTCACGTTAAATAATAAATCGTATAGATTTTGTCGTGTTCCTCAAGGTTACACAGAGAGTCCTAGCATCTACAGCCAGGCTTTAAAAAGACAGCTTGATTCTTTTGAATTACAATCCGGAGTAGCCCTTATACAGTATGTTGATGACCTTCTGTTGGCTGCAGACACCTATGCACAATGTGAGGAGAGTACGCTTGCTTTGCTTTCCTTTTTGGCTCAGAACAACCATAAAGTCTCTAAGAAAAAGCTACAATATTGTAGACCCAAGGTGACCTACCTTGGTCATCTTTTGTCTAAGGAGGGGCGTGCATTAACATCAGATCGAATTCAAGCGATTTTAGACACACCAGTCCCCCGCACTCAGAGAGATGTACGCGCCTTCATAGGACTAACGTCCTTTTGTAGACAGTGGATCATGGGGTTTTCGCACATTATCAAACTTTTGTTAGCGTTACTGTCCAAAACTACACCAATGCCCCTTGAATGGACAGATGAATGTCAGAATGCTTTTGAACAATTGGGACAGGCCCTTTGCTCTGCACCCATGTTAGGTACACCAGATTACACAAAGATTTTCACATTGTACGTGCACGAGAAAGATGGGTGCGCGTTATCAGTGTTAGTGCAGACACACGGGGATAAGCAGAGGCCATGTGCGTACTTCTCAGCTATTCTTGATCCTGTAGCACGAGGGTTACCTGGGTGCTTTCGAGCAGTTGCAGCAACAGCGGTAGCTATTTGGCAGAGTGAGGGAATAGTTTTGTCGCACAAATTGTTGGTGCTAGTTCCCCATGCAGTAGATGCCCTGTTAAATCAAACAAAGACTCAATATCTTACGAGCGCACGTTTCACAGGATATGAGCTCACACTCCTGGCGCCACATATCACACTGAAAAGATGTGCTACCCTGAACCCTGCCACTTTATTGCCTTATCCGGTTGAAGAGGGCCAGGAGGAAAAACACCATGATTGTGTTTTCCTGACTGAGGAACAAACAAAGGGTCGTGTCGACTTACAGGATATGCCACTTCCAAATGTGGATGGGGAACTGTGGGTTGATGGATCGTGTTTGAGGCTGCCAGATGGCACGACTTCTGCAGCATATGCGATCACGACACTTAAGACGGTGGTAGAAACAGCACGAATACCCCAGAAATCGGCTCAAGCAGCGGAGCTGATAGCCTTGACAAGAGCCTGCAAACTGAGTGCTGGCCTATGTGTGAATATCTACACAGACAGCCGGTACGCCTTCGGAGTAGCGCATGACTTCGGCCTACTCTGGAGAGAGCGTGGGTTTTTGACCTCTCATGGAGTACACATTATGCACGGAGAACTAGTGCGTGATCTCCTAAACGCGTTGCTTTGCCCAAAGAAAGTAGCGATAATCAAATGCAGTGCACATAAAAAGGTCACTGACAAAGTGGGACAAGGCAATGCCTTTGCAGACAGTATAGCAAGACAAACAGCTATGTCTCGAAATGACTCCCCCATGTATGTAGCGAAGTCGCAGGCCGAGCGATGGCATGATGCTAGAGCAGAGATACTAGACATCCAAAAATCAGCGACTGAAGCAGAACTTGTGGCATGGGCAGCAGAAGGGGTACTGGATGACGAGGGTTGTTGGAGGAGTAAGGAAATGGAGAGATGGAAATTGCCTGCAGCTTACTTGCAAGCGATGGTCCAGATGACACATGGGTTGGCACATGTGGGGGCTCTTGCAATCACTCGACTGTTAACATGAGTTTGGGAGCATCCTGAGATTGCCAATACCGCAAAGAGAGTAGTGCAGACCTGTCTGATATGTTTACAGCACAATCCTGCAAAAGGGACGCATACTCCAAAAGGAGGATTCGTTCCACCTTCTGCACCATTCGAGGTACTTTAAATGGATTACATCCAGCTTGAGCGTTGCAATAACCTTAAGTATGTCTTAGTGGTGGTGTGTGCTTTTAGCAAATGGATTGAGGCCTTCCCCACGAAAGATAATACAGCTTTGACAACAGCTAAGGTTCTGCTCAAAGATTACTTCCCTCGATTTGGAGTTTGCAAATTTTTGTGGAGCGATAATGGTCCTCATTTCGTTGGGAAAATTGTGGAGTATGTGCTAAAGGGATTGGGGATTCAGCAGAGGTTTCATGCTGTGTTCCACCCTCAGTCAGCAGGTCTTGTCGAGCGGTACAATGCTACGTTGAAATTAAAACTGGCTAAGATTGTGGCGTCCACGTCATTGAAGTGGCCGGATGCCTTGCCGCTAGCATTACTCTCTATTAGATCAGTGCCCCACTCTCGAACTGGCCTCACACCGTATGAAGTGGTGTTTGGAAAGCCTATGAACATATGGGGAGTTCCTAAGCCGCGATTGTTACATGATGTGCCTTGTATAATGATGAACGATTATTTGGCACGATTAACAAATGATTTGCTTTCTATTCACCAACAGGTTCGAGAAGCGCTCCCTGACAATTCCATTGGAGAGGCTCACAATCTCCGTCCTGGAGATTATGTGATGATTAAGTCGTTTGAGAGAGCGAACAGCTTGGAACCGAGGTGGTGTGGCCCCGAGCAAGTTCTACTGGCGACTCGAACGGCTGTGCGAGTGACCAACAGAAAGCGGAAGGTGCATTCAACTCACTGCCGTCGCGTCTCTCCAGACCTGGTGAATCCTACTGTGTTGTCCGACTACAAAGATATCTTGGACGAAGAAAAGAGCCCAGCTGTGACGTCGGCCGAATCCGAGGGAGCCTTCCCGGACCACACTGTTTCTGGACGACGGCGCTACGATCTGCGGCCAAGATAGGAAGAAGATTTTTTTTGTGCGAGACTGGTTGGTTACCGCTCTGGGGTTTGTGAAACGGAAGCCGGGAATCTCAAGGGGGGGGGATCAGTTCTGCCAAGAGTAGCGACACCCGTCTTGACCCCGGAGAAGAAAACAACGGCTACCTCGGAGCTCAGCACTAACTTTTTTTTTTTGTAGTTGTGTACTTGAGACATTGTGAACTCTTTGAACTATGGCGTCTTCTGCATCACGAGACAAGAGAATTCTTGGTGCTATCTTGTTCGTACTGACAATTGTGGTGATAGCAGTGATAGCCTGGGTAGTCGAACTTGTGGTGCCTGTACGAGAACATTTGCTGCCGACTACCCCGGCTCCATCTGAACATTTTCATTTCACCTTACCCTATCATGAAGAACGGCACCGACAGACTTACTTGAACAATAGCTTCATTCAAATCTTGCATCATAGTCACAATATGACGAACACTTCTAACTGTTGGGTGTGTGGGATGTTGCCTGGGCATCAGAAGAAAGGGGGCACACCGCTCATCCCACTTCCGTTTTCCCACAATGGTTCCTGCAATGCCTGGTATACTCTTCTATTCACTCTGCGATGGCCAACAAAAGGGGGGGTGCTTTTCCGTTTAAACAAGATATGTTATCATGATCGGGACGGCTATCCACAAGCTGAGGGTACTCGATTCGAATGGGAAGAGTACCGCCCTGACAACGTGTCTGAACCCCGAATTTACAGCAATCAACAGGACATTAACATGTCCAGCTCTCATGTTATTAATGTTATAGATACTAAGGCTGATCTCTGTATACGTAATAAAGGTACAATCCCGGTTGGAAAAAGTGAATGTAACACCACACTTACATTTGACAGTCCGAATGGCATATCATTTGTGGCATCCCGAAATACATACTTCATTTGTGGTAATAAAGGCTATCATCAGCTCCCGTTAGGATGGCTAGGTACATGTTATATCTCTTTTGTATTGCCCCCTGTATTCATTGCCCCACCAATGTACCATAATGATTATATTTTATACCATGATTTTGTGTTAAATAGAGTTAGACGTGCTGTAGTCTTGGATGATATTGACCAGACCGATACTGCCTTACAACAATATGTAGATTTCAATTGGGTTTTTTTTTCCTTTGTGGGGGCTGCTCTGAATAGTCGGAAAATACGACGACTGACCCGTGTTGTTGAGGCTGTAGCTAATGATACCGCTTTTGCATTGGGGAATATAACGGAAGAACTTCAAATATCCAGAATTGTTACGCTTCAGAACCGAATGGTTCTTGATGTGGTTCTAGCTGACCGAGGGGGGGCATGTAGAATTATCGGAAGTAGCTGCTGTGTTTACTGCCTGATAACTCACCATCTGTATATGATGCTATTTCCAAACTCCACAAAATTGCTGCTGAAATACACCCGGACAATGGTACATGGACCCTTTCGGGATGGTTCTGGTCAATGCTTAGTACTTGGGGCTGGAAGCTACTGACGATTTTATGTATCATAGTTGGGATATTATTCTTCGTGTGTTTATGTATACAATGTGGCCCTGCATTATGTTCTATGTGTTTATCAGCTTGTATTCCATCTAGAAGAGCTCTTGCCCAAAAAGAATTGATGCTTCATAAAGAAGTAGCTCAAATAATGTCAATTGATATCGAAGATGAGTATCCCGACTACGTCCACTATGAGGTAGCTTTAGCTAAACGCTAAAAGGGTCGAATGTCGTAATTTGACAATGGCTGGGTTAGCGCTTAGCTTTGCTACACGTTATTTCCCTTAACTTGGCCTTATTCGAAAACGCCATTTTGTATGTTATGGCGGCCATTTTGGGGAATGAGCGGCCTTGTGGTCGGCATGCCCTTTAGTCCTTTGTCTGTGCCGCTGACCACTCGAGTTTGCCCAGGAACAGGCTATTTTTAGTAACGGTCAAGCCTGTACATGCGCAGTTCCCGCTGACCAGTCACCCCTCAGGAATGTTCCGCCAAAACTGACCAGTGGAGTTGTAACCCCTCCCATGAGTTGGCTGTGCTCAAAAAATGACCATATATGTACCTAAACTCTGTAACCTTGTACCGCCTACCTTTTTATTGCCTGTAAATTGTATAAAAGAAGGACTCGCACCAACGTTCGGTGTGATACTTCTTGCATTGCCGAAGGGTGCTGTAGGAATGTACCACCACTCCATGGGGTCTTAATAAACTTGTCTTTTGTACTTTTCAGTTTCCGTGCCAACAGTTCTTTTGGTGTAAGTGGGTATTTCTGCGGAGCATGTAGGCCTTGGGAACCCAATACCACACCCTCCCACTATATTAATCGAGGGAGTTAGCCACGTCAATAAAGTTCCTTGTGGACTAACCCACCTTTTTTAAGTAATCACCACTTATTCACGACTACACATTCACCTGCCCTCTCACACGCATGCACCATATGGCTGGAACAAAAGATCTCCGCTAAAGAGCCCCTTTGCGGGTGCCCGTCAGACATTGCAGCGCCAGTCTGACGAGGAGCAGGACCCATATGATGAAGCATGACACCTAGCTTGCTGGGTGTGTGAGGGTTCTAGTTCCCAAGAGGGTATTCCCCCCTCCTCCTTTCCTCTTGGTCTTTTCCTTCTACACCACACACACTACCCTTTCCACCCAGTCCTTCCGGGGAACTTTGTGTACCTTCTTTGCTGCTAGTGATTTGGACACACACACGGGACCCCGTTAAAAATTGTCCACCTAAAGTTCCACTCTTTGGTAAAAAAAAATAAAAAAATACTTACAAATTTCCCATAATAGCGAACATCAAAAATTAGGGACTCGTTTCTCCCACATTTAAACACTCCCTCTGGAAACAAAAGCACAAAATGTGTCCTTTAAACCAATGGTGTCCACTATGGCTTAAGGAGGGTCTGTCCAAGTCTCATTTTCAGGATAAACACTCACTGGGTAAATCAGTGGCATTTAAATTAGATTCGTTTTATGCACAATTATATCGTACGGCTATTAGGAATATCTGTCATGGATACAGCCTTATACGTCCCTGCTCTACAACATGCAATATGTACAGAATTATTTTAATGCAGTCACACACTGTGTTGTTTAAATTACATTTCGAAATAGCCAAACCCACACCAATGCCTATGTGTTCTCCGCTATACATAATTATCCAGGGTTAGTAGTGTTCTGTATGCATTGTTAAAACAACATTAAAAAAAGAAAAATGATTTCCCTTATTAGCCCAGTGTGTGCGCCCACAGTGAGCATCTATCGTTTGATAGTGATCTTAATTGCATGTGTTGGAAATGTAGATAGCTTTATGAGCACCGAGTGGCTGTTGAATTCGTTCTTGAAGGAAACCAGGCACTTACTTCGAGAAATAAGTATGACAAATCCCCTTAAAACACCTTGCAAACGTCCTTTTTTGTAAATAATGTCTCTTGTTGTTGCAGCACTTTTGAGTCCTATCCTCCCATTTAATATTCTCCCAGAAAAGAATCGTTTCTGCAGAAAGGTGACCTCTCCCTCCCCCTCAGGTCTTTCATATGCCCGACATTCTAGAGAAAATGGACTGACTGGGTGCTCACTTTTACCAGGTCATTAATTGATAACACTTAATTAATCTGCATTGCAGGAGATCAGGCGAAGATTGTGTCCCTACAACCGGCAATGTATATTGACTTTGTTATTCCAATTACGGAATGTGTCTGGCCAGAATAGCCCTTTGGTGCAAGGCTTGACCTGAGGAAGACCTTGACCTCAAAGGAGTGCCTTTGGAGGTGGAATCTCCCCCCTCCTGCTCATTACAGCCCCTCCTCCTCTCATCTGCAACTGCACATGTTTGGTAAACTGAAGGCTGTGATAAGCAGCCGATAATTAGCTCTCCTGTCTTTTGGCAATTAGCTGTCTGAGAATTTTAGGCAAGATATTGTAAATGTGTACAGAAAGCAATTAGTAGATTATTATAGTCAAAAGAGAGCAAATTGGCTTTAGTATGCAGTTTATAAATGAGCAGAATCTACATGTTTCTCATGCTTTGTGTTCAGTTGAGGAGCAACAATCCTGGTAAGTGCATCAACGACTGTCAGCCACTGGTAGAAAATATAATTTCAAATATTTGTGCTTTTTGGTATTCATCATGATGAAAGAATACAGTATGCTAGTTTTTTTATACAGTTTGCATCTATGAGTTAGAATACTTCAGGTTAGGTTTTTCTGATTATTCCAAATTCACATTTTTGTTGTCAATGGGGATAACGGAAAACATAGGTACAAATTATAGCAAACATTGGCATCTCCAACACATCTGACTCTCTTGAGCTAATACATGCAAACTTCATTTGTTCATGCCAGAATGTGCACATATTAAACTCATCAAAACCAGACCTACTGGCTTGGGTTGTGTTTGTTTTAATGGTAGTTGTGGTGGCGGTAAAGACAATGATAATGATGGTGGTGGTGATAGTGGTGTAAATAGTGCTGGTGGTTGTAATGGTGGTGGTGGTTATTATGGAGGCAATGAAGTAAAAAGAAGCAAACCTGGGTAAAAGTGAAAAACCACAATTGAGTGATTAACGAAAGGTCAAGGCTTGCATTCATATAAGGACAAAAACATTGAAAAACCTGTTGCATTACATTTGAGTGTATTTTTCATATGTTAAATAGTCTCTTGTTCATTGCAGTGACAACACTCCATAGAAGTTGGAATTATACACTAAATATTAGGGTAGCAGTAATCTGGGTGAAGTCAAAGTCCACTCTATGCATATCAGGGTATTTGAATTTGAATTTAAAAACATTTATATAGCGCACTTATACCACGCGGGTTCATGGCGCTTTAGGTTGCGAGGAGGTGGCAGGAGCAGGGAAGTTAGGCAGCGAAGGCTCGAGAGAAGAGTAGAGTTTTAAGGCTTTTCCGAAACTCTGTGTAGGAAGGTGTCGTGCGGAGTTCCACAGGGAGGGAGTTCCAGAACACAGGGGCGAGAACCGCAAATTTTGTTCCACCAGCCTTTTTCTTTTTAAATCGGGGGACAGTTAGAAGGGCTAAGTGGGTGGAGCGGAGCTCTCTGCCAGGGGTGTAAGGCTTGATGGCAGAGCAGATGAACTCCGGCGCGGTGCCCATTTTTGCCTGAAAGGTAAGACAGCCTAGCCACTCTAGCTGCCAGCCTTGGAACTGGTGACCCAGGTTTACATCACAGCCTTGGCGTTAGACTCAACATTGTGTGATTCTGGGCATATCACTTAAACTTCATGTGCCTAAATATGTGTATAAGGTTTTTGAGAAATCTACCCTTGATGTGCATAATCTTGTAGATTGTCTCCTGGCCCCTCACATAAAATACAGCACTCCCTGTGCTTTACAGCTAGGTTTACATTATGCCAATACAGGCACACAAGGCCAGGGTATATGGTGTAAGTAAATACACCCATGAAATAAAAAGTTAAATGTTACCTGTGGACCGTAGCACCTACTGTGTCATTCACTAAACTGACAAGCAAAACATGGCTTTAAGCCAACATATGTAGCCTGTGTGCTGCAGGTTTTAAACTGATAAGCAAACCTTTTGATGGGTATAAACTCTGCTTTTAAATGTTAAATAAGTTACAGCTAATTAGTACTTGTATTCCACAAGGTAGGTTGCCTGATATTTAGCCACTGACCCCCTTGTGTAGTGCGCCACTCTTCCTGCTGCTCCTGCCCAGCTCTATGAGTCTGTGCCTCGTACACAGCACTTGAGGCTGTCTGTTTGATCCCCTGTTGGGTGACCAATGCCTGGCCAACTTAGTAATTTAACTTAATTGTGGTAATTTAGTCTGTGACACTTTATTTTTGATCTGGTTTATATTGCTTTTGTAGTTTCCTCTGGTTTATCCTTTCTAGTTGGTTGGTCCATCCGGTAGTCACTGCCCCACTCCCACCATTTTCCTGCTCCCACTGGTTTTCAGGCTTTCCACTCTCTCGCCTCCCTGCCAGGTTCTCCCACCTCCCAACACTAATTATGGAGGCTGCTACAGGCCGCACAGTGGCTGTGCTGCAGGCAGGCCAAAGGCAAGGCCGTCTGTGCCCCTCCATCCCTGGATCACACCCAGCTCCAGGACCCCTGGCCCTTCTACCCCACAAAGCTACACTTCTGCAGACCTCCGAGCCCTGGACCCTAGACGTACCAACACCAACTGCTGCCACACATCCCCACGCACCACCAATGGGCTGTTCTCCTTTTGGCACAGCTGTTTTACCTGCAGCCCTAAGCAGCTAACATCACCAGAGACACCGCTAACACAAACGTGTCCACCACGCCGACCAAGGCTGCCACAGACAACCTTCACTACATTCTACTCAACGTAGATCACTCAGTAAGCATGCCACGGAGATCTGGGACACAATCTCATCCCTTACCTTAGACATAATCTTCCTCACAGACCGTTGGCTAAACCCGCTTCCACTCAAGACATAGCCATTCCTGAATGCTAAAAAATAACAATCCGGGATCAAACCAACAAACGCGAAGGTGAAATTGTCATCATCTACAGGGACAACATCTGCTGCACGACATCACCAAATGAACTGACTCCTTTAAAGGAACACCTCAACTTCTAACTCCTCATTTATTTATTTATTACATTTATAAAGCGCACTGTTACCAGCCGGTGTCCTGGCGCTGATTGACCACTCCCATGACTAGCCCGAGCCTATTGCATGAAGAGCCATGTCTTCAGGATTTTCCAAAAGGCCATCAAATCCGAAGCTTGTCTTAGATCCAATGGTAGCGCATTCCAAGCCTTTGCTGCTCCCAGAGAGAAGCTTCTGCCCCCCCATCAAGCTTTCTTAATTCTCGGAATAACGATCAGCTCCTGATCGGCTGATCTTAGTGCTCTGCCTGGTTTGTACCACTGCAAATACTGGGCCATGCACGAGGGGCCCAACCCTTTGAGTGCCTTAATACTGTACACAATGCTTTAAATGCAATCCATTTGTGCACGGGGAGCCAGTGCAACTTCACCAGCTCTTGGGAGATGGAGGTGAATCTGGGCGCGCCAGTGATCAGCCGGGCTGCTGCATTTTGCAGTACTTGTAATTTATTGAGCAGTCCCTGTTGAGTATTGAGCAGTAAGCCATTACAATAGTCGAGTCGGGACAGGATCAGTGCCGTCACCACTGTTTTCCTGTGTTCTTCCGGTAGAAAGGGCAACATCTTCCGTAAAGCCTTTAGTATGAAATGGATGGCTGAGGAAAGTGCATTACCTTGAGGCCTGAAGGTCAGTTTATCGTCCATTAGAACTCCAAGGTTTTTAACCTTAGCAACTGGGGAGGGAGGGACGCCTAGCTCCTCCGGCCACCAGCTTGGGGTCCAGAAATTCTCTATGGCCCCAAAGAGGAGCACTTCGGTCTTAGCTGAGTTAAGTTTTAAACAATTCCCTGCCATCCAGTTACTGACTGCAAGCATGCAGTCTTTAAACCTGCTGGCCGTAGTTTCCTCTCCCCCGGGAGCACAGACACATCAATCTGCGTGTCGTCTGCGTATGATGTTAAGTCAAAACCATAAGATCGAATGACTGGTGCCAAGGTAGAAACATACACATTAAAAAGGGTAGGGCTCAGCGATGAGCCCTGGGGAACTCCACAAGGAAGCACAAAGGGATTTGACTCTAAATCACTCAGGGCCACCACCTGACACCTGTTGGAGAGGAAAGCTTTCAAGATCTTAAGAGCTTTACCCTGAATCCCGCCGGCCCTCAGACGGTCCACCAATATTGTATGGTGGACCGTATAAAAGGCTGCCGTCAAGTCCAACAGGATCAAGGCGGCTTTGCCTCCAGCATCCATCACTCTCCTAATATCCTCCGCAGATTTAATTAGGGCAGATTCTGTCCTGTGCCCCGTCCTAAATCCATGCTGAGAGGGATCCAGAGCTTGCGCCGCCCCAAGGAAAATGCTAAGCTGGCTGTTCATGATTCCCTCTATAAGCTTGGCCCGTAGAGGGAGCCTGGCAATAGGAAGGTAATTGTTAAAATCGGAAATATCCAAATTTGCTTTTTTTTAGGAGGGGCAAAATTGATGCCTGTTTCCAGCAAGAGGGAAATTCTCTGCACTCCAGCATGTTGCTAAATACTAATGTAAGCACGCTGGCTATCGGGGTCACTGCTAGTTTCACAGTAGTCACAGACAGAAAAGGCACCTTCAGGGGCACCCTTGCCTACAGACGACCAGGACCATGCCCAAGATTCTGTAACAGAAGAAAGGGGTTGAGTGTTACTGCACACCTGATTTTATATGGTAAACCTCAATTAAGTCTGTACTCCATAATTAAATGTGTGTACGCGTGCTACCGTGATTTAAGAGTGAGAAGACCCTTGTCACTCGGACTATATGCAATATAAAGAGGGCTCTGGATTACCAGAGTCTGAACACGGAGCACAGCTTCAAGGACAACCAACTGTTGTCTTCCTTGTTTACAATGTAGTTTTAAACAATAAACCAAATGGATCCAATAATCATTCAAAGCTTAGTTCATTATGTATATCATGATTGAAATAACATAATCAAATTATTACAAAAACAGGAGGTGATGAACAATTTCAGCAAAGTAAATGTTCAATATACTACATAGTCTTTTAAATATCAATCATCAACTGTACAATGAGGTAAATGCTGATTAAAAAAATGAAAAAACCAAGTCCCAATGCATTTCGGGTTCCTGCATATGAACCCTTCGTCAGGGGAAAAACAAATGAACAAAACATGTATATGAAAGTCAGCAAAATCCTCCAATCGTTATCCTCATCCTCAGGACACCTACAACACAAAAGTTGACTACTGTCACTTCTAAATGGTATGCATTGTCATACCCAAAACAAACTTCACCTGTTACAAAGTGATGACATAGAATTCGCACTCATGTGATCAGTAAGACATTCTGAGAAATGAAATAGAGTAGAGAAAAGAGATGAAGAAAAAACATGTGAGAAGGACTGTGAAAAAATATAGAATTCCCAATACATGGGGATTATTTGTAATGGTGCTCATGGGTGGTATGCAGTGCAGAATGATAAAAACTCGATAAGGTGTGTATCCATGCTCTAAACCGCGAGTTTGGTGAGAGTGAGCGATGTGCCTTAACCTCGAACCGGGTAAAGTGAACTGCGTCCTTACCCTTGTATGAAAGCAATATAACAGAGTGTGACTCTGTGTTGTTCCGATACACGTTGGTGAAGACGTGTATTAGTACTGTCTGAAAGATAACAAATTATAATGATTGTACTTCTATGGCTATTGTGTGAGCGTTGAAGTGTGCTCAACGTTATTGAATTGAGTCGCTTACCCGTGTTCTGTGTCCAAATGAATAATACTGTATTCGTGTTTTTCAAGCAATATCCTATCAAGGAACTATGCCTTCGGTTCTGTAGCGGGAAGAAATTAAATCTAGTGTGAATGTTGTTTGAGAAAACAGTTTGCCGCTATGTGTGTGCAAGGAAATAACGGGCTGTTACCTGAAGTATCGGGTCCGGGCTCGTATGCTCCGTCCATGCTTCCGCGTACGAAAGAAGCTATCCCAAGGTTCTTCGCGGTTTTAAAGGGATATGCTCATCAATGCTCGGAGCTATAAGCAGGGTTCGAGTCCCGCCGTTTCAAAAACTGGGACTAGCTGTGTTGCCCCAGTGTATGAAATAATTGATCAAAATCAAAATGTAACGCGATGAGAATGAAGCTATGATGTGCCTAATTTCTGTATGAGTATTCCGCACGGAAAAATGTTGTTAGGCAAATGGTTCCTAAAATGTGAAAAATTCTAGATTCGGTAACACCATCCCAGACCACATCGTCCTGCTCGCAATCCACGGCGAGCACTATATCTTCCTAGGGGACTTCAACTTCCACCTGAACGAGCTGAGCGACAGCAACACCACTGACCTCCTGGAAAGCACAAGCAACATCGGCCTCAAGCAGCTTGTCAATGACCCCACCCACATCACAGGACACGCTCAATCCTATCTTCATCTCCAGCGACAGAGTCAGGTGTAACCACCCCACACAACTCACCTGGTCCAACCACAAAGCGTCCACTTCACTAACTCAGGACCGACCTACTCGGGCACGGCCCTCCCAGATCCACCACACAGAGACTAGCAAAAGGTAACAGAAGACCAGTGGAACAATGATGTCTGCTCCCACCTCCAAAACTCTTGCACACGACCCAGAGCAAGCAGCAAAAATCGTCTCCCAATGGGTCACAGAATACGCAGACAACATTGCACCCGCCAAGACAGCCAAGATCAAAGGACTAATAAAAGAAAATGTGGGTTGACTGAGGAACCGCACTCCACCAAATGTAACTGGTGCATCAGCAAAAAGGCAGAAGACTACACTGTGTACAGGACCTCCTTTAACCAGTTCCACTATCTCATTGGTCTGGAAAAAGTTACAGAGATGGTTCAAGTATAGTTCAAGCATAGTTTTTAATATTTATAGAAAATCCAATCAGTGGTGAAGTTGGATTGTGATAACTTTATATGAAAGGTATCTTTTAAAAATGTATACTTTCCCAGCTCAAAGCCACTTCCGATAATTAGAATTATCATGATTTAAACTGGCCTGTCAGTGCTGCTTTTATGAGGTGTTAAATACTGCTCTCAAGGAACAGACAATGGATTTGCACCTTAGCGCAAACTTGCATGCCTCAACCCCGTGTAATTAGGGGGTGGAGACATCTAAGTAAGAATTTACCAGTGTTAAGTTATTTCAACTAACTTTTCTCTCATAGGCCGAGATCTCTGCCTCGAGTCGCAGAACTCCCATATGAAAGAATATGGAAATATAATAAAGTTTATGAATTTCTAAAATATAGGAAATATATTTGATTGCAAAATAAAAAGGCCGATCCATTTACAATAATTATTATTAGAGTAGAACTAAAAACATTTTTTTACAGCATTAAAATATAATACTTTAATGTATTTAATATTATTTCCTATGTATTGTTATTAAGTCCCTGCCTTTATTAATTTCTATTGGAGTGAGTAGTGGTTGCCGTACCTGATAGTAGCCATGTGGGGTGCTTTACTTACTCCAAGGCTTGGCTGGAGTACATTTATTATGGTTTTTTGTGACTTTTTGGGCTGTAGTAGCTTTAGCAGTGTAGTTTGTGAAAAGCAATGGGCTTTCCCTTTAATGAAGGGGTGTTTGTATTAGGTGTCCCACAACTCCTCCTTACCTCTTCCTAATACCCTCCCATTTAGTAGAAGTTCAACAGCTCCTCATGGACCCCTGCACATTTAATATAAAAATGTATAAGTACATGTGCGGAAACCTATGCCACGTTGTCGGAGATCCCTTCATAGAAAAGGTAGGAGAAGTAGAGTTCTCAGCATGTGGGCCTGTGAATAGCATTTTGGAGTACATGAGTAGTACTATTTAAATGGGAGTGAGCCAAGAAATTAACATGGAGAGCCGAGCCGAGCCATAGCTAAGACAAGAGTCTGGCTAGGATCCCAGAGCTCATGCATGAGCTGATCAACATACAACGAACCACGTAAAATATAATAAATTCTCTTAAAAGTTCAAAAAAGTGTATTTCTGTAATATGTGGAAGCTCTGACATTAATAGGGCACATTATAGCACTGAGCCGAGTAGTATTGTTTAAAAGTGATAGTTTTGTACAACGGGTTGTCGGATCTCACATATTCGAAAGTGCTTTCATACGTGATAATGAAGAAAAAAAGACTTTTGGTGAAATAAAACATTTGTCTATTACATAATTTAAGCAGGGAAACCACGATTAATCCAGTTTTTTTGGTTTCAATTTGTAAAGATCAGCCAGTGAATGGGTATCTATTTGTCTTTTGCTTATGTGAATGCTTTTGTTTGACCTCTTGGTGCTTTCTTCTGCAGTTTTTTTTAAATACTGTGCAAACTCCGCCCTAAGGTATTGGAGCACTTTACATGAGCACCAGTTACATTACACAAGTTCAAATGCATTGTTAATAGGCACAGGGAGATTGATTGATTTGACCAGAATGATATGGTATTGAGCCGACACAGAGACTCAAACCTGTTTTCCAAGTTCTGTAATAGGCACCCCCAGCCATAACACCACATCCAGGCCAGGTTTGGAGGCAGAAGCCACATGAAAACTCAGCTTGTGTGGGTACGAGGTTCCAACAAGACCTCGAGCTGAGCCAGAGCCAGGCTTCAATCTCGAGCCTGGCTCGAGCTTTCAGTGGCTCTCCTATCGTTATTACTACTACTGTAGACTTTGCATACTACAACATCTACTTTATGACTAGGCCCCAAAGTTTGCAGCACCCAGCATATCTATGTAAACGCTCAGAAGCTCGTAGGGTTATGGCTATTCACACACATTTGTTTTCACCCTGGAAACACAATTAAACAGGTTCCACTGAAAGGCAGTATTAAGTGCCTCTCTTGGGAAGATACTATCTTGAGTAATGGCGATGTAATCTGCCTGTTACCAGACTGCAAAATACTCATCCTAATTAACCATTGTTTAATTATGCTGAAATTGATGGTTAATAATTGTGTGCATGGTATGTTAAACATGCATATGTCAAACCATATTGTAAAAAAAAGAGAACCACAATGTATTTAATTATATGTTTGAGTAGTTAAGCTATAGCATTTTCTTTATTAATTCAACAAACATGCATGCATTTTTGAGAACTAGTATTTTTAATACAAAATCATGTATTTTGGCCCCCTAGAACGGCTGCTGCAGCTATAGCTATAGTCTTTCTTTCCTCCTGCCATTCGAAATCTGCTATGTAAAGAAACCGAAATGAATGCTTAGACCTTCAATATGAACTCAATTTATTTCCACTTGTTTAGAATGACAGCGTATCTGCGGCTCAATGCAGAGTTGCACTCGGCTGGTCACATTAGGGTAATTATAAAGGGTATAGAACTGGGGCGTGTTAAACACCAAGCTTTATTCTGCAGAGGAACAGACACAAATTTGCCATATGGTAATTTTGGAAATTGGATGTATACAAACCTGAGGGCCAATTCTAGAAGCACAGTAAATATCGAGTCAAAGAAATTGGACATTTTATTTTCAACCTACTTCAGGTCTTAAATACTTATTTCAGATAACGAATTGCATTGCACAAGATACAACTGTAAATTTCTCATTTAAAAAACAGTAAGGAACAAAAAGAAATGCAGCAACATTTTTGATGTGAATTGAAGGAAAGCAGAATGAAGTTATATTGAAAAACAATTATAAAAAATATTAATGGCACAATAAGTACACTAAAATCTTTTAGTGCATTACGAGTTGAATTTTACTCACCAACTCGCAACTAAATGGAACTTGTGAACTGTCAACAAAGATAAGTGTTCCAATATTTTATCCAGTCCTTCTAAAAAAATCTACTGTAATCTAGATGTAAATCAGTATCACCGACCACACTAGAAGGTACCATAAGCTACTGGATATGAAGACACTGGAGGTTACTTATCTACATGTTTTTCCATATTATTTTTTACATAGAGTCTGATTGACTAACAGTCGGACACACTAAAATGACGTGATTTGGAGTTCCGCACTGCAAATTAAAGGGAGGGGATTTTTTTTTTTCTGTCTATTCCAAAGTGATCTGGTATCATCTATTATTAGGTCGTTATTTCCAAATACAAAATTACTGCACATCTTAATATATTTAATCAAAGCCCACCACCTTTGAGCTGATACGTTTCTTGAGTATTTCTAATTGCCAAGTATTGATTTAGTCGCCTTCACAATTACATTTTGGGTGATCTTCGGAAGCAAAAAATATGAAACAACTGATATTGGAGGAAACATTACGTTGACATCAAAGACATTGACTACGTTGAACCAAATACCATCCCAGAACATATGCACGAGGTCTGCCTTGTGGTCCTGTTAGTGCCCGCATGTAGAAGAAGGGAGTAGGCTTACTTTGTAATTGGGCAGTCGGACTGCCGCCTGCTTGTCGGGCAGTTTCCTGACCGCCGTGATAGTGGGGAGCAATATGACACCTCGCTACCCTAATCTGGCTCTCTGCGTCTTGGTCTCAAAGATATATCATTGAGGTTTTAGTGTCGTTTGCCATGTTTCTGCTGAGCAAACTGAACCATTTTTGGGGCATTTAAAGCACACCTTCAGTTTCCAGTTTTAGAGAGTGCTGGAAAGATTAGAGCAAATGATATGTTGTGATAGAAGTTGCGCCTCGGCCAGTTGATGTGGATAGATAGATTCTAGTGGGCCTATAACTGAACATGAAACTCTAGATTTATAATTTTATAGTAACTGAAGGGAATATGAGGGCAAGTGAATACCAAGCAGTGTGAGTTGGGTCATTCACTACTTAATTGAAGGCAACTGTTGTGAATGGGATCTGTAAGAAATTTGGTATCAGGACTGTCTAGCTGGCCTTGCCTTTGGTGTGAGGATGTAAAATGAGTTCAAGAAATTCATCAGGGAAGGATTAATTGCATCTGGGAGCTGCACACCACTACCGTGATCACCTAGCAATCAAGGGTCTAGATAGTGGAGTGGTGTGGCTCACTGATTAGAGGCGGCAGACCCGGAAGCAGAGGACGGCCTGGGACCAGGGTTCAATTCCCGACGCGGCAGGGTCGTGAACCAGGGTCAGCGGACTCGATAATTCTCGCCTCGGTGCCCACTCTAACCAGGGATCACACTCGGCAACTCTGGGTATTAGCTTGCCTCATCTCCACAACGGCCCCCCACATACGCTGGGGATGCCTGGTTTCACCTTGGAGATACCCAGGAGGGAACATCTCACAGGGAAAGCCAGGATGGATTCCCCAGCGGTCTATAGCGCCAGGATGCCTCCGGGTAGTAGTGCGCTTTACAAGACACACACATTTACATTTACATAAAGTGGGACTTATCAACGTCCACTACCCCCACTCCTTGACGCTTGCCTTCTCTACTTTTCAAGATGTTTTATGTCTCAGAGGCAGAAGATCATTGAGAGTGGCTAGTGCTTTGTCTCCAAACCATGCATTACCGAGGCCATGTATGTACTAGTTTGTGCAACATGCCCTTCCTATTCAATGGGCTAGCAAACAAGTAGTGGAAGCTGAAATGAGTAATCAATGTTATAATATATTTATTTCTCACTGATTTCAAATCTCTGTACTATCCATTATATTGCCAACACACACTACACTAATTCAAATATAATATGGGAATATATATGATGCACATTTACCAACAAAATAAATAAAAGCATAAATCAATGAATTTCTTATAACGGATACCTTCAGTGTGCATCTTACAAATTCACTGTTCAACACATATGTGCTGTCATTAAAAACAATTGCATCCTGTACATAACGTATTAGGTAATAATAGGTGAAAAAAAAAATCAATGCAAAAAATATTAGACCTGGATTTCAGATCTGTATTTGCAGTCAATTAAGAAATTAAGAAATCATTGGTAAGTAATAAGGAATAACACGTGGAGTATTTTGCCCCGTAGTACTACCCCTTTCATACTTGTTATGTGGACACTTTACACTCTTTTAAGCTGCCTAGAACAGCTCAAGACAGTGTGATTTGCGTTCATTCCAGATGAGAGCAAGTGCTAAGAGAGAGGCAAACATAACTTGCAGCCACTACTATTTCAAAGGATTACACATAACTACTCCTCACTAAATCACGCCTGCAATTACAATTTATGTGTTAGAAAAAAATTGATTATTGCTTGAAATACCGGTGCTCAGGTCACAGCTGATCAAATGGCACAATATGGTGCATGTGTTTATTTTCCCCAAAGTACACCCCCAAAATTGATTTTTCCATTCTTATACCACAAAAAACATCAGACATTCTTCTGAAAAGCGAGTGACTCACTAAACTGCCATGAATGGAGAAACTGGTATTTGGCTTATTATTTTCACACACAAAGTCAATTTCACACCACCATACAATTTATTCACACGTATATTTCCATTTAGGAATATAGATGTGATGGACTCACTTGAATATGCAGCTTTCTAATGTGATATTGTCATTACACGTTTCTCCTCCAGTAATGGGCTAAGCACTTCATAATTTGGAGATAAAAACTGATTTTTAAAATCAATTACACAGCTACATGTGTTGTTGTAACAGTGTACACTGCTAATCTTCTTCTGGGATAGGATTATACCTTTCTGGTAATTCAGATTTCATTACGCTGCTCATATTACTGCACAGCATTACAGAAATAATCAGAGTGGGTGTACTCTGCAAGCAATAATAAATGAGGGGTTTTCCAGATAAGGGAGGTTGTTCCCTGGATGCACTGTGATAGCGGCCACCAATGGAGTATGCAAATTGACTGGGTCAACGTTTTCAGGCACAAGCTTTATGCAAAATGCAAAATTTATTTCAATTATATTCTGGTTAACAGCAAAGGATGATTTTCAATTATCGCTCATCAGTGGATATTTCAAAATAGTAAGACACAGCGGATAGCCCGCAAATGCGCAAATTATAGTTTTATATTCTAAAAATGCTCAAGACACACTGCTAAGATTGATTCAGAATTTATTTGAATAGAAATCAGAAAATCATACATTTTAGTACAAATATTAATAGTTCGGGGCAACAAAATAAATGAATTGTGCTGTATATAAAGGAAATACAATGGCATTCATATTATACTTATTTGTATTTAGAATATATTGAATTTAAAATCTAATTTGAAATAAGTTTTAAGATTATTTGGCAGGTGTTCTTTTACTAACCAAACAAAAGATTTGCCAATAGCATGTAAACAATTATGCATTGTTAAGTCACATGAAACTTTTGATCGCCTTTCAAAACATCTCCAAACTTTCCGCACAACTAACTTAACTATAATAATTAATATTTGAAATATATTAACAAATTAAAATTATTGTTCAGAAATTTAAATTAAAATTGTTGACATGTTATTTGAACATATGTGTGTACATTTTGATTTTTACCACTTATGTAAGGGAGGAAACCAAATACAAAATAAAGAACATGGAACATGCATTTGTTTCAAACAACATTCTTGCCTTTTTCAGGCATACAGTTTAGAATATAGGGCCAGATATACGACCATTTCATTTTGTGAGTTTCTAATTGTGAATTTTGTGGCTTACAATTAGAAACTCGCAAAATGTAATGTACTAATGTGTCTCAGACTCATTAGCGATTTCCAAATGGGTCGCAAGGCCCCATCAATATTCCTGAGGCAGGAAGCAATTTGCAACCCATTGGTGCATCTGTTTGTGCTACTTTTAAAATAAAGCAAACACAAGGAGATGATGGATGAAGCACTGAAACTTTTCAAACACTCACCCCCAGTCACAGAGTTGGGTTGAATCCGTCATCGTTCTTTAGTTCACTTCACCACCCCAGTTCAGACACAGGTATATGCAAATCAGTCTTGACCCTGTGTCTCATTAGAACAGTCCAGACCGAACTGCCAAGCCATGTCTTCCCTGGACCAGAAACAAGCATCCTGGGACCAGTTTCGGGCTAACAGCCCTCATCAGCCAGGCCAGCTTGAATCCAGTGGCAAAGTGAGCAAGGGACTCACGTCTGGGCATACCCTGACAACTTATGGCGAACAAAGCAAACAAAAGGAGATGATGGAGGGAGCGCTAAAACTTTTCAGTCACTCACCCCAGTCACAGATCTGGGTTGAATCCGTCATCGTTCTTTAGCAAAACTGAGCCTTCTTCTTAAATTTGTCAGTTTGTATTTCTTCTGACACAGGGAAGTGCTGCTTTCAAGTACACCTGTCAAACATAGAACCTCTCAGCAGATGTTTAGGCATTGCCAATTTTATGAATGTTTGTATCCATACAAGAGCTGTAAACATCGTGTTTCGCGCACCAGTTTATTATTAGCAATTAGATTTTCACAAGGATGCGTATGAATTTTCAAGACTTTAGACGGTATTTTACAATACTTTTTCAAACATGAGATTTAAAATTGTTTTTGTTTGTGCTAAATAGAAATGAAAACGGACAGATTAGCAGATCTTTTTGAAAGACAACTGCATAATAAGGCCGAGTGATGGGGAGCAGAAATGTATCAATACAGAAGATCAAAAGTCAATAAATGCCACATTTCAGATAATTATGCTAGCAAGTCTTTGTAAAATGGCCTTGCTTAAATGAGAAGATCATAATAATATCTGTCTTATATTACACTCGAGGATGACGCCCTCCTTTTTCTAGATGCTGAATACCAGGAGATAATGTTACATTATAAAATTTGACCCATCCTATCAACCTGATAATAGTGTAAGACGAAGGTAGCCCAGCTGGCATTTGCCTCCCTGACTGACAGCTAGACAACAAACTCTGTAGGTGGCGTTTGACTCACTGAGACATCTTGACACAAATAAACCCATCAATAAAGTAATTGTTTTCAACTCATAAAATATCCCTAAATACATCATAGATGACATCACTGATGACATAACAGGCCCAGCCCGGTTCCGTAGCGCAGTGGCTTTTGTTGTGAGCAGGGGCAGGGCGAGGTGGTGGCTGGCCTCAGGCTCAGCCTGGCTCTAGTCTAGGCCTGGCTATGACTCGAGGTGGGTGGGTACTGCTCGTTGGCTCTGCTGGTCCTCTGAGTGCACCCCTGGGGGCAAAATAATGGAAATTCTGTCTGTGACATAGTTCGAAGACCTGCTTGCAATACAGATCAGAAATCAATGTCTTAAGGAATGGGTTAACAGATAGATATGACGGGTATTAAAAAAGAAATGCAGTGGCATCTGCCTACGCTTTACATGCAGCTTCGACTTGTGGGCTGCGATCAGTAAATTTTCACCGCTTTGCGGATGGTCTTTGTGGTATGGAGAAAGGTGACCTCCCTTTCAAATACATTTGCTGTTAACTAAGTTTTAGCTAGACACATCAGTCTGGTGCAAAGAGTGCTATAAATTCTGGCGCACTCAAAGAACATTATTTTATCAATTCGAATGTATTTGGTTATGAGCCTATTTTCGATTTGCAGAGCAATTGTGTAAGTTCTGATGGTGCTCTCTGAAGTCTGCATGGTAAAAAGAACTCTTACCTGTCAACGGGACACAACAAAGGCCGATAGCGGAATATAGTCTTTGCTCTGTTAAGCCAGTAATATATCATGCACAAATTGATAAATGTTACTTGTTTTCACTTTGTTTCTTCAATAGAGTCTACTTTAAGGAGGATTGGGCTGCAGAGTAATATATCGCATTTTGCTGTTTTTACGCCTTGTTCTGAGTGAACGTGTTCAATTTCGAAGATTTCGTTTTCACTGTGTAAAACATTTTATCACCCCTGGTTCTCCATAAAGTAATCATTTACTATGCTTTAAAAGTTAATACAATCGAATATGTAATGAAAAATGTGTTGAAAAATGTTTTGTTTTGGCCTTTCTTGTTGGGATAACCCCCCCCCCAAACTCCCTCTAGTAGTGGTTGCTCACTGCGCTTGCTCACTACACACCATGTGGGGGCTGGTCTCACTTTTACTTTGTTCTCTCTGATTCACTACTTGTCTATTTTTGTTACTCTCTGAAAGAATGTCTATGGGTACATATGACTAGGTGGGTAACCTGGTGCTCTTTAAGGTCATCATCTACTATTTACTGTGTTTTCAAATTTGATACAATTGGATATGTAATGAAAAATGTGCTGTAGAAATTCACCATTTTGGTCTGTCTTTTTCCAAACCCCACTGGTAGCAGTCGGTCTGGCTCGCTGCGCTCGCTTGTTACGCGCTGGACTGGGGTTGGTCTGGCAAAATTTCCCAGGGCTGCTTCCACTTCCCTAATATTGACTAGCAAACCCTATTTTTGGAGTCGGTAATAGGTCCCCGACTCGCAAAATAGGGCAGGTACATTTGAAAGTGCATTTTACCAGTCACAAAAATAATACTTTTTAAAAAAGTATATACATCAAAAGTATTCAAGCAAATTCAGCAGTATGACATTAATATTCTTAGAAAGATTTGTGTATACAGAAGTTTTGAAAGCAGTTGAGTCACCACTCCAATGCGGTGGTAAAATTCAGTTCTGTCTAGTTGTAATCATGTATCCCCTCTCCTTTTGCATTGTTCGAAGGGTGTGGACAAGATATGCAACTGCCGCTCTCTTCATAATTTTGTAGAATGGAGAGCCCATGTGCAGCAAATAATATTAGGCCTGGGATTTAGATGTGCATTTGCAGGCAATTAAGACCTTAGAATGATGTGTTGATGCATTTCAAAACACAAGATCCATTTCCCAATCCAGAAACAAGCCTGTGTGCGTAATTCTGCCCCTTTATACCAATACCTTGTTTACCTTTTAAGGTCTGGTGTACAATAGAGTGAGGAAAGATGAGTTCATGCTTGGCTTCTGTATCATTATAGAGAATATTTGAACAATGCATTTTGTTTAGAATTGTAGGCAGAAGATTGGTGTTACTTTACTTCCTTCTCATCAGAAGGTCATCTTCCTTGTAGCTATCTCTTTGGCTTCTACACTTCCAAACAATTTGTGCATGAGAGAATGGACATTTTCCTTCTCATTCAAAATAAAAATAACAAATTGGCATGCTTTCTGCTGCTACTCCTTTTACTTGCACCTTGCATGCACAGCAGCTGAATGCAAAAGGTAATTGATTTTACCCACTAGCAGACTGCCAGTGTTGTATGAGCAGCAGTTCTCAAAAGTAAATAAACTGTCAGTTGGGTTGATAATGCCCCTCCACCGTGATCTTTGGGCAAGGTCACTAAGCAAAACAGACCATCAAGACCCACAAGTGGAAGAAGAGGACTCTAGTTGGAAATGATTGCTGCAGCATTGTTTGAAAGTAAGGCTTGTCCATTGTTAAACAAGTACACTGTGTGTCTTCACCCATGGCCTCAATTAAACAAAAACTGTTAAAGCCCTCATGGGGAAAAAGAAAAACACTCTAAATACCAACAGCAGCCTCATATCCCTCACAGACTAGCCTTCACAAATGATCAGAAAGACTTTCTCACCCCCTAGATTCTATGAAACATACATTAAAGGAAACATTCATACACACTCCAGTTGCTCGTGGCTCACACTACACTCGTCAGAGCAACAGACGCACACAATTAACAGCCCTCTCCCATCCATACCAGACTAGTCGGCACACAATACTGGCAACTCTCATACTCAAAAAGAAGCACACACTCCTCACAGACTCGAAGTCACACACTACTGGAAGCACTTTCACACCAAACCCAGACTAGCAGTCACATATTAGCAACACCAGTCTTACAGACTTGCCTCCACACAGTACTGGGTGCACTCCCACGCCCATCAGAAAACTAGCAGTAAAAACTATAGGTAGGGCTGATAACTGAAAGTGCCTCCTCATTGACTGGCGGCACAAGTGCAGAGGTAAAAAAACTGCAAATTCTCTGTATAGCATGAAAGAATGCAGTTGACATCATCATTATTCAGATATATTCTAATTTGTTAAAGTGCATTATAGGAGGGTAATCAAAATCATATTCATGCACAAAACATCAGGTGTACATTTAAAATAGGTGCACAGCTGAGCTATATCAAATGTGCGCAGATGACCTAAAGGATGCACTTTTCAGGCATATCCCTGACCAATTTAAAGCTTTTGGCATGGACATTGGGCCCCTTCTGTAACTTGCTGCATCTTTCATATGGCTTCGAAATGGGTTCCATATTTTCTTAATTTATTAATTCCATTACAAACAAAAGCAGTACATTTTTCCATCGCATAAATCAACCATAACTTAAGTATGACACTGACATTGGATTAGTAGCATTCAATTTCCTTATATGAGTAATTGTAAACGGTACAGCTAACGACAGGGGGATCAGGATTCTCCCCGGTGTCCTTAAATAAGAACAGTAGAGGGTAGAGTGGTAGTTCAATCTTAGATAGAGCTTCTTTCCAGAAAAGCTAGGCAGATCTTCATTGCCAACTGTGTGTGACGTTGTTTCCCTTTCACAAGATTTCATCCTGTATATGTAGGGCTTTCAGGTGCACATGAGCTAGATCCCATCTCTTAAGGTTTTTGTAGGCATCTTCTGTGCATTGGGAACGATGCGCTGCTGTGTTCCTGCTCGGGGCTTGTCTCCCTTTTGCCTTGCTCCACTCCGGACACCAATTCCGGCCGGGTAGCGGCCATCTTGGTCCTGACTCGCGCTATTCGCGGTCAGCGGTCCAGTTGTTGCTTGATTCTCCCGGCTCTGGGCAAACCTATATGGAGGGGCCCTTCTGTTTGAAACGCTGCTACTGTGAGCTCCTTATTTCTAATGCTGGTGCTCTGATTTGTTTTTAAACTTGCCCTTCGTGTTATTTTTCCTTTTCTGTGTGCTTGAGGGAATTTGGGGGGAGCGCTTGGAAGGGAATTTGGGGGGGGAGTGCCTGAATTTGGATTTTATTTTTTCGGGGAGCTTGTGAGGGATGTTTTGAATATTGAATTTCTGCTTTTACCTGCGCTGCTGTGTTCCTGCTCGGGGCTTGTCTCCCTTTTGCCTCGCTCCACTCCGGACACCAATTCCGGCCGGGTAGCGGCCATCTTGGACCTGACTCGCGCTATTCGCGGTCAGCGGTCCAGTTGTTGCTTGATTGCTCTGGGCAAACCTATATAGTGGGGCCCTTCTGTTTGAAACGCTGCTACTGTGAGCTCCTTATTTCTAATGCTGGTGCTCTGATTTGTTTTTAAACTTGCCCTTCGTGTTATTTTTCCTTTTCTGTGTGCTTGAGGGAATTTTGGGGGGGAGCGCTTGGAAGGGAATTTGGGGGGGAGTGCCTGAATTTGGATTTTATTTTTTCGGCGACCTTGTGAGGGATATTATTAATATTGCATTTCTGCTTTTACCTGCGCTGCTGTGTTCCTGCTCGGGGCTTGTCTCCCCTTTACCTCGCTCCACTCCGGACACCAATTCCGGCCGGGTAGCGGCCATCTTGGACCTGACTCGCGCTATTCCCGGTTACATGGTCAGACCACTTCCCAGTATTCTGTTCGTGGACGGCCTTGCAAGAACGCCAACCGCCACCCCGCTACCGTGCCCCGAAGGTCAGAAAGATGGATACTGTGCTTTTGAGTGCTAAGTTGGGGGCTTCGCGCCCGTCCCTTGGGAGCACACTATCGGAGAATGTTACTACGTTTTCTAATTGGATTAGTGATGCTGTCATGGGCCTTTTGGCCTATGGCCTCCGTAAGTTGGGGAGAGAAACCCCCTCCAAGCCTTGGTTCACGGCAGAGCTGAGGGATCTCAAACACTCTTGTAAGGTCTTGGAGAGAACATGGAGGGCCAGCGGCTATTGTCCTACGGCCAAACAGGCTCTTAGGGACAAACAGAAATTGTACTATTCAGCCATCTCCTTGGCAAAAAGCACCCATTTTGCCGCGCGCATTGATAGGGCTAACAATAATGCGAAGGAAATCTTTGCCATTGTGCAGAGTTTTGTGACGCCTCAAGCACAGGAGATAGAGGCTACGCCCTCAGTCATCTGGGCAAATCTCCCAATCATTTTAGGGAGAAAATCAGGGATATCCAAGACTCCTTTCCAAAAAACCTGACGCCTCCCCGGCCCCAGCGGGGGCTTAGTGTGGCGAAGGACCCAGATCACTCCTTCTCTGCCTTCTGCCCCATAGACCTCTTGGCCTCTCGCAAAATCCTTGGGGCGTTGAAATCCGGTTCCCCCAGCGATCCTTGCGCGGCTCGGCTGCTGGCTGATCTAGCCGACACGGTTAATTCGGAAGTCAATATTCTGATCAACCAGTCGCTTCGCGAGGCACACGTTCCGCTCGCTTGGAAGCAGGCCCTCTTACTTCCATTACTTAAGAAACCCACCCTTGACCCCTCGCTTCCCGGTAATTATAGACCCATCTCTCTTTTGCCTAGTTTGGCTAAGGTTTGCGAAAAGGTGGTCACTTTGCAGTTAACCAACTATGTGACGAAGTCGGGCGCGCTACATCCTGTGCAATCGGGGTTCCGGGCCGCCCATAGCACAGAGTCGGCACTGCTGGAGGTGGCTGAGGCCATTAGGGACTGTTTGGATGCCGGCGGGAGAGCATCTCTGGTGATGCTGGATCTCTCGGCGGCATTCGACATGGTTCCCCACTCTCTCCTCCTTGACCGATTTACTGACATCGGCATTGCAGGTACGGCGTGGAGCTGGCTGCAATCCTTTTTGGAGGATAGGTCACAACAAGTCTGGCTCCCCCTGTTTGCCTCGTCCCCCTCCCCTCTCTCCACTGGTGTCCCGCAGGGCTCTTCCCTTAGCCCCCTTTTGTTTAACATATTTGTGACTCCCCTGGTTTACCTGGCGGAGTCACTGGGGGCTAGGGTGATGGCCTACGCGGACGACATGCAGTTATTGTTTACCTGGAGAAGGGGTGAGGACTCGGTTAACACGGCTCAGCGCTGTCTTTCCGCGGTGTTTCGCTGGTTGGCCAATGCACAACTCAAGTGCAATAAGGAGAAGTCGGAGGTGCTCTTGTTTGGAGTGTTTCCTGCGGGCTTTAGAACCAGACTTTGGCCCCCGGACTTTCCCCAATCAGACAAGGGCCTTGCAAAAAACTTGGGGGTCTGGTTTGAGGAAAATTTGAATTTTGCGACACATGTCAAAAAACTTACAGGGACCTGTTTTGGCATACTTAAAACCCTGCGTAAATTCCTCCCCCTTCTGCCTGCGGAGGCTAAAGAAACAGTGGTCCGGGCATTGATTCTTTCTCGGCTGGATTATTCTAACGCACTCTTAGTGGGATGTCCAGGCTATCTGATAAAAAAATTACAGGTAGTCCAAAATGCGGCTGCTCATCTCCTTCTGGGTCTTTCTTCCGGGCAGAGCGAGCGGGTCCATCTCCGCCACCTTCACTGGCTCCCAGTTGAGGCTCGCTTGAAATTCAAAATGCTGGCCATTGTCCATCGGGCCTTGTATGGATTGGGCCCACTCTATCTGCAGAAGCGCTTTTCTTTCTATATTCCTTCCAGGACCTTGCGGTCCTCAGACCAACTCCTTATCCAGAACCCGCGCTTTTCACGCCATATGCTAGGTGGCTGCTCTTTCACCCGTAAGGCTGGCATAGACTGGAATGAGCTTCCTCTCGCCCTCAGGAGGATTTCGGATCCGGTTATCTTCAAAAAGAATCTAAAAACACTTCTGTTCTGAGTCCATTCATTTAGAGGCTCTTCCTGTTCAGCTAGTGGTGGGGGCTCAGGGTAGCAGTGCCGGGATACTCTGAGTAGCTGTGCGCTTTAGAAATGCAGTGTAACATAACATAACATGTAACATTAACATTTGTTGGTCCCGAACCATATGTTCAACCAAGATTCATCTGTTGTTTCTATTTCTAGTTCCTCTTCCCACTTCGGCATGTCTAGGTTTCATTGTAACACATGTGCTTCCCAAAACTCTGTATATGTTTCTTATACATTTATTATTATCTTTCTCTTAGAAAAAAGATTTGATAGGAGTGAGATACCTAGTCCCTATCAATCAAAGCTTGGAACTCTGGGTAGTTCTCACGTTTAGGTGTATAGTTACTTCTGTTAATGAAATGCATTCACAACACCAACAATGCTCGAATCTGCCCACCTCAAATATTTGGTTCTGTAGGCAAATGTTTAACCCCTTCAGCTGCTGTGGAATTTCCCACCCAGGCTGAGCTCTATTTTGATGTTTGGTGCACTTAAACCTTCATTACTTCTTTTTCCACAAAATAAACAAGGAAATAGCCAAAATGTAGCACCGTTTACTTTTTTATAAAAAATTGAAAAAAAGTGCTGAGCAAAAAAGGGTAATTTGCTTTTTTAAAATGTTATCATAAAAAGGTTTGCTGCCCTACGATCACCATCTTCTCAGCACAGAGTTGTCATTGATACTTGTCAGCCCAGGTGGACGATTTTCGAATAGTAACATACCATTCTGTCTATTTTCCCTTATGGTCACATGGATATATGGTGTGGTCCAAAAATCTGCGATCAACCCATGAGCAGCAGTTTATAAAAGTCCTTAATTAATTCTGTGCCAACCATGTAACAAATTATATTGTAAAATCAAAATCTAATAAATGAAAAATCGGGATGCAGGAAAGTTATGCATTTTTTTAATGTGCTCTAGATACTGAGTTTAGGAATAGTAGTTATTTGTACAACTCTGAATTTAGAATTACCAGAAATGTCATGTAATTCAGAGGGCATTTTGCAAAATGCGCTCTTCCTTGCACACTCACTTACATTTAGAAGCCGAAAATGGAGAGAAATTCAATTGATATTAACAAATGTTTTACTATTCTGAATTCCTGTGCTTCTCTTGAAAACAAACTGTACCTGACTTGTAGGAATGGGTGTGCAGTGAATGGGACTATATATTCACCATCATGCGATGTATGGTATACCCCCCCCTTTTTAGGTCGAGGACCGAAGGCTGCGCTTGCGCAGTCTCCGGGAGGAGATTTAATGTTTTGGAGTATGGGGGCTTGAACCCGCCTCTCTTCTCCATTGGCTGGCTTCCTAAACGGAGGCCAGCCATTGGAGGAGAGGGGCATCACTCCTTTATAGCCCGACTCTTTCGGATTCGGCAGCGTGTTTTTTGCGTTCTTTCGACTGTGACGTCATCCGTCACTCAGAACGCCAAAAACACGCCCCTGATTCCGAAATTATCGGACCTTTGCGGCCACCATTTTTTTTTTTGCATCGGCGGTCAATGGCCTTCCCAGAGCAGTCCTCAGCCAGCTCACTCCTATGAGACCGCACTGCCTCGGGGGCCGCAGAGGCCTCCCGTCTTCCCCTCGAACCAGCTCCCTAATTGAAGCCAGCCCATGCAGCAGGAACGCACTGATACCCGCTTTCTCTGCTCTCCCCACCGCCTCCCTCCTCGCAGCATCCATGCTCACACCGTCGCCAGCTGCCCGTGCGTGGCTTCCAAGTTCTCACAGTGTGCGAGGGCTTTCCCAAAAACCTCCCCGACTGCCCCCACCCTCTTTTAAGAGCTCCAGGCAGGGGAAGAAGTGAGTACTAGACGCCCTGGAACAGAAGACCACCATAACTATACCGAAAACTCCCCTCCTTGCCTTATTGGGATACACTAACCACATTCCTAAAACACACCGGAAATATATTTCCCTGGGTCTCTTGCTGGCTAAAAGAAGAGTGGCTTGTCGATGGGGTAGGGGACGAGCACCTAGGTTTAAAGATTGGGTAACTGACTTGGTGTACTGCCAGAAACAATTGTCCCACTATGCAGAGCTACTCCCTCCTACGTCACGACCTACAAACATATGGGCCCCCTTCACGTGCTACTTACTCGCACACCCTAATATGCCTCGAAATACTGGTGCGACACCGCCTTCGACTTCACCCTTGCCACATGAACGAATGTCCGCTCCTCCCCCGCCCCCGTGACCTCAATGCCACTCATGATACATGTCTTATATTCTGACCTCCACATTACTTGGCCTGTTGATACACGGATGCCCACTCAGAAGATCCAACCCAGGTTCACATGATCCCTATCCAGCTTCCAGGGTCACAAATGTGATATGTAATTTACTGTATATGAAGGCTGGTACATTTATCGATTGACAGAGTGCACATATAATGATCAGGACATTGCCACAATGGACACCAGAGTGCAAGCTGCTGGACTGTGTCTTTAAATCTATGATGATTGGACCACTGTTATATGCTCTTTTAACCATATACGCGAAGACATGCTTGTTAACTGTAATGTAACCAAACTTTAAAATAAAGTTTCAAAAAAAGGAATGGGTGTGCAGAGTACAACAGGAAAGCACTCAGAAGATAATCTGGCAACATCAAAATGATTGCCTTGCAAATCGACCATTTTTGGTTATATGAGTAGCTGCAGAATTTGGGACCTGGTCTGGCTGCCACTATGAAAAACCTACTAATCCTAGATATTTCTGCAAACTAGACAATGAGAAGAGTCAAGGGAGGTGTGACCTGTGTGGATCCCATGATGTTTTCGTACCCAGAAGGCCATGAAAACCAAAAACGTTGGCTATAATTATGTATTTTCCTCAAATTCATGCAAGGGAAAGTTCTTTAATCTGCAGATATCCACACAATTCTGAGCATTCATCGTGTCTACAACTCTACCAATAAAAGAGGTATAACATTGGTGTGGCTGGGCCTTTCACATGATAGGCCACAAACACAATGTGGGGACATCAAATATTCGTCATGAAAATTGACCCATTTTGGTCCCGGTGGTAGCTGCGGTATTTAGGCACATGCTCACCTACCACCTGGGGGACCAAACTAGGACTGCATATTTCTGAAAACTGGACACCCACAAAGGTTCAGGGTGGTATGGTTTGTGAAGATTCCATGACATTTTCTGACCTATAATGCCCAGGAAATCTCAGAATTTGACTAAAATATGTAATTTTCCTCAGATTTCTGTGAGGTAATGGTCAAGAATCTATGGGTATACAAAAAATAACTACCACCCAGAGTTACCACACTACTGTAAATAAAAAATGATTCCCCTCATGTGTGGCTTGGCCGAACACCCTTGACATGATATGTGTTATAAAGACGCCTGGAAACAGGTAGGTGAAGCTTCTCTTTATTACAGCCTCCACTCTGCATCCTCAAACACGTCAAGCACAGGGCCAACAACCAACGAACTCTGCCAGTCAGGCTGCTCTCATCAACATTCCAAGGCAGCCTCTGGCTTAACAGAAGGAATGTTCCAAGGGATGGAAAGAGGGAGGGGGGGGCAGGAGACAAAGGAGAAACCACGACAGGGTTCTAAAAGAGTCCCATTATGAAACCTGGAAAGGTAAGTTATTATAACAATATGTCCAAAAACACAACAAGGAGACATTACATTCTCTCAGGCAAATTGACCCATTTTGGCGATTTGGGTAGTTGCGTAATTTGGGCCAGAGCTCAGCCGATATCCTGGGAAACCTATAGAACCTAGCTATTTCTGCAGCAGAGTTCAGGTGGTGTTACTTGTGTGGATCCTATAACGCTTTCTGACCTAAAATGCCATGTAAATCTCAAACTTTGACTAACGTCACACAGAAATCTTGCCACACAACATTTCAACAATTCTCCTGAAAAAAATCAGCACCCCATTTGAATAGATGGGACTACAAGCCAAGACACCATAGCCCCCAAAACACACCCTTGAGAAATCAACTTTTCAGCTGGGAAATGAACCCATTTTGAAAATGTGGGTAGTTGGCCTTGATGTTGCAGTGGGCTATAATACACTGTCGGTGGTAAACCTCTAATCTTCTACCAGGGGAACAGAGAGACTTTTATCATTGTGGAGTGAACAACTTGCCCTTGTCTAGGGGGCCTTTCTCCCCCCAAAAACAATAATTGGTGTCTTAGTGGGTCTTCTGCCCATGGGGGCCAATTGGGACTAAATTCCCTAATCACCCAAGCTAGGAGGGCAGAAGAACTGTTCCAAAAGGAAATCCCTGGGTTTAAGTGAAGAGCTGCTCTCACTTGTAGAGCACATCTACAGCACCAATGTGCTTTTCCAGTAACATATTTTTCCAGCAACATATTTAAGCATATAATTTTTCCAGCAACATATTCAAGCATAGAATTTTCCACACTGTGTAGAAAAGTGACCTAGGTTTTGCTATTTGAGAAGCAAAGTATTCAGACCTTGCCTTCATCAAATACACTGATCAGTGTAATCTCTAAGTTGGATAGCCAGTGCTCGAACCCTTAATCAAAATGACCTGGGGGAGACGTAGGATTGTGTAATATGGGTGTCACTGAAGCAGGGTTTGTAGTTAAACCTCAAGGCAGTAGTCATGGCAGTCGAAATCTTAACTAGGGTTTGTGGAGCTCTAGTTACTATTTGGAAAAACTTTGAATTGTGTACCCCTTTTTAGCTCATCCAAGCGCTTGTGATGTGAATCAATTTGGAATTTTATTTTATACGTTCAGAAATGGGGTTCCCAGGCAAACGCTTTACCTGCATGGTGGCTTTCAGACAAATATTACCAAATGAAAGCTTTACAAAGCATTGATAAAACCATTTCGTTTAAGAGTATGACACTAGATTGTTTTACTTTCATCAACTACATTATATGTTGAATTCAGTGTCTAACCAGCATGCTACTCTCATTGTAGGAAAAACATGGTAAGGGCGACTTGTAAGATGTTTAATGGACTAGTGCATAACATTTTGATAAGACATGCACATAGAGCTTTACATTGTAGCTTTATTTGTCAAATATTTATAATCGCAAATATATCCCGCTTCACTACTGGTGTTCTTAATGCAACAGTGAAAGTCTAAGAACTGCTCTGAGGATTTTCACCATTCTACTGTGATATTATTTTACTAACTTTCCCCTAATATCTCTTCTATGGCTTGTGTCGTGTTCTTCTTCTTAGGAAACACGCAGGACACGGTGGTGGTGCTTCAGGTACCTTTATTCTTTATATATATACAGCGTTGCAGTGTGGCGATCCCGCGACCTCTCACCTCGAGGTCCTGTCCCAGAATGTCCCCTGGTTCCCTCCCCTGACCGGATGTGGTGTCCGGTGTCCCCTGTCCCCCACCCTGTGCCCAGGGTCCTAGTGCCATTGTCTACGGCACGACATCTCCCCCTTTGTTGTGAACAAACAGAGAGAGAGAGAGAGAGAGAGAGAGAGAGAGAGAGAGAGAGAGAGAGAGAGAGAGAGGTCTCTACCCCTCAAACTTGTATGTGTCCACTGCTTCTATCTCCTCAATCAGTCTTTTCGTCTTCATGCACTCCCTTCTTGGTCGTTGGTCTCTGACGTCAGTTGGGGATTCTGTTTGTGATGTGTCTTCTTTCAGTTCTTGCTTTGGTGTCTCTTCTTCTTCTGTTTTCAGTTCCCTGAAATGGGAGCTGTTCCGCGTGATGTGATATTGACCGGCGAATGCCGTGACCATTGGCCCCTTGACTTCTGTCACCTTCAAAGGATCTTTTGAGAAGGCGCTGTCCGATTTTCTTACCCGTCTCTGTTTCACTAGCACGGTGTCCCCTTCTTTTATTGTTGGACTGGCTGCATGTCTTCTCTGGTCTGCGTATGTTTTCATTTTCGCTTTCTGTTCCTTGTCTCTTGCCGCGATGTCCTTTTGTTCTGTTTTCTCCACTTCTTTTATTTGTGGCAATCTCGTTCTGCTTGAGCGCCCTAGTACCAGTTCTGCAGGGCATCTCCCAGTGGAGCTGTGGGGGGTGTTGCGATAGTCTCTTAGTACTTGACATAGGGCTTGCCCAGTTGATATTTGTGTTAGTTTTGCCCTCTGTATCGCCTTCTTGATTGTTCCCATGAACCGTTCTGCCATGCCGTTCGCCTGTGGCCACAGCGGTGTTATTCTTCTGTGATGTACTCCCAGGTATGCCATGAACCTCTTGAATTCCTCGCCTGAGAATGGCGGGCCATTGTCCGTTTCTAGTGTCTGGGGTGAGCCCCATGCTGCGAACATATCATTGAGCACTGGCAGTGTTGCATTTGCTGACATTGATGCAACAGGTCTCACTATTGGGAACCTTGAGTATTCATTGATGATTACCAGCAGGTAACTTCCTGTCTCCAGAGGCCCATAAAAATCTGCTGCCAGCTCTGTCTACACCGCCTTCGGTAGTGGGGACATTTGCAGCGGTTCTGGTTTTGATGACGGTCCTGTTATTTGACAAATGTGACAGCGCGTCACCATTTCTTCCACCATGTTGTCTAGTTCCCGAAACCACACTTTTTCCCGCAGCATTTTTTTGTTGCTACAATTCCTCTGTGCGATTCATGCGCCAGTTCCACTGTCCTTTTTCTCAGTGTCCGGGGCATTACTATCCGAGTGCCTCTCATTATTATTCCATTTCCGCACTCCGATAGTTCTTCACTTATCTTTTTGAAGGCTAGCAGTTCTTCTTTCTCTACCCCTCTTTCCACATTACTGTTGCTGTTCACGTGCCTCCATCTTTGCTGTTTGGTGATCTTCATTGATTTCTGCATGGTGTGATCTCGTTTTGTCTCGTATTCCAGCTCTTCCAGTGTTATTGTTGTCGGGGTACTGAGCTTCAATGCAAAATTGAGGTATTCTTCTGCCATCGTTGTTGCTTGTGA
The DNA here is from genome assembly GCF_964263255.1 of Lissotriton vulgaris. Taxonomy (NCBI): domain Eukaryota; kingdom Metazoa; phylum Chordata; class Amphibia; order Caudata; family Salamandridae; genus Lissotriton; species Lissotriton vulgaris. The sequence continues at coordinate 210,550,326 of NC_141690.1, read as the reverse complement.
TGCTTGTGGCAGAGGGTGCCGCAACACATAATCAGCTGGGTTGTGCTCTTTTCCTGGCTTGTGAATAATCTCTCTATCCTGGGCGGTATCTTCGCGTTTGAATTGCCATAAATTGTTGTGAGTGCCTGGTGGTTATGATTGTAAATGGTTTCCCGTAGATGAACATATGGTAATGTTCGCAGGCCCACACCACTGCCAAACTCTCTTTTTCTGGTTGAGAGTATCCTTTTTCGACCTCCGACAAACTCTTGCTTCCGTATGCCACTATGTGTCTTGGGAAGTCCCTCCCTGGTTGATGCTGTGCCAGTATGGCTCCTAGTCCCACTGGACTTGCGACTACTGTTAACTCAGTGCATAGTCTTAGGACGAAGTAGGCCAGGTGATCTACTGCTGTTACGGCCTCTCTTATTTCTTCAAACGCTTTGCTGCATTCGTCGGTCCACAAGAAACTTTGTCCTTGCTTTGTCAGCTCTCTTAGCGGTGCGCTTACAGTGGCAAAGTCTTTGATGTACCTTGCGCAGTAGCTTAATAGACCAAGGAATGACCTTACTTCTGCTACGTCCGTTGGCTTCTTTGCTTTTTCCAATGTTTCCACCTTGCTATGATCCGGCCGCATTCCTTTTCTGGAGAAGATGTGGCCGAAGAAAACCAGTTCATTTCGCCCTAGCTCGCATTTATCTTCGTTCAGTGTCAAACCGGACTGCTCCAGGTGCGAGCACACTTCTCTTAGAGCTTGGTCATGCTCTTCGTCTGACTTGCCAAATACTAGAATGTCATCACTATAATTTAAGCTGTTCTTTATTGGCCTTATTATTTGTCTTATTGTTTCTTGGCTTGGAGATCTTTCGTAACGCTCATAAAGAGGATTCCTTACAGATACCTCAAACTCTTTTTCCCGGGAATATTAAAACAACAAAGAGAGGGAAAATATTTCTTGAAGAGCTCTGTGAAATAGATGGAATTATAGTGAATGGTAGGCTCCCCTCTGATACTCCTGCAAACTTTACACACAAGTCCATCACTGGTGAATCTATTTTAGACTACGTGGTGGTAGATATGCCAACTTTCGTCCTTCTCAAGGACCTTACGGTTACTCATACTCCTCTCAGTGACCATAAAATAATAACCATCTCATTAGATTTAAATCCCCCTCTTACGGATCACTGGTCCTTGGATGGTAGTTTGGTTAATTTTGGAGTTTATAGTGGGAGATGCTTTTGGAATTTTAAAGCAATCAAGGGCATTAAGAGCCTTTTAGATATTGCTGTAAATGACGTGATCAATTGGAAGGGTTCCGAACTAATTTGCTTCGCTAACTTTCTGAATAAGGTGTTATCGGTCGCAAAAAAAACATCAAAGAAAGACCATATTAAAAAGCTTCCTATTTCTCAGAAGTTGCTTAACATAGAAATAAATAAACTTATAAGAGAACAATATCTGAGGTATTGCCCTTTAAGACATCATAGACTGGCTCTACTAAAAAGAAGGAGGACAAGGCTAAAAATTAAGCTAAAAAAGGAAAGAGAGGACTCGGTATGGATCAAAATTGCGGGAGGCTGTCTTCAATGGCAAACCTAGACTATTCTGGTCTCTGATCGGGGAAGGTTGTGGTCTCAGATCCAGATCCTTACCTGTCCCGATTGAAGAACAAAAATGGGTAGAATACATCTTGAACTTGTATGCTGGAAATGGAAGGGTAGTTGTTCTCAATAGGAAAAAAGAGAACAATTCCAGCCTTGTTCCAACCTCCGAAAAAATTATTGAACTAGCCATCAAGGGTATGCGTTCATCTGCAGCAATGGGCCTGGACGAGCTCCCCATTTCTGTATTAAAACAGAATAGTGACATCTGGAGTAAGATTCTTTTCCCGGTGTTTAAATTTTGTTTTCTGCATACCATAATCCCTCCCTCCTGGAAGGGTAGCATACTGGTCCCCCTGTATAAGAAGGGTGACAGAAATGTACCCCAAAACTATCGACAGATTGCCCTCCTCGATGCTGTCGGCAAAGTTTTTTCTAAATGTCTCTTGCAATTAATTAATGATTGGGTAGCCGAGAATAATATATTGCCTCTCGAGCAGACGGGTTTCCGGAAAAAGCATGGCACCATGGATAACCTGACCGCTTTACAAGTTTTATCGGAGAAATACATCACGCTCCGGGGAGGGAGAATATATGCAGCATTCATAGATTTCTCCACAGCCTTTGATAAGGTGGATCGCCCTTTGCTGTGGAGAAAGTTATTGGATATAGGCATGCCCCCTGAGCTCTTAAACTTGGTCCGGGAGCTTCACTCCGATACATGGTGCAGAGTACTCTTGGGAGGGGAAAGAGGTCTCTCTCAAGCTATTCCGTCTGCCAACGGGCTAAAACAAGGTTGCCTTTTGGCCCCACTATTGTTTTCGTTATACCTATCGGACCTTCCGCAAACTTTATCGTCAAGTGCTGGTATTGCCCCGACTCTGGGGGGCAAACCAATAGTATGTCTGTTATATGCAGATGATATACTAATCTTGGATTTGACCCCCACTGGATTGAATATTCGGTTGCATGCGCTTCACGGATTTGCAGAATCACACCATTTAAGGATAAATGTATCCAAGAGTAAAGTCATGTGCCTTGTAGGAAGGAAAAAGCAAAAATATGGGAACTTTTTCTGGAATATAGGGGGCCTTGGATTGGAAGTTGTCCAATCCTATACTTTCTTGGGGAAAATTGTTTCTAGCACACTAAGTAATAAGGCCCATATAGCTAACAATATTCGGAAGGCAATGTCTCATGAGAGGGGACTAAATACCCTCTATAGATCTACTGGACAGAGGCATTTCGCCTACCTATTGGAGGTTTTTAGAGCTAAAGTCCCTATATGGCATAGAATTACTCGAAGTGGGGAGATGGGGTTTTCTGAACATCACAGTGGGAAAAAGTCTACGGAAATTGTGTATGTTTAATACTGCGTGTAATATAGCAGCCTTTAGGCTGGAATTTGGTATACGAAGTGCTTGGGTCCAGGGTCTTGCTGGGGTAGTACGGTGGGTCTCCAGCTTGGCGAACGGTGAACCTGGTACCCTAAGATATCTGATCCAAAAAGAACTCCTTGGACCCCTAAAAGAGCATTCCACTATTGTAAAGAATTTTAGATTAGCAGTTAATCTTTTGAAATTGGATGAATAGACACTTTTTTCTTTATCTACTTATCAGTTAAAACTGACTCTAAAATTGGCCTCATGGAACCTAAGTTTTGATTTAGATAAAGAGGCCATTACTGCAAAAAGGGGCCCGTTACCAGCCATTAATCATTACCAAATTAGGATTTCTCAACCTTATGTTGCCTGGAATCTCCCCCATGGGGTGCGTCGTTTTTTGTTCCTCCTGAGGCAAGTCTTACTCCCTTTAAATAATTTGTTATCTAAATGGTATGGCTCATCAGTGATGTGCAATTTTTGCAACAAAAACAAACAAGATGTTAAACATGTGTTATTCGTTTGTCCGGCCTTAAAACAACATCGCCTCAAATGGTTGAGACCTATCTGTCTAAGACTAAATATCTTTTCTGCTTCTGCTCTTCTCGATGCTATCTGTAATCCGCCAAATGAGAGGTTTTGTTGTATAATTTTTAACTTTTTTAAAAGTTTCTTGGATATATATTAGATTTGTTTTCTGTAAATTGTTGATAATGCTTCAAATGTCAATGTTGGATGATTTTATGTGCACCTCTGTTAAGAGTTCCAAAACATAAATAAAATAAACTTGAAACTTATTGTTTCTTGAAATATTTCTGCAGCCAATGAGATCCCAAAGCTCAGACGTTTGTATCTAAACAGACCTAGGTGGATGGAGAATGTTGAGAAATACCGAGATTGAGGATCCAGTTCTAGTTGGTGATACCCTTTACACAGGTCCAGTTTGGAAAAACGTCTTGTGCCTGTGAGACAGCTGATCATGTCATCCAAGTGTGGTTCAGGATGTTGTTCACGTTCAATGGCCTTGTTCGGTATCCTCATGTCACACATATTCTTATTTTGGATGTGTCTTTCTTTGGGACAGCCACAATGGGCGACACCCAGGGTGTCGGTCCTTCCGCTGGCTCTATTATCTCCTGTTTTAGTAGTGCTTCAAGCTCTTCCTCTACCTGTGGCTGCAGATGTATTGGCACTCTTCTGTGGTGTTGTGCGACTGGCCTCACTGTCTCGTCAATGTGCAGCGTAATTTGTCGGCCTTTCAGCATTTCTAGCCCTTGTAGTAACTTGGGGTATTCTCTCAGAATGTTTTTCTTTTCTGACATGTTGTATGTCATTGCCATGAGACCCATTACTTGAGCCGTGACATTGCTCAGTAGGCATGGCGCCGGCATGTCTCATTTCAGTACGTGCATTTCTTCGGTTGTCCTTTGATCTTTGTATGTCAGTTCTTCTTTGAATTTTCCCAGGTTTATCACTGGTCTTTTGGCCCCCCACGTGAATACTCTGACTCGAGATGGTCTTAGAATCGGCTTTACTTTCATTTTTTCATATTCAGTGCATGTTGCACCACTGTCCAGGACAAATTCTGCCTCATGTGGCCCCACCTTTATGTTCACCGACTCTGTTTTATTTATTTTCTTTTTGTCTATCAGGCATATTCTTTCTTCATCTTCCTCTTCATCTTCCTCTTCCGTTTCTGACTCTGCGGTAACATCTGTCATGAGATATAATCGTTCCGTTTTTTCTTCTTCTTCCTCTCCTTCCGACTCTATTGATGAGCTTCTTGCCCCTGTCTCGACATGCCTGATGTGTCTGCTTATTGGCATTCGTGCTCTTCCTGGCCTTCCTCTGTCGTTTCTGAACTGCCTCCCTTGGCACACACTGGCATAGTAATCTCTTCCATTGCACTTTCTGCAGGTCTGGCCAAAGGCCGGGCATGGGCCTCTGTGTGGGAACTCAAGTCCGTACCTGTAGCATGTTCCTTCCGGCTGTTTCTTCGCCGTCTGTTCACTCTTTTCCTTTTTCCAGCCTCCTGAGCGGTTGTTGTTCGTCATTCGTTGAATCTGTTCTATGCCTCTTGCTTTACCTCGTTCCATTTCTTTGGCATGCGCTGTCGCTCTGGCTTCAGCCCTTCCCAGCGCTAGTATGTTTTCCAGTGAGATTGGTTCTTTTATGATCCTTGTGCGGAAATCGATGTCACAACAGCCTTTGATGATGCGCAATCTTATTGCCTGTTCGTTGTCTAATTTGTCAAACTCACAATGCGTTACTAGTTTCCGTAACCTTGTTGCGAAGTCATCCAGAGATTCGTCTGCTTGTTGGAATGCGATCATGAAGCTGTACCGTTCGAAATCAACATTTCTCTGGGGATCAAATTTGTTTGTTAGGCATTTCTTTAGCTTGTCATAGGTGTCAATCTCTTCTTTTGGCAGTGTCACTAGTAGGTCCTCCACCTCATCTCCTACTAGGTTCAGAAATAAACCTAATTTCTTGGCTGTTGTTACATCAGTTGCATCCACATAGTTTTCAAATCGTCTGACCCACTTTTCCCATCTGATTCCTGCTTGTGGTTCAGATAGACTGAATGGTAGTGGCCTTCTGTATTGCGCACTTGGTTTCGGGTCTGCCATTTCTCCTTTGTTTTTCTATTACTGTCCTTTCTGTGCCTCTTATGTTGCCTTTTCTGCCTTTATCTGTGCTTGTTTGAGCCTTTATACTTTGTTGTCTCACAGTTGTATTAGCTTGTGCTTCTTTGTGTCTTTATATTTTTGACTGGTGCTTTCCACTGTTTCCTTTCTTTATTATCCTTTTATCTTTTTTTTTCACCTTTGTTTGCCTGTTTTTTCTGCTTTCTATTCTCTTTTCTAGTTCTTTTCCTTGTTATTGTCTTTTTCTGTCTTTATTTCCTTTGGATCCCTTGTATTTTTGCCCTTTTTCGTGCTTCTCGCGCTTTGCCTGGCCCTAAAATGGCCGCCGCGCTCTTCCTCATTGGTCTATTTGCCTGACTTCAAAATGGCCGCCGGGATTCTCGCGGGATTTCGTAGCCAATCGGGACGCTGCCTGACTTCAAAATGGCCGTCCGTCTAATCTTCGCTCTGATTGGCTCTCGCGCTTGGTTCCAAAATGGCCACGGAGACTCTTGCGAGAGCTCGCGCCGATTTCTGTTTCTTTAAAGTTCGCGCTTTCCTTGCACTGCAGCGCTTACCAGATCACTTGGTCTTCCTTTCGTAGCGGTCGGGGTGGGTTCCCGCGTCGCTGCGCTTCTCTGCTCTTTCAGATGGCACCTTGATCTTCTTGTTGGGCACGACGCGATCCAGGGTTGGCTCCTGGTTTAAAATCGCGATTACTACAATCGGCACGCAAATGGATCTTCGTTCTCCTTCGTCGCCAGATGTCGTGTTCTTCTTCTTAGGAAACACGCAGGACACGGTGGTGGTGGTTCAGGTACCTTTCTTCTTTATATATATATATACAGCGTTGCAGTGTGGCGATCCCGCGACCTCTCACCTCGAGGTCCTGTCCCAGAATGTCCCCTGGTTCCCTCCCCTGACCGGATGTGGTGTCCGGTGTCCCCTGTCCCCCACCCTGTGCCCAGGGTCCTAGCGCCATTGTCTACGGCACAACAGCTTGTCTAGCTTCTTCTCTTTATATGTGTGCCCTTCTCTAGCTAGACAGTAAGCTGTGACCCTACTGAGTAAGAGAAATGGTATGGATCAGGATACAGGAGATGGACAGTAATATAAAGAGCACATTAAAGAAAGAGATGTGAAGTAGAGGGGGAATGGGGTAGAGAAAGAGATGATGTAGTAGAAATATATGTTAGGTAGGGAGAGAAGTAAAGTATATGGAGAAATGTAAGGTAGCCAGACGGAAATATAAAGAGATATAGAAAGAGGAATATGTGGGTAGAAGAAGGGCAGTAGTAAAATAGATATAGTTTTAAAGTGTGGTAGAGAGAGATAGCGAGCAGGGATTGTAGAGAAATGCCAAGAAATACATTATTCGAAAGGGCGCAGTAGATAGAGGGGTAATGTAGAAAAAAGGCGAATTAGAGAGAGGTAAAGGCAACAAGATGTAGGAGTATACAGAGAGACGTTAGAAAATCAAAGAGATGAAAGGTAGAGAGAGAACAAAATGAGAAGCGGCTTGTAAAAATGGGTCCGGTAAAAAGAGAAGGATATAGCGGGGTGAAAGCTAGAAAGAGAAATGTGATGATGTAGAGCAAAAAGAGGAAGTTGGGAAAAATGAGAGGTAGAGAGTACAAAGGTAGAACGTTGGCAGAGGTAAAGAAAACAGAGATAGAGAAATGTGAGAAGCAGAGACAGTGATGTTGTGAGATCTATAAGGAAAGAGGCTGAGCGAAATACTTGAAGTGGAGGGTTGAAATGAAGAAGGAGGTCCAGAGAGAGATGTGCTGGCGTACAAACAGGCTGTCTAATGCCACACACAACCTTTGCATCATCATGCAGATGAGTGTGTGTGCTATTATAAGATTTGTACAGGAAGCATACCTTTCCAGTATAAAATCCTACATCTAGTGTAATTCTATGACATTCCACACATTGTATATGTGCTGTAAGGGAAACATTGTTAACGATGGCAAAAGCACGAATACCTTTCCAATGAAGACTTTACAATGGAATTACCATGAGTATGCCTTTACCATGGATTGCTTTACAACAAATTTTGTTATAAATGCATAAATGGTAAATGCATATGCCTAGTAAAAAAATGACGTATAAATGTAAGTATTTTTCTGGTAAGTATTATGTGTTTTTTTTAAATAGGGGTTTAGGGTGGGTATAGGTTTTTGGATGCCAAGGGTATTTTTATGGGGTTTAGGGTGGGTATAGGTTTTTGGAAGGTAGGGGTAATTTTAAGGATTTGAGGTGGGATGGGTTTTTGGGTGGCATGGGTAATTTTAGGAGTTAGGGTGGGTGAGGATTTTGGGGTTGCAAGTGTAATATTAGGATTTAGGGTGGGTTTGGGTTTTGGTGTCGCAAGGGTAATTTTAGGATTTAGGTTGGATGAGGGAGTTTGGGTGGCAAGGGTAATTTAAGGGTTTAGGTTGGGTATGGGGTTTTGGGTGGTAAGGGTACTTTAAGGTTTTAGGGAATGTGGGTTAATAGGGTGAGATATATACATATACATAATAATAATACGAAATAGAAATGGGGTTAAACTTACCTCTTAATTTCTACCACGCATATGCCTTTACCATGCATTTACAACGGAGATGTAGGTATGTAGGTATTGTATTATTAAGTATACAACCATTAAACACACTGATCCACATTCACGCATATATAAAAAAAGGATTTATACTTACCTTAAAAATGTTACATTTTCTTGGTAAAGGAATGCTCATGGTAAAAAAAAGTTGTTATAAAGACTTTCTTTGTAAAGATGCTGTTGTGGGTTCAGTGTTGTTGTAAAGGCATTCATGATGAAGGCCCTCGTTGTTCCATCACACACCTGCTGTATAGTGCAGCAGAAAAGCAATGTGTGGAATGTTTGGGGAAATGAAAACCTTATGCAATGTTAGCGCCTGCTTCAAGGAGGTGTTTCTTGATGCAAAGTGCAGTATGGTTATCTTGGTAGATCAAGATTAGTATCAAAATCTGTAAATCCACCCAAGCAATGCCCTTTTGACACAAAATGATGCAAAGCAGTGGAAAGTGCTATTTGCGGTGAGAAAGAGCAGCTTCCAGCACAAAGTACCTTTTGCTCTGGAAAATAAACACCTTTGCCTTACTTTGTCCTGGCTCAAACCTTTAGTACATTTGGCCCCACAGATCTATTTTGCAGGCTTGGCTGTCCAATTAGAAAAATAAGCTGCTTGTTATGAGCAATGTTTCTATGCTAAGAATGTTGACTGTCCCACTTGTTTTCCCAGATGGCCCCTTTGCCCGTGCCTTAACACGTTTCCAAGGCAGTTTGTAAATGGGCCTATGAGAAAGTTGTCCCTTAATTCTAACCCATTATTTGTCACCTTGTCTAGTTGGGTGGGTCCATTAAGGAGCATTGCCTACCAGAAATGATAGATTCTGGCCAATGACTTCACACTTATGCAGTTAGGATAGAGATGAGAAATAGCAGGGCTCAGAGTAATGGAGATTACTGTTTAGTAATTCTGCCATTCTGGGATAAAGTGTTTGAATATGAATGAGCAGTGGGTCTTCTGGATAAGGGATGGATATGGGTTCAAATTGCACTTCTCTTTCATCTACCCTTTAACCCCCCAAATGTATTCACAATAACAGGAAATTCCATGAAACAAAGACATCAGGAAAGAGTAAACGCACATTTTTTCCTAAGACCATCAAAGAAACATCATTGTTTATGTAATAATGGTGTAACTTCGGTCTGTTTTTAGGTTTTTCGCATACAAGTGTCTGCAAGGCACCTTTCCGTGTTCTCCTGCCACATAATTTGTTGTTTGTCATGCTGCCACTCACTGTGTCGCTGTATCTGTCACAGTTAATTTAATTGTAGACTTCACCTCACATGAAATCTCCATTTAAGTGCCCTGAGTACCCCTGCTGAGTAGGTTACTTGTGCAATCCCACAGCCCAAAAATGACAATCACAGACAATTTCTCACTTGTCACTGGGAAATCTCATTGCTTGTTTTGTCCATCATGTCGGCGACGGCTTGCATGCTCGCAGACCTCTGTCTGTCTGGTAAACTGGGGCGAATGTGACAAGGCATCAATTCCTCCTGTCTGCACAGTGATCTCAGCATTCAGACAGAGGCTAGCCTCCCCCAGATCCCAGATGCTTTCAGTGTAGGAAGATGCTCTTTTCCAGTACAGTATTATAAGTGAGCTCCAATACCACACCTCAGTCATGCGGATCTTGCTTCCTTTCGCCTCCTCAATCCAATATAACATGGAAAGTAGGCACAGTTAAAAGAAATTCATTGGTTAATATCCCTTTAAATGCATCACCATGGACACAGTAACCCACCTTAAAAAGAAAAGTTAGAGGAAACTCTTCTGAGAGACACGAACATATGAAAGCTAATCATCTCTCTACTCTACCAGTGGTGGTTGTGGTAAAAGTGGCGCTGCTGGGCGTTGCTCCTGTTTTAGCATTGGCATCTATTAGAAGCAGAGCAGAAAAATGCTGATGCTTGCTATGATTAAATAAAGAAACATTTGACCCACATTTAATAAAGTTTGTGACATCGCTCTTGCAATGCCATACAATTCAGTACTGCACACCTGGACCTCTAAAATGGTCAGTCATTTAACACTTTCTTTTGTCTCGCACAGCTTCGCACACCTCAAAACCAGGCACGGCCAGCACAGGTAGGAGCAGTGGGGCGGGGTGGGCCGGGGTGTGGGGGAAGTCGATAGACGACGGGATAGGTAAAATTAAATAAAAAAATACATAAAATCACTTACCTTGCGCTGGCCGCATGGGTGATGCAGCGAGTGCAAGGTAAGTGATTTTATTTATTTAATTTTAGCTATCTTGTCATCTGTCGATTTCCCTGTTTCCAGCCCGCCCCAGCCCACAGCCCCACTGCTCTTACCTGTGCCGGCCATGCCTGCTCAAAACTTTAGTAAATGTGGGCCTAGGTTAATAAGTCTTACAAAACTGACACAAAAACATTTGATTGCACTGCTCACCACCTGAAACCCAGGGCCATATTTATCATAGGATTGCCTCACTTTTACACCACGCAACAGGGTTAAAAAGTGACACAACCCATGAGATGGGATTTATTAGGCCACGCAAGGCCACCTTGCGTGGCCCAGAGTAGCTTTATAAATCCAGAGTAATGCAACGCAGCTCAAATCGCTGTGTTACGTTACTCTGGCCCAAGGTGCCCCTTCTTGCACAAAAACATGGCCATATTTATTAAGAAGTCATGCAGCACAGCAAGTCACCTTGCTGCACTGTGGTACAGGGAAATTACAGGAATGCTCCATATTTAGCCTAATACAGCACATTCCTGCCTTTTCGCAGCGCTGGTGCATAATATGCCACCTAACGCCAATATAGACACTCTTGCACCATGGTGCATGGGTGTCTGCATTTCAGGCAGGATTGTTTTTGTGCAAGAAGGAACACCTTCCTACACAACAACACTCCTCATTAGCATTTATCTTGCAGCACACATAGAAAGAGGAAAAAACAAGGAGAAAGAAAGCTATTTCTCCTATTGCGCCTCCCCTGGATATGTGTAGCAGTTTTGGCGCATGCCCAGGTCTACTACTAATAGGAAGTCTGGGAATGCATCACAATCCATGGGTTTAGCGTTGGAACACCCACACACCACCCATGGAATGCTGCCCTGCTGCAGAGAAATGAAACACAGTAATATGCACTGCTTTGCATTATTCTGGATTTATCAAGCCACTCAGGGCCACACAAGGAGGTCTTGCACTGCTTAATAAATTGCATCTTAAGGATTGCGATGCTTTTGCACCCCGTTCATGGCGCAAAAGCGCTACAATCCTTCGATAAGTATGACCCACACTGCTGCTAAAAAGGCAGACACCTTTGAACCACCGTGCAAGAATCGCTGCATTGGTGCTAGGCAGCACATTGTGCCTCTGCACTAGGAAAAGGCATGAGTGCACTGTATTGTGTTAAATACAATGCATTCCTGCCTTTCTCTTGTCAAACAGTGCTGCAAGGTGACTTGATGCACTGCATGACATATTGGTAAACATGAACCATGGTGTGAATGCTGTTTGCTCTGGGATGTTTGTGCATCTGGTATTAGCAAAGATCTATAAACAGCCCAATCAGAATGGCTCTTGTGGTATTTCATTGAAATACGTAGGCAGGTGTTAGTTAACACTATACTAATTTGTGGCTGAAGGTTCTACTGTGTCTGAACTTGGTTGAGGGAACAGAATTAAAGTCCACCAAGACTTGGACTTGCATTGTGAGTGGTCCTTTATCTAATGCAATAATTATCACACCTCATAGAATTTGACAAGTTCTGAATGCATCAGGTGTCCTAATTATCTCCTACCATGAGGTGATAATTTTTGATTATCCTGAGAATTCACTGCACAAATGTGGCTTAAAATTTAGATTTGGAGCATACTGCAGTAAAACTTGCATGTTCAAAAATTTGCACAGCATTTTTCCCTCAGTATATTTCCAGAATATACCAGAATTTAACATGCATAACGAGGACCAAGTGGGATTTCACCCTTGGAGAAGATTTCCCCTGTATATGGAATTCCCAAAGAATTCAATAAGTACACCTGAAAATTTACAACAGTTTTAGTTTCACAATAGTGATGTGACTTCCTTACAGAGTTTGCATAAATAAATAACCCTGGGCCAAGCACTACGCTACGCTCGCGGAGTTTGCGAAGTTTGCGCAACTTCGCACTACGCGAGCTGCACGTAGCACAGTGCGAACACGCGTAGTGCAGCGTAGCATAGTGCAGCGCTCATTTTTTGCTTGTTCGCGGTCCTGAACGTCATGTTCGCGACCGCGAGCAAGCAAAATGACATCCCGGCAAGATTCTCAACGTGGGGAGGTAAGGTTTCTCATTGTGAGTGGTTGCGCATGCTCGCGACCGCTCTCAATGAGAAACTACCAGTTCGCGTTGAGAAAGCTGCAGCTCGAGTAATAATCTACTCGAGCAGCAGAAAACTACAGCTCGCACTGTGCAAGATGCCGTTTCCAATGATTGCACAGTGCCGGATGCTTGTCCACACTGTGCAATCATTGAAAACACATCTTGCACAGTGCGAACATGCTACTACGCAGCTCGCGTAGTGCTACGCGAAGTTCGCGTAGTGCGAAGTGCACTTCGCGTGGCTTCGCGTAGCGCTACTTCGCGAACTACGCCCACCCTTATAAATAAACACATAAACAATATATTAATTTGCACAAGTATTGTCTGGTTTTGCCATAGTCTAAATATTTTCCATGAGGAGAAATCTCTTCCTCTTCCCACTTGGGAATGCACGTATTTGTGTATTTCAGAAAATGGGATTCTGTTTCTATGGTTGATTGGAAATTCGCTGCAAAACAAATACCTGCAAACACACAGTTGAATAGATATGAACCTTAGGATATGCCAAAAGAGAATGTAGAATTTCACTCTTGCCTCTCATGACATCAAAAAATGTACCTTGAAACCAAGGAGAGGGGCTCATAAAGTCCGAAAGGGACAGAGCACCAGTAACAATGTCGTTCAAAAGATTTTATCCTTTAGACTCGAGCACAAACTTCTAAATCAGACCCACATACACCACATTCATACACTTGGAACAACTCCAAAAGGGGTACACTTACTAATATTACAAATCTTTTATGTGTTACAAAACAAAAAGTGTTTAAAAATGTTTTTCTTTTCAATAACAAGTCATTGCATTTCAATATTAAAAATAAGCATCAAAATTACCCCGACATAAAAACTATACAGTTAAAATCCATAATTCTCAAAAGACATGGCATCACATAGCAGCAAAGAGACAACAATACATATACACCACACGGAAGGAGAAACAGGATGAGGCAGCCACAGTCCGCCCTTACTGAGTTAATCTGAGAATGAGTATAGACAACGCATGGGACAGTGAAATTTGGCCTCTATGCTTCTAGTCTTGTTTCAGATTTAACAAAATAGATTGCGTTAACGCGTTTCGGTGGGACTATATGATTACATCCATCTTCTTCAGAACAAGAATAGAGAATTCCTTCCACCTTTGCTTCCTCTATAAGTATCTACCAAAAAAATAATACAGTGAACATATTATGGCACACATTTCTTTCTTGTAAAGACATACAAGTGCAAAAATGTACCACATTCTAGAAAGGATTTGAGGCTAGGTCATCAATGATGGAGAACCTGAAAAGCTTGTGATTTTGGATTTAGGTATTGTGAACACATTTAACGTCTTAGGTCTGCCCGATGACTCAGCTTTTGATCACAGGGAGGGCTAAGTTAGGACACACAGAGCTATTACACTTGCAAGAAATTTACAAATGTAAATTTACTATTACACTTTTAAATAATCTTATTGGTTTTGGCTGTTCACAAAATCAGAGTGTAAAGTTATTAAAAAATGTAACTTACATGTATTTACTGCCTAAAAAAGGGGATGGAGGCTAACTTACAAGTGTAAGTTACTACTAAAAAGCAAACAGTGTAAGTCTAACACCGCACACTGCCAACCCCTGCAAGTGCAACACTGTCCCCTAGATAATAATTGAAGAATGGACTTAAATGCAAATCCAATTGGAAATAATGTTACATTAAATTAATTTAGATAGGTTAAAAATGAATAAATATAATTTATAAATAAGAATATAAAATAGTGCATATTTGTGATTCAATTATGACATATTTTAATACCCTTGTTGCATTCACAATTAATGTAACCATACATTTTATTAAATATAAGTAAAATACCTTTAATGAATTCTATACATCACTTTTAATAACTGCAAATACATATTTGTTTTCTTTTACTTTAGGTGGAAATATATTTTTTAATTTAGCTATGAAAAAAATAATTTTAAAAATAAATAATGTTATAGTAATTTAAAATATTTTAAAATGATTTTCAATGATTAAATTTTTAGGTCAAATGTAGCTAATAGTGAAACAGCATTTTTCTTTAGTTCTACAATCAAAACACATGTATCAAAATAATTTACATTAATATTTAACATAAAAATATTTTTACAAACTGTTTCAAATTTAAAAGATCTTTTGACTTTTTCCTACACTTTGCCAAGTAGAGATCTCTGCCTCAGCTGCAGAGAGCTCCTTATAATAAAGGATAGGGACAAATAAGGAAACATTTTAGTGAGAAAACATGGGAAGAAAAAAAGAGAAGCAAAAATAGCAGTACGACCAACATTAATCAAAGAAATTTAACCAGTTATGGATAGTTGAAGCTTGCCTTATTTTAAAAATAACCGTTTCATCCTAGCCTTGAGCGCAACATAGTTAATATCTTGCAGAGCATTTGGATCATTGTGAAATAGACCACCAAGTACCTTTTAGGAGAGGAATAATAGTGTTTCTAGATTACAGGGGTAAGGATTTTAGAAGAGATTTTTGTGCTCATTAGTGAGATAACTCACCACCTTAAAATATTGCTTGCAAGGGGAAAGGACAGAGTGAATGTTGTCAGAGCCTGTTGCTAAATAGAAGGCAATAACATCAACATACAGTGTAATATATGGAAACAATCCCTGGAAGATGAATAGAGGAGAGGGAGTAGATAAAGTTTGCCAAAGGTTTCATAAACAGCTGGAAAAGCACTGGAAAGAAAAGGTATATCACTTTGGAATTATGCAACCAATTGATTTATTATTAATGATAATCTTTGCAGCAGCCTTGTTAAATAAGTAAGGTATCAGCCTGGTGTTCTTGAATGCCGTAAGAATTACAAATAAGAATTCCCAGGTCAAAAACAGTGAGCCGGATGATTGTTGTCATAGGTGAGTGTTGTTCGTTTAAAGTAATTGCAAGCTTCAGCAAAAAAATATGTATTGATAACAATATTACATCCGGGCAGTAAGACACTTTGATCACTATAGTTAAATGCAGCAGGAATGTGTAGTAATTCATTAGTAATGACTTTGGCCAAAGTTTTAGAATCAGAATTTAATAGTTTGATTATACAATATGACCCAAGCTTTAGGGGACTTTTAAAAAACCTACAATGACACCATTGCAGGCGGAGGATAGAATATCTGCAGCTGAGAGTGAATGATTCATAGATTGGTTGAGGAAAGGGATGAGTTTAGAAGTTAAAGTTTTATAAAACTTCAATAAATAGAAGAAATACAGTCTCCCTGAGTAGGAGATAATTATTTTGAACATTGATTGGTTGTGACCTGAAAATAAAGTCAGGATTGTTTCTTGATCATGGGTAGTAATCTTGTTAGTTAGATGATTAATTGATAATATTAAGTTTTGTCTATCTTGTAGCTCACCATGGCAAATAAAAATGCACATTTTTCACCTTCCTTATACATAAGCTAACCTGATGTAGGTTTAAACCTATAATAATTGATGAAATCACATAAAAAGGAAAACTGCCCTTATAAGTGTAAGCATATGAAATGAAATGAAAATTATATTTATATAGCGCATAACCACCCTGAGGCCTCGCAGCGATAGTGGCTAGATTCAGAGAGCAACAGGGCAGGCGCTAGCAGGTGATTCCAACAATATAAACATATCAGAGAAAATCTTCCCTCAAAAACTAAAAACCTATCTGTTCCCGAAGCTATGAGTTCCCCTTTTTACCTTCCTTTCTCCTATTCCTCCTTCTCCCGGCAGCTGCCCAGTCCTTTGTTCACACAGCGCGGGGACACAATGTTTCCTAGTGTAACCAGGCGCTATAGAAGATGCTTTTATTATTATTATTTTATTATTATTATATAAACACTGATATACACCTCTACAACCCCAAACTAAAATGATATTCAAAGAAAGAAAAGTGAGAGAGAATGAATCATATTTATTTCTTTTTGAAAGGGCCAACACTATGTAACTTTGCTATAAAATGTAGCCGCAAGAACGGCTGGTCTAAGCATGTTCTGCTTTGTGTATTGTTTTTTAGGGATGTCACCCTAGGGTAGCCACTAGGTAGCCTATAGGGCAGGGTGCATTGTAACTAAAAGCAGGGACATAGCCACAGGAGGGGAATTTGAGGGCCGGGCCAACTCATAATAATCTTTGCCCCCTCACCCCCAAACAACCGAGGCACCTGACACAGCATGGAGAAGATGCAGGCGATCAGAAGGCGAATTTAAATTATAGTTTACTTCTTGTTACATTTGCTGCGTGTTTCAAGTCAGGTTGAATGTCAGGCTATGTCTTTTGACACATTGCTACTTATTATACCAGTATTCATAAAGCGTGCACAATTACCCTTAAGGGTGTCAAGGCGCTCGGTGCATGGTGCAGGGCTAACCTGGCACCGGCGCTGAGTACCGAACCTTGAGCCCCACTTTTCTGGAGTCAGCCGCCCTGGCTGCTGTGCCACACCTCTTCCTTTTATTGGAATGTTGTGTACTTTTCTTCCTTTAACTGGAAAGCAAGAGGGTTTTGAAAAGTGAACTATATGACCATCTCTATGTTGTAAAAACAGGGCCACTAGAATTAGACATAAGGGGTGGTCTAAATGATGTGGCAAATTTGTTTCAAGAGCACAAATTCTGCAGCTTAATGTGGCACATTTTTTAATACTTCACTTCATTATTACACGTTAGCCCTATCTGGGCAAAGGGTTCATTTCATTACTACCTGGTCCACATCCAAATACAGCTGTAAGTAGCTGAAACATGACCATCCAACCTTCGCAAAGGACCTTCCACGGCAGAGCAGAATATGTCGTAGTATTTATAGTAATTTTTACACTGTTTGTGTGAGTGGGAACATTTATTTTGTTAACATCGACAGATTATACACCAGATAATGAATTTTGCGGCAAATATGGCAAATTTATGTTTAGGCGGAAAACACGGTGGTAGTAGAATCGCATAATTCTAGTGCCCTTGGGTACAGAGTGCGAAAAGAAATACTGTAGGATCTAAATGTGATCCTAATTAATTTTTTTAAACAGTATTTGAACTTACAAATATTTTAACATATATGAACTGTTATGAAAGTACAAAAGAAGTACATTTTGTTTTATAATTCTGAAGTGTGATGAAACTAAGCGGCATATTTAAAAGCAAGTGGCGGAGCGTGGGTTAGCTCCATCACTTTAGAAATGCAGTGATGTGCCGTATTTAAAATAATACAGTTCACCCCTGTGTTTCTCCCTGTGCTGGAGCTAAATTAAGCTGCCCTGAGCCAACGCAAATAAGTAAATCTGGGAATGCAAAAATCCATAGGTGGATGCCTGAGAACGCCCCTGCTAGCCCCATGGAATGTCTTCCCAATGCAAAGCAGCGATATGCACTTTCTGCTCACTAAAGTATGCAAAGCCATGCAAGGTATCTTTCAATGGCTTAGTTAATACCAAAAATGATTTGAGTTGGAGATGCTCTACCAAAGTGATGCAACCCTGATGCAAAATCTTAATCAATCTGCCCCAGTGTATAGTTCCGAGCTAGAACTGGCATTGTTGGAGGGAGGGAGACATGGGGAGATCTGCCGGGGATGTGCATTGTAATTTCTTCTCATATCTGGAAGCCATTGTGAGGTGTAAAGAAGCAGCCAGAGAGTAACTATATTTGAGACCTGCAGCCATGGACTACATTAAAATCCTCTAATTGGCCCACAGTGTCAGACAGATTTCTTCCATTATTCCATGACTGTTCATGTAGTGGTCACTGGTTTATTAGCTATACAGTACTGGTGATGGACAACCCGAGTAGAACATATATCTTAATTAAATAAGTAAGAGGTATATGTTAAGGTTGGTGCTTACCACAGGTGTTACGGTAGTAGCGTGAGCCACAATGATTATGTATGAAGTTACATAAGTGTGAAATACCTGGAAAATCACAGATCAGCACTGCTTAGCCCCTTCGATGCTTGTGACAAGGTCAACTCGTCATGGGTGTTACCTGCGCTGTGCGTTTGACGAGTTGACCTTGTCACATAACAAGGGATTTTTAAAATTGCAGCACAGCACGGGAATGTGCTGTAGCAATGATGCGGTTAATGTACCTGCTTCTCAAAAGTCTTTTGCTGGTTGGGTTGTTTCCAATCTGTGGATTCTAAGGTAAAGATTGAAATTAAGGGTGCAACTGTCTTTCCAGGTTCTCTTGCTGGGATGTGTGGTGGTGTAGTTGTCTTATTTATTTATTTATTTAAACTTATAAAGCGCACAGCTACCCGCAGTGGGTTTCCCGGCGTTAGGAAGCAGTCATGTTTTCAACTGTCTTTGAAGTGTATATACCCTTGAATGCTTTGAATGCTGACTGGTAGTGAGCTCACGTGCTTGGCGGCTTGTACAGAGAAAGCAGTGCCTACTACAGATTTCGTATGGTAAGGTGGTATTTTAGTGGTCCAAGTCTGGAGCACAGTGTCCTGATTTGTTTTTATTGCTTGAATTTAACTTATAGTTGTAGCTGCCCTTTTCCTTGGCGGCTCTGCGAACAATGCAAAGTGTATTGAACATTGACCTTCCACCTATAGGTAGCCAGTGAAGTGATTGCAAGACTGGGGTCATGTGTTCTCTTGGGTCGAGGCATAGAGGAAATCTTTCAGCAGTATTTTTGGTGATTATTTTGTGTATTATGAATGCTGCACCAAGGTATAAACTGTTGGTACACTCAAGAATGTAGATTACAACTGAGAGGATGGCTTGTAGTTTCTGTTGGTATCCAGGGGTGGGAGGATGAAATATAGGGTTTTCATTCTATAGAAGGTATTCTGTTTTACTTTAGTTAACATGCGGTATCAAATATAGGTCTGAATCCATAGTTACCCATAGGTTTCTCACCTCTCTTGATATTATTAGAGTGGCCCAATATTTCTCACGCCATATGGTGGCAGGTTGTTTTTTTGTCTCTGTCTGCAGGTTATAAGCTCTATCTTTTGAGTATTTAAATTTAGATGATATTTCAGATCATCCATTTTTATCATTTGGATGTTATCTACATAGTTCTAACAGGTGAGGTTGGATGATTTAATCAGGTTCGGTAAGGATGTTAAGTAGATGTTGAATAGTAGAGGGAATATGATGGATACCTGTGGGATGCCACCGTGTTGTGGGTGAGAAGCTGATATGTCATAGCTGAGAGGCCAGGAATTCAATTTATATTTATAGCATTTGTAGAGCGCTCTGTAACCCTGCGGGCATCCTGGCGCTTGGGTGCATAGCTAGAAGCTTTGTGGGGACAGGAGCATGGACAAGATGAGGAGCAGAGTGAATTTATTTATTGTGATGGGTTTTGGGAGGATTTTTTGGAAAAAGCCAGGTTTTTACCTTTTTTCAAAAGGTCAGAAGGTCGTTGGTTTTTCTGATGTCGATGGGGAGGTTATTCCAAAGATGGGCGGCAGCTATACTGAAAACTCGTCCCCCGCAGGTTGCTTTCTTGATCCTAGGAATGCTAATGAAGTTTAAGGATGAGGATCGGAGAGACCGGGTGGGCTCGTACCACTTAAATTTGTTCTGGAGTGGTCGGGGACCTAGTCCGTGAACTGCCCTGAAAACAATACATAGGGATTTAAAGCAGATCCTTTGGTGTATGGGCAGCCAATGTAGGTCGGCCAGGGCAAGAGTGGTAGAAGATCTTCGCTCACGGGAAAGTGCCAGTTTGGCTGCAGCTGCCTGGACACTTTGGAGTCTGGAAATGAGATAGGCAGGGGATTCCAGCAGGAGAGCATTGCAATAATCCAGGCGGCTGAGGATAGTGCTCCTGACTATGTCGGCTCTGGTCTGTGGGGGCAGGAGAGGTAGCAGCCTGCGGAGTCCTCTCAATAGGGCGAAACAGCAGCTGACCTGCTTATTGACGTTTGTCTCTAGGCTTAGTTTGTTGTTGAAAGTGACTCCGAGATTTTTTACTGAGCTCACTGGGGTGGGTGAGTCCCCTATCGACTGAGGCCAGAAGTCTGGTGGTAGACTTTTGGGGATTTTTCCTACCGTGCAGTGCAGTATTTCAGTTTTCTCACTGTTAAATTTTAGTGAGTTCTGATTGAGCCAAAGAGACATTTCCAGCATACAGGTGTGGAAAGTTTCCATTGAGCTCGCTCGGGTTCCGTCAAGCGAGATTATCAGCTGGGTATCATCTGCGTAGTTTGTCACGCTGATGCCATGGCTTTTAACCCCTTGGACGCTCATGACGAGCTCAGCTCGTCATGGTGTACACCTCCATACACTCATGACGAGCTGAGCTCGTCATGAACAATGGGAAATTCAATAATCCAGCACAGGAGGAAAATAGCACTAGCACCCTGAGGGTTAATGATCCGCATCAGGGGTTGCATATAAATATTAAAGAGTATGGGACTAATAGCAGACCCCTGTGGGACCCCGTGCGGGACTTTGATGAACTCTGATTGATAGGGAGGGATAGCTACTGCCTGCCACCTATCTGTCAGGTAGGAGCGGAACCAGTCAAGCGCGACCCCTCCAACTCCGATGTTCCTCAGTCATTCTATCAGGATGCCGTGGTTCACCGTATCGAACGCGGCGGACAGGTCAAGCAGAATCAGAGTTGCTGATTCTCCCCTGTCCGCCCTTATTCGTAGGTCATCCATGACTGTCAGCAAGGCTGACTCCGTTCCATGTACTGGTCTGAAGCCAAACTGCTCCTCTTCCAGGATGTTGTTGGTTTCTAGGAAGAGGGCTAGAGATCTGCTGACCCACCTCTCTATGATCTTTATTGGGTATGGTAAAAGGGATATGGGTCGGTAGTTCTTTTGGCAGTAAGGATGTTAAGTAGATGTTGAATAGTAGAGGGAATATGATGGATACCTGTGGGATGCCACCGTGTTGTGGGTGAGAAGCTGATATGTCATAGCTGAGAGGCCAAGAATTCAATGGGCATTGGCTTAACTCCTTTCTCACATTTCACATATGGTACGTCAAACAACAATATACTGTCTGAGGAGATTGCACAACTGTACACAATATTGAGTCATGCTTTTCTTAAGCCATCAACTTTCATGCCATTTTCCTATTTCTTATACATAAGTGGTTTCCACTACCCAAACTTACCAGACCTTTAGAATCAATGTCCAATCAGGAAACTCTAAATTCCAGTATGACATGGTGCTTTGATTAGCCTATTGTGCTGGGGCAGAGTTGTCACAAGTCAGGTATGTCTTATATTTGACTGACATTGCCCCAGCCAACACTGGCCTGTTGTGAGGTATAGCCTGTTGTAGTGTAGTTCCTATTTTCCCAATAGGCCCTGCACATTGGAATAACATAAACAGTAGTATCGACGTAGAAGTGCGGATCTTCCAGGCCTCTACTGACTATGCTAAACTTAATTGGGTTTGTTACCAACTAGCTCAGAGGTCACTGGAAACTTTCTTGACTGAATAGGAAGTGATCAGCTTCCCTGGCACAGCCAAGAAGGGATTCAGTTTTCCAACAACCGTGCAACATGACAACTTTGCTCCTCAGATAAGAGTCAATCTCTAGAGTCGTGTGAAACAATAGACAGTTATTTTACTCAGTCAGTTGTTGTGCAGATTACTTTCACAATATGTAGAGAATAGAGAGACGGGCGTTTTCAATAAAAGGTATTATTTATTGAACAGTCTTTCTTCTCATACAAGAGAAATGAATTGCCACAATTGCAAGACTTGTTATTATAAAAAGTACGTACAGTAAAATGAGTATTGCGAAATAATACTGTAAAAGCAAGGTTTCTTAGCCATACAATGGTTTAAAATGAATAAAACATATATACATTCATATATACATTAGCTAACGTACTCAACTGGTGCTTCTAACTACGCCTACCCCAGTGTACCTGACCTAAGCCTAATACTTGGGAGGGGAGTAAGTAAGTAGCTTTAGTTAAGTTGGTTTTGCCAAGGTTTGCTTCAAGAATTCTCTCTTAAGGGTTTAGTCAACACCATACCTCTGAAATAGAATGTTGGAGGTCTGGTATCTCCTTCCAGGGACTCGATATCCCAGTCACTCGCAAGAGTAGGCTGGAAACGCCGGAGCTGGATTTCTCAGCAGGAGAAAAGACAGCGTCTCTCTCAGCGCGTCGAGGAAGAGGAGGAGGGGCAGCGTCCGCGGGCAGCTTGCAGGGGGACAGCTGTTCAGCTCCTATGTTCACCACACCATCGTTCGCTCGTTAGCAGCGATAGCAGTAGCGATAGTGTCATCAGCAGCAGCTTCAGCATTTGCCTAAGGCAACGTTGGTAATATTTATACCTGAAAGGTGCCTTGTTTGACGTAGGTTTTTGGACATAAGACGTCAATAAAGATGTCACTAGGAAGTGACCATCTATCAGTGCTCATTAGAGTTCTATTACTAATCAAAACATAGCAAGCGGGGCTTTCCCAGGTTGCTGAGTTTTTATCTTGTTGAAGAACTCGGAGTGTTAATCTAGGAATCTTAGATAGCGTCTTCTGCTGTGTCATTTGCACTAATGAGCTGGAAAGGAAGTTGCAGAGGAAGCGATTCTGAAATGTGGCTCTATTCGTGTGAGGCCAGAGACGAGTTTCTGAGTATTGCATTTGATCGGTTATGCCAATATAGGGGTACAAAGGGATTATAGCCGTATAGGGGCATAAGGTCACAGTATCGATCAGGGTCCTAGATTAGAACACGACACCCACTCCACGAATTTATGTCCATCAAATTACTAAAACTAGAGCAATAAGATGCATGTGTAACATTGCCCACCCCAAAATACATATATGCATTTGAAATAGGCGTATTTGAAATACGTGAAAATATAGGTACTGTACGTCTTTAAGCATAGAAATCATTCAAAATTATAGCGTATGTAATCAATGAACGATTATGCGAAAAAATTACACATTAAATATCTCTTAATACAGAAAAGAAGGGCGAGATAATTTCATCACATAGAAATGCATTGCAGTAAAATGTGCTAGAGGCTGGTGTAAAGTTATTATGTCTCTAGATTTATCTAAAAATAGAAGTAGAAGCTTCTGTTCTTTATGAATAGGTCTACTTTAAGCAAAGAATTTTCGTGCCAAAAAAAAAGGTGAATATTTTTTTAAAAAGTGTTCAATTCAAAAGAATTCTTGTTGAACGGGGGAATAGAGTTCCAACGCTTTTTAGCAGTTTTTGTTGTTCAAAACTGAAGGCCGAATTCAGAGTTCATGGGAACGCTGTGTGTCGGAATGCTTCTCTAAAGTTATTGTTTCTGTTCGGGTGAGAACATCATATCAGACAGGCTCTCAAAGAATTGGTCTACAAAATCAGGTGACAGTTCGACCAAATTCTATAGTGCTGTAACTTGGCAGGTGTGAGAATGATTGCTGTCATCAAAGTCTGGATCAGCAATGCTCACAGAAGGTCGTACCTGGGTGATGTTGCTTTTGTCACTCGCTCCACTGTTACCACCTAGTCGTAGTACAGGAGTCTCAACGAATGCCGTCATCAGGAATGGTAGCCGCTGGGGACAACACAATGCGTGAGCCGTTATCGGACTTAGCAAAGTATCGATATCCATTAGTACTGCTGATGGAAGTGCAAGACAGATGTCCAACACGCACTCATCTCCGCATAGCATACATCGAAGTACAGGTAAGATGCAGGATTGCCATATCGGTCTGAATGAAAGGAACCAGGTCATGTTTAGATCTCTCAGCCTGGCCAATCCAAGGACTCTAGTTATTCTGTCCCGGTAGCGGATTGCTAGGATTGTTTCTTCCATCCTCGTAGGAGTCATGTCTGAGCTTTGGCTTGCCATATCGGAGCAGGAGGGTAAAAAATAAAATGCCTGCTACAAGTCCCAAAAATAGGGGTATGCCGCCAAAGACTGAATGGACAAAATTAGGAATGATTCCCAGAATTGCTTTGAATGGTGTTAGCAGTCCCGTAAAAATCGTCTTAAATATGCCTGGGATACCTATGGCACTAGACATGTTAAGGAGTTGGCTTAGCATTTCTGTGAAATACACAGGGCAATTTGTTGATAAAAGGTCATGAATCTCTGTAGCTGTCCTTGCAACTAGGAGATCATACGTCTCTTTCGATGACATGATGGGCACTGTTGTCTGCAAAAGCACAGACTTCATTCTGCTTAAAGTATCAATTCGTATAGAAGAGAAATTCAAACGAGGCCAGATGGGAGTCTCTATGTCTCCAGGGCCGCTCGGAAACAATGCTTGCATACAGCATTTGACCATGGAAGTTACGCTTACGAGATAGGCTTTCCCTGGCAAAAGGCCACAACAGCTGTGATCCGTTATTAGAATGTAACTCCCATTTGCGAGGTGCATAAAGAAAGGCTCTATCTGCGTTGCAGGTGTGACAAGTTGGTGGCATGAAAGGTTGTTAGAATTACCTTCACAGGCTCCGTGTAAATTAATACCCTGGCACAAAAGTATACCGCTTAGTGAACGTTTACAGTTTTCACCACTAAGAAATACATTTTTGTTGCTGTCACTATAGCATGAATGTGTGTATGGTAAGTTCCATGCTGACTTAACATATCCTTTTACTCAATCGTTCATACTGGCCAGTAGGTATGTATTCAAGGCAATTTTTAAATCGGAAAGTTGTTATCGGAATTGTGATAATCCCGTGTATTATCCATTCAATTACAGGACTTTCTGACATTGTCAAAGGTAATCTCTCAAGTTTTTCGATGCTCAGGATTGTATAGTCTGCTCCTTTCTGTGCCAAGCTGATTTGTTTATCAGTAAGGTTAAAGATAGAAAATAATGACGTTGTGTTGATTAAACGCCAGGGCACATAGCCTGAACGAAGATTTTGCAGCGTCCAGCCTAACTGTACAATAGAACGTAATTGCAACTGGCCATGCTGTAACATTAGCAAGTCTCTGTCTATTATATCAAAGGCAGATGATACAATATTGTCCAACGAATATATTCTGGAGGACAGAGTCATTAACCCATTGTCCACTACAGAAAGTGATTTTTCCAAATTAATACGATCAATTTCTCGTATTTTTTCAGCTGTTTCAATTTGTGTGACTTTCCAAGCCTCGTTGTATACCGCATAGATACTGGTCGCTATGAAACGCTTTTGACGCTGTTTGCGTGGTCCCATAATAAAATCGCGCAAATCAGCACCATCTTTAAGTAAAGACAAGTGTTGCTTAATTTCAGCCAGTGTGGATGATCCTAGCCATTCGAGGCAGAGTTTCCCTACACTGTATGTTGTTAATATCCCTGGATGTTGTCTCTGGGAGTATCTAGGGTCTTGTCTGGTCATTGTTAACCCCTGTGTTTTATTCAGGAATCTATCTTGACAGTTGTTTGTGTCAGTAGGCCAGATTAACCACTTTTTCCAATCAGGATGTGTTCTGTTTAAATGTAAAATTTTAGTTACGTCTATCTCAATATCTGTTGTTGCATTTTCAGGTATTGGTTTTGGAATAGACGGTTTGTTTAGGTCTTTGATCTTAGCTAGGCCAAGACAGGATGTTTGATGAATTGTGTCATTTAAAAACATAATTTGTTCTGGGATCATGCAGGCTCGAAACAGTGCTTCTAGGCCTTGTACCTGCCACTCTTTTGTACCCCAGATGGTTTTTGTTTCAATGTTATTTTCCCAATAATCAAAACCAAATGTCATCATTTTTTCATAAAATGCTTCTGAATATATCAATTTAGTATTTGTCAGCATTGTTTTCAATCCTGTTTTATCTAACAGTTTGTAATAAAACGTTTCTGCATCACTGGTGTTAAACCCTGAGAAGTACTTGAATTTCTCAAAGAATGTTCTAGAACTGCTTTTAGGTGGTGTAGCACAATGTTCCCATTGGTTATACTTAAAAACATTTCTAGGCTGTGCAGATTTATGCAAATAATGATCACCATAATGTGTGAAGCAGAACATCTGTTCATAACTAGACGAACCTTGTAAATAATCATGTTCTGTGAATCTAGCTGACATTACCAAATCAGACATCATGTTATTAATACTGTCAAAGTCCCAATCATCAGAGAATGTACTAGGTTTTACAAAGTCACTTAAGGAAACCTTGAATTGATGAGGATACTTCAGGATCTCGACCGGACCATAGATCTAATAGCCAGTTTTCTCCCATACTACCCCACCGGGTTTTGGAATGGCTGTGACATTTACTGTTGACAGTTCTCTTTTCTTCACGTGGGATGATCTGTGTGGTTTGAAGACTAAGTTGATGTTCTGACTTGCTGTGTCCATTCAATTGTAATAAACTTTCCTAAAATTAAAACTAAAATTAGGCATAGTAGGAGTATGAATACCCCCGAAATAATCCAATGCTCAATTAATGGTGCATCCAGATATACTTCTTTGATTTGTTGAAAGAGTTCTGTTTCTTTTTCTTTAAAAGTCTTTTTTGTTTCTGGCATCACTTCGGAGTTGCTTTGATCCTCGGAAAAGTTGTCGAAGTTGATGAAATAGCCAGAGGCAGTTCTGTCAATTGTTGGGATTGTTCTTTCAATTTGTCTTTCGGTAGCACATTCTGATGCCACATCATTGTAGACTGGTGTTTCTTGACGAACTGTTTCAATCTGTGTCTCAAGAGGCACGAGTTCCATGGCATTATTGCATAGTCCCTCTCTGTGCACTGCAGGCTGATCGAATGTGATTAGTCTTTCAGTTTGAACCTCTTGGATTGTTGCAAGTTTGGGTATTCTGTTGTTTCTCGGGAGTCCACTGGGCCTACTTGTTGATTATAGGCCACATGCTTGTGGTTTTACCAGGTCGATTGATACAACTCTGTTCTCCTTTTTACCAGCAAGGGGCGGTAGTACTACTGATCTTGTTCCGTTGATTGCCAAGACAGGTACTGCTTTTCTGTAAGAAGGCCCAAATTCCTTCTTCACTGCTATTTTTTCTCTGACTAGATCCCCAATCTTTGGAATCCAGACAGGCCTTGCTGGGGCTGGTGCTGGTGGTGTCTCGTCAGTGGTAGCTGGCTGTTGCTTTAACTTTATGTTGCTTAAGGATTTTCTTGTTTCATTCAAGTCCTGTAAAACAGCCAAACGATCTTTGATGTCAAAGTCTGTTTTCTTATCTTGTACCACTGATACCTGACTATCTAAGTCCTGAATTCGCATTCTAGTTCCGAACAATAGTTTGTATGGGCTGAAACCTTTTAGAGAATTTCTTGGCAAATTGTTAAGACTGATCTGGACACTTATTAAATGTTTGACCCACCCAGCACCCGAACCTAATACCTTTGCTGTTATAGATTGCTTTATGTCCCGTTTTTTTCTTTCTACCACACCGTTCCCTTCGGGGTGTGACGGACAAGAATACCGCAACCCAACTCCCATGGTGGCCATGGCCTCCTTATAAGCTCGAGAGCTGAAAGCAGGACCCTGGTCAGAATGGAACATGGCAATTGCATATGTGCCGATAAAGACTCGCAGATCTTTTATAACCGTTCTGGCGTCAGCCGAGCGCTGGGGCCACATTTTTTAAGTGGATTTAGCTTTAATGTTTAATGGGACGCTGGATGGCATGTAGACAGCGTTACGCTGTTTCTGATTGGTAGCCGGTAGAGTAGTTCACTACTGCGATCCCTGTTACAGTCTTCACAGTTTTTTGCAAACTCATGAATACCTTCACTCATTTCCAGCCACCAGTACTCTGATTCCAATTCTCTCAGAGAGTCCCTGATTGTTTGGTGTCTCAGACCCAACCCCATATGTGCTTCCTGTAATAGGAAACCTCTTCGGTTCCTGTTTTGAATTACCCTATCCCCCACTCCAGGGATTCGAGCAAAAGGAACGGAGTTTGCATCGATTATGTATGCATAATTGAGTGGATAGTTCACGGGTAGTGCTGCACAGTCGCCTTTTACGGACGTTTTGACTGCCAGCATGGTTTCCCCGTCTATGTATTTTTCTGAACGCTTTTTTGTGGCTACGGAAGCCGGTTTAGTTGCTTCCGCTGTGGCTATATTAGCCAATGAATTCCCTGCAATGTGAACGCCATCACGTTGAAGACTCTGTGCGTGTATCACGTGAGTCTTTTGTAGTTCTTTCTGAAAAAGAGCTACCTGTTTCCAGAGCAATTTATGCTTTATTGTGGCACCTGTGTCATCTTTGAAATCATTTTCAATCCAGCTCTGCAACTTAATATTGTAAGAATTGACGCAAAAATGAGAATCGCACACGATTAGTGTCGGGAATTCACGTTCTGCATTTTCAAGCGCCATCTTTAAAGATCTGATTTCAGCTCTCTGAGCCGAACAGTTTCTTACTGATTCAGTTTTTGTTATTTTCGGTCTGAATTTACCGCACAGCCAACGACCTTTAACAATCGCACAGGCTGCATCGTAGGATTTGTTCTCTACGTTGAAATGCTGTACAAATCTATCTGTATAGATTATACAGGCGTACTGTGGGAGAGGCAGAAGTTCGATTGGCAGAGGATATTCTTCTTCATATTCTAAATCAATCAGTTCTTCGAATTGCGGGGCGAAATAGTATTTCACATCTTCCGCTTCTAGAGAATCTACATACTGTATCCATTTCGGATCCAGTGACACTGTAGGCAAGTTTACTGGGCTGAATAACGCCTCGAAGGCGGATTCCGCTGTGAGGATATTAATCCTTTTACCATGTGCTAGTTCTCGTTCATTTGCTAATGCAGTTTCTACTGCTTTCACAGTATTTTCTGTGAGACTGAATGTTTTTTCTGCTTGTGTGTACAAGTGAGATTTAATTGAAATTGGTACCTTTTCTCCCTCATTAGAGGTCAGGTACGTGAATCCGCATCTTCCTGGGATGACTCGGATTACAAGATTGCGTGTGTTGTCACGTGTATCTAATTTTGTTTTTGCTAACATGTCTGTTTGCAGTAATCTCAAAATTTCTGTGTGTTTTTGAGTCCAGGTGATTGGTTTAAAATCAGGTTTAATTAGTTCGTAGAGAGGTTTAACCCTCTCCGCATAATTTAGAATGTAAGTTCTACCGAAATTCAGGAAGCCTAGAATCGATTGTAAGTTCTTCATCGTTTTTGGAGCTTGGAGTACAGCGCATTTCTCTAAGAAGTTGTCCGCTAGGCTTTTTCCTTCACTTGATAATTCGTATCCTAAAAATAATACTGTCAGATGGGCAATTCTTGACTTTTTAAAGTTGAATTTGTAACCCTCTGCTGCGAACCCAAGTATAATGGTGTTCACTCTTTTCAAGTGAGTATCCAAGTCGTCGTCTGTGAGATAGATATCATCTACATAAGATAATGCCTCATCATCACATATTTGTAGTAACTCTGTTACTCTAGCTGAGAATAGTCCTGGGCTGTTCTTGAATCCCTGTGGGAGCCTAAGGAAATTTTTCTGAGACCCCATTATTGAGAAAGCGGTCAAGTATCTGCTTTCTGGTGCAATGTTTTGACAAAAGAAACCATTCGATATGTCTAATGTCGTTTTATATTTTTTCCTAACTATGTTATTCATTAGTGCAGCACTATGCGAATTTTGTACTGCAAATGTTTTGCAACATGCATTAAGGTGTCTGTAGTCCAAAACTAGACGATATGATTTGTCTGGTTTGGAGACAGGAAACAAAGGATTGTTCATTTGAGAGGTGCATGTTTCAATCACCCCCTGGTATTCGAGTTGATCTAAAATCTCCCTGACTTGTTTTTTAGCTTCTTGCTTAATGGGATACTGCCTTTGGGCAGTCGGTTCACTTTTTAACTGGATTTTGTGGGGAGGAGAGTCCTCATCCCATCCTACATGATTTTTATATAATGCCGGTGCCTGGGCTACTGCCCATATCCTTGCATAAGTATATTTTTTGTGAATCGGAATGTGATTCGAGAAGGCAGGCATAATCATTTCTTCGCCACGAGGGCACTCCCTGACAAACTCTGGGGGCCAATCTTTTTCAGCTAACAGAATATCATAGCCTTTTGAGAGTTTATCCCAAAATAGACCCTTTATTTTCCTAGTCTTATCACCCTCTATACGCAGTGTTATTTCGTATATCTTATGGGGCTCGCTAAGTCTGGTGTCGGCAGTTTCAACCTGAATGTATTCATTTGTGTCCACTGTCTCCAGATGACTCATCAAGATCTTGCGGGCTATACTGATTTCTGCTGCACTGTCTAGCATTGTCTGTGCCCACTCCCCGTTTTTCAACTGTGTCCTCAGTATTCTCGGCATGGTTGATTATTCTAATACTGGCTACCTTCTTTATTGGAAATTGAGATTTTTTACTTTGAGCAGGTTCCTTGTCTTTGGAATTGGTGTCCTCTCCTGGGTCTGACCGTCCTCTCCTTTCCGATTTCTGCAAAAAAGATCGAGAGGGTCATGTATCAATACTTTGATATCTATCTGGCTTCTTCAAATTATCCCTATTTCTGAGGTTATATCTTTTCTCAGAGGGCTCCCTCTGGGGAGACTGGTGTTCTCGAGTCGGAGTTCTTTCCCTCCGTCGAGGAGACCTTCCTCTGGACTGGAAAACTTTTTCCTTGGGAGTGGATTGTTTATTTCCATCCCAGCTCTTTTTAGGAGTGTTTGAATTATTTTTAATAAATAATTTTTCAGGATTTTCGAGCAGTTGGGGCTTTACTGGTTTTCCACCCAAGCTGTCTCTACCTAGTTCTTCATAGCATTTTTCTATGATTCTGGCAAGCTCAATTGGTTGATCTGTTATATCTGTTTCCCTCAACTTCTGGCGGATCGCCACAGATGCTGCTTCTCCTTTCATGTTGGCTAATAATATAGCCGAGACCTGCTTGAAGTCTTTCAGCAATTTCGTACCAAGAGTTAAAGCAGGTTCTGGACCGTATTCATTTTGAATCTGTTTTAGCACTTCTGGTATTACCGCCATAGACGGAACACCATGTGTTTTTGTGTAAATGGAAGCAAAGACTGTACCCCAAGTGTCACAGTCCTCCACGTGTGGTGCGACCCCCATTGGAAAGGCAGATGGTCAGGATCCTGTGTTTCTCAATAGGGGTAGTATTCGGAAATACTGCCTCTATTTGAGTAATTTTCTGCGCTAACCAGAAAGGAATTTGTTCCCTTTTTAGGGGTATTTTACCAAGACATGACTGTATGTTCTGTGGTGTAATTTTATTGGTGTTCCCCTGATGAGGGGTCAGCTGTGGTACATTAACAGCTGATTGGACTGTAGCAGTCCGCATTACATATTGGACTAATTGCCTATGTATTTTAATTAATGTTTTTAGCTGTGCTAAAAGTTCTTCTCTAGACATTTTATCAATGTCTGGATGTGGTGTGTAGCTGGCTAGAACCGGCCACGTTGCTCCTGGTCTACCTAGTGGACCGAGCCTGGTAATATGATCATTGTGTTTTAGGGCGCCATTAAACCAGAGCAGGTGCTCTTGGAATTTTAATGGGATTTCAATCTTCTCGAAAGGAGCGTACTCTCCCGGTGGATCCTCTATTTTATAATAGTGGAACTCATGTGTCGCGGCGTTTGCAGCTGGAAATTTTATCCATGAATAGAATACCTCTGTCTGCCGATATTCGTGTGCCTCTATCACGAAGACGACTGTGCCACCTTGTGTGGTCAGTCCATTTTCTATAAGTTTTGACGTTATAGATTTTCTTAAATGTGCCGGGATGATTATTGCACCCGGTTCAGTAGTACCGTCTGGACCCTGCTGAGTCGCATTTACTGCGGCATCAGTTCCGTTGTTTTCTACTGACATTTTATAAATGCAGGTTTTGCAGAGTAGGTCTCCAAGGAGACAAAGATTAGGTGCACAATATTTTGGAACACTGTATCCTTCAACGTTGAATAAACCAGAGCTTTACATAGGAATCTCTTCCTACTGAGTTCGGGCGGATTTTAACCTTTCACCCA
The DNA here is from genome assembly GCF_964263255.1 of Lissotriton vulgaris. Taxonomy (NCBI): domain Eukaryota; kingdom Metazoa; phylum Chordata; class Amphibia; order Caudata; family Salamandridae; genus Lissotriton; species Lissotriton vulgaris. Next base: position 210,517,983 of record NC_141690.1, on the reverse strand, counting down.
CTCCAGACGTCTATTGGAGTATTTACGGGAGAAAGGGGTCTGTGTGAAAAATGCACGACTGAGTTACTCTAACGTCTTGCGTTAGTTTATTGCCTTACCAAACGTTGGGCGCCATGTAGTGTAGTTCCTATTTTCCCAATAGGCCCTGCGCATTGGAATAACATAAACAGTAGTATCGACGTAGAAGTGCGGATCTTCCAGGCCTCTACTGACTATGCTAAACTTAATTAGGTTTATTACCAACTAGCTCAGAGGTCACTGGAAACTTTCTTGACTGAATAGGAAGTGATCAGCTTCCCTGGCACAGCCAAGAAGGGATTCAGTTTTCCAACAACCGTGCAATATGACAACTTTGCTCCTCAGATAAGAGTCAATCTCTAGAGTCGTGTGAAACAATAGACAGTTATTTTACTCAGTCAGTTGTTGTGCAGATTACTTTCACAATATGTAGAGAATAGAGAGACGGGCGTTTTCAATAAAAGGTATTATTTATTGAACATTCTTTCTTCTCATACAAGAGAAATGAATTGCCACAATTGCAAGACTTGTTATTATAAAAAGTACGTACAGTAAAATGAGTATTGCGAAATAATACTGTAAAAGCATTGATATGGTTTCTTAGCCATACAATGGTTTAAAATGAATAAAACATATATACATTCATATACACATTAACTAACGTACTCAACTGGTGCTTCTAACTACGCCTACCCCAGTGTACCTGACCTAAGCCTAATACTTGGGAGGGGAGTAAGTAAGTAGCTTTAGTTAAGTTGGTTTTGCCAAGGTTTGCTTCAAGAATTCTCTCTTAAGGGTTTAGTCAACACCATACCTCTGAAATAGAATGTTGGAGGTCTGGTATCTCCTTCCAGGGACTCGATATCCCAGTCACTCGCAAGAGTAGGCGGGAAACGCCGGAGCTGGATTTCTCGGCAGGAGAAAAGACAGCGTCTCTCTCAGCGCGTCGAGAAAGAGGAGGAGGGGCAGCGTCCGCGGGCAGCTTGCAGGGGGACAGCTGTTCAGCTCCTATGTTCACCACACCATTGTTCGCTCGTTAGCAGCGATAGCAGTAGCGATAGTGTCATCAGCAGCAGCTTCAGCATTTGCCTAAGGCAACGTTGGTAATATTTATACCTGAAAGGTGCCTTGTTTGACGTACGTTTTTGGACATAAGACGTCAATAAAGATGTCACTAGGAAGTGACCGTCTATCAGTGCTCATTAGAGTTCTATTACTAATCAAAGCATAGCAAGCGGGGCTTTCCCAGGTTGCTGAGTTTTTATCTTGTTGAAGAACTCGGAGTGTTAATCTAGGAATCTTAGATAGCGTCTTCTGCTGTGTCATTTGCACTAATGAACTGCAAAGGAAGTTGCAGAGGAAGCGATTCTGAAATGTGGCTCTGTTCGTGTGAGGCCAGCGACGAGTTTCTGAATATTGTATTTGATCGGTTATGCCAATATAGGGGTACAAAGGGATTATAGCCGTATAGGGGCATAAGGTCACAGTATCGATCAGGGTCCTAGATTAGAACACAACACTGTGAGATAATTTATCTGCTCTACAGATCAATATTTTGTTTGAAGGAGCCAGACAGTGCGTTAGGATAATGTACCCGCTGCAAAAGGAAGTAAATAACCTTACTAGCAGTAGTGTGAATCAGAAATGACCCAATATAGCCTGCCCTGGCACAAAGGGCTGCTGTAGCAAACTAACTTCCAAAAATGGTTTCATATCTAGATAACCCTGTCTGGGTCAACACTCCGAGGATTTATCTCCTTGAAACAAATATTATTAGAACCACACTCAGGACATCTGAGGCTGACTTCTTTGCACAACATCAAATACAATTTTATGATTTTTTATATATTGTAACTTAAGATTTGTGTGGTATGAATCTGCTTTTCCAAATGTATTGACTCCATTTAAATTCTGCTTATCTAATGCATGTTATTAAATATACATTGCTGTCATGAGGTCCCCTGAACTTTGTGAACTCTGGGTGGTAGGAATTTTACGGATCCTCACATATTCTAGAATTGTCCTTCACAGAAATATGAGGAAAATCTGTGATTTAGCCAAGTTTCGGTGTATGCAGGGCATTCTGGGTAAGACAAAATATTGGGATCTATACCACCCCAGACTTCCCTAGGTACCTTGTTTTCCAAAATGTCTGGGCCTGGAAGGTTTCCTTGGGTGCCGACTGGGCCCTGGACTTAATGCCACCGCTACTCTCATCGCTAGAATGGGTCAGTTTGCAAGGCAAATCTTAATCTTTCCTTGTGTCTTAGGGGCCTTAGGGAGGCTTGCCTTTCACAAGCAATAGCTCAGTCATAAAACAGGGTTAGTGCTGTTATACAGAGAAGTGAAGGAATGCTGTGTGGTAGGACCCTTGTGGATTCCTGCACAATCCATTAGTGCAATTTTCACTCTTTGTTTTGCTGTGTAACATCAGTGCACACTGCATGCTGTGAAATATATCAAAACAAAACTTCTAACTTGGGACTCATGGGAAGCATTTTCATCGCATGCCAAATTTTATTTTGGAAATATAAACGTTTCAGGTGTTTTTACCAGAAACATTTTCTTTTTTATTACTGTTGATGAGCCATTGAGGTGCATAGTACTGTGAAAGTAGTGTGGTGGATGGCAAAGGATTGTCGTCTGCCCTAAAGCAGTTAAAACCCACCAAAATCATGAAGCCTGATGTCCTGGCCAACAAGAATAGACAGCAAGCTGCAGGGATATGATGGCCCCACTGCCTTTGCCTCTTTGTGTCATGATTATAGAGGACTTCTCCAGTTCCAGTGCATGCTTATCCAAGCAATGTTAGCAACATTTAAGGTGGTGCCACATTGAAGGTCCTACTGCAAAAAAGAAAGAGTAAAGAATGTGAATAATTCTGGAAGTGGGGGTCTCTGTTGCATCCCCATGGGAGGTACCATTATTATTATTTATTTATTAAATTTGTATGGCGCAACAGCTACCCGGCGCCTTGGATCCGAGATTTGCTAGAAGAGATGGGTTTTTAAAAAATGAAATTTTATTGGTTAAATAACCATGTTTTAATGCCTTTCCGGTATTTGATGTAGTTTGGTTCCAGACGTAATTTTACCGGCAGTGTGTTCCATAAGAGCGGGGCCATGTAGGCGAATGAGCGGCCGCCCAGTCGCGCCCGTTTCAACCTGGGGATGACAAATTTTGCCTGATGCAGGGATCGAAGGTTTCGGGAAGGTGTGTATTTGAGCGCCAGCTTACATAAATAGGCAGGCGCTTCCCCTGTGTTTATCCTGAACATGTAGCACAGTGCTTTAAATTTGGCTCTATTGCCTATATTGAGCCAGTGTAGCTTTTTTAGATGTGCTGCAACACTCGTACGGCCGGGGAGATGGAGAAGTAGCCTAGCTGCCGTATTTTGGATGATCTGGAGTCGATGTAAGATCTCTTTATTGGCTCTTAGATATAGGATGTTACCATAGTCAAGTCTTGAGCCGATCAGGGCCTGTAATACAGTTCTATGAGCCCCTTCTGGGAGTTGCCACAAGATTTTCCTCAGCCATTTAAGAATGGCAAAGCAGGTTGAGGCAGTTTTCGCTGTTTGCGCGCTCATGGACAGTTTGTCATCGATTATTACTCCTAGGTTGCGTGCAGATGGTACCGCAACCGGGGTAGGGCCCATTTCCATGGGCCAATAGGTAGGTCCTCAGAGCTCCTTGTGCTCTCCAAAGATGATTAACTCGTTTTTTTCCCAGTTTAATTTTAATTTCTTGGTATGCATTCAATTCGCCATTTTCAATAATCCAGAGCGGAGAGAGGAAATGTTGGTTTTGTCGGGTGTGGATAGGGAGAACACTAATTGTGTGTCATCCGCGTAGGAGTAAATTGTGAGGCCCATTTCCTCAGCTATTTTTGCCAGAGGGGTGATGTAAATATTAAAAAGTAGCGGACTCAATATGGAGCCCTGGGGAACTCCACAAAGGGAGTTCAGGATATTGGAGGCATTATTTTTGGAGAAGACCTGGAAAGTCCGATGTAGGAGGAATTGTTTTAACCATGCTAGTGCTTTCCCTCTCACCCCTATGTCATCTAGGGTCTGGATCAAGGTTTTATGGGAGATGGTGTAGAAAGCGGCACTCAAATCTAAAAGAATGAGTGCCACTGTGCCACCGCTATCTATCTCTTGCCGGATAGCTTCCGTTACCCCTAGAAGGGTGGACTCAGTAGAGTGGCCAGCTCTGAAGCCCGATTGTGAGGGATGTAGTAGTTTATTTATATTGATAAAATCCGCTAGCTGTCTATTTACATGTTTTTTCAGAATTTTGGAAAATATTGGTAGGAGCGATATAGGGCGAAAGTTGGAGAAGATCTCTGGATCTCCATTCGCCTTTTTAAGCAGAGGCATTACCATTGCATGCTTCCAGTCTTCAGGTACTATTGCTTCATTTAGAGATGCATTTAACAGTGTTTAATTACGTCCAGAATGCAAGAATCAAGCTGTTTTAAAATGCGGGCTGGTATCGGGTCCAGAGGTGAGCCTGATTTAATACTATTAAGTGCTTCCATAAAAGTAATGGGGTCTAGAGGCTGCCAGGCAGTGAGCAGGTTCACAGGGGTAGAATCCCGCTTGTCAATTACATTGAGACTTGGAGATGACAACGGAGTCGGCTTAGAGTCATATCCTCCATTAAAGTTTAAGTAAATATTGGATATTTTGTCATTAAAGTAGTCTGCAATGAGATTACATTGTGTGGTGGATAGTATGGGGGGTTCAGGTTGGGGGGCGGCTCCGGCTAAGTCTTTCAGGACTTTAAAAAGAGTACCGGGATTGCTTTGTGCTTGTAAGATGATATTTTTAGTATGGTCCCCCTTTGCTATTTTGCATGACATGTGATAAGCATTTAGCGCTTGTTTGTAGATTTCTTTGCATGTTACGTCATAATTTCGTCTCCATTGCCTCTCTAACTTTTTGCAGTTACTTTTTTCTTCCTTCAGTTTCTCAGAGAACCAAGGGACCGGGGGTTACAGGACTTCCGTTTACTCAGCGTGAGTGGAATAACAGTTTGTACGGCCCTAGTTAGCCATGAATTAATTTCTTTATGATCTATGACTTTGAGCTCATTAGGAGTGATATTAGGTCTTGACCGTATGAGCTGAGAGTTTAGATCAACTTTTTCCAATTTCTGATCCAAACCTCCGTTCTTTTCAGGTCTTTTGTAGTCAGTGCCCAGATCGCAAAATTAATTAGATAATGGTCGGACTGGGGAATAGGGAGTGCGGGCTCACAACTTAGGTTGTTGAAATTTGCAAATATAGGGTCTAATAAGTGGCCTGCTTTGTGTGTTGGGCCATTATTACATAATTGGAGATTGAGCGCTTCTAAATCGGATAAAAGATTGAGAATCATAGGGCAGTTATAGTCCTCTAAATGTAAATTAAGGTCGCCAAGAATAGAGAACATGGAAGTCTCCAGCAGGGGTGGGGTGATAAACTCAGAAAGAGCCGCCACCCATTTCCCTGCCGCACCTGGTGGTCGATAAATCAAGATTCCAGTGAACGTGATTTGAGGAGTGAGGGCAAGTTTAAAAAGTCCGGCTTCACATTTGTCCATGGTAAGTTCTTCCCATGTACATTTAAAATCTTTTTTGAAAATTATTCCAATACCTCCCCCACTTTGATTCAATCGGTCTTTTCTAACTAGGGTGCAATTCGAGGGTAGGGCTGTGGCAATGTCTGGGCCTGAGCTGGCATTGAGCCAGGTTTCTGTTAGAAACAGCGCATCTGGTTTTTGATCATTTAATAAGTTAAAAATGTCCTCTTTGTGTTTGGGGAGCGATCTGCAATTGATACTGATAAAGTTAAAAAGCGTGACTTCATCTTTATTTATTTGTCACAGTCGTGGCACTCGTGCATCCTCCATTCTCCGCTGTTATTCCTAACTGAAAATGGGAGAAGGAGAAGTCACACTCGGGGCAATGGAGAGTTGGTTCCTCGAAGGATAGTATCTTGCAGTGTGAGTTGCATTTATGCCTTAGACTGCGCAAATCATTACGTGAGTATATATGTGCTTTGGGAATTTGGGCATGCAAGCATCATGACAGAGAGAGGTTATCACAGAGCAGCAACTAAAAGAAATATAGGCAGTGCTGCTGCTAGTGTCCTCAGCGAGGCCACAAGCCTCAAATGGACCCATACCATCTGGACACAATCACCTATACTTTGCCATGCCTACCTGCTTTGCTGACCAATGTCTGACGAAGGTGTCATTATGTACAACACCTTCGCACAACCTGCCTGTAACTATGAGGTGTTTATGCCAATGTAAGAGCCAGCTTCAAGTCCGTGAAGTTTTTATTGATGCTTTTTATGAAATGTAATTGAACTGTCCATCCTATGTCACAACCTTACAGTTAAATTAATTGTGGGACCTTTGTAACTTCCCCTATAACATGACATTTAAATTCTCTTTAGTGTTCACCATTGTTGTATCCCTAAAATGCATAAAACACACTGATCGCCACTAATTTTCCATAATTTTCTTTATGGATCTGTTCCAAGCTCTCTGTGAAGTTATTTTAAATCAGTGGTAAATTAAATAAAAACTTCTCTTATAAAGTTGGTTTAATTTAGGAAACTCCCTAGCAGAGCAAGTTTCCTAACTTTCCTTGAGGTGAGGTTTATCCTTTCAAGCCTTTCAGATGTGATGATTTCCTGGTGCAGAATGTCTGAGGGTGGACAATACCCAGCAAAATAGCAAAACAAAATGGATTGTGGAGTCTGTACACCCACCACCTCGGGTAAGAGGTGTGGGAGGGAAAGCTCTGAGCTGAGACCAGCTTATATTTTTTAAAACAAGAGCTTGAGATGATTTGCATTGCACAATGCCGGAACTGTTTAGAAAATACAAAACGTTGTGAGCCAGCCTACTTTACAACTTTAAATCCTTCTACTGGAAATCCGATCTAATTAATAGGGTTTAAAATTTGATAGTTTAAAATCGATTGAGTGTGCTTTAATATGTACTTTAAAAATCCCCAAATTCCTTCACATAGAAGCACACTTTGTACACCGTTAATATCGAAAACACAGTATCGATGGCACTGAATATTGAAGAAGGAAGAACAAAGCCAAAATATCGAAAGGTAAGTATAGTTTTTCTATACCTTGCTCCACATATATGCACATACGCAATGTATACATCTTTAAAGTATGTAAATGTGAAGTTAGGAATACTTAATCTATACTTCCATATATGCACATACCTGTCAATTATCTGTCCTTGATATTCTTATACCATGATATTCTAGGGGTTGTTATTTAGCAGTACAACCAGTATTTGGGAAAGAATGCATCTATAGAGTGCATCTTTAATGTTTGGTCAAAGTTGAGGGCCCTGCCCCCCTAAAAATATACTTCTGGCTATGGGTCTGCAAAGTTGGACAGGTACTTTTAGGTTTTTCATGTATTGTATTGTATTGTAATTGCATTTATATAGCACTTACTACCCCTGATGAGGCGTTGAAATGCTTTTTCGGTTGGTAACACGCTACTCCGGGACCCATAGAGGATTAGTGTTGAATTAGTATAGTGAAACATGCACGTACATTTTATGTGGTGGATAGGTTAGTCAGTTATTTGGATATGAAATGGTAGCAGAAGGATAGAGGAGGACAAAGGTTTGTATTTATTTATCGCTTGTTGACGCACGCTATTCCGGAAGCCTATAAAGGATTAGTGGTGAATTAATATGGTGAAATATGAGGAAATTTCAGTGGTGGATATTAGTCTGTTACTTGGAGTGAGAAGGATAGCGGAGGAATAAAAGGGGAAGAAACATTAGCATTCATATAGCACTTGTTACCCCTGATGGGTGTTGAAGCGCTTTTCTGGTGAGTAACACGCCACTCCAGAACCCATAAAGGATTTGTGTTTAAAATTAGTATAGTATAAATATGAAGTCATTTGAGGTGTAGATATGTTATTCAGTTATTTGGGCAGTATATTAGTATAGTTGAATATGGAATTTGAGAAGTGAACATGTTAGTCTGTTAATTTTGATTGAAAAGGATAGTGAAGGGATAAAAGAGGGAAAGTTTTTTTTTTTTTAGGTCTTAGCAGTAGGAAGAGAAATGAGAAAAGGGCAGCATTTCTGGCCCTAGTCCCGAACAGGCTCAAACAGGCAACTATCCTTGTCCTCTCTGCCCTTAGCCTCGATGCCAGGGCTGAGACGCACTAATCCTGGCCTCGTGTAGCCCTAGTAATCAGGTGACCCCTTCAGCCAATGGGAACCCTAGCCCTTACACTATCCAATCACAACACTAGCCCTAAACTCTAGAACCAATAGGAGACCAGGACCTTACTGCCAATCTTAGCCATAGTCCAAGCCCCCAATCAGTTCAAAAACCCTGATCACTACGTCCAATAAAGGCCTTAGCCCTTCCAGGAGTCCCAACCCAAGTCCAAGCAGCCAACGGTACAGATAGCCCTAGTCCCTACTTCCAATAGAAATCCTAACCCTAGCCCTAGTCCCAACCCTACAATGATTGAATCACAGAGCCAGAAACCAATCAGAACCCTCAAATACCCAACCAATGAGGACATTAACCCTAACCCAATAGAAACACCAGATACAACCACCAATCAGTGTACACATGTGCCAACAACTAGCAGACCATATAAGGTCCCAGCGACCTCAGACAAGGTTTGCTGGCCAGGGAGTTGGAAGTTGCTTCTCCTGTAAATGTAAATGTAAATGTAAATGTAAATGTAAATGTATAGGCATTTATATAGCGCACTACTTACCCGGAGGGTCCCAAGGCGCTTCGACCGCTGCGAAACCCTTCCTGGCTTCCCTGAGAGATGGTCCCTTAATGGGTATCTCCAGGGTGAGACCAGGCATCCCCGGCGGTCTGGTGGGGCCGTTAGTGAAGATGAGGCAAGCTAAGGCCCAGAGTTGCCGAGTGTGAACGCTGATCAGAGTGGGCACCGAGGCGAGAGAATTATCGAGTCCGCTGACCCTGGTCCAGAAACCTGCCGCCCCGGGAATCGAACCCTGGTCCCGGGCCGTCCTCTGCTCTCGGGTCTGCCGCCTCTAACCAGTGAGCCACACTACTTCACTATCAGAATCTCCTAGGAGACAGACAGGCTCAATCCACACTTTGGACTTCTGCAGGAAAAGGCTTCACTAACTCGAAATCTAACAATACTGTTTGAATGAAACTTTACTCCCCTGCTGGCCAAAAAAGGAAGTGCACAGGCCCCAGTAAATACAGTTTAAACAGCTCACAGAAGCACCCTCCGATGCAGAATATCCCTGTTGCTGGGGGGGGGGGAGGAAGGGGGGCTCGCCTCACTGACTTGTGAACACAAAATGGTGGCGGGGGTGCCCTGTTTTAACACACAGGTCTTAGCACAGAGCAAAGGAGAAATTTGGAGGGAAAACAGATTTGTCACTAAGGAATGAGAGGGACAAACTACAGAGGTTGGACTGCAAATCCCACAATTCAACACGTTAAATGCAAGCAATCATGGGCAGGGAAAACCACAAGTTTAAAACACAAAACAGGTGTTAAAATATGCAATCACAGGCAGGTCAAAACAGCAATTTTAAACTGTAACAACCACATGCAAAGACAGTAATCACAGAAAGGGAAAATCGTTTTTTAAACAACTTTTGTTTTGGCAAGAGACAGCACTAGTCTGTCTCCTTACCACTTCCTGGACTCTGCTCACTGCAATCTGGGGCACAGATAATGCCATCAGGACAGGTTTCCCAGCCTCCAAGCGTTCCATCTCCAGATGGATAGTGTCCTGCATTAAGCTGGCGTATCAATTGGCAAACAAACCCCTACTGGTTTCTCCCAAAGCTCACTCCACTTGGGGAAAAGCAGCTATGATAGCTTTTCTACATAGTGTACTGATGGCCGAGATTTGCAATGCAGCAACTTGGAAATCGCTACACGTTCACGAGACACTACTGTCTCGATTCTGACTCCAGAGCAGATACCCAAGTAGGCCAAGCCTCCTTGCAAAATGTATTCCAATGCTAAGTTTGTTGGAATTGGTATTCCTGGATGTGATCTGCATGTTTTATGTTTCTCATTTGCCTGCAGGAAGAAGGGATGGGCTTGCTACTTGATTCAAGTGCTTATGACTATTGATGAGGATCACCTGAAAGAGAAGGATAAGTTACTTACCTGTAATCCTAGTTCTCTTTCAGGGCTATCCTCATCAAAGTCATAAGCAACCATTCCGCCTCTCCGGGCAAATGATCCAAAAAGTGTCATCTCTTTGTGCCGTGACCTCCGGGTCTCCGCAAAGAACTGTCACTACTGAGGAATGGTGGGAAGCTAGGGGTCATGGCTGCCTTAAAGTCACGGTGCCAGTTTCATTGTGTTTCTCTGGAACATATTTAGAGTTGTATATATGTTTTCACATATATTTTTAGATATTTTCAGGGGTCCTCGTGCATGGACGGGAATATTCAAGTGCTTATGACTTTGATGAGGAATCCCCTGGAAGAGAACTAGGATTACAGTTAAGTAACGTATCCTTACTGTGAATACAATATCGAGGAGCAACTGCACTGTATTGTGAATGTCACGTAGACCGCTTTTTTGCCAGATGGCTTTTATGAGCCAGTCGTCCAAATAGGGGAAGACGTGAATATGTTGTCTTCATAGATGAGCTGCAATTACTGCCAGTCCTTTGGTGAAAACCCTGGGTGTGGTAGTTACTCCAAATGGGAGCACCTTGAACTGAAAATGCTGGCCTGCTACTACGAACCTGAGGTATTTGCAGTGAGCAGGGTGTATTGGGATATGGAAATGGGCGTCCTTTAAGTCAAGTCACCTTGTTGAAGGAGCGGGAGCACTTGTTGGAGTGTGCCCATGTGAAAGTGATCCGACTGAATGTATAGATTTAGTTCTCTGAGGTCTACTATAGGCTGAGAGAGACGTCCTTCTTGGATATGGAAATGGGCGTCCTTTAAATCAAGTCGCCTTGTTGAAGGAGCGGGAGCACTTGTTGGATGTGACCATGTGAAAGTGATCCGACTGAATGTATAGATTTAGTTCTCTGAGGTCTAGTATAGGCTGAGAGAGCCATCCTTCTTGGGAATTAAGAAGTACAGGGAGTATAACCCGACCCTTGATGTTTTAATGGGACTGGTTCCATAGCTTCTTTTTCTAACAGAGAGAGAACCTCTTTTAGAAGGGTGAGATGTTCTTGAGACACTGCCTGTGATCTTGGAAGAATATTTGGAGTGTCTGTAAGTTCCAGGCAGTAACCATATTGGATAATTTGTAGAACCCATTTGTCTGAGCTGATTCGTGTTCCAGACAGCGAGAAATTGGGAAAGATGTCCCCAACAGGAGTGGAATGATCAGGGGTAGTAGAAGGAAGTCACTGCTTGTTATTTGCGGGGGAAGTGCATGTGGAGTTGCCTCTACCTCTCCCCTTACCATTGTTTCCTCTAAAACCTCCTCTGAAACAGCCTCTTGATGAGGGTAATTGGTTGTTGCCCTCGTAAGAGGAGGAGGGATTTTATGTGGTAATTTTCTTGGAGCCATCCCTGTAAAAGGAGCAACAAAAGGATCCCCTATTTGTAGGCAACTGCAAATCGCCCATGGACTTTGCGACCTCAGTCTCTTTTTTAATTTTTTCCAGGGAGGTGTCAACTGCTGGACCAAAGAGGGGTTCTTTGTCAAATGGCTGGTTGAGAATACAGGCCTGCACCTCAGGTTTGAAAGCAAAAATTCTCAACCAAGCATGCCTGCTTAGCAGTACACTGGTGCTACTGTGAGCACTGCTGTATATGCTGCGTCTAGGGCGCACCTGATGGAGGCACTGGTGATTAGTTTGCCCGCCTGAAGGAGATCATTAGCCTTAGATTTATGTTAATCAGACAGAAATTACATGAGCTTTTCTAACTCATCATAATGAGCCCTGTTGGACCCGGCCTCGTGGCGTGGTCCGACCCCTCCCGCATGGCGGGTCCCGGACTACCGCTACCCCTGTTCCCCGGACAAGAGCTGCACCTTCCGCCCCTCCGGGCCGCCCCCAGCTCTTCCCCGACGGAACTCAAACTCATATCCGCAACCTTCTCGGCTGGCCCAGGCCCTTTCCCGAACCACCGCCCAGCCGCCATCTTGGACCCTCCACGACCAGGCCTCGTGGCCTCGGGTCGACCTCAGCCTCAGGCCCAGCCAAGCCCCGACATCGAGGCGCCACCATCCACCCAGGGGATAAAGAGACCACTTGGCGAGTCAATGGGAGCAAGAGTTTCGATGGTCCCCCATCCGCCTGGTTTCGATCGCCCCCGGCCTCCCTGGGCGCTGGCTCCACCCCCCTGCTGGGTGTCTGGACTCACTCATCCCGGACCCCCCGACCTCCAAGTGCGAGGGTCCGGACATCAAAGGGCACCAGACCTATAACTGGGGCAGCTCCAGAGCAGGAAGGCAGTTGTATCCTGGAGTCAAGAGACACCGAGACAAACTCATCCTTGGAGGCCTGGAGGCGCTGCCGCGGCTCCTCTTCGTGAACTATCCTTGAGGCCTGCTGGCGCTGCCGCGGCTCATCTTCGTGAACCATCCTTGGAGTCCTGCTGGCGCTGCCGCGGCTCATCTTCGTGAACCATCCTTGAAGGCCTGCTGGCGCTGCCGCGGCTCATCTTCGTGAACCATCCTTGAAGGCCTGCTGGCGCTGCCGCGGCTCATCTTCGTGAACCATCCTTGAAGGCCTGCTGGCGCTGCCGCGGCTCATCTTCGTGAACCATCCTTGGGGTCCTGCTGGCGCTGCCGCGGCCCATCTTCGTGAACCATCCTTGGAGTCCTGCTGGCGCTGCCGCGGCCCATCTTCGTGAAACATCCTTGGAGTCCTGCTGGCGCTGCCGCGGCTCATCTTCGTGAACCATCCTTGAAGGCCTGCTGGCGCTGCCGCTGCCCCTACCAGAGAACCCTCCAGCTCGAGGATTAAGAGCTGTACGCCAGATATCCCTGTACCAGACCGGTACCAAGACTGTCCCGCTACCCCCTTCCCACAGAGACTAGAATTGAAGGGATCCCAGTATCCTGTTCCTTCTGTATCGTTAAGAATAACCTGCCTAAGAATACCGATAAAAGTGTTAAGAACCTATCTTTGTGTGCCGTCCAACTGTGGGGGGGTGGTTGGTCGTCCGTACGATCTGAGGAGAGGACCCTCGCCAGGAGGCCTCTCCCCCTTGCTCGGCCGACCCTCAGGTTTCCCGTCTAACATTGGTGGCCAGCGGCGCGATTCGAGCCAACGCAAATCGTACGGAGAGTAACTCGCCCCACTACAAACGAAAAACACACAGCAACCATGTCGAGGAAAGAAATCGGAACAACCGCAAAATTCCAGATGGAACGGCTGGAAGAGTACAGTCACAAGGAATTGAAGCAATTCTGCATAGACTTGGGTATCGCTACCACAGGACTAAGCACCAAAGACGATCTCAAGCACGCCTTGGAGTCTTGGGTGGAGACGGGAGCGTCACCACCCCAAAACGAAAACATCGAGACCACGGAAACCATTGCAACCCCCGAGGAGGAGAGAAGAGCAGGCCTCTCTCCCGAGGAGGCCCGAGAACGGGAGAGGAGCCGGCTCCACGAGTTGAAACTGGCTAGACTCCGCTTAGATGGGGAACTGAAACTAGCAGAAAAGAAGATAGCCCTTGAACACTTACGACTACAGGGAGAACGGGAAGAGAAAAAAAGCCAGAGGGAGCTGGAGGAGAAGAAGCTTGCGTACGAACACGAGCGCGGTTTAAAAGAACTAGAAATTAGAAAACAAAACAGGGACCTCGGCGTCTCCGAGAACCAGAGCTCCGCTCCCTCTACGGACACCAAGGTCCACATTCCCAAAGATGTCGTCCGAGAGTACTACTGGAACGACGACATCCATCAATGGTTTAAGGCCTACGAGGTAGCCATGACCTCCCACCGTGTCCCGCGAAAAGACTGGGGGGCCGGGTTGTGGCGGAGATTCGTCAACGAAGGAAGAGATGCCCTGCTACAGCTCCCCGACGCTGAGATGACCTCCTACGAGCATATGAAAACCGCCCTTCTCACTCGCTACGGGCTCACCCCCGAGATGTACCGGCAGCGATTCCGAGACTGTAAAAGGATCCCCGGTACCACCTGCGTGGAATATGTGAACTTTTTTAGCAGAGCCTTAGAGGGGTGGATCAAAGGCAGCCAGGTCACCACCTACGAACAATTGGTCGATCTCATCGTGTGGGAACACCTCTCCAATAACTGTTTAGTTGAACTAAGGCAGCATCTCCTCGACAGCAAACTGACCGAGCCCCGGAAACTCGCCATTGAAGCGGATCGATGGGAGAGCACCCGGGTCCCCCGGAACTGGGCGGGCGACCAAGGCCGAGCCTCCCAGGGGTCCCACCGTCTGCGAGGAGGAGGAGGAGGCCAGGGTCGGGGCAGGGACACCGCCACGGTGCCCCCCGCCAGCAATCCCCCGTCCCCGGCCGGAAGAGGAAGCCCTCCGACACGACCGGGATTCCGCTCCAACATTGTCTGCCACAAATGCCAGCGACCCGGTCATTACGCCAAAGACCCCAACTGTCCAAGAAACCAGCCAGCCAATGCCACGGGTCCGCTGAACCGCCAGATCACCGCCGTCGCCCTCGGAGAAGAACAAGGCGAAGAGGAAGCTGAAGATTGTGAACAATACCAGACCGAGTGGGAACCCGCAGCCATGTCCCTGGTATGTCTAGGGGAGAAAGACATGGTCCCGCGGGCCCCCATCCCAGCCAACACGCAGAAGTACAGCCAGTGGGTCACCATTAATGGACACCGGGCCGAAGCCCTCCGCGACACGGGAGTCAGTGTGACAGCCGTCCGTTGCCATCTGGTGACCCCAGAACAAATCTTGCCCAACGTACTATGCCCAGTATGGTCCGCGGACAACTCTGAGAGCATGTGCCAGATGGCCCGCGTCCCCTTCGAATGGGGGGGAGTGTCGGGCATGCTGAAAGTGACCGTCCGAGACGATGCCCCCGTAGACTGCCTCCTGGGGAACGACCTGGAGAGCTCCCCCTGGGCGGCCGTTGAACACAGGGAGCACCTGGGGATGCTCGGCCTTCCTGAATGGGTCTGTGCGATGACCCGATCCATGGCCGCCCGCGCCATCCCCTCCACTGAAGAACCCGAGTGGCCCGAACCTCCACCGCCCATCATCTCTGAAGACACCACCCCCGAGGCCGGTTCACCGGGGCCCGACGACGAAGCATCTGAGCCACTCCGCGACCTTCCGGAGCTGGCCCAGTGGCGCCAGGAAGCTGGCCCCACTCAAGAACAGTTCCGCCAAGAGCAAAAAACGTGTCCCTCCCTCGAGGGGATCCGACAGCAAGCCGCAGCCCAGAGCGCAGGGGATGCCTCGGGGGCTCACTGGGTCTATTGGGACAATGAGCTCCTCTACAGTGAGCAGAAGATTGCCGAACTAGGGGCCAGCCGGGTGCTGGTAGTCCCCCTCCGATTCAGAGACTTCCTCCTGAACCTGGCTCATGATGTACCTCTCACTGGGCACTTGGGGCAGGACAAAACTTACAGCCGCCTGGTGACCCATTTCTACTGGCCCAAGATGAGGAACGATGTGATCAACCACTGCCGAGCCTGCCCCACCTGCCAGGCCAGCGGGAAGAGCGGCCGAAAACTAAAGGTCCCCCTGCAACCCTTTCCAATCGTCAACACTCCCTTTGAACGGGTGGGGATTGACATTGTGGGGCCCCTGGAGCCCCGGACATCGCAAGGTCACCGGTTCATACTCGTCCTGGTGGACCATGCCACCCGCTATCCCGAAGCCATACCTCTCCGGACCGTGACAGCACCCGTGGTGGGCCGAGCCCTGATGGGGATTTTCTCGCTGGTGGGCTTCCCCCGAGAAGTCGTCAGTGATCGGGGCACGAACTTCATCTCCCGATACATGAAGTCCCTATGGCAACAGTGCGGGGTCACCTACAAATTTACGACCCCCTACCACCCGCAAGGGAACGGACTAGTGGAACGCTTCAATCGCACCCTCAAGGGTATGATCATGGGCCTGGAGGAGCCCTTACGATGCCAATGGGACGTGTTGCTGCCCTGCCTCCTGTTTGCCTACCGGGAGGTCCCACAGAAGTCCCTGGGATTCAGCCCCTTCGAGCTATTGTATGAGGACCCCGTCCGGGGTCCCCTAAGTCTGGTCAAAGAGGGATGGGAGGTGACCCCCCAGAATGCTCCTCCTGATGTGTACAGGTACCTCTTGACCCTCCGGAACCAGACTCGGCGGTTCAGGGAACTTGCCAAGGCCAACCTCGAAGCCAGCCAAGAGGACATGAAACGTTGGTACGATCAAAACGCCTCGTCCATTGAGTTCGAGCCGGGACAACAGGTCTGGGTCAGGTCCCCGGTCGAACCTTGCGCCCTCCAGGACAAATGGACAGGACCCTTCAAGGTGGTGGAGCGCAAGGGCCCCGTCACCTACCTGGTGGACCTGGAGTCCCCCAGGAACCCCCTCCGGGTCCTCCATGCCAACCGACTTAAGCCTCACTTTGTGCGCTCAGAACTTAGCCTCCTGATGGCTACCGACAGTGGGGCTGAAGAGGACTCCGAGCCCCTCCCGGACCTCCTGAAGACCCTCGAAAAAGACGGCTCCGTGGAAGGAGTCAACCTCTCTTACGCCCTGACCCCAGCACAACGCCAAAGGTGCCAAGACTTGTTAAAGCAATTTGCCGATCTATTCTCCCTCACCCCCGGGGTCACTCCCTGGTGCCTCCACGATGTCGACACCGGAGATAGCCCCCCTATCCGGCACAGGGCCTACCGAGTTCCCGATCGGGTACGCGCCTGCATCCAGTCGGAAGTGTCCAAGATGCTGGCTCTAGGAGTGATCGAGCCCTCCGACAGCCCCTGGGCCAGCCCGGTCGTGCTGGTCCCCAAGGCCGCTGCCCCTGGCGCCGGCCCAGAACTCAGATTTTGTGTGGACTACCGGGGCTTGAACGCCGTCACCCGAACGGACGCTCACCCCATCCCTCGGGCTGATGAGCTGATCGACCGCCTGGGGGCCGCCCGCTACCTGAGCACCTTTGACCTGACTGCGGGCTACTGGCAGATCGGCCTCACCCCGGGCTCCCAGGAGCGATCCGCTTTCTCCACCCCGGATGGCCACTACCACTTCAAGGTGATGCCATTCGGGATGAAAAACGCCCCCGCCACGTTCCAGAGACTCGTGAACAAGGTGCTGGCGGGGCTCGAGGAGTTCAGCACCGCCTATCTGGACGATATTGCCGTGTACAGTCTCCACTGGGCCGAACACCTCCGGCGGTCAGGACTAACAATCAAGGCCAGCAAGTGCCAAATCGGCCAAGGGTCCGTGACCTACCTGGGGCACCAGGTGGGAAGTGGCCAGGTGGCCCCCCTCCAACCCAAGATCGCCGCCATCCGGGCCTGGGAACCTCCGGTCACCCAAACAGAGGTCCGAGCCTTCCTGGGGCTCACCGGATACTACCGGCGCTTCGATTGATTGATTGATTGATTGATAAAAAATTTATATTGCGCAAAACAATAACCCGAAGGTATCAAGGCGCCTATCAATAACATAAAAAGTCTGAATCAATCATCCTTACACATAGGCCTGTAGGAAGAGGCGGGTTTTTAAAGCGCTGCGAAAGGTCTGCAGGGAGGGGAGGGACCTAAGATCCAAAGGAAGATCATTCCACCATTTAGGAGCTAAAGTGGAGAAGGCCCTACCACCCCATTTAGCCTTTCGCACGCGAGGGACTGAGAGAAGCAATTTCCCGGAGGAACGCAAATTCCTTCCGGGGATGTAGTGGGAAATGATTGAACCCACTCCAGAGTCACTGTTCCTTGCGATGGCTCTGTATATCATACACAGGACCTTGAACCGTACTCGGTACTCCACAGGAAGCCAGTGCAACGTTTTTCTGGCCAAAGTGGCCGAGGAGCGTCTAGGAACATCCAGAACAAATCTGGCCGCGGCATTCTGGACAACCTGCAAGCGCTGCAGGAGGGTCTTATTTAGCCCCGCATACAGCGCATTGCAGTAGTCTAGGCGTGAGCCAATGAGCGCGACCACTATTTGCTTTCTGGACTGTACAGAAAGATATTTCCTGATCCTTCGCAGGGTGTGGATAAGGCCCCAACAGGTGGAGATGGTCCTACTCACCTGTCTACCCATATCCAGGGCAGGATCTATCATCACCCCAAGATTTTTTGCAGATGTAGTGGGGGAAGGGCACACACCTAGCGAGTCAGGCCACCAACTGGAGGACCAGATATTTTCGTTCCCACCAAACACCATCACCTCAGTCTTCTCCCCATTCAGTTTGAGGGAGTTCTGAATCATCCAGTGACCAACCGCCTCCATACAAGATCTAAATTTGGAGACGGTCTGCACATCTGAATGGGAGAGAGAGACGAGTATTTGGGTGTCGTCAGCATAGGATACTACCTCCATCCCGAAAGTTCTTATTAGTCTGGCCAGTGGGGTCACATAGATGTTGAATAGGGTCGGGCTAAGAGCCGACCCTTGTGGGACCCCACATAGCACAGGCCGGGATGGAGATAGAAACTCACCCATCTTGACTCTTTGTTCCCTCCCAGTCAGGAAGGAAGTCAGAAGATCTAGAGCTGCGCCCTTCACCCCCACATCCCCCAGACGAGATTCGTGAAAGACTATGGCAGCATTGTGAGGCCCCTCACAGAACTCACGTCAAAGAAGCACCCACCGAAGGTACACTGGACCCCTGAGTGTCAGGCCGCCTTTGAGACCCTCAAGACAGCAATGTGCACCGCACCAGTGCTCCAAGCCCCCGACTACAGCCGGGAATTCATAGTACAGACCGATGCCTCCGATCACGGCGTCGGAGCCGTTCTCTCCCAAATCAATGCAGATGGAGTTGACCAGCCCGTAGCCTTTATCAGCCGACGTCTGCTGGCTCGAGAACAGCGCTGGAGCACCATAGAGCGAGAGGCCTTCGCCGTGGTGTGGGCCCTCAAGAAGCTCCGGCCCTATCTCTTCGGTACCCACTTCCGGGTGCAAACAGACCACCGACCTCTGCAATGGCTGATGCAGATGCGAGGAGAGAATCGGAAGCTGTTGCGTTGGCCCATCTCCCTGCAAGGGATGGACTTCACTGTGGAGCATCGCCCAGGCAACGACCACGCCAACGCAGACGGCCTGTCCCGCTTCTTCCGCCTCGGCGAGGAGAATACCCAAGAGGATGGGTGACTCTCCCTGCCTTCAGCTGGGGGGGACGCATGTTGGACCCGGCCTCGTGGCGTGGTCCGACCCCTCCCGCATGGTGGGTCCCGGACTACCGCTACCCCTGTTCCCCGGACAAGAGCCGCACCTTCCGCCCCTCCGGGCCGCCCCCAGCTCTTCCCCGACGGAACTCAAACTCATATCGCAACCTTCTCGTCTGGCCCGGGCCCTTTCCCGAACCACCGTCTCCGGCCCAGCCGCCATCTTGGACCCTCCACGACCAGGCCTCGTGGCCTCGGGTCGACCTCAGCCTCAGGCCCAGCCACGCCCCGACATCGAGGCACCACCATCCACCCAGGGGATAAAGAGACCACTTGGCGAGTCAATGGGAGAAAGAGTTTCGATGGTCCCCCATCCGCCTGGTTTCGATCGCCCCCGGCCTCCCTGGGCGCTGGCTCCACCCCCCTGCTGGGTGTCTGGACTCACTCATCCCGGACCCCTGACCTCCAAGTGCGAGGGTCCGGACATCAAAGGGCACCAGACCTATAACTGGGGCAGCTCCAGAGCAGGAAGGCAGTTGTATCCTGGAGTCGAGAGACACCGAGACAAACTCATCCTTGGAGGCCTGCTGGTGCTGCCGCGGCTCCTCTTCGTGAACTATCCTTGAAGGCCTGCTGGCGCTGTCGCGGCTCATCTTCGTGAACCATCCTTGGAGTCCTGCTGGCGCTGCCGCGGCTCATCTTCGTGAACCATCCTTGAAGGCCTGCTGGCGCTGCCGCGGCTCATCTTCGTGAACTATCCTTGAAGGCCTGCTGGAGCTGCCGCGGCTCATCTTCGTGAACCATCCTTGGAGTCCTGCTGGCGCTGCCGCGGCTCATCTTCGTGAACCATCCTTGAAGGCCTGCTGGCGCTACCGCGGCTCATCTTCTGTATCGTTAAGAATAACCTGCCTAAGAATACCGATAAAAGTCGCGGCTCCTCTTCGTGAACTATCCTTGAAGGCCTGCTGGCGCTGTCGCGGCTCATCTTCGTGAACCATCCTTGGAGTCCTGCTGGCGCTGCCGCGGCTCATCTTCGTGAACCATCCTTGAAGGCCTGCTGGCGCTGCCGCGGCTCATCTTCGTGAACTATCCTTGAAGGCCTGCTGGAGCTGCCGCGGCTCATCTTCGTGAACCATCCTTGGAGTCCTGCTGGCGCTGCCGCGGCTCATCTTCGTGAACCATCCTTGAAGGCCTGCTGGCGCTACCGCGGCTCATCTTCTGTATCGTTAAGAATAACCTGCCTAAGAATACCGATAAAAGTGTTAAGAACCTATCTTTGTGTGGCGTCCATCTGTGGGGGGGGTGGTTGCTCGTCCGTACGATCTGAGGAGAGGACCCTCGCCAGGAGGCCTCTCCCCCTTGCTCGGCCGACCCTCAGGTTTCCCGTCTAACAAGCCCTATCATAGCTGGCTAACAAAGCCTGAGCATTAGCAATGCGCCAATGATTAGCCACTTATGACGCTACCCTATTGCCAGAGTTATCAATTAACTGTAACTCCTTATCATGAGGATGGGCCTCACCTGTGGTCTGTGAGTTAGCTCTCTTGCAAGCATTGGAAACCACATGAGAGTCTAAGGGCAGCTGACCCTTGATGTAGACAAGGTCAGTAGGTGCAGGTTTATATTTTTTCTCTATCCTAGGCGTGATGATTCTTGCCCTTAAAGGATCTTTAAAAATCTCATCTGCACGTTTAAGCGTCCCCTTAAGCATTGCCAGTGTATGGGTAGTTCTTTGAGACAAACTTAGGGTCTCGAATTAGAAATCCTCCTCTAAAGCCTCCTTATGCAATTCCACCCCATGATATTGAGCAGCCCTGTTAAGTAGCTCAATGTATCCTATATTGTTGTTGGGTGGTGAGGGTCTGGACGGATAGAAGTCAGGGTCATTATCCCTGTGTGGGTCAGTGTCATAGTCCTCCCATGGGTCAATATCCTGTGGCCTATCCTAATCCCCATCCCCTTCATCCTGTATACCTGGTGATAGTAGTGGTGGTCATTGTGTGGGTGTGATGAGTAAGTTGGGATCAGTAGGTGAAGGAGGTGGAATATAAGATGGTGAAGGGTTAGTACCCACATTTTTCCTCTTCAAAGGAATGTGGGACTCCTCCTATTGGTCAATCTTCCTTTTTTCAAGCAGTTTGGCATAGATATTTCCAGTGCCTGGATTTATAACCAACTCTTTCAAATCCGAAGGTGGAACGTCGGATTAAGGCTCTTTTGGTGGAGTCTTTTTGTTTGTGCTCGCCATTTTTGGCATCAAATGTTTCGGCTCTGAACCCTTCGGTTCCAAAGATTTTGTCTTTGATAAAGGTGGGATGTGGGCCACGACATGCTTTGATTTCGACGCCGAGGATTTCGGTTCGGTGCCGGCCTGGGGCCGACTCAAGCCAGAGCGGAAGGCTTCTCTTTGTGTCTCGGCTACCAAGCCCGAGGGCAGTGCACTCAAAACTTTTTCCCAGTGCCGACCTTGGCCCGCAGGTAGAGAAAAGACCGGAACCTTTTTGGTCTTGTGTTTTTGGGGCAAGCGGGCTTCTGTACTCCAGTACGCTGAACCGGTGTAACTTGCTTCTCTTCTTCCATGTCGGAGTCTGCCTCGGACACGGAGATGTGTTCTGCTTCCTCGGTTCCTTGAGCTTGTAGTTCTTGTCGATCAGAATCTTCGCCGATGATATCCTGTACGGAGCCGCCTTGATGTTGCATCTTGTGACGTCAAGCCAGACAGTCACAAAGCGTCTTCTTCGATCTGCACGCGTCATAGTCTCTCGTCGTGTTCCGGGGGGAGGTCATATTTTAAATCATTTTCAATTTCCTGTATTTTTATTTTGAGTCTCCATTTGTTTAACGCACTTTGCAAATTGCATATTTTAAAAGTGATTCTTTGGATATGTCTATTGACAACTGCAATTCAATATGCGGCCAGGCTGCCTTACTATGTTGCAGGTGAAAGCAGTACATTATTGGTTTGCAAAGATTTTGTTTGTCTTGTACAACACACCTGCATGGCCACTAGAGGTTTGATCATTTAGACCATGAGTTAGCTGATCTCAAATGGCTATGGCTAGAGTCCAGACTCCTTACATTTATCTGGTGGTACAGTGAAACTCTTTACCACTTGAACTAAGGAAGCAAGACAGGCCTTTTTTTTGTAACTGGTTCCTACATAACCATGATATCTTGAGTTTTTGCTTGTCAACACACTGAAACCTGTAAAGGGCACTGATGCTCCATATGCGTCTCAACAACACCAAATACAAATCATAAATAAAAATACAATGTTTTTAAAAAATCCTCAGATTAGGGAATATGATTCGCTATGCGTATAAATCCAAGCCTTATAATCGCAGTCTACAGTAATGCAATGGGCTACGTTTGCTGAGTGGGCACAGGCTACTAGCATAGCTTTGATGATTTAAACCATGAGGCTCATGAGAGCAATGATTGCTTCTGTGAATATGCCCCATAGTGCATAACCTTTGGACATGCTACAACTGTGTTTGCATGTCAGAATTGTCTCAAGGAAACCTTGTGAAGACAATTACCAAAACATTTTAACAGTATCTAATTGAAGATATAACGTGATATTTAAGTGTCTTACATTACATTAAAAATGAGATCATAGAGATGTAGTAAAAAAGTAAGTCACAAACTAGCCACAAAGTAAGGCAGCATTTTTGCAACCAGAACTGAAGTCTGAAAACAGACCTATGTACTAATAGGACAGTTCATAAAATTCAGATTTGGAATTGGTCATAATCTGACCTAGATAATTAATATTCTTTATGTAGGTCGCAAATTGTGACTGACAAAGTTTGGATACAATCATAGGGACGGTGGCCTGCAAGGGTCAGCAGACCACCATTTCTGTGATTTTGTTAAAAAAAAGAAACTTATTTTCTTTCGAGCTGCGTAATTTACTTAAAACATTGATTCTTTAAAAAATAAAAATGTCTTCCAAAAGGTTCTTTAAGAGTAGACAGTAGAACACTATGCCATTCATACACCCTGCCAAAATAACAAAGAAGCTAAGAAAGGGAAAGGGTCCGACAGGGCCTGAATTACGGTCACATAAAGGGCCCGATGTAGGTAAATCCCATTTACCGATTTAGAAATACCGAATTTTACCGATTCGGTATTTCAAAATCGGTAAATGGGATGTAGGTCCCAACATCTGGATTCGTTACCGAATCCTTAACAATTCTTTAATTACCGATTCGGTAAATACCGAATCGGTAATGCCCATTCATTCCTATGGGCTTTGAAGCCCATAGGAATGATTAGGCATTACCGATTCGGTATTTACCGAATCGGTAATTAAAGAATTCACAAGGGTGCAGGGGGTGTCACTTTGACACCCTCTAGCACCCCCAAAACGGGCATGTGTGCAATGTGGCACACAGACATGCCCTAAGGGCACGTCTGTCTGTCACATGGCACATGTGTACATGCACAGATGTGCATGTACACAGGAATCGGTATTTTACCATGGATTTGTATTCCATGGTAAAATACCGATTCTGTAAGCCATGTGCTGATGGTACATTGGCTACCTACATTGCATTTTCGGTAATTTTACCGAATCGGTATCATTACCGAATCGGTAAATATTACCGATTCGGTAAATTTACCGATTCGGTAATGATAACGATTCGGTAAAATTACCGAAAATGTGCCCCTACATCTCGATAGCCCTTTACCGATCGGAAACGGCTGAAAATCGGTATTTTCGGCCGATTCCGATCGGTAAAGGGCTACCTATATCGGGCCCATAATGTTTATACAGGGTACTGATTCGCAATTTGGAAGGGATTCCCACAACATTAATCAAAGACATTTTCCATTGTGAGAAAGTTCTGTTGTTGTCTATGTCTTTTCCTTTTGCTATTGTTTAAATTACCTGAAATCTTATTTGGTATATATTATGACCATCTTGGTGGAAATGTTTTGCAACAATTGATTTCTCAAAAGTGTTTGTGATACTACTTTAATGTTCATAGAAATGTATTTAGATTTTTCTTCACCTTTTGCAAATATAAGTCTTGCCACAGGGACATTTCATTAGATAAATGCAGTTACTGGTGTCATATGTATAGGTATTCTTAAATTAACATTTTTGACCTGTATACCCGTATTGAATCACTGATTGTTGAACCTGACCCACTCTGCAGAGTCACCCCAAACAGTTTGCCTTTTTCTCTCAATTTTTTGCTAAATTTGTTTATGTTGACATTAGAACTCTGTGCATTTTACCACTCCTGACCAGTGCTAAAGTGCTTGTGCTCTCTCCTTTAAACATGGTAAGATTCGCTTACACCTGATTGTCATATTTAATTTACTTATAAGTCCGACGTTGGAAGTTTGCTGTTTACCGGCCCCCGAACTTGCAGCTTGTGCGTTTGATGAAAGTGACTCAGCCACTATTCTCAGCAGGACCGACACAAAATGTTTTTCATAGCAGCTCTGGGCAGGAGATCCCACGCCTGGCTCTCTGATTTGCAGTGACTCACCTAACTGGCATCATCCTTAAAGTAATTGAGAGAACTCAGTAAGGAGCAGCACTTCACATGCCCAACTGGCAGCAGTTTAATAAAATTGACGAGTCGATAATCATCACATATATGCGAGTAGCACAGAGCAGCATCCTCTGTGCCTGTATTTTTGTTCTTTAACCTAGCCTGGAGCTGGCTCCCTGCACGACAATTCAAAAAGGGGGTGGTGATGAACAGAGTGTCTGAATTAAGCAGACCACTCTTACCCAGTCAAGAGATCGGGGCTTGATCCATCACCGTTATTTAGCTCACTGCATCACCCCAGATCAGAACCTGGCTATATGCAAATTAGGCTGACTGCACGACAATACACCAGGACAGACTCACACTCAAACTAAAAAACGAGGCAGCGTAGAGGAGACTTTCCTTTATGCTGTTCATAAATGGGGTCCTTTTTCCTTCAATATATACACATCTTAGTCCTGAATATTTTCTCTTGCATTACTACCTTATGAAACTGAACTGTCGATGCACAGTCCATCTTGCATCTGGACTATATATCTCACTACAAGTCTTTGTCTCAGTACTAAGATGGACATTATTTTGTTGCACCGAGCAGGTCGACTTTGAGTACATTGTCATATGTCACAGAAAGTTCTGTCTTCAGTTGCGCTGGAGACAACACATTGTCAATATACTGTGTTTTCATTTACGTTGAACCGCTTCAATTTTCATTCATTTGACTTTCAATTCAATTTTGCAATAATCATATACACCTGCCTTTGTGATTCATTCATTATGCTTGTAAAACTCTGTGTTATTTGTATACAGTACAACCAATTGAATTGAGATGTTACTATTGCACATCACCTAATAATGTTATGATTATTATCACTGTGTATCCAAATGAATCCCTTGTTGGCACTTTGGTTCAATGTTACAATTTTGTCATTTTCTTGCCTTTAGCCATTTGGTGACTGCAGCCTCCCCTGGGTCACATGATATAACTTACAGTTGGACTTTGTGAATTCCTACCAGACATTCACACAATACAGGGATTAGATATGCCTGACTGGGCCTCCTGCTAGCTGGATGGGAGACAGAGCAGGCCACAGCAACCCAATGGCAACTGAATGTGCTGTGCTCTGCCTTCATACAAAGGCTTTGTCACCTCCACATTGTCTCTGCAGCCACCTTGGAGTCAGCGCAGGGAAGTCAGGAGATTCCACGCACTTCAAGAGAAATCTCTACAAACCTTTCCTAACATCATAGATGGTATCAAGTGTAAACATGGGGCCCTCAGACTCACTCTTCAGTTCACTTTCTGGACCTTTGGAACGACTCTCAAAGGACTGGCTGCTGCTGTGTAGTCTACAAGTCAGCTTTACTGTACCTGGATGGAATGCTTTGCTGCCTGTAGGTTGCCCTGAACCCCCAGAGGCCAGGCCGGGCCAGCCCTGCTGTTTGAGTCCTGAATCTTCACCTGAACCCAGGACTCCAAGGGTTAATATGCTGGCCTCCTGTTCATAGCCATAAGGACAAAAAAGGCTCCCACCATCTTGAACCAGAACCTGGACCCTGCCTGAGTGAGTTCTAAACCCCCAAATGGTGTGCCACTGGTCTTGGGCCCTTGGTTGTGGTGCTAATGGTGCCCTGATAGCCAAAATCCCAAACTTTGGACTTATAAACATTTTTGGTTAAAAACTGTTCTGAGAACCGAGGGAAGAGAGAGACCAACCTACTCGTTGATCCCCCAAGGTGCATCGCCAATAGGCCTGACTTCATGGCTTCTCCGGCTACGCTCTTCTCCTCAGAAGCAAATCGTTTCAGCACTCAGTCCTTCGCCGAAGAGGTATCTTACCCCCTGTACCTGTCTGGTGATTTTCAACTTCCAAAAAAGTGACTACGTCCGTATATAAATAAATGAATAAACAAAGTGGAATCCACTCAGAGTGATAGTGATCCCTAGAGTGATGGGGAACACACAGTGTTGTTTAAATGCCCCTCACACACCAACAGGCCCCTTGGTGTCATGCTTCATCATCGGGGCCTTCGCACCCCTCTACGGGATGCGGCGTGCTACGACTCGCGGATACGCAGGAGCACTTGAAGTGAACTATGTGTAGGGGTGTGTGTTTTGTTACAGAAGTGTGAGTGAGGTGAGGTGAAAAAAAGTGAATGGTTAAAAAATACCTGGCACGTGGGAGGAAAAAATACTTTATTTAAATCCCCGGCTGGTATTATTAAAACAAAAGTGCAGGGCGTGGTTTGAATAGATACGTATTAGGGTATCCAGACCACTGTATCAAGATGTCAACATGTTTCGGAGGTCACAGCCCCCTTCTTCAGGACAAGGGTTAATGCACTTACCCTCCCCTTACTCACATGTAAAATGTAAAAGTGTTATTAAAAATATATTACCATAATGTGTAATATTCCTAACAATGTTTTTATGTTAGTGAATGTCGTTGCGCCCAATTGGCGTAAGAACCTGTGGAAACAAAATCATAGATAAACATACAAATCTATAATGCACATGTTACTGGAGAAGAAACAAGCTTCTCTGAGAACATCAGGGTAAACCAAAAATAATGGGACCCTGGAAAAGAAAAACACAAGGACACTACACAGTACATACAGACATATACACACAACACCAAAATTGCTCTCTGCTCAGGTGAAGGAGAGCAAACATAAAGAAAGAAAAGTCTTACTTAAAGTTCCTAACTACAAGACTTCATGAGCCTAAGCGTATATTGGGGAATCCTTCCTTTCTGATCAGAAACAACCTATAAAACATCAATGTCAGGGGTTCAGTTGGGAAACTGGGTATTAAATGCACCAATAGTAAAGAAAAACGACTGCTCCTCTCTGTGATCGATAACTCACGGTTACTGCAACAGCTAATCGCCTGCCTTCCCTCAACGCGGCTCCGATGAAGTGAGCTACGATAGAATCAGGGCCCTTTTATATACTGTCCCTGTAGGTAATTAGTGGTAGTAAATTGGTTAATGCAGCCCGGGGGATGCCCAAATACGGAGATAATAATCTCCAAGCGTCCGGTGTTGCGCTAGCGGTCTTCACTGTTTTTACGCGCATGCGCATTCTAGCTTTAGCGGCACGCATGCGCGGCGAGCCAAGCGGCTGCGCATGTGCCGATTGAGACGCTATGCTGTAATACGAAGCAGTGCGCTTAACAAATAGTAGCCTTTGCTAGCTCAGGATAGGCGCCTCGGTGGTGAATATATTACATTGGGAAATTGAGGGACAACAGTTTTTAGGTTATTTGAAAGGGTTCAAAGGATGGTAATTGTTTAAGAAGGAGCCAAAGAAGGCTTATCTATCGGGGGAAACTCAAGAGAGAATCTTCCCTATGGACAGTTCCTACGCCTCCGGCGGAACTGTAGTGATGTTGCCAGATATAAAACCCAGGCCAAGGATCTCAGTGTAAAACTGAGACAGAGGAAATATCCGGAGACTGTGATTAAAAAAGCTTTCAAAAGGGCAAGAAATAACAACCGTGAGGCCCTTCTGGAGGATAACCCACGAAGAGATGATGCGGAAAAAAGGACAGTCTGTGTTACCACATACAGTCCGGTCACTAACCAAGTCACAAAATTGGTCAATAAACATTGGCGCACTTTAACGAGTGGTGGCCTGACTCTGGAGAAACCCCTCTTTGCGCATAGAAGAGGTAGGAACTTGCGAGATATACTCGTTCATACAAGACCACCCCCTCCAAAAAGTGATCAGACAAGGCTGCAGGGCTTACATGGTCACCATCCATGTGGCAACTGCAACAACTGCCATCTTACAAAAAAGAGCCAGAATTTAACCTTCGCTAATGGGACACATTGGGAACAATGTGCATTTACGAATTGCAACAGTAAAAATGTTGTTTACCTGATTACATGCCCATGTGGAAAAGAATATGTGGGGATGACCACTAGACCTGTGAGAGTGAGACTGAATGAACACAAAAGTAACATCAGGTGTAAAAAACTCACAACCAAGATGTCAACCCACTTTATCGAACACCAACACTGTGTGAATGAGTTACAGTGGACGATAATAGAACAACTACCCTCAGAGGTGGGCCTCCTGGAAAAAGAGCAACGGTGGGTGTTCCGGTTGGGAACTGACACCACTGGGCTCAACGATTCTATCCCTTGGAATCTTCTCAGATAACCCTTACCTGATCACCTATAATTGGCAGTTGATGTACATTTGGGGGTTACATCTAATAAACGTGAATATGGGGTCCTATTGGGTCAATTCGCTAACAAATAGTGATACCCCCCAGCTCTGAAATAGGATATATCATCTATCAGTAGGGACCATGCCTCTTGAGTTTCCCCCGATAGATAAGCCTTCTTTGGCTCCTTCTTAAACAATTACCATCCTTTGAACCCTTTCAAATAACCTAAAAACTGTTGTCCCTCAATTTCCCAATGTAATATATTCACCACCGAGGCGCCTATCCTGAGCTAGCAAAGGCTACTATTTGTTAAGCGCACTGCTTCGTATTACAGCATAGCGTCTCAATCGGCACATGCGCAGCCGCTTGGCTCGCCGCGCATGCGTGCCGCTAAAGCTAGAATGCGCATGCGCGTAAAAACAGTGAAGACCGCTAGCGCAACACCGGACGCTTGGAGATTATTATCTCCGTATTTGGGCATCCCCCGGGCTGCATTAACCAATTTACTACCACTAATTACCTACAGGGACAGTATATAAAAGGGCCCTGATTCTATCGTAGCTCACTTCATCGGAGCCGCGTTGAGGGAAGGCAGGCGATTAGCTGTTGCAGTAACCGTGAGTTATCGATCACAGAGAGGAGCAGTCGTTTTTCTTTACTATTGGTGCATTTAATACCGAGTTTCCCAACTGAACCCCTGACATTGATGTTTTATAGGTTGTTTCTGATCAGAAAGGAAGGATTCCCCAATATACGCTTAGGCTCATGAAGTCTTGTAGTTAGGAACTTTAAGTAAGACTTTTCTTTCTTTATGTTTGCTCTCCTTCCACCTGAGCAGAGAGCAATTTTGGTGTTGTGTGTATATGTCTGTATGTACTGTGTAGTGTCCTTGTGTTTTTCTTTTCCAGGATCCCATTATTTTTGGTTTACCCTGATGTTCTCAGAGAAGCTTGTTTCTTCTCCAGTAACATGTGCATTATAGATTTGTATGTTTATCTATGATTTTGTTTCCACAGGTTCTTACGCCAATTGGGCGCAACGACATTCACTAACATAAAAACATTGTTAGGAATATTACACATTATGGTAATATATTTTTAATAACACTTTTACATTTTACATGTGAGTAAGGGGAGGGTAAGTGCATTAACCCTTGTCCTGAAGAAGGGGGCTGTGACCTCCGAAACATGTTGACATCTTGATACAGTGGTCTGGATACCCTAATACGTATCTATTCAAACCACGCCCTGCACTTTTGTTTTAATAATACCAGCCGGGGATTTAAATAAAGTATTTTTTCCTCCCACGTGCCAGGTATTTTTTAACCATTCACTTTTTTTCACCTCACCTCACTCACACTTCTGTAACAAAACACACACCCCTACACATAGTTCACTTCAAGTGCTCCTGCGTATCCGCGAGTCGTAGCACGCCGCATCCCGTAGAGGGGTGCGAAGGCCCCGATGATGAAGCATGACACCAAGGGGCCTGTTGGTGTGTGAGGGGCATTTAAACAACACTGTGTGTTCCCCATCACTCTAGGGATCACTATCACTCTGAGTGGATTCCACTTTGTTTATTCATATAACCCGGGAGACTGAATCCACTGACTCTCTCTCTCCCCCCTTCTGTTAGAATCTGTTTATAGACAGCGCGCAGCTGTGGGAGTCCCCTTCCCCCTTTTTTCTTTTTGGACCTACACGCACACTTATTTACACACAACACCCTTGTTTTTTGAGAACCTTCCAGCTCTCCTCACCTGACATCATGGAGGATGAACATGGACTGACCTTTAGCGAGGATGATATTGACCGCATTCTAGCAGATGACAAACCTTTTGAAGGCCTTAGTAACAGCGACCCGGGTCCTGCTGTAGCGGACTGGCATGAGCTAATGAATACCCGCAAAACCCAAATCAGGACAGCCCTTCATGGCTTACTGATGAGGGAGTACTTAAGAAACAAGATGGCCCCGCAAGGTTTATTGGTCAAAACTGAACCGTTTATCTTCCAAGATGACCTTGTTTTTAAAAAAGCATGGTCACTTATCTCATGGCACTGTACCAGGGATTGGCTGGTACTTATAGTCCAAACCGCTGCAAGGAAGTCAGTGGAGTTAAAAGTAGAGATCCAAAGACTTGAAGTACAGCTAAAAGCCTTCATTTCACCAGCGGATTTTAAAAAGGGCTTAGAGGAACTGAACCAACAAATGAAAGAATTTGAGGCTGGCTTAAAACAAAGCAAATTCAATAAATTGAAAAAAGACAAAGATCGATTTACCCCTGAGAGAGCCTACCCCTACACTCGAGCTGACTATGTCATGAAGGATAACATGAGTGATACGGACAGTGTCAACTCTGATGGCAGCAACTCAAGTAACAAATCAGGAGGTTTCCAGCAAAAAAAGCAAAGAGGCGGTTTTCGCCAACAAAGAGCCCAGTTTCCACGTCAAAGAGGCTGGCGTGGCTTTCAAGGACCTCAATTCAATCCTTATCAGCCCCCTTTTCAATTCCCGCAATACCAGTTTGTCCCACCTCAAATGGGACAAATGTACCCTCAGTGGGTTCCAGACCAAATTAATGTACCCCAGAATCAACAACCTTTTTTATCCTGGGGCCAGGGATCCCGCAGAGGGCGGAACAAGAAGGGCAACAACGTGAATTGGCATCCCACAGAGGAGTCAGACCCACGTGTAGTAACGAGGAGCATGACAGCGAATCAGGCGTCAACGAGCAACAGGGGGACCTAGTTATCAATATAACCCCCTGGCCCCTCACTGATCTACAAAAAGAGGTACTGAATAAAGGCTTGGGGTATGTCCCCACTAATAAACCAGACATTTTCTTATTACATAAGGAAATGCAGGAGTTTATCAGGACTATAAAACTGCGAGCATTCTTTAAGGACAAGGAACCATCCACAGAGACTTCTGACACTGGTTTGAAACCCAAGTCAACATTCACACCATTAGACAACCAACTTCCAGTCGAGGTACTGGCTTTTGAAAAAGCCATGATGCAGGAATTGAAGTGTCTGGAAAACAGACAAAGGGTCTTCCAGAACATGACCAGAATGGAGAATGAGGCCATCAAGGAATTGAGGATGAATAAAAACCTAGTTATAAAACCCGCGGACAAGGGTGGGGCAGTGGTTATCCAAACAACCACAGCCTATGACAAGGAATGCAGAAGGCTTCTCTCCGATAACAGGAACTATCAGATACTTACAGAAGACCCAACTGAATCATTAAGAGTCCAGATAGGTGGCATGGTGGAGGAGGCACTTGCACACGACTGGATTACTAAGAAGGAGTCCGAGTTCCTTATACAGAGGAACCCACGTATCCCGTACTTCTACACCATACCCAAGGTGCACAAGAACCTGGAAAACCCTCCAGGCCGCCCCATTGTCTCTGGCATCTCATCCATTTTGGAACCATTATCTAAGTTTGCGGATGCCTTCTTGAGACCCATTGTACAAGCTACTGATACGTATCTACGTGACACCAAAGCAGTACTCCAACTGTTGAATAACCAAACCTTTGATCCAACCTCTCAGATGTTGCTCAGTCTAGATGTGGAGAGCCTTTATACAAGTCTCCCTCATGATGAGACTATCCAAATCATTGAGGAGGTACTGCATTCTACGAATTGGGAATACCACACACCACGTAATGTAGTAATGGAGTGCATCTCCTTGGCACTTATGAGAAACTTTTTCGAATATGAGGGCACTCTCTTCTGGCAGAAACATGGGACCAGTATGGGCAGTACATTTGCCCCGAGTCTGGCCGGACTATATGTCCACCATTTGGAATCTACAAAAATCCTGCATCAAGACAACCCACACAGGGCGAGGATTCGCACCTGGCGGAGGTACATTGATGATATCCTAGTTATCTGGGAAGGAGATGAAACCACGATAACTGAATTCATCAATTGGCTAAACAATCAAAATGCCTTTTTGAAATTCACTCATCAGGCATCGAATACCAGCATGGTCTTCCTGGATTTAAATATTTACCATGAAGCTGGCATTCTAAAAACAGAAACTCACTTTAAACCGATGGCTAGGAACTGTCTCCTCAGATTTGACAGCTTTCATCCGCGTCATCTGAGAGAGAATCTTCCCTATGGACAGTTCCTACGCCTCCGGCGGAACTGTAGTGATGTTGCCAGATATAAAACCCAGGCCAAGGATCTCAGTGTAAAACTGAGACAGAGGAAATATCCGGAGACTGTGATTAAAAAAGCTTTCAAAAGGGCAAGAAATAACAACCGTGAGGCCCTTCTGGAGGATAACCCACGAAGAGATGATGCGGAAAAAAGGACAGTCTGTGTTACCACATACAGTCCGGTCACTAACCAAGTCACAAAATTGGTCAATAAACATTGGCGCACTTTAACGAGTGGTGGCCTGACTCTGGAGAAACCCCTCTTTGCGCATAGAAGAGGTAGGAACTTGCGAGATATACTCGTTCATACAAGACCACCCCCTCCAAAAAGTGATCAGACAAGGCTGCAGGGCTTACATGGTCACCATCCATGTGGCAACTGCAACAACTGCCATCTTACAAAACAGAGCCAGAATTTAACCTTCGCTAATGGGACACATTGGGAACAACGTGCATTTACGAATTGCAACAGTAAAAATGTTGTTTACCTGATTACATGCCCATGTGGAAAAGAATATGTGGGGATGACCACTAGACCTGTGAGAGTGAGACTGAATGAACACAAAAGTAACATCAGGTGTAAAAAACTCACAACCAAGATGTCAACCCACTTTATCGAACACCAACACTGTGTGAATGAGTTACAGTGGACGATAATAGAACAACTACCCTCAGAGGTGGGCCTCCTGGAAAAAGAGCAACGGTGGGTGTTCCGGTTGGGAACTGACACCACTGGGCTCAACGATTCTATCCCTTGGAATCTTCTCAGATAACCCTTACCTGATCACCTATAATTGGCAGTTGATGTACATTTGGGGGTTACATCTAATAAACGTGAATATGGGGTCCTATTGGGTCAATTCGCTAACAAATAGTGATACCCCCCAGCTCTGAAATAGGATATATCATCTATCAGTAGGGACCATGCCTCTTGAGTTTCCCCCGATAGATAAGCCTTCTTTGGCTCCTTCTTAAACAATTACCATCCTTTGAACCCTTTCAAATAACCTAAAAACTGTTGTCCCTCAATTTCCCAATGTAATATATTCACCACCGAGGCGCCTATCCTGAGCTAGCAAAGGCTACTATTTGTTAAGCGCACTGCTTCGTATTACAGCATAGTGTCTCAATCGGCACATGCGCAGCCGCTTGGCTCGCCGCGCATGCGTGCCGCTAAAGCTAGAATGCGCATGCGCGTAAAAACAGTGAAGACCGCTAGCGCAACACCGGACGCTTGGAGATTATTATCTCCGTATTTGGGCATCCCCCGGGCTGCATTAACCAATTTACTACCACTAATTACCTACAGGGACAGTATATAAAAGGGCCCTGATTCTATCGTAGCTCACTTCATCGGAGCCGCGTTGAGGGAAGTCAAGTCAAGTCAAGTCAAGTCAGAGAATTTATATAGCGCACTACATACCCAGAGGGTCTCAAGGCGCTTAGAAAGGGGAGGAGGATTACTTGTCAAATATCCACGTTTTAAGTTGCTTTCTGAATGCTAGGTGGTTCTGGGTAAGGCGAAGGTAAGCGGGGAGTGAGTTCCATGTTTTAGCAGCCAGGTATGAGAAGGATCTGCCTCCCATGGTGGTCTTGTTGATGCGAGGTACAGTGGCGAGGGCTTGGCTGGAAGAACGTAGTTGGCGGGAGGGGGTGTAGAAGGACAGTCGTGAGTTGAGGCATTCTGGTCCGATGTCGTAGAGTGATTTGTGTGCGTGGGTTAGCAGTCGGAAAGTGATCCTCTTATTGACGGGTAGCCAGTGGAGGTCTTTAAGGTGACCAGAGATGTGTTCGTTGCGTGGGATGTCTAATATGATCCTGGCTGAGGCGTTTTGGATTCGTTGGAGTTTCTTCTGGAGTTTAGCGGTAGTGCCTGCGTAGAGGGTGTTTCCGTAGTCCAGTCGGCTCGTGACCAGAGCATGGGTGACTGTTTTCCTTGTTTCGGTGGGGATCCAGCGAAATGTTTTTCTGAGCATGCGAAGAATGTTGAAGCAGGAAGAGGATACGGCGCTGACTTGTCTGTTCATTGAGAGTGAAGAATCCAGGATGACGCCTAGGTTCCGTGCGTGGTCTGTCGGGATGGGTGCTTTTCCGAGGGCTTCCGGCCACCAGGAGTCGTCCCATGCAGAGGGGGATGTACCTAAGATGAGGACTTCTGTTTTGTCTGAGTTCAGTTTCAGACGGCTTTGTTTCATCCATTCGGCAACTTCTTTCATTCCTTCGTGTAGGTTAGTTTTGGCGGTGCTGGGGTCATTGGTGAGAGAAAGGATTAGTTGAGTGTCATCCGCGTAAGAGATGATGTTGAGGTTGTGTTGGCGGGCGATGGCCGCGAGGGGGCTCATGTATACGTTGAAGAGGGTGGGACTGAGTGAGGATCCTTGTGGTACGCCACAGATGACTTCAGTGGCCTCGGACTTGAATGGTGGGAGGCGGACTCTCTGGGTTCTTCCGGTGAGGAACGAGGTGATCCATTCAAGTGCTTTTCCTTGGATTCCGATGTTATTGAGGTGTTGTAAAAGGGTGCTGTGGCAGACTGTGTCGAATGCTGCAGAGAGGTCGAGGAGGATGAGGGCGACTGTGTCTCCATTGTCCAGTAGAGTTCGAATGTCGTCTGTTGCTGCGATGAGGGCGGTCTCAGTGCTGTGTTTTGCTCGGAAGCCAGATTGTGAGGAGTCGAGGGATTTGTTGGCTTCGAGGAAGGCGGCGAGTTGGTTGTTGACAGCTTTCTCGATGACTTTGGCCGGGAATGGAAGGAGCGAGATGGGGCGGTAATTTTTGAGTTCGGTGGGGTCCGCTGTGGGTTTTTTCAGAAGGGCGGTGAGTTCAGCGTGTTTCCAGTCTTCCGGGAAGGTGGCGGAGTTGAAGGAGCAGTTGATGACGTCTCGGAGGTGCGGTGCTATGACGGAGTCTGCTTTGTTGAAGATGTGGTGAGGACATGGGTCTGTGGGGGATCCTGAGTGGATGGAGTTCATCAGGCGGATTGTGTCCTCAGTGGAGATTGGGTTCCAGTCGTTAAGGGTGTTCACGGGGGGAGAATGTTCAGCAAATGGTAGGGTGGGTTGGTTTCCGGGTTGGTTGTCGAAGCTGTTGTGGATGTCTGCAATCTTGTTGTGGAAGAATGAGGCTAGGGAGTCGCAGAGGGCTTGAGAGGGGGTGATGTCGTTAGAGTTGGCCGGGGGATTGGAAAATTCCTTGACGATGTTGAAAAGTTCCTTGCTGTTGTGGGCGTTGTTGTCAAGTCGATCCTTGAATGCTGCTTTCTTGGCCTTTCGGATTAGTTGGTGGTGAGTGCGGGTGGCGTTTTTGAAGGCGTCCTTGGTGCTAGTGGTTGGGTCTTTTTTCCAGGCCTTTTCAAGGGAGCGGCAGAGTTTCTTGGACTTCTTAAGATCATCGTTGAACCATGAGGCCTTTTTGCTGCCAGGTTTGCTTTGACGTTTTTTCAGTGGTGCTAAGGTGTCGGCGGTGTTGGATAACCATAGGGTGAGGTTGGCGGCGGCTTCGTTTGTGTTAGAAGAGTGGGCTGGGGTGTTTAGAAGGAGCGATGCGGAGATCTGGTCCGTGGTGATTTTGTTCCAGTTTCTTTGCAGAGTTGGTTGGAGGTGGTTGGTGGGTTTTGGTTTGTTGTAGGTGAAGTGAACGCAGCTGTGGTCAGTCCAGAGGAGATCCGTAGTGT
Organism: Lissotriton vulgaris; assembly: GCF_964263255.1. NCBI lineage: Eukaryota > Metazoa > Chordata > Amphibia > Caudata > Salamandridae > Lissotriton > Lissotriton vulgaris. The sequence goes on along the minus strand of NC_141690.1, from coordinate 210,481,182 downwards.
GGCTGAAGGAGACATGATTGCTGGAGGTGAAGATGGGGTCGAGTGTGTGACCTGCGATGTGGGTGGGGGAAGTGACTAGTTGTTTAAGTCCGAGGTTGGCGAGGTTGTCTAAGAGGGTGGCGGTGTTGCGGTCGTTGATCTTTTCAAGGTGAAAGTTGAGGTCTCCCAGAAGGATGTAGTCTTTGGAGGGGAGCGCGTGTGGGGTGATGAAGTCTGTGATGTCTTCACTGAATTTTGCGCGGGGTCCTGGTGGTCTGTAGAGGAGGGTGCCTCTGAGTGTGGTCTTGGGGTCGATGTGGATCTGGAAGTGAAGGTGTTCAGAGTTAGCAAGGTTGGCGTCAGAGCTGGTTGAGATGCGGATTGATTTCTTATGGACGATAGCGATTCCTCCTCCTGTGTGGCTGGTACGGTCCTTGCGAGTGATCTTATAGTCTTCAGGGATGGCAATGGTGATGTCTGGGGCGGAGGAAGCGTTCATCCAAGTTTCTGTTAGGAAGGCGACGTCTGGAGAGATGGTGTCTAGTAGATTCCATAGGTCAATGGCGTGTCTGTGGACCGATCGAGTGTTGAGTAACCGTGAGTTATCGATCACAGAGAGGAGCAGTAGTTTTTCTTTACTATTGGTGCATTTAATACCCAGTTTCCCAACTGAACCCCTGACATTGATGTTTTATAGGTTGTTTCTGATCAGAAAGGAAGGATTCCCCAATATACGCTTAGGCTCATGAAGTCTTGTAGTTAGGAACTTTAAGTAAGACTTTTCTTTCTTTATGTTTGCTCTCCTTCCACCTGAGCAGAGAGCAATTTTGGTGTTGTGTGTATATGTCTGTATGTACTGTGTAGTGTCCTTGTGTTTTTCTTTTCCAGGGTCCCATTATTTTTGGTTTACCCTGATGTTCTCAGAGAAGCTTGTTTCTTCTCCAGTAACATGTGCATTATAGATTTGTATGTTTATCTATGATTTTGTTTCCACAGGTTCTTACGCCAATTGGGCGCAACGACATTCACTAACATAAAAACATTGTTAGGAATATTACACATTATGGTAATATATTTTTAATAACACTTTTACATTTTACATGTGAGTAAGGGGAGGGTAAGTGCATTAACCCTTGTCCTGAAGAAGGGGGCTGTGACCTCCGAAACATGTTGACATCTTGATACAGTGGTCTGGATACCCTAATACGTATCTATTCAAACCACGCCCTGCACTTTTGTTTTAATAATACCAGCCGGGGATTTAAATAAAGTATTTTTTCCTCCCACGTGCCAGGTATTTTTTAACCATTCACTTTTTTTCACCTCACCTCACTCACACTTCTGTAACAAAACACACACCCCTACACATAGTTCACTTCAAGTGCTCCTGCGTATCTGCGAGTCGTAGCACGCCGCATCCCGTAGAGGGGTGCGAAGGCCCCGATGATGAAGCATGACACCAAGGGGCCTGTTGGTGTGTGAGGGGCATTTAAACAACACTGTGTGTTCCCCATCACTCTAGGGATCACTATCACTCTGAGTGGATTCCACTTTGTTTATTCATATAACCCGGGAGACTGAATCCACTGACTCTCTCTCTCCCCCCTTCTGTTAGAATCTACGTCCGTATATAAAAATCTTCAGTGCAACTTTGCCCAGCGGCCTCCCAATGACAACGCTCCTTCCGCTGACTCTGCAGCCTTCCCCTGCTGAACATGCCTTCTCAGAACATTTTTCTTGAAAATTCTTCTAAGTCTGAACGTAAGTGCTGACTGGGCCCAATTCACTACTAGTATCCATCCTGCTCTCCATCGTGGTCGGCCATATATTTCGATTTTGACCCAGTCTTGTGCCACTAGATGTCCATAGTTGGTGCTTGGATCTTTTAGGCGCTAGTTTTTACTACAAATTTTTGGATTTTTGTTGTTTTGGTGTAAAAATAAATTAATAGAAGTTACTCTATTTTTCTTAGTTGATTTGGGATTTTTATTGTGTTGTATTTCAATGTTATTACTGTTTGCGCGCTCTATAAATACTTGCCTATAAGTTAAGCCTGACTGATTACTTTTTATGCCAATCCACCTAGGGTTAAGCACAGGTCAATTTAGTGATTTTTTGTGGCTCACCCTGCCAGGGATTGTGGCTGTTTCTTGAGCAGGCCTCACATCCCAGAGGGGACTGAGACCACTTAAGGGCACTCCAAAGTTTGTTTACCAGATAACCCTTAAAATCTAGCAGGAGGTCTGCGGAATGCAAGCTGCAGCACAGAAGGGCACAGAAGGGCGATGGGGAGGAGGATGTACTGGATGAGGAGAAGGAGGAAATAGAGGCTGAGGGGGACTACTTTGAAACAGCTCCGGAGATGGAGAGAGCGTAACTTATTTTTTCTTTGGCCCACCCAGAACCAGGAGAGAGCTGGAAACCAACAGGGGAAAGGTCATGTACCGGCCCCAGCACCGGAAGCAGTGTGTGTTTCCCACCACTGCCCCCTACGGACATGGGGGACAGGAGAGCTGAAAGAGAGTACTAGCTGCAGCTGGACCTGCTTTAATTGCCTACACAAGCAGTGAGGGCAGAAGTGGAGAGAACCGTAGCCATGCAGGAGAAACAACTAGCTCTGGAGGAAAATAAACAGTTGTTGGCTCATAAACTGAGTCTGAATAAACTAGACTTAAAGCTAAAACAAGCCTCAGAATCCAGCAGAAGTGTCGGCATTGTTACCCCAGTGTGTACTGGAGAGCTGGGCGATGCGTCCAACTGACAGTCCTCCCGCCATAGTCCACTGCTCTCAACTTCAGAGTTCCTCCTCGGTATGAGTCGTGTTTGTTATTCTCTGCCATTGTGGCTTCCCTGTTGCTTCATGCTCTCCTCTTAGTTGGCCACTTCTGTTTTCAAGTGTCGTGCATTGCTCTTAAACCCCACCTCCTGCTGGCCTCCGTGCTTCATTGTCCATCGTCTCTTCTGCTACCTGACCTTGTACCTCTTTGATGTCGTTGGTCCCACGGAGTGCCTGCACTGACAAAATGGGTCTATTGCAGTACAGGTGTAGATAACATATTTGACTCTACACTACAAACACAGGCATACCTTTACTATTAACACGAATATCCTCTGCCCAATTAAATTATGTTTCTAGATCACTATGGTTTTATAATCTATAACAATTAGCTCTTGAGGAAAATAAACTGTTGTTGGCTCATAAAATGAGTCTGAATAAACTAGACTTAAAGCTAAAACAAGCCTAAAAATTGAGCAGAAGTGGTGGCATTGTTACCCCAGTGTGCACTGGAGAACTGAGGGTCCACATACCTCAAGGCCTGGTTCCCAATTACACGGTGGACGATGACATAGGTAAATGGTTTCTGCATAGGAGAAAGATCTGAGGGTATACAAGGTCCCAGAGGAGAACTGGGGGTTAGCATAAGGAAGCACATTCTTACAGTGGGGAGGGACATACTTCTTACATTTGAGGCAGAGGTCCAGACCCAGTATGTCCCCATGAAAGCCATCCCTGTTTCTAAAGATGTGCTGAACCCTGAGAAATAATGTCAGAGGTTCACGGACAACCACAAACTCTCAGACCAGTCTTGCATATATTTTGTGGACTACTTTTGTAAGGTAAGACACTGGATGATTTGGTGAAGGGTAGTGACGTAAACACTTATGAGAGGCAGTACCATTTGGTTGCCAGAGAGCACATGTTCAGTCATTGTTTTCCATAGGTATGCAAACACCTTATTGACCGCAAGCTCATTAACCCCAGGGAGTTTTCAAAGGAGGCAGACCTCTGAGTTAGTACCAGAGTGTCTGAGAAGGACCCGAAAGTGATCTTGAGAGAAGTGGTTCAAGTTTCCCTGGCAGATTGAGGTGGAAGTCAAAGGTGACCTAGGCAGGTCCCAGAATAGTGAGGGAGGAAAAGATTCCCATATCCCTTCCAAAGATAGAAAGAGATGTTCTGGTGGGTGCCCAATTTCCAATGCCAGTGCTTTGATTGCTCACAGCTTGAACCAAGAACCCACCCACTGGTGGGAATTCAACAGGAGAGGCCCATGTGGCCTTAGGGGAAGGTAGTCTTGAGGGGCACATTTAGAACATGACATCGTCTATCAGGAGATAGTCTCAGAGCATAGACTGGTGATGTCTGAGGGTAGGGGTCCTCACTTCCATCAGTACAAGGTAAATGATGTCCCAATCACTGCTCTGAGGGACACCAGGGCCAGGTAGACCATGATAGTGGAAAGGCTGGTTTCTCCATAGCAATACACCAACAATCAGCCAATCTGGATATAAGGAAGCCTGTGTAAAATTTTGGGAGCTACTATCTTCATGGAAGTGAAAAGATCTTATTGAAACTGAGGAATTTATGTTCCTAAAAAACTACCAACCCAGATTGGCAGTCACGTACATAAGTTCTTAGCTAAACCCCTGGGAAGACCTTTTGTCTCTTCAAGAAACAGCCTCTTGGAGAACATGTCCCACTACATTGATTTCTTCCTGAGACCCTCCTCTCACACATAGAGGACACAAAAGATTTCTTAAAGAAGATTGAAGGGGTGTATTGAGAGGAGGACTTCATGTTAATTACACTGGATGCAAAATTGCTGTATGGCAGCATTCAGCATCAAGATGGCACAGCTGCCTGCAAGCACTTTTTAAGAGCCAGGCTGATCAGGCGGTATGCCCACACACACATGATCCTTGCCATGATTTACTACTGACTCTAAAACAATATCTTCCTTTTCAATGGGGCACTTTACAGCCAGAAACAGAGAACAGCAATGGGTACCTGTTATGCTCCCAGCTATGTGTTGATGTGCTAGTGAAAGGAGCAGGTGTCCCCCACCTCTGAATTTTAGGCAGAGATGAGGATGGTGGTCATGTGGGTTGGCTTTATTGATGACCTGTTCCTCATATGGCAGGGTGATGAGATACAGACCAACCTCTTTGTAGACCACTTTAACACCAGTGACTTCAACCTTGAGTTTAGCAATACCATGATTAAAACCATGAAAACCTTCCTTGATGTATAAGCAATGATTATTGGAGATATGCTCAAATCCAAGCTGTACAGGAAACACACTGCTGGCAATAGTTGGCTTTATGCAATGAGCAGTCCTCCACCTCAACTCAAATGGAGCATTCCCTACGGAGAGCTCATCAGTGCAAAGCGTAATTTCAGCAGTGAGGAGGATTTTCAGACAGAGCAGAGGGTCATGGTCGAAAGATTTGAGGAACAAGGGTACCCTTCATGGGTGCTCAGACAGGCCATAACAAAATCTGAAAAGAATTCTTGCGTTGAAGTACTGTTTGGTGCTACAGCTAAACCCCTCAATGAGGAGGAATGAGAAGGAATGTGACTGATTACCACATTGAACTGTGAGTACAACACAATCAATAGAGTACTTAGAAAAAATTGGAATCTCCTCAATTGTGACCCAACCATTGGCAATCTATTTGGAGACAGGCCTGCCATTATATACCATGGAATCAGATCATTGAGGGATGCACTTCTCCGTAGTGAAAAACACCAACATACACAGGAATGAACACAAACAAAATCTGACAGGGTTCTTCACCTGTGGTAACTGCAAAGCCTGTTCGATGTCCCACAATCAGAGGGACTACGAGGTACCCCACACCAAGACCCAGAGAAAGATCTCACAGTTCATAACATGCAGCACAAGTTACATCATATATAGGCTGAAGTATCGTGCGGCCTAAGTAAAGTAGGTAGTATGGTGCATCCAGTATGCAAAAGAGCACTTTAGCAGGCCCGGGCAATCACTAATCATGACAAGCACTACCCTGTTGCTAGACACTTCGAACAAAATCATTTTAGTGATCGCAACCAGCTCACATTCTATGGCATAGAGCGGGTGGGCATGGACAGTGGAGGAGGGGATATGATCCTCAAAGTGAGAAAACGTGAATCTTGTCACATTATGGATCTTAATTACAAAGCCCCCATTGGTCTGAACTCTGGGAGGAATTGCAGGTTCACCTTGTATAATTGCTGTTGTGGTTATGACAGTGTTAGCCCTACTGTTTGAAAGAAACTTGTTTTTAATTTTAGTGATGTGTGATAGTTCGGATTTTAACATTGTCTTTACTTTTTTCTATTGTAGGAAGAGAGGAAGGAACTTTCTATGCCGGGCATGATCTGGTGTTGAGAGGCTGTCCAGGTCTGGGCTTCCTCACAAACTCTTCCAGATATAAGGTTACTTTAAACTTTGTTTTTTTTCAGTGAATTTCAAGTTTTTTTATGCAAAGTAATATTTTATTACCATTAGTAAAGTCAACTGCCCGTGCATGGCCTTTGATTGTGCGCGGTGGGGGGGTTCCACAGGCCCTGCCTATGGCCAGACCCTGCAACATACCCCTTCCACATGCAGCCAACCCCATACTGCGTACAGCTTTTGGTCATTGACAGGATTTCAAGTTCCTCAGGAGCAGTACCCTCAGAATGTCCACATCCATCAAGACTTTCGGAACTTTTTTGCACTTGTATTGAAAACACACAGTTCATCAGTCTGGAAAATGGCAGCAACACAGTTGCATACTACTAACATGGAAGGTGCGGGCCAAACGGGCAGAGCTTGTAGGTGATTTGGCACCTTTGCATACTCAGCAGCAATTCAAAGGAAGAACCCTGAACTGTATGTTTTTTTAACTTGAGGAGGGCCGTGTAGACCTTCCTTCCCAATCCTATTTTTGCCCCTCGTGTCTGAGTTTAATATAGCTGGGTGCCCCGGTACCCACCTAGGACACCCACCATAAACAATGCTCGGGCCGCGGGAGAGCTCCAGGGCCCATGGCCTTTGCCAGCTCCCCGCATGCTGTGGAAGCCAGCATTTCTCCCATCCCTGAGGAGCATCTATTTATGCTGCTTTCTCCAGGTGGGATTCATATCTTGATCTCTTTATCTGCCTGCATCAGTGCAAGCAGGGAAACAGATCTCAAGTTTGCTCCCAGCTGGCGAGAGCATTTTTAAAGCTCCAGCCAATGGGACCAGGCCTTGTGTTTGCTTCCATTTGGAGGGAGTTTTAAAAGTGCTCTTGCCGTGCCACTGAGGGCAGGGAAAATGCTGTGTCCGGGGGTGGGCTCCCCGGTACACATCAAGTGAGCCTCTCCCTTTTTGAAAAGTCGCGGCCCTGGAGGATGGGGTTCCCAGGGTCTTTTAAAGGCTCTCGCCCCCCTATCCTTAAACCTTCCGTAGCCACCCGCCCGGGGGATGGAGTCCCCAGGGGCCAGTTGCGGCACAAGGAAGAGGGTTGCATACCCCCTCCCCTAATTATTTAAATTGAGCCTTTGCAATGTGGTCCCTGGGGCTGAAAAGGGCCCGGAAATGAGAGCCGAGTACCCCCTCCTCTAATCATTTATATCAGGACTGGGGGATGGGGTTCCCAAGGACTGAATTTGGCTTGAAGAGGGGGGCTGTGTCTTAATAAATAAATTGCGCCCCTGGGGATGGGGTCCCAGGGGCCGAAGCCAGCATGAGGAGGGGGTCTGTGCACCTGCTCCACCCCTTAATTACAGAATGAGGCCCTGGGCCACCATTTTTGTTTTTAACCTTGCTGGATCTCTGTAAAAATTCCAGTTTCTTTTCAATATTAGCCACAGGATGGTCCCTCTGGGTCCCCACCCATAGGGCCCTACCCTGCCCCCTTATATTACTTTTTTTCATAACTTCAGGAGAGGGGACAAAGTCCCAGAGTACTGAAATGGCTGCCAGAAACATTTGTCTCAAGTTGCTGGCAGCCAATCAAAGTGTCTCACAAACAAAATGAGAGGGGCCCGTCAAACCCAGAGGAGTAGGGCACCAAATAGACCGTAGTCAAAAACAAAACCCCCCCTATGGGCAACTTATTTCATTTCAGTAAACACTCTCACCAACATAATCATACAATAAACTATATCACCAGAACATAACACATTCCCTTCATAGCCCAAGTGTTGAAAAATATCTCCAGAAATGTATTTGAAGGGAATGTGTTATGTTCTGGTGATAAAGTTATCGTATGATTATGTTGGTGAGAGTGTTTGCTGAAATGAATTAAGTTGCCCATAGGGGAGTTTTGGTTTTGGCTAAAGCCAATCAAAGTGCTCGCTCATGCAGGAGTCTGACTCCCACAAAAGCGAGATGGCCCAAGGAAAAAAAAAAGCCCCCTGGTCCTATCCGAGTGTTTTGTGTTTTAAAATTGGGTTACAGGGACACTCACGAGAGTCCCTCGAACCCAAGCGTCCAGGTATACAAATATTTTAAATAAATAATTTCTCAAATACTACTGATCAGATTTACACCAAATCACAAAAAGCATCATCTGCAGACCAAGATCTAGCTTCCTGACAAATTTGGTGTAATTCCGTTCAGCAGTTTTTGCGGAAGCGCTTCTTAAAGAAGTCTCTGGAAAATGCATAGGGATTTTGCGTTTTGGGACCCTCCCCTTTTTCTCGGACCGCGCTTGAAAGATCATTCCAAAAATTTCCATGTACAAATTAGGTAAGAGCACTTTTTCTGAATGTTTCATGGGAATTCGTCAAACGGAGCCAAAGTTATATATCATATATATATATATATATATAGAGAGAGAGAGAGAGAGAGAGAGAGAGAGAGAGTGAGAGAGAGAGAGAGAGTGAGAAAGACTCCGAATTCTACTCAGACCACAATAGGAAAGAAAACATGACTGTGCAAGCCCCTACAGCAAGAAAGCATCTAAAGGCCATCTATAGAATATAAATTCCATACAGATGAGCTTGGAGCTCAGCACTCCTAATTTAACCAAATCCGGGAATCTTGCTCTGACAATCTCGCAGACATTGTCGGAGCGGAGGGTTTCAGCGCCGGCCTTTTGTGAAAAGAAGTCCTCTCCCTACCGAAGGCGGAAGCCTTTTTCTACCTACAGCGCTGCCTTAACGGCGCCCTGACAGGCCTATTCAGCGAGGCCTCCCTGATATGTGTTGGTGATTCGAAAGGAAAGAATTGCAAGAGGTGCAATTTAATCCCAAAGTCATTACCTAAACGCCAAGATAGGCCGGGGATTACCACCAATGTAAATGAGATATGAGACAGCCAATGGCCTCGAGATCCCTCCCTTTCTTTGAGGCGTCTGCAGCAAAGGGGCCGCGATAAGGGAATCTTAGTAATTACACGATGCAACACTGGTCAATGCTGACTTTTAAATACCGGGGAGCCGGGGAAAGAAAAAACCTACATATGTTCAACTCTGCAATATTAAGTAATTCCTTTTTAATTCCACACAATCAATAGAAGAGGCTCACACCGACTGGAAAAAGAAGGGGGCCGGCTCCTCGGCGCTTTGTGACGGGTATCATTCCATCATTTTTGGTAATATCATTTCCAAATTAAATTTTATGGTCCATTACAGACTAACTCGAACACTTTTCTAATGGAATCTTAAACGGAACTGACTTGCTTTGCGTGGGGCCTGTCTCTCAGTTAAGATGTTATTTAGTTCTAATTATTCGATAATGAACTCAGGAAATTAAATTTTTGATATGTACATGTCAAGTCTTTTGTACATGGCTTAAAAGACTATCATAAAAAACAAACCCAACCTGTAGAGAATACTAATTGGGAACGCGTTTGATGTATAATAAATTAATAACTTTCAACCTTGCAGAAAAGACAAAGATGGGCTTTGCACCGTTTTCTGAAATGTTCATCTTTGTTTACAAGAATAGACGCGGCTTCATTTTTATACTGATGATGACGAATTCTGGCGATCTTCGTTTTAGCTCTAAAGAATACACTTTTACTCTTGCTGTTTTCGCTTTTATTTTTCTGTAGATCATTTTATCCACACATTGCTGAATGTAAATATTACCAGTAGCCACTTAAATTCTCTGACTGCCATGAGTGAGAAGAAAAGCCCTCACTGCGATGATGTGATATGAGATGGACACCTGGCCCTGCTAACATGACATGAGTACAGGGAATGTAGAGGGATATATATGCATACCTATTACAGGGTATTGCATGTCCCTTTTCAAAGTATACATTCAGCTTTAAAAGTACTTAACTCTACTGACAGATAAAGGATGCGTCTTGCCCAAACAGTGGCACTGGTATATTACCTACTTCACATTTCTGACTCTTTTCTGAACTGCACAGTTAATATCACCACAGACTTCGATTATATTCATATCTGAAGAACCTCAGGGCAGATATTTACCACTTTGTGTGCCCACAGGACTCTCGCCAGCAGCAGTCAGGGACTGCATCTCCCAGGATTCTGAGCGCACGCACGCGCTCAAAAAGAGGATGCCAGGCCCGCTGCACTTTGTAGCACTATTTCCCGCTTCGTGTGCCCACAGGACTCTTGCCAGCAGTAGTCAGGGACTGCATCTCCCAGTCCCAGGATTCTGAGCGCAAGAATGCGCTCAAAAAGAGGATACCAGGCCGGTGGCGCTGGACGTGTCCCGCCCATCTTATCGCGAAGGAGGCAGGGCTGGGCCTACCCTGTAACAATAGGCCCCTAATCATCACTCTCAACTAACTCCAGGTACAGCAGTGTTTTCTGTCCTTTTGCCTGTGTGATCTGTGTGTTCTGAGATTTGTAATTATTCTCCTGGTGGTGACGCACATTGCTAACCCAATCATGAGTAATCCTGCAGTGAGTAAATGTAAGGGAGCTAAGGGGACATTAGATGCCTTCATCACGAGAGCTGAAACATTACTTTGCCACGAGATTGAACTAACGGAAAGGCGGCTTTTTTTAGATCCTTCATCTTTGCAGAGGTGTTCCTCATTAGGCATGCTTATATGGGGTTGTATAACCCAACATCAAATTTGTCCACTTCCCATCATTCAAGGGACGGCACCGGTTACCCCGGATACTTTGGTCCCCGTACATGATGAATTAACAACATCACATATGGAAACTCCCAGTGGGTTTAATATAGCCTCTAGTACCCGGACTTCCAATCTCCCCTTAGTGGGCATGAAGGCTAAGGCACCTGTGAGCCGCAAGAAGGGCGTGGGTCCCCAGAAGCCAAAACAACAAAAAGGGCCTCGGTGCAACCATGTGGTGGGGACCTGTTCCATTGGTACACAGACAATGGATGTCCCCTTCCCCCTCAACGCCGTTCTCTTCTCGGGAGGATAAAACTGCTACCATTGTTGCTGGTGTGACTGCCCTGGACATTGCTCTTGAATGGCTCAAAGAATCGATAGACAAAAACTTTACTCTTTTGCATGGGCACCTAGAGCACTTGGACGTGCGTTGGTCAATTTGTCTGGACACATTGAGTCCCTTACTACCCCTGAGAACCCCAAGGTCTCGAGGGAGGGCCTGGGACCTGACAATCCCTCCAATCATCATAAGTCAGCCCTGGTTCTCTGGAGAAATTGCTGGCTATGACATCTGTTATTGAGGACTTGTTGAATACCGTAAGCTCTAATAATACCTTGCAAAATTGCCCAAAAAGTGTATTGAACGATGGCAGGGTAGCTCAGTCCTCACTGGCTGATATTTCACAACCGTTTCCTGGGGTATGTGATGGTTCCAAGAGCATTCCCAATTTAAACCATAACAAAGCGCCAGGCCAAACAGGGACTATAGGTTTTTCACCATCGCCCAATCCCCATGTGACTTCAAGGGAGAGGGAAAATGGAGAGGAGGTGCTCTTAAACTTGCAGCCAGAGGCCACTCCCTACACAATAATTTTGACGAATTTACCGCAAATAACTTTAAAGTCAACCGAAACCTGGGAGTCTTTAAGAAATAAGGCACTTTGTTGGCTTGGATCTAAATCTGGCCTAACTGACGCCTTATTCAGGGAGTTTAAAATGGTAAGAAGAGTGGGATGGGTGGGGAAAAGAGATAAAACACTTTCTGGAGATTGCTTCGTCCTTACATTTAGAACACCAAGTTTAACACAAGAGATTCTGCATAGACAAGGCTCCAATCATGTGACCAATCATGGAATAAATGTACTGCCTCTTTGCTATTTTTATCCTCCAAAAAATTACACTTCCAACGTAACACAGCAGAGTTACACTCACCCTATGAACCACCCCATGAACCACTCCCAATAGAGTCTACCTCTGTTTAATAGATTTGATATGCTTTCTTCTTTAGAGGATATTGATTGACTCGTAAATAGAAGTAATTATGTGGCTCAAACATAAATTCCCAGAAATAATTCACCTGGTCTAACTTCGCCATGTATAGTGCCTTTGGCTAATGTCCAACAAGTTGACTCTGAGGTGGGAGATATTTCTGTTGACCCCAATAATGAGAATTGAACACCCCAACAAATTATCAATGCCACCCACGCATGCCCATCTATTAATTATTTCTACTGTTGACCTTCCCCACAATGATCGTGTATCTCAGTGCGTGCCTCGGACTAACCAAATGGAAATTCTTTATTGGAACGTGGTGGGCCATAAGGCCAAATTGACCTATCCTGCCTGGCTGAAATGTATTCACAAATTTGATACCATATGTATTCAGGAAACCTAGGTAGACAATATACAATATATTAATGGGTATAAAACTTTCTTCACCCTGGCAGTTACCTCCAGTCAGGGGAGGAAAAAGGGTGGTTTATGTACCTACATCTCCTATAGGTTGAATGCAGATTAGATAGATCTTGTGGAGTCTAAAACTTATGACCAGGTGCTTAAAATGTGTATTGATAACTCCCACTGTACGGTATTAATACATTTTTATAAAAATACTAGCAGCCCGTCCCGACCTTGTCTGGGAGCAATCAGGCTTCCCCGACCCCTGCCTGCCCCTATATTGGCCATCAGCCCGGGCCCCCGTCCGCCCCGTCCCCCGGCTGCCCCGACCCCCGCCTGCCCTGACATTGTCCTCCGGAGGCTTACCTCACACAATTATGCCAGAGGCCCAGTGTTGCAGTAGTGGCCAGCAGCAGCACCTGAGGCACTGGGGAGCTTTCTGGGTAAGTGGGGCTCTGACGCTCTGTTTGCAGGGAGGCGAGGATGAGCAAAGATTGCAGGGATAAGAGTAGGACTTCACAGAGTATGGAGCGGCCGGCGGGAGTTGGGAGCTTGAGCACAATTATGCCAGAGGGTCCCCCGCCTGTCCCGACCCCCGCCTGACTTGACATTGTCCCCCGGAGCCTTTTTGTTGTAACTCCCTGTCCCCCGCATGCCCCGACCCCCGCCTGCCCCGCCATTGTCCCCCGGAGCCTTACCTCAGCCGCCGCTCCTCAGTTCAGTGCTCCTCGGCGCTCCGCCGGTCCGCTGCTGCTCACCGCCTGTGTGCCGCTCGTCAGTGCTCCTCCCCCGCGCCATGTCCGCCGCTCAGCCGCCGCTCATCAGTTCAGTGCTCCTTGCCACTCCGCCGGTCTGCTGCTGCTCACCGCCTGTGTGCTGCTCGTCAGTGCTCCTCCCCCACGCCATGTCCGCCACTCCTCCTCGCGTTCCTCGTGCTCCAGCACGCAGGTCGAGGCTGGCGCTACTTCGAGGGGACTACTTTTTTTTTAAATGTAAATTTTTTAAATATAACTTATTTTTTAAATTTATATAGCCTATGTCCATCTGCACATCCTGAGGATTCCAACGATGTATCGGGTGTGTGGATTGGCGCTGTGGTTCCCGAGTTTACCCGCCTCAAAGCCTCAAAGTTCTTCCTTTATAGTAGTAGTATAGATTACCTCATTGAAGTTAAAATCAATCTCAATTGGAAGATAGCTTGAAGGGTTTATTCTAGAAGCCTCCTAATTTTGGAAATCTACCAAATTACTAGAAAAATGAGTCACCCATTGATCCTCCCCTATTGTTATTTCAATGCTGAGTAGTTTCATAGAGGCAAGAAATGGAGCATTCACCACCTTCCAGAAGCCTTTCCTATCTTTCAGATCTGAGGCTTGCTTCAGGTTTACAATTTATTTGAGTGTATACAGCATACCTGCTCCCTATCCAAAGTTAACACTTATTAAATGTAATAATGTAATAAGGTAACCCAGCATTAGTCAATTTGAGAGCTAGGTCTTACAACAGTGAAAAACAACTTTAGGAGTTCTCCACTGCCGGAACATGTAATACAACATAAGTACAAATGTCCTACTTTTTAATTGCAAAGCACCCTGCCCTGTGAGCCTTTAGGGCCCACTTGGGGCTGCCTTATATTTATTAAAAAGGAAGGGTTAGGCCTGGCAAAGGATTTATCTTCTCAAGTCAAAATGGCAGTTTAAAATTGCACTATTGGCTGATGTGGCAAGCCTGAGATAATCTAAAAGGTTACTTTTTGAGGGGGGGCACAATCAGTGGTGCAGGCCCACTAGTAGAATTAAATGTACAGACTCTGGGTACATGTAGCACCATTTTCTAGGAACATACAAGCAAATTAAAGGTGCCAATTAGGTGTAGTCAAATGTTACCATGTTTAAAGGAGGTAGCACAAGCACTTTACCACTGGTTGTCAGTAAGTGCTCAGAGTCCTAATGCCAACAAACAGGTTCAGCAACAGAAGGAAAAAGCCTGTTATCTTGCCAAGCTACGAGAGAGTGAGCACATACTATCTTTTATGTGTACATATGTGTACATACCCTGACTAGAGTGGTGATTCCTACCTGGCCTGGGTGTATACCTCAGCCAACCAGGAATTCCAGTTCTAACATCAACATAGTGGAGAAGAAACTAAGGCACATTTTTACAAGCCCCTAGCGCCACTACAACGTCACTTTTTCCAATGTTGTGGTGGCGATAGGGGCTTCACCTTATTCTTAAGGCGGCGTTAAGCCACTTAATGTGAAAAAGGCCCCCTTTCACGCTATGGGCAATGGGTGTTGAGGTGGACATTCCACCGCAACACCCATTGATTTTGACACTGTCCCATATTTACAAGGGCAGTGCAAAGGGCAGCGTAAATATGGGACAGTGTCAAAATTAAGACCAGGGAAAACCTGCATTGAGGAGAAATGTCTAATTTCTCCTTGTTATTGCTGTTTCTAAGTGTGCTGCATTTTGCAGCACACATAGAAACAGCAAAAGGCCATTGAATATAGCACTGTAGAAGGTACTAGGTTTCAAGTATTGCTTGCCTTGCATACAGTGTGGTGAAAACAGTCTTATCAATGGTGGGTCCTGGGGAAAGTAATAGTCACAGACCAGTCTTTGCCCGGGGAGATTGGTACGGGCACGAGGCCAGGACAGTAGATAGGCAGAATTAGGAGGAAGGGACAGGAGTTTATAATAGGTATACAGGGGTCAGGAGAGGTGGCTTCAGCCTCTTTCTGACTCCAGAGCATCACAGGGAAGGGTGCATGTGAGGGAGAAAACAGAGATAGTGGACACATTATGGCAGAGCAGAGTGAGGAGTTGAGGGCCGCCATGCGCACACTTGGTGCAGCGGGGTTCTAGGACCTGCCCAGGTCTGAGGTTCAGGAGCAGGTCAGAATAGGGATGTGCCACCAGATGCGCTCTGTGTCGGGTGGCATAGCAGCTGCTGTTGTGGCCTGTTCTTCCACACGTTGGAAGTCCATTAGCAAGCACAGGGTTGGAGTGGAGTGAGGGAGGAGCACACTGTCCCACCTACCAGAGACAGGAGGCATTTCAGCCTCCCAGGCAAGAAAGGGGCACATGAAGCCTGCCATGTCGCCACCAGGACGGGCAGGGCCCCGAAGCAGCTCTTATGCAAAGAGATGCAATGTGCCTAGAGCGTGGGCTGAAGCTGCTGCTGCATTGCCTAGCCCCTGGGGGATGACGATGATGCTGCAGGGCAAGTTACCGGCCCATAAGCGGCTGGGGCTGCCCCTAGGGCCTTATCTTGGCCCTGACCATAAATAAAAACAGAAGGGCCCAGCAAACATGAATAAACTGATATCCCTCAGCAAGAATACCCTGCTGCCACCTATTGACATGTCTGAGGTACAGGACCTCATGGAGCATTAAAGCAACTCTCTATAGAGTATTTAAGACTCATGTGTCCCCTTACAACTGAAAAGAAAGTCCTCAAAAGACTCCAAACCTTGGTTCAACAATCGTTTAAGTTCACAGAGACGCCATCTGACACTAGCTGAACAATCCTATAGAAGCTTCCTGCCCCTTGAACACCTCATGCTCCTGAGATCTAAAAGAAGGTCGTACAACAAACATAACAGGAGGGCGAAGTCAGACTTCTTCAGAAGCCAACTAGATAATGCCAGAAACAGACCTAAAAAATGGTACGAATTAATCAAACTCCAATCGCACTATCTCCCCACTCTCACGTCACCACTGTCCAGTATACAGCTGTTAGCACCATTGGTGTGTGTCTCCCTTCCATTTTTTGCTGTTGCCTCTTGTGTTTTTGCTATGTTTTTGCTGGGTTAGATGCTTTGGGCAATTTGCCACTGCTCTCCAGTGCCAAAGTGCAAGTGCTCCCTATCGTAAATTGTTGTAATTCATTAGTGGCTCCATGATTGACCTTTTTGATTTACTTGTCAGACTTTAGTATCATGCACC
This sequence comes from Lissotriton vulgaris, assembly GCF_964263255.1. Lineage (NCBI taxonomy): Eukaryota > Metazoa > Chordata > Amphibia > Caudata > Salamandridae > Lissotriton > Lissotriton vulgaris. Next base: position 210,464,762 of record NC_141690.1, on the reverse strand, counting down.
ATGTGTGCCCTGTAAATCAAATGCTGCTGGTGCTTTGCAGCAATGGTTGTGCCATCCCCAGAAGCAACTTGTAAAATATGGTTTAGGCCTGCCATTGCAGAGCGTTTGTGCAGTCTGGGACTGCCATGTCGACTTGGCAAGTGCACCTTCTTGCCAGTCCCTAAACCTTCCCTTTTCTACATGTTAGTCACCCCTAAGGTAAGCCCATGGGCAGGGTTCATTGTTGTGAAAGGTAGGACATGCCCTGTTGTGTGTGGCATGTCCTGATAGTGAATTACAGCCAATTTTGTTTTAAACTATTGCAAGGCTCTCTGTTCCCATAGGCTACAATGGGCAGTTTGATTATACCATCTTATAATCCTAACTGACCCAGGGAGCAAGGTAGAAATTCTAGTTTAGTATGCCTGAACTTAGCATGTTAAAATACATCTTTTAGTGAGGGTGGTTTTTACATTCTGTGTTTGAAAATCCCACTTTTAGAAATTAGGTTTTTTCTTGCCTAACAATCCAGCATGCCTCTGCTAGGTTTGTGTATTCCATGTCTCGTTTGTGAGTGAGAGGGGGCTGGAGAGGGCCTTGGCTCCAGCAGTCTGATGGGTCAGGGCTGGGCTGAATAGGACTTGCATCAAATAGAGATTAGGGGGAGGAGATTTCCTTTCACTGACCTGAGCCCTCATAGAATAGAGAGTAGAGGGGGGCGAAGATTTCCATTCACCAACCTGAGCCCTCATAAAATAGAGAGTAGGGGGAGGATATTTCCTTTCAGCTACCTGGGCCATGTCTTCGCTCAAACAATGCTGTCTCCACCTCCTGCCAGGAAGCTGCACCCAGGAGGACAGAACTGGTTTTGACTAGGTTCAGACACTCTGCCCCCAGAGAATAAAGGATTTTGCAGTATATATATTGGGGCCCAGACTCCAGAACTTTAGATCTCTTCTGTGAATCAAGACAAACCTTTGCCAAGGAGAAGAACTAAGGAAGCTGAAGGAGGAGACTGCCCCTGCGATAGTGACTGTTTGGGGTTCGCCTGCAGTGGTTACTTTATTGCCAAGGAAAAGGGAAAAGCAACTTTGTGTGTACTTTTATCATCTTGAGGAAGATCTCCAAGGGCTTGAAGCTTAGCTTGCTACTGTTCTGAAGTCTCAGGGACAAAATACTTCACCACCATCTCCCCCTGAATTCCCTTGCTGGGAATTCTACCTATAGTGAGGTGCCTGCTGTTGTTTGGGCCCTGTGAGAGACTGCGTGTCGCTGGGAGCTGGAAGCGCGCCACAATGAGGAGAAACATGTCGCTGCCGCAGCAGTTGCCGTCGCATCGCCGAAGAAAATTGCTGCTGCTGCAGTTGTTCACCGTTGCATCGTAGACGAAGTGTGTCACATCACAGGAGAAGCGTGTCGCCGCCACACAGGTCGCCGTCGCATCACCAGAGAAGCGTGCCGCAGGGCCTGCCCTGGCTCCAATGTTCATCAATTTTGCCGCACGGCTGTCGGGCATGAACGCATCCAACATTATTGCATCGCATCCAAGAGGCCATTTTGTCGCATCGGATCGTCGCATTGCATCTAGGCGCCATCTTGTCACATCGCACTGGATCACAGTAAGAAACAGACGCATCACCTCCTCTCTGGTAAGGAACCGACGCATCACCTCCCCTGCGCTGCAGTAAGGAACCAATACATCACCTCCCCCGAAGCAAGGAACCATCACATCACCTTCCCTGCGACCCTTTCGTTTGTATTGCGTGACTCATCCAAGGTACTTTGAGAGTAAAGTGTTGCATTTACCATCTTTATTGAACCAAGCTATTTCCACCATTTTTAATGTCATATTCTTGATAGTGTATTGTGGATTTTTGTTGTTTGGTCATGTGTTAAGTCTAGTAAAGATTACTTATTTTTCTAAACTGGTGTGGTATCCATTTATAGTGTTTTCACTGTATTACTGTATGTGTTCACAAATGCTTTACACACTGCCTCTGAGAAAAGCCTATCTGCTCCTGCCAAGCTACCAAGGGGGTGAGCAGAGGTTATCTAAAGAGTGTTTCCTCCTTACCCTGACTAGAAGCAAGGGTCCCTATTTGGACAGTGGTACCTACCTCTGCCAACTAGAGACCCCCAGTTCTAACATTGTTGGTCAGCGGGGGGATTTGAACTTGTATCTGTACTAGACCCACAGTGATTGGTGTAAATCACTAGTGAGTTCAGACCACTATGCCACTGCATACTACTGTTTTTTTTTGGGTTGGTATCCCCCTTATCCTGACTAGAAGCAAAGGTTCCTATTTGGACAAAGGTGCAAACCATTGCCAACTAGAGACCCCCATTTCTAACAACAGCCAACTTGTGAAGAGTTTGCCTCCTACTTTCTTGAAAAGATGATTAAGATTGAAACTGATCTCCAAACATTAGGAAACACAGTGCAAAGGATATGAGGCAATTTTGACTGCACGCTTTGCTATATTAGGGTCATGTATAGTTTTAACTTCTGTGGTGCCAAGGACCTGAGGCTCAATAACCTTAAGCCTCCTAGGATTAGGATATCACGCAAATAACACAACAACAATATAGTTAAACAGACTGCTCCATATACTTTATACAAAAAATTTGATTGATTCTTTCTCCTTAGATTGATACCTGTGTGGCCTTGTCTAGGCAGAATCTCCTCAAAGGGAAATCCTTAAATTTCCGTAACTGGTCTCAAGTGTATTTTTTATTTATCTGCCAAAGTCTGGCCGTAGGTGTTATCCCATCACAACTTGAAAAGGATGAAAAAGCTGCTCGCACAGTATACCCGGATCATCTTGAGAAAGGATCATACATGATAGATAAATCTAAGGAAAAAAGATCACGTATAACAGATAACATCCCTAATAAAAGGCCAACACATTGTTCTTTGCCCGGAAGAAGTCCGATGGGACGAAACGCGTTGGCTAGGATCGCATTTTATTATGAAGAAAAGTTTTTTGAATAAAGGAAATTGAAATAAGACCTACTGAATCAATCAAATTTTTTGTATAAAGTATATGGAGCAATCTGTTTAACTACAATTTGGAGTGCTGGATCATATATTGTTGTTGTGGTCTCCAAACAATGCAATGCAACCAACTGAGTGCCCCAGTCCCTTCTAACCCTTCACTCCATCCGCCACCTTAGCCTCTGCCTGCTACAGGTTTCTCACATAAAAATAACACCTTCTGGTGCCAATTCACTCCCTTTAACGAAATCTCTATACTCAACCTGCTTACTACTTTGAAACCCTCAACCCACTTCCATGACCCCCTACCCTCAAGTTTCTTCAATAAAATTAAATTGTCCTTAGTCCTTCTCTGGACTAAAATAGTAAATGCCTCCTTACATCAAGGTATGATCCTTGCTCGTCTAAAGTCAGGGCAGGTTACGCCCATTCTCAAAAAACCCAACGCGGATCAAGAGGACCTTTCTGTCAAATCACTATTATTCCAACTCTATCAAAGCTCCTAGACAAATGTGTACATGTCCAACTATGTAACTACATTGATCAATTCCAACTTTCAGACCAACTGCAATCGGGTTTTCGTCAGAGCCTTAGTACGGAAACGGCTCATACTCACATAGTAGATGGCGCTCTAAGAATGCTAGATCAGAGCGAAGCCTTCTTATCCTCCTGGACCGCTATTCAGCCTTCAATACAGTCAAACATGACAACCTCCTGGATTTACTGGAACAGAGGATGGCCTGTCAGGTTCAGTCCTATATTGGTTTGCCTCCTTTCTTAATAACATAACTCAAAGAGTTAAAGGCAATCAAACCCTCTCCAACTCTAGGCCACCCACACTGGGGGTCCCCCAAGGATCTGCACTCTCACCCACTCTCTTCAACTTGTTTATGGGGCCTCTAACTTAAATGCTCAATTCATCCAACATTTAAAATCACATGTATGCAGATGACACCGAACTTTACCTGAAAATCTCCTCCCTGAAAGACATCAGATCACTCAACATTGAGCGGGCAGAGGCAAATGAGTTTGGTTGCACAAAGGGGTAGGTCTGAGACATGCATGGTGAATGAGTGGTGTCGTTTTTGGGTGTGGTCAACGCGGAGGCAGGAAGTAATATTTTGTCATGAACATGGAGGTAGAGTTACTGCTTTTCAGTTACTGGCAGTTCTGTGCAGGGATTTGCGAAAGTTAAGGAGGGATCCGGCTTGTTTTGGGACACCTTCTTTCAGGATTGAGGCAGCGACTTTTGTGGCACGATTGGGGCGGGTTTTGAGACAGATACACCAGATTGGTATGCAGCGGTTTAGCTGTTGTGAGCGCTATGTATGGAAAAGAAAGCTGCCAGGGTGATTGACGACTGGGGACATGGGTGTGTTGATGCTAATTTCTTCTTTTCCACTGCAGGAGGCATGGGCAAGATGGTAATATGGATTGTGAAAGGAATGTTAGATTACAAATGTTTGATGTTCTTTAAATGTTATGTTATAGTTGATTAATGTTCCAACCCTGTCCTAGTGAATGGTTTTTGATGCTAAATGGTGGTATGGCGTGTGATTATTGCACGATGGCAGGTGCTGGGGAAAGCAATAGTTGCAGACTAGTCTTCTGCTGAGAGATTCGTGCAGGAACAAGGCCAGGACAGGGGACAGGCAGAATTGCGGGGGAGGGGTGGGAGTTTATAATAGGTATAAAGGAGGCAGGAGAGTCAGGTTCAGCCTGTTCCCGACTCCTGAGCACCAATGGTAGGGGTCCATTTCCTGTAAAAAAAATAGACCCATCTACCCACCCAGCACACATGGGGGATGTGGGTTAGGCGACTATGTTGCACAGTGATTGTCGAAGTTAGAACAGGTTGCAAGGGGTGTAGGCGGTATTTTGGTGGAGTAGACAGTCACTGCTTACATTGGAGAATATTTGGGAGGACATGTGAAAGAGAGAATGGGGATTGGAAGGAGGGCTGTGAATGAAAGTGGAAAAGAATGAAACAAGGTATGGGGCATTGGGTTGAAAGTCTGGTGAGAAGTGTTTGGTGAAAGGGGTGTTACAGTACAAATGTTTGGTGTTATTTAAATTTGATGTTATCATTGAATAAACGTTGCAACCCAACCCTAATAAATGGCCTTTAATGCAAAATTGTATTATGGCGTGTGGTTATTGAACAAACTGTAATTATGAGTACTCGGATATTCAGTGTCACACTTCTTCATGGTTGCTGGTAAATTGGTCTCCGCAGCAAGCATTGGGCTTGCTTTTTTCACTGATGTGAGTATCTGCCAGTTTCCTTTAGAGCAGAATTTAAAAACAGTTTCTTTATACGCATTGAAAGAGTCTGTTGCTTTGGTGTCTGAATCCAATGACCTATTCTACCTCAGCAAGAAACAATCTATCAGCTTCTCAATTTCTACTCTGGGCCAGGACACTGTCTTTCCCTATTTATTACAGTTACCAGATTTAGGGTTATGGAATTAAATATTAAGGGTCAGGGTGGGATGTAATCCATTTTACTCATTCCCCCCAACCCGGGCCAGGGTCCAGGATAGTAGCGGCCTCTGCTCCCGCCCCTTGAATGTAAAATGTTCCTTGCTACATATACTAATGGACAGTGATTTTTATTTCGCAAATCGAATTAAGATTTTAAGACCTCTGTTTTTAAAAAATGGTATTCTCCTAAGCTGTGGAGTTGTTATCAGAAATGCGTTATTTAGATGTGTTCAGTTTTTACGGTCTGTGTTACCAGAATTTTAATGATGAATTATAATGGGAAGGGGTTGTTGGGTAGTAAGATGGGACCCTTTTATTGATTTTAATTGTTTACCGTGTGTTTTAAAATGTTTTATGGACAACTGTCTAAATAAACTTATTTTCTACCTACCTACCTTTACACAGGTTTACATACACAGATTGCATACTATTGCGAAAAACCTACCTGCTATATTTATTCAAATCAAGCACGATCTTGACTTTATATTTCCCCTCCTTAATTTTCCATGCACCGTTGCTTACTTATATGCTTTTTTATACAAAAACTATTCTTAAATCTCAAGCCTGTCTACCTTCAAGCTTCTGCTTAAATCATTTGGTTCTCACATGGCCCCCCTAATGATCACACCTTATTCACCAATGTGCCACAAACAAACTAGTGCATGGAATGGTTTGCTTTAACGTGCAAAACTAACACCAATAACAAATGAACTTACCACTAACTTTGGGTTTCTGGGTACTGCTACTCACCGTAAAGCGTGTTAATACTTCGTCTGGGATTAGTTAGCGCTAAATAAATGGAATTTCAATACAATTTCAACGTGCAATTTATTTTAGTGCACCATGCATCCATACGTCCATTTTCAATCGTGAAGTCCCGTCAATACATTATGCTTTCAAGGAACTTCACTACATTCCCTAACAAAATATGTAAATTGTACATAACTCTGCTTCATGCATCTTTAGCAACATGGAGGTGATGGGGTTGCATTCTGATAATGAAAAACTCAGTCTTTTATTCTTTTAAGGTTGAAAAGAAAGTGGAATTTGGTTGTCTAAAACGTACATTCACTATTCACAGTGTAACACAGTAGTGACCCAAAAACATTAGTAAGGCCCTGATTTATAGAGTATTTTCCATGCGTGAGTCAAATTTACACGTGTATATGGCTCGATTAACAAGTATACTGTAGTGACAAAATGTGGCCTTGCACTTTTCTATCACACAATATTACCCTATCGTGATTTATTTTTGCATGTAATGATGTAATAGTGCATGTGAATAAATCACACCCCAGGGGTCAAAGAGGGCTCTCCAGGGCGAGATACCCTAGAAAGGTTGTGCACAGGGGCGTGGCTACCATTGGTGCAGCAATTGCTGTGGCAGAGGGGTCCATTCAGCCCTCCCAATGCTGTATTTTACTACCCGGACAGCAGTCAAGAGGGCATTTTTCCTGCTTGCCCCAGGGCCCATGGCATCCTTGCTACACTACTGATTGTAGCCCCCAGCAGGTGCCCCATTGCACCTTGTAGATCATAATATCGTCTGCAACTACATCTTCTCCAATTATATTGTCACATATGTATAAAGGTGAGAATTAGGTACGGCAATTAGGGCTAAAATTAGGGTTACTGTTAGGCTGCGGGCCAGGGCTACCTTTAGGGCTAAGTTTAGGGCTGATGTTAGGGTTAAGCTTAATGGTAAGGCTAGGAGTAGGTTTATGGCTATAGTTAAGTGTTAGATTTTGGTTAGAGCTGGGTTTACATCTAATGCCGGGTGTGCACTTGTTATTGTCTGCACTTATATTGTCTACATTTGCATGGTTCGTACATACCAAAAAACGGTATAAAGCAATTCTATGTAAATGCAGAATGGTGAAACACATAGCACACAATGACAACACTATGTAAATGTGTGCAATGCTTGTGATGTGTTATAATACACTACTATAAAATGGTACTGTACTGTACTTAGTGTCCTAAAACCTTCCCACACACTCAAGAGTTTATTAGAAGCCAAAACACTTTACCGATTATTTCTCATAATTAAAATTGGTGCCGATTTACTCCTGAAATTGATAAAAAAAAAGTAAAGAAAGAAAATTGTTTGCATTGCTGGTAATGGGAGCAGGGGTTCTCCTTTTGGTATGCACATAAAGTTACAATGCAAACTTAATTACCGAAATTCCAAAAGTACAAATATTCGGGGTTTAGACCAAAGCTTTAGCAGAATCAGAATTGTTTTGGTGATAGTCAAGTTTGTTTATGAGAATTAATTATGCCTTTGGTCAGGGGTAATTAGGGAAGACACAAACTATTCCTTGATTTGGAAGAGTAGGAAGTACCGTCAGAAGAATGTTTTTTAATTGAGGGGAAGATAAGAGATCTACAAGTACCCTAAACATGCAGCTTTATCTTTATACAAATAATACAACCGTATCTATGATTTTCTTGTTGAGCATTTGGGCAAAAGACAACTGATCACAACACCCGAAAATTGCGATTTTCATGGATGGCACAAAAACAATCTTCCTTTTAATAAATACAAGGAACCAAATATCTTATGCCCTACTGGCAATATAATGAGTCCGCATTAGAAAGAGGAATGTTTTCAAATCCATATTAATGAGGGTTTGTGAATAAATAGTAATTAATGTGAATAGCATCTTTCAGTATTTGACTTACACACAGTGACTTTGACATTGCTGTACATTTGTGTAACTTGTCTACATGGTCTGGTAAGTCTGCTCTCTGCCACACAGAAAGGCTTCCCCAGAGCTGAGAAAGGATGTCAGACAATTAAATGGACTATTGCACATTATAGAGGTTACTGGGAAGGAGTTCAATATACCAGGTCGCTTACTGACTTCAGCTAATTTACAGTAAAGCATTATTCAACAACACGCACAGGAGAGGAACTTGGGACTATACTTTTTTTTACAAATCCTATGTTATTATGAACACAGTCTGATCCAATTCTGATTGCCACAATTGAGTAGAAAATTGTATATTGCAGTTCCCTGCTACTAGAAAATCGCTGCATGGTATGCCCTTTATTATTCATTTGCTATATTATGTCATGTTGTGTGTATTTTCATTGCGTACTATCACACATGAGGCTATCCTGGCCCTTTGCATATTAGAGAAGGTTAGCTTCCAGGGGATATACTTGAAGATCCTTAAGCTTCTTGCCTTCTTGTGGAATTCAAGAGTTGAGGAGGCTCTGAGGTGGTGTGCGAGAAGACTGTACCTCCTGACCTGTTTTGTGTATCCCTGGAACATGTACTACAGAGAGTTCAGCTGAGCAGAGATGCCTGAAGGTTTGGTGCAGATGTTCACAGCTGTTCAGGTACGCTGGACTTGTGTTGTGTAATGCTTTGACTGTGTGTGAGAAACAGCCACGGCTCGTGGAAGGAGTTGCGGTGGGGCAGAGAGGCGAGGGAGGGGCATGGTGGGGGTGCTAAAAACCGGCATATGGATAATTGGAGGTAAGTAAACAATTTAATTAATAAAATGAATTTCGTAGCGTGTGCGCAGGTTTTTAGCACTCCCCACCCTGCCCCTCCCCTGCTTCGCCTCTCTGCCCCACCACAACTCCCTCCACGGGCCGCGGCTGGTGAGAAACATGATCTTTGCACGTATGTGTATCTGGAGTCAGTGGCATTCCCTCAGGTATGGTGTGGGGTGATACTGGAGTGGGCAGGTTTAGGACCAGTCTGATTGTTGTGTTCTGGATGGTCTATATCCTTATTTGGTCATACCTGAGTAGAGGGCATTCCCGTAGTCTAGCCTGCTGATGATGAAGGCTTGGGTGTCTGTCTTCCTGGTGTTGTGTGGGGTGATGCTGGAGTGGGAAGGTTGAGCACCAGTCTGATTGTTGTGTTCTGGATTGTCTGTATCCTTTGGTGGTTATACATGAGTAGAGGGCAATCCCGTAGTCTAACCTGCTGATGATGAGGGCTTGGGTGTCTGTTTTCCAGGTGTTGTTTGGTATCCACTCGTAGATCATTCTCTGCATTCTCAGCATGGAGAATCAGGAAGTTGGAGCAGGCGAGTATTCTGATGTTGGACCGAACCAACAAACAAGGAGGTGGAATTGCCATCATCCGAAAGGACACCATTTGATGCACAACCTCCTCAAATGACCCAACCCGACCATGGAATACCTCAACTTTCAATTCCAGACAAACAGAAAAAGTACCATCAAAGGGAGCCTCGCCTACGGACCACCAGGACCATGCCCCAACTTCTGCAACACCATCCCAGACCTCATAGACTTCAAGCACTATATCTTCTTACGGGATCTCAACTTCCACCTCAATAACCCTAGCGACACCAACACAATCAACCTCCTGGAGAACAGGAACAAAACCGGCATAAAACAACTGGTTCCCAATCTCACCAACAACGCAGGACATACACTTGACCTCATCTTCACCTTCAACAACAGAGTCAAGTAGAGCCACACCACATAGCTCACCTGGACCGACCACTACACCATCCACTTCACCATCCCAAGACTCATCTATGCCTGCATTTTACCCCACCCGCCCCAGCTCAATGTGAAGAGACTGGTAAAGATATGAGAAGACCATCACCTGATACACAACAAGCTGCAAAAACTTCTCCTGGTGGATCACAGAATGTGCCAATACAATTGCCCCCACAAAGACAGGCAACATCAAAGGACCAAATAAAAGAGCCAGCTGGTTCACTGAGAGCTGAAATCCACCAAGGGCATCAGCTGGCCATTAGAGAGGAAGAGGTGCATCAGTTAAAAAATGAAAGACCGCACCCCCTTCAAGACACCACTGAAACAGTACCACCGCCTCCTGAAAGAAACTAAGAAGAACACCCTAGTAGACCACACATAAGCCAGCGCAAGCCACAGCAAGGAACTCTTCACCATCTTAAGGAATTTTCCAGTCCCACTGCTGCCGAGAACAACATCATACCCTCCAAGAACTATGCAAAACCCTTACATAGTTCATCCACAACAACACCTCGGCCCTCTAGGAACACTTCAAACCCCAACACTCTGCCACCGACAGTATAAACCTGCTCAAATCCACATATACAAACAGATACAAACACCGAACACCTAATGGTACCTCCTCATTATGCAACAAAGCACCTCCATCATGAATTCCATGCACTCTGGAGCACCCACAGACCCCTGCCCCCACCACGTCTTCAACCTTGGAAGCAAGACAATCGACAACAAACTCAGAAAGTCCTAAATACCTCCATCACATCGGCCTCCTTCCCTGAGGACTGAAAACAAATGGAAGTTAGTCCTCTCCTGAAAAAAAATCTGCAGACACAGCCAAAAGGCCCATCTCTATGCTCCCACTTCAGGCAAAAGTCCTTGAGGAACTGGCAACTCACCAACCACCTGGAGCACCACAACGTACTGAACCCCTCCCAATCCGGTTTTTGAGCCAACTACCGCCACATACAGCCCTGATTGCAGCCACTGACAACATCAGGGCCCTTCAGGATCACGATGATATGGCAGCTCTCATCCTCCTGGACCTGTCATCAGCTTTCAACGCCATCTCACATCACTCCCTGATCAACAGACTCCACCACATCGGAATCCAGGGACATGCCATCAAACGGATCCCATTAATCCTCTCCAGAAGAATTCAGAGGATCCGACTTCCACCGTTCACATTGGAGCCCAAAACATCATCTGCGAAGTTCCCCAAAGATCGTCCCTCAGCCCCACCCTCTGCAATACCTACATGACTCCCCTGGCATACACGTTCTGATCACATGGTCCCAACATCATCTCCTATGCCGATGACACCCAGCTCAACATCTCGCTGACTGAAGAGCCCACCACCACCAGTGCCAACTTTCACAGTTGCATGTTGAACATCACCAAATGGGCGAAAAACAACTGTCTCAAACTCATCGTACACAAAATGGAAGTCTTAATCTTCAGGAACAACACTTCTCCCTGGAACGAAATATGGTGGCCAGTGGAACTCAGCCCACCTGCGGCCCGACAGACCATACCCACAACCTCAATATCATTCTAGACAGTAAGCTTTTGATGGAAAACAGGTTAACACAGTCTCTTCTGCGTTCTTCCACACCCTCTGTATGCTCTGCAAAATCTTCTGGTGGCTTCCAGTCAATACCAGAAGGCCCATCATGCAGGCCCACATCACCAGCAGGCTGGACTATGGAAACACACACTACATAGGAATGACTGCACGCATCCTGAAGAGACTTCATACAATATTAAACACAGCAGCAAGACTCATCATTGATTTCCCCAGAAGGACCCACTTCACATCCCACTGCAGGAAACTGCACTGCCTACCAATACAGAAGGGCTGACAGTTCAAGATGCTGACACACATTTACAAAGCAAAAGACACACAATTGATGGATTTAATGCAGAACGAATGAAAACCTGCACCCCCAATCAAGAGATCTGGGTTAAATCCATCATTCTTTTGCTCACCATGCCACCCCAGTTTAGACCTGGCCATATGCAAATCAGTCTTGATCCAGTGCCTCATGCGAACAGTCCAGCCCTAACTGCCAAGCCAGGCCATCCCTGGACAGTAAACAAGCATCCTAGAACTGGTTTCGGGGTTTCACCCCTCATCAGCCAGGATAGCTTGAATCCAGTGGCACAGTGAGCCTGGGATCCACATCTGGGCATACCCGGTGCACTTAGGGCGAGAAAACAAAAGACACACAATTGATGGACGGAATGCAGAACAAATCAAAGCATTCACCCCCAGTCAAGAGACCTGGGTTAAATCCATCATTCTTTTGCTCACCATTCCACCACAGTTTAGACCTGGCTGTATGCAAATCAGTCTTAACCCTGTCCCTCATTGGAACAGTCCAGTCTGAACTGCAAAGCCAGGCCCTCCCTGGACTGGAAACAAGCATCCTAGGACCGGTTTCAGGGTTTCACCCCTCATCAGCCAGGATAGCTGGAATCTAGTGGCACAGTGAGCCCGGAATGACTGTCCTGAAGAGACAATACAAAACACAGCAGCAAGACTCATCATCAATTTCCCCAGAAGGACTCACTCCACACCCCCCCTTCTGGAAACTGCACTGGCTCCCAATACAGAAGGGCTGCCAGTTCAAGATACTGACACATGTTTACAAAGCCCTACACAACAAAGGATCAGCATACCTCAACGCCATACATCCCACCAACCAACCAGACACCTCCGATATGCTTCCCTCTTCATCGCAGACACCCCTTGGATTTGCCAAACCAACTGCAGAGGACACTCTTATTCACACCTGCCGGCCAGGACATGAAACAACCTTTCCCTGCACCTCAGAAACAATCCTTCACTCCAGTAATTACGGAAATAACTTAAGACTTGGATGTTCAATTGAAGACCACCATGAGGCAGCCAACTTCTCTAGTGCCTCGAGGTCAGGTGATTTGCTGCACTCCATAAATGTTTTATTGATTGGCTGTTCAGATGGTGTCTGCCAGTGGAGTCATGTAGATGTTGAAGAGAGTCGGGCTGAGAGAGGAACCTTGCGGGACTCTTATGCATGTCGATTCACCAAAATACCATGGGTAGCAGAAGTGACATCACATACTCTTTTACCTTAGTGTCATCACAAGAAGTGACATCTTATGAACCTTGACCCTGGGTTTATCCTAGAAATCATGTCACATGACCTTAACCTTGATGACATCGCAGTAGCTGACTTCGCTGAAGTTCCATAATAACTCTATGATTTATTAACAACACAATATAAACAAATGTCTATTTAAGATAACACCTATATTACTGTGCTGACTTGAACTTTGAAGGTTCTGGGGCATAATACTTTCCGTGAGTTGTAGTGAGTGAGCAACGGGAGTATGCCTGACCTCTTAGGGGGTTTTCACTCCCCTAGAAAATTTTGAAAAGAAATGGATCTTATAGTGCATTTTAAAGCACAATCTTCACATACATTTTCTAAAATGCCATAGGCTTTGAAAGAATTTTCACTAAATTTCAACTCCTTTAATGTTCTACCAAGCTAATGAAACCTGCTGCCCTCCACCATTGGCAGTTATTATAAAATGTACATGTTTTCCATAATAAGCTGGCCAAAACTGAAAATGATGATAACAAAAGAAATGTATTGTCAAAAATATGGTAATTGCAAATATGAGTGCACATGTGTATGCTCCTAAGAGCAATAAAAGCATGTGTGCAGCAAATATATACATATATGGTTAATCAGTAAAGTACTTCGATTCATACAACACATACAATACCATCATAATTTCTGATAAACTGCCCTTTATGTGTAGTGCTGGATTACTCTTTGGGTTACACCATGACTTGCAGCTGTAGGTTAGTACTTGACTAGCATTTGAGAAGGAAAGCTTATGCTAGTAATTGATGAGACTGTCCGAATATGAACATTATATAATATTTGCAATTTGACTGTTGCTCAAGTACAGTGTGACTTATTAGTCATTTAAACTTATTTACGCCTAAGGATTGTGCTCTCTTTGACCCCTCTCTTTGTAGCTATATAATTGCCAACCTCTGATGGGCAGCAGTCTCTCCTAGTAGTGAGTGACAGTGGTCTATGTAGCACTCCGTCTTAAATTTAAGATTCTATTTTACAATACAAATCCAGTACAATTGTCTAATTAGAAATAATTTGTGTATGTGCGGTTTTTTCATATTGTAAGCACCGCTACCAATCTTTTTGTTACAGTTGATGAGACTGTGTTCATATGTGTTGTCCTGTCCATGAAATGAGACATAGCACGCACACCTGGGTAAGTGTGTTTTGGTGAATGAGGATCAAGAAGTTGATTAATTAGACGATTTATGGCATATGAAACAAAAGTGAACCAAAATCGAAGATTGTTCATGGAGGGATAATATTAACATTTTCGGCATCCCAAAGGTGGAAGAAGGGGATGATCTGATCAAATTCCTTATGCAATGGATGCAGAAACTACTCATGATTGACTTCCAACCCCCATTAAGATTCCAGAGACCACAGACTATGCCAGCACTGTCGATCCCTTTTAACACCACCACGCAATAAGCACCTGCCTGCTGAGGCATCAACATACTTGCACAATACTTCAAACATCACAGAAACACGGACTCTAACTTCACAATGAGCATAAAATTGCCTTTGCTGATGGCTGTGCACCATGAGACTAGCATTGGCCGAAGGGAGTTCTTGTCTCTCCGCCCCTTACTTAAGGACAGGAGACTCAGATACAGTCTGCTAAACCTTTCAACCATGAGGAGAACTATAGACGATATCAGTAAAGACTTTTCTGACCTAGTCAAATTGCAGTAATACCTAGACAACTGCTCCAACAACAGGATGGTGGCAAGACCATCCTGGCCTGAAGATAATATATAATCTCCTCCCAAAGCATCCAGTGAAAGAACGCTCATGCCCATGCCCATGCCCATGCCCAGTTTATCACATCCAGATCCCAGGGAAGACACAAAGACTGAGAAAGATTCCACGTTCGAGGGCCCATCATAAGTAAGGCTCCCGGTTTTCCGTTTTTACTGATTTTTACAGATAAATACAAACAGAAAACAATGTGTTTTCTGGCTGCATTTATCTTTAAAAGTGGATAAATACAGAAAATTTTGTTTTTTTTAAGTGACTCGCCATGCTTTCTTTCATGAATTATAGGCCACCGGCTGAGCAAATGGATAGCATGGGAAATTGGAAAACAGGATGAAATGTCATTAAATAACGAAATATGTTAACATATATTTATGGTATAGTGCTAATATCTACCAGTGTATGTATTGTGTGATATTTTTCAGCTTAAATAGCTAAAACATGACAGACATCAAAGTATGAGTGCGCGTCTGTCAGTTAAATAGATATGGAAATGTGCAGTTTTGCAACTTCATTTGTAAGCAAACACAAAAAAAATATGGATAAATACAGATAAAATGGCCAAAAAATAGATATGGATAAAAACAGATGGAAATGGCCCAAAAATAAATACCATAAAACCGGAAGCCCTAATCACAAGGCCACAGACTGAAACCACTTTCCGTGCCACACATGACACAGGCCTCTTTACTCTGACTCACATGCACCCTGTCACAACCACATACATTTATGACCCTTCAAATAGGCCGATCCGCTTTTCATGCAGAGAAGTTTTCACGGTGAACACTAACTGATTTGCCAGTTTAAAGTTATTTTTCCCCCATCTACCTGGTCCCTGACGAAGAGCCAGTCGATTCAGCAAATTACACCCACCTCTACTTTTCCTGTACCAGACAAAAATAGGTTTAATTATGTCTTCAGAATTAGAAGAGGAGTATCAGGTTCTCCTAAATATTGCCACTGATTGTGAGTACTGGTGACACTGCCACTCCAGGGTGACTACCTGAAGAATGGGCTCAGAATATTCAGTTTAATAATAATGTAGTTTGAAGGCTGGTAGCGTAGTGAAAAATGAAATGTGATCCATACACTTTAGCCAGTATATATTGTGCATTCTGATGTGGAAAGACCTCAGGCTTGTGTGGCAGAGGGCACCATGAGCTGAGGGGAAAGGGGAATATCGGACGTTTCTTAACCTTTCTAGCTAGCAGAACAAATGTTACCACACCTTAGGAAGACTAGTGTCTGAACTCTGAGCTGGCTGCCCTCAAGGATTGGAAGGAGAAGAAACACAAGGTGATCAAAGCCATGAAAAGTGGCTCATGGTACAGAATTGACTAGCTTGTACCTCTACTAGCTTCTACCTCATGTTGCTGAGAATAATCTTTCCGCTGCTCCAAGTACCTCATCATAGGGCCCTGGTGGGTTCTAGAGTGACTTATAGCAACAATCTCTGCACCGGAGCAGCACTTGGTGGACACTTTTTGCCTCAGTCCAAAGAAATCATGTCACATCACCCCTGTGCTCGGGTACCTCCACCGACTTCCGGTGGCGCGGAGAATAATGTGAAAACTTCTCCACACACGAGGAGAGGTTGCTACAGTCAGGTTATTCTTTCTGGAATATAGACCAAACCGTTCCATGAGATCCAGCAAATCTAAAACTCATCACCCCAGTGACATTCAAGCACAAAACACATGGAATCCAATCGAGAACATCTCGGGAAGCGAGCCTTGTCAGATGTTAGGATCAACTAAACGTGACTGCTTTCAAGAAAAGATCTGAAAAGAAGTCCCTAAAAGGCAGGCCTTTAAGTGGGCCGTGTCTCACCAGTGCTGAGCACCAGCAGTTTTTTAAAGGGGAGGGGGTTGAAACTGGTCTCTATCGGGCTCTGTTGTGTCCCCTGGCAAAGGCGGTCCTTTTTTTCTTAGACTGCAGTGAGAGCAGACACATTGATGTACACTGCTCACACTACTAACTTCTCACTAGTGGAGAAGTTACGGCATGACGTCATGCCAGGTGAGCGTTGTATGGGTAAGGGAAATCATTTAAATAGAGCCATGTTCTCTCTGGATTTCCCTTCTCTTTTTGAAACTCAGGCGCAGCTACATTGTCGTGGTGTCACCAAGGATTTAAGTGAAAGCTTTTTCAATATTATATACAAGCCATAGTTGCTACTTATTTATCTTATGCAACTAACAACCATTGACAATGCCAATAGTCCTGTCTTGTTGTAGGTATGCGGTTACTTGTATCAGATATCTGGATGCAATGACAGAAACAGCAAAATACAAGTCAGGCAGCACACTATGCTAACACAGATTTTTAGATTAAGTGTTTATAAGCCACTCCCTTAATTACATTGGCCACGCCCCTTTGAGAGACCACCGAGTTCTTTCTTCCCACTTAAAGCCCTTCTTAAAGGAGAGCGTTCCTTATTTCCTGGTTAAGACAGGGACTACCCCCAGCTCCGTCCAGAATGAACTGGAACCTACTGAGTGCAGCACAAGCCCCATTGGTTCTGGGTTCTGTGTAATCCCAGTGACCTTGATCCCGTGTAGACACACTTTCTTATCTTGCGCTCGAGATCTCGTCAACTGAGAACTTGTGCATACAGGTGCATGCAGCGCTACAACGCAGTAATGTCAACAGCTGGTGCTTTGTAAAAATAAACAAATAAATAAATAAAAACATGTGATATAAATTACTCTAATTTCAATGTGATAGATATGCATGCACTATTGAGTTACCCAGTGCACTGCATTTTATAATGTACCTATTTCGTGTTACCGAAATCCAACATTTCATAGTGCAAAGTCTAGGTATTGTAATGATGTGCTGTGTAAGCAATCAGGAATGCAAGCCCCGTGCCTACAGCCTCGGGCCAGGATATATGGTTTCAACAAACCAACAAATTATCTTTCCTTTTCAAACTGATTTAATAACAATTACGTTCCGTTGCTCCTGAGGAGGGCGGGCCACGCATTGTCACAAGGTCACTTTGCAAGTTTTAATTGCCGCGTGCGGCTCTGTCCTTTCACGGCTCTCCGAGTGATGAATGGCTCATCGGTTCAAAAGCTAGTCTATATAAACAAGCTTATCTCTGCCCATAGTCTCTCGTGAAAAATGAGTTGTGAGTATCATTGTTAATCATGGTAATTGTTAATGTTTAGAAGGCTGGTATTATGAGTTTTCCTATTAGACTTTGCATTCGTTATATGAAGCAGCAATCTAGCAGCCATCTGCAGCATCCCCGTTTTAATTATCAGTCACATTTTAGGGCATCTCCCCTTCAGGAAGATGAACAAAGCCTCTTAACGCAGTAACCAGGGTGTCCTGATAAGGCCAGCTTAATTACCGCAGCTGCGTGCTTTCTTGATTCCACGAAGGACCCCGTGCATGAAAGTCAAACCTGTGTGTGAGCATCTTTTCAGCGCGTTCGACGAGTGACCTCCATAGAGTGGGGAAGTTGACTATGCAGCCAATCAGGGCCAAGTTAGATGGGGGTATGTCGACTCAGCAAACAACAGTTACTGCATTCATCAGAACCTACACATTGGCACTTAGGGCTAGTAATATGTTAAATCATAGCACACAGTGACATAATGTTGTAGACATTCTGGTCAGGGCCATTGGAATTATGTGGCAGGAGAGGGGCAAATTATGCGGCAAGAAATTATGTGGTATAACGCGGCACATTTTGTAAATTTGGTAACACTGTCTCAGCAGTGGTTACACCTCATTAGTACCAGGGTAATGCCCAAAATACAGCAATAAGCAGCAGAAAGGTAACCAGTCCAGCTTTGCCAAGGGCCTTTCACTGTGCAGCAACACGTCTCCATATATGTTTAGTAACTTTTGAACGTTTGAGCTAGAAACATGTGTTTTACATCTACGGATTATGCAGCAGATGATGGATTATGTGGCAAATCAATAACTGTGCATAGATTGCCGGGGCCACACTATCACAAGTTTCCAGTAGCCCTATTTATTATTTGCTCAGTTTAGTATTGTACAAAAAATGCAGGTTTCTCTTTAATTGTAAAACAGAAATGCATTTTTTTAATGCAATAAATCATTTACGATGCTATTTAGTAGCCTGGATTTAAATGATAAAATAGTCAAAGTCAATAGATGTGGCCTTTTTAGGTCTCGCCTACAGACTATGACCTCATTTTACCAATGTGCATACACATACATACATATATACATACAGTGCAGAAGAGAGGGCTTTTGTGTCAGGCCCGTTTGGCTATTGGTCGTCAGCATTTCGTAGATGTTGCCAGCGAGTGAGTATACTGCATAAAAGCAATGGCATGAGATTTTAATTATTCCCTTGTTTTGCTGCAACCCCAGCTTGCTGTCTCTTTGCCCCTCTGCTTCCAACACGCCTCCAGTGCAGGATATCTCTTCGACACCATTTGCTGTCTTGCACAGGCTTGCTCGTTCGTACTTTACGCTTTACCAATGCTTGCTGAATTGCGTCAGAAGGTTTGCAAAGCTAAACCATTCCAAAATGGAACCAGTGCATTCTCCCACATACGTGGCAGCCACTTCAAAATAGAATTTCTTACATTTTTTGAAAATCCATTAACAGATAGCTGTTGTGTATGCATGTGTATCCATGATGGCCATGCTGGCCAGGGGCCATCTTTCAATTGACTTGCAAAACTGCAGTTTTGCACGTGTGCATCTGTACATCTGCCAGCTTGTAAAAGTGTTTCTTATGTTTTTTACTTATTGCCTTTCTGTGCTCTTTTTATAAGTGGAAGTTTTTCTTTATTGACTGGCCAGTTTCGTATGTGTTTCTGTAGGTGGGTAAATTGATGAATACGAGAAGTTTTCGTTCACTTAATAAAAAGGCCAGACCTATTGACTTTGTCACTGCTTGATAAGCTGGGTATTCACAGACTCTGCACTTTATCATGTAACAATACATAAAAGCCTGAGTTGCAGTGACCCCGATGTCGTGACCCGACAGATAGGGCGAAAGGACAGGACGACACTAGGACCCTGTGGGTCATGAGGGAGGTGACCAGGTCACTGAACACCACATCCGGTTAGGGACAGGAAGGGCAGATTGACCAGGACGGGCACCAGGACAGGACGTGCATGTAACCAGCTCTAAGAAAGTGCAATAAAGAAAACGTTGTGTAACTAACCTGTGTCCAGCGTCGGATGTGCTCCCTGCCGCCCACTGAGAGAACACGACAACTGATGACGAGGGCGAGAGATGGATCGACGCGTGTTCACAGAGGCGCCATCAGAAAAAATAGGTGCCCACCCTGGATGCGCTAGTAGCGGAAATCAGCTGGAAAAAAGAAGCAGCAACATGGGAGCCCACTCCGACAGCCTCCGAGAGCAGATCCAGACGACTGCGGTAAGCGCTGAGAACAAGAGCGCGATTTGAAATTAGTGGCACGAGCTCTCGCGAGAGTCTCGGTGGCCATTACAGAGTCAGGCGGCTGGGCCAATCAGAAGAGAGAACTGAAGTGGTGGCCATTTTGGGGACAGACAGGCGAGATTTCGATCGCGAAATCTTGCGAGAACGACGGCGGCCATTTTAAATGGGACATTGACGAAACAGGCCATAAGAAACAATAGAGGCAACCATTACAAGGCCAGGCGAAGAAGAAATAAATTGAAATAACACTAAAAAAGAGTCAATTAAAGAAAACGAAGAGAAACAAAGGCAGTCAGAGGTAGAAAGAAGAGGAAAGGGACAAAAAGATCCCCATAATAAGAGAATAAAGAGAACAAGAAAGAACAAAAAAAGGAGAAAAACAGCCAAACAGGGCGGCCAGTTAAGGCCAGGCCAGAAAGAAAAGAAGCGGAAAACAGAAAGGAAAAAAAAATAAAGTAAAGGAAGAGCCAAATATAAAAAAGAAAGAAAAAAAGGAAACATACAACAACACACAAAGAAGCGACAGAACAAAAAAAAGAGAAAAGAGCATAGAAAGGCAAGAAGGCAAGAATGGCAGACCCAAAGCCCAGCGCACAATACTGGAGGCCTCTGCCGTTTAAAATGTATCGGAGCCACAAATAGGAATCAGGTGGGAAAAGTGGATCAGACGGTTTGAAAGATATATGGAAGTGACAGATGTAACAGACCGAAAGAGATTAGGACTACTACTGAATTTAGCAGGGGATGACGTCGAAGAACTTCTGGTGACACTGCCTACCGAAGAAACAAAGACATATGAGAAATTAAAGAAATGCCTAACGGCCAAATTTGACCCACAACGGAATGTTGATTTCGAACGATGTACCTTCACTATTGCATGTCAACGAGTCGACAAAACGCTAGATGACTTCGCGACAAGGCTGAGAAAACTGGTGACACATTGTGAGTTCGACAAATTCGATAACGAACAAGCAATAAGGCTAAGAATCATAGAAGGCTGTTGTGACACAGGATTCAGGGCAAGAATACTAAAAGAACCGACCTCATTGGAGAACATCCTGTCACTAGCGAGAGCAGAGGCGAGAGCAACGGAACATGCCAAGGAAATGGAAAGAGGGAAGAACGTCGAAATTGAAAACGCCCACTTCATGACAAACAAATATCGCACAGGCCGGTGGAAGAATGACTGGAGGGAACAAAAAGAGAGGAGACAACCGGAAGGAACATGCTACAGGTGCGGAATGGAATGTCCACACAGAGGCCCGTGCCCAGCGTTTGGCCAAACGTGCAAAAGATGTAATGGAAGAAATCACTACGCCAGTATGTGCCAAGGCGTACAATTCAGAGATGACAGAGGAAGAACAGGAAGACAACAAGAATCGACAACAAGACACGTCAGGTATGTTGACAGAGAAAGGAGAAGTTCATCACGAGGGTCAGGCGAAGAAGAGGAAGAAGAGAAAGTAGAAAGACTATACCACATGTCGGAGGTTCACACAGAACTGAGTGGGGGAGACGAAAAAGGAGAATCAACACACCGTACAGGCAGAAGAACCCAAGAAAAGACGGATTTGGCAAAGATAGGAGTAGGAGCACATGAAGCGGAATTTGTACTGGACAGTGGTGCAACATGCAATGTCATGTGTGCATCAGAGTACGAGAAGATGTAAGCAAAGCCGACAATGAGAGCGTCCAAGGTGAAGATTTTCACCTGGGGGTCAAAGAAACAGGTAACAAACCTGGGAAAGTTCACAGAGGAACTGAGGTATAAAAACAAAAAGAACAAAGAGGACATCCATGTGCTGAAAGGCAACGTCCCAGGACCATGCCTGCTGAGCAACAGCACCGCCCAAACAATGGGTCTCATAACTATGACATATGACAAGGAAGAAAATGAAAGACGCACTGAGAGCAAGCGAAGAGAAGATGCAGGAACCAGAGAAAGAGGAAGAGAACGAAAAAGAATCGCTGAAGGAACAAACAAAACAAAGGGCGGCCATAGAAAGAGAGGAGCCAATGGAGATAGTATCAGCTGGCCCAGGACATTGGACACATGGCAACGAGCTAGAAGTAGACGAAGAGAGGCTGGCAAGCGGAGAGCAGAAGGAGGACAACCGACAAACAGAAGAAAAAGCAGATGGCAGAGAACAGCGACCTAAAAGGAATGCAAGGGGACAAAGAGACTAAGTGATGAAACGTAGGAGTCAGAAACTGGAGAGACGGGTCGACCAGACACTTGGACACTCTCTCTCTCTCTCTCTCTCTCTCTCTCTCTCTCTCTCTCTCTCTCTCTCTCTATCTCTCTCTCTCTATCTCTCTCTCTCACCACAACAATGAGTAAATGCTGTAAAGGGTGATGGGACGAAATGGATCAGTAGAACTGTACCATGAACATTTGTTTGCAACAAAGGGGAAGATGTCATGACCCGACAGATAGGGCGAGTGGACAGGAGGACACTAGGACCCTGTGGGTCATGAGAGAGGTGACCAGGTCACCGGACACCACATCCGGTTAGGGACAGGAAGGGCAGATTGACCAGGACGGGCACCAGGACAGGACGTGCATGTAACCAGCTCTAAGAAAGTGCAATAAAGGAAATGTTGTGTAACTAACCTGTGTCCAGCGTCGGATGTGCTCCCTGCCGCCCACTGAGAGAACACGACATCCGAGTCAAGCCTACCCGAGGTGTAATGGAGGGTTGGGGGAGAACGAGTTCACAGAAAGGCTATAATAACGCACAGTGCTGTAGATGGCAGTTCGATATCGTACATGAGAGATGCACGTTTTACCTTACTATACTACTGTACTATAGGATTTGTAAAGAACATGGCGACCTGAAGGCACCCCAGCGCTTGTTCGGAGAGGTGCACCTTACAGCATGGGTGTGGCAATAAGGAAGGTGACTGTTTAAAGAGCCAAGTTTTGAGGGCTTTTCGAAAGCGAGGTTCAATATCTGATGCTCGAATAGCACTGGGAAGAGAGTTCCACAGATTGGCCTCATTTTAGCTTTTGACATAACTTAATTATAAATAATTTTTTATAAAAGTCATATGACCTGACAGAGGCAACCTCAACAATTACTTTATACCTGTGTCTCATTTATTGCTTTCTAACTGATTGAAGTTAAAATATGCAAAAGAACGTGGGGCATATTATCAAGGGGTTTTATCACCGCTTTTTGGGCTTTAAAAGCCAAGAAAGCCGAGATAAAATTATCTCCCTATTACCTAGCTGTCGCTAACACCAGTTAGCGACAGCTAGTAGGAGATAGCAACCATCCTGGGCCCCGCTTTGCATGTCAGTGATATTTATCACTAATGACATGCAAAGTGGGCGTGCCAAGATGTTAGCGACTGGAAACAGTCGCTAACATCGCTATCTCCTATTACCAATTTTTTGAGATATTCGAGCTAAGCGCGAATATCTCCAAAAGCTAACACCTGCCCCTGAGCAGTTCTTAGCCATGTTATCCAATAGTAGGTGGATAACATGGCTAAGAGCATTAGCTCGGTAATGCATGAATATCGCTGACTTTTCAGCGATATTCATGCATTTCGGCCGGTTTTTATCGCTTAGGAGATAAACCTTGATAATAGCAAGGTTCAAAATCGCCGCAGCTCGGCTATAAAAATATCGCCGCTAAACCAACATAGCGATAATTATCACTAGTTGTTGGTAATATGCCCATGGTGCTTTCAATCGGAAACATGAATAAGAGAACCGAAAACACCTTTCTATATTGTAAATTACAAAAAAAAAAACTATGGTTGGACGTTTGTTAACATGAACTGTGTTTATAAGGCCATAAAGAACATGGTATCAAAATGTTGATCAGTCACAGACGGGAAAGGGGGTGCTTTGCGGGCATGAAACAGAAACCTGGAAGAAGGCCAGGGGCAGAGGGAGACAGGCAGGTATTGTCAACAGGTTTTGAACGGTATATAACTTGCATTTCGCACATGGGGGCACTGAGTTTACTGTGATATGGGGTTGCCAGAAAGTGAGACATGCTGTACAGAGGCTGACCGCCCAAAGGCTTGACAGGGTGAAATGTGACACAGGAACTGATAGGACTCAATCATTAGCACAGAAGGTGAGCCCATGCATGCCTTACTTTCTCTGGAGACATCTCCAGCTACATTACCGAAATCTGTAATAAGGCACTTGGAAGTCTGATTCTAAGCTAGAACAGGACAATGCTAATTTTTAGGTCTCGCCTAGGCAGCGCTTGCGCTGTCTCTTTGAGGCATGCTGTATTCAGAATAGGGCATGAAGTTCCACCCACTTTCCTCCCATCTTTTTAATTGCCTCATGTCCCTGTCCTCTTTGTAAATGGTGGCTTTTAATTGGTGAATAGGCTTAGTAGTCCATCCTTAGTACCACCTTTTCTCTTCTGGTAACCTTCCAGGAGGACATCCCCTGTTACATGTGTTGTTACTCAGTAGGCTTTAATTACAGCTTCCGAACACTAGTTTCTTAAATAGCTTTGTCATGTCTGCTGATGCAGACAGGACACGCTCTCCCGCAATGCGTTTTTCCCATTTATTCAGGGCGGCACGCCTCAGCAAGAATAATGGCGGCCTCACTTTTCATTTGTTATTTGCTGGCCGAACGTGGGTGCATGCCTTTATTTTTATGTTTATTTATGTATTTTTTTTTTAAATTGGCGGCACACGCTCCTTACTTTTAAACACCTAAAGCTCAAGCCCGGGTGCCGCAATTGCTTTCAAAGTAAACAAATAGAAAAACAATATGTGCATTTTTGTTTTTGTTTACTTTTGAAGCAAATGCGGCACTTTCGCTTTAGCTTAAGATGTTCAAAGCTAAAGTGCGGGTGCCGCGATTGTAACAAAAGTAAATAAATAAAAACATGAAACCTGTGGCTGCCATTTTTTTCTATTTATTTACTTGTATTACAATCGGAGCACCCACGCTTTAGCTTTCAACATTGTAATCTAAAGTGAAAGTGCCGCAATTGCTTCAAAAGTAAAAAAAAATTGATTTTTTTTCCTATTTCATTACTTTTGTAGCTATTGCAGCACCCACTTTTTAGCTTACAATGTTGTCAGCTAAATTGCGATTGCCACAAAGGTTTTGCATTTGCAAGAGTTTGAGCTACTGGCATTGTAAATGGCAATGCCTTTATTTACATGTTTACAAAACCTGCAAGCAATGTTTACACACGTTGTTTAAACACATAAATAATAAACATTATCATTTACAATGCCAACAGCTCAAACTCTCACAAATGAGGGAC